>NC_049176.1:1656000-2944500 GCF_009769625.2 Cygnus olor
GGTGGGACTTTGCAGCTGAGCAAACAGAAAAGCTAACATGGAGCATCATAAAGACATTAATTCAAATCGTCAAAAGGATTGGATTCCCTAGATACATGGGACAGACCTCTGCCAGCTGATCCAGTGGAGGAACTGACAGCACTAGCAGGCTGATCAGAGCCTTGGGAGGGCGATCTGACTTGTTAGGCAGGCCGGAGTGCAACAGGACACTTCCAAGGGAGCTTTGTGGATGGTTGCTGAGAGCAGAGGAAAGGTGATAGTCTGGCTGTGAAAGGGAGTGGTGTTAGCAGACCCAGATTCTTTCACTCATTCCCCACAGTCTTAATCTTTTATGCACATTCAGGACCTGTGCTATTGCTTGCTTAATCCCCACATAGTTTTCATGCTTCTCAGACCTACCCTTTTCTTCCCTGGCCAGTGGTACTCTTCCCTAAGCCAGTGCTGACCTGTCTTTGCTCTCTGCGTCCTTCTTTGTCCCATCTTGACCTCACTTTTCCAGCTGTCTCCCTGCTGGCTTTCAGACTCATTCATATCCATTCCTACTCCTTTCTCCAATCCTGCATGCTGTCCCTCTGATGGCCCTCTGTCCACCTCCTCTCTCTGGCTGTCATTCCCCTGCCATCACTGTCTCCCATTTTGCTCTAAGACTTATTTCTAGTGTCTTTGCTGAGCCACTCCTGGCTGTCAGTCAGTCACAGCTACTGCGGCTCAACAGAGGCATAACGACTCACTGTGTAGGGCTATATGTTAGGTGCTTTAATGAGCCCTCCTGATACTGACCTTTTGAATCCTCTGATCACTTGCAGAGAGCTCCTAGGCCCTGCTTTCCTTATTCACCAAGGTATTCCTTATCAACTGCAAGAAGCTGTTTGTCAAAAATAATCACTGCTTTTGTTTTTCTTTACATTCATCTCAGCATTTTTCTTTGACTACTGTACCTGGACACTCACCTGGTCCCTCTGTCACTCTCAGTGACAGACAGTCACTGAGACACAAAAAAGTGTGAGTATGTGGCAGGTCAGAAGCACATTTCGGGGTAGTCCAAACAGTGTCAAGCAGACTCAGGAATATACCATGCAGACACAGTCTTCAGACTCCTTAGCTTCTTTGTGAAACTTAGCAAGTTGACTGAGCCTACAGTGTGATTTATCAAAGTAATTTGGGCAAACGCATATGACGTTTCTCAGACATGAGAAGAAATAGAAAGAATTTCTTCTCCTTGTCCAGCCAATCTCTGATCCAAAACATGTGTAAGAATTTCTTTACTAATACCCAAAAAAGGTGTTGCATTTATTTACTACAGATATCATAATGTCTGCTTTTCTACTTTCATTCTTAGAAATGACTGAATAGTTTGGGTTGAAATTGTCCAAAAATCTTCAGCACCTGCTATGAGAAATTTCAGGCTGAATGGTTCGAGTAAGTCAAGGTCATAAACAACAGGTTTTAGAGTGGAAATTGTCAGAAAACCTAACAGCCTGAACATAATAGGTGGCATTATGTTCAGTCTCTGGGTGTTTCAGTTCAGGATATTCCAAGTAACATAGCTACATATGGAGAATAGTGCCTACTTGCAAAAGTACTGTACATAAGCAAGATTATTTGAGAGTAATGGAAATTGTGCCCAGCTGCACCTTCTCTATTTAGGCAGAAAATGTTTGCTTTTAGATTGACTTTCTCAGTTGCTGTGTCCTGCTATTAAAGTAATTGGTCTCTGTTTCTTTTCTGACCCCGAAGGGGATACAGATAAGGGTAGTCATCTCACTTAACCAGTCTAGCAAGGAACTGCCATGCTCTCATTCAAAACCTTCTCCCAACCCACATTCCTGCCCCAGTTTTAACCAGGTAAGTTTCCTGGTAAGAAAGAGGAGCTGTGAATGCTGTCCTGGAAGCACCAGGACTCATTCTCTGTGAATAACCACCACCCTCATAAGTAATAACAAGAACCTTGTGATTAAAGCAGAGGCTTGGAGTCAGGAAGCTTGAGTTTTTCTTCTATATATATTCTGAGTGACTTTGTGAATCGAAAACAGAGGACAGTGCCCATGAGTTCCTGGTTACAGCAGAATGTATGAAGCATTAGGATTTTAAGTAGCTTTTGTCTTTGCAGGGGGCAGTGCATCCTCCAGACAGCAGTGAAGACTCCTAGAAGAATGCAGACACACATCATACTAATCTCCCAGGAAAGTGGCTGTAGTTGGATACAAGACTTAAATGTAGCATATTATAAAAGTCAGTGTCTTGTGCATGTGGCCCAGGGGATGGAGACCAAAGGCTCCAAGTTAAGCTTCTCATCAGAGGGCACAAGTCAGTATACACCTCTGTAGCCAAGTCATTAGTGCTCTCAGAAAAGGAACAATTCTGGAATCCAGTACTCTTTTTCCAGAACTCTATTTTATCTTGTTTCTGCTTAGGTTAAAGAGGATCAGTGCCACAAATTGTCAATTCTAAAAATCCCCATTCCCCATTAAGTGCTGGAACTACCGAGCTGCAGAACCAGGCTCTTTCCAGTCCTTTAAAACTCAACTTTTCTCTGTTGATAGAAACGTTCACACTAAAGAGATACAGAGAATTCTTTGCCTCAGGTAACATACAGGGCAGAAAAAGACCATGAACAGAGCCCAGTCCCTTACTGCTCCAGTGCCAGCCATTCGGCTGTTACAAAAACAAGAAACCTTTACAGCTACCAGTACAAGTTCTGCAGGCTTCACCCCGTCTGGTGTTCAGGGCAGGCACGTGGCAGTGAGAACACGCTCTGAAGCAAGCCCCTGTGCTGAGAGGGTGCCAGCCCTCGAGTCCTGGCTGCGTTCAGCTGTGAGGCACCTCAGGGCCGCTAGGCCTGTGCAAGATGTGGCGCTCGCGGCCATCACCCCAAAGCTCAGTATGGATACCTGAAAACAGTAGGGCAGAAACTTCAAAGTCATTAGTGGACCCAGGCCATTTGGGCACTGGCAGGATTGGACAAATAACAAGAAAAAATTTTCAGTATTACACTTTGGATGTGGATTTTTAAACCCTTATAAAATCTGAGCCTTGCTTAGGGGTATCCTCTTCAACTGTAACATGAAAATCCTCATTTGTTATTTTTTGCTGTGGTCTGCGAAAGGCCCTTCGCACAAGTCCGGAATGCTGTACTGTAACTCTAAGCAAGGAGCAGAGCACCACCTGGTGACACGCCACAGAATTACCCACCTGCTACTACTAAATGCAATAAAGGTTTGATTCGGGCATGTTTAAAATTCAGGAAAAACAAAACAAAACAACAACAACAAAAAAAACACTATTAAATTAAAATATTATTATTATTTTTTTTAAATCCTGTTCTAATCCGGAAGTATTTGCTATTGAGTATAAGATAACTTTCCCAGACTGATTGAAAGAATACACTAATTCTGATGCCATTTGGTAAAAGCAGACCTTACACTTGATTCTGGTGGTTTTCCATGAATTTCATCTGCCTGGAATCTGAATTTGTTAAAAACATTTGCTCTTCTTGCTGCTTTCCTTTATTCACAATAAGAATGTAATGCAAAGCTTAAGGAGAATCATTCAGAAAGGAGCAAATCAACAATGAAAGCTAGTATTAGCAAGCCATCAGTTCTAGTATTAGCCTTCATCCTTGGCATTGTTCTTTCAGAATGATTTTTCTCAATCAGACAAGGAGGTTACTCCTTCTGTCCAAGTTACAAGTTATTAATAATTTTTGTTATTTTTCTTGATATAATCAAAATACTAAATTTCTCTTACAGAAAAAAAATTGAGCATTGCATGAAATTTGACATTGGTATTTTGATGGAAAATGACTTCTTTTTTTCATGTATTTTTAAAGTGCAGTAGAGCAAAGTGAAGGAAAAGTTATTTGTCTGTTTAGGTTCTACAGACACAAAACTACTTGTGCAACATGTATTAAATCTTAAAACTTCATTCTAAATTTCCTACATTATGAAAACTCTACAAACTGATGAATCATGAACATTAAAAGGTACAATGCTGATAAAGACAGCTGTGAGTTGCCTGGAAATTAAAAGGTTTAGGAAACCCCTTTTAAAACAGTTTTTAGCAACCCTTTCTGTCATGTTTGGTCAGAACCACTTGTGCAGGGGGATTAAATATAAGGCAGAATTGTGCTGAGCCATATTAAATCAGTAGAAAAAGTTAATTTAAGAAACATTGCACAGGTTAACTTTTTTTTTTCTTTGAAAAATGTATTTATTTTCAGTTAGCATAGAAGAAGCCTGAAATGCTCTGGGACAGAGATTCATATTCTCTCCCTCTCTCTCTCTGTCTTTTTTTTTTTTTTTTAATCTGAGGTAAGTTCTTTCTTCTAAGCAAAGCCAGCCTTATGCTCTCCCTCCTGTGCAAGACAGACCAACTCTTAAACAGATTTTCACAACAGGTTCAATTTAATTCTGTTTTATTGCAGTTGCTGATTTTGTATTGCTGAAAAAGCACATTTTTCCATTGACTGTCAAGGTAGAGAACAATAATACACTTTATCTTTTTGATTTGTAATATTAGCTTTCTCTACTTTATTGAGCTGGACGTCCTGAACATATATCTAAAAAGACAGCAGGGACAGCACTGCACAGAAAACGGCTCGCTGCAGCCGGGCGGTGGTTTCTGCATTCACTGGTCATTCCAGTCACAGGTGCTGATCTAACTCGGTGGTTATTTCTGTGCATGCTAAATTCATGTGGACATCCATGAGAGGCATGTGTGATCTACAGTGTCAGTGTAATGTAACTGTACAAACGAACAGAAAAAGACAACACAAAGCCCCACAGCCACCCCCAACGCAAGCCCGCAACGCCCCATGGCGGGCTGTATTTCGGCAAGGCCGCCGGAACGACGGCTTGGACGGCGGCTGCCCCGGCGAGGGGAGGGAAAATGACCTTTCCCCGGCGGCAGGAGGAGCCACCGCGGTGCCGCTGCCCGGCCCGGGCGCTCCTCCCGGCAGGGCCCGGCCCTCGGGCCCCGGTGGCGCCCCCGAGCGGCCCGGCCCGGCCCGGCGTGAGGGTGGGAGGGAGGGAGCATGGCGCGGCCCGGGGGCCGGCGGCAGGTGAGCCGGGGGACCGGGACCGTGCGGGGCCGGCGTGGGGCGGGCGAGCTGCCAGGCTTGCGAGGGCAGAGAGCTGCCAGGTGTCCGGCATTTTAGGTGCTTTCAGAGGATCTCAGGCGTTGGGAACTTGTTTTTGATTTCACAGTTGGTTTTCTTTCATTTTAGGATTCCGGAGAATGCGTTGCTGAACTAAGGGAATGGAGACCGGTCGTTTATAGAAACTGCACGGACCCTCTGTGGCTGCTCCTTTTCTTCCTTTTCTGGGCTGGTTCGGTAAGCGTGCCCTGCCCGGAGGCAGCCCAGCCCCGCAGCGCGGTGTGCTCGGGTCGCGGCGGGCCGGGGCCGGGGCCGGGCCGGGCCGGGGCCGGGGCCGGGGCCGGGGCCGGGGCCGGGGCCGGGGCTGGGGCACTGCTGCCCGGGGGGCTCCTGCACCTCGCCGCCTGCTCACACCTTCGGGTCCTGCCCCTGCGCTCCATATCTCGGGTCTGTGCAGGGCTGGGATACTCGGAGTCCACTTTCTGTAAGCTAATCAGGCTCCGACTGGACTCTTGTTTCTACTTATTTCACTCTCTGTAGCCTTTTTATCTTGCAACATGTCTCTCTTGGTCTGTCAGCTGGCTTTCTGCCCTGTGCCTGGAACAGCACGCAAGCTTTGGGGAGCATGCTTTGTCTTTCTTAAGCATGAGTGTTTTCTCACGACGTGTCTGAGGCTACTGAGGAATGAATACACTATTAAATCAGTTTTAGATTCAATTCCTAATAAGTGCTTTAATGGAAGCTCATGCAGAAGAATATATACACATCTTGAACGCTGCATAAGCTGAAGCAGAACTTTGTGATCAGGGTGGTTGGTTGGTTTGTTTGTTTGTTTAAATGTGCTGTCTTGTGCTTGGTGCTTTGATCAGTGTAAGGCATGCCAAATATTAAACCTGTCAAACGGTGAGGATTTAGGATTTTTGTTTGTTTTCTCTGCCACTATTCTTAGTGCTCAATTTCTGTAAAATAGTTTTGTTTAATCTTATTTTTAAAAGACTTGAAAAAAAAAAGTAATACTGATTTATTCACATAGTGGGGAAAAAAAAAACGAAATCACACTATTGGCTCTGTGGAAACGTGTATCACTGACATGTAGAGAATGACACACCCCTCCAGCAGTCATACAGCTGTCTATTGCTTAACAATATGGCTTGTATGCAGCATTCTGTACCTTAAAAAAAAAAAAATCATTCACGTGCACACAGTACTTGCTGCACTGATGGCAATGGCCCTGTAACTTCTATCTTTAGAAGGTTTACCAGATTTTTTTTAAAGCATATTTCAGTGTCAGCTCCTTTTTTTCTTTTTCTCCTGAAAAAAAACACTAATGATTTTTAACAGGTATTTGCTTTGTAAATAAACTGGATCTGAAAATAACTTGTTACTGTAACAACCATCACACACACAAGTAGTATGCCAACTTTAATTATGGAGTCTCTATGAAGTTCTCCGTGTTAAGACAACATTAACATGTGAGCATAATTTAAATAGTATTATTTAAATAGTTACAATGCAAACACATAAGCACAAATGAGACTACACTGAGGACTAAGGAGACACATTTACTTGTTTGTGTATGAGACTAAGTTTCTGCCCAGATCCCATCTTTAGTCATGAGTGCTAAAAGTAGAATAACAAAGGCACTAAACCTTAACTAATAAAGCAGTTGTGCTGGATCTGATACGTGCCATCTCTGCCCAGCACAGCTGATATTCAGCTACTCTATGCAAAGTAGCAGTGGTTAATGAGGGACAGAGAAGACTTGCTGCTGCCAACAATTTGCACGCAGCCATAGAGCCAACTATTTTGTCCTTGATATACGCAAAATGTGTTTTACACCCCATGGGACAGAGGAGATGATTAAATCACCAAGTTCCTCAGCTGGAGAGCTGTAAATAAGCTGCTGGGTAAAATGCTCAAGACTTCAGCTTCACAGAATTACTGCTTCTTGGCACTTAGAAAGGTTCTCTTCAAAGGGCATTTTGGCCCTCATGGGGTACACGAGCAGGGTATATGCTGCATTCCTAGGCAGAGCATCTTATGTTGACGAAGTGTTGCTGCTACTCAGGTAGCAGAGGTGCTTAGCAACAGAGCATCCAAAAGCTCGGTGCAGTGACACCTAAGTTCACAATGTAGTTCTCCTGAGGTTTTTCACATGTGGTAAAGAATGCACCTTCCTGAAATTTAAGATAACCTGAATTTTAATTATTCTTTATTTTTAAAATACACCTCAATAGCAGCTGCAATGTCTCAACATTTCAGCAGATATAGTGCCCAGGTGTGTCTTGAAGGGCACTCTGAAATATGAGAAGCAGTGGCTACATATGGAAAATTACCACGTGCATGAACTTGCCCAGGGACACACAGGAACTTTGACAGAGGCAGGATTTAGCACCTTACTACTTCTTTCCAATCATTTTAATCTGAGCCCCTATCTTTCTTTGCCTGTGATGTTCTGCTAAATTAATTCATGTACCGTCCGCTTTCTGCAAGATAAAGGAAGGGTCTAAGGAGACAACAGGGCTAAACTTGTCCATATGACTTGCTCTGGCCTTGTTCAGAGGGGTGAATTTTAGATTTAACTGTTTGCCTTCACAAGACAAAAATGCATGTGTTAAAAGAAATATTTATTGAATGGGAGGGAAAGGCTATCATAGTATGATTTCACATGAAAAAAATATTTTAATAGATGTTTATAACTGGCTATGCTGTGATGGCTGGTGCGGCAGAAAGACTTGTGCTTGGATATGACAGCTTTGGGAACATATGTGGTAGGAAGAACACTCCTGTAAAAGGGGCACCCCTTTCTGGACAGGACATGACTAATAAAAAGTAAGTACATCAGATAATGTTTAAATAAATCTAATGTTTGAGAAGTGAGCATAACTTCATACGATATACATCATCTAGTTGTCGATCATTTTCAAACATATATAAATACATGCTTAAATTTAAAGGCAAATAAGGTGTAAGAATTGTGCAAAATGGTGGGGGAAACTAAAAATTTAAGATGGAATTTGAAAAGGTACTACATCGTTATGCTTTATGCTGATTTTTTCTTAGATAGGGTCTTAAATAGGACTTCAGACAGACCAGTAGTCAATCTACACAGACAAGTATTTGAATTTATGGAAGTTTAAAAAAAGCTGAAGTTGCCAGTCATTCTGTTGACTGCTGTGCAAGAGAACACTTGTAGAGTGGCATCCACCTTGGAAGTTTCTGATCACATTTAAGAACCTAAAATGAAATGTAAAAATATAGCATATTCTCAAATTGCTTCTTAACTTTAGCCTTCAAACTCCATTTTTTTTCATTGTATGTGGAAAAAGTTTCATCTGCTTTGTAGCACTTTAAAAAGATGGAAAGAAGACTCAGAATTTAAACCTATTAAAACCAGAAAGCTTGTTTTTTGAAACGAGGATCTTTTTGTCTTTCTAGGTATGTGTTCTTTCTGAATTCATGCAGCCTGGAAATGCAAAGCCCCAAAATCAGTTCAGTTTCCTTGTGCGTGTCTAGTTGTCCACAAGAGCAGCTCAACTCTTTGGAAGACCTCCAGAGTTTTGCAAGGAACAATGGTGTGCAACAGGGAATATGAGTATCTAATGTATCTGTAGAACAGTTGAGAAGCTTTCACTTTATTATTCTTCCGTTTGCTACGCTAGGGAGTCATTTCTTACCATTAATTTCCTGAGCAGTCCATGGCAACAGAAAATAAAACCTCGTCTCTGCTTTATTTCAGAGCCATAGTTTCTAGAATTGTTACAGCTCTCTTATGCAAATTTGAAAGCTGTTGATTCATTCCTGCACGATGCTGAGATTATCCAGCAGAAAACTGGCTGCTGAGAATGAACTAAATTGGTTTCTTGGGGATGCCTGTATGTGAACAGAGCTTACATGCTATTTGAGAAACTTGCCTAAATGGTTCTTTTAAATTTGGTTAAAACCATGGTGGAATTATTAATTCCAGATATACATAGGCACTGTTACCTTTTTTGACATCAGAGCACCAAATTTGCTATTTTACCTAGATTTTTTCTTAAATTTTTCTGCTGTTCAAGATGAATATGATGGCAGAAGTAGCTATTGTGCAAAAGAGGCAGCTCCGCTTTATTCATTTCCAACATGTAAGTAAAATAACCTGAGGCCTAACCCTTATTCCACAGTGTATGCATCAACCGCAGACCATACAGATACTAGTGGCTATTTTTATTGGAGGTCAGAATTCCATTCTTTTTGGTTTTGTTGAGTTTTTGTCAAGCGTTTCTATTTAAATTGACAACATTTGTTTTAATTTCATTTTGGGATATTTTGTCATCATTTGGTTATGTACAGAAAGCTGTAAACACCTGTGATATTGTGTAAGTAATTTCAAAGTAACTGAATAAAATGGCATGAAATTCCATCCACATGCTAAAACTGCTTGCATATGCATCTCAAGGGAGAGGGCAGTGTTGCATTTTGAATGGCTTGAATGCAACCAGCATTTCTCTCCTAGAAGCATTATATAATGGAGCAGAGTATTATTAGCAGAGTACCTGGCACTATTTAGGCAGAGTCCAGAAAGTATTAAGCTTCTGGATAGACATATATTCTGTTCTAAATTACGAGGGACCTGATTCTATTGTAGCTTGTGTCAATCTAGGTTTTTCTGTTGTCTAAAGGAGCAAGAGTTTAAAGCTGAAGTACTGTGCTATGGAACAAACAGTGTGCCTGCCCTCAAGGAAGATCTGTAAATGGTAGTTGAAGTTAAGTGTAGAAGACAAAAGATCCTGTAGAGGTTGCTGTAGATTTACCCATTAATTCTAATGGGTAACTAATTCTAATCTACATTCCTACAAGAATATCAGTGATGAATATGGCCTTCTAAGGGGTTAAAGCAGAAGTGCGAACAAAACTTAATGTATTTTTTTCCAAAATTGTAACTAATATTAAGCTACAATTTCTCCTATTTCTTAGGTTCTTGTCTTTGTGTTTACAACCTGAACGTTTCCAGCTACACACTAAATCCAAAGGCAGCTGAGTTGTGTCCCACACTACCAGTTCCACCAAGGTAAGAATTAATGGATACTTTACAACACCCTTGAGTCCAAACAGCTTCTTAAGGGTTCTTAGTTCCTCGCATTTTGTAGCTGACATGATGCTTTACAATCCAAATTTTGTTGCTGTGTGTGCCTGTGAACACGCCCGTGTCCTGTCCCACAGAATGAACAAGGACTGCACCACCCTTTAGAGATGTTTTCTCTCCAGATCAGGGTCAGAGCACTCCGCATGAGGGGCAGCTTATCTCCTGCACAGACTTTTGCTCTCTCCCTCAATGCCAAGGAAAAGGAGCTGTGCTCTCGGACCTGGCTTGTTATCTTGAACCCAGAAATTTTCCGTCAGAATCATTTTACAGCCAACTGGCTTGAACCGCAGGTCTGTGGATGTCAGCATCTAACATTCTGCAGCATGTAAGAAGTACAGATGTCAGTTTAGTTGTATTGTTTAATTTGTTACAAATTAGTGAGTCAGAATCCTTAAACCCATGATTTTCAATTCTGCTGTCGTGAAGATACAGCAAAGAATTGGAATCTCCATGTCTGCAGAGCTAAGTCCTCTACTGCTCTGAACAAGAGCAAATAGAGGGAAAAAAAAACCACAGAAGAGAGCAGGAGACACATAAAAGCATTGTACAATGGATCAAAGGAAGACATGTAAACTGATGAAAAATATGGCATATTTAACTTATTTGACTTTTTAAGCCTTCCTTTATTTGGCAAGGAACTTACCATATACATCTCACAAAGTAACATTTCACAGTAGCAGCAAAGCTAGTCAGAGAAGCTTTAAAGTGCTGATGAACAGACCTCTCCTTTTTAGGTAGGGATGTCTCTTTGTTGTAGTGTGGCCTTGCCAAAATAAGATGATAAATAAATTCAATAAGCTGGCTCTGAGAGCCAGATAATTTTATATGTAAATATTAGGTGATGTTAATTGTACATTACAAACATTGTTTTGGAGCAGCTTTGAGAATATTTAAATATCCTCAAAATGATGCAAAATGTTCATGGTCTAGAATTCTCTACAACAACATAGTTTACAGCCATACTAGCAGGAGTTTGTGTTTTACATAAACACATGGGAGCAAAGCAGACAAAGCCAGATTAGAAACAGGATAGGAGCTACATGCTGATGGTGATTGAGATAGTAATTCTCCAGGTTGGTCTTGAATGGATGTTCTAGCACAGCAACACAGGCATGGTGCTGCCAAGAGTTTATGTTGCAGATGGAGCATAGAACTACTGTCTGGCCACTTGTAACAGACCACTCCCATGTCCAATGTCTTGTTGTGTCAGACTCCGTGTGTAAGGTTTTCTCCCAGGCAGGGAGGATAACTGGTAGGTTGCAGATTGTCTGGATGCTGCTGCAAAAGTGTATTGAGGCTGTTGGAAGGGCACTGCAGAGGGCTTGAAAGGGAGCAGTGGAATAGATTGCTGTGAGTTTGAAACTGTTTGTCCAGTAATGAAAACATTTTTCATCATCTTTTTTTTTTAACCTTCCAGTAAATCTTTTCCATTATTTAATCGGTGTGTTCCACAACATCCTGAATGCTATTCCAAATATGCATCTGTCTTAATAAGTATGGTTAATGAAATGGATGTTTTTCACCGAATTCTGAGTGGAATATTGGCAGGAAGAGATACTGTGATAGGACTGAGTGTCCTTGCACTAGGTAAGGTTACAAATAAAAAATGAGGTTATAAATAAAAAGTGAATAATATTCAATTAGAATGTGAGGTTTAAAATGTTTCTATGATCTTTATAGTTTTTTATTTAAAAGTACTGACCTTTTTTACATTTTCTGGGCAGAGTTGTTTTCAAGGAAGAGTTCTTGTTTCTTATCAGGAGGCATAGACAGGTGAAATTCAGTGCTAGCAAATAGCAGATTCTGTGTTCCTAGATATGATCACATACCTTTTTTCATGGGACTAAGAAATTGTTGATAAAAAGAATAATAGCATTAGCTTTAACATTTTGATTTTAACTTTAATCTTTATACAAAATATTACTGAATAGCCAATTATTCCCAACGTGGAATATTTCAGTTATAAACTCTTTACTAGAAAGTTATAGATAATTGTTTTAAATGTTAAAAAGGTCACCAACTTCAGTACATGCTGTTGCTTTTGAGACCACCCTTTAAAAGTAAAAGCCCAAATTCTACAAGAACCTTAAACTTAACTATAACATAAATAAGAGTTAAGTTAAATGGTTGGTAACACTAATAATAAACTTTGTGTATTTTTCAGCTTTCTGTTTTATAGTGGTTTTAACCTTCAGATTCATTCGGACACTTCTGGTCCATACTTTGATTGCGCTGGTTGTATTTGGGTTGTTATGTAAGTATATTTACCTTTTAGTGTATGGGTAGTTAAAGCACTCATCTCACTAAACTGAAGGAGAGACAGCTGAACAAACAGCTGTCCCTTTTCTCCATGGCCCTCCTCGGTAACCTTAAGCTTACCCCAGACATTTCCAAACTGAGTCCTGCTTGCCTTGGGGTGCCAACATCTGGCTGTGCTGTTCCAGCTGCTGGGGTGATGATAAGGTTTAGTTATTTATAGATGCCTGGAAATGACATTTCTTTTGGCAGATGAGTGCAGTTACGAAAATGCTGCTATTTCACAGAAAGTTTAGTGAAATTTTATATTGCCTGCTTTGGAAAGGGAGAACTGTAGGAATGTGTCCAGCTAATGCTTGTCATTCCATAACAGTTAGCTTCTTATTTCCTCAATAAAATTATATGGCTGAGTTTTAGCCTAGCTCCTTCTTCTGGGTTTGTACCTCAGACTAACAGACCATGATGTGAATTTTCTTTGTGATCACGGATACTGTACCTCTCGTACATGACAGCTCCTGAGCAGAGCTGGGTGTAGGCAGAAGGGTGAGGGGATCAGGAGGGAGGTGGGAGGCTGCATGCTGCAGCCCAGGGAGCACTGCCCACCTTCACACTGCTTGTTTGCTGCAGTTGTCTCAGGTGTCCTCTGGTGGCTCTACTATGACTACAGAAATGATCCCAGCACTGAACTGGAAACAGAAAAGGAGAACGTAAAATTTCTACTTGGATACGCTATCTTCTCTACAATAATTACAGTAAGTAGTAGTTTACAGTAAGCAGTGATGGAGGCTGTAACTAAAAAATTTGAACTGCAGGGGTTCTGCAGCAGTAAGAATAATTCCTCATCCATTTCAAATTTGAAAAGGAGAATCAATGATGAGATCTGCTTACAGTCATTTAAACAGTTTTATATCTTCACTGTGAATTTCATTTTTCATCACAGGGCTGTGTCACACTTTTATAAGCAGCATTAGCACCAGTTTTGTAGAAATGCAGGAGTTACATTCCATCCCCATTCTTCTGTGCATCAGCTAGTTGGAGAACCATGGCGAGTGAACAGAGAGGAGATCTGTGCATTCAGCCTGCCGTGTCAGAAGTAGAGAGGGGTGGCTCTTTCAGACAATGAAAGGGGTAGGTGAAGCACGGGCAGCAGTGTGTAGGCCTCAAGTTACAGGGTTAAATTCTGCTTTTCTCTCACTGACCTTGTTTTCCAACAGAAAACCTGACTCTGGCCTTCAACTTTTAAAGACATTTTTTTCACTCTGATGTTGCAGTGTTAGAGGAGTCATTGTTCAATACAAGTGTACAATTTGTAGTTGATGAGACATTTGTCAAAATGTTTCTATTTCTGTTTTCTTAAAGCAGATCCATAGACTAGGATTCACTGGATATGAACAGTCTATGAGTTTATAGTGAAAATGTAAATGTTACAGATCAGATTTTTTTCATATCCTCTGTAAGTTATGAACTTACCTTTTAACTTCTGTTGATAATAAAAGGGTAAGAGAAGGTCTATTTGTATGCAACTGACTTTCATTCATAGGACAGTGGGAACGTCTGCTGCAGATTGCTCTTCTCTCATGGCTGGTGGCATCTCTGTTGAACAGGCAAGAAAACTGGTGAAGCAACTGCCACTTGTTGCATTTATTATTTTATGAATTCCAGCCTGTCTTTTAAATGTTGTTCATAGTTCCTTGTCAAATACAAAAAACTTGTGAGGTGTGGTGTTTACACCTTGTTGTTTTTTGAATTTGTTTTTGTACTTTGGGAAAACTGAATTATTTAAATGGAGGTTTCATCTTATGTCTGCTTTGCCTCAGTGTATACAGAGCTCTTAAATCAATTTAGTTTTGCTACTGTTACTTTCTGCAGAGAAGGACTGGACCTCCTACCATTGTGAATGGTGGCAAGCTGACTTGAGTAGGAAGGAAGTTTACATGTTCATGACATACAGAATATCTGAAAGTGTAGCACAAAACATACATTTATGTTTGTTGCTGTAAAGCAAAACAGACTGTTTCCATTGGGTGAACTGCAGTTTTTTGAGTCTTACTTTTTTTAAAGCAGCAATAGTAACACTTCATAGATTTAATTTCATGAAACTAAAGATTTTAATTCACAGGCTCCTTGATAATATAGGCAGTGTCTTAGAAAGCATTTCCAGTGCACAGTGTTTGTGGAATATAAATTTCACATATGACAACTTCTCCTACTTCTCTTAAGAAAAGAAAAAAAACAGCTATTTTTGTTTTCTTTTTTTGTAACAGATTGTTCTGCTTTCCCTTATACTTGTGCTAAGAAAGAAGCTTCAGTTCACTGTACAACTCTTTCAGATTGTCGGTAAAATAATAAGCAGAATCCCTTTCCTCCTTTTCCAACCACTTTGGACCTTTCTGATTCTGATTGTCTTCTGGATATTCTGGGTTGCTGTACTACTAAGCTTAGGAACTGCAGGTAAGTATATGCTTTCCATGTTTTTGATGAATGTTATCTGCTTTCTAAGTTCAGTTCTTAAATATGTGACCTTCTGCTGTTAGTATGCAAAATATGGGCTAGCAATGTTATTTAGCCGTTTTACTCTTTTTTTTTTTTTTTAAACTCTTGCTACAGTCTTTGACATTGCTGTATTTCTGTGTGTCAGCACTACAGGAGAAAGGTTTTTTGCTCCTAGATGTGGGCTTTAGGTTTGTTCTTTCTCAGTTACTTAATTTATGATTAGGTTGTGGTAGATATGTATATGCTTTATGTATTTAAATGAGGAAAGTAACATTCTCATTTCATAACTGCATTAAAAGTTGTCTTCTCTCTCCTGTTAATCTCCTCTGACTATAAACAATGCCCACTTGTCGTGGAGGCAGCACATTGTTTTAGAGCAGTACTTTATTGACAGCTGCTGTAATTATCTGGGTTGGTACAATAGTATTTGGATCGATCCAGAGGCTCTTGCAGTTGTAGAGGAGGTGCTCTGTAGAGAAAGCCAATCATACTGTGAAAGATCTGTAAGAAGAACAGATTATGAGTATGGAAATGGTATTACTGAGGGACATTCCGCTATAAGATTTGTCACTGACTGAACCATATCTAACTTGGGTGCTGTCCCTTGGCACAGCATCATTGTCTGAGGGAGGGGAAGGTTTTCCTTTTGTGAAACATCACCTGAAGGAAGGATGCTAAGCTGGTTGTGTGTAGCTCTGGGAATAACTCTTCATGCAGATATCAGCTTTTGTCCATGGGAATCATTATGATTTGAGTGTTGGGTTTTTTTGTTTGTTTTTCATTTTGAATTTCTACAGTGACTGCTAGGAGTCAGATGTTGTCCTGTGGGTTGGAGTTCGTACAGAATTGATGCAGGCAGAGACAGCTGTTTGTCATGGAAGCTTTCATTATTCTTGTGTGTTTTGTTGTTGTTTGTTTGTTTGTTTGTTTTGTTTTCCTGAATCTTTGCGATCCTTTGTGTGTGGAGAAGCAAATGCAGCCAAGCTCTTTTAACGCTTATGTTTTATTTTGTCATATGCTTTCACCACTTCTTGAGCCTGTGGCTGTAGTAACTCCTCTGCACAGGCTTGCAGATCCCTCCAAGGTCAGAAAAGCCTTTAACTTTTCTGTAGCTGAGCCCATTTGCCAAAACTGGCAGTATTCCTCACCTCTGTGGGTCAGGCACCTCACTCCTCTCCCATGACAACTGCTTCCATCTCAGTCTGACCCTGTTAAATCTGGCAATGTACAAAACCCACTTCACCTGCAACATGAGACACCATCTGTCTGAGTGTATACTGGTATCGTGCATCAGTCAGCCACTGCTTAGGCTAGACCAGGATCTGTTTCCCTCCATTTTTCCTTGGAGAGTTATGCAGGTTTGCAAGGATCTCTCTGTTTCAGCTACCATTTTCCCAGTAGCTCATGTCCATCAGAAATTGCTGCTTGAAGCACTGTCTGCCTGATGACCTGCTTCTACAAAAAAGTCTGACCTAGCAAGGCCAGATGTCCAGCCTGCAGTCTCTTTGTGAGTGGTTCCTGCCTGACTAAATAGTCAGACAGATTCACTTTGCTTTAAGGGTCATGGATATTTCTTTTCCATGCTCCTCTGAGTTGGGTTTTTCCATTACAGAGACAGTATCGTGTGCTAGACATACCTTTTTAGCTTTTCTGTAGTCTTCATCCCATTTTTGCACGTATCAGCTAGGTGGCAGTAATTTTCAAACTGTCCTTGTGGGGGTACCTTTTCACTGGTTCAGACCAGTCCTTTATAGAAAGGAGCATCTCCTGGGCTATCAACCAACTGTTCATTTCATGCACCTGCTTGGATCAGAAGCAATTTAAAGCAGACATTAACTATAGTAAAAATAGCAGCAGGTAAATAAAATGAATGATAACACACAGATTTGCTAAATATATAATTAACAAGAACTATTAGAAAAAATACTACATTCTTGATTTTTATCTGAGCTGACACATTACCCACAAGAATATTCATTGGTACTCTTTAATAAGCACACGTAGGGATGTGAAGCTTGCCCTTGTTAAATCTAAATTTAGAAAATGCCAGCCAAGTCTGTCATATTGAAAAGCTTTTGGAAATGCAGAAATCATTAAAAGAGTAGAAATATTTTAGCTTATATGACAGAAACAGCTTGATGATAAGTGCCGGATGGGGAATTAGTCAGATACTTCCTGGAGGCTTTTACAGATTTGCAGGAAAATAGTGAGTTGCACATTACATCTGAAAGCAAATTCCACATGTATTCACAGGGAAATAAAAAACAGTGAAAACTGCCTTTGAGAGACTTTTTATGATTTTTCCATGTTGTGCCATTTTCCCGTATTGGTTATGTTCTTTGTTTTCTGCTAGACATTTCCATTCAGCTTTTTTTTTCCTGCCATATTGGAGAACAGAATTCAAATAGCTTGTGACCTGCTCTGACATTCATAGTGCAGCAGACGTCTCTTGGCTCAGAGGTATTTTACTTTTTGTTTTTTTCCCTAGCATAATAGGAATGCTAGTGCTCCAAGATACAAATGGCAGTATGGAAGGCAGCATAATCTTGCTGCATAGTAGAGCAATGTTGAAATTTCTAGCATGCTCTCAGTTTTGAAAGAATTGATTTCTTGCAGATATAGCATAAGAATGGAAGGTCATTTCCAGGCACTTAACTATCAATATATTGCTCATGTAGGGAGTCTAGTAAAACGTGTTTTAACTGAGATCTGCCAGGATATTTTTAGTGTAGGTGTCAATCCCTGTATGAGTTTTCTGCTAATAGATAGCATGTTAATACTTAGAAGGGAGTGTGTATCTGATAAAGGATCTGTACCAATTCTAAGTTACAGCCTAAGCGTGAATGCAGCTAGGAAAATGCACTCTACGAGTTTCATTAATTTACCTGATTAAAATTTGAATCCATTGGTTTTTATCATTTGTTTGCAAGTATGCTTTTTATTACAATGTCTATGTTAAATGGTGGCTGTTGTTACCCTACAGATGTAAACCGAGTTTTTGGCAAAGTCCAGGGGCTTAGGTGTTTATATGTAAATAACATGTAAATGACCTGCAGCAGCCTCAGTGCCCACTAGGGGCCGATAAAGTAATGTAGGAAAGGTTTATTTCTGAATCTGCTCAGTTGTTTACAGCTGCTCTGATTACAGAACAACTCCTCCTGAGAGGAGCTCGAAGGCAACAAAGGCAGTTTTAGCCTTTTAATGATCTGGGGAGGTAATAAAGGATTGTTTTTATCTGGCTCACAGATCAAGGGGTTTTGATGAGGTGACACAGAAGGTCAGTGTCAGCAAGAAGTATGTATGACAGTTGTTCCAGTCCTGTTCCAGACCCAGTAAACCACAGCTTAGATTTCTTTTGTAGTTCAAAACGAGGATAATGATCTCTAGGCTAGATTTGATATTGAGAAAATTCCTATAAATTTTATTTCAAATTTTCAACCCAAATATGAGTCCTCAAAATGCTGACTGTTAAAGCAGATCACAGTAAGGTAGCTGGTTGCTTTGGTTTTTTAGAACGGCTAGAACGTAAGCATCCCATAAATATATATATATATATATGTATACTGTACTGTTTGGCTAATAATACATTGGCAGACCAGCTTTGTATTTTATACTTGTTTTCTTTAATCACCCTGTAGATGGAAGACATTTCTTTTGTTTTTTGAATTCTGGGGACTTTTTGCAACAGCTCACAGATCTTTTTTGAAGATCTCCCAGGATATGCTCTCTTCGAACAATTTGTTTTCTCTGTTGACAAATAGCTGCCTAGCCAGCATTCACTACATAAAATATAGGTAGTTTTGTCTTGTTTATGATACTTTGACTTTTTTTTCTCACGCATGTATTTTCTGGATCTATATCTTAAATGGAAATATATTAAGAAAGCTGAGAAACTGAAATTTTTATAAAGACATTAGTCTTTTGTATAATACAAAGAGATGGGCAAATGAAATTGACTTGCTACTGTGCTACACCTGTTCTTAACATTTTTCTTGGATCTTCGCTAGTCATATAATATTTATAGCGTCTTTGCATCTTACAGCTCTGGAGCACTGGATTCTCGCTTGAGCTGTGATGCACCTGATCTTTATGTGACCACACAGGCACCTTATTTACATCCTCTCCAAAAGTTAGTGTTACTCTGAGAAGAGACTAACTTCTTGGGAGCTATAGAAACCTATAGATGCCCTTGGAAAGGTACTTATGCACATGACTGGCTTGAAAACCGTTGATAGTCCTATAAAATCAGCGGGACTAGTTATGCATTTTAAGGTAGGCACCTGCTTAAGTACCTCAGTAATTCAGAGTCTGTAAGAGCAGCAGAGAGCGAGTGAATTCCAGACCTAGAAATCTAGGAGGAATGCCAGACTCCACGAGACTTGAGACAGCACAAACAGTGGCACCAGTTAGAACCATTAGCCGGGTAGGAATGGAATTCAGCTGTGCTTTGGAAAAGCTGATGTGTCTTAGGGTTGTTGAGTCTTATTGTTTGCAAATTTGTGTGGTGTTTCATTGCAGAACTTAAGTGGCTGTCTGGCAGAGCAAAACATGTCTTTCAGCTTTCTAGCATGCGGGAGCTGTGAAGTCCAGGTGGCATTAATACTGTGTACGTAATGCAGGATGAGAAGGCAGCATGAGATTTTCCTGTAGTGAAGGTGCATCCTACAGGCAAGAGCAATAGAACTGCTATATAAAGTTGTTCAGTAGCTAAACCAACAGTAAAAACCTATTGCTTGCAGGGTCCTTGACATTCCAATTACAGTTGGCTAGCTTTGCTGTAAATACCACTACATGGAAAAAATAAATAAATAAAATTACACAATAAATTCTGTTGGAGGACGCATGAAGATTCAGTGCATGCTGCCAGAACCTTTCCTCACTTAGCAGTGGGAAGTGCACATTGTATTTTCATGTTAACAGGAACTGATAAACAGGCTCTCGGTATTTTCTGGGCAGTGGTTCTTTGTTCTGATAATGAAATTGCTGAACTAGACTTCCCAGGAATTTTCATCCCTTTAAAACAGCCTGCTGCTTCGGGCATCAGCAAAAACTTGCAGCAGCTGCTGCCGACCAAGAACATCTAACCCAAGTCTTAGAGTACCAGAGTGTAGCTGGTGATGCTGCCTTTGCACGCTGCCTTTCCTGTCGTTGCACTGCTGGGCTGGTTGGTACAACGGCGCGGCATGGCACTGCGCTGCAGTCAGTGCACAGCCAGGTGGAGGAACTGTTCCGAATCCTGCCGCAAACACTTGTGATTGTTTGCATTGTTAACAGCACTGCTTTGAAGTATTTGCAGCAGATAAACATTTGTACTGATCAGAGGTTTTCAGATTTGGTGATTCAGCTGGAGGACTCTAGTTCTGTAAGCTCTTTACTACTGACTTGTTAGCCTTACCGCTAGGAGTGTATATATAGTACACCAGAAGGATTCATTTTCAGCAGACTCTGCTGTGAGTATGTAGTTGGAGGAAAAATGTTCTGCTGACAAATTAAAAATGTGTTTCAAGGCTTTGTTGAGAAAGTTTAGCTTACGTGAACAGTAAGATCAAAGTGGAGTGATGAGGAAAAAGGCATATACTTTTCTCATAAGCCTATCTAAGGTAGCATTAAAGCTTATCCGTGCTGCTAGGACTGACATGAAAAACAGCATTGCATGGAGTTCTGTTGACAACATTGTATATGCACAGTAGGCCCAGCAGACAGGGTATCAGTCAGGCACAGATATTTACATTGGTAAACAGATTTCTGTGAGGTAACAAAACCTGTGCAGCAGGGTACAGTGCTGTACACACAGCCGTGTGTAAGGCTGGCCAGGAAACAAAACCATTGCTGTTGTTACTGCAGGTGGTTATTTTAGTAGGCTGGAAAAAAGCAAAAGGAATTAGTTTACAAAGCAGATATTTTCCAATCCTCATGACAAAGCTAGAGAAGCAAAACCAGAAATGTGCCTTTTTTTGAAAAAGAAATGTTCAGGTAGATTGTATGCTGGAAAACACGATTAATTCTGCTACCAAACGGCATAATGTCTCTGCACAGAAATGGGGAGGTAGGAGACCTTGTATTTTATTGACCTATCATTTGCCCAAATTCCTCAGAAAAGGCTATAGGCTATGGTTAATGAGCATATTTGGGGGGAATTAGTTGGGTGTGCTGCTGGAAACTGGCAGTCTAGAGCCCCTGGAAGAAGCAAGGGCGATGAACCCCCCACTTAGATTCAGAACAAGAAGGGAAGATATAGCACATAGCTTGTTTTAATGTGCCAAAGTAGATGAATCTATTCTCAAAAAATCTAAAAAGGATAAATAACTTTTGTATCCGAACTTAAAAACAAGGAGCCAGGGAATGGGGAAGAATGGCTGAGAGTTTGTGATAAGGGATCTGAGGTAAGAGTAATAGCTTTTTCACAACAGCAAGCATCTTGTATTTCACAGACTTAAAATGCATTTGAATATAATGGAAGCAGCAATATTTCTGGGAATGATCAGCCTTACAGCACTGCAAAGAGTTTAGCTGTTCAGTTAAAATTCATAACCTTTCAGAAAACAAAATAGTTAAAAAATATGTCTGTGTTTGCACTTAGGCAAAGGTTGCCTTGCTGAACAAGCCTGATACCTACAGTACCTACAAACACCTCCTTGAGGGCCAGCTGTGTTGTGTTGATGGATGCGAGTCTTGATTACAAGAGTGCTGAGAACAAGATTGGCTCACCTGTGGGAAGAATGCTTAGTTTGTAGGCTATAAATCTATTCATAGACTTGTTCTTTTTTCCATGCCTTTCAATAGCAAATAGTTCTTCTCTGAGCATCTAAGAGGGATGAGTTTCTTATAGTGCTAATGTTGTAGGAGTAAAATAATTTGATTTTTTTAAATACAGACACATATTTAAGCTAACCACATAGTAATGATTATGCACCTGTGTAGTGATTTTTGGTCCTTTCAAAGCACTTTAAAATAATTTTGCTGTGCTGCTGTGGGGTGGATTAGTATTTTTCATAATTTACAGGCAAATGGACTTGGGTTGTGAAGGCTTGTAAAGCTTGTCTAAACCTGATGGCTGAAAACAAATCTTTATTGTTTCTACTTCTAGCTATTCTTGAGTATGAACTCTGTTGTTGTAGAAAATAGGACAGAATTAAGTGAACCACTTCATAGCTTACTATCTGTGGTATTTTTGAACTTGCAGATGGTGCACATTAGTGCTGGCATTAGAATGCTGCTCCAGCAGTAAAAGACAATTCTGTCTCTTCTTTCAAGCAGTTGGAGTAAGAAACCACTCACCTCCAGAGATCATTTTATTCTGTGATCGTGTATATCTTGAAGGTTAATGGAGTAAAGGCTTGGTAAAATAAAAAGAAAAAAAGCAAAATCAAAACATTAAAAAAACAACCACAGGTTATGGACCTAGAGACCTTTCACTAGGAATGAATGTTCTGATACAGTTATTCCATGACTAGACTTGAAAGTGAAGTGTCATAAATTGGATTATATAGGGAAAGGTCTGATTGCTAAGTTGCCTGAGTTATTCCTACCTTCTGTGAAAAGCTATCTTTTGAGTATGGAATGAATTCTTTGTTATTAATGGAAGTGGAAACAATTTTATTTAGCTTGAATAAGTGTATTTTTCAATGTTCCTCAATGTAGTCACTCTGGAGCACTTACTACCATACAGATGTCTGCATTATTATTGGCACTGGGTTTGGAGAGGCTTTCCTTATATGCCTGTATTTTGCACAAAGATTGCAAAGTATAGAGAATGCAAACTGAGTTGCCATTGTTCTAATTAGTAATAGTCATAAAAATAGTAATTTTGTTTTGTTGCAATGTTATACATCCTTAATATTTCTATGCACTTTTTCTCTTTTGCTCCTTATAGAGAAAATCTAAAACATTTCATAACTATGAGTTTTTTCAAATTTGAATGAAGAAAACAAAGATTTTTTTTTAGGATGCTTCTGAAGCATTTGATTACTAAAATATTGAGTAATGTTTTCGTAGAAATCTTTACTGATTTATATTTCTCCTCTTGACTTTATTGGCAGCTCTGCTTTAGACCAAATTTAAACCCAAGCTTTTACTTTTTGCAAGATTTTATTTTTCAAAATTCTATTTCAATTACAAAATTTTGGCTCTGTGGTTTTGTTGGAGTGGGTAGAAATAAATAGCACTTGAACTTATTTTTTTATAATTTCATTGAACAAATGTTAAGAAAAAGGTTACATACATACTTACTTGTTCTTCTCTAATGAATTATATTAATATGGTGATATAATCCCAATCCCAGGTACTGCACAGACCACTTCAGAAGGACAAGTAGAATACAGAGCTCTGTCTGGAATTTGCCACATGGCATGGTACCATTTTGTTGGCCTTATCTGGACTAGTGAATTCATTCTTGCCTGTCAGCAAATGACAATTGCTGGGGCAGTGGTTACTTGCTACTTCAACAGGTAAGTGCTGAATTGTCCCCTTATAGTTCTGTGGATTTACCAGCATTTACTTTCAGTCTCTTTCTGCGTAAGGTAGTCTCAAAGGAACTGCAGTTTATGCCAATATTTTGGAATCCAGTTTAATATAAAATAGTGTTGCTTGTTGCAAGATCTTGATTTTACAGTGTGAGTGATCTTAATATGACTCACCCCTACCACTTGAGTTATTGGGCCAAATTGAGCCATGATATAAGCCAAGAGAACTCTGTTGACTCTGATGAAGTTGACATTCATAAGGCACAAGGCTCCATTTGACCCTTTTCCAGGAGACTGCATTAGCTCCAAATGGGATGTAATATATAGCTCTGCCATAATTTCATGTATTCATTGGCTGTTTGACCTCTTCCTAAGTGTTCATCCCTGCTCTGGGTTTCCAGTTCTGACTGCATAAGTGCCTAGCCTGCTCCACTTTTTTTATTCTGTGCAGATATTTTCAGTTAACTGTAAATGCTTTAACAGCCCTGTTAAGAATTTTGAGATGTGTAAAGAAACTTCCTTGAATTTTATACTACATTGAAAGGTAAAGGTGGAGGAAAAATCCTTACTTATCATGATTTGTACTGCTTTTTACATCTAAAATATTATAAGATGAAACTAAACTGGTTTCATGCACCTGTGTGGTGCTACCCTGTCACTGTGAGGGAGATTTAAATCTCACAGTTGCTGGGCTTTTTTTTTTTTTTTTTTGACAATGGGAAGAGTAGTATCTGGAAAGCATTTTTCTTCATAAATATTTCATGAGCTTTCTTCCCCTCATTGCTCTGTTCCTCTACTCCCAGCAATGAGGGTTTCCGTCTGTGAAAAACTCAAGTGTGGCAGGAGAGGGCCCAGGGAGCTTCAGCCAAAGCAGCTTGGGACAACTGGGATTGGGGATCAGGGAAGGGAGCCTTTGGGCTTCGCCAACACCTAGGTAGCAGGTTTCTGTTGATGCTCTTTAGAACATATCCCTGGATGTTTCTGTTTCTGAGAAAAGCCTCCTTCCAAAAGGTTTCCAAATGGTTTCTACTGTGCCCAGCAGAGACAGCAGCACAGAGCCTGCATGCAGGAGTGCTCCAGCTGTACCAGCAAAGCTGGAAGGTGTAACAGCCAGTGGCCATTCTTGTTTTAAGCAACGTTTAGTCATCCCATTCAGAAATCCGGGGCAGGGCACTGTTTAACATGTGCATTACGAATTCTGTGCTAGGATCCTCTACACAGCCAACAGCCGTTCCACAGAATGGGTGCTAGTAAGAGTGCTGACAAAACCTAAAATGCTGTTTTTCAAAAGGTTAAGACCTGCTGAGTGACACTGCTACTTTACATGCTGTGAAAGGACCTGATAAGGGAGGAGCTCACAGTTCAAGTCATCTCCTTTTTCCCTATTGAGGCTCTGAGTGCAAGTAACTAGCATGTCTGTGGTTCCGTGGGTAGCTGGCTGCTCTTTTCTCCTAAGCAAATTTTATGTTCTTCAAGCTTTAGCAATTGATTTAGTTTTGGCAGCTGAGTGCTGAGGCACTGTGTTCATTTAGATTGTTTGCTTGGGAAAGCACAGGAAAGAAAATAAGTTTTGCTGCCTTTTACTGTTTTGCATGCTGCAGTGCATATTTGGACAATACACCATCTAAATCCCCAAGGTGAAGACACTGTCCATATCTTCATACAGAGCAGGGAAGCAGCTGTAGAAGCTGTTGTGGTGACTTCTGCTGCTCTGTCAGGGTCTTCCGCTTCCCAGCTATTTTCTGCTGCTGCAGGAACTGGCTGTGGAGTACAGAAGGTTCCTGCACCCACTTGTATTGAAATCATTTTTGTACTGCTACTTTTGAGCCCTCTTCTTGCTTGCCAGGTTAAACATACTGTTTTGAGTGACTTGTGCTTGGAAAAGGAAATGCAGGTTTGGTGTGGTGGTGACCCCTCTTCCTGGTCTTTAGGCTGTCAGCACAGACCTGCAGAGAGCAGGGAAGGGACGGGGAGAGGATGGTGAGCTACAAGAGCAGTCACACTGTCGAGGGCAGGGGTTATCTCAAGCTGTTCCAGAAATTCAGGCCTTGCCTGCTATGTGTTTTTAATGTATTCCCTGGGGCAGCATTGCAAAGGCATGTCACAAGAGTTTGTTTATGATAGCTCGCAGAGATGCTTTCTTCTTGGCTTCTGAGCACTCTGAGGAAATGGCATGGCCTTTCCTTGCGGAAATCTCCTTCCACAGCGCACGCAGCCATGTGCTGTGCGGCTGTCAGCCGCGGCAGGGTTGTGAGCAGGGAGGGCAGGGTGGTTGTTTTAGCTGGGTCAGCTTTACAGGTAATGTACGTTTGACCTGCAGTACCACCACCACAAATGAATTTTGCCTTCTTTGGTTTTAGATGAAACATGAATTTATGAAATAATTTATTAATTCAATAAAATAGATTGAATGGTTACTTTTTATGACTTGTGAAGAAGGCTCAATCTAAATATATATATATATTCTTTGTTAGTATTGCTGTCCTACATGAGGGTTTATTTTCACCTTGGTGTGCTTAGGGGTTATGCACGTATTTGCCTTTTTGATGAGATGAGGTTTTTCCTTTCCCTGGGATTAAAGGAGGGTGGTATGGTAACTTGACCTATGTCACAGCGATCACAGTCCTGTCCATGTTTGAGCTTATCCAATAACTAAATCTTGTATGTATGTCACTGCACAGTGTTGATGATCAGGAAGTGTATAAGCATTTGCAGGACTGGAGTTTTCAACCTGACTCTAAGATGCTCAGTACCATGAACTTCCAGTCGACGCAGTAAGAGGTGAAATACATCTCCCAGTAAACCAAGGTTTATGGATTTACAATCGAGATTTATGGATATGCACCAAAGTCATTGAGACATGAACTAGGACCAAATTTGTAAAGGATTCCTCTCCCCTTTTCCAGTACATCTGTAGCATTTATGAGCATCCTTTACCCTACTGACCTACCTCATGAAAAGGGTTATCAGCATGCATGTAGTCAAACCTGTCCCTGTGATGTTGAGAGCAGCTAAAAGGGCAATTTTAAGTACACGCTGAGTTTTCTGTTAGCCTGATAATGTCTCTTCTGTTACAAATCTTGAAATTTTTAGTACTTCTTTAAAAACTGGAATTCATATTTACTTGGAGAATGTATGATTCATTTGTTGATGCTTTTGAAGTATTTTACAGTAAATCTCTTTTTAGGCAAGCTTTGAAAAAGGTGAGGCAGGATTAAGAAAACTATAAGCACAGCTCTGAAAAGAAGTGTTTTTTTTTTTTTTTTTTTTCTTTCAAATATCTAAGACTTTTGGGTGAGTCTAGATGGCATTTTTTCATCACACAGAAAAGTGGTTTTAAAATTAAAGTTGAGATGCTTGTGTGATCATTCAATCCGAGGAACTAAGTGTTAAGAAAGATATCAAATATCACAGAGCTCATAAGAAAATAAAGACAGTTGGCAGCACTTGAAGAAATAAAGTGATTAAAAGATGATGTAGTATCGAGGACGATTCACAGGATTTTGGAATGGTAGTGTTCCGTATAAATCAAGCAATCCCTTGGTGACATAAAATAGGAATACTGAAGAGGAAAATCAAGCTGTGGCCCTAATCAATGTTGTAACCAGTCCTATCAGGTCTTGTAAACCAGTCCTATCTTCCTGTTTTCCTGGTACTTTGCATATGTTGGGGCACTGCGTCCATGCCAAGAGCCTACATGCACAGAATTCACTGAACAATACAAACTTTCCACAAAATCTTATGCATGTGGCTGACTGCATGCTTGTGCTAAAGTTGTTTCAGGATTGCAGGCATAATGTAAAAAGCTGGATGAAACTTCATCCTAGAGGGTACTTGGGTGTACATGGATAATTGAGCCAGCCTTGAACTTGATTAATCACAAGCATCACCTGTTGTTATATTTGGCTAGCTATTTTCCTATGTTTCCTTCCCTGAGCCAGAATTATAAGGAAAAAGTTTGTTCTTCTCCCAATCTGTTTGGAAGCAAAGCAAGAAACTTTGTCAGACTCTGTCCTTGTGAGAATTCCTATGCTAGGAAAAGAAGATGTGGAAGAGCTTCCAAATGTGTAGAAATTTATCTAAACTTCAAATTCTGAGATTTTTGCTCATTAATCAGACTTGTTAAAAGTATGAAAGCCATTCTTTATTCTTCTCCTTGGTAGCAAGTAAATTATCAAGTAAACTTTGTCCTTTTTTATTTCCCAGCCGTGGTTACCTTTTAACTTGCAGAAACTTAATCTTTTATATTCTGAGATTAAACTGAGGCTGTTATGTGTAGGGCAGTGTAAAAGGGAAAAGGAAACACTAGTGCTATATGAATAGAGTGACTTCTCTATATTGAGATGTGTTTCCAACATGGAAACCTGATAACTTGAAAAAAAAAAAACTTATTATAAAATTTCAGTATCCCCAAGCAGTTCCTCTAGTTGTGAGACCAAAAATAATAAATGCAGCAACTGCATTGCTGGAATTTCCTATTTGAAATAATGTGGCATATTCACATATTTAAATATAACTGCAGTTAGAGTTTTAAATGAACTGCAGTGATACCTGCAGGATTCTTGCAGAACTGTGGTACCCATCATAAAGCAGTGTATATGAAGACTTAATTAAAAAGTATTTATATAACAAAATATATTTGTAAATGTTTAGCCCCAACCAGTCACTCTCTCTTATCACTTACTTTTTATTTTTTAGCTTCTTCTGCAAACTATTAATTTTTCAAGGTAACATGTTTTGAAGGAATCACTTATGAAAATAGGACATCATATTTATGATGTCTGAATCTTTACTTAATCACTGTTTCTGTTGCTTGAGTAAATTTTTCAGGGTTGGGCCTATTGCATACAGTTGCATTATAGATGGATAGTTTGTGACTCTTAATCATTGGTGTTTTTTTTGTTGTTTCTTTTTGAACACTCTGAAATATTTTTTTAGGTTTTTATGGTGTTACTCTAATTGATTTTTTTTTTTCTTACAGTGTTTGAAGAGGGGTTGGGGAATGGCTTTAAATTCATTTCCTGGATTTCAGATAAATTCTTGAGAGCTGTGTCATACTATTCTCTGTAAATGATTGACATTAAACTGAATTCTATAAAGGAAGCAAGGAAATAAAACCTGTATTTGGGATTCTTAGGCCAGTCGTATGAGGTTAACTTTTTCTCTTTCAATTTGAAATTCGGGAAATACATTATTTCCCCAAAACGACACAGATTGCAGGGGAATTACAAGATTTTTAGGCCAAATTATAATGTTAAACATACATTTGAAATTCCTTTCTTGTGTGTTCTTGTGTGTTCCATTTTAAAACAAAACCTGTTCAGTGAAAAATAAAAAGCATTAATTATCTGAACAAAATTTAGAACAAAATTCGGTCAAGTTGCAACAGCGGAAGTAGACACTAGATCTCAGTTTTGCGCAAGAGATCTTGTCATATTTTTTCTGTTTTTAGCTTTACCACTAAAGCAGAAATAGTGAATTCATTCCTTCAGAATAAAATCTTGCAGAAAAGACAGTCAAATAAAAGATTGAGAGGATAAAAGTGACAGAAACTGGAGGGAGATGTTTGAAGAAATATTCTCAGATGTTGTTCACTTCTGTTCTTTTCCATAGAATTTTTTTCTAGATATTTTTTCCATTAGTGAATATATCAAAATATTCATTGCTTAAGAATTAAACAAATCTAATAAAAGTTATAAACTTGGCTACTTTGCTTTGTACTAAGGTGAACGTTCAGATGAAGTCAGAAGGAAAATTGGAGTAGTTTTATGTGTGAAAGGGTATACCAGCTTAAATGCTTAAATCTCCAAATACTAAAATGATACTATGCATATCTCCTTAAATAAGTTTCCAAAACATTTTAAAATGTTGTTTTTCTTTTTAGAAACAAAAATAGTCCACCACGTCACCCAGTCCTGTCTTCCATTTCAATCCTTTTCTGCTATCATCTAGGAACTGTTGTAAAAGGCTCATTTTTAATTACTATACTGAGAATACCAAGGATTGTTCTCTTGTACCTTTATAATATCCTAAAACAAAAGGTAAGTATATAACTCTGTAACACATAAAAGTAGTAGTTAAATGGTGAGGTTCAAGGAAAATAATGTGAAGAATATACTTTGTTTAAAATGGATGACATAATGTGAATTTTTATTTTATTCCATTTTCTTCATGAAGAAAGCCTTTTTCAAGTGCTTCCATTTTTTTCTCTCAACTCAGATATTTATACGAGGAGAAAATGCTAACATGAAAAAACACCTTTATTTAGTTTTTGTATGTAAATGTTTTTATGACAGATAAAGGAAAAATACAGATTTGGCAGAAGGCTTTATTTAGAATTTTCACATTGAAAAAATTGAAAAAAGTAAAGATAAGTAAGAATTATATTGTTTAGTATAAAATACCTTTTATAGAAAAGATTTCATGTGTTTTATGATATGTGTTTATAGAAAGAATATGTGAAATAAGAACTATTCTAGAGATTTATACAGGATCCAAACCACGTCTTTTATGGTATATAAAAATACGGCTAGGCTGTTGTGGTTGTTGCTTGCAGTCTTTCTGTCTTTCATGCATCTCTGCATCTCTTACCTTCTGCTGAAAACATACCAGTGTGGTTAGCTCTGGCACTTCGGCAAGGAATGAGTGAGCTCTCGTGACTGCACAGCTCTGACTTCAGAGGTAGATTTAGACAAAGTTTTTAAATGTAGGTCTTAGAATTCATCTTTTACTCCAGAAAAAATGCCTTGACCGTGAAGCATGTTATATATAGTTTTGACAGGGTATAGTTTTGAGCATCCCTAGTACCTCTGAGAAGTATGTGGGGATACTTTGAGAATGCTCAGATAAAAACGCTCTTCTTAATACAATGCTCAGGAGATGTAGAAGTGTCTGGGTTATCATCACTTTCATACGAAAACATATGACGGTTATAAAACCTGGTGATTTGGGTCAATTAAGAATTTTGTTTAAAGATGGTAGGTGGGTTGAGTTGTGCTAGAAAGAAGACAGAGTATTGCCTGAATCTAGAGGAAGCAGAATCAGTGGACTTGTTGGGCATGCTTGTTTGTAATCTGAATACTTGTAGAAATACCTAGGAAAGAAAGATTACTTTTTTTTTCAATAGCAGCATGCTTTAAACTCCTTTCAGTCCAGCTGCCAATCATCTAGCTAGGATGTGACATGACCCATTGCCATAATTGCTCCTAAAGAGGCTATGAAGTGCTCAGTCCATAAAAGGATGCCCCACAAAGTAACTTTGCTCCTTCCCATGGCAGGAGGGAGGGGCTGTGGCCCCTTTCCATCAAGGCTCTCTCAGCAGAGGGCAGGAGAAGTACTAAAGAGGGAGAAGAGATGCTGCATTCTTGTAGAGCTCACCCAGATTTGTCACCTTTGCAAAATAAGCTCCTGTTTTCTGAGAAGAGGAGAAGTCAGGGGTTTGCAAGCTTTGCAGGTAAATTCACTGGTGTTTCGTACACAGCAGTCTTCAAGCCAAATAGCAGAAAGGAGATTGCAGTTGAAGCCCCTTACTCTGTTTTTAATAAACAGTACTTAATGAGATTAACACAGTTGTAGTAAAATCATCTCTCCAGCAAAGCATGGCGGGATTAAAGTATTTCTCTGCTATCAGGAGTTTGTATGTACACTCACCATTTTAAAGGAATTATTCATGGAATATTTTCAAGAACTCGGGGGAAAAAAGTTGGGAGGCCCATGGTTTCAACATAACTCCATGGTAGCTGTGGGACCTGAGTATTTCATACAGTAACTGGAAGATCTCTGCTTTCCAAAACAAAAGAAAAACATTCTAGCCTCTGGAAAAATAAGGTTAAAAAGACTCAAATATCACTGAACTGAAATTCCTTTTGCTGAGAAAAACAGCCATTTAAAATTGGAAGGCTACCAGGGTTACCAAGATATCTTTTTCTTGTCTTGCTTGATAAAATCTTTGGTGATGAAGAGTTCTGAGCTCTTGATGGGGCTGTGGGGGGTAGAAAAAACACTGAGTTTTCTTCTCTGTTTTTAGTATGAAATTAACATAGATCAGTGGTCTGCGGTCTGTTCTAGAAAAAATTCTTTTCCTCATGTCTTGGAAAGTGAATGTATGCTCTGGATCAACACAAACACACAAGTCCTGCCCATTTTTTAATTTTCGTCCATTAGGATACTGCTCATTTCAGAACTATGAAAGTTTTTTGATAAATGACAAAAAAGTTTAAAACTAAATGTAAAAAAACCCAACAAACTATACTCCCTAAACACTGCATAGTACTGTAAGCGTTACTGACTTGCCTGCCTGTTTTGTTCTCCGTGCAGCTGTTCGCTCACAAAGCTGCTTACAGCACTTACTTTCTTTCCTGGAGAAGTATCTTCCATCTACAGGAAGAAAAAAAATACGCTCAGCTCATCAGTCATTAATACTGTAGGGTCTGAATTAAAAACAAGCCCTATAATCCAAAAGGAAGCATGTGCTGCCTAAGTGAATACTCTGTTAGAAGAGTCGGTCACCTGTAAAGCATGCTTTTCTAAAATGGCAGTTTTGAGTCTAATTCTGTGTCCAATAACCAAACATTTCATTTTATTGCAGGAGAGTGCATGTGCAAAGTGCCTGTTGAAATACTGTTCCTGCTGGCTGTGGTGCCAGGAAGGTTGCTTAAGTTACTTTAACCAGGTAGGCTCTGTCATCTCCGCCACTCAACCATCTGCATACGTAGTTTAGAAACCATGTGTGTATGCTAGCTCCATTTAGCATGACTAAAGCAATATCCAGTGCGCGTAAGTCAAAGCTACCTGCTGGCTAGCTAAACAAACAAAAAATTCTTCAAGTGTAGGTAGAGATTGTTGTAAAGAAACAGGGAGTTGACAAACATGCAAGATAACCGAGTGTAAATTTTAGAAAACTTATTAATACAGCTTGAGATGACCCTTTCTGAGGACCACTTGCTATTTCTGAAGGTAAGAGGACAACATATTGCTAAGTTATGCCAGAGAGACAACTGAAATGTCCAGGTAGAAGGAAGAAATTAAGTGAGAAACAGACCTGGAGATGCGTCATTAAACTAGATACAGTATTTTCCACCTGAAAGTCCCTATTAAAGAAAACTGAAGTCTTGCCTGATTTCCATTATCAAAATATCTAGGAATATAATCCATGATCAAAAAGCCAGATGATATAATACCCTCTGTATTTGAAGGACTTCTTTGTTTTGTTAGCAGTTTTGTTCCAGAAGTGCTTTTATTGGAAATGAATGACTTCTGACATGCAGCAGGTTTTCTGATACTCTTTCCTTCCTGATCCTTTTCTCCAAATTTATGTATATTTCTCCAAGCTCCATGTACATCATTGTAAATAGCTAATTTTTCTCTTTGTTGGTCCCCTTTTGTTACCTCTGTTGGCTGTGATATTATTAATGTGACAAGGAATCAGATGTTCTTGCTGATTCATAACTCTGTTTCTTTCTTTGTTCTCATTGCTAAGAACAGCAGTGAAGTAAACAAGACGATGCTGATAAGGGGTCAGATTTCTCATTCTAAAGTAGTTGCATAAATAAAACTTAATCCTGGACAACTATGAAAAGAACATTTTTTCACTTAATTCACCTTAGATTAAATACTTGTGCAGTAAAATCTCTGGTTCTAGCCGATGAATTTTCCAGACTTACATTTTTTAGGTAGATCTTATGGTCACTGACTCGGCGAGGAATCTTAGAGTCCATTTTAACTTCAGGCTTCCCGTTTGTAGTCACCCTTTCCCTTTGGCTTCCTGCCTTTCAAAGAGATAGCCAGCATCATAGTGTTTACTTTCTCCAGCTGTTGTATGGTATGTGTTTGTTAAAAGGAGAATTAATTACAGTAATGTACTTTCTTTTGTTTCAGAAGGCTGTTTTGTATCTCTTGTTCCCTTGAAAGATTTCCTGTTTCCTAATCTATTGTAGGCAAATTTATTTCTATACAAGTTGTGTTTTTTAGCCTAATGATCTTAGTATTGTGTTTGCTGTTAGATAATTGTTTGTTTGAACATCAGTTTAGCAAAGATGATGGTGCTACACAAGCTCCAAATCTGGGGCAGTTTGGGAGACAGAGGAGAACAAAAGCAAGAACATTTTGTAAGATTTTGATAGAAATTTTATCTGTATGAAAGGGTAGTGTTCTCAGATTATTGCATTTCATAGGGCAATTAATGTTTTTTTCTGTAAAGAATATATTCAAGCCTATTAAAAAATATAAATGTTGACTAAGATTGAAAGTCTTTGTGGAAAAAAATAACTATAGTTTTAAGAAGCTTAACATACAGCTTGATTAACACAAGTGTTGAATTTAAGAGCGCTCACTGAGATTTGTGGAAGTTGGGTACAGCCTTGAAATTTCACTTTGCTGTTAAACATGGACTCAAGGGTAGGACTTTAGGGACTTTTAAAAAATTGCTTGTACGTATGCGTATGTATCTAATGTTTTGAAAGTATTTTTAAGTTTAGATTTTGATTTTTCTATGAGTTGAAATTATAGAAATGCGGAACAGCTGTTACAAAAGTCAGTCCAAAGCTCATTAACATTCCTTACTGTGCTTTTGCCTTTTATCCCACTATTACATTCACCATTGTAATAAGCGTATAATTACCTGGAAACTTAAAAAGCCTTCCCCATCACTTCTGCATTATTTTCTTCAACCTGTTGTTGTATTGCTTAGATGTTTTAAATCCTTTCTTGCTCTTTCATTCACAAGTATAATCAGATTAAGCAGAGCACCTTGTTTTCCCTCTGGGAAACTTGCAGATGATATATAGGTGTTGGAGGAAGTAACATTGGTGGTAGTGTGTGAGCTTCTTTCTTCCCATGCAGTGTGAACCAAATGCCCTGTTATGTTGTCAATGGGCTGATGTGCTGTCTTTCAGGTGGGGTGTAACACTAGCTTTGATTGTTGTGTGTATTCCTGAAGAGATTCCTTCTCTCCAGGGTCAGCTAAGTTGTGTTCAGCTCTCTTGCAATTTAAGTTGAACAGGGCCAGAAAAGTACCCTGTCATCTTCCTGTCGTGAAAGATGCTGCACTTGATGCTGACAGTTGCTGTATTTCCAGTGGTGGTTGTTGCAGAAGGAATAATGTAAACTAGTATCCTGTTCAGATTGCAATGTGGATAATTACATTCTGCCTTCCTAAATTTCTTTTGGATATGCAACTGGATCCTGTGCTAAACTGTGGTGTAGTGTTGCTATGTGCTGTTAAACAGTTCACTCCTTAAGCTGTTCCATTTCAGTCATGGGCAAAGTGATTCATGTGTGTGTATAATCCATTAGTAACAATTGTAAAGCACTCTGGGTTCCATCTGGATGAAAAGTGTTTTGTGAATATAAAGTCATTATCCTTACTTGACAGCTCTGTTTGCCAACACTTGTCAGAATTACCACAGAGTTTTCATCTTCTGGCTCTGATGGTTTCAGTATGTTCCAGATAAACATATCCAATCATCTCAAGTAAAATCTGGGAGATTGAAATTTCTCTTCCGTAAAAAGAATATACTGTTTTCTTTATGTGGTTTGGGAGCTACAAGGTCTGTCTGTCTCCTGCTCTCTTAAATTGTTATGGCAAAGTCTTAACTTTTGATACATCAAAGCAGTCACTTTTTTTCTTTACAGCCTTGTTGCAATGACATTTTTAAACAATATATCTATTTCAGGATAATTCTGCTTTTCTGTGTCTGCTCTGGGTTCATCTGCAGCCAGTTGGCAGGCAACCGCTCCACAGTGCAGCACATGGATTTCTGGAGCTGCTGAGTGTATGTGGTTTCTCTGTTTTCCTCAGCACAGCTTCGTACTGTGTAGCCTTCCGGGCCCTGTGGTAGCCATTACTGGTGAATGACACAGTGTGATCGCCTGCATTTGCTGGTACTGAGACCCTTCAGTGACACTGAAAGCCAGCAACTGTCTAGTGTGAAAAAACAGAAGCAAGTCTGTCTGTTGGTCATGTATCCGCGGTAGTTAGTTGTCTCTTAAACTTTGGATGGAAGCCTATCAGGAGGCTGTGCTTAAATGCCTTCTGGAGAAATGATCTAGATAAAACCCAAATTCAGGCATGCTGATGTAAGTACAGTTCTCCTGTGCGCTGCCAAACATATTGTGCCTCACACCATCAAATAGTTCTTTTTTCCTCCCAAAACCAATACTGCACTTCAATGTTACTGGCAAAGTTTCTTCTAGATGTGAAGCTAAATTTTCAATCATCTTGAAAATACTGGCTAAAACATTAATCTTTGGTGAAATCTTGTTTTAAATGTTTGTTTTCCCTCTAAAGACTTTTTAAACATGCAGTAATAGGAGATAAATATTGCAGGTCTTTCCTTGCTTCATAGGGTGAACCATGTGGGGCATAGAGATGAATGAGAATGACCTGTTCTTGCTTTGATGCTTTTCTTCTCTCCCTTCTCCCACTTAAAAAAATAAATAAATAAAAATTGAGGGGGATGGGATGCAGTGAAACAACTGACCACTAATTTAGTGCTCTTAAGCAGGGCAATTCTAAACAACTCTCAGACCACATTCAGTTTGTTTTTATTTCAGAACTCCCTAATGGAAACATGTCACACTAATATTGCAGAAGCTACAGTTAAGTGACTCCAGTAATAATGTAATCATGATGCAATGGGCACTTAGAGCAGGTTCTCTGCAGTAAGAGTCCTAGCAGTGAGATGCTACAGGAGAGAACACCCAACTACCCTCCCAGGAGAAAGCTGTGTTGATCGTACCCACTGGATGACACCTGTGGAGGGAATACATGACAGAGTAGAAAACAAGGCGAGTTGAAGGACAAGGTATTTTCCAGCAAGTCCAGATTGCAAATACAAGGTGGAATGCAAAGCTGGGCTTCTTGGACTGCTTGTAAAAAAAAATCAGGAGGCTTTTGTCGAGTTTCTTATAAATAGTTATTAGCCTAAGAATCAAAAATAACAGTTTCTGTATTAGCTAGCTCTGTGCTCACTGGGGAAGTGATGGACGAGAATGTGCTCCGTGCGTTTGTCTTTCACAGGACAATACCCGTTACTTGGTTATTGAGATGGCCGCAGAAGTGGCAGATTCAGTCCTGGAGAAGGTATGGGATGAAATACTTGCACCAGAAAGAGGGATGAATGCCTTTGTTCAGGTTGCTGGTTTTAGGTAGTCAGCCTTACCTCACAAGGTGGGACTGGAATATCCTGGTGTGTCTACCTTTACAAGTAAAGGGTCAGAGCATGCACATTTGCCATCTCTGAGTGTATCAGGAAAAGAAGCAGCAGGGAAAGGTAAGAGCCAACACAAGATAAGCAGAAGAATGAGTAGTTGTAGGCTGTTCATGAGTTCCTGAGTTGTCTGGAAATTGGAAGAAGGATCCTAAGGACCAGAGGGACAACAGTCTGGAATAGATCCAAATGCAAGGGCTGGGAGAGGGAAAAGCCCTAAGTAGTTTAAAGAGGGAGCTTTCCACTTAATAGAAGAAATTGAGTAGCATGATAGCTTGAAATAGCCAGGGACTGGAGTGGCTGAACGTCTGTTCCAGTTTTACATGTCTTCATCTCTTCAGCAGGGCCTCACAGGCCCACACTGCTCTGATTTCCCCCCACCACCTGAGAGTCATGATACAGCTGTCCCACTGGGTCACTAAAGGCCTGTACAGCAGCCACAGAAATGTCACTTCCACTTGCTACCACTAGATTGTGTTTTCTGAGGGAATTCCTATGGCAGCTGTGGCACTTGCAAGCTAGGACATTTAAAAGCCCTGGCTGAGCTGCATGGCATTGTAGTGGGTGTAGATAGCCAGGGCAGTCCCCAAGGGAGTTGGCAGCAACAAGCAGATTGGATCAGGCTGAAAATATCAGTAGAGCAGAAAAAGCTGAAATGGGATGTGAGACCAGCATGTCTCCTGCTTCTTTTTTAAGAGGATTCTGTTGCTATGGCAATCCGGTCTTTCCCCAAGCTCATTTTATTAAAGCAAGTCCTAGAATGGAAGACTGAATTCAGCTGTTACACAAAGTAGCAATTATTCTCAACAATCGGGGAACTTATGGGCTGGATCTGAGCCACAGTGCCTTTCTCATGAAACTGGCAGGTCAGTTTTTCCAAGACCCTTGACATTCTGTGTTGTGAAGCATAGAAGGATGTATTCTTTAAATAGTTTTTTTTTGCATAGCATGGTATTTGGAAATATGTAAACATTCACATTCCTTATTTATTCCTCCTGACACTGAGAAACCAGTGTCAAGTTCCCAGGCTCCGAGCCAGAAGAGGCTTGTGTTCTTCACAAAATTGGTGACACAGTACCGACTCGATGGTGCAAGGATAAAGACACTTCCTTACCCACTGTCTCCCACGCTTGCTGATCCATGGTACGCTATCAATGCTATTAGTACTTGCTTGTCACTGCAGCAGAGACTACCACTGTAAAACATCGATGCATTAAGCAAAGTTTACGTATATAACAGCTTTATTGGGCCAGACAGAACTTCTGCCTAGGTTGGTGACCCATCTCCAACAGTGGCTGTGAGTGGCTGCAAAGCCATAAAGAGTGTATGTTCCCCTGTCTCCAGTGCTGTTTCTGAATCTGTTTTAGGCCTAGGAACATCCTGAGCTGTGTGTGGTTTCTGTGTGGTTAATATCTCTCAGTGGATCCCTTTTCCCTGAACTTCTCCTGTCTCCCTTGAACTCACGGGAACTTTTAGTGGCTAGAGAGCATCCTTTGGCCAGGAGCTCACAACTTACAGGATACAGTGAGAAGAACTGTCATCTGTTTTCAAATTTGGTTCCTGCTTCTTCATATGGTTACCCCCTCTGCCTAGTCCTTGCATTAGAAAAAACAGTAAGCATCTAATCATACCTACTCTCTCCATATTTCTTGTGTTTTTGTAGCCCTCTTACCGCATCCTACTTCAGTCATCTCTTTTCCAGACAGTGGAGTCTGGTGCACTCAGTAGTTCCCCAGACAGAAGACATTCCATACCTTTTGGATCATTCCTGCTGCCCTTCTCTCACACATTTCCAATTCCACTAAAGCTTTTGTGCATTAGGAAAGAGAATACAACGGTAGGAAAAAAAAACACATTTGAATAGTCTGTTTCTAAATGATAGCAGGCTCCTATGTGACTGCGGTCTTCCGTCTTAGCCTTCGCAACTATCCTTTCTTTGAAAAGGAACGGGTTGCAATCCCTGCAACTAGAAAATAAAGGGGAGAGCTAAGCTTCTTAGTCCAAAGTCCAAAATCATTTGCAAATATTGGGAGTAGCTTATGTGTATTAGTTATTCTTTGGTGGGTAAGGATGAGAAATCATTTGAACTAGTTTCTGTGCAACTCTGAGTTTGATGGAAATGTATTTTTTCCCCAAAGATCGCTTGACTCAGTCTTCAGCTTTTACTAGTCACATTCATACTTCACCCATGCCAATGACTACTTTTGTAGCCTTCTAGTAGTTCATTAATTTCTGTGCCTCTTCTGTAATGTTGGGTTACTACCTAGCTGTCTCTCTTGCTTGTGTGTTATGACTAGTTGATGCTTGTATTTGTTGAAGTTGTAATAGTTATAAGTTCCATTTCTTATTAACCGGTTTGTAGCATCACAAATGCCTATGCAGGTAGTATTCAGTCTCTAGCATTGTTTTCCAGTTCTTCCAAGAAAACTGTTCGAGTTAATAAATATCAGAAATTCTTTTCGTGGCACATTCCTCAGATACCGAAGTGGCTAATTCCAGAATGTGAACAAGTGGTTGTTTATTTTAAGGTTTGGTACAGTGTTTGTACAAGTGCACATGCATTTTCAGCATTCTTTTTTAATTTTTAAAACAGAACTTTTTTTTTCTTTCAGTTTATAATGAATACAGAATCTGTATTTAATTTATTGGCAAAATGTATACTGACCTCACCAGATCAGGATCTGCTCTGTGAATTTAGTTCTTAAGGGACAGCAACAAACTTACAAAACCAATTTTTCCACTTTGTGTCTCAGTTTCCTGTCTGTTAAGGGGAACGATGAAGCAGCCTTAATTCACAGCATGTTATAAAGATAGGTGTATTATCCGTGTTTGAAAAATGCAGTGACAGCTAGAGACAGAAGGCAGAGAGGGAGCCTGATTTGAGGCCGCACTCCCTGAACCTGGTGCCAGTGCCCTCGGCAGGGGGAGGCCCAGTGAGGCTGCCCTGGGCCTGCTGATCTGATTGCCTTCTACCCTGGGGTGGGCAAGCTGGCAGGCCGTCTGCTTTCCTTGCCAAGTGGCCAGGCTGCGTGAGGCAGGTGGGACGAGGCCGCCTCTTTCAGAGGCGTGGGCAACCGGGAAGCCCAAGGAACAGATGAGGGCTGGCTGGGCCAAGGGGCAGGCTGCCTGCAGGCCCCAGTGCAGCACTCCGCAGGACGGTGTAAATGAAAGTTATACTGAAAGCGTTTTTTCTTATTTGGGAATGGAGAGAACTTGCTTGTTTAAACAGATTTTTATGCAAATAGTCTACATGTTTCTGTAGAGTTCAGGGGAATCTTTAATTTTATTTATTTTTTTCCTCATAGTGGGCAATAAATCCATGGTTTCTAGTTGTATTTTTTCCATCTATGGATGCGTTAGCTACCATATAAGTACAGTGCTTACAGGATGTCACTGTTTGCTTATACTCTTTGTTTTGCTTACTAACCAGAGGAAATAAGTCCTTTGCTATATATAAAATAAATAATATTAAAAATGAAGATACAAAGGATCTTTGTGTTTAATTTCTTTCTGTGCAATAGTTTAAGATACAGTAATGTCAATATAGCTTTGCTACACTACAGTTTATTACAGAAATTGGGATAAAACTGGACTTTGCAGAAATAATTTTCTCTGCCTTGAGATATCTGAAGCTGTTTTATATTTTGATTTGTAAGAAAAAACAGATTTTTTGAACAGGAACTGTTTTGTAGTAGGCCAATATAATTCACTTTTAGCAAATCATTTTTTTCTGCTTCTACGTGTAGCAGAAAGTAATCTAAGCACTTCAGTACATGTTCGGGTATATAAATTCCTTCAAAACAGTAATCTCTTGCACACTGCGGTTCTTCTGAATGTACCAGATGTAACTAATATCTTGCGACATAATCCACCTTCTAATATTTTGAGAAAAGGGAAACTATTCATAAGACTTGCTGGCAAAGTTCAGCAAATATTTCAGGTATCCTGAGTGCTGTTATTCCTAGCTGATACTTTGGATGCTGTTTCAAAGCCTCATTGAGGAGTTCCATAAATGGGACAGGTGTGTCAAGTTATCCAGAACAGGTGCTACAATAATCCAGTCCAAGAAGGCCATCCCACATGTATTGGCCAACTTCCACAAAGAGAAATCTTACAATATTCCTGATACCTTTGATTGCCCCTTCTGTCTGTTATAATTATTATTATTTTTAGTGACAAGATTCTTCACTGGTTTAGTCCTTTAGCTGTTCTTTTACAATCATTGTCGTAATTGTTTTCAGTTTTCATGCAATGGTTTTATTTTATGGCTGTAGCCATAAGCTTGAATTTCAGTAGCATATGAATAGTCTAAAAAGGCAGTGCATAAAACTTTTTTAATCATCAACTTTTAAATTACTTGATCACTACATAGCTTGATTGTACTGCATATATAGGTTGCCAGCAGTTGTGGAAGGTAGATATCTGGAAAATAAGTTTGAATAGCATGATTCAGGTAAGTGTTATGTTGTAACTATGTTAAATTAATTAACAAAAATTAGGGTAGAGAACTTCGGTGTTTTAAAATAAATTGGATAAAGATGGGTTTAGAAACTTACTTCATCCCTGTTCTAGAATTTCCTAATGGTGGAAATGATGTAGAAAAAACTATTTGACACTAGAAGCATAGTTACTCCAGTCACTTGAAATAAAATTGTCATATCATGCAAAATAACTTTTTTTATTCACAAAGTCAGCATTTCCAAATCATGTTTAAAGCGTTTCATTTTTGTTGAAGTAAAATCTAGATTAAAAGGGTCTTTCATCTCCCATTGCATTATCTTCTCTCATTTCAGCATGTGTACACAACTACTGCCATAAATGGGACAAATTTTTGTACATCCGCAAAGGATGCTGTCTTTATTTTGGCAAAGAGTTCTGCTGAATTTGCATCCATTAGTTGTTTTGGAGATTTTATCATATTTCTAGGAAAGGTAAGAGTAAGAAAAAGTACTGTTCCATAAGGCTGAAGTGAATAATCAGGGTATGATTTTGTTTCTTGTACCAAAAGTAAATAAAAGGTTTTAAGCTTAAATAAGGTAATATTATTGTTAAACTAGGTGTTGTTAATGCTGTAAAATGAATTTGGAAGAGAGGATAATGTTTGAGGAACTTAATCCTTTTCATAGCTTTTACTGAGTTACTTATTTGTGTTAGTGTCCTTGGTGCCACTCTTGCAGTTCCTGTTGCACTGAGTCTTTGGTAAATATATAGTAGAAGATTGCTCCTGCCCTACAAAATTTGCACACTGAATTGAATACAAAATGTGGCAACTATTTTCCGAAAACTGCATAGCCATCTCTCAGATGAGATGTTCTTTTAAAATATTAGCTGTAATTTGCCTGAGGATTTTGGTGGGGTTTTTTGTTGTTTCTTAGGAAAACAAAGAAACAAATTATGTGATTAATAAGGCTGCATTTCTCTCTCAATGCCCTTTACAGGTGTTTGTTGTATGTTTTACTGTTTTTGGAGGATTGATGGCATTTAACTACCATCGGGAGTTGCAAGCTTGGGTAGTTCCTCTGTTGCTGGTTGGATTTTTTGCCTACCTGATGTCCCACAGCTTCCTGTCTGTGTTTGAAGTGACGCTAGATGCCATGTTCCTTTGCTTTGCTATTGATATGGAAACAAATGATGGATCTGCAGAGAAGCCATACTTCGTAGATCAGGAACTGCTGGTAAGCCCCAGTGATAACAACAAAAATATTTGAGCCATTCTAAGCTTTTGAGGACTCTCTCTTTCCCCATGACCTAGTAATCTGAACTCTTAATCCATCTGATTTCTTTTCCAAGCCCTTAGAAAAGGATAGGCTCAGGGATGCAAATTAAAAAAGCGAGTTTAAAAATTGAAATAAATGAACTCCTCCCTCTGGCCCCTGCGTGCTAGCGATGATCTGCTTCCTTGTTTTAGATCATACCCTATAGGCAATGGCTGACTTTTTAAGGCTTAGTAAATATATAAATAAATAGCTGAGCTAGCTGCAGTACGATCCACAGTGTGCCCTAAGATTAGATGTTTATGTCCATTTTTCCTTTCTGTACAGCAAGGAGCAAAACTAAAGAACAAGGAGCTTGTAGCAGGTCAGGTATTCATATACGTCTTATGGATGCTGTAGTTTTGAACAAACTTGATTCAAACTTGAGTTGCTTTCCTTCATACATATACAGATTCTTTTGCCAAAATACTGTCCTATGTTTCTTGATTAAATCCTTCTGTCTCTGGACTGACTGTTCTGTCTCTACCCTGATAATTACTGTATTGAACTGCAAGCTTTCCATGGAGAATCAATGCATAGCTAATAGTGATGGAGAGCTTTAGTTAACAGCTGCATTTGAAGCATTTGAGTGTATACAGGCCATCCCTTTCATATGAATATTGGAAATGTGGAAGCTTTTTTTCCTTTCATACTATTTTTGCCTGTCCTGTCCATTCTTTCATAAACCATGCAACAAAGAAAGTCTTAGCAGCCAGCCAGACTAGTTCAGATGATGTGAATCTTCTGGAAGGATTTCTTCAGGACAGTGTCAGAACTGTTTTTGGTTTGTTTGGTTTTGTTTTGTTTGCTTTGTTTTGGTTTGGTTGGTTGGCTGGTTTTGGTTTTGTTTGTTTGTTTTAATGCTGCTATTAGATTTCCTGTAATGTTCTTAGAATTTTGTTGAAAACAAACAAAAACAATAAAAAGGCAGCCTAAACATAGGCTTAACCCTTTTTACAGAAGAAAGCAGATGGTTATTCTTTGGCCTTGATTCAGAATAGTACTTAAGCACACGTCCTGAATAGGAATATGTTACTTAATGGAAAACGCTGAAGCCTTGACCTCTGTTCTTCTTCCTCTGTTTTGCCAAATGCTAGAATACTTCTTAATGCAATTCTCCTTCATGAGACAAACAGGCTTTCCTTTTTCCACTTCCAAACTTTGTGGTAGTTTTTCTTTAACTCTGGTTTAACTCTTAATTCTTTGTAGTTAGCTATTCCCTGGGGTCTGGGGTGAAGAGAGGACTTCCCGCAGGGGCGAGTCATCCAAGCAGGGCAGGCAGTATAACCTTGTATGGAAAAACTGGGGGCAGCACATCCAAACTCCTCCTCATTGCATGACCAATAGTATGTTTCATCACATAGACAAGGACTTGGAGTTTCCCAACACATGAAGGCATTGATGTGTGGCATCTGTGTTACAGTTGAGTGATAAACATCTGGGGGTGGAAGGGAGGCTCTGTGGCCCTCAGGATGATATGTGGCAATAGGTGGAGAGCTGGGTGAGTGATTTCAGACAGCCAGAGCTCTCATTGCTGCAGTAGAGGAAGTAAGAGGGATTCTTGTTTCATCCTATTCAGCTGCTTTCATCACCCTGCAGAGTGCCTCAAAGTATCACTAAGTGTCATCCAGCTAGGAACCAGCTAGTTTTATAGCCCCAGGTTAACTATCTTCCTTTACAAGGCTGTTTTTTAATTTTATTTTATTTTATTTACGTAATGGTTCGCATTCCCGAATGATCTCACCCTGCTTTTTGTTTGTAGATGTTTGTGAATCAAAGTAACAACTTAACACAAGGGCATAAACACAGAACCATGAGATGTGACAACGAAGATGGGACAGAGCTCCAACCTATGGTGAGGAGGGAATATGGGCTGTGAACTTGTCTGCCAGCTGCTGTTTGCCTTTATGTCCTGAGAAGAAAAGATGTAGACTGTTGCGTCTTCTGATGTTTCACAGCCACAAACATTTCCCTTCTATTGCTTTCACTCCTCAGGAAACCCTCTGCTGGTACAAAATGGAAGGATGAAATATTTATACTCATCCTTCTTCCCATTCCCCAGTGTGCCCAGCAGAGGATGAGAAAAATCAGGCAATTGCAAGGTGATGGGAGAGCAATCCTCTTTGGATAGTCCTTCACGTGCCTGCTGTAGGAAAGTCAGAACAGCAGTAGGCTGCTTGATTTTGTGAACACTTTCTGGAACTGTAAAGTTAGAGCTTAGATGCCTACCCCTCCTCTCCCTCCCTTCCCTGGCATGTCCTCTACAGTAATTAAGTATTTCTTGCCTGTTTTATGCTGGGGTAAAAAAGCTGAGATGCTAGAAGGGAGTGTTCTCCCACACCCAAGCATGGGAATGTCCCGAGAGTGAAAGCTCACCAACTGCCGTCTGAGGTCTGCGCATTGCCCAAGCTGAGGAACTGCCCCAGCCAGCTGAGAATCTGGGGTGATTTTACCCCAGCACCAGGGGACTACACCAGGGCTGCTGGAGAAAGATGCAGCAGCTACTCTGGCACCAGCTCCTGCTCCACATTACTACTAGTGTCTTGCGTCCTAGCTACTCCTTACGGGGGCACAGAGATTGTGGTGATTCTTCTTGGTCTACTTTGAAGAGGTCCCAGGCTCTAGGGTACCCTCCACAGTCTTGTGGGCATTCTGCTGTAGGCAGTTGGGCTAGAGGGCACTGCTTCAGTTTATAATATTTGTTCTTTTCGCTGTGTGTGTCTGTTACTGCATTCTTCAGTAATATTTTGGCAAGCACAGAAACTGGGGGTTTCTGTTCCCTAAGAGATGACTGCAGATTTAAGACACAAAAGAACCATAATTATTTTCCCAGTTTACTTTTTCAGGCATATAAATGCAATAACAGGACCAGTGCTACACATTGCTTGATTCCTTTTTTCTCTGTTTGTAGACTTGAATGTGAAGTACACCAGGAAGTATGAAGGCAAACCAGCAATAGCAAAAACAGTTGCAGAAAAAAAGTAAAGGTTACCAATAACCCAGGACAAAGTAACTATTAGTTCTGTAAATCTCTGTTAAATCTGTTGTACCGTCTGCACTGGTAAAATGACCATCTATTTGTATGAATAATGTGTTTCATGTCAGCATATCTTATTTTTATTAATAGACTTGTTATGATAGTCTATGAAAGTTGTTAATAAACAAATTCCTTATAAGTTTCTATGTCCTCTAACTAAAAATACTGAGTTTACAAGGTCATAGAGCTGTCCTTTTTACCTTTGTAGCATGTCATTTAACATGTGGGTTTTTTTTTTTCTTATCATGCTTCTCTGGGCTGGTTGTGCCTGGATCAGAAAATGTAGAAACATTTGCAGAGGAGGCACTCTGATTGTTTCCCGATTTATTCAGTATATCTGAACAGCCAGCGCATCCAATTAAGGAATGGCACTGAGCTCATTGATGGGAATTCTCTGTAGTCAAGATAATTAATAGTTATGAGGTAGCTGTCGTTCTTGTAATTAGACTCTATTGGGAATGGTCTTTACAAGTCAGTATCATAAACCATCCATTGGCTCCTCTTCAAAGGGCAGATGAGGAATGGCCTTTTTTTGTGTGTAAATAAACAACTACCTTCTCTTTGCAATTGAAAAGACAAAGCAGATACAAATTGTAGCTGGATTTAAAGCTTGACAAAGAAGTGGTGGCTGAACAGAAATGAGATAAAAGGATGATGTAAAAAATACTTTATGAAGAAGTGTTAGTTGAAACGTGGATGTGAAATACACAGTATCATGGAGGAATGTAGAGGTGACTGACAGGGCTTTAAATCAGAAGAGGGAGAGAAGGTAAGTTTAGATGCGGTTTAAAAAGAAAAACTCTGTTTTCTTTTGAGCAGATTTGAGGTCTGTTTAAACTTCATACTTGGACTGTTTATAAAACACTTTCACGGTCCACCTTGTTCTGGGTATGGGGTTAGTTTTAGATTTTATTTAGTGGGACATGACTTTATTCTTTCTCTCTTTGAAGAGAGGTTTGAGGTAGGAAGATGACTCCAACTAGGGATTTCAGTACAGTACGCATCAAGTACATCAGGAAGCAAGACATTACTGCAAGTTAAATGACTGAAACTGCTGTAACGAGTAAGGCCCGTAGAATACATTGCTAAACCTCTGATTAGTCACAGCTTGGAAGTGACATACAGAATAGTAAAGCTCATTGATGGTAAGAATGCCAAATCTGTTTTCATCTGAATACTGTTATCTGATCTGCTGCTGAAAGGAGACTAGCTATTTGCCAGGGGATGCTCAGAAACAGTGGCTGCTTATTCCTCGTTTAAATAACCTGTCTACTTTCATATGAGCGACTTCAAGAAGTGGAAGGATAAGGGATGCATGATGGGAAGGGAAAAGAAAGATTAATTACTTTCTGGGTGGCAGGTGAGCTTGATGATCTGCTTGGCTGTGACTCACTACCTCTTCATTATTTTAAACTATACACTTGGGTACTTCTGGTGCTTGTGTTTGTGGATGCTGTGGCAACTGGAAATTACACCGAATAAGCAATAGCGCTCTAATATTGAGAAGGTGTGCAGATATAGTACTAACAGAGGGAAAAAAACTTTCTTCTTCCACAGGTCTCAGTAAGATTGTTTGCAAATTATAGCATCTGCACAATGTAAAAATGTTTCACAATTTACAAAGCATAGTAGATTGCCTTGGAAGTTAGAACAATCAGTTACTGTGCATTATTATTTTTTCCCTGGTTTGTATTTGATACTCACACTGCATGTTTTGGCCCTTGACTTGGGAACTCAACCGAGTGGTGGAAGAAAGGAGGGGACATTTCAATAAATGTATCTCCATTTTCAGACAGTCCCTATGCTGGACAATCTCTAGATGACCTCCAGGGGTACCTTTCAGTCTCAATGATTCTGGGGTTATGTTCATTGCAATTATGATTCAGTATCATTGCCTTCAGTGCAGTTACTGGATGGAGAAAGGACTTTTAGATGCTTACTAGGAAGTTTGGTTTGTACTTCAAAGAAGGAAGTTACTGAAAATCGCAGTTAAACTGTACTTGAGTGTGTTTCATTTAAGCAGTGCTGTACTGCCTGTAGTGCGGAAGTTACAACTGTGACAACAGAATGTTTTCAGTCAGGTATAATTTTACAGAACAGTTCAGAATGTTTACCTTTTAACTATATTTTGTACAGAAAGCATAGCTTTATAGCTTTCAGGTGCAACACAAGACTTCCTAATCATATACATTCTTCTAGTAATTATGTCAACAGCCTCCAAATGTAGCAAGAATCTTCACCTGAGTAAAAAGGATCAAGTACCCTTAGAGAAGCTGATGCTACTATTTAGTGCTCGTTACTGCTGTCCTCCCCTGCAGGATACCTAGTCAGGCAACTGTAAAGCAGGCTGGAGTAGGTGGAGGGGCTGGTGTAGGAAGGCAGGCAGAGCTCGTGAGAGTGTAGTTATTACTACTGCATGTACTGGTACTTGTCCAAGTCACTTTTGGTGTTTGCAATGTCTGCCCTGCAAGGCAGCCCAACAGCACGTGGACCCTTCTGGACTGACTGATGCTATTTCCTGCACCTACAGAAGACTGGATTCCGAGGAATGGAAGGTACTTTTGAAACTACTTCCCGTAAAAAAAAAAAAAAAAGAGATGGGGATGATTAGATGGTGTTTCTGCATACTGGGAAATAGCTACATATTACAGTTTATTGTTTTAAGCAAGGAAGTTTGTATCTAGTCTTGCTTGGTGTCTTCTTCAATCTCAATTTAGTTATGATTCCATTGTGTACCTCTGTGCATGAAAGGAACAGGCGTGCTGAGAATAATTTGCATGTTGTTTTGGGCTTCCTGTCAAGTACATACATAATAAATATGTGCAAGCAGTTTAACACACAATTTTTGGCCTCAGAAATAGAAGAAAGGCATGGGTCAGGCTTTCAAAAGAGATTCTAACTTCACCCAAACTATGAAAATAGCAGAGCTTTTGTTGTCAATCATAGCACTGCTTTTCAGCATTTAATAACCTAGTTCTAAATTGTTAAATACTATTATTTTGAAGGGGGGAAGTACAGTGTAGGTCAGGAAGAGCAGGTCTGAACAGACATCTTGGTAATTCTCTTGCCCTGCATGTAGGGCCTGGACCAATGATCTCCGGAGGTCCTTCCTAATTTAAATTCTATGAAATAAATAAGCTTAAGACTTATTCAACAAATAAGTCAGTTGAAAGTCAAATCACCAGACCTGAAGATAAACTTAATGGAGCAAAGCACAAAATTTTGTCTTGAGGGAAGAATCTTTTACAAGTCCAAAACTTACATGTTAAAATACCTTCTATTATTCACAGAATTTAGGACCAGTGAAATTCCCCCTGCCCTTGATAGAAGCCTCTTTTTTCTCCTGTTGCAAGGAGCCCAGGTAAATTAATGCAGCCTATCTGTACTCTATGGCAAGGACAAAAACATTTTCAATTTAGTTACTATTATCAGAGCTTTATTCCTAAAGAATGCAGATTGCAGACCAGCGGAAATGAAGATCTGGATATCTCATTTCATATTTTAAAGCAAGTGTCTTTTAATTTCTCAAAATGATGGTATGAAGGAAGATTATAGGCTGAAGCAGAGGCAGCGTTAAGTATCTGCAGTTCCTTATTTGTCTTGAGAGAAGAGCAGGGATTTAGTGAACATCTAAGGATCTTTGGTTGTAATCTCACAGTAATGTAGAGGGGAAGTGAACTCTGCTGTAAAGGAGCTACATTCCTTTCCTGTTAAGTCACTGTCACTCACTCACAAGAGATTTTTACAAGGTTGTTAGATTAAATCCCATGGAAAATAAAGAACTTAGCTGCAACAGACAGCAGTTTTACATTGCCCTTAACAGAGGCACGGGTGATGGTGATTTGGGAATAATTTTTGCCATCTATTCTTTAATAACGGTAGCATGACAAATGAGACAGAATCTTCTACGTACCTTTAAGAAAAAATATTTATTTATAAAAATACACTGGGATCAGTTTGAGAAGTGGCAATAAATACAGTTCAAGGAAGAAAAAGCATTTCTACATGGATATATTATGGCACAATAAAAGGTAAATGCACCATCAAACATGGGATTTCTGTTGGCTCAAGACTTTGTACAAGCTCCCTTTTTAGTAAGACAACTATTTCTATGAGTTTGGTCAGTGTAGATAATGGAATGAATACACGATCACAAATGCACACTTACGTCTAATGCAGGACTTACCATTAGCAAACAATACCGTAGAAACATAGTAATGATATTTAAATCACTAGTGTGATGTCTTAAACTTAATTGGCAAAGGCCATATTTAATTTTAAGCATTAAATTCTTTTATCTCATCTGGAAAACAGAAAAGCTGTAAATATGTCAAATGAAGGCTTAATGTGGTATGTAAACCTACTTGAGTAGATTGTGAAAATGCATAGCTTCTTATTAGAAGGCCTGGCTGTACGAGAGCACTCCCCCTTTCACAGTATTCCTTTTTACTTCATATGCAGTTATTGTTTATGCTGTAGACTACAACTGTTACAGCACTAAAGGCAACTAGACAGGGAAAGGGCAGAGAAAGGAAAAAGGAATGTACGTAAGGCAGTATTTCTTTAGGTACATTAAGCATAGTGTGTAGGAAAGACAGGTAACAATTCCACAAGGCTAGTTTCGTTCTTACTGAATAAAATAATGGACTAATACTGAACTTTTGATGCAAATCTAATAATCAATGCCTTGGTCACTGTACTGACCATGGTAATCTCTTTGATAGTCATCTTGGTACTCTCCATGATAGTCATCTGGGTATTCTGCCTGATAATCGCTATCGCTGATTTCAGACCCATTAGTTCCTGTTCCTTGGCTGCCATTATGAATGACAGGTTCTGTGGGTGCAGCACAGTACTTGGGGTCGTACACTTGCCGTCCAAGCCCATACACACTCATTCCCTTCTGTGAAGCTACTTTGTTGGTACCCATTTGTAATGAAATAGTTGAGTTATCCACAGGTTGCAATATGTGCTTCTGATCATAGATGTCTCTTCTGGTACCTGGTGCCAGCATACCAGCCTAGTGAAACAGGATTGTAGAAGTTCAATAAGAAGGTCAAGAGCTGCAGTTACAGGGTTTATGATTACAACTTGTATGACTTACTGGAAGTGCTAGAAAGTACAAACTTAAATACAACAGAACAGTGCATGTGTTCACTAGTAAGCAAGTCTGGGAAGAAAGTCCCTGCTGAAAGGGACTTTTCCCTCTTTGATAAGAATATACTGTTTGAACTGAGGTAGTGCTCAGGAAGTAATTTCTTTTTTGTGTCTGTCTAGTTAGTACTGGAAATGAAGTTGCTACTTTCTCCTGATACAACACAGCCAGCGGAAAAAAGTGCCAGGTCACCTTTATGCTTGAAGATTTTTCAGCACAGAACACACTGGTAAATGATAAGAAATTGAAGTTCCTAAATGACTCCACAGAACTCACTTGCCCATCCTGCAGACTCTCCCAGGTTGGGAGTTCTGTCTGTTCTAGAAATACCACACGCAGTCCTCCTTACCTGACTGGCTCCTTTGTTAGTGCCCATCTGTAGGCTAATCGTTGTCTGGTCAAATGGCTTGTCAGTTTGCATTTTTGGATCATAGAGGTGTCGTCTAGTTCCATAAGCAGTCATGCCTGCCTGACTGGCGCACTTATTGGTGCCCATCTTTATGGGGAGAAGGAAGAGGTAGACAGAGTAAGAGATTTATTTGTACAGCAAGCACCATTGTAAGGAAACATACAGTTGGTAATTGATGGCTGACAGAAAAAGTAATTTCAATGCATGCTTTTCTCATGTAGCTTGACCACTACCTGTAATAAGTTACCCTTTCTCCATACTGAGCTTCAAAAGGTAAAATAAAGCAACTGTCCTAACGCGTTTCAGTGACTGGCATTTGCCCGACTGCATATGCAGTTAGAAATGAATTTATGCATCAAAATATAATAATCGGCTTCTACTCTGGACAGTAAAGATTCAATTTCACTGCCACAACTTGTTTACCACAGGAATTTTAGGATTTTATGTCAGTTATTTTGGGTTTTATGACTATTATGGAAAGTGGAGAGAGAGGGGGGAGAAAAAAAAATCTCCTACCATTTAAGGAGCTTTTGATATCCAAAGACTCCTACTAATTTTAAAGCCGCTGTCGGGGACAGAGATAATACTGATAATATTAGCTACTCTTTTCATTACCCTTAGTGCAGATTTAGAACAAGCAGAAAAACCTTCCAGACAGTCACATGAGCATAGAAAGGCAATCAACTGCTTACAGGAATTAAAACCTCACACCTCCTTCCATGATAAGAACATATTCTAACTGCAGCTTTTTTTTTTTTTTTTTTCATACAGAATAAATCAGTTAATCAAAACAAGAAAGCTGTTCTCAAGAGTATCTGCAAACATGAATTTCTTACTTACCTGCAGGCCAATTACACTTTGACCAGCTTTTAGTTTTCCTGCATCAAAACTTCGTGCTTGTTTCTCTGCATATTTGACACCAATATCAATTGTAGTATGAAAACCTTTGGTTTTTGCCTATTTAGGGGGGAAGGAATATAGGAGTATTAAGTATAGTTTCTGCTACTTGAAGTATGTATTAAAAGTATAGTTTCTGCTACTGAAATTGCTACTATTATATGGATACCTAGGCTGAAAGGCAGGCTGCCTCTGTACCTGATCCTCTGGTCTCTCAAATGATGCCACAAGCAGGATTAACTTGTATGAGAAACTCTGTATTGTGGGTGGGAGGAGATAACAGTTCCCATCACCAGTTGAAGGTGGCACTCCCAATCTATCTAAGTATATTTTGTCAGAGTGAGAAGGACAATCTGCAGTCATTAATGTTCTCTTGTGATATTCCCTGGTTCTGTGTATCTGCAGTCAAGGAACATAGAATGGTTGGGGTTGGAAGGGGCCTTAAAGCCCACCTAGTTCCAACCCCTGCCATGGGCAGGGACACCTCCCACCAGACCAGGTTGCTCCATCCAGCCTGGCCTTGAACACTTCCCAGGATGGGGCATTCACAGCTTCTCTGGGCAGCCTGTACCAGTGCCTCAACACCCTCTGAGTGAAGAATTTCTTCCTAATATCTAGTCTAAATCTACCCTGTTTCAGTTTAAAGCCATTACTCCTTGTCCTATGACTACGCTCCCTGACAGTGTCCCCTAGCTTTCCTGTAGGCCCCCTTTAGGTTACTGGAAGGCCACTATAAGGTCTCCCTGGAAAAAACATCATTTCAGCCTTTGCTCAAGGAATGAAGACACAGCCATTTCAAGAGCAACTATCTAGTAGATAGTATCTATCCCCCTCCTGAGAGGCTGGATGCTGTTTTCTGTATTTAAATGAGTGGCAAGAGAGTATCTTGACTGGCATGTGGATTTCTACCACTGCCAAGGGTATAAATACTTACCAGACCTGCTAGTGCCACGAGAGTAGTCTGTACTTGAGTCATGTTCCCATTTTCAAAAAGATCGTTTGCTTCAAAAATATCATGTGGCTTCATGCCGTAGACTTGAATGGCTTTGATAAAATTCCCAATGTTCTCCAGCTAAACAGAAACAAAAAAGCCATTTTTTGGTTCAGTGTTTCAGTTCAGAAACTAAGTAACTAGTTTACATAACTTCACAGCTTTTTGGTGTTGGTTTTGTCTTTACACACGTTCTTTGCCTTGTGAAGTTTGTCAAAACAGCTGGCCTGGTTAAGAGTGACTAATGGAGAGTTTGAGATTACTTTCTGTAGTTTTAATGTTGACTTCTGAAATCAGTTTAAGGGTTTGTCTAGTCTGGCATTTCTCTATCAGCGAATATCTGTTGGGGGGGGTTGTAATGACAAAATTCAACTGTGTCCCAAGAGAAATCCAAATTCAAAACCTTCGAATAGGAAGAATTTACTTAAATGTCGATGCTGCTTGACTTTAGCAATTGATAATTTTGAGTAAAAGAATCAAAAACGTAACTATGTGGTTAGTAAGAACACTAAACTTGGTCTGAAAGTATTCTCTTGATCACCTACTGGAAAAAATTCAGACAAGCTTTTGGGTTTTACTGCTAGTTTTTAGCACTGTGTGCCGTAGAAAACGGCAAGTAAGTACTAGGGAGTACATAAGCGAAGACCGAAACTCATCTTTCCTTTTGGAATCATAAGAGATTAAAACTTAAATAAAAAATAAAAAAATCCTCCTCTGCATTTATTAGTGTTTGGTACCAATAAAAATAAGAGGCTGACACAGCAGTGTTGAGCTTGATCCAGCATCAGTAAAGGCAGCCAACTCTAACCAGCAGCCTTTCCAATGCCTGCTCTAAAAGCATGGTGCTGTTGATAGTCTCTTGGGGATTAAAAAAAAAAAAAGCACTTGGTAGACCACCCATATGAAATCCACTCTGGATATACTGAACTCAAATACACACTGTAGTTTGCACCATGTATTTTCTGAGTTTTGTTACACAGCTACTTCCTCTGAGACTGTTTGGGTCCTTTCCCTCCCCTATGTCCCCCAACTGCCTTCTCAGGAGGATGCTTTGTATGGTGACCTCAAATGTCCAGGTACAGTCAACCTCAGGGCCTTACAGCACTGCCTGGATGGAATACTCTAGGTGTTGTTGGGTTAAAAAGTTTTTTTTCTTTTTTTTTTTTTTTGGGGGGGGGAGGGGAGGAAGACACAGACGCAAGGACACGTGGTGTTGGTTTTAAACTTGGAAGAAGCCTTGCTGTATTGCTCTATGTTCATTCTCCATTTAAAACTTCATATAACAGCTGAAGCGTTACTATTAAATATGTATAGTCAACTGCCATTTATGAGACATCTCAGTTATTAGAATTTCTGTTGAATGCTTTCCATGTATGCAGTAATCTCAACTGCTGTGTGTGTATCTTGCTACACATACAAAAAACTTGATGCTATGAAGATTTAAGGTGTAGATATTCAGAGGAAATTTGTTAATACAAAAGAACTGTTTTGGGGTTGGAGGGGTTAGAGGTGTAGTTTTGGGGTTTTATTCTGTTGTTTTACCTGGTGCCAATTTAGTTTTGATTGATTAATTTTCTTCACTGATCCTGGCTGCAGCTTATTTATAAGCCTGGGGAGGTGAAAAAAAGGGAAATGCTTAAACAATAAATCTCATCCTTATACGATCTGTGCAGGCATATAATATTTTCACTCATACTTTATTAGTTGCATTAGTTTAATCAAAATGGTTAGTTTTTTGATTTATACAGAGTGCCTCTGGTCTAACAAGTGTAACAGATAAGTCATTATTGTTGTGTGCCATTTCATTATCATAGAAAAGATCTTCATTGTTAAATTTAGAAATAGTTATACTTCAGCAAAGATATCTAAAGGAGATTTCTCATTCTTCTCCACAATTTCAAAGAAGCTGTCTCCCACCCTACTGTCTGCTATCTTTGACTGTCATTGTTGATGTGTTTGAAGGGAATCTTCAGAAAGTCCCTCTGTAGTTCTGCAAATGTGGAAAATTGCTAAAAATAAGGTTACTTAATGCTTACTCGCATAAGATTATGCCGTCTTTTAGTCCCAGCTGAAAGTTTGCACCAATGCTCAGTCCTGTAACTTCTTCTATCCAGTTACGCAGGTCTTCTTCTATCTGGGGATCATACTTGAGGGCTATCTGTAACAGAAGCAGTTATAAAGTTATTTCACGAGAGAAAACTGCAAGTCTTTCTCCCAAATCTGTTTCAAAGAGTATGCCATAGCATTTATTTAGTACGGTATTTTAGTTATCAGGCTACAGATACAAGTCTTTATTCCTTCTACTATAATGCTAATGGCTTTACTAAATGTTTATTTGGAAATAGTCCTTTAAAGCACTTTTAACAGTTCCTCTTACTGTAAGATTTGCTAGAACTTGTGAACAGTCTTTTGATAGCTGCAGAGGAATAAGGACTTTTTTGAAAAATTATTTTACATCTAAGTTGTACTTTAGCAGCAAGTAAAAAGTGAAATAGTGTTTTATGGAAGTAAGAATTTTTAACAGCCACAGCATCAGTAGTACTGCTCCAACACAGACTTCCAGATGGGAACTTTAGCATAATAGATCTGATGTTATTTACCAGAAGATTATGGTGGATTTGCTTCTTTACCTAATGGAAATGGCTTGTTAGCTTTTCCCCTTGTTGCTACAACATTCAGAGCTACCTCGTGAGGGAATCTGGGGGCTGTGTGTGGCATTCCCCCCCCCCAAGTTAAGAGTCAGTATCCCTGATATTCCTCTTTTCTTTGGGTTTGCTGGAAGACTCGGATGGAATAAGCTGTGATCTCATGTCTTAATTGCAAAGTTAGTGCGCTATTATGGTAGAGAGAGAAAGCCTGGTCTTTGAAGTTCAAGGCACCAAACAGAGGCCAAGAGTTGTTAGCAAGGTGACTTAAACGCCTTTTCCAGATACTCAGAGTTCACCACTCAGCGTGTCAGTTTATGCCGCGCTCGCTAGAAGTTAATGCGAACCAGCACACTTCAACTGTGCAGCCAGCAGGGTGCAAGCTCTACTCTCTGCCCTTGGCTCCCCATCCCTGCTCTTCACAGGTGATGCTGAAAAGCATTGGGGCAAGCTGGAGAGAAGGGATTACCTCAGTGAAAGCAATCCTTAGTACTATAACTTGCTACTTTCTCTGCAAACAGAACAAGTGAACCGAGCACAGGATTTTATGGCATAACCAACCTCCTCTAGTGCGGAGGTTGGCAACACTTTTCCACCTGCATTACAAGTTGCCCCACGTGGGTCAGTGAGCAGGACTGGGATGAGGGAGTTGCCACAACGAATGTGAGTGATGGGTGAGCGCAGGGGTGCCTGCAGTATTCCTCACTGACACCTCGGCCGGCTGGCCTCCGGTCCCTTACAGATTCCTAACAGGAAACTCAGGTAAAGCCGCTAATGTTCAGGCCAAAATGTAAGTTTCATACTTTTTGCATATAGACTCCATCCCAGAAAGGCTAAGACTAGGTATTAGCAACCATTTTATAGTGCAGGACATTATAATTCCAACCTATCTGAATTACTGGGAGAGAGGAAATTACTGCATTTTGGCTAGCATTAGCAATCCCCAACTCCAATCTGACCAAACTAAAAAATTACAGTATGTTGTTCTCTATTTTTCTTCTAAAGGGAATGGAAAATTCCCGTATCTCTGGCTTTACTTCAGAAACTAGGGTGAGTAATAGTTATTTTCCTTAAACTATTTGTAATAGTGCTGCTCTGGTGCCTTAGTTACAGATCAGGATAATTCCCTTATTGATTAATACATGAAACTCCGCAGTGTTCTGCACAAGACAGTAAGTAAGTACCTCAGTGCTTAGACCAGTGGTGGTCTAAAATAATCAAACGTTCTCTCTTATTGAAGAAAAAAGGAAGAAAGCTCAGGTTATCCTGCTTAGTGTGAGGAAAATGACTTTCTTTAATCATAACTTTCAGATATTACATAGCTAAGATGAGAAGTGGACTAGAAAAGTTAGCTGCTAAGTTCACAGATCCATGTTAGAAGCCACCACATTTTTCTCTTTTTTCTAAGAAATACTCCTCTTGCCCTTTTTTTTTTTAAGGTTAGACCAAGACTCAGTGCTACCACGTTATTCAGTGATTGTAATAACAGTAAGGAGAGGGTAGCCCCTTTCGAAGGCCTACCAGAAAGGTTAATTGTCTTGAAAATGGTGTATGAGGAAGTTGGTTATTGTCTTTCTCCTTCCTGACCTGGTGGTTAGCTTACAAATGACTTTTCATGGCTATTTTTGATTCCTATGGAAACCAGGCTTGTGTGATCACACCCTAGGTCTGTCTCCCTAGTAACATCTGAACAAGCTGCCTGAGTTGTGCCAAACTCAGAGAGGAGCTGCAATCTCAGAAACAACTGATCCATCATTTTGTGTGTGTGTGTCAAAGTATTCAGGCAAAGGAGAAAGATCTCAAAACACTCCCGAAGACTAAAATGTAGCATCCCATTATTACGTGTTAAAGAACCTACAAAGACCTTACTGAAGCGCACAGACAAAATCTGAAGTTAGATGTACAGATGAGACGTGCTGGAGGTAATATACCGAAATGCCCAGCTCAGCGGAGGCCAGAATGCGGCCTGTTCCAATATTCTGGGTAGGGGAGTGAACTGTGCAGGCTGGTTGCTTCTGTGTTGACAGTTCATACGACATGAAAATCTCAGCTCTAACATGCACATCGGTACAGAGAGGGGTTTATGCTCTCTTCCACTATTCTTTAGTCATACTTAGACATGTAACAAACATTATGCTACTTCAAAAATCAGGCAGTTTGTTTCACTGTAGCTTAAAGGCAATGCTAAGTGATAGGTCAGCCATCCTGCAGCTGGAAGGGTCTGGAGTACAACTGGAGTTGTCTTTCTACAACTTAGTTTCCTTTTAAAAGAATAAAAAAATTGTCAGTGCATGAAAGTAAATGAGATTATAGAAAAGCTGGTGATCGTGCCATCAAGGGACACGCTTCAAAGATCACTCCTCCCTCCCCCTATTTACAATAAATAAATATAAAGTCTACTAGACAGAGTACCACCAAACACTTCTACATGTGTGGCTATTTCAGTCTTTCTTTGCAAGTATATAAAGGAAAAAGAAAGGTAACATTTTTCCTCATTTAATGTCAAGTACATTCCACATTTGAGATTACAACTGATATGAATATTGAATCACTACCCCCACCGCTTGGGTAACTTGGAAGTAATCAGATGGAATTTTATCATGTCTCTTAAATATTTACTTTATGTTGGAGTACTTTCATGTGTGTTAAAATCTTCAGTTTTTCAAGAGGTTTTAAAGTGTCTCGGGGATATCGCTACTGTGCTTAAATACAGATAGGAAATGTTTAAACACGTGAGGAAACTTTGCATTTTTTGCATTAAAAGCATTACTATTAAATCTGAAAATTTTCTGCATTGTCTTCAGTAAGTACTGTACGGTTTGACTTAAATATGGCAAAGGTTTTGTTTTGATGTATTTGAACTGGTGGGCAACTAAGTTACAGAAAGTAAAGACGGGTGGTAGATAAAGTATAACTTTTAGAGAAACTATCTGAAAGGTAAAGACACGGAAACTTTAGAATCTGGCTTAAACATGTGACAAGAAGGAGTTAAGCAGGAAGAGCCTGGGTCTGGTACCAGGAGCAAAGCATTATGTTTACTTTGAATTGTTAGCTCTTTTTTTACTCCCAGTCACACAAGTAGAAGTTATGTAACACCAAACTGGTAAATACTTCATATTTTCCACATGTCTATCACCATCAGTTGTTCCAGTTTTCCTTTGATTGCTATCTGTGAGGGGAAAGTTGGAAGCTTTAATATAAATGAAAAACTTTATGGCTTTTTCCATTACTGCTTATCAACATGCCAACATTTGATTCTTTTTAAAGTACTAACTTTCATGGAAGATGCTTAAAACTTATGTTCACAAAAAAGAAAGCACTGTCTAGTGAAGACGATAGCAGTAGCTAAGCAGCTTAATTTGAAGTGTTCATCACCAGTGCCATTGAAAAAAGGTACCATTCAGAACACTGTAGAAAAGATCCAATTGTAGCAATGGATATAAAAATTTAAAACCTGGTTTAAAAACAGCAGGAAGCCAACTATTAATATAAGTTCTTTACTTTGTTCTGATAATTCTTAAAAGATATAAAGCTATGAATCCTATTGTTCTTGTTACTTCTGAGATACAGATTTCAAAGAAATCTCTTTGAAAGGAAACTAAACTTACGCAAGTGGTGAAAATCCATGGTAGTGGGAGGAAACAATTACATGTTACGTGCCTTTTACAAGGAAGAGCTGGCTTTGTTTTCAGCACAGAAAAAATACTTTGACAATTGAAGACAACTTTTCTGATTAACTGTAAGTAGAAATATGATACTTTTACCATAGAGGTAATCTTCAGAAGATTAAGTAGGTTTCACTTTGCTACTGTAAGTCACAAGAGGAGGCTGCAGAAAAATTAGGATCTTATTGTCGTTTAGGACTGGCTTCTTTTCATTTTAAAAAAAAAAAACACACCACGTACTCCTTTTCAAATAGAGCTGTATAAAATACTTCAGTTAGTTGCATCTCTGCAAAACATTCCAGCTCTATCTGAATTTTTGGGGAAGGAGGTCAAAATCTGGAAAACTTCTCCATGCTTTAAAAGAACATTTTGAGCTTGACTCTTGGACCGGTTGCGATCACAGACATTAAATTTGTCTTCTTGAGCTTGTCACACAGTCATACAATGTTAACATTTTATTAAAGGATTTAAATTTATCAGAAGCTGTTTCAGATGCTTATGTGCTGCTGCTGTACAGTCTGTCCTGTATACAATCTTGTCTTATAGAGCCAGAATAGAAGACTGCCTCATTAATGATGCACAGAAACAGGAAAAAAAAAGCTTTACTAACACAGTATGAAATTTAGCTGAAATCTCTTCCATATAGTAATCTTCTATTACAGATAACTTAAAGCACATTATCTTTATAACCTAGAACTGATGCATTTCAGTCTTAAAGGTGGAGGCTTGTTTTTTTTTTTTCAGCTTTTGTTTCCTAGATTTGTGTTGTCCTTCTGGAGTGGAAGGAGCACACTCGGCTTTAGAACTTGGGGTACCAATAGGTCAGCTCTTACTTTTACTAGCAATTCCCATTTTAAATGCCAAGTTTCATCTTTGAATTTCACACGCATATAATACTAGGCATCCTGATATATGTACGTTTATGCCAATGCATATGCCTTCGGCTAAAATCCTTGGGTTAAACTTGATTCCTCTGGAAACTTCACAATACTTAGATGTACAATGAAATATTCTTTGGTGATGGTATACATTGATAGACTTGTTGCAGCATTTCATGCTATCCATGCTTACTTATAATATGCTTATCTTGGCAAACAGAGGATTCTTGAACTCTCTCTGATCCTCACATCTTGTTCTGTTCAGGTAGGACTTTCCCATTTGGGACCTCTTACAGCGTAAAAAAACCTTCCTCCATCCTTAGTACAAGAGAAATCATCATCACTGTTTTTATCAAGTGTATGGGTTCCTTGAAACAAATGGGAAGTTATCTTTGCCAACCCAAAGGGACACAGGCAGCTCACTGAAGTTACTGTATGTGCCCGTAGGGTGCTGAGTTTGAGTGATAATGTTAACAAGTATTTCACACCATAAATGATCTCATATGGACTTTCATTTGTCCGTTTATACTAATCTTTTCCGAATTACACGCTACACACTGCACGTTACAGGCTATACATATGCCAAATCTCCAGTTTGAGTTCAGCTATCTTGCTGCTGCTCTGGAAAAATACTGTAACGGTATCTCAGGAAAAGGTTTAAACACGCTGCATACCTTTTTACAAGTCACTGGGACTAACAAACACAGAATTTAGCAAGTTAAAAAGAAAAGTTATAAAAGATAAAACTTTCGAAGTTCCCTATCATGTTACATCTGCCAACAACTCTTCCTTCTTTTGGAACTTTTGACTTGCGCTTCAGGCCTCACACCCCCGCAGCAGGAGTCACGCCTTTAGCATGCAGCATGCTGTATTTGAAGTACCAGAATACAGCTGGAAAACTGATCGTTGGTCAAAAATTTTAACCCTAAGAGCAAGTGCTTGTCAAAGCGGGAGTGAGGCAGACTACAAGGCTAATCCCAAACTATTCTGCAGCATTCCTGCTCCTTGCATCTGAACTGCCCTGTTGTGTTCATTGCCTGTTGTTCCAGAACACGTTTTCAATTCCCACTTTTTTTTTTAAGGTTGTTTGGATCTACTTTTTATACAACTGAGTTAAAACTTTGTGGTTGAAGGTGTAAATAGATCATTGTACGTATCTAAACTTCAGGGCTAAGGGAGAGTAACATAAGGACATAATCAGTATTTCTCAGCACAACGCTTCTACTTGGAGCAAGTAAGTCTGTCAACAAAGTGGTTTAGTTGTAGAATAAAATAAAGAGTGTAACCTTTAAAATGAGACAAAGAATCTTAGGCAGTGGGAAACTATAAATCTCTGGTTTTACTGAAGGTGGGGCAGAAGAGGGAGTGACAGCACCAAGCTCACCATCAAGTGGAGCCTTTTGTCATTTGAGCTTCCAACCCAATGAACTTTCACCATAAAGACAAATTAAAATTCCCTGTTAATTTTATGTATGTTGACCAGGGCTCCTGGTCAACATACAAGAAAACAAACAGTTTTCTTCTGTCATTATGGACTGTTGTACAGAAAGGCAGGAAACTGTGTGTAACACTAATGTTAAAAGAGCTCACTGTAGCACAATACACTATCTAGCACAAAATTTTTACAGCTGTATCCATTTTGCTTAATATTAAACTGTTTTTTGTTGTTATTTGTAGCATAGTTGGTAACTCACCCACATTTCACTGTTTTCTCTGTAAATCATAATGTAGATCACAAACCTTAAAAGAGGAATGGATGAGAATTAATCCAAATTTCCTGGCATTGTTTCCACCTGCACAAGTTGAAGCCCTGTGAAGTAAGAACAAGCCATGCCTCACAGTTTCCAAGTCATCTTACAAACAAGATACCTGTAGTCACGATGAGCTTTTGCTGCCAGAGCTTTCTGGCTTGTAACTCCTGTTCTCCTCATTGATCAGCTTCTACTTCCAACTGCAGCAACATGATAGGACAAGGAGTAATAGCTTTAAACTAAAATGGTAGGTTTAGATTGGATATTAGGAAGAAATTCTTCACTCAGAGGGTGGTGAGGCACTGGCACAGGTTACCCAGAGAGGCTGTGGATGCCCCATCCCTGGAGGTGTTCAAGGCCAGGCTGGATGGGACTGTGAGCAACCTGGTCTGGTGGGAGGTGTCCCTGCCCATGGCAGAGGTTTGGAACTAGGTGGTCTTTAAGATCCTTTCCAACCCAAACCATTTTATGATTCTGTGATCTGGTCCTGTCACCGTACATTATTATTCTTGATATCGAATCCGTTTGCATTGTATTATTTACTCTGTGTATTTCTGAATAGTTTGAATTTCTTTGCAGAACGTGGTTTCAGTAATATTCACTACCTATTATTTGAAACCATGGCAGTTTTCACTGCACAAAAAGCACCAGAATGTAAAGTTTCTTCTCAGTTAGGACAGTACTGATCCCACACAATGCACAAAGACCTGTTACCTCCTGAGAACAGGTTTTACTTGGTTTTGAGCCCTTCCCCAACATTACTGAACTCCGGTACAACAACAGATGGGTGCAGATCACACCATCAGCAGCAGTGACTACTTCTGATGAAAGAAAAATGCTGAGCCATGCACTGAAAATATTGTTACCGTGCCATCCAGAAAGACCAGTGATATCTAATTGCTTGTTTTGTGGGTGGGGGAAAACAAAATCTAACTGAGCAACCTGGTACATAAACATCAAATATCAAACAAAAATTCTGAGAATGTCCTATTTTCCCTAGTAGCAAACTAGAAAGTGTCTCCTGAGGTTCCTCCTATGGTAATGCTGGTGGAACGGTGTTCTCAAAGACTAGACAGCATGCAGCCAGAAAGCAATAGCACCAAGGATCACTATTATCTATTTGAGAGTACTTCTTTACTGCTGCTACAACTATCCATGAAATCATGCGCTCTTTCAAGTTTACATACTTTTCTCCCCCAGTAGAACAGTTTTTAAAATGTCCCAGTAGGAGATAAAAAATGTTGATCGTATTCCAGGAAACATCAAAGAATATTCTGGATATGACCACCCAGGCAAGTTGTGCTTTAACCATGTAGAAAGAGTTGCAAGAAGAATATGATCTGCAATTACTGTGATATTAAAAAAAAAAAGTACAAAAATATTAGAAAATGTTTACTTAATTTTGTAATAACATCTATCTTTAAAAGTCTACCATTTAAAATCTGGAAGATTACTCAAGAAAGTCTAAGAAAACATATGCTAAGACCATTTGAAATTTAGCATGACACTTTCCCTGTTTACACAGATCCTGTAGGCAGTTCTATAGAAATCATAAAATCTTTGTAACAGACAGTAGAATAGGTATTTTTAAGAAGTTTATGATGAACTTTTGGAGTAACTATTTAAATTATATTTTAAGTTATGTGAAAATCAAGCCACAAACCTGCTATACTGAAGTTTATAACTAGTATGAAAGAAAGTACTACTGTTAAAGTACTAAAGACAGTCAAACCACTAAGATGCTCTGATTTAACCGCCCTGTAATAAGTTCTAAGCCGGGATTTTTCAGCAATTAAGCAAGTACTGGAAGGATATTTCTTCATGTAAGTTTTTCAAACTAAAGCATTTCAGTAACTGATTTATTTTAGCATGAAAAAATGGTGAAAGTAAGTTCAATTATGTCTTCCAATCGGTACGAAGACAAAGATCCCAGCAGATGGGATCCTGCACACACTGATCTGAAATGGCTCATTTATGTCACTGGATACAACCATACTCTTAGCATGGAATGTAAGATCTATTCTACACAGAAAACTACCATAAGTATACTTGTTTATTTTAATTCACTTGCTTTATTTGCTATTCTGGCATCTATCTGAATTTTCATCTCTATTCAAATCCAGCTGTACTCACACCATACGTACAGAATACAGTATAAGAGAGTTGGAATTGGTTAAAAATCCGAATGGAGAGTAACCCATACACATGCTTAATTAATCACATGTAAATGTTTGTGAACGGTATATACTACAAAAGTGTTAAAAAGTTAAAAATTGTGGTTTTACTGCTAGTAACCAATGAAAAGTCTTTCAGAAAGTGCATATAGATTTGTTTGCACTTTACAGGTAAAACACGTTCCTTGATTTATTTCAGCAGTTTCTTCCTTGCTAATTTACGTAAATCCACCTTGGGCAGAGATAGTTCATAACAAAAAAAAAAGGGGCAGTTACTGGTCTTCCCCTACCATACAACAGATTTCGTCTTACAGGTCGTGGTTGGTCTTCTGGAAACTTCCTGCCAGCTCCTTTTGCTCAGATAGTGAATGGCACAGATCGTAAAAGGCCCTGATAATCCTACAGGATTATCAATAGTCAGCACCACTAGAGGTGGGTAGGGGATGCACGTATGCACAGCATCCAAAACTCTGGATACTGCAAGATAAGTTGTAGTCTCATTACAATGAATTGAGGTGTGCAGTGTAAGTTTGTAAAATGCAAGTGAATTAAGAGCAGGGCAATGCTGTATTACAAACGAAGTGTAACTGAGAGGTCCCTGACCTGAAGTGTTCAAGGTTCCATCATTCTTCTGCAGAACAAAGTGCTGGGGTGCCCTGACTGAACTCTACCCTTGTTAGTTACGTTTTGTTCCAGTTCTTTTCCACCCATTAAAAGACCAGTTCTTTCTCTCCGATGTTTAATCTTACAGATCTTTTTAAAATTATTGTTAAAACCACTTCATTACTTCAAAAGAGAGGTACTTTTCCATACCGCAAAAATTTTCATGCCATCGTTTAGTAATCATAAAGGGTGCTCTCAAGATAGGCCATAATGAAGAGGCAGCAGTCTCTATTTTCTTAGAAAGTTTCCTGAACCGTTTACTTTTATTTGGACATGATTACTACAAGAATTTCAGCAAGGTAAGGGGACAGCCTTCTACAAAAATACGCAAAGAACATTTAGTGATAGATGTCTGAATTATATCTGCTCCATCGAGTTAACGCTGCACTGACTTCCAGATGTGCTATATATAGGCTCACTTCGAACAGGAGCAGCGTGGTGTTACAGAGAGCCATAGCAGCGGCAGCTCAACACTCACCAGGCAGCGGGAGCCCCGACGGGCAGCCATGAGACCCAGCTGCTGCAGAGCAGGGTTGGGGGCTGTGTGCGGGCCTTCCTCCCGGCCTAGCCTCACTCAGCACGGACGGGAAATGTTCCGCGGGGGTCCCTGCTCACGGCCAAGTCAGAGCTGCCCCTGACCCTGAGCCTCTGGGGATAAGCGAATGCCTTCCTGTACGCATTTGTTCTTTCTGCCTTGTCTTTTGCTGACAAGACTTGGGAGCATTTAGCCAACGGATTAGGGACAACAGAAAAACACTTTTCAGTTAAGTCACTCTTATTCAAGCATAACGAGGAGTACTAAGATCAGGCTATTTGTCTATAAACAAGAAGCTGTAGCAGTGGAAATATCAACAGGAAAGCAATATAACAGGAGAGCTTTCTTAACAGGAAAGCTAGGTAAAGCTTTTATAGTTGTGATGTCTGGTTTCACTCTGGGAACAGCCATGGTCCAAGCATGCAAGGCGAGCTAGGAAGGCTCATTTGGGACTGATCTTTAACTCTTCAGTCCTTGATGCAGGAGAGCAGATTCCACCCTCATGAACACCTTTCAGGGCAGCAAGGAAATGCCAGAATCTCATCTGCTTCAGGGAAGAGATGGCTGTATAAAGGCAGTAAGGATTTTCACTGTCTCCCCTCCTAGTATCTAGGAAAATCAGCACTGGTTTAAGAAAAAATGAAGGGTTGTTTTTTTTATTTTTTAAAAGAAAACAAGAACATAGAACCACCCACCTGAAGAAAGTCAAAACAGTAGAGAGAAACACAAAGTAATTCAATCCAATTAAACAGAAACAACATACGTTACTGAGGCAATACTGCAAAACCAAAAATATTTACCCAAAAGAGAACGTTTGCTGCTGAATATAGCCATACAAGTTAACAGTTGTGTAGAATCAAACACTTACAAAAAGCATTTCTAAGCAAAAGAGTCCCTCTTACAAAGAGGGATTTTCACATGATCTCACTTAGAAAAAATCTGTTTCAAATTGCCCTACGTGTCCTGGCCTCAGGCCCATTTTTACTGAAGGCCTTTCCTGTACTGTTCCATAGGGGATGGGAATCTCTAAAAAGTTTTCCTTAAAAGGATGTGTCAGATGCACAGTGCATATGGTGTTACGTAGCTACCAAAGCTAGCAATCCTGGACACAGAGAAGTTTCCATCCTTTACTCTCCAAGGTAAATTATAACCCAGGAAAAAGCCTCTGAATTAATACTTACAAAGAAAGCTGAGATGAAAAAAATTACTCATGTGCCATTATCCTGAAACAACACGTGCACGCATCCATCAGCTTTTAAAGAGTATTGACTCAGCAACAGGAATATATATATATATTAGGAACTTTTCTCCAAATTCTAAACCAAGTCTAACTCTGAATCCACACATACACACAAAAAAAATCCGAACATTTGAAACAAGCAAGTATTACTGAAGTGCAAATTACATTTTCTATTTTCTGAGACTACAAATCCTATTTAATCATCACGACTGTGTAAATTCAATTTGCTTTCCTCAGATGTGTTCTGGCTACAGGAGGTATACTGTTAGCTTGCACATAAAGGCTGCAAAACTTGGTACTTATTCCCCACCCTTAAACACTAACCTCAAGTTTTATGTTTTTCTATCACCAGTGAAAGTTTTACTGAAAAGTTTATTAATCCACCAGAAATGTTTCTGTAACACACTTTATAAAGTAACAGCTCTGAATTGGAAGTGCAGCCAACGCGCTGCCCAAGGTTAACCACAAAACCAGCATGGAGCAACCAGCCTCGCATCTCAGACACCACCACGCCGTGTGGGCCTGCCCAGCGCACCACCCCTGCTTTCAGAGAGGCGTTCATGGGGCAGCAGCAGCTGATCCCAGCTAAGCTCTGCCATTCATCACCTTCCTCCCAGAAAAGATGGGGTAAGCCAAGGGACGGACCTGAGATTCCACCCGTCGTGCAGGGCTTTACACAGGATGCTGATACAAGTCCCGCAGTTCAGGAGTTCCTGCTGGATGCTGCTCCAGGCCAGTTTAGGAACACAACAGGACTACCAAAGACAGCTGTCAGCTTGACAGAGACATGCCAAGGCTACTGGGGATTTACCATGTGGTAAAGAAATCGCCTGTCACATCCCTGGTGACAGCAGTGACGGCCAACTGTCCTCCCGGCAGCCACCTTCAGTGGCGTGCTTCCCCCCAGCTGTGTGGGGTTACCCAGCAGTGACCGTGGCCGCAGGATGGGCCTACCCGGATGGCAGCTGAGGAAGGGTCCGTGAGCTCAGGAAGGGTGCAGGCTGGGCAGTCCTCAGCACACAGAAACAAGGGTTGTGTTTTGGGCGGGAAGGGTGCTCACATCCCCGTTAGCTGGCAAGGGAAACAGTTCCATGGCAAAATATGCATCTCCGCTTATCATAGAGAAGTATTCTAAGTATGAACTGTCTACTACACAGGTTTCATTGCCATCAGCTTGTTAGGAGGTCCACTTATTGCTTTAGTATTAACGCTTCTAAGGAATGTCCAGTGAACTGGAAACCTGCGCTTGAGAGATGGTCGGGAGAGCAGGCCTGTCCTCAGATGGTGAGCAGCGTGACAGAAAACGGATCGGACACACGGAGACAGAGCAGGGAGCAGACAGCAATGAATGGAGATGCCGCAGTTCAGGTTCCCTGCTGTAGGAAGACCTTCCCCCCTTAAAAAAGAGATCTAAACTAAACGCGTAGCTGTTGATTAGGCTTCTGCATGCCACTTGAATTGATGTGAGGGATCTTCACACCCAGGATGCTCAGAAGCGTAAGAGACTTCTGTCCAGAGAGGGAGCAACACGTGAGTTGGACGTGAATGGAAACACCCGGCAGGACCATTTTCTAAGTGACCTTGCACCTAAGTTACTGAAACTTAGTATTATCAATCAAAGTAAAACTAAGCATCGGAAACAAGTAACCAGCAAGCATATTTTAAGTAACTTAGAAGTAAGCTAGGTTGCTGATACAATAAAAAATCTGGCATTTCAAGATTAACTTACAAAATGCAAGTTTTCTTGTGTTTGCATCAGTAATGTATTTTAAGTGGTACATATAGCTGTTGTGCCAAACAGACTGAACGTTAGTTTAGCTATGGAATAGCCACTGTAACATTTGTGGGTTGCGGTCAGATTTGTGCTGACTCCGCTATCAGAACCATACCACTAAGTACCATTCTCTTCTTACGTTTGGTGCATTCTATGTATCTGGTGGGTAGACTTCTTAACTAAATCTATAGTGGAATTTTTTCAGTGTTTCATTCATCTTTGTACATTACAATTATAAAGGAGGTTTGGGAACATATATCACAAAAATAAGATCCTTGAAGATTTGCGCTCTGAGATTTCTGGGAGACGATCAATATAAAAGACGAAGTTACGAGTAGTTCATTTGAACGGCAGATCTGTTACTAAAGCCTGGATCCAGCTGGAAAAAATTCACAGTTCTTTGGAAAAAAATAAATCAGACACGAAGAGAAAAAAATCAGTCCTGTGCACAATGAACCTTATATTTAGCCAGTAAATGTTAACTTCAAGACCAATGATCAACTATCAGAAACCATGAATTAATTGGGGCAAACTGGAGTTCAGCGCTTGATCCTTTAAAACCCTTTTGCTGCTTCTGAAATTCCCTGTGAAAAATCTCAGCGTATAATACTTCTATTGTAATGTTTCTGACAGCATCAAAATACTGCATTTTTAATTTACTCTCCATGCAACAAACTGTTAAGATGTGTATCATGGGAAAGGTCAGAGACTGATTTTATTTTAAACTAATCACCTGTGTTTAATTCATAACTTGTAAATTAAAGATATTATTTCTTTAAAGGTTAGACTACTCTGTACAACAGAATAGGCAAGCAGAAATCCTGCAGTCAGTTAGCATCACCTGTGCTCTGAAAGTGTTAAGTTCTCATTGCCTTTAGCCTCATTATTGCCTTATTATTATTTTTTGTTATGTCATTATAGATAAATGTTAGTTGAAATATGTTTCATCAGCAGCAAAAATTCTTACGTAAGGTTCCTAAAGAACACTCAGTGAGCAAACCTAAAGGTTTGCTGAAGGAAAACAGTACATAGGAAGTGTGAAAAGAAGGGAAAAAAGTGTGCAGTTGGAACAGTTTGTTTTTAAGTTACTTTTTAAAAAGAAAAGGGTATATATTATCTTTATGTTGAAAGGAAGACTGTGAAAGGGGAAGGAGGGGACCCAGCAGGCCAGCTACAGGCAGACAAAACTTCACGTAGATCCTGAGCCAACTGGATCACAAAGGTAAAAAGTCTGAAAGGCAGTAATTTGAATCTGGTTCCCAGTTAAAGTATTCATGAAAGGGTAATTTCTGGATGAAGAAATTAAATCTGTTTTTATTTGGCCTGTAGCAAGTGAAATACAGTACAAGAATTTTCTCCTCAGCAGTTTCAGGAGGAACATAATAATCATACCTAGGTCTGGCTGGTCTTATTCAGCACAGACTTGATTTCATGCTAATTAATTCATATTTGCCCTTGAGAATGAAAGCAGGAAGCACCGCTGCCCTCCCGCACGCCTTCACGCCAGGCGATGTTTTTGTTCATCCCTGCCTCCTGCGTGTCGCCAGTGCTTGGCCTTTCAGGGTCACCGCTGCAGGGACAGCCAGACTCCCTCCAGGTACTCCCTGTCTTTTATAAAATGTCAGAAAATGGTCTGGGCTGAGGCCAACTCCCTCATGGGTGGCGGTGTGGGAGGAATGATGGAGACTGGAGGCGAGACGCGGGACAGCTGAAGGCCACGCGAAGTTTGACTCCCCACCCACACCTCCCTTTTGCCATCCTCCTTTCATGCGCAGCTAAGACGGAGCGGCAATGCACCAAAGCTGGGAGGAGGGAGAAGATAGATAAATGCCCCATCCCAACGCAGCTGACATGGGAAGGGTGGAGTCGCGAGGAAGCAGCTGAGCGACCTGGAGCCTGCTCGGCTCATACCCCTGTTCCTGTTTTTTCCTCACACTATGCCGTGAGACAACGAAGCATAAGCTTCTGCTAACGCCTTGCTACCTTGGTCCTAAGTCAGAGACCAAGACAACACCAGCTTGTAGCTTTATTTAATTCCATCACTGTCTCAAGCTATGCTAACGTCGTGCACTGCAGAAACCGTCCCACTTCTTAAGAAGAAAATTTACTGCCTGCAGAAGAAACTATCCGCTTAAATCAGCTTAAAAGGCTCCTCGCTGAACATTTGTTTTGGATCAAGTATCGGCTATGATCTCAAGTAAACAGGGAACCAACTTCAAAGGGATTATGCTAGTTTGACTACCTGCACATTTCTCATGCAGACAAGTTTCCTTCTAGCTGGGAACCAGTACCCAAATTCCATCCTTTATTGGTTGAGAGGGGGAAGGAGATCAGTAATGAGAGCAGGTACCTTACCGGTCAACTGAGGTAAGGAGCAAAACAAGAGAAGGGTGGGGCCTCAGAAGAAAATTAAAAAAATATATACATCCCTGAACACCAAACTGAACTATATAAGGATTTGAAGCTTAGAGCCAGAATCTAGAACATAAATTTTAAAAAATTTCTTAGGCAGCACCAGGACATGTTATATTCATCTATTCAAATACCACAGCAAACAAAAGGTCTCTCTGAACACTAATACAATGCCAAATGAGAAAATAAAGAACAAAAACCAAAACCAAGAGACTTTTCTATCCAGCAGAGCTGGGCCCTCAGGCCGCACAGCTATCAACACGTCTGTTTTCTGTAGGAAAAAAACTGCTTGGGGATTAGCACTGAAAATTTCAAACAAGGGCATCTAACATACGGCATCATTCAAGCAGGGAAGTACTGCAGCTACTGACAAACGTTTCACCAATGCCACATTAAAAAACACACACACAATGGTTTCTGTGAAGGTCAGTGTTTTAGGAAGCCTGATTAAGATCAGTACTAAATAAATGGTCCACCGAGAGCTGGAAACTGGATGTTGATCTTCAAACATTTCACTTATGACACAGGAGGATTTGGAAAAAGGAATTTCTGATCTTCACAAAGCCATTCCTGTCTGATCCTCTGGAATCACAGGGAAACAGAGACGCATCCAATGCACGGAGCCATGCAAGATACGGGCTAGGAGGGATGCAGCATTTCTGTCCATAACATAATTGCTCTGAAATTTGATCTCTCGCAGTAAGCACAACATTCTCAGACTTCAAAGCTGTATTTTTGCTGGACTTTTTTTTTTTCTTACAAAAATGGGAGTTAATTTGTCTTTGGTGCATTTGAGTAACTTTTTATGGCCACGCTGCTCCGATGTTTCCCCAGGACCACAGGAGAAGTCTGCACACCAGGAAAGCGGGGCTGCCTGCACAACACCCCTCCCTCCCTCCCTCCCTCCTCGCTACCTGCATTGAGAAAGCAGCGCGAGTGAGCGAAGGGCCGGAGCTGTAGCGAGAAGGAGCAGGCGGCCTTCCCTCAGGGGCGTGAAACACGCCGGCGTCAGCCCCTCCGCTAACACGTGCGCTCACACAGCTCCTCTCAGGGGCCCCACGGGAGCCGGTGACAATAAGAGACCGAGGGAAGAGACAAAGCACTTCCACCTCGCCCTGCGCGCTGCCCCTGTGTTTGCGAAGCACGGCAGCGCTCCCCTCACGCGTGGTGCCGTCCTTCCTGCCGTGCTCGGGCAGGGGCCCCACGGGCACGCACGGGGCTCTGGGTTGGGTCAGGCACCGGGGGAGCCCCTGCACGGTGCCGCCCCGGGGGAGCCGGCTACGCACCGGCGTCCCTTCGGGCAGCTCCCGCTGCAGCCGCCTTTTGCACGAGCCCCGGCGCTGACAGCGCGCTCCTCTCCGTCCCCCTTTCAGGGACGTGCAGGAGCCCGACACCAGCTACACCGGCGACCCGGCGCAGCGGCCGCAGGTGACGTCAGTGCCCGCTTTTTTTATTTTTTCGTTGTTTTCTGTCGCAGCCCTCAGGGCCGAGTCCCCCCCCCCTCCCCCCAGTGCCGCCCCCGCGCCTTTGTGTGCACGGGCGGGGTGGGGCGGGGCGGGGCGGGGCGGGCGAGGCGCGCTCAGCGCGGCGCCCCCGCCGATTGGCCGCGCGCCGGCCGTGCCCATGATGTCACGCGGCTGGAATGCGCGGCGCGGCCCCGCCCACGCGGCCCCGGCGGGACGGGACCGGAGGGGAGGGGGGGGCAAGTGTCGGCAGCCGGGGCGCGGCGGGGCCGCCTCGCCGCCCAGGCACCGGCAGCGCTTCGCTCCCCGCCGCGGGGGTGTGTGAGGGCATCTTTCCATCCCGCCCAGCCGCACCGCGTGGAGCCGGCGGCTGCTGCGCTCCGACCCCCATGCAGACAAAGCCCCGGCGAGCTGCTCGCCGCCACGTCCCGTACCTTGTTCTTGACCTCGGCGGAGAGCCCGTACGAGGGCCCCTTGTTGAAGTGGGTCATTGTCCGCGGTCTCCCCGCTGCCTGGGGGCGCTGGCGGCGGGCGCTCGCTGCGGCGGGGCTGAGGGAAGAGTCAGCCCGCGGCCGCGGAAAGTTCTAGTCCCTCCCTCGCAGCCCGGCCCCGCGGCCCTCGGAGCCGCCCGCTCGCCAATCGCGGCGCCGGGCTGACGGAGCCCCTCCCGGGCCGGCCGGGGGGAGGAGGAGGAGAGGCCGGGACCGCCCCGCCGCCGTGCGCCGCTTGAGGGGGAGCGGGGCGGGAGGGAGACGTCAACGGGAAGGAATCCGCTGCCAGCGAGGGCAGCGCTGCCCTCCCGCACGGGGCATCGACCGCTGGATCCCCCGGGATGAGGACCCGGGCTCCGCGGAGAGCCCGGCCCGGGAGGACCCGGCCCCGTGCCGCCCCTCGGGGCTCCCCTCCCGGGCCGGGCCCCCCAGGTGTGTGAGATCCCCTCACGGGCTGTCCTGAGCAGCGAGGGCAGCGGCGGCGAGGCGTCTGGAAAGTCGGGAGGGACGCCTGCCCCACACGCGGGGTGTCCTTTCAAATAAAAATATTTGGAAAAAAAAAAGTTTGGCGTCGAGATATTTGTGGGGAAAACTAGCCCCTCGGTTGATGGGGTGGGTTGGGTAGTGGGTGCATGGTGGTTTGTGAGGTGGCCTGCCTCGCTGCCTGTCCTGCACCCCCAGGAACCACTGCTCTGCACTTGAATTTTGCAGCAAAAATCGAGGAGCGAGGCCTGGCTCAGCTCCGGCTGAAACCAGCGGGATTCTTGCAGGAGGTGTGGGGTGGGAGCCCCGTCAGGCTGCCACAGTCTTGAGGGAACTGCGGGGCAGCCAGGAGGCTGTTTGAGATGGTGGTGTGTGACTTGCCTCAGCTCAAACCACTCCACTGCTCAGCCTCTAACGAAAACAGCCGAGGCTGTTCCTAATTAAAGGAAGCAGAGCTGCCTGAGCTACCCATTGGGAAAAGGAAACTGCAGGAGAAGCCGGAAACTAAAGAATGGGGTGAGGGAAATGGTGGCTCACGTAAACATAATGAAAGTTCATTAATTTTTAGACATTAATGTTGGGAGAAACTCATCTTTCGTGACCTCAAGGGAACATACGATTTAGGGTCAGATCCTCTGAAGTCTTTGGAAATGTTTCCATTGACTTAAGAAATGTTGGATCAGAACCTTACTTCTTAATGCGCTCAATCAGTTCTGCTACAGTACACAGTGGCTTGGGAAGCTTCAGACATTTACAATGGGTATGCTTTTCTCAGCTCCATGAATTATATGTTTCATCAATTTTGAAACAAAATGTTCCTGATTAGTAGCAGACAAAAATATGGGATAATACTTTCTCGCTGAACAATCAGGTTTAAATAATGCTCAAATAAATCACTTGGCATTTTTGTTTTTTACCTCATCTGATCAGGACACAAATGCCATTTGGTGCTTTTGTTCTGACACTGTACACCCATTAAGAAAGCTACCGATCTCTTGGGGTGACTGCTGCTATTTATTCTGTGACCAGTACTATCACAGAATCATGCTTATACCCTACAGGAAAACAACAACAAGAGAGAAATATTTGTGCATAGTTAGAAATGCATTCTGTTTTGCATCCCTCTGAGAACACAAAACAAATTTAAACCCCTCAGTGCCATACAAAGCAGCTGGACCATACTGGGCAATCTGGCTCATTATGTATAAATCTCTTATCTTTGCCCTATTTTTCCACATTCCTTATTACCAAGGCTGTTTGTATGGAAAGAGGATTTGTAGAAGAATTATTCCCCACCTGAAATCATAATCCTCTTTGTGACATTGTAATAACTTCTTCAGCAACCACATGCAATATCATAAACATGCGCTGATGACTTCAGCTGGAAACTAGGAAAAAAGAGCTATGAAGAGACACAATCTGTTTTCTTGGAAACATGGACCATAATCTTACAAACATTCCTGCACATGAATTATTGTAAGCATATGTGTAGTCCTATTAAATGCCCTGAGCCTAAATTATCCCTTGTGTAATTCCACTGTAATCTATAGAATTAATGTGGCTCAATGGAAAACTATCAAACGCGCACTTTTATTCATTTTCGACTCTGTCATGGAGGTCCTATTTAGCGTCAGTGATTGAAGCCATGTAATGGGGTGACTGGCAAGTCGTCCACGTGGATTCAGGCCTAGCCCTGCCTGGGACAGATCATCTTCTCTTGCCTACCCATCTGATCCTGATAAAGTGCCTTGGTTTAATTATCTGGCTCAGCTGAGGAGGAGCTGGATGATTTCCCTGAAGGATGGAGAGAGGTTGTTTAGGAGAGCTAAACTGTGCTCAGGAAGTTCCTTTGCCAAGTCTGGCTCCAGAGGGTGATACATAAGAAGGGGGCTCTGCTGAGAGGGGGCTTGTCTAGGGAGGGGAGCAGAGCTCCTCAGCGGGTAAGGAGGTGCCATCAGCCTTGGGGCTGGGTGGGATATGATGCCACCAGATGTTTGTAGTAGCAGATATGGGTGTAGCTCTGCTTGGAGCAGAGGAGTGGGCTCCTGGGGGGGGGGGGGCTGTGCTGCAGCACAAAAGAAGGATGAAGCTGGGGCCATGCCCCTGTAGGGTAAAGGCAGCAGTGACTGGTGTGGGGAGTCCCATGCTCTGTGATTCATGGTGCTACCTGGCTGCAGTAACCATGGGGGAGCTGGCTGGAGAAAGGGTGCCTTAAGGAAGGGAAGGTACTCTAAGCTTTCTCAGTTACAACTGTTCCTTTTCTGAGCATTGAGGTTGAGGGGAGAATACTGTGAGTACTGACCTGGTGAGGCGAAGGACAAGGCTGTACTGCTCGTTTCCCCTCTGATGCACTTCAGCTGAAAGGCAAGAAGCTAAGACCTCTTGCACTTCCTCTGAACTTGGTGGTGCCTTTCCTGGGCAGTCCTGTCCCACGTCAGTGTGTTAATTAGTCCTGGTACTGTGAAATGGCCTGTCCTAGGGTGCTAGAGACACTGCTGCTCGCTAATGTTTTAGCCTGATTAACTGATATGTGGGACTAAAGTTATTAAACCAACTGCAGGATAGATACAGCTTGTGAGTCTGTCTGCAGCAAGACTTGCATCTCCCTGCTGGTTGATTCCTGTTCAGAACAAATGTTAGAATAGCACGCAGTAATATTTAAAAAAACTGCCTAAAAAGAGCTGTACAGGACAGGCAATGGTGAACCCTACCAATACTCATATATGTCCTGGATTTTTCATTTACTAAGATTCCTTTTGAAAATAATCAGTGATGTCTCCCTAGGTAAACTTAGGTAACATCTGTTGATAAATTACCTCAAATATCTATTTAAAACATTGCTATATTCATACTACTAATTGTAACTATGTGGGGGGATTTCAGGGGGTGCGCAGTCCTCCCCTCTGTGCTTTAAGGAAACATGCCATACTGTATGTATGTGGTATTGCCTCCGTGTCTAATTTAACAGACTCCATTCTCATCCTACATGAGATTCTCTTGCCTTGTAGAACAATTACAGATTGTATGAGGTGTTTGTAGCCACTCCACTCTCCTCTCAAGCAGACTATAGAAGACAATATTTTCTTGGCAGTCATTAATTCTACCTAAAAGGCTGGCATTTACAAGTGTTTCAAAAACCAACATCTGGAAAAACAAAGCATGCGTGCTTCTAACAAATACCACAAACTGAAATATGGGGTCAGATTCAGCCTTGATGGAATTATCTGATATCTATGTTCTGTGTTTTCCCTGTATTGTTTGAATAAAAAAACCTTATATGGAGACTTCAGTGACACATGCAATGCCAAAATGCTCTGAGAATTGCATAGGACCAAACCTAAAATACTGTAGTAGAAAAAAAATAAATATAAACCAAGACCATCCTTGAGAAGTGGCGGTAGTGGAAATCTCTGGTTGTGGGAAGGGTTTTTAAGCACAAGTTCTGGAAATTATGACTGGGAGCTTTAGTCTTCTTTTGGAGAAAGATTCCCCTTTGTATTTAGATTTTTACAACATAAATGTTACTCACATTGATGACGAAATAACTTCCTGAAGTGAAAATCTCTACAGATACAAATGTGTAGCGGTCTAAGCTTTATTTCACATACATATCCAGTTTTGTTTCAATATCTAAATGTTCACTTCTTAATTCACCATTTTCTTCAGTGACTCTAGTGCTGAAATCCTTTTCTGTTCTCCTATGAAAATCCCCCGCCCCGTGAGGCTAGCTGCTGATAAATAAGCTTAAGATGGACATTTGTGCTTTTTTATTTTTGAGATCCATCACCTGTTAAAATGTGATAGTTGAATTCTTACCGGTGGGAGTACAGCTAGACAACAGTTCAGTTCCAAAGTACATTCCTGGATAGAGCTTTTATATTAAAGACTAAAAAAATACAGCTTACCTGCAGCCTGGTTAGCGTTATGGATTTCCTCCCCTCCCATCCCAAATATGATTGATAGGTATGCTTCTGGTATTGGTTTTTAACTTGCTATAACTAATATACAAACAGAAGGCAAACAGGGACTTCAGATCACTTGCTATGGAAAATGGCTGAGATTTCAGTTTTCTTCTTCAAGCATAGTAACAACAAGTAAGATTGCTGGCTTGCAGTAGGTAGCAGAGATACACTTCTCCCTCCTATTTGGCAACCTCATTTCTCTATCAGTAGGACCTAAACCACTTGCAGACGATCTTTTTTGGCTAGCAAACGTGATGCCCATCTACAAGAAGGGCTGGAGGGTAGACCCGGGGAACTATAGGCCTATTAGTTTGACCTCAGTGCCAGGGAAGCTCATGGAGCAGATTATCTTGAATGTCATCACGCGGCACTTGAAGGGCAACCAGGCGATCAGGCCCAGTCAGCATGGGTTTATGAAAGGTAGGTCCTGCTTGACGAACCTGATCTCCTTCTATGACCAAGTGACGCGCCTGGTGGATGAGGGGAAGGCTGTGGATGTGATCTACCTTGACTTCAGTAAAGCTTTTGACACCGTTTCCCACAACATTCTCCTCAAGAAACTGGCTGCTCGTGGCTTGGACTGGCGTACGCTTCGTTGGGTTTAAAACTGGCTGGATGGCCGGGCCCAAAGAGTTGTGGTGAATGGAGTCAAATCCAGTTGGAGGCCGGTCACTAGTGGAGTCTCCCAGGGCTCAGTGCTGGGGCCGGTCCTCTTTAATATCTTTATCGATGACCTGGATGAGGGGATTGAGTGCACCCTCAGTAAGTTTGCAGATGACACCAAGTTAGGTGCGTGTGTCGATCTGCTTGAGGGTAGGAAGGCTCTGCAGGAGGATCTGGATAGGCTGGACCGATGGGCTGAGGTCAACTGTATGAAGTTCAACAAGGCCAAGTGCCGGGTCCTGCACCTGGGGCGCAACAACCCCAAGCAGCGCTACAGGCTGGGAGGTGAGTGGTTGGGAAGCTGCCTGGCAGAGAAGGACCTGGGAGTACTGGTTGATAGGCAGCTGAATATGAGCCAGCAGTGTGCTCAGGTGGCCAAGAAGGCCAACAGCATCCTGGCTTGTATAAGAAGCAGCGTGGCCAGCAGGTCTAGGGAGGTGATTGTCCCCCTGTACTCGGCTCTGGTGAGGCCGCACCTCGAGTACTGTGTTCAGTTTTGGGCCCCTCGCTACAAGAAGGACATGGAGGTGCTCAAGAGAGTCCAGAGAAGGGCGACAAGGCTGGTGAGGGGTCTGGAGAACAAGTCTTACGAGGAGCGGCTGAGGGAGCTGGGGTTGTTTAGCCTGGAGAAGAGGAGGCTCAGGGGAGACCTCATCGCTCTCTATAGGTACCTTAAAGGAGGCTGTAGAGAGGTGGGGGATGGTCTATTCTCCCACGTGCCTGGTGGCAGGACGAGGGGGAATGGGCTAAAGTTGCGCCAGGGGAGGTTTAGGTTGGCTATTAGGAAGAACTTCTTTACTGAAAGGGTTGTTAGGCATTGGAATGGACTGCCCAGGGAAGTGGTTGAGTCGCCATCCCTGCAGGTCTTTAAAAGACGTTTAGATGTAGTCCTTAGTGATATGGTTTAGTGGAGGTCTTGTTAGTGTTAGGACAGAGGTTGGACTAGATGATCTTGGAGGTCTCTTCCAACATAGAAGATTCTGTGATTTGTCACCAGCATGTGTGTACTCAAGTGTTTTATTCCATTTGTCAACAAAGAATGTTAACAAACATCTGCTTTATTTTTGATATTTATCTACAAGAACACTGTAGCAAAGCACACAAAGGCAATGCATGCATGGACAGTATATGTTACTAGCAATCATCCTTGTGAAGGAGTTGACAGAAGTGTATCTTCCTTTTTCTTCTTTTCTTCTTCATAAAGGAAGAAAAGGAAAAGCACTTGGCTTTCACATGCCTATTGAAGGCAGACTTTGGTAGGCAGATAACTTGGCACTGTATCTTCATGCTGTTGTTGAAGAGAACACTAAACGCCTGAAGAAATGGTGGCTTTTTCCTTAATTGTTTCTGATAGCTCTAAAAATTTCCCATGTGAAGCTCTGTTTCAGTCTCACTGTTGCTCCCCAAGTTCACCAGGCAGCTTTGCTGGCAGCCCTCAGCATCAGAAAGCCGAGGTCCAGACCCACCAAGCAGAATACGCCACAACTCTTCCTCCCAGTGACAGGACAGAGGATGTGTGCACACACTTAGAGTCCTGTATCTGCATCAGTGACAAAGAGAAATAATGAGTGGTCTTGAAAGGATGCTAGCAGGTGAGGCTATCCTAGGAGCACACGCTCTGCTTTACCAAGCTGTGCCAGGTGCAGAGAGAGCTGAGGGGCTCGGTGTGCCCAAAGCCACGGGGCACTTCCAGCCCAGCGGGACGGCACTGCTGGCCAAACACCTTAAAACTATAGAGGCTTGGTTTTAAGTGTCCTGTCTTCTGCTCTGAGCAGACCTAAAAATGAACTGATGTAAGCAGTTAATTCTGATACAGAATGCCTTTTATTGAAAACAAGACTATGCTTGAGCAGTGCTGATATTTTAAATGGCTGCTTAATTATCCAGTGATACTGTTGTTTTCCTTCTCAAAATCTGAATATGGAAAAGAATAGAAAACTTTCCCCTTACTGCCTAGTTCAGCGACTTCTTTCAATTTTAATTATCTAGGCTGTATTTTCTAAGTGAGACTGATTCCTAACCAGAAGTGTTTCCCACCTCTGACACAGTGCTCTTGAAACGCTTGAGGAAATCTTTTGCTTTTCTGTTAACTTTAGTTCATTACCCTCCTTTCAACGTTTCAATTGTAGAGCTTTACTTAGAATAAGTTAATGTAGCTTTAAAACAATACATAAGTGATATTCAGCATCCTTCATAAGATTGAGTCAAAGGAGAAACGGCTGATGAGTGTTGCACATGATGAGTGAATGGCTGAGATACAGTGGCATTTAGCCAGGGGCTCGCTACCACAGAGAGGAGACTCTGTTATTACAATAGTAGGGATCTCAAATCTGTTTGGATAAGAGAGGTTTCAAATAATTGGTGTCACTGTTAATGTACTTCAGTAGATGTTGGAGGATGTGATTCAGACTTCGGGGGAGAAAAGGGAATTTGGAATAGCTGATGTTCAGATAACTGAGACCGTACTGGAATACAGAATCCTGAGGTTTTCAGCTGCTTCATCCCAGATCATTAATCTTGTCCACTTTATGCTTGTGTTGCATCCCACAAAACTTCAGAATTTCCAGAAGATCTTGAGTGTGGGTGGCTTTTTTTTTTTTTTTTTTCCTCTTGTGTGTGGTGTGGAGAAGTCTTTTCTTTCCCAAACTGGCAGAAAGGCTTAATATCTGAAGTAGTTATTTGCTAACTTTTAATGAAAGGAATACTGAGTTTTAAACAATAGGTAATAGTAATACTTTGTCCTCTGTGTGTACTAGGTGTGCTTACTCAGTAGTAAATGCGGTATTGGAGATGCTACTGTTCTGAACATGAAGTTCTCTTGTGCATTTTGCGTGTTGACGTGCCTCCAAAAAGGGGTGGGGAGGGAGAACTCAGTGCAAGTACGGGTAATGTTTACTGGTAATGTTTACAAAGGAAGCTTATGGAGATTAAAAATGCTAAGTAAACAGACAGCTTTATTTTGTATCTGCATTCTATAATAAGCCCTCTTTACAGGGAAAAAGCTTGGAAAATGAGCGTGATATTCTAGAAATACTCATGACATCCTAGCCAGCACAGTTCAGTGTTACAGACTGGCTGTAAATTCAGCCTACACGGTATAAGAACCTTAACTGCTATGTTATATTCTGAATCTTCAAAAAAATAAAAACCTAAAAGAACTGGGGGGAGGGGAGGGTGGCAAGGCAGCAGTGATGACATCTTTCCTGTTAGAATTGTTAAATCTTTCCTAAAGTAGTTCGGAGATGGAAGCAGCTCTCTGTCTTTCCTCACCATTCCTATTCTACCCCCATTATTGTTACTTAAGGAAAAAGTTAGATGAAGGTTTTCAGGAATTCTCTCTCATCTGGAGAGAAATTAAGAATATGCTCATATCTCTGTATCGTACTGGTAAACTTGTAAATCCATGACAGAAGAGCAGAGAATACCTACATCAATAATTTACCAAAGTATCTGTTATGTGTCTAACTACAGTGAAAAATCAGATATAGCACCCATTTAGAGCCGTGCTACTTTTTTTTTTTTACAGAATTTTTACAAGTATTTAATTTAGAGCTGTTAAGATATCATTTCAAGTGCTACTTTACAAATATTGCAGCATTATTTTTATCTTGCTTTTCAGTGTAGATATATAAAACCATTAACTGTGATTCCCAGCTGTCATGCTGGTTTTTTTAATACAAATGGTTGCCTGCAAAAACAGGCCTTGTTTGCTTCTACTGAATAGTAATTTCTGGACTTCATCTTGGCAATGAATGTTAGGGAGATATCTTTTAAGCCACTGGATTTGAGGTTAGGACATTCATTTCAGTGTCAGCTGACAACCCAGGCTGGATCATAAATGAAAAGCAGGGGTGTTCGATTGCACTATATAACAATAAAGCAGGAAACACTAATTAGCAGACTACGGTAACTGAAAGTAGAATTTACAGTAATGCGAACCGAGCAGATCCAACTGATACAACACTACAAATACCCATGCTTTCTTAAATGAAGTAGAGGGGGGGTTGATTTTTAGAAACCTACTGTGCACCAAGGCATAGAAGAGGCACAATCAGGCACAACAGTGCAAACAGTTTTAGCTATCTACTCTCTTCAGTTCCTCCTCTGAAATTATTTATGACTGTTCTGACCTGCAACTTCACTGCATGGATTAGAATACTTCCTAAGTCTTAATCTCTATAAGAAAAAAAAAAGTGTGTGTATATATATATATATATTAAACAAGTCATGACACAGTTAGTGTTATCTCCTGCATACTGCAAGGACAACTTCATCTACGAATACTATCTCTCCCTTTCTTTATGAATGAAATTTGTACAAAATCTCTTGAAAATTGTACAGTTAAGTCTAAATTGAGTACTTGAACCCTGTTCTGGAAGACCGCAGTGCTGCACAGTCATGAATATCTGATCTGTGTTCTTGGAAAAACTCAAATGAAATCCTCTGGGTGGAATAGTGATGAGAATATGGTAATACTGGAGTAGTGTCTGTGCTACCATTAATGAAGCATCAATTCATGGTAGTGTGTAGTGTGTATAATATCTTAATTGATGAAGTGGTATAGCTTGTTTGAAACAGCAAACAACACTTGCAGAGACCCCCCTACTTTCTCCATTTTTGTCTGTTAAATATTATTCTTGCCTCAAGTCTCTCTCTGATTAGATAGTAAATTTTAAACATCTCATTTAGCTTTATTCTTCAGGTATAAGCAAAGATAGCAAAAGGCATGTGTAAAACTGTTATCAACAAATAGATCTTTGGATACATGCATGGTTAAAGCCTACCAGTGGCATAGCTAAATGTGGAATTGCTTATTTTTGTTTCATGCGTATTTGTCTGACCCACTAACTGTAATATAGAGCATGCTAAACTCTTTCTGGAGTGGGGATGTAGAAAAAAGAATAGAAGCTATTGAATGAGAAATTTTGCACTGTGCAGGATAGTCACTTGAGTTTAAACAAACGTGTCAGCAGAGGCTCATCTTTGTGTAGCATGTGACACTTTCTCTTCGTTATCCATTACCATTGCAGCGTGAAACAGTAATGCAGATGAAAAATGCTGTCTACAGCTATTGCAGTGGAAGCTACTGGTTTGCCTGTCCTTCACAAAGCTGTTTTCTGCAAGATGACTTCTGCATCAAAGTAATTCCTATTGACTTTAACAGTCCTGGTCATAAGAGTATCGTTATGCTATAAGGAAGTATGGTGATAAAAAAGCAAGTCACATCCAAGTTTCAGGAAGATCTAAATTCAAAAAGTTGCAGAGAACAAGAAGGGCTTGACGCTTACTTTCCTGCATTCTCACTCGCCCCCCAGAACTATCAGACACTTATTGGGGCAATGTGCACACAGCCTTGGTGGGGGTTAATGACAGGAGTATCAAAGAACAGAACGAGCCACAGAGCTTCTTCAAAGACTTTACATGGTATTCGCTTGTGCTCTGACACTGTGACCAGTACTAGTGGTCTTCTAACTTTTTACTGTCAGGTCTAAAACAAAAATATAACTCAGTCTTGTTTAAAAATACTATTTTTCTGAAAGGTCTTGCTTTCTGCTGTAGAACTTGTTCAGTCCCACAATAGACACTCGCCAGTGCAATACTCTGACAAATGAGCTCCACTGAAATGATCTTTGCTCATCCCATGTAAGCTGTCCTTCTTTCACACAGCTTTATTAAGTGAATGGAAGACTGAGCTTGCTGAAACTATAATTAAGAAGTAATGTCCTAGGGAATGGATATTTTAAACATGACATTTAACAGCCAGCTTGTAATTACTTTCATGAAATTTAGATTCATTTCAGGAAACTAGATGCAGATTAAATGTTGTATGCTCTATTCCTAGTGCTGATAAACATCTAATACATACTCCAATGATCAAAGCTCTTGCATACATCACAGCTGGTGATGTCCCTTTCTTTGACTGAAAGGAAAGACTCTACCTATGTCCAGACTAACAGCAAATACATTACTGCTCTGCCCTGAGAGCAGTACTGCATTCAATTGTAGAAAATATTCATGAAGAAAACATTACTGCTTATCCTTGCTATAATGTCTTACATTTTTATCTAACATTGGCTATTTTATGTTTCTGATTTGCAGAATACATTGTAAAGCAAAGGAAAAAAGTGACTTTTTAAAGCTTCAATGTTTCTGAAATGTATGACCTAATAGTAGTCTGCCAGGCTTTAACAAAGCACAGCACTGAACTAGCAGAAGTGAGGTGAGAGCGCTGTCATTGCAGTCCTTGTGCATTTGTGTTCATTCCCAGTGCCGCCGTTTAGTGAGAGAAGAAGTTCCTTTAAAGAAGAAATGAAAGCTGTGCAAGATCAGCGGCTTGTATCTGCACACTGCTGTAGCTCCCTATCCTCCTAAGCTGACTGTTGGTTTCAGATGCGATCAATACAGGGAAAGACAATGTAAACAGATGATTTGAGGGGGAATTCAGGTACTGTGCAGATAATGTGTTTGAGCTACCATTACGGTATCTAGCGCAGGTCTGTAGTCTTCATTTCCATCGTGAAGATGGAGGACACGCAGTCTTTAAAGAGAAATGTTGATGTGTTCGTGAGGTGTTCGTGCTATTTGCAAAGGACTTATGTGTGGGGCAAACAGCTGTTCAACTGGGTTGTGCCAGTTGGTACTGAACCAAGCAGAGATTTGTGTGCCTCTGTGGCTGGCTGTCTCAGACACTCTTCCATGTAAGCGACCTATTTTCTCTATTGTCCCAAGAAAAAAAGGTTGCTTCTTGGATGCAATCTGTGATACCACGATGGCTAAGGCATGCTGTTAAGCTTACTTGGGGCTGAAAGGAGGAAAAGATGGTCTCACAGGACTAAGTTGGGTTTGTTTATGCTCTGTGGCCCCTTGCACAGATGCAAGAGTATCTTTGGCTTTACAAACATGATTTGTAAACATCTCTAAATTGGTCTGTGTGCTATTTGCATAGGTCAATCTTTTGTTTCAAGGCACTAACTGGCTGTCATTGTTATGACAGTGTTCTTGCACTAAAAACGGGTGTCTATAGATTTGTGTGAGAACAACCTCAGAAGTTACCTTTGTGATTTTGACTTACTGTCCAAGAAATTTGTTTGTCCCCTGAAATCATTAATGGTTTGTAACATGCTACAGAGCAGCATAACCTTATTAAAATGGTTAGTGTGAAAGTTAAAAGCTATCTGCTTTATTGGCTGAAAGTAGATCAGCCTGTTTAGATTTCTTCTGGCATAACATAGAAATAATCTCTTAAGCTGTTTTTATCAAGCATCAGTTCTCTTCCCATATCATTATTTTATTGCAGTCCAACTGGCACTCCTCGTTTATTTTCCCTTCCTTCTTTTAAATAAAATTAACCAGCTTTTATTGTATATGCACTATGTGTTTTCCCTTAGAAGACAACCAGGTCAAAAGTGAAACAACTCTGAATATTTAATGCTTGTCAACTAATGCATATCTTGATAAAACAATCTGATAACTAAAACTCATTTTAAATTTTTAAGTTTTAATTTCCAGGCTAGGACTAAATGAAGGAATTTTTGGATGCCTTCTCTTCTCTTTTGATTCTTTGCCAGTTTTGATGATGGTATTTCAATAAAGTAATATTTATTTTCTTTGAAAAAAATATATTTATTCCCTATTTTTCTTTAAATCCATAAGATACTGTTTTCCTCTTTTGGACATGGAGAAAGAAGAGGTAATATATGACAGAGGTTTGGAGTGAAATTTATACAACACAAACTTGTTTGCTTCTATGTTAATATTTAAGGGAAAGAATGAGACACAGCAAAATGCGAGAAGCTAAACAGAAGGAATCTAGTCAGTGAACTCTAAGTCTTTGGGGTAGATTGTCAGGATACTTTTTTGCATTTCACTGCTGGGAGCAGGAAGAATGCAATTTTCCTTCAGAACAATGACAGTTTGGCTGTACCCACCTACTACAAACAAAAGATAAGAGCTAGTCAATAATAAAACGATAGTTGACTTCGGCTCCACGGCTTTTGGAGAGAACTAGCAGTTACTTGAGATAATCTTTTCAAGGAAAAGTCAATCTGGTTGATAAGAAAACTTCCTTGAACAGAGTTTAAGCCAGGAACTCTTTTCTGTACTCTGCATGGTTACAAATGCAGTCTCTTGCTGAAGGCTTTGGTCAAAGTCAGTCTGTGATCCTTCATTTCTGAGCTCTCCTAAGTAGTTCTAGCTGCTTTAACTTTACACACTTCTGTCATTTCTAACCCAAGTTTTCGCTTACTAAGACTGATTATAAACTGCTGAAATGTAAATTTCCTTAACTCAAGTGGATGCCTGAGCCAGTAAGCAGTAAGGAAAATAGCTTCAAATACAAGGAACTGGGGTATTGTCCCACTCTTTTATGGGCTCACACCCAAACTGATTATCCAGATTAAAAAACAGTTTGCATTCACTGCTTTGACTCAGTTTGGTCAATCTGGGAAATTTAGTGAAGAACATGCTTTTCAGGGAACACAGGCAGAGATTCTTTTGGCCTTGCTCCCAAAGGTTGGGAGGGAAGTAAAGGGGAAAAAGTCTTCCCAAGACCTTGAAGATGAAACTCTTCCACATGAGAAGGCCTGGAGCAGCTCAGTTTTTCAGAGCAGTCTCTTGAAAAGAAATCAACTGCTACTTTCAGAGCACTTATGTGTGGGGTTACAAGTCTAAACAGGCAAGTGATTTCCTTCAGCAGCAGTGGTTACTACGCAGGTGATAGATGGAAGAACACTCTTGGAACTCTCTGGTGTTCAGAGCCAAACTCATAAAGTTTATGAACCCGTCGTTTGAAAGCACACCAAACCCCTAAATCCAGCCCTGGGCAGGGCCGTAAGGGGCAACAGAGCAGCCAGAGATGCTTTCACAAAGGTATAAATCTACAGCAGGATGAAGGATGGGATATGTCCTGCTTTGCTCTGAACAGAAGCAGCACGTGAACTCCGTGCTGTTGGAGCCTTGCCTGTGTTTATGCGCTGGGCGGCCTGGGAGGTGGCCGTGCTGCTGGGCCAGCAAGCGATTCAGGCACGGATGCGGTGCATGAATGGGAGCATTCATTGCCGTTCTCTTCTCATGCTTCTCTGAGCCTCAGGGTGTGATCCTGTGCTGCTGCCCCTAACCAGGAGCGGAGGAAGAGGCTGCCTCTGTCCTCCTTCCCCTCTACTCCAGTTTCCTTGTAAAACTAAAAGCAAGGTTCAGCTCAGAGAGCACCGATCTAAAATAATGTGCCGTTAGCCATAATAAAGTCCAGCCTATCTCCAATTTACTGAACTATCTGCAACTGTGTAGAAAGTCCTGATAAGATAGTCCTCACACCACTTTGAGGGAGGGAAAAAAAAAAAAAAAAAAGATGTTAAGCAGATCAGAACTGCTTTACTCAGGTCATTTTCAAGGACCCGAGTATATTTTGTACAGATCCCTTCCCACGTATTCTTAACCTATTAGCTGCTCTTTAATGTCAGACGCAATCTGGGGTAAAAACCACAAAAAGTGTCTGTTCCAAACTCACATGTGACCACATCAAGGGACTCTAATTGTGTCTCTCCCACAGCTCAGGATTATTAAGCCTGTTGGACAGGTTATAACGGCTGGTTTCCCCACAGGGCCTCGCAATAGCATGACAGTCATTTTCTACTTAATGTTTTACAAAAAGCAAAATATTCTTCTAACTCCTGTTTCCTAACAGCAGGACCCACAGTTTCTGTTCAGCTGAATGCCATCCCCCGTTCCCTACCCGAATAACTGCTGCAGCTTTCTTGACATCTGACACTGAGGAAAAGGCTTTAGAGTGCGAGTCTCCTTCCGTGGCAGCACGAGGAGCTGCTGTTGGCTTCACCACAATGTCTGTAAAGTATTTCTACTTTTCTTTGAGCTTTTTTCTTTGTATATGTTTCTGTAGCCAGACACATAGCTCTGTGTGCACGCAGATGACAGATGTGTTTATATTGCTTTGGAGGTGGAACAGTGTGTAGAGTTACATTTTGCCAGATGAATGTGAAATACTAAAGTAGGCTTCACATGCTTAGCTCCAACAAAATAGATTTTTAAAATGGTTCCTATGGATAGCATACCGTTTTCCATGACAGAATCTTAAGTGTGTATCATAATGCTGAAAGTAAGGTGCTCAAAATGAGAAGGTAGGATATACTGAAACTCAAAGTCCCTGTATTGGGAAAAGAGAAGGGAATCTCTGTTCCTTCCCCTACAACAGATAGTAAGGCTTTTTTTTCCCCCTCTATATATTAGAGCGTGAACCAGTTCAATTCTTCCGAGTGACAGTTTGCTCTCTGTGATGTAACCCCGATAAGGGTAAGCATGTAAGCTTTGAAGGATGTACTACTCGTATGTATAAATACTGTGCCTGTGCATGACACTTGTCACCTTTTTATTTATCTTAAGAACTGAACAAAAATTTTCAAAACGTGTACTACAGACTATAAGGATGGCGTTGACAAGCCCAGAGGAAAAATGATACTGCTTTAATGCTTTGGGGGGTTTGGAAGACTGCAGAGTACAAACTGTCATGAAGCCAACTTAATATAACTGTTTCTTTTATACTCTAAGGATTCACAAGGGACTTCACTGCTAGCATACAGGAAATAAAGTCTGTTGTGCTAGAACAAGACTTTGTTTCTTACAATTTAGAAAACTACACAAAGTTTCCTTACAGGAAATGTTACAATTCATACAAATTCCCATATTTATTTGTAGACAAAAATTGCTATTCACATAGCAGGAAAACTAGATGAAAACAGATGGCATAGACTTAAGGCCATTATGGGTATTGGTGAACAGACCTATATGATGCCAATAAATACAACTACACAAAAATGTACTTTAATGTAGAGAGATCTTTATTATTGTCTGCTTTTCCAGTAATGGCCGATTTTTTTTCTAACAGGAATACTTGAAAATAAATTGTTACATGAATGAATTTCTTCAGTGAGGAGCTTTCAGAGTTTATTTTAGGTAACGCCTGTCTTCTGTTGTTATACTATTCGACCAAGATAGACCGACTTGGGATATTTTTCCTTTAGAGCAGGCCACTGAACAATGAAGTAATCTGAAAAGTAGTAAAGAATCTTTCCAGACAGGGATAAAGTTTCCACGCGGCAGATGCTTTCTACGTACACAATGATTGCTCTTTTTATTCCCAGAAGCCCAAGAAGAAGAGCAGATATACAGACAGGAACACATGTTCCTGGTCCATTGCACAGTATCTAAAAGAGAAACATTTTATAGAAGTAAACCATGAGTTTTTTCATATAGTAAAGAATTAAAAATGCACATATTCTAGTAACATTAAATGTTACACACAAAAAAAGAAAAAAGATTACAAAGATATTTTAAACAGAAGAGGCAATTGAATATGTAAAAAAAAAAAAAAAAAAAAAAAAAAAGGGGGTGGCAAACCCAAGACATTATTTCAAAGTAGCTGCCAAAAGAGATCATCACTTCATTCTTCAAGGAGAAGAAGAGCTCTGAAATGGTACAGTCTGCCTAAGAAGGAAGCAGAAAGGACTCCTGGGCTCTTGGATTTATAACTAAAACAGCTTCGATTCTCAATCACAGCTTTGTGTTGTATCATTCATGAGATTTATGCACAGATTAAAGCATAATAAGGCCAAAGAAGTTTAATTAGGATTACTAAACCTTGGATTCAGTTATAAACCCCTTGAACTTTGGCTTAAGTCAGCAAAACACTTGAGAATTCAGCAAAAATGTGCTGACGAATTAGGACTTTCATCAAAACCTACTAGCTGATCTGCATGACCAGGATTCTTATTTTAGTAAACACTAGTATTTACCAAAATGCCTTCCTTAGGTAGGCTTATTTCTATGTATGTGTTGCATACTTGTAGTAGAGGGTCTCAAATTCACATGTAAATGCTAACAGCAAAAGAAAGTGGTCTTTCAAACTTAGACATTGATAAACTGACAAACAGCCTGCTTAAAACTAAAAGCTTTAAAGCCGGGTATGTATCAGGCATACTACTTGAGTATCAAAATTGGTTTCGGGCAAGGAATTTCTTACTAAATTTAACTGCTACCATGTAATCAGCACTTTTCTGCACAGCTTGGGGTTATATGGAAATAAAGAGTTCTTTTACAAAATTGTGGTCCTGTATCCTATGAACTTACATTTTTGTTCCAAGTTCAACAGCTTGTGAAAAACGTTATATTGGTGGGGAGGAGAAAAAAAAATAGAGTTTCTGTTTCAGGGCTGTAACAAACATTTCAGAATGTTTCCTTCCCTGCTTCATGGTGAGATACCACTGATAAGCTGGATGACAGCACCTTGCCTCGGTTAAAAGTAGACGCTTTTGATGTTACTGACCTGCTCACATACACTGTCCTTTGTCTCTAAAATGGACCCAGAAATCTAGTTTGGGGATGTGAAGACCATAAGGTAATACTTTCTTATCAGAATCCACAAAACTTGATATTATATGTAAAGTTATTCTGATTTTACTGTTTATCTTAATTTATCCAAAACTTGCTGGTGTTTTCTGGCAGACCCTTTGAACCAACATACTGTATACTGTTTTTGTCTTGAAATACTTGTATAAGAAAACTGCAAGAGCGTAATTCTTTTGTTAACAATTACATAGCAAAGAAGTGATTAAGCTGAACACATCCACTTTGCATATGATATTTCTGAAATCAAAGTCATATTCTCCAGTTTCAAACCTCCTGTTGAACTTTCTTTCAAGTAAATCCATGTTGGGGCTTAAAAACCTACTCTACAATCTGATGAGAATGAAAATCCGTTTTTTTTATATATTTGGCTTCGCAAACAAGGATGTAAATCAACCACACTTGGCCTTTTAGCATTTCAAAGAAACTTCCATACCTGTTAACTAAACCATGCATTTTGCCCTATATCCTGACAAACTTGATTAATTTGCATTGATGGTGATCCTGCTATTGGTATATGGCTCCTGATACCTAAATTAAAGCATGTTTGTGTACCTCTGTTTAGTAATAGCATTTGTTACTGTAGTGTAAACATAGGTGTATGAATCAACCTGGAGTGTTTTTCTGAGTTTTCAGGGAAAAAAAAACAGAAACACAATCAACCAGGAAATCTGCTGCAGAACCTGCTGTGTTTCAGACAAACACATAAGAAGCACCAAAACAGTCCAATTATTTACTACTTTTTCTTGTGAGTTGAATATTCAGTCTGACTACTGCTTTCAGCTTCAAAATTCCACTTTAACTAGATAGATAAAAATGTGTGCTGCTGCTAAATAGAAACTCTATTTATCCTTTCCTTGAGTAGAGCTACCTGGAGTACAAGTACTGCCTGTCTTGTCTTCATTGCTCTCCAGGATCTTTTTCTGCTTCATTCGAGTCCCATCCCCTCCCTTGTCCTTTCCTCATTGTCTTCCATTTCAGTGTTTCTCTGCACTCTGCCCAGCCCTCTGAGAGGTCTCCACCCATCCTCTCCTTCCTCATCTTTGTGATCTCAGTACTCTCCTCCTTTTGCCACCCTATTCCCAGGCATACTTCCACATCTCTTCCTTCTGGACTCACGCTGGCTCTGCATTATTCTTGCCTCCAGCCCCTGTGAAAGCTCAGCCCAGCTGGCTAAAGCAAGGGAAGAGTTTCACATCGTTCCCTTACCTTCTACAGTCTGACACAAAAAATAACAATCACTGATGAGATTTATGTCGCACAGAAATCCTAACATTCTCCTCATCCCAGAAGCTGAGGATGGTACAACAGGTTTTATAAAAAGCTGAATTAATAATAAACATGATGTTTATCAAGTCACTGTGCCATATACTTCGTTCTACTTCCCTCCTTCATTAAACTTGGCTAAAAGCTCTAGTCTTTTCAGTACTTTGACTGGGTGCAACACACAGTTAGAATGAATTCCAAACTAAATGTACTCACAAAAGATCCTGTAATGAAATAATATTAAATTGGTCTGTTTGTGAATATATACATAGATCTAAAGGCCACACTGAGTTGGTGCTATTACTTTACTGACCTACAAGCCAGAAAAGCAATAATCAAAAATAAAATCCTAATAAAACATCTTTACTATATAAAGATTTAGATATGACATACTCAATTTATACCTTCTACTAGCTGTTTATAACTTGTGATCTGCTTCTTAGATGTTCTTTGATTCATGGAAAACTCCTTGCATGGGGAAAAAGGATCAGGAAAAGTATGGAATAAGCATCTCTAAAAAAAAATTATCTGATCATAACTCATGCCCTTTCACACATACCCCTTCAAACAAGAGACAGCACATGTGACTCCACGGGATCTCTGTATTCAAAACATCCATTAGATGCTCTGGCTATAGATGTTCATATTCTAAAATCCTCTGTTTTAGGAATTCTGCCCTGAAAAAGACTCTGGTATGAACTTGCTGAACCCAACAGACAAATAGATCCCTGTCCGAATCTGGGGTTGTGATCTTTAAGTCAGAACTATTAATCAACCTTTCTGATCATTAAAAATTAACCTTCAGTTAACCTTCAGTACGTGTCTAGAGACATGTCATACCTGGAACTATTAGGGCAATTCCCCTCCAAAAATCTTGTCTGACCAGCCCTACTCGCTCCCTCTCCCGCTGTCACTGAGAAGAGACAGCAGTGCTTCCACCATGTGCAATGCAATGCTAGACACTCATCAAGAGATACAAGGGAAACTTCTGAGGAAAGGAGCATGCACGCTCTAAGGACGAGGACCTGTTACAGACCTGTAAGTTAGAAATGCTGCCATTCACTTCTTTCCAGCAAGCAAACTTTTCGTGAAGATGGAAAGGAGCTGAATGATCTGCAACCTTCCCAAAGCTTGTAAGAGAAGATAAGCTCTCCTTTTAGGGAATTTCAAAACACTGTGCCAAAGTAACTTTTGGCGAATGATTGATGTCTTCCATCTTGCAAAGACCAAGGCTTTTGTTTTTTCTCCCCCCAGCAGAATCTGTTGGGGAATCTTGTGGGAATTATTAGTGCCCCATGCAGCAGACGCAGGCATCTATTGGGCAAGAAAGGACTAGGGCCTCTACAAGGTCGATCAGGCTATTTAGGGTGTTTCCCAATGTCTATTTACTTTAGCTACAAGGCTGCTTGTAGCATATTTGCCTTGCATGAGATATTTTTCTGATGGTTTCTGGTTTATTTGGTTCAGCCTTCCTCAAAGAAGCAGCAGAAAGGGCGAAAGAAAAGTGTCAAAGACAATTTTTGTGTTGTTGCCTTTGTGACCTCTGCTGCAACTGCCCACGGACTTTCTTGGTCACTGGTCCATCTCACTTTGTTGCCAGCAAGCTGTAAGGGATCATTCCAGAAGCCAGCACAACAGGTCTCTTTACACCCTTTGTGTTCAGCTTTAATGCAAAGAAATTTCCAGACAACTCTTAAACTGGCTGCCTGTCTTCACAGCGAGGCCTGTAAGCTCAATCCTACATACTGAAATCCTCTAGCAAGTCAACGGAAGCTGTCTTTTAAACAGTAAACTAATCAATCTGCTTATTGATGGGGGTTTGAAAATAAAGCATCAGTATAAAACATTTATGCTTAGTGATTCTACAAATCTAATTTCATAATAACCACTTTGCCATAAAACTGGAATAGTTCTTGCCTTTGCGTTTCAGATATTTTCTACAGCTGTTGAAAGAAAACAAGCTAAGCCAGCAGTCTGGCACACAGGGAACTCTGGCACATGGCACCATTGCTGATAAAAACTGCTTTAGAGTTGGTGAATGCAGCACTGTAGCAGAGTGACATTTACCAGCTCAAACACTGAAACCATAGCTCGCAGATTCACTGGGACTAAATGTCAAGCCACTGGTTAGAACAAAAAGTGAGAACAGCAGAAAACTTGTAGATTTTCCTATAACTATGTAAACATGTATTTGCTGTAAATCTTTAATGAACAAGTATTTGAGTACTGATTACATTTCCAAATTACGACAATCAAATGAGGGCAACATCAGCCCCTCTAAACCTAGTCAGAAAGTAAAAAAAAAAAAAAAAAAAAAAAAAAAAGTGAGACTTGATTTGCATAAGAAACTGTTAACACCTGCTGTTTGTAATGATTTCCACAGAGATTGGCCCTTACCACCTAGACAAGAGCAGAGCAACTCCTCACAGCCTGGGGCTGGGCAGCTTGTAGCATGGAAATGCTGACTGTGGGGCAATGCACACGCCTGAACCCAACACCATACAGCTCAGCAGCCCTGCAGCTAGCTCCTGGCAGGGGGTCAGGGCATTGCTCGCGCCTCCCTGCTGCCCTAGTAATGCCCTTTCCCCACGGGGCTAAACAGCCAGGGACATGAATAAGGGAGAGGATGGTGGAGGCAGAGAACTGCTAAAAGAGGTAAAGGAAAACAGGATGATACAAAATTGGGTTTGACCCAAATTGGGTTAATTGTGTGACCTTTGTTTATCTATGCCAGTAAACAATGTTTAACAATGTTAAAAAAAAATAAAAAGCAATTAGGTATTTTCTGCTTCCTAGCCTAAAATGCTTGCTTATAAATTTTATTTTCTTCATGTTTTTGCTGGACTGCTAAAACTCAGCTTTTGTTGATAAATACTTCATTTCAATGGCTAATTAACATTTGGGAACAAAAAAGTAACTGTTCAGCTTATGAAAGCCCACAAGATATCTCTGAGGTTTGTCGGGAAGGCCAAGGAAATCTGAATAGCTGTTTCTGATATTTTAAGGAAGGCAAAGGAAAAGGAGAGGGCATTTAAAAATGACAGACCCAAATGTGCTGCTGTTGGTGGCTGGACTTGCATGACAACAACAAAAAAGAAATGTCTTAGCAAGTTATAATGTATGAAATCTTACAAAAATAGCTTTAGGAAACTCTAAAAAAAAGGGCAGACAAAAAAGTAAGCCTTTCACTAAAGCAGTAAAAATAACAGTAAACAAACACAATTCGATGACACATAAACAAGAAACTAACAGAGAGCAGAACACGCTGTCTTGATACAAAGAAACCACGCTCCTGAAACCAAAAATCTGACCATTGAATAACCTGAAGATCTTTCAGAAACAAGGGAAATGGAACCGAGAATGGTTACAAAGACAGGGAAACTGAACAGCTAGATTTAGTAAAAGCTCTGCAGAAGTCCTTGGATGTGGAGAGGACAATTAAAAGAAAAACCATAATAACATACTCATTTTTATGCATGGGCTGTTTTTGGACTTCTGCTTTTGTTAAGTAGGAGCTAGGGTTTTTAACATTTCAGGAGTTTATTGCCTTTTGTGATTTCAGAGTACAATAACGAATTCGTGTGTTTTGTGGGTATTTTGCCGGGGGGGTTATTCCTTTCTGTGGCATGAAAAGTAAGAGAGAATCTGCAATGAATTCATTTGTATTCCACCATGCAAATTACAGCATCTCATGAGCTCATCTCCACTTGCTTGTTTTTAATATTATCTTACTGTATGAAAATTTCACATTAATGCATTGTAAAATGAAGTATCCAGTTGAACAATTTTTTTTCACCCACAGAAATACTGAGTGGCTACAAAGGTAGGTGTAATGGGCTTCTTGGTCTCAGCTGTTACCACGTCTTTTCCCAAGCTTCTCAGGGACCTGATTCAGCTCAGGGGATCCTAAGCAGCACCTGCAGTCTGTGAGAAACACAACTGTGAGCATTACAGCCCTGTAGTTGTGGTACCAGCTCTCTTAATATGGGAGACTCTTCTAATGAAAAATTAAACAAACAAAAAAGTATTGATGAACAAATATCTCAAACTTTAATTGTAAATTTATTTACATTGTGAGCTCACGATCAAGATGCAAGCATGGAGAGCCAAGAAACTCAGGCTGTATTCATGACTCTGCTGTGATGTCAGCATGGGATTTGGGACCTGGTACTTTCTCTCATATCAATATTTTCTACTTTAACACCAGGAAAACAGTAATTTACTGCTCAGAGGGGATGCATCAAGATTCCCGTATACTCTTCTCGGTGAAGATCTCCAGGTATGATGAGTATTGCTTTTATTAGCATGCATTTGCATTGATGGCAAACACAGAAAATTTGTGACTTTTTTCATAGCAACTAAATCTAAAAGGCTTCAAAAGATAAATTGTTGGTGTACATGGAGGTACTGCTGTTATGACAGAAATCAGGAATTCTAGGGAATACAAGACCATTTGGTAATCAGGAGAAAAAAACAAACAGAGAACTGCCTTAATATTTTTGGTATTTCTTGAGGTTTAAAATAAGCAGGAAGTCCTTCTCCAACAATTCCCTGTTATTGCTGTTATTGGTGGGGAGGAAGAAGAAAGTCAGGTTGAACAGTATAAAGGTCATTAAACTAGCTACTGGCCTATTCCTTTTGAAAAATGAAGATCTTGCCCAGTTCATTTCCCTCTGAAACCTGTGTAAAAGCAGCTAAAACTTCACGCTATTTCTTGCTTGAATATACCTGCATGCTCAGGCTAGGACAAAAAATCTAGATATGTAGTCTGATGTAAATCAGGTAGTTAAGGTAGAATTGAATCATACCTAGATACCCTTTTATCTTCTACTCTCCAAGCCCTGGAATGACCATGAGTACAAAACAATAGTTCCAGTGTTCTGTAGCAGGAGCTTGTGTTCAAGCTAGTCACCAGTTACAGCTTGTAGAACTGCCATGAAACATTTCTAGTCCACTCCTGGGCATTTTATTGCTACAGTTCCATTGTTATTATCACATAATACCCACAGTGGGTGAGGTGCTCTTCAAAACAAGCAGAGACTTGTGTGGTTCTAAGGCAGATTACCCAACAAGGGTAAATAAGAACAGTGAATGCCAGACTGGAAGAGAGATGTGGGAGAGCAATGACTTAAATTAGAAAACTGTGCAGTTGGTTTCCTAATGTGCACTACCTTTTTCTGCTTTCGATAGGAGTATTATTTTCATTAAAGAATAAAAATGTATTAGGAAGCATCATCAAATCCCTCACTTTCCCAGCTCTCACTTTAAAAAAAAAAAAAAAAAAAAAAAGCTGGAGAGAGGGAGACAAAAATCCTACCTGGTGGGATTTTCTAGAGGTGGAAAACAGTAGTTCCACAAAATACTAGGGACCAGATACAACTGGATTTAATCATAACAGCAATAAGCATTGTCACTTCTGCCTTCTAGGCACTTAGTTGCCTGGCCCTGAGTTACTAGCCAACTGTCCTCAGAGGTAAGAGACAAGGCAGGGAGCACCGCTGACGTGTCATGTGTCAGTCTCCATGTGCAAAGTAGTAGTAGAGAAGAAGTAGTAGAGTTTCTGGACCTCAGCAGAGTTCAGGAATGTGGCTACTTGATGCCATCAAGCCATAAACAGCTCAGGTCTGTTTCTGGGTGTGCCTAAGGGCTTACATGTTGAAAAGAAAGATAACTGGGGTCATGCAAAGTCTCAGGAGTTAGGCAACAGCTTAGGAAGGTAAGTTTGAAAATCTAGATTTGGATGCATACAGAAATGTGCAAGTTTGACTTTTTTTTGGGTTAAACTAACCTTAGTTACCCTACTTAACTGCCCCTGTAATCAGGCAAAAGGTAGCAGGTCTGTGACTGGAAAGAAAAGGTCTTTGGAGTGATAGTTTCCATCCCCGTATACGATGCTGCAGATACGCGGAAGCAGAAGGGGATGTGAGCTCAGCATTCTCCCCAGTCGAGCTACCAAACGTAAAATGAGAATCATAGAACCAATCAGCCAAAAACAATGCTGAAGGACAGGCAAGAAAGTTGTACTAATACTCAAGTCTATTGGAAGGTTGGTGCTGGTTATTAAAACTTTAACACCCAGACTGTCAATGAGACCAGCCAAGCATCATTGTCTCTGCCAGACGTCTGTGTGAGGAAATAGTGGCACGAGTGAGTCTTGCAAGAAACTGGGAGATGGATAAAAGGTTGCTTAAAAAAGAACAAGATCACCACGGCAGATGCGGGCTGGAGAATAAGTTAACTCCCTACCTACATTACCATGGAGTACCAACAGCCTGTTCTTTATTGCTGCCACTTCTAAATTTGTGAGAAGTAAAAGAAATTTGACTTTGTGTAGATGAAAAAGTTGGTCATAGTGCAATTCAGCAAAGGGCCTGTGCCAAGCACATGGAATGGCAGTTACCAAACCACACCTGCAGCTACAAACACTAGGTGCTGGATGTCTTTCAGCAAGCTGTTATTGCACTTACTGTCACCTTGCCTGAGCGTCAACCTGACAATGGGCTTGGTCAGAGAGCCACGAGAAATACTACCAACCCTTCTAGAGCCTGTTTAAATGTAAGAGAGCATCTCATCTCCTCATGTCAAAAAGTAATGCTTATTATAATAGCCTGCTTTTACTTGGAAGGAAAGGAGAAATGAAATCCAAAGATTAAATTAAATCATACATACTAACAGTGACCTGGAATGGGCCTTTAATTGCAAATCTCAATGTGTCTTTCATTAGTCAAGCATTCATTTAAGAAGAACTTTAAATAGGCACTTTAGGTTAGCTAAAACTTACATTTTGTAGTATATTAACATTTTTGAGGCTACTACTATACTAACTGTAGTTGCTATAACAAGAATCTGCATCAAACACCTGCCTGAAACTTCTTCACAATGCAAAACCTAGAGGTGTGAGCAGTCTGTGCTGGATGGCAGGGGCCTGGTTCAGCTGTCAGGTTTAGTGAGACTGCTCACTTGAAACAGGGCTGTATGATGTATGTGGAAGTAGTGTGACCAGGGTGTGCATTAGGCTCATGACAGAGCTAATGAGTTAAGACTGATCAGCCTTTAGTTTAAATTGGACTTAAATCTAAGCTAAGATCTCAGTTAATCTTTACTGCTATTGCGATCCCCCTTCTGAAATGTGGTATCTAGAGGCATGTCTGACTGGTGGTAACAGAAGACACAGCTACCAAGCTAGCTTTAAAGCAGCTGACCTGAATGGCTTGAGATGTTTATCTCTGCTCAGCAGAGGGTAATTCGACATAGTGGCCGCAGGGTAGCTGTGCACAGCACACAAAATACAAGGTAGAGGAGGGGCAAACATGACTCATTTTCATTAACACTAGGAAGTTACAACACAAATTTGGATGTCTTCACTTTGTTTTCTTTTTAGACTATACAACTTAAATCACTGGTCTTAACCTGATGTTCTCACTCATCTGTTTTGACCGTTTTGATCTTAGAAGAACAACAGTTGATCAGACATTGTAAAATCAATTTGATCCAAAAGAATTATAAGCAGGGGAGAAGGATTCAGTAAACAAAAAAAATGAACCAGCTAGTCATAATACTGTATTATACAAAGTTCACTTGTTATGAAGTGAATAGAGGAAAAAATGTCACCACCCAGATTTTGTAGTTTTCCACCAAGTTCTAATAAGAACCGTGATATACGGGACAATAGCTTATTATTCATCATAGCAATTTATCAAAGTGCTATGAACTTCAGACATTTTAGGCAGGGTACAAAGAACGGAAAATCTTAGCTAAATGAAATAATTATTTCCTTTCATATAGCTTGCTGTGAATACTTCTGTAACAACTCCAGAAGCTTGCTGTAGTGAATTTAACCAGTCTGGGGACCAACGTGTGTAATGGGATGTGCAGGCCTCAGATGACTCATACGAGAATCGGGAGGCTGCTAAAAGCATAATCAGCTGTGCAGATTTCAGGCTTCTATAAAAGTTTGAAAAGGAGAGTCCTATTCAGCTGACAGCTGGTGGGGAGGGAGACAGCACAGCTTGTTGTACTTGCTGTGCAAATGTAAACTTCTTACTGGAGACTTCCCACGGGAAGGAGGCTCTAAAGTGGAAGGACTGCCTTCTTTGCCTGATTTAACCCCGGCTTTTCCAAACAGCAGCGGCCTGAAAATATCTGCTTATCTCAGGCTCTGTAGAGCACTGAAGCAACAGACACTGCTGAGGAGCGTCCCCAAAGTTTAGGATGCATGATGCAGTAATGAATGGAGCTGCAGAGCTTTGAAGGAGAGTCCAGCACTGACCCAATTACACATCCCATCTGTGGCTGAAAATGAGGGCTGGATGCAATCTCTGTACACTTTTCTATTGTGCGGTGCATGTGTATCCTTTGTTTTCAGCTTGACTTTGCGGTATGCCAGAATGCCTGGAGTAATTGTGATCCAGCCAAAGGGCTAGATCACCTGAAGACCTGGTTTCAGGGTTGGCAGATTGGCCCAGAGACTACAAAGACAATGGCTCTGTGAGGAGCAAGAAAACTGAAGACTAGGATCCTCTGAACTTGTAGCTACTGACTGTAAGCATGTTATAGAAAGGCTGTAGCATTATGCCTTCTTGGACAACAAATAATATATAAAAGATTCAATAACTTTTCTCTATCTTTGGGAAAATCTCTGTGCAGCTCGTCTATTTTTCTGTATCTGTCTAAGCAGGATTTGCATCTTTCCCTAGATAGCAGATCTTCTAACACCTTATTTTGGGTTTAAGTTTCTTCTCAACTTTTCTCTCAATGAAGGCAATAAAAATCTCTTTTCTCTGACCAGCTGCCTGTTTTTATGGTAGGATTTTGCAGTCTTTGAGGCTATAAGTGTATATTAAATCTGGCTGCAGCTGATGGTGGTTTTTTTTTTTTTTTTGGGGGGGGGAAGGAAGGTGTAGACAGAGCGTGCTGGCACGAGCCTTGCTTTCCTGGAATTTTAGGTCTCTGCTTAGGAAGCCCATATAAGGTTGACGTATTGTAAAGACTGCCAAGCATAGATGTGCCTGCAAAACATTTTGATACCTATATTTCTAGAATTCTGTATTTGGCTATAAGAACACAAGACAATCATCACTTCTGACGTCTTAATTCTGTTACTTGCTTTAATACCTCTAAAGGGATTTAACTTCGCACAGTGCAGATGCTCATAACTCAGAAATGGGCCTCTTGAATATGATCTCAAACTGAACAACTCAACTAACTTTTACATTTCTTAAACCCTCTGGGGGCCCATTTTAAGTGCAGGTCAAGTCCTGCAAGACAGTAAAGGTCTCCTGGAAGTTGTTCAGTTCTTTCTGAACTCACTGTCTTGAAGAAGGGTTAGATGAAACTGCTTTCTCATGTAAAGTAAACTAAGAAGCTTTGCCAGAAGATCAGTGTGAGACGCAAAGGGGACACAGTGCTCATGTAAATAAGTACATATAAAGTAACTCCTGTGCTGCTAGGTTTGCTGTTTTCCCTCTTGTAGCTATTTTGGCTGGATAGTTTTGCGAGTTATGCCAGCCTAAGCCTATCTGCTCCAAACTTGCCTTTGTACACCTAATGGTTTCTGTCTCCCTTTGCACTGCTTCTCTTGTCCCGCATTCCTTAAACTGAAACTGCAACAAATCTGCTTTTCTCTAGCTTTTGGGTGTCTGGAAAAGACTTCAAAGGATATAGCTAGTATTCCTTCAAACAACAGGTTTGTGACAAGCCTAAAAGCAAGTGTAAAGATTTGGGGATCACATGTATGTATAAATGACTTAGAAGCAATTCAAATGTGTCTTTCCTTCGTGCAGTTCAACAAAAACAATTGCCTAGGCTGAAACTGTACTCTACTCGTAAGCTCTACTGTTCAAAAATATGAAACTCTCAGCATGATGTAATAGTGTGCTTGCTTCTATATTCGGGTGTTCGTTTCCATGCCAAAAAGTTATAGATTTATCCTGTAAACTCCAGCATTTGTTCCACCCTTTCTGGGTCTTTAAACTACTAATCATTTATGTTCTGCCAAGAGTAGGGGGAGTTGCAATTCACTGAGAACATTTTCCTCTAAAGGCAATTAAATATTACCAGTTGCTTCACGTACCACACAGAATCTTTTCACTGGCAATGCGAGGCATTTTAATCCCCATACCGCTTTACTTTGATAAGTGCTTTACAATCTTTACAGCTCTCTGACTTACTGTGTTTTGAAGAAATCCTAAGCTATGAGATACATACATACACAACTAGTAGTATAGTATGCAAGTAGTATGCAAAGCTACTTTGAAGTGGTATAAGATTTGGCATAAAGCCAGAAATATTCCTGCCAGTGGCAGTACCAGCTGCTGTTGTGGCCAAAAAAATATTTGGGAACTCCCTCCCCTCAAGCCCTTTTCTAATCATGGATAAGGAATCTTTGGACTAGTGTTTCCCTTAAACACTGCGAAGGTCTTACAGGCCTTGCTAAAATGTATTCTTAATTTTATGAGGACAAGTGTTTTTCAAAGGCATTAAGCTTTTGACATCTTATCATAGTTTATTAACTCCAACCACATTTCTGGTAATTCTACATGTAAATCCTACTGTCACTTTAAATTTCTCTTGTAAACAGGAACCATGGAATTAGTGACTTGCTGCTCTTCTCCTAGAATGTATCCTATTGACACTTCTGGTAATATATTAAGCTACACAGTGGGATTTCCAGTCAGTTTCTTTTGCAATATTTAGTTTAAAAATATATATACATCAAATGAAACCAGTGGTGTAGCAAGGTGATTCCTAAATATCTGATACCTTTCCTGTAAGATATCTGCTTCATGTAAACTACCCATTAATATTTCCCCCCCAAATTAAAATCACTGTAGAAAGAAAAGTATCCCCTCCTCCATCCCAACTTTATAGGCTTGAAAAAAAGGACTGAAAAGAAACTGTGTGTTGTTCTGCACATTAAACTGTTCTGAAAACTTCAGCAAGCAAGTAGCTTTTGATCTAATAGGAACTGAAAAGTACTACTGAAGCCCATGAGATCATACAATTCACAGCAGCTTCTCTAAATGTTCAAAATAACACAAATATATTTGAGCCTCTTTGGAATGAGCCATACAGTTCACAACGAGAGCTAAAAAAGTCTGTTTACAAACATCCTCTGCGGGTGTATATACATCTTTACTAAATTATGAAAAATAACTTGCAACTGCACAAGTTTATACGGGTCTCATTTAATTATTAAAAGTAATAATAATTTGAAATTCTGCTAAAATGTCTTTTAAATCCCAAGTTTGGATATCTGATACCTTAATATGACAACTCTAGCAAAAGGTCAGATTTTACCAAAATTTTTCTTAGAGAATGGTAGGACTCAAACCAGGGAGTCCAATGCACTACCTTCTGAGTCTTGCATTAACAAAAATCTTTATCGATCAGATGTGTCTTACTATTTTGTTTATTTCTATAATCTGACAACCCTGAATGCTTCTGACTCGATAAAATGTGTGGAATATTTTAAAATGCATGTTGTAATTAGCATGGGATTGTGGTTTTGTGAACAGCTACAAAAAGCTACTAGAAGTGAGAGGCTCTAGTTGACGTTTTGGCAGCGATGCTTTTTGTCATCAGGTAATTGTTAGTCTGCCATAGACTAAATACATATGTATCTAGCTGAAAAGTCCATGTAAGCACAAGAACTGAATTTGTATACATTTCTGCTGGTCTGAACCTGTCTGTTCCAGACTGGTCATACCATTTCTGGAGCAAGACCAGCCAACAGGATAACCAGGCTTTCAGGCATAGTTTGTGCTGTCGCAATCCTGAAGAGATATTATCAAGAACCTGCAAACCTGTTTGTGGTAGCTCTACTGGCATTCACTTCCTAATGTTACCTGAAAACTTTGAGGAAGGACACTAGTTTTGCTGGTCTAATTCACTTGCATGAAACCATTCTGTTTCTTGGTGTATTGCTACAGTATCTCTTTCAGCTTTTAACATTCAAAAATGTATGTCCTGTGAACTGTAAAACTAAGCACACATATGTGATACAGTCTGCAATGTCTCAATATTCCAAATGCTTCTACAATGAAGATTAGCAAATTCTCAATACTTTAAAATTTACTTTACCTACCAAATCTGGTTTCAGTTTGTAGGTCAAAGGAAAGGAATAAAGTATGGAGTACAGGGTTGTTACCACGGAGGAGGTCCAAGATTGTCTAACCTCGCGGCTTCTGGGAATGCGATCAAGGGTGAACTGTAAGAGAGCATGATAAAGCTGAATTGTTATTTTTTCTAAGAATGTTGTTGTTCCTTCTATAGAGTTATTAGACCTATCTGTGCCAACTTTTTTTTTTTTTAAATCTAGGTTGGAAATATTTGGGTATGAAATCTTTTCTTAGATGCCTTATTCACTATCATGCTTAGCACTCTTTAGAATGAGGTTAAACGAAATACTAGAATTATATATCTATTTTTTAAATCGTTTCCAATATTACTTTAAAACATTCCTAAATTTAAAAACAACTCAGCTGGAGCAACTTCGTCTGCTGTATGTTAACTTAGTGCCCCTCCTAGTGGTCACCGAGACACATTTCTAGGTTTCATAAACTAGTCCAAACAAGGTGACTCTTCTTTTTATTGCCTGCTTAAATTCATTGTGGATTTACACTGCAGAAAATGTAACGACATTTCTCAATTAATGTCCAGTGCATGCTATTAAAATGTAATAGCAAATATCACTCTCCTTTAAGCGAGTACTCGATGAATATTCAGAAGAATATGCAAGACATACTCAAAATGCAAAATATTTGCATTTTAAAACAGGACAGAACATAATAAGTTTTAAAAAATACTGTTCATTGTTTTTTACTTAGGCAAAATTAGAGATCATCCAATGTGTTGAAAAGGTATCAAATTAACAAAATATGGATGTTTTCTGTTTGTCTCAGAACACTGTATGCCGCCAACAGTAATCAGGCTTCGTGCACTCTCCCCCGATGTCTTTGACATAGAGGAACCACACCTAAGAATTATTGCTACAGCCGAGGGCAGTCCTGATGCCAACTCAATTTGTCATTGTTGAGATGAAAAACAAATACATTAAGTACACTGTACTGTCCAGTGATGTTAACATATTGTTTAGATCTGGACAGTAGTCACTAACTTCACGTGGGACACCAGATCACTAACATTCTGGCAGAATTCATATTGGGAGTGAGGGACTCTAAATATCATTATACATACTGAAAATTCCCCATTTACTTCAATTACACCATGTCTGACTGACACAATTTAGCCCTGGTGATTTGTGACTAGGAAAGATGATGTTATCAATAGTTGCACATTAAATACAAACTAGGAATCAGTCTTGAATAGGTGTAACTGAGGTCTTTTTTATGTGAAGTGGGAAGAATTAAAACAAACAAAAAGAACCCTTACAAATGCAGACTATTAAGTTAATTTTCTTGACTGAAATTATCTTGTTTCATTGCAATAAGGTTCTTTAATTGTTGTAATACTATAAGGCATTAACAGATGTTACAAACTGGCTGTTTTATATTTTATTTGAAGGTGTTGAAACTGATTGCATTAGTCTGATAACAAAATATGGAAAAACAAATGTGTCTCCTGCTCCCCATTTAACAGGATTCTGGTTATCACTATTTCTTAAAGCTTTGGAAGAGATCAGGTGATAAAAAGAAATGCTGTAAGTGGAGTTTAGACTCTTTCATAGTATGCCATCCTGTAAGAAATATGTTTTGACAAGGTAGTTTTAGGCAGATCAAGTTTTAGCAGAAGTATTCGGATGTTCCCTTCACTGCAAGAATGGTACTAAATAATAAAGTTCTTGCCAAAGAACTGTATGTAATTTTCTCCATTGTTAAAAAAAAAAAAAAAAAAAAAAAAAGGGACCCCAAATAGTATCGAAGTAGAAATTTAGTTGTAGAATTGAAGTAAAGATCAAACTGGTTTTATCTATGTTCTATATAAACTATGTTCTTCACAATACATGCTTGAAACTTTGCACACTGACGTCTGTATCGTATGTTAGAACTTCAGCCCATGTATCAATCAACCCTTGAATATTTAGCTGGGGAACAAAATAGGATTCTGTTTGTTTAAAAGCCACTGCCAGGTGTTTTTCCAGCCTCTCATCTAATGGAGTACTGTTAGTAGTCTGGACAAAGGCACCTCCTGAATCTTTTGTTGGAAAACTGCATAATATGTCTGATATCAGAAACAGACAAACTCGTCCCTAACTTCTGTGGTCTCATACTGTTGCATTTATTTTTCTTACTGCTGTAGCAGAATCAGAAACCTTTTCATTATTTGAAGACAAATGTTCCAAACTGGCAATTCTATGATGTTGACAGGGTACTGCAATTTTAAAAACCGGTGATGTAGTCCTTACCTATTTAATAGCGTAGTTTTGCAAGCATGCAGGGAAAAGTTGCATGCATGCATCATGGAAAACTGTCATTGCTGTGACTTGTTATAGTATCCTCAACTGAATATACTGCAGTTTTTCCAAAGAAACTGGGTTTATGCAGTCCTTTTTCATGCTGACGAACAGGATTTCCTAGCATGATAACTTTCATGAAACATAACGGAAAAGAACGTGGTCAAATGAGCATTATGTAAAGGCAAGTTAATCTGGCTTGTCCTCTTAGACATGGTGAATGGGGGTACAAGATCCCTTGAAGAATGTGTGTTATCCAGTCAACATATGTAAATTGTCTTTCTGCTGCTAGACTAAGTCAGCAGGAGCTGAAGCAGGTTCTCTGTGCTGAGCGCAGAAGATAACCTGGCTATCAGCTGTGGAGGCAACCAAGTAGAATTACTGTTGTTACAGGTTGGGAGCCAGAGATAATAAAAGTGATAGCATGACCAGGGACTTCTCTTAGGAGGCTTTTTGGATTTTATTTTCCAGAAGACTTAGTGGGTAGGTGTGCAGCATTTTGTTTCTTGTAAGCAAGATGTTGCTTTTAGCTTCTTTTCCTTCTGCCTGAATACTGCAGCTTTTAGATCTGGGCTAAACCACATATCAGAAAGATAAATTGGTTATATTTGTGTTTTTTACACAGTAATTTGCTACAGAAATACATTGATTTTCTCTTAGATCATTATTCTAATCTGTCTTCTGTCCAGTCCTTAGTTCTGGTAAAACATACTTCCTTGACAAGAAGAGGAAGGTAATGATTGTGGATTGAAGCTTTCAGAGTTTTCCCCTTCATTTATTCAAAGCTGCAAGAAGCCACTAACGGGATTTTTAAATGGGTATGTATTCTAGCACCCTCAGTGCCAAAACACACATTAGTTGAAAGCATACTCTGAAAGTTGGCAAATATATGCTATAGGCACGTGACCTTCACTTTCCAAAATGTATCTTCTATTTCACTCTGAATATTTTTGCTCAGTGGAAAAAGAATGGCCAAAGTAAAGCAAGCATCTGTTATCCAGACAGCAAACTCAGATGCAGCCAAGTACGTTCCTCTGGCTTTCAATGCTCAAGGAAAATGTAACTACACGATGTGTTAGCAGTTGGCTGGGAGTAGGAAAGGGAAGTTGCTTAGCAAAACTAAGTGAACTAGTGAAAAATACATCGTTTTTTAATACTTGAAATATGTATTTTTTAAGAAATTTAATAACTTAGGGTTGGACATTTTTCAGATAAGTGAATATGGTTCTTGATGCAAATGACCAATTACCAAACAAGATTTCTCTGAATTACGAAATACCTCCTGCCACTTAACTAAACTCATCCTTGGTACACAACAAGAGAAGAGACAGCCACACTGAATTGTAAATGAAGTCATCCCCACTTGATTCAGCCATTTGTGAAATGCAAGGAACCTTCACCTTTAGAGTTGAAAGTGGAGTAGACAAAGTTATAAACTTCATTCCTAAGTGAGCTTGTTGCTCGCCTTAGCAGCAGTTGCTTTACAAGGAAAGGGTCTATTCTGAAAATCACTAGTACTGAGTCCTAGTTTTCAGTCCTATCAGTGTTGCTGAAAACAACAGAAATAGTGTAAGTGCACCATTAGAAATCAATGTCACATAAATAAGTTATTTATGACACGTTGTACAGCTTGCTCAAAAGGAATAAGATTTTTGTAATTGAAACACTAATTTCCATTGTACTTGTTCCATTTTCTAAATAAAAACGTAATCTTTCTACTAATTCCACTGGACATCAGATTGTACTTTACATCAGCAGAGAGTCATACTGCTGGTCTGTTAGTGATACAGTCAACTGGCTCAAAGCAAGCAAACATTTGATAAAAAAATATTCAGGACATATTCATGATTTTTCATTATTTTTAGGAGTTCAGTGTTTGCTCAGGTCATCAACCGGAAAACTACTGACATTAAGACGCATTAAATACTTTTAAACACTTGTGTAACTAATGCTCAGTTTTAAAAACACAGTAAAACACAGTCTAGAAACACAAAAGGAATACAATTTCAATCAATTTCAATTTCTATTCTTAGATAAAACCTTAGATAATAATTCTTTCAAAAATATACTTATGTTGCTGAGGGAAATGCCAAAGTAAAAAATAAAATACCACCACCAAAACCAAACAAAAAACCACACCATATTTCTATACAAATATTTTTTATAGCTACAAGTAACGCTTCTGTGACTAACTAGTTTACAGAATTAAGAGAGTTTTTTTTCAGCATGCTTTTCTTGAGCAATAGATAGCCTTCTTTCTACAGTCACTTTCGCTACAATTATGTTCTCCCATTGCTTTAAATGGATTAGCATGGTAACCAGTGGTAAAGACCATTTTAAAAGAAAGTAAGGAAGGTAGGAGTGAAAATTGGAAGCGATAATGGCATTTGCTATTTTTAAGTACTTTGCATTTTCAGGGTCTCTCTAGTACAAGATAAATCAATTTCATTTATTTAGCTCACTTTTAGCAACATAAAATCCAGTATGTACAGAATGGCACTTTAGCTGAACTTTAGTGAAAATGATTATCAATAGCTAGAAAATCAAAAGCGCATGCTGATCTTAAAAATAACCTTTTAAAGAATCACTTCTAAATTGCCTTGAATTAGAATGTCATGTTGAGATCAATTTATCTTATAAGAGCATATTTAACACGTTACCTGGGAATTGGAGAACTTTTCAGCCCTTTTTTGTTCAAAAGAACATATTTTAGCTTCACTCATCTTATCTGAGTCTGCAAAAATATAATGTCTAGGCGAGTATGACTCTGACAAACAACTAAGTAACCTCAGGATTTCTGTTGTGTGCCCTCCTGTAAAAATAAAATAAACTGCTGTTAGTATATGAAATATTCTGTAACTTTCTATTTCTTCAGTTGAATTAGTCGCTTTTCCTTTTAAATTTTTTTAGTACTAATAGTATCAGTCACACTCTTCTGAAAGGAGAAGATTCAATTAAAGGATGATTGAGACTGTTTAAGTAACATAATGGCAATTCAGGTCCCACTGAAGCTATACGGATGGAAGTTCTTCAGTTAAATGAGATTGAAACAGGACCACGTAGAAGTGAGACATTTGTGTTTAATGTCCTGTACATCATGCAAAAATAATTGGGTAGAGTTATACTGCAGTCCATATTCAGAGACCATACCCAAGTCCAGCTGTCGAAATAAAACTGAATAGGAGCTGCACCTTGGAAGTGTAACTCTCACTGAGCCGCCCGAGTGTTCAGCCTACGGCCTGGAAGACCAGATTCGGGGACCGCGCTGTCCCAGCTCATAAAGCTGGAAACGAGCAGGCAGCAATATCACTCTGCAGCTAGGTCAGCGCAAAAGCCGAATGCCACGCACCAGCCCGTCCAGCCCCAGCCAAATGCCTCACCTACTGCCCTTGCATGGGTGTCGAGCTTTTAACTGCAAGGTCACTTTGTTCGGGGAGCTGAACTGGCAGTAGGCTGAAGAGAAGGGCGTGTTCTTTTTTTTTCTTTTGTCAGTTTAGTTTCCAGAACTGGGGGTATATGAATAACGGTGGAGTGGGGAGGGGGAAGACGGTGTGGCTGTGTAGAATGAAGTCTGCTCACCTGGGGCTGGATCAGCCTAACATCAGGCTGCACCCCACAGTATGTACACAGGCGTTTATGGGATGTGTTGCTTTGTGCGCTGCTGGAAGTTGCAGACCAGAACAGTGAGCTGGACGTATCCCTGCTGCCTCCTGTTGTCAGCTTTCATCAGCCTCCTGCGAGACCTTTACTATTGAAGCCAAGTGTCCCGGCCCAGCAAGGATCTGACGCTGCTGGACTAGGCGCAAGAATCTGCCCCCTCCCCACACGATTTTATGCACCAGTTTTCAAACATTTTTGGAGGGATTTTCTCGTGAGCGATGGCTTGTTGAAGCTTTCACAGATTTTAATAAAGTCGTCTGAGCATTCATAGAAGAGAAGGAGATTCCTACTTCAAAGAAGTCTGTAATAATGGGTCTGAGCGTTGTGTGAATCTTAACCGACTGATGAATTATTTCACCTGGGAAACCTTTTTATTTTTTTTTTAATATGTGCAAACTAGACTTGACAGGACTGAAGAAAAACAAGCACATTACCAGTCCTGGCCGGAGTAAAATCACCTGACGTTACAAAAACGCCGTCAGACAGCACAAAGACCGGCATTAATTTCTCGCCGGTCAGCGTGTAAGAAGCCCAGGGCTACGGCTCCGCCGCGACTACAACTCCCGGCACGCACCGGGACGCCCCTGTGAACCCCGCCGTCGCCCTTGCTCCGCGCTGCATGCCGGGAGCTGTAGTTCCCGCTGTCCTCCGCGGGCTCCCTGCCGCGCGACCCGCTGGCGGCGACCCCTACTCACCGGAGCCGGCCACCACCAGCAGGCTGAGGGGAGGCGCCCGCCGCCCACGCCGTCTCCTTGCCAGGAATGCCAAGGGGACGAGCAGGAGGGGGAGGAGGAGCAGGATGGCAGCGGTGCCGCTCAGCAGGGGAAGCGGTGGCTCCATGGCGCGGTCGCGGGCGGCACCTCTCGGCCTACGGCAGCCGGCGCGGCTCAAGGCTCCCCGCTGGGCGGGAGCGCGGGCCCCGGCACGGCAGCCCCCACAGCCCCAGGGCAGGCAGACACCGGCGTGAGGTGAGGGCTTCTGTGCCGCTGGTCCTCCGTGCGGCAGGAGGTGTGGCCCCCGTGATTAAGTTATGCGTTACGAAATACCCGTTTGGTTCCGCTGAGTCTTGAGGGAGTTTGCAAACACGCAGACATGACCCCTATCCAGGTATGTATGCGTACGTGGAATTACCGCTCACATACCGTACAACGATGCATAAACACAGGCATGTCAGTGTTCTGCCGCCTCTCACGAGTCCTGTTTGTATTTGTTTTAACGCTTTAGCCTTTCATTCCAGTAGGAAACGCGAAGCACCACACCAGCATTCATTCCATCCCTGTCAGCAGCCAGCCGTTGGCAAGGAGGAGGTTGTGATCATGCAGCCGCTGGGACTAATTTCAGATGAGGTGTGCGTTTGCTAAAAGAGAGTAGGAGACCACACTTTATGGTTAGGAAAGAGCAAGCTCCAGTGGTGTCTGTTCATCGTTGCCCTTAAGCCACCTGCCAGGGAGGAGGGCTCTGCGATTGGCCTCGCAATGGGGATCAATGAGCTCGAGAACTTCTTGGAGACTTCACAAACACAATAGGCCAGACGCCTGAATTCTGCACCTGTCTGTTGTGGTTTCTCTGGTTGTTGTATTTTTTTTTTTTCTTGTTCATTCTTAGCAAGTTTTTGTATCCCCATCAGCCTTGGAAGCTGAACATTTCTTTCTCATTTTTAATGAAAATTTGTGTCAGCCATGGATTCAAGTAATTCTTGTATAATTTATGAGTAAATTGTATAATTCCTAGCTACCGTTTGCCATCTTAGGATCTGAAGTAAAGTGATTTTTTCCAATTCATGTCTTGCAGTTCTACACGTTATCCTTTGTCCTTCTTTTTAAAGTCAGTGCAGTATGTAAATTGGCAGTTGTCTGAAGCAGAGACTATTAAAAAGTGTTGCCATAGTAAGGTTTTCCACTCAAGTGAGTAACCTGTTTGTAGACAGCCTCACAAAAAATATCTCACTACTTAATCATTACTGACATTTGGAAGCAACAAGGCTTTAATTAATAGTTACATTGATGATGCATGAATCTCAAAAATTAGTTTTGCTTTCCACTTAATTAGCTACATAAAACTAATAATTAGGGACAATAGAGATACATGCCCCTAAATTACAGAAGAGGAAGAAAGCACCACAGTCCTTTTTCAGAAAATAAACTACTGTGTTAAAACAAGTTAGTAAGCTCTGTAGGCAATGTAAATACTAATTTTGTCTGTGGTGGTATCCATCCCTCTTAAACGTTCTTCAGTGAAATACCTGTTCCTTGGACTACGAAACTGACAAGCTGACTGTTCAAAGCAAAGGTCCTGACTTTCGAAGCTGACCAGTGAGTTTGCCTCATAATCTCTTAGAACAAGTGCTGGAAGTCCTAATCATTGGGAATTTTGCTTGAATAAGGAATATAGCTTCCAAGGAGTATCCACAGCCAATTGCAAGGCTGGAGGGAAGATTCAGAGTTTGGTGAGGCTGGTTAAAGGAATTTCTTAAAGACTGAAGTGACAGTATGCAACCTGCAAACCTAAAGCTTTGCAAGGTGTTTTCATTATTTCTTTTTGTTTTAAAAGTTGAGTAGAGTTAGCCCACAAAGATGTCATGTGCTGCCAGTGAATGTAGAACCTATTTGTTTGAGAGGAAGCAGTGCACTTGCCCTGAGAGTCATTTGACAGAAAGTGATGTCAGTGCAGTAATTACAAGGGCTGTCCCTGGTACCTGTGTGGCTTATGCAGGAAGTACCTTTGAACTGCTTCACTGAAGGAGAAATAAACCACCCTCATTCCAAGCAATTGGTCACTGTTGTTCAAAAGAAAACTTTTAAAGTCTTGAATAAGATTTTTTTTTTTTTAATGTAAAATGGTATAGTATTTTTTCCATTTACCATTTGTAAGCCAATGCTCTGAAGAAAAAACTGCTGCTGTCCTTTTTATATGTGACTATTCTCTGTGGAAGCAAACTAGTACATCTGGTGCATGTCTCCTTTGAAAGTTACACTGGTGAGTATTAAATTGAATTGAAGAAAACTCGCTATCTAGTTTCATTTTTTTTCTGTCTTCAGTAGGAAAGGCTGCAAATAGACTGTAAACAAAAGTATTTTTTTCTTGAAAAAAAAATGTAGGCAGCTTTGGCTATCCAATAGTCACTAACTTTCTGACATTCAATTTTTAAGTGATCTAATTTTAACTGTTAAAAAAGAAACTCTTTCCATGTAACTAAACTATACCTTATATTCACAATTTCTTAACTGGAACTTTGAATAATTACTTTTTTCTTCTTCTAATTATGAATTCTAGAAGTAGACATAAAGCTATTAATATGAAAGTTTAAAAACCAATAGGAAAATTAAGTACTTGTGCTTTTCAGATAATGTTTTGCTTTTGTTGGCTTTCTAGATGATAAACAATTTTTAAATTCTAGATCCATTTGATGAGGTTTGTTCACGTTTGTCAGTCTAGGATTTTTACTCCAAAATAACTTAAGGTGTAAGTTTACGTAAAGCTATCTATTCTGGATAAAGCCTCCATGCAAGCATTCCCAGAGTTTAATTACATTACATTACAAATTCTCACATTAGAGAGCTTGTTTAAGAGATTCCTGCTAACCCCAAGACACTTGCACCCCATACTTTTTGAACTTGTTGTTTTCTTAAGTGAGGTCATTTTGCCTTGTTTGGACTTCCACAAACAGCTGCGTCAGCACAACCGTGGGGTGAACTAGCAAAATGTTACGAGAAGGGGTGAGGAAAAGGGTAGGAACCTCTTAGCCAGTGTTTGCTACTGAAAAAATTGTACTGTGGAACTGTTTACAATGTTAAAACGCCAATTATATATTAAATGCATCTAACTATTTTTCTTAGTTTCTGCAAGATCTTTTTATAAGAGAAGTGATTTGGAAAACAAAATGTTACATAAGTAAATGTGATTTCTGCAGAAAACACTTTTTATGTGCTTCCAATTGTTCTTTGAAACATAAAGAGAAGTGATATTATGCTCTCTGATTAGAGGAAACCTCTAATTAGAAGGCTTCTGACTGGGCTTCTAATGATTATTCTTTAATAATAGAAATTCAAGTTGCATCTGGAAGACTTCAGAACAATAACATCATCACAGGTGTTGTAAAAAGCTCTGCTGTTGGGAGGAAAAGGGCTTTTAAATTAAAGCAGTGGACTAGACCATTGTGGACCAGCTGGGGACAAGATGGAGCAGGCAGCTGATCAGTGTACAAGCTGTTGGCTGATCTCACTTGATGGCAGAATTGGGATATGTCAGAGCCAGTCTGTGGCAAAATTTGTCATTTTTAGCAGCAGTTACTTTCGATTGCTTTCTTTGGGCTAAGTGCCGTTTTACTTCTTCATGAGTCAGGAACTTACAAAAGATGCTGTCATTGCAATTACAGAAATGCAGTCTTAGAAGCCCTGATTTGTATCTGTAATCAATAACATTTGTAATATTTATGTTAACATTACAGTTAGTGCCGTGTTTCCTAGCATAACGGCACTTCTGATATATATTTAAGATGGCTCTTGTTTGTTTAGTCACAAAGATACAACATTTGCAAACACTTGAACAGTGCTTGGCCTAAGTAACTGAAAAGCTGGAACCAATTCCCCAAATAATGGGATTTGTTCTCTATTAAGGTTGTATTAATTCTCCCAATTACGCTTGCTATTCTTTCCACCTTAATTTTCACTGGTGTGCTTTGGTGTGTAACTCTGCCGTAAGTGACGGAGAGCAAAGTGGTCGTTAGTTTACACCAACCAAAGAAATAAGGTAGCCTTCCCTCCAACTGCCTAAAGGTTTCTGTCTTTCTGGCCATGATAAATTCTCTGTATATAGTCTGAGGAAGTGGGGGAGGAGGTAAGAGGTTGTTTTTAGAAATCCATCTTGGTCTAAGTGCAGTGTATGAATTTACAATCAGTAGCAATTTGTAGGGAAGACGTTTTTCTCTCATAGGCATGAGCTACACTGGGCAGATGTTGCTTCAGCTTGCTGCATCAGAGAGCCAGCCCGCCTTGCTTTGATGACACAACGCTTTGTAACAGTTTGGACGCATTCTGATTGCAATTTTATGAAGCAAGAACATTTATAGTAGGCAACACCAAAATTACATATTGCAATTTGCTCTAATTACCAGGTAGCATGCTTAGGGAGCAGTCCCTGTAACATAATGTAAACTCATGTTCTCATCTATTCCAAAAGCCAGGAGAAGGAGACTTGTTTCATAACTTAAAAGTAGTGAGCAACCTGGAGGTCACCGGGTGCCTCTGGCTGCTCAGCCTGTAAAAATAAGGCTTTTTAGCTTTGGAGTCTGATATTATCTTCCTGAAAATATATTTTCAAATCTGCTTATAATGCAAGATGAAATTTTGCAGTGTACTCGGGGGTCAAGTTGTGATGTTCTCTACGTATTCACTGCTTCACTAAGACGGGGATTTCCTGAGCTTTCCCTGGATCTGGAAGGAGACTGTGGAGACATGCAGCATTTGCTTGGCCTTCTCTGATCCCTGCTGCCAGGAGAAAACTGGCCAGGGCAAATGCTTCTTGTGAAGGGAGATAGCCTTGTCTCATCTATCAGCACATTCCTCTTCCCTCAGACTGGAAATCAGGCACTTGGGGTGATGCTGCTGGCATCACGGGTCCTTTTCTAGGTTTCAGTACTCCACCCTTAGTGTTTTTAGGCTTAAGAAAAATGCCTCACCCTTCTTTGCTCTCTCCATCCCCTCCTTATGAGGATACAACATGTGATATCTTCTCCAGTAAAGATGGGCTCCTGAGTTGAAAGTGAGGACAGTTTTCTGAGCTGTTCAGGTTTCTGAAGGTCTAGCATTGAGTTAGTGAAATGCTGGAGTTGATGATATACTCTGGTTTTGCTCTATGCTGTCTTTCATTTACTTTTCCCTTCCTCCCTTTTTCCTTGTGTCTTTTGCAGTAATATTTTAAAATGTCATTTATTGACTATTGCTTTGGGGATACTGCCAGGTCTGGGGATTTGTCCAAATCCTATTAAAGGCAGCTGAATGTTACAGCTCCACTAACTCTCAGTGGAGATAAATTGAATTGTTTGTAGAGTTTGCAAGGACTGGTCAAGTTATGTCAGTATTTTAATTTGTGTAAATTTGCGCATAACCCTTGCAAGACAATATATTAAAAAATTGAAATCTGACATTCCTTCTATTGCTTTTATCTGGTTTGTTACAAATATGTATAATGTGAAATGCAGCAAACTGGCAATAAAAAGGTCTCACAGCTAACAGTCCAGATAGAACACAATGGGTCACCTTCTGCACTACATTTTAAAAGTCCTCAATTGGGTGATCATGTACAATTTAAAGGCAGATACTGCCTCACTTACCTTTTTTTCATCAACTTCAGGTAATGTGCAACACTGTTCTCTCTCTGATAAAATGAACGTTAGGAAAAAATACACGATTTGCATCAGCTGGTGTGAGTTAAATGCATTGTTAAGGTGTCATGAGGAGTTGGTCAGTTCCTGTTGTGAATTAAACGATGATGAGACAATTGCTTAGAGTTAAGTTATGGTATTAAGTATTTTGCTGACTGATGATGAATGTATTAGTGAAAAGAATAAAAATTTATGCATGTGAAAACACGAGATTTCATGGTAGCTTCTGATTTACTAATGCTGGACCAAAGACAAGTAAAAAATAGAATTTCCAAATAGAGATCTTAAAAGTGATTTCCTGTTGTTTTTTTTTTTAGAATACTTTGAAGACAAGCTATGTTGTCTTTTTGACTGGACCTTTGTATCGGGAGGGCTAGTATGATTGTAGGTACAAGCAGTTCTTAAGCAGGAAATAGTCACACCAAGGGCACATATATGCGTTGATATATTTATTTGCATCTAATTGAGAAACTGCAAGGAAAGCTGCAATCTCAGTTAGAAGGTTCTGTCCATAGAAAGAAAAAATAGTTTGTTCAAAATGACACGAAAAGTTACTGGTCCTGTACTTGTTACCTTCTCCCTACGTTGTTTATTTTGGTGGTTAAGAATCAGATCACGAGAAGCTTGTATTCCTGCAGCTTCCACAGTGCTTACAAGGGGATGAAGTACCGTGTTCTTTTCTGGATTGTTTTTTATTGTTATGGGACGCGGGAATTCTTTGGGACAGGCACAATATAAAAGAAAGGTGAAAAGACTGTCCCGTTTTAAGCAGAAGTATTTTTTTTTTTTTAAGATAGATTAATTATGCAAGGTGCAGAGCATTGCCTGCCCTGGAACCTGGTTTCATGTTTTTCCCTAGGATAACCTGGCAAATAAGTTTGTTCAGCGCCCAGATGGCCTGTATACGTGAGCATCGGATTTGCTGAATTGTGAAACTTGTGAACTTGCTGCATGGTAAGTCTGGCACATCCAGTGAGTCAGAGATGGCCAGCCCAACACTCCGTGCATGCACGTGGAGCACGGTATGGCCAGAACGTACCTAACCTGTGCATAGCAGAGCACAGCACATGGACCACAGGACTGGGTCTGCGTACGCGCAGCGCTGCTGCCCCAAATACCTTGAATCTGAAGGTTCCTGCTTTCAGTGGGGAAGCTCTTGTTTCTGCTGGGGCATAATTTCCACTTAAAAAGAGGACATCTCCAGAGGAACTCCAGATGTGTAATATCCATAATTCAGCAAATCAAATGAACAAATGCTGAATTTCTTTAAGAAGTTCCAATAGAATTATTATAGCAAAATGTGCATGAACAACAAAATAAATGTGCAATGCTGGAAAGAAATCAAGCTGTTGTAATTAGTGAATATCCAATTCCAGAAAAATTGCATTTATACAGTGTATTGCAATTCGCAAAGAGACTTTTCAAACTCATTTATAATGTTTGCATGATATATTTTTATGGTGAAACTTCCACCTTAGCATTTTTTCATGTATATTAGATAGACGATTAGGTTTATTTTTGCATTTTTCTGAACTTATTTTTAATTATCTGTGGGTTTTATATTTTTTCCCTAATATTTGTAGACATTTGAGTAAGTCGATCAGAGTGAGTGTTGCATGTCTGTAAAAATGTATCTGGCATTGACGAATGTTGGTGTGAAAAAGATAGCTAAAAAAATTCTCCACTTGATCTGAAAGGCAAGCTTTAGTTCTGTGTTTTAGCCCCAATGGATGTAAAAAGAGTTTTTCTTCTCTTTTAAATCTTTCTTACCAGGACTGCTGTTTAGATAATAGGTTTGCAAGTTACAGGACAGAACGTGATCTCCTTCGAACAACTAGAATTGTGTGGAGGCTTGTATGAAATAATGTGCAGATCAAGGCTTTAGAGAGGGGCAAAATCACTAGACCTGCTGATATCAACAGAAACTAAGAATTAAACTCTAGGTAAGAAGTTAGTAATTGGTAAGTGTGCCAATACAAAAATTTTAAATAAATTACAGTATTAACAATTAGCACTTCTAAAAGCAGGGTCTTTATTTTACTGATAATATCTTTTAGCAAGGAAGAATAGTTCATTCTGAGGCTCCTAAGCAGATAAATTATACCACTTTAATATCTACCCCAAAATATGAAATTTAAAAGTTTTAGTATTTAAGAGAGAACAATGTAAAAATCATGTTGTTCTCTGAAAAATATATAGTTGCTGCAAATATTAATGAGTACTGTATTTGGGAACTGTGTGGAAAACGATTTTATTTTCTTACTCAAGATTTTTCAAATGGATTTCAACAGTATTTAGACATATATGATGTGAGTGTGCAGGTGGTTTCATTGGTTCTTTGTGCCACTAATTTTCCTTCCTTGTTTCCTCAAGACTTTCACAGAGCAGCAAAGGAGGGAAAAATTACTAAAAGTGATAGATAAATTTTTGTAAAATCTTGAAAATTGACAGAGACATTCATAGCAAGCTATATTGTCTGAGGAAACTACGTAACCTTTCCGAATTAATATATCTGACATTAAAATATCTAAATAAACCATTTTTTTCTGCACCATGGTACATTCTGAAAGAGGCATAGTTGAATGCTGTGCAGCTGCTATGGCGTGTGCCAAAGTTGAGACTGATCTAAGCAAGGCTTGGAAGCTGTCTTTAGCATACAGATGAGTGATACACTCCCAAGTGTGCATTCTGTCTTGTTACCTGATGTGCTGCTTCTGAAAATCAGATGCTGACGCGTAAAACAAAAAAAAACTAGTCAATGTACGCTATTTTGTTCACTATTTAAATTATGCTAATTTTTAATTGACAGTCTGAATAAAAAGACATTGCTTTCTGGCCCTTCGCACATTGAATATTTGGGAAATAATTTGTTTGGTTTTAGTACAGTTTGGCACCAATTTAATGCTTTTCAGTTGTATGCCTTTACAAAGTACGTCTTCTTTCTGCTGCTCTGACGTTACCAAATTCTAGTCACTACCCAATTCTACAGGGCTCTTGTTGTTAAGAGTCTCAACTGTCACAATGCAAAAGGAAATACGTGCATGTGAATAAAGAAGTCTTGTATTATTTCAGGCTTCCTCCTACTGTTTTTGGTGTGCTCCATGTCACACATTAGGGAAGCGAGAAGTCATGTTACTCTTGGAGCTGTCTGGTTTAAGCCTTTGGGAATGGAATGCTTTCTAGACCCTCAGTTTGCAGATCCCAAGGATGCACCCAGGTGCAGCATTATTTATGAAAGAGCAAAGGACACATTTAACAAAGCTGCAGTACTGCCTTTAATACAGCCCTTTGTATGGGCGCATCAGAGGAAAGAAAATGCATGCAGGAGTGTGAGGTGGCCAGTGAAGGAAGCCGGGAAGGATGACTGTGAGGAGGAAGAAAATGTGACATAAAAGGGAAGGGTGCTAAGAAAATAAAGTAGGAAAGGCAAAAAGAGGCAAAAAAGAGTGACCTGGAAAAGGAAAAAAAAAAAATGTTATTCTTGAAAGTTCTGTAGATCACATTCAGCACATTTGTCTTAATGCAGTTTGATGTTTTGTCATAATGCTGACAAGGTGCATCGGTGTAATGTTTGTAATGCAGAATAATAAACTCACAATGTGCTGTTTTACAGGTCCTCAATAGCTTCTGGATGGTTATAATCAGGACAGTAACACCAACAGAGAGGGTAATGCTGCAGGTGAGGTGTAACTAGATGAAAGAGCGTGTGATGAGAGATAAATGGAGAAGAGAAGACAGAAAAGCTGGAAGAAAACTGAACAAGGGAGGCTGAGATACGGGAAGAGGTTAGTGACCAGACAGCTTTCCAGAACAAGCCTTTGTTTGATCACTGAGAGTAAGTACTGCTGTCAGAAATACTGTTTCAAATGGGGAGGTGACAGGAGCTGAGAAAGCTCAACTAACTGATCTGACATGAAAAAAGGAGGGTGTGTTTGGAGGAAGTAAACTAACACGGGGAAATTAAGATATTTAGTGCACTGTTACCTGAAAATGAGACAAGGTATGATATAGTGACCTGTGCTGAAAAGGTAAGATTCACATTCTATAGCACTCAGTCTGAGTAGGTATAACAAAGTATGTATCAACATACAAAAAGTGGGAAAGTGAGGATTACACTTTTCCTTCAGGCAAACATACAACTCAACAGCTATTAACTGGGAGCATGCAGAGTGTTTAAAAAAAAAAAAAAGTACAAACAAACAAAAAGCATGCAGAAACAGTCATTTTTTCTATGCAAATTTTTTTTTTGGGGGAAGGGATTTTTGTAAAATGCAGTGTTTTTTTTTGTTTTTCTTTTTTTCTTTTTCCATTCACTACTTCCCTGCTATTTTTCAGCTATTTTGGCTAACACCGAATTCAGATCCTTTCTTTTCAGTGTCTTTTCAGTCATGGGTTGTCTGAATTAAATGCTATAATACTAGCTGCCTACACTTCCTGTGATTGGACTCCAGGGGTGGCATGAGCAATTTTCAGACAATGGAGCTGGCTCTTTTCTCACTCACACCAGTGTAACTGTTGGCTTCAGTGGAGTTGCTCTTGATTCACAACGTTGTGAAAGGAAAATTGTGCTTTCTCTTTCATACGTTCCTTCTTCGCCATGATATTTTTGCCTACATGTATAATTGATTTTCTGGGAATATCTCCTGCTGCTGACAGGTAGACATAGGAACTTTCTAAGGTGGAAGTAAATTTGAGCACTTTTTAGGTCACTGAGTTCAACCCACTGCTGCTACAGCACAATGTTACATAATTTGTTTCATAAACTGATCAGGTTGTTCTTTAAACATTAAGATTCTATTCTTTCTACAGTTGGTAAATTCAGACAGAAAGGTTAGTTATGTTTTAAGTGCAAAGCGGCCACCAAAATATTTTTGACTGCTCTAGAAGTATTTTGCTTTCTCACATATACCTCACTTTTCAGTACAGCAACCATCATAAAAGCTTGCTTCTTGGCAGAGGTAAGTTCAGTTCTGAGAAAGCACAGTTCTGAAATAACAGGCATACTTAGAAAAGGGTGCCATGTAGTTTTCTATTTGTGGTCACCTCTCTCACAGATTTTAGTAGGAGTTACAAGCAGTCATCTGACAAGAAATTTTTACCATGTCTGAAATGCTACCCTGAAAGTCAATTACAGAAGGAGAAGGATATGGAACAGGTGTGTACAACTTGGCTGAGGATGGGTTACTACAGACTTCAACTTACGTTGGACTGCCTTCTCTTTACCACCCCATCTCAGCAGACCCACTCCATTTCATCCAGCTTTGTTCCTCATTTATGGAATATTTGGGCCTACTTGGCATGAAGCTTAAAATTATCAATATAGCCAAGAAGTTTCATTGTAATTAAAGTGTAGATGAAAGGCAGAGCCCAGTTTTCTCTTACACAGTGTAAATAAGATGATCCAACTGAAGCCACCAGAATTATGCTGTTATCTGCAAATGTACTGTAGTACCTCCATGTCCCCCCTGTGCTCTCTCAGCATATCTGCCCTTTTATCAACATGGAATATATATATATATATATATATATATATATATATATATATATATATATATATTTCCCCCGTGTTCCTGTGTCTTTGTTTTACACCTCACCATAGCAACCCTATTGCCCTTACTTCCCTTCTGAAGCTTGTCTCCAGAAGCTGTATTTGTTACTGGGGAACTTCTTGACCGTTACCATTTATTGGTGGCAACTCTTCTTTACAACGGCTTGAGAATGATGGCTGCACATCACAAGGAAGTGAGGAAAAGGTGCATAAGCTGTGAAAGCTGAACCATGGTTGCTGTGTAGCAACCAATTGGCTGTGTTACTACTCTGGTCATTGCTTACCCCACCCTTGGGCTACTGTATTTTCAATGCAAAAGTTAGGTGCACAAGATACATCAATAAGCCTCATACTTTTAGGACTTACTGTAAATGCTGAAAGTAATTGTATGGTAAGTTCATAAATGTATGGTAAGTTCATAAATGACTTGGATGCAGAGCTCAATGGTACACTAAGAAGTAAGTTTGTGGATGATGCTGAATTGTGAGGAACTGTTGACTCCCTTAATGGTAGAGAGGACTTGCAGAGAAATCTTGCCAAGTTAGAGGACTGGGTAATCACCAGCTGCATGAATTTCGACAAGAAAAAGTGCCAGATTCTGCACCTAGGACAGGGCAACCCTGGCTATATGTACAGAGACTGGAGAGCAGCCCTGTGGAAAGGGACCTGGGGGCTATGTTTGATGGCAAGTTAAATATGAGTAACAGTGTGCCCCGACAGCCAAAAGGGCAAGCCATACCCTGGGGTGCATCAGGCACGGCATTGCCAGCTGGTTGAGGGAAGGGATTGTCCCACTCTGCGCAGTGCTGGTGCGACCTCACCTTGAGTACTGTGTGCAGCCTTGGGTACCACCAGTATAAAGATGACATAAAACTATTAGGGAGCCTTGAAAGGAGGGCCACAAAGGTGGTGAAGGGTATGGAGGAGATTTATGAGGAGCAGCTGAGGTCTCTTGGTTTGTTCAGCCCAGAGCAGAGCAGGCTGAGGGGAGGCCTCACGGTGGCCTGCAGCTCCCTCACGAGGGAAACAGAGGGGCAGGCGCTGAGCTCTGCTCTCTGGGGACAGCGACAGGACCCGAGGGAATGGCGTGGAGCTGGGACGGGAGGGTCAGGCTGGGTGTTAGGGAAAGGTTCTTCACTGAGAGGGTGGTCAGACACTGGGACAGGCTCCTCCGGGAAGTGATCACAGCACTGGGCCTGCTGGAGTCCAAGGAGCATTGGGACAACACTCTCAGAGGTGTGGTTTGATTTTGGGATGGCCCTGTGTGGAGCCGGGAATTGGACTTGATGATCATTGTGGGTCCGTTCCAACTCAGGATATTCTGTGATTCATGCAACACCATACAAGAGTATGAGAACACTCTTGATTTCATTGGAATTTCTTTGCCCATGCAACATTGGCATAGTGTGTTTGTGCTGAGACCTCTTTGGCTTTGCTGGACGTAAGACATCCAAGTTGAAGCTGCCGCACTTATGCAGTAGCAACCAGTCTGGTAGGATTACTAGATACAAACAATCCCAGATACATAGGCAGTGCTCAAAATCCTCCTGGAGAACATTTCTGGCTGGAAAAGAGGACAGACAAACAAAGACAACCTGGACTTAAGGTAGCTGTATTTAAACATGTCCACAGCCTTCTACTACAATGCCTTTGTACCTCCTTAGCCAGTTCTCTTTTATCTGCAAGTTCTCTCTTTATCAAAAAGCTGAGAGAGATCCCACTATATGCACATGGAGAGCAGCTACCAGGCAGGAATTCTCAGCACATCACCATCTCTCAGCTTTCCTTAGCTTTGCTCAACCGAGCACGTGTTGTTGGGCTGTTGAGAGACAGTATTGCCTCTGGTCATCATCTGCTGCGTGCTCAACAACGTGCTTATCAAGGGCCAAGGTGAGAGTAGTGAGGCAGGTCAAACTAGTTTCTTTCACCCACGCAGCATGCTGGGCCAGAGGAATTATTTGGTAAGAAGCGTGCTATGCTGGCCTGATGCAGAGGTTTGGGGAGAATCTGGTTTGTCTTTTGGATGCTTCCTAGCCTTGTAACTGCATAATGGTGATGGGTTATTCTGAGGCTTAGAGCTCTGACAGTTATCCATTCAGTTTAAGACATTACCACTCTTAACTGCCTGCTTTACCCTGCTGCTAGGTACAACCATGCTTTTAAGGTAGAGGCTCCAGGTCATAAACAGGTGTATTAAAAAACTGCCTACTTAATTGTTGTGCTCTGCTGGAACGATCATGACCTCAGGCAGTTGGGAGAAAGAACATCCTAAAACAAGGTTGCTGAATGTGCCAGAGCTTGTTGGTCAGAGCCTCTGGCTCTGAATTGCGAGCAGAGAGTCCTTGCCAGTCCTTGCCGGTCCTTGCCGGTGCCTGCCTGTCCCGGTGTACCTGAGGGCCTGAGAACAGCCATTGCAGCCTTCCCTGGCACCACAGGCCCTCTGTCATCCCCAGGGGCTCCTGCTCGTTCACGTGGAAGATGGTTGTTACAGTTGTTATGGCTTGGGAGAGCAAGAAGTACATATAGAGACATTTTAAATTTGGTGATATCAGACTAAACAAGAAGTGAGGCCTGCTCTTTGGAAGGTGAATTGTTGAAGAAAACACTCTCTTAAAACATTCTAGTTTGTCATCTTGGAAGTGGTTTATGATTCCACCATGCTGTTCTTAGGTTGTAATGACTGTTCTGTTTTGCTAGAAACTGCAGACATACATAAAAGAAAGTAGGTTGAAATCTTTTCGTTATATGAAGAATGAAATGATAGGACATCAGAGTAAAAGATGAGGATTTTATCCCAATTTCATTAAGAAGTTGTGTTTATATTCTATTACTGTCTTTATCCATCTGTTTGTTTCTGGAATGGAAGAATTTGGGAGCAGGATCAGAATCTCCTGCTTTACTCAGCTGAGCGTGCCTCGTGGTTCAGAAAAGTCAGTCAGCCATACGACACAAGTCCATTGGAAGTCAAACTTCAGTAGTTCTCATCTTTACACAAATGTTTATCTGGCAGATGATTTATATGTTTAGCAATGGATTAAGCTGAAGTAGCCTGAAACAATGACAAATGCTGGGGGTGTGCCCTGCCCACCTCCTACAGGTTGCCGTTTCCACAGAGGGATGGCTCAATGGCTCAATATCCATACCTGCATTCTGGCCGGCGGCGGTAAGGCAACATCGGTTTCTGCTCGGGATTTAAGCCTTTGCATTCCTGCCGTGGGGGACTCTCGCAAGAGAGATCAGTGTATGCAGTTGGGGGAGATGGTTTCTTGGGCATGTGCAGCTTGTTTCATTGCAAGGTGTATCTGAATACCTTTAATGTTAATTGTTTTAGAGAAGAGAACTTAGACATTCTTGATCTTGAAGATCAGGCATCCTTAATGGAAAATGGAAGCTGAATTGGTTTGGGATGCATATGATAGTAGAATTATACAAAAAGAAGTGGAATGATGAGCGTTACGCTTCCTAGTTCATAAAATTTGCTATTTCCTGGAAAAAGTTAAATAAGCCCATTGATCATCACAGTATTTCATTGCGTTAGCAGAATTTTGCTTGGTTTTGTAAATACGTGACAATTCAAAAATGTGAAATGAAAACGAATCTGCCAGAAACATCCCAGCGTTTGGTGTCAGCAGTAGCGAGCGTCAGCAGCGGCAGTTCCCCGGGCAGCCCGGTGCCGAAGGAGCTGCGCCCCCCGTACAGCGTTACGGGGCAGCCTGCTCCCGGCCAGCGTTTCGGGCCGCGGGGCCCCGGAGGCGGGAGCACCGCAGGGGGTGCAGGCGGCGCGCTGCCCGCAGCAGCCCCCCGACACGCCAGCCCTTCTCAGCCGCCCGCATGTGGCAGGATTTGGGGTCCAGAGTCCAGCGCGGCGCACGGGCGGCCCCGGCAGCTGCAGCGGGCGGTGAGTGGGCTCCCGGGGTGGCAGCGGCAGCCCCCGGCCCCGCGGGGCCGCCCGGGGCCCGGCAGCCGGTGGCGGCTCGGCCGCTTTAAGGCCCCGCCTGCCGTAACCCGAGCCCCGCCGCCGCCGGCGGAGCATCCAGCGGGGAGGCACGGCGGGGGCGGCCCCGGCGGCCCCGCTGCCGGGCGCGGAGGGCGGGCCGGCGGCCTCCGGCTCTCGTCTGCCTTCCCCTCCCTCGGTCCGGTCCCGGTGCCCCGGTGCGCGGAGCTGTGCGGCGGCCCCTGCCCGCGGGGCTGCCCCAGGAGCAGGTAACGGGCCGCCCGCCGCGCCCCGGGGCTGCCCCCTGCCCCTCCGCGCCCTCCCGGGAGCCGGCTGGTCCGGGGAGCGGCCGCCGCAGCGCGGAGCTGCCCGGGCCGGCGGGTGGCCGCCGGCGTCGCTTCGGTGCTCCGGGATCCCGGCGGAGCTCGGGGCGCCGCTATCCTTGCGGAGGAGAGGAGGGGATGGCTTAGGCTGTGGTGGCTGTGATTTGTCTCGGTGTCTCCGGGGGGCTGCCGTACCGTGCAGGGGAGTCGTCCTGCGCTTGTTCCGGAGCCGAGGCACAGACCGAGTGCGTGACTGGGGCGGCGGGAGCTGCTGGTGGGGACCGGCAACGTGGCAACACTGGAGCATTGCAGGTGTTGTGTTGTTAGGTTTGCTGTAAAACGAGCCAACAGTTGCTAGTACCAAGTTGTTTGCATATTATCGTGGCAAGTTTTTTTTTATGAAGATTGGGTTTAGCTTTCAGTTTTAAGCAGATCAGGAGAACTTAGGGCTGGATGGGATGTCCTGATGTCGCTAGCGGCTTCACCACCTAATACCGGCTGGGAATTGATCGCTCTAGTCTTAAAGAAAATAGGGGCTGTGGGCCACGCACCTTGCTCTGCACCTCCATACTATGTCTTGTGGTTATACAATAGCATGTCTTATGTTTGTGTTGTGAAAGATTGATATCAGCAGGGAAAACGTAAACACCAAATGCCATGGATGGTACAAACGCTTGGTAACTCTTCGGCTCCTTTATACTCTCACTAAGTGCTGACTTGTTCCTATTAGAAGTTCGTAATGGTTTCACACTGGGGTGAATGAATTTTGAGTTGTCGTATACATATATGTAATTTTAGTGCTCTCATTTATTTATTTATTCTAAAGTAGAAACAGAATCTCAGGAAAACCACAGAATGTTATTACCAGATGAAAAGATTGCATTTTCGGTGCTTTCTGAATACTATTGAAAAGCTCTGTTATTAGCTTTTTCAAAATCGGTGGGGTCAACAGAGCAATCTGATACTGTGCTAGACACGTGTAACTAATACCTTGCTTTTTAGTTTCAAGCATTTGATGATATTTATTTACATCAAGACTACATTGAAAAGATGCAAGAGTGAAGTTCGGACCACTTGTACTTACTGTCTAGCTGAATGGTTAAGACAGCAATTTTGGGTTAGCAAGGGAAAGTCCGCTGTTCAGTGTCTAATGGTGAAGAACCAACCCTGATACGTTACTTTTTTGCTGAATTACAAAGTAGTTACACTAACACCCCCTTCCCTACCTTCCAGTAGCTCAAAAACCTTATCCGCTGACTGAATGGTAATCAATGACTATGCAGTTTGTGGGATAAAGTGTCAGCTCATATATAATCCATGAAGTTCTGTATCTAGACTGGACTTTGCTGGACAGCCATGAGAAGATACTGGGGCAGAAAAACACAGCGTAGTTGAAATCCACTTTTGACTTACGTTAGCGATTTTTTCGTCAGAACAAAGAAATATGTAATCAGAAGCATATTATGTTACTTTTAAATGATAAAGTTTAGTTCAGCAAAGTGAATGATTTTGCTTATTTAAAATGAAATCTGGTAAGCAGCAGTTAATTTTGATGTTAACCAGGATATAGCTGAAAACAACTTAGAAATATGAGAAAATGTTTATAGTTGAACTGTTCTTTCATCTCATATAAAACATTGTGTCCTAAAACCTGGTTCTTGAATTGAATTAAAATGCAGCACTCTTAATTTGCCAAAGTAAAATATGAAATTATTCCTGGACCTTGGCACTTTATGTGCATGAACAGTGTGTTGATAAAGCACGTATGAAATCCCCTTCTGAAATCAGTATTGCAAAACTCTTCTTAGTACCTGTCAGACCAACCGTAGGGGCCGGGTGACTACTTTCTCTGCTGCCATGATACCTTCCTCCCTTGCTGGCATCGTGGTTCTTTCTGTACTTGCTACTAAAAGTGCTGAGAGGTGTATGCACATAATACTTCTGAAAGTCAGATCATGTACTTTCCACACAAGTGCTTTTTCTTAAAACAAATTCCATGTACAATCTCCATAGAACAAAAATCAACTCTTTTATTCATTTCCTGCAAGGGATGGTTGGGACTTTTTTTGTTGTTGTTGTTTGTTTGTTTTGTTTTGTTTTGTTTTTTTGGTGTGTAACTCCCTAATCTCCTGTACTGAAATGAGCATCTGCCATGCACTGAAATATTACTTACTTAATAAAATCTTCTGGTGCTAAGGGAACAAAAGAAAACATGCGTTTCTTTTGTCCAAGAAATTGTTAGTGTCTTTCAAAGTCAGAGGTACTAGTGTAGTCATGGCAGATGAATAAAATTGGTGGCATGAGAATTGTTAATATTCTGGTCAAAAGGGTAGAGTAGGTGTGTTTCGTGTTCACTGCCTTTGATATTTTTCTGAGGAGATTCGGCTTCAACATGCATTTTGGCTTCTTTCATACACGTTGGAAATCAAGCAGACTTACTTTTTCTTTAAGTGGTCCAGGAGAGGACTTTATTACTACAAATTAAAGATGTAACAACAAAGTTCTGGCCCCAGGCGCAACGTCTGGAATGGGCACCATGCGATGTTTTTCAGTGGGCTTAAATAGGAGGTTATAAAACTTAACTGATTGTTTTATTCCTTCAAATTGAAAAGTTTTTAGAAAATGAAACTTTGAACCCATTGTCTCCAGTACTAAAAACTGCATTGCAGTATATTTTGTGTCCTCTTGGCCAGTGGAGGCAAATGGAGAAGTATGGGGAGAACTCTATAAACATAATCGAGAGAATGCAGAACTTTCAGGATAGTATTTGAATACTTTCAGATAGTATTTGAAATTGAAAGTTTCAGGTAGACTAGCATTAAAAAGTACAAAAGGCTGGTATGCTGCTGAACTAGAACAGGTCATCAGATGAACAACTGGAATGAACCAAACTTTGTTGTAGTGCATTGCAGCGTGTGTACTTTCAAATCTTAATGTGGAGTAAAAGTGCACTTCACAAACTGAATCTTTGCATTGTGCCCACTTACTGCCTTTTGGTTTGTGTTGCATAGCAGTCCCAGAGCTTGTAGGCAGGTTTTCTTCTGCATTGCTCTAAGCAGGAAGATGCACCCAGAGAGCACATCAAATGCAATCTAACAAGTGTGGGGTCCCTAGGACTGGATTAAAGCTGGGCTAAGGTACACTCCTGAAATCCATATGATATGGGTGTGGGTTTCACTCGAGAGATCTGCTCATGTCTGAGCTGCACTCTGCTCACACAGCTGTAGCTTTTATGGTAGGTGTTGCTCTGAGAATGTTTTAGGTAATTCACTTTTTTTTTGAAAAAAGAGAGGCGAGGGGGATTTTGAGACAATTGAACCTTCTGCTTCTAAAACTTTGAAGACAAAAGTGCATTCTTCCTTATTGTTTAGCTCCTATTTATAGATAGTACACATTTGTAAAGTTTTCGGTTTAAATGCAAAACGTTTCCATACACTCACTCACCAAGTACCCCACATGCCTACACTATTGCACTTAATTTTTTTAGAAGCTATTATTGTAAATAATGGACTTTTATTTCTTTTTGTCTCTCCCTGAAGCTCAAGTTTCTTTCTATCTGCAATGCAGATATAGTTTTAAAACTCTAATACACATTCCCTCATTGTATAATGCATGTGAACTGAATGTGGACATAAGTGTACTGTATTATTGTATCAGTTTTTGCTACCACTAGTTGTTGTAATAACATCAAATTATGCTAGCCTCTAAGTCTTCATTCTATTTTTAGATGTTTTCTTCAGAAAAAAAATCAAAGGAGTGACAGTAGTTATATTGTTATTTAACTGAAATTGTTATTTTAGAGCAAACCATTTGTTTGTGGCTTTCTTCCCCTTTTCTGTTCAACTTAATAGAAATTGACTTTTTATGAGTTTGTGACCTTTGTCAGTCATGGAATATAAAACACTTCTCCACACCATCAAACCAGAGATATATGTCAGAAGTTTGTGACTTCTGGGAAGATACCACGTTGCCTTGCAAAGTACTGGAGGCTTCTGAGAAATGACTTCAAGTATTTACAGACTGTTATTTGTGTTTGGAATTGTTCAGCTATTGATTTAGGCCTCATAAAGTAGCTAAACAATACAGTATCTGAAAAATGCATTAGCCCTGATGATAGGAAGCTTTTCAATGTGCTCAGAAATTGCACAAAGTTTAGCTTTCCATGTAAAGAAAAAAGCTTAAATGCCATAGCTTGCATGATATGGCAAGGAGAAGCCCTCAGCTGTGAACAAAAGTGCAAACTGAGAGCTCCTGTCCCTATAAAGTACAAAAACAAAGCTGCAGTGAGGTTAGTACTTCCTGAAGCCTTCTCAGCTGACCTGGAGATCTCTCTACTATGCTTATGTGATTTCACTGTTGCTTTCAAAATCCTGTTGATAGCCGTCAATCTGTTAAGAGTGAGATGGGTTTTAACTTCCGAGCTTTTTGGGACAGGAGCAGAGGCTACTGAGCCAGTACTTCCATTGTTCAGGGCAGGGAGGATCCAGTAGCAGAAATTGGGAAGCTCAAGTTGGATGCACACCATACAAAGATAAACAGAAATCCACAACACCACAACTTCTACAGAAAAAAAAAAAAAAAAAAGTTTGGGGATACTTCAGTATTTTTAGTGAATAGTATTTCTGTTGGTAAGTTAGCTGTCAATAACACACTGTGCCTGATTAAAACAGTTAAACGGACAATGGACTGAAATTACCTGATGCTTCTCTTTGCAGGCTGAAGAACAATGGCTTCCTTCAGCAACCTGACTATTGGTATTGCTCTTGCCAGTTTTACCACGTTTCAGCTCCTGTTCCACGTTTTAAGTTCTTGGCTATCAACACGGATAACACCTGGTTTTAACAATCTCAGCCAAAAAAGGAAGATCGAATGGAATTCAAGGTAAAGTGTTCAAACTACAGCTAATGAACTATCTGCTCTTTTCAACATTTGAACCACCTGTGTATTTATATGTCTAAAACTGCTCATAATGTCGTTTAGTTAATGACAATGATCAGCTCAATGATCAGCGGGACAGTTCTACACACATGACAAGTTCTGCTGGTAAAATGCTGAGGCCCCTGCTTAGGCACAGAGCATTAACACTTGTACGATAAACGCTTCTTTAGACAGTGATACACAAATGACAAAACAAGTTTAAAAAAGAAAACAGTGACCGCTGACAGATATTAAGCTAATGTGGATTAATTTTAAATGGAGTCTCTCTGATGCTTCTAGTTAGAGAAGTACAGAATTCCTTTTCCCCAAACATAAATGAAAATTATATATGTTTCAATTTATTCTGTGATCTAAATGCAAGTTGCTCTCTGTTCTCCCAGAGCTACTACTACAACCTGCTTTGGGTAAGTTAGGGTTCTCAAAGAAATTTGCTGAATCATCAGTGTAGCATTGCGGTGAGGCAGCGTTATGCTATAGTTACAGGACAGCTACATGGGTATTTTGGTGGGGAAGGGGACTGCAAGAAGAGGAGGAGGACATTACGAGACACTGGGTAAGTGTTTGGAAAGGAGTTGTGGAAACTTGCTCTAAAATCCTTCCCCATTCCCTTTGTGTTTCTTCAGTCCTGTCACTGGGGTATATCCTGGTGTATTACACTTGTCCTTCAGACAGAGCACTGGTAGCAGCTTGTTCAGTCCTGTGAATCTTTTTGGGATGGGTGCTTTCCTCACTTTTAAGCCATAGAGGAAGTATAGGGTAGTAATTGCAAACAGGTCACTGAGGTTGTGTTTGCAATATGCTACTCTGAAAGGTTATACATATATAGTACACAAGCTTCTACGGTTGAAAGGAATTGATATAGTATAACTTCATGCTTGAGTAGCCTATTATAATGTTCAGATGTTTTTCAGGTGTTTCTCAAATTCTGAGCTCAAAATTTTGTATTGCACTGCTGTAACTGCATTCAAAATGCATTAGTGTTATACTCTTCCTCCCCTGTGCCATTCAGAGGCATTATCAGGTAGATACTTTTAAAGTTATTTCCACTGGTCTTTGAAGCATTAGTAACTCAAGTAGTCTTGTCCTTCCATTTGGCAAATGTCCGCTTGCAGTGCTTTTAGAGGCACCATCTTAATTTCAGTTCGATCTTTGAATAATTGTTTATCTGCTAGAACATCTCTTTAGGTTGCCAGTTCATGATATCAATGCAAGCTTAGGTTTATCTCTGTGTTCAAAATCAATAATAAAGGTTGACAAGGAAACTAAACTAAACTTTTATCATGTTGGAGCTGAACCTTTGTCTCAAAGCCACATCAGGTAACCCTTGAATTGCATAATAGGGTTTCTGAGGACATATCCCATGCCTGGTAGCACGATGCTAAGTTGCAGTGCTTTGCATAACAACATACAAATTGTTTCACAGATCACAAGTCTGCTGGAAATAAGCTGTTCTGTAATCTGTGGGCTACTTTGCAGTAAGGTGTTTAACTGCTCAAGTTGGTAAAGCACCTTGGGCTGTACCCGTTTTTACTACTTTCTGCAATTTTGCTTGGAATTTGTAGCAGGATGTAGATGTCAGCATAGAGATGAGTCATGGTCCAGTGCCACACTGAGTTCTGGAGTTAGAAGGCATGAAACGCAGAGCATGGTTCATCAGCAGCTTTTTGATTTTATACCTGAGGAGGGTATGAAGTGAAAGAACAGCTAATGGTGCTTATGTTTCTATAAGAGATGGACTGTTAACTCTGCTAACCAAATGCGGTGTTTTGTCAAACTGCTTCATCACTCCAGTGTTTCACTTAAATCAAAAGATGCCCCTAGGGGTATTCTGTGTATTCACAGAATATAGATGGATGCGTATGTATTCTGCATATAGCTATGCAGGTGAAGAAAGTTACTATCTCCTGTTAAAATCAGTTTGGTTAGCTTAAGTGATTTAAAAGTAGGTGCTTGCTCTTTTGTCTTACACTGAACTGATGTAGGGAGTGCTCACACAAATGGTTCTGTTGGCAGTCCTGAAGGAAACTGGCACAGAGGATGGTTCTGCATTTTTATCAGCTCAGCTGGGTCTGGAGCAGGGCATCTGTCTGAAATGAGCTGTAGCATTGAAAATATATTGTTAGTTTGGAGGGTTTTTTGAATTAAGCATTTGAACTGCAGCTCTGGTTTGTGTTTTCCATGCTGTGGATTTGTTCATTCTGCCCTTCCAAGAATTAAGAGCCAATAAGTAACTGATTATGGGATCTTAAGTATGCAGATTCTCAAATTGAGTTAGAAGTTATACTTTGACACAGATGTAGTATAACTTTCTTGTTTGTTGAGTATAAATTCCTGTCACCCCTTCTACAATACTTATTTGTATTGCTATTATGCAGTTGTAAAAATATGTACATTCGGTAGTAAAGGAATAAGCATGCAACTTACCAGCGTAACTTTTTTTTTTCCTTTTCAGTTTAATGAGGAGTTAAAGGATGCAAGCTTTGACAGTAATTTCAAGGAAGTGTACTGAGCTTGATAGCTTGACCTAGATTCCATGTTCGAATGGAGTGTTGCACTGTTTCCCTTCTGTCTCTTCTTCTGTGGAGAAACTTCAAAGTGCAAACTTAAGGAGGAAATCTGCTTTCTTCTTTTTTCTTCCTTCCTTCCTTTCTTTCTCTCTCTTTCTTTCTTTCTCTCTTTTTTTTTTCCCCTCTTTAAATGCTGTGTTTGTGTATAGGTTGTAAGCTTATCCAACCTAAGGTTTGAATAAACAGCCACTCCTAAGACAAACTGCAACTGCAAATTAATGAACTATCTGCTAGGGCAAATTTTTCTTCTTTCAGCACTTCCTCTCCTAAAGTTCAAAAACCTTGGGTATTTCTTAAACACTAATCTTATATGCCATGCTTTGTTAAAGCAAAGGATATGTTAAACAAGGATACAAAGTTCCTAGTCTTCTGTAATTCTGTGTTGCAAGAGTTGACATTTTAATTAAATTATTAATTATCATTAAGGTTCTGATGATAACGTAATTTTCTTTCTTCGGGGGAAAAGAAAAGAAAAAATCCTGTGCTATAATGGTTAGTAAATGTTTTCATCCAGCATGCTACACGTGGATATTCATATTGTATTAATCTCCATTCAGTTTTTGGAACACTTCTGAAAAAGCTGCTGAAAATAGCGTGATACACTCTTTAAGCAAATTGTAAATGCAGACTTCTTTCATGAAAAGTGATAGAATCTTCTAATGCCAGGAGAAGATAATACACCCGCTGGAAATAGACTAAGGGTTATAAACCCTTCTTTCTTTGGAAAGTCTTCTACAGGAATTAAGGTGTTTTTTATATCTTGCGTGGTAGTGTCGAGACTCTGGAGAGTGATTTATGCACATTTAAACTATGAATAACTTCAAAATACATTTATTCAGTACATACAAAGACAAGACTAGTAACTAACAGCAGCTGTACGTTTGTGTGTACGTATTGCTGTGAATGTGATGCGAAGGAGTTTCGGATCGCTCAGCCCTAACTCAGAGTTCTCATCTTTCAAATACCATCCATCATTCAGTAAAAATACTTCTGCGCTTCATTTTTTCTTCCTAGTCACACTTAGACAGTGGGACAGCAGTCTGTAGCTGCACACTTAGGTGCAGCTTATAGCAGTGTTCAACCCCTGGCCAGAGGAATGAGGCTCCCATGCTGGACCTGCGCCCACCGCATTGTTCTGCCTTCCAAGAATACATTGGGGCTGCACAGGGGCGCCATGGCCCTGGCCCCGTGCTGGCAGGAGCCCTCCTGTGCCCTAGGGCAGGCAGTTCTCCAGGCGTGTTGGCCTTCGGTGTTTATCTGCATTACACCTGCAGCCTGTATGCTCAATGCTGACGTCTTTGGACATGGGTATTTAGTACGAGAGCATGGGCCAGGCAACCCTGACTACTGCAATTCTGTGTAAGGGAAGAGGAGTGTAAAACAGCGCAAGGAAGGCTGCAAGCTGCTGGCTGTAAGAACCTGCAGCTGTTACACATCACATGTGCAGCTATAGCTTGTGGTTACATGAGTTTTCTCTTGGAGGGCCAGAATCTACTTCAAGTGCTCTGGCAATTCTTTCTGAAACTTTCATTGATAGGACTTTTAATTTAATGCCCCTCTTCCCAAAACGTGGTCTCAGGAGATGTGTGTTGGGCCATCTGTTAATTTGGTGCCAGGACGGAGAAGCCAGCTGCTGTGGCACTCATGGGCCAATCTGAATATAAAATGCAAGGTGCTTTCCTCTAGTTTTTCCAGCAAGTGGTGCAATGCAGTAAGTATTTATTTGAGAACTGGGTGTCGTATTGTCTATAAGGACTCATTAATATATGGGATAATCAGGGGGAAAAAATGTAGATCTCAGTTACTGTACTTTAAGACCCCACTTTCTGTTCAACGCATCCCTTCCTTTGTCATCCCCTCTCCACCCCCCCCCCCCTCTTTATTTAATAGATATTTTCTACTTTTTGACTGTCTTTCCCACCTGACATCAAATGAGTCATTGGTAGTAGCATAAAGAAGAGATGCAATTGAGCACGACTTAGGATGTATCCTACGTGAAGTACAGTACGGGAAGTTGTGAATGGCAGTATCTCCTTGTGACTGTGATCTCTTTTTCAGGACAGTGTCCACATTCCATGCCTTGGTGGTTGGTGGGTTTTGTCTGTATATTTTGTTGTACGATGATGCTGTTAACGCTGACCATCTCTGGTAAGACATTTTACATATATGTTGCACTTACGCAATAAAATAATGTGACTGAGAATAGAAAACAGTTTTGCTGTTTATTAATTACTGAAATAATTGCTTTATTTTCTGTTAAAATACGCAGTTGTGATGTGTCCATTTTTGTCTGTACTACGTGATAATTCCAAATTACTTGTCAGTGCTAATCCCTTAGTTTATTGTCTTTATTGTTTCTATGCCACTTCACAGAGAGGCAATTGATTTGGAATAGCAAATTGCATTACTAATCCATGAAACTGAGCGCGTAAGTGTAAGCTGACGACTGAAACTATGCTATTTAGTATAATCATTTTAAAGCAAAATTGAAATGCTGTTGATAGTCTTGGAAAAAAAAAGAAGCTGGTGGGTCCTACTATATATTTTAAAATATATATAGAAAGTGATGAGTTAAGATGTTTGTATTTCAGCCTCTCAAAGAGCTTCTACCAATATTTGTTTAAGAAAAAGAAGATGAAAATAATGCTATTTTCACAAGGAATTGGATTATTTAATAAATTTTGAACATTTTCTCTAGTTATAAAATACTCTATTTTCAGCTTAATCTTTTAGTGATTTCTAGTTATATTGAGTTACATTGTTTTTTTTTCATACTTATTTTTGAGGGGGGGGGATATAAGATGCCTCTTGTGTTAGTTAATTATAGATTGCAGTTGGTATTTTGACATCTCACTCTACCCTCTGAAAACTCTTGCCCCCTGGAAGGAAGAGGCCGTATTTTTCCTGAAGAGTGATTACCTACTTTAAGTTTAATTTTATATGTCTGTCAGAGGCTGCTGTTTTTAACCTCGTCAAAGGACTGTGTTATGAGTCAGTTTAAACTTAGATAAATGTAATATCTGATGCTTGTTCTGCTCTTTTGATACTGTAAACTAATGGAAATGCAGTGTGGACTAGACAGAATTGGATACTTGAAGCTACGAATTCTGATCATATCTCTGCCACTGACTTGTTATGTGGCTTTCATAAATGCAACACTAATTCATAACACAAATTTAACAACATTGGCCTCTCATGTATGTAGTGAAACAGGATTAAATTGCTGGCTGTCTTGGATTTTTTTCTTTATATACTAGTATCTTTAGAGAAACCAAATACACTGAATATCTTATGAGATCTGTTAACCATGATGAAAAGGAGGCTGTTATAACTTGCTCAGTGTATGTGTTGTGATAAGCTTTATCAGATACAAGCTTTTATCATGGTTTGTTTGAGTAGGCTTTGTTCTAAGCAGTACAAAAGAAATCATGAATGGCAGAAACGAAAACCACTTCGTGATGATAAAGTCTTCATACTTACTAAATTATGCTGGTATAAATCCAGTAAAAAATCAAATTAAATAGAAAACTAACTTTTTTTTTCGTTCTTACAAAGTTTGAGAAAAGTTATGTTAGATATTTCTGTATTCTGATCTGAAAGCTTATTGTTTATGGAGTAAAGTCTAGTTTTTGAGTAAATGCCCAGGAATCCTTGATGCAGCTCACTTGCACTCATGTAGTCTGAGAACATTACTCAGGTGCTCCAACGTTAGACTGCTGGGAAGGTTTTGATATGGGCACTCTTTCCCTGTAGCTATTGCCACTATCTTTGTGCAGTCGTTGACTGTATGACCATGTCCAGTTATTCTCTGCAGGGCTTATATCTATCTCTACCTATAATGGAAAATCACAGGTTCTGAGTCTCAACCTGTCAGCCCAACTTCAGAGCTCATATGAAGCTTAAATGTATGCTGCTGATGATACGTGTAGGTCTGGAAAAGGATCAGGACTCCTGCTAAGGCTTTGGGTGCAATGGAGAGAGCACGTGCTATTGCTCTGAGGTAATGCCTGAAACTAGATACTGTAGATCCTAACAAAGGATAATAAAGACTAGAGCATCCATAAATTAGAGAGACTCATTAGCCTTGTGTATGCACACCTTTTTTGATGGTCTAGGACTTCCTGTAACACTTTGCCTTGTTTTCTGTATGTAATACAGAGTTGGTAACATAGGTGATGTAGAAATTGTTTTTGAGGTGATGGGAATAACGTGGTAGAAAATGTGGAGGTGGCAGAGATTAGATAAGGAGAGGGAGATGGTGTAAATAAGTGAATTGAGTTGTAGCTTCACAAAAAGGCAGGCTTTTTCATGCAACTGTCCACTTTAAAATCATTAAACTTTGTGAAGTCTGATGTTCAATTAGCATTTTGTTTTTATCTAGCATGATCGTATTTGCAGAAAAGTTCGAAGAAAGTTGGTCGTGTGGACTTTTGTTCATTATATCTGCCTGTGCATGTTCCTGCGTACTCATTTGTCATGCACACCTCCTTAGCAATCGCAAACGAGAGAGCTCTTCTCTTCTTGTTCAGGTCACTCCCTGCTTGTCATTCCTGGCACTCGCTTGCATCAAAACTTGGCTGCAAACATAAACAGCTCATAAGCTCTGTTGTACTTCCCATTCAAACAGATCAGGAATCCAGAAAATTTTAGACTAAATTCTGCATTTTCCATTAATTGAGATTAATTGGCAATCTGACATGGACTGACTTTTCTTGAAGGTATTGGAAGGTGACAAATGGGTAGTGCAGCAGTGTACGTTGTAGAGATGATTTAGCAAGCCTAGAGAGGGCTTGTTGCAAGGTGATCATTCTCACGGAAAGGCTGAAGGGAGGTGTCTCTTCCAGTTAAGTCTTGTTTACCAGCATCGGGGAGCCAATTTCATACGCTCAGACCTTTGTGTCTTCTCTGGATAAGAAAATGAAGGATAGTGAGTGCAGGCTCAATCTGGGTGATTGTGCTGAATTGATCTGGGCGTGCTTGCAAGTTATGGCTTGGTGTTGCCCCTGCTGCAGCTTGGAGTTCTAACAAAGGGCTGGAACTATTCAAACACCGCCTGAAGTTGTGAGAGCACGTCTGTCTGTGCTCTGCATCTAGCTGTGACTTTCTGAAGAGTTACATCTGAAGAAGCACTTAGCCCACAGCCTACATGAAACCAGGTTTTGAAGCCTGTGAAAAATGCTTCTGTCTCAGACTGTAGTTAAGAGCGCCTGTTGTATGGCCTCTGTTAAGAGCTGGACACAGCTCCGGGCTCTCCTGGTAATGTTTCTCCTCAGCTCATGGCAAAATTCTGTTGTTGTGAGTCCTTCCATTTTCTTGTAAGCTACCCTCTCACTCAAGCAACCAATTAGTTGTAGACACCAAGAAAGACTTGAGATGTAGAGAAGAGATTGTAATACTACAGGAAGTCTCTCCCATTGTTTCATTCCTGTAGGATTAAGAAGTAATAGCTGAGTTAATAGCATTTTACTGCTTTCTAGCTGGGGTGGACTTTGTATTGAAGGTTGATTTAAACACATTTATTTTCCTTTTTTTTTTGTTGCAAACCTTTTAAGGAAAAAAAGATTGCTTTAATAGCCTGTCCTGGGCAGCCCACTTTCTATAAATCTGTAGATCTGTCCCTTGAAGCTCAATTCATACGTACACAAAACACATCTAGATTAGATACACAAATTAGTTTAATATATATGTGTGTATATATGCATATCTTTATGGAGAGAAAAAGAGAATTGCTTACCAAACTCCTCAAAGTAGGAAGGCATGGAGGACAATGGAAGAAAGAACAAAAAAGTTATTTACTGTGATGTGAATGCTTCCTCCCCTTGAGCAGTGTTCACAAGTTCGGGTTTGTTGAACATCCTAGAGGAACTGAAGTTGTATGTTTGCTACTAAGAGCTTTGCCTGCTGAATGTTTGGCACCAAAATGGAAGGTACAGGAGGTGGGAAACTACGCCAGAAACATTTCTGCTGGAAGGTTCCTTGGCTTCAAAGAGCAGGCACATAATTCCTTTCATGTCTCTTTCTATTCTGTTTATTTCTATAAGCATCCATCCTCTCACAAATGTGAAAAGCATCAGCTGAGCGAGTTATTTTTGTCATCCGCAACAAAGTTTTAATACTGGCAGAAGAACAAAAATGGAGATGTAGAGTGTCAGTTGAAGTGCTAAGAGACACTGCCCGGGCTGTATGCTTTTATTCACTTTGGCCGGAGAAGCCAGCTCAGGGTACTTGCTGGGTTTCGGTTCTAGTCTGCAGCAAGGCTATTGGGGTCTCTACCCCAAGGCCAGGGGTAGTCCCAATTAGGGTAGCTAGTAGATAGATGTCTTGTGTCTGGGTGAAAAAGGAGTCCATTTTTGTGACGAGGATGATCTTTAGCCAAAAGTCATAAAGTCTTACTGTTGGGCCAAATATTATGTGACCTGTTGGACGTAATGATGCTTGATATCCGTATGTTCTCTGCAAATTACCTTGTTATAAAGGCTATAACTGCATTTTTGGTGTGTTTACAGGGGTGACCCTTCAATTGTGCAACTGAATATTGCTATTACCACAGGCTACCTCATTTCTGGTAATTATGCAATGTCTGTATAATGCGCTTAACCTATATATTTATACTAAGTCACTATGCTGGAGATGTGATATGTATACAGCAATTTTAAAAGCCACAGCAGAAACTGTATTGTAATGGGGTTGTGGGTTGTGGTGAAATCACAGGATCTTGCCTGTGGATGTGAAAGATGGGAATGATGTCTCCCCAAGCCCTAAGGAAGTGCCATAGTGTGGCTTTGTGATAGTTTGATACATAGTCACCAACTCCAACTAATTTTTTGTACTTCAGCCAGTTCAGAAGGTGTTAAAGTGGTTGTCCTTCACTCGCTCAGAGTGCCTAGAACTTGGAGCACTTTTATTGTATGTTTCTTCTTATGACCTGAAAATACTGGCAGAGGAATTTTAATAACCCTTAATACAAGCTGAGGCAAATGATGTCGTAGGATCTCACCTGCCCACCTTCTAGTCTCATTTTAAGACAAAATTTAATTGTGTATAAAACTTCAAAATTTTAATTATTTCTTAATACTGCATTAACCCTTAGATATGTTAGAGTTCTTAATTGTTTACTGTCAACTAAAATTGTCATGGGAATTTTGTTACAAAATTATTTGGAACTTGAATTGTGTCTGGGGAATACTGACTTACCAAAGTGAAAACTTTGTAACTTGGACTATTTTCAGGGAAAACTGCGTACTTGGATGAAGCCTTTGATCAGAGACTGGCCAGTACACTTGATTATCTTACACACTAGGTTTCTCACTGTAATGGAATTGATAATCTGGTAATCAGCACACTCTGTTAAAGTGTGGCTTTTTTTAAGTCTCTGGTTTGTCTGTGAAAGGAACTTCATCTTCTGTGTTTAAATTCATTGGTGTCTATTTCTGAATAATTACACACCAGAGTTTCATTATGAATTAATGAATGCCTTTGAACAGAGACCTGAACCTGGCCACTCATTCTCTTTTACTTCCTTACATAGTTAAATTATTAATAGGAAATGGAGCAGCTGTATCAGATAATATAGAGTCCTGCCTGAGGACAGCCAATCTAAAAGAGATCAAGGCATTCACTGGAGTTAAGAAAAGCATAGGGGTAAGGTCTTTGATTTTGAACCTTGATCGCTAGTATTCCATTCAAAGTACCAAGTGTTTGTTTATTTGGAGAAAGTAGAGGCAGAAATTGCTTATTCCAGTTTAGAACAGAAAATCTTCTGAATTATGCCCAGGGCAAGAAAAACTTGGTTGTCAAAGCTTTCTTTACACCATTAGCTCAGGTCCACAATACTTTTGCAGTAATTGGAAAAGTCTGATTAAGATGAACATGCTTCTCCTTCCAAGTGTCTCTTGCAAAATATTTTGGTTAATGGTTCCCTGTTTGCTAATACAATTTTTTGATTCACAAGTTCCCCTGCATTTATTGTATGCATTTGTACATTGGCTATGCCCCTTCCCTCCCCACCCCCCTTATTTTTTTGGGGTCACTTCTTCCAAATTTGTGGATTCATGTGTGAAGTCTTGCTATGAGATTTTGGATCCACTTTTTCCTTCCAGAATATTTCAGCTAAAGGTATTGCTCCTGTACTTCCACTGATACAGAAAATAATTCATGGCAACTGTTGGAAGAACATCGTTGCTTAATGCTTTGTCAGAACTTTTACTACATAAAGGAAAGCCTTTGGGATAAAGGTGTTCTCTTCAGAGATAACTAATTACTGGTACCATATGTTTGCATTCGTACCTCTAAAAACTTAAAGAAACACTATTCTCAGTTAAATGGTAGTATACTAACTTGTTCTTTTAACATGATTCCTTTTTTCTTGTAGATTTGTTGCTTATTATTTACTACTGGAAGGCGATTGGTGACAAATTTTTTGTAATACATCACTTGGCGGCTCTGTATGCTTACTATTTTGTACTGGTGAGTACTGTATTTTCTAGCAACATAACAAGCAGATGAGATTGAAGACAATGCTTTTATGAATCTCATTTGCTTAATGTTTAAAAAAGTTCTTCACTGGTTGGTATATTACCTCTGAAAGGCATATTTATATTTTCAATTAGCATTACTTTATAAATGGTTTTATCAGTCATTTGGAAGCTCTTCTCAGTTTTTGCTGTAGAGAGACTTTGAGAGAGGGGCTTTTACATGGTTACGGAAAGGGGTCTCAAATAAAACCACAAATCTGAACATTTATTTAGAAAATCAGAAGAAGATGGTTTCAATGGGTTATGTTCTGCTTGTTTCCGTATTTGTAAGGCCATAGGTCAGTGACCTCTAACTCTGGTCAGCTGGATGTGTTTTTTTTCAGTGGGTTTTTCTTTTTATTTAAAAAGAAAAATAAAAAAAAATGTTATTAAACACAGTTTTGTCACCCAGACACACTTTACTGTTATGGTAGGTAGGGTTCTGAAATGTATTCCACTTTGAGTTATTGAACAGCTGACTTGTTAATATGTAATATTAGTACACTGACCTGAAAAATGTACTATTATATGAAGTTCATGAGTATCTAATAAAGGGACCATATCCATTGTTTAGTGTTAGGCTAACTTTAAATTTCGTTATAACTGAGATTTCTCATTAAATATTTTTTATAAAGATTGCTGTTGACTTTCTGGGACTTCTTTTTTAAACTTGCTTTGTTGGGGAAGCAGTTGATGATTATTAACTCTTTAAATCCCTAAATATCTGTGGCGTACATCAATGAGAAGAGGGAAAGAGAAGGGTACTGTTCTAGGCTGAAGACTAACTTAGTTACGCTTTGCTGCTGGCATTTCTCAAAGATGCCTATGTGATTTGGTAGAAATCCCACTGAACTCCAGAGTAAGACTGCTGAATTTCTTCTGAAAAGCTCATTCAATAAATAAAGAAATGCTGTAAAATACCATTTATATCACTTACAACACTTCTTTCCCTACCTACTTCATGAATCCTACACTTACAGTATTAAAAATGTGTCAAGACATCAGATTACTGTCAGATTTTCCATGTAGCGGTTTAAAGGGAATGAAGTACACTGACAAGTAAATACTCTGTTTCTAGTTAAAAATAATAAGATCTGCTACTGTTATCATGGATGAAACTGAATTAGAGCTGAATATTAGAGAAATGAAAATATCACTACCGGGGTAATCCCTAATGCAGAAAATTCAGTAGTTGTTTCTGGAGTTAATACTGTAGTATTAGTATAAACTTTTTTAAAGTAGTTGTTATTTGTGTGTAACTCTGCCCTTGGATGTCTATGCCTTACTCTCATTCTGTTATTCATATGTATCTTATTTAGAAAATTGCTCTTGCAGTTAGGACAGAATTTGATTATGAACACAGTTTTTCTGTTTGCTGTGGTGCTAACTTACGTGAAATGCCTGAAATAATGGGTGGTAACCCCTTCAATGGGTGAAAAAGCAGTGATGACATATGCCGTGGGTTGTTCAGTGGTATGGCCGAGGGGTTTTGTTTGTGTTTGTTTTAAAAATGTTTTTATCTCTCTACCTGCCAAATGCTGCTTACCCAGTCATTATGCAATGAGATACTATTTCCAGCACATAGCCCAACCAAAAGATAAGACAGAAGATTCTGTACTTTGTCACTTGGAGGGAAGTGTTCAGTTGCAACGTGTATCGGTGTAAAAGTACCATGCTGTTACCTGGATACCAGCATAAAAAAAAAAAAGACATGCTCTTCTTCCAACCCAGGGGATATGGCAGGGGCTACAACAGAACCGGTGGAATAGGTTTTCCCTGAGATGAGGGGAGAGAAGAATTAAGGGCTTTGTGTGCCCTTTCTGCTGCCAAATAAGAGCCAGCAATTCATCTTCATGTTGGCAAATCACATTTCTAAAACAATGCAGGGATGTTCTTCTTCCATTTAGTGTTTCTGTTTGGGTTTGTTTAAACATGAGAAATCCAAAATATTTATAATCCTCTTGGGCAGTGCCATTATAGTTATAACCTATGACAACTTGTGCCAGTCTTCTCTAGATAGCCTTCTCTAGATTTCATTTATCACTTATCTGTAAGTCTTTTAAAGATTTATTTAAAATAAAAAACTACTCTTTAAGATACCTGAAGGACAGTTGCATCTTCTGTAGAAAACTTAATTTTGAAATTTCAAGGAAGTTTGCCCCAGCTATCGAACTTGCTTACTGTCAGTTTTAATAAAGCAGTTGAGACATTTTATCACTGTGTATACTTGGAGGCTTTAATCAAGGTTTATCTGCTAGATTGTTGATTTTTCTATGTCTGTTTTGTCTTTGTCTAACTAGAGCAAAGGTCTGTTGGCCTATTTTGGAAACTTCCGTCTGCTTGCAGAGTTCTCCACTCCTTTTGTCAATCAGCGGTAAGCAGTTGTGGAATTTTTTACACAGTTCTTAAAATTTTGTTCGGTATGGTTATTTCTCTCACTTAGAAAGATTTTTGTCGTTGAACATCTGCTAAAAGGGAACTTATACAACTAAGGATTACTATCTGGAAGTCCTTTTTGCAATAAAAACTTTTAGCTGCTATAACTGCAAACAGTATAACTGGTGTATTCGCTCTTGAGTTCCTTTTTAGAGTAGACAATCCTTCATATCAATTGCTAAATTTTTGTGAAACTGCAGAATGACAAAAAATCATAAATTCAATATTGTTTATTAGCGTGGGTGTTTAGTCAGTTATTATAGTAGAAGCCAGCGATTTCAGTAGGGATTTCTTCAATATTGTGGGTCAGGAAAAGAAGAGACATGGCTTCTTTTAAGCTTATTTTAGTGATACAATGAAGAGGAGAGTAAGAAAATGGGGCTGGGGGGGGGGGAGGGAAGATGGCCTTGTAATCTGAAGGTGGTATTATCCTATAGATTTCTATATTGACACTCACATCCCGGTCAGTGTTCTCCAAACTGTCTTATTAAGATAGATTTCATCTTGGAAATGTTGAAGTGGTACCTATACAGCTGCTAACCTTTCAGATTAATTAAAAGCACCATGTTATAAAGTGCCTGTGGTGAGACCGTGTCCTTGAAAACCCACATTTACCGCTTTCTGAGAAAAACGGAAATCTCTGTAGGAGATGATAAAGTCCATTGCACTAAGGGATGTCCTCATTAGTGCATGAATTTTTTTTCTTTGAATTTGAAGAGAACCAGATCCATAAGACAGCAAGTTGTGGATAATGATTTACATTATGTTTTTTGTTTGCATTCTTAGTGTTACCAAAAAAGACCCAATATTAACATATCAAATGATATTCTGATCCCAGAGCTGAAGTATTTTCCTTGTATTTCCTGTCTGTGTTGTTAGGGTTATCTAATTGGAGGTTGTCTCCATGCCAAACATTCAGATCTTTTTATGTTAGTGTCAGCATTTATGTAATTAATTGTGAACTGTGATGGGTAAAATGTTCATGATCACTGTGATTTACTGACTTCTATCTTTTTGAATTTCCTGGGAGGAGGAAATCACTAAGCAGATGTCCAGTTACCCTTTTCTCCAACAGTTACCTATATTGGCACATCGCTGTAGATTTTAAAAACCTTTTAAAATATCAGTAGTTGCCTATTGGTGCAAATTATAGTAACAAGTAATAAGTTTGTATTGATCATTTTAAAAATAAATTTGCATTATAGTGTAATAACACGGTAGTCGTTGAAATGCATACTGCTTGTGAACTGGTTTACAATTTGAATCAGAATTTTCTACATGTTATTGCTGTAATGTTCTCAATATCATGCAGTTCTCAACTAGGGAAAAAATGCAGCCAAGTAGAAGAATTTCATAGAATCATTCATGTTGGAAGAGACCTCTAAGGTCACCTAGTCCAACCTTTAACCTAGTACTGACAAGTCCACCACTAAACCATGCTTCTAAATTTTACACTTATGCATTTCTTGAAGCACCTCCAGGGATGGTGACTCAACCACTTCCCTGGGCAGCCTGTTCTAATGCCACACAACCATTTCATTAAAGAAATGTCTCCTAATATCCAACCTAAACCTCCCCTGGCACAACTTCAGGCCATTTCCCCTCATCTTATCATTAGGTGCGTGGGAGAAGAGCCTGATCCCCACCTTGCTACAGGTGCAATTTGCAAACAATAACTTAGAAATACAAGCTAGAAGCAATTAAAAATACATGATTAATTAAATAAATAAAAATCATTTTTGCTGAAATGGCTTTAAGTCTGCCTGGCATCTGTGTGTACACTTCTTTTGCAGGTGGTTTTTTGAAGTACTGGGATATCCCAAATCTTCAAAGGCCAACATCATCAATGGTGTGCTGATGACAGTTGTATTCTTCGTGGTGAGGATTGCCGTCATACCTATGTATTACAGCCGGGTAATTTCTTCATTTGGAACTGAGGGTTTCCAGAAATTAGGGTTTGCAGCCCAGAGCGCCTGGATTATCTCAAGTGTTGTCTTGGATATTATGAACTTGATGTGGATGGTCAAAATTACAAAAGGATGCTACAAAGTTATTTGTCTTGTTGGACAGGAGGAAGCTAAAACTCACAAAAATGGAAAATCTGACTAGAGTTCTTATGCATAAAATGAAACTTCTGCTATGAAAATAATCTGGGTTCACTGAACCAGTGCACATTTCTGCCATGAAAAGCTCCTGTTAAGGAAACAAGGTATTACCTCTGTACTGATCTTATCTTTCCCTAGCCACACTGCCTGTGCACCCAAGGCCACGCTTTAAGGATCTTATCCAGTGAGGAACAGAAGCAAAAGTTCACAGAAATGAATGCTACATGTGTGTTCTGAGCACTTAACAAACTACTGACATGAGGAAGGAGCAGACTGGTTACTTGGTTGTTGTCCACCAGTGTGTTTGAAGTGTTTCACTCAGGTTTCTCAGATTAATGTTTTATAAAACTAGTGAATAGTGACGTCTCTCTTTTTTTAAAAAACAGAAACGAAATGCCCCAAACTCTGATATGGTGCAATTTTCCTGGCACGTTTCTATGTTTTCTTCTAAGCATAACAATCAAGATTTCATTCTTGAAAACTTTTTAATTTTTGCAAGGAAAACAAAATCTAGCTTTGATTCTGTGAAGTCTTTTACTGCTTTTTGTTCTGCCTTGTATGAATGCAAACCATTTTGGGAAATTTATGAAATAATTTTATGTAAAATGCTGTATTATAAGACTATACAAGATACCTTAACAATGGTTAAAATTCTCTGATTTTTTATGGAAAGGATTCACTTTTGCTGTTTTAGACTACATCTACTAAATCAGTCATGGAAATTATTTCATAAGTTAATATAGGAAATGTTGTTTGGAAACAGCATAATTCTTACTGGAGTGCTTTTTCCTTTGCTGCTGCTGCCTTTGAGAAACTGCAACTCTGCTGAGAGTATTTTTAACCATTGACTTTTGGGATGTGAAGTTTAATTGTAAAGAGATAAAATTCTTCTGTATATGTGCCATGTAATGTACAGTATGACTTATATCACAGAAGTGACCCATCTGATGTGATTGCTGACTTTTTTTGTCACGCTTTCCTTGCTAATCACATCTGAGCTGTTGACTAAAAAATATTCTTGAATTAACTGTGCCAAACTTCTTTAAAGCTATAACATAATTCTGTACAATGATAGTTCACGTCTGTAGGCACGTTTTTCAGAACTATGTATTTGTCATAGGTACTCACTCTGTTCTCCTGCAAGCCTAAAGGCTTGGAGGACATCGTAGAAAAATCTTACCATCTAGGAATGCTCCAGAATCTAAATTATAATATTAGCGGATTTTTTAAAAATGATTTAGAACTGTATTTATGTATAGTTTTGGTTTTGTTTTGCTTATTTGAATCATATCTGAACTGTGACTGATTAACTTAGATTTGTTTCCTTTTTTTAAATTTTTATTACTACTTTTGAACATCAGTTTATTTGTTATATCATCTGGTAAGGTGTGCCAGAAGTATGCATTTTCACTCAGTACTTTAGTGCACATACCAACTATTGTAGCAGACCGTGTAAGCAATTTATGTTTAAACAAAGATAGAAGCTATTTACCCTGCATAGGATATTTTGTTTTCCTTTGCTCCTGTTCCCTTCAACAAAGTTGTGTGAAATAGTTAGCTCTTACCTCTGCAGACCAAGGTGTCAGTGCACCAATGCTATGATGCTTTTGGGTGAGAAGCAGAGTTGTGGTACCTGCCCCCCCCAGGAATCTGTGGGTTGTCGTGCCTTATAACCAAGGCAGCTGCGCTGAGTTTAGTTCCCAGTGACAATGATGTCAGGGAGTATTGTCTGGGGTAGCATAATACTTGCTTTTTTCTGCCTGTTTTTTTTTTCCCCCCACTGGGCATTTTCCCATACTGTTTCCAATACTGTTGTCTTGAGGGAGATGTCAAGGATTGCCAATAACTCTATTTTGGGGGTTCTGTTTTTAATAATACTTCACAAACCTGTCAACAAAAATCTGCTTATGCCTTGGGAAAGCTAGCAATTAATTTATTTAGCTGCCTTTTTTTTTTTTAATGAATGAATGCAAAACCTTATCTGGGTACCAATAAATTCGTAGTCTTTATGAATTGATTCTGTGACCCATTTCGCTGAAAGAAGCAGACTCCCTTTATGTTCATTTGCAGAACATGGTATCTTTTAAAATAGTGGTTTTGGTGTATCTAATGCAAAACCTAGGATACGTACTAACATTCTGTTTGTATTACCTTTATGATTTAAAGGCATAAATGGAATACCTTTTTCATGTGCTGTTAGAGTCACTAGATCAGGGCATTGTTTTTAATAGTTTGTTCCTTTCTAAAATAAATTTCAAATTAACAAAATTCAAACATCTTGGAGAATATGTTTGAAGGTAGAAGCATCCTTTTTTTATTCTGGAGGTAGGATGAAAAATATTGATAAGGAAGATGAGCTGAAGCAGCTCTTACGATGATAATTCATGAAAACTTTTCAAATTCATCTTTTCTTTGCATTCATCTTTTATATTTCAGTATCTTATTTTTTGTTTGTTTTCAGTGTAGAACGTTCATTAAAATGGTCAGTTTTCTTCACTTCTAGTTAGATTTGTGTATCATAGGAAAAAGTCAAGCTATAAGAAGATTGTGCTAAAACTAGACTGGGAAACAAACAACAACAACAAAAAAAACAACTGCCCTGCATAATGCACATTGGGCAACAATCCAGAATGGAAGGGTAGTGGGATAATTATCTTAGAACATGCAATGTTTTGGAATGCTGCACACAATTAGCGTAATTAAAACAATATTTTGCAGTACGTTTGGTTTCGATTTTCTATTTTGATATTTTAATGAATTACGGTTATGTTCTGATGCATCTACTGTGTGTCAGAAGGCACCTTTCTAATGGAAAACAGTATTAAATATTATTGTTTTTGTTGTGGGGATTGTAGTAAACAGTTTGCAAAATTGTGCTGTAATGAATACATTAGCATAGGGCACTGCTGCCTGCTGTTAAAAGCTTATAATACAGCAAATTAGATAGCCTTGGCACCCATTTTTCAATTGCACTTTCTTAGTTAAAAACTGTTAAAATATTGACAACATTTAATGGTGCAAACTTGTCTCTTTGCTTTTTTATGCAAAAAAGTAAGTGCATGATTAGTAGCATTGTAATAAACACTATCTTTAGAATAATATTACTTTATTAGTGGCTTAAAACTTCTATTTTAACATTTACGTTGCAAAGCAGACCCTTAGTATGTCACCAGGGGTCTTTGCCATGGACATATTGAATGGAAGGAATTAATCTTGTAAAATATTCAAAAATCCTGTTTTTCTTTTTTTTTTTTAATCTTCTTCAGTACCAGGTGACATTAAATGAGCACGGTGACCATGGGAGAGTCTGTTTGTACCAGTAAGGCTACGTGTAGGAATATGTTCCCCCTTTTTATGGCTTTACTTTTCATCAAAAGATGAATAAATACCATTTTCAGAACTACTATAGGGGAATGATAGGTCAGGTTTTGCTTTTATAATTGATTTGTGGAATCCGAACTTGCAGAGAGGAAATGTACTACAAATACTCATCTTCGTGGTGAGTGTTCCAGTGGATTTCAATGAAGTTGAGAGCCTTACACTACAGGGATGCTTAATGGGTATCTGTACGCATACTTCAGTGATGCGAATTCCATCTCTGAAGCCTACTCTACCTCTATAAATACATGCTATTTTGGGTGAGCTCAATGCTTTCATAACCTAATTGCTTAAAAAAGAGAATCTATTGAATAATGAAAAATATTCTATGAGCAGGAAAAATGAGAGGAGCTGACTTTTATATAAATTCTTAACAATTCCAAATTTTGTATTAAAGTTTATTAAAAATCAAATTAATTAGTGTCTGCAAGAGAATTACTTCCATCTTTACATTAAAAATTATGACAGAGGATTAGTCATACTGTAAAATTAATGTGAACCTATAAGTAAAAGCTCACACAAGTGAGCAAATATGTTCAAGCAAGTTTAGAGAGGAGAGGCAGAGGAGACTGAGAATGCACAGTGCAGGAATCCAGATGTCTTCCTGCTGCTGTTGCTGGGACAATGGTAGAACGATAAGTAGCAGAAAGGGTTAGGTGTTTCTATATCTCTATACACAGAGCAAAATGAAACTTTAAAATTTATTTTTGAGCTGTATAAAATAGCTTATAAATTGTTGACTGCTGTATGAAGAGGACTTCATGGACTCGTGTGTGTATATGTACATACAAGCTTTCTGTGAAAGATCATTTAATAGAGAAGTTTGTTAAATTGTTTTGTAATGCTTCTGCTGAGCCATTCAGAGGAAAATAAAGGGCTGCTTGAAAATTACTCCAGCTTAGGATCTGTTGCAGTGTTCACTGCTGGGGAAAGCCATCGATAAAGCATGTAGTGAGGGACTAGAATTGTCAGATGATGAATGCAAATGTAGAAGACTTCAACAAGTGTGTGCAGCCCTCTTTCATATTTTTAATAGCCTCCTGTACAATTTCACTAACTGGTTACAAGGAACTTCACAAGGCAGAGTTTCTGTAGAGTGTCTCTATATACGGAATGTATCTGACAGCTGGAGAAAAAACAGTACTTCATTGCTGAGATCTGGCACCAGTCAAATGGAAATAACGGTCAATATTTACAAACTTTAACATTCATCCAAACCCGGGTGAAATCTCTGTTGGACAGGTGAAGGTCATACGATTTTCTGAAAGCAACTTGATGAAAGGTCTTTTTATGGGAGAGAAAAAGAAAGATGTGCTGCTTGGGATGCTGGGATTAAGCATCAAATCGTACCTTTAGATCGTAACACTTGATAAGTTTTCTTATCCATTACAAATCTCTACTAGCTACCTCGTTTGGCATTCTTACTCTATTTATAATAACCAAGCACTTTATAGCTCAGTAAAGAATGGAAAGTAGCTATAAAGAATAACTTGTAGTGTTTTGGTATAAGAAATACTTTGTCAAAATTAGTTCTGAGATCAGTTTCATCATGTAGTGTCCTGCACTGAGAGGGCATCTGATGATAACAATGTACATAAATTTTTAATCTAGTTGTAATGTAAAGGAAATGTCTTTAAGGGAGTGATTTACGAAGAGTTCAGCATGCCTTGGTGTCAACCATATAATGATTCAGTGTGCTGTTTATAACTCCTTAGTCATTGAAAATATAAAAGCAAATAAAGTATTCTGTAGTGTATCTTTATTTTTAATCTATGCGTGGGATGTCAAAAATTGTCTTGTGGACGGGACGTGCTTTTATGAGCCTATAAATATTTAAGTATATGAGGATCTGCACCCAAGTGGAACATGTTGCATGTAAATTGTCTTCTAAGTTCTTAAATTTTGGTATTTAAAAAATTTTGCTAGGTTGAAAGCAACATATTAATATTAAGCTCTAATACAGAGCATAACATTTTGAATGCAATGCAAAATGTATTGGTTTTGTTTATTATAACACTATTCCAGATTCACAAGAGAAATCCATCATATGGTAGGGGGAAGGAGGACAAGGGCTAATCATGAGCTCTGGTATATATTTTATACACTTAATATGCATACATCCAAATATTCTGGGTTGGTTTCTAGCATGCTTGTACCAAACAGTGTTTTCTTTAATATATATATGGATACCTATATATGGAGAATAATTTAACATGTAAGCACAGTTAAACTGATACAAAAACAAATTACGATCTGTTGGGAACAAATGAGTTATCATTTAAGCATGAGTAATGGAGTCTGTACTTCAAAAATGTTCATATAATCTTGTGTCTAAAAAGAAATTTGATAAATATGGTATAGCTAATTTATACACAGAGCAAGGATGAAGAGTGAAAATTCTGCTGGACTCATTTCTGGAAAGTCATGACAATCTGGTTTGCAGTAAAGACTAATACTGTCACAAAATATTAGGATCACATTATTAAATTAAAATAGTAATGTGGCCTGATTGTAGTAGCAATCCTTATCGCTGCACAAAAACTTTAAAAATGCAATATAATAATTCTGAAGGTTGACTATAAATGTAATCAGTTGTAGTAAAGTGAATGATTAAATATTATGGGTTTAAATTTACTTTTTACTGTAAAAGTTCTGAATTTTTGTTTGCATTTCAGTGATATTGTAGAGCACTTCTTTTTTTTGTTTGAACAATTTAGGAGCTCGCATGAAGTTAAATCAGCTGTTTTTTTTTTCCTTTGATATATGCAATAATGTCGATGAGCAATAAATTGCATGTTGTATGCAAGGTATTGGTACTTTGTAATAAATGAAAGAAACAGTTTCTTATTTTGTGATTTGTTTTTTTCTTACTATGGTAGTAGTTTATGTACCTATAGTAATAAATGGATCATAAAAGGACAATTTACCTAGGGTTCAGTTCAGAAGCAGCTGGCTCGTTAGGGTATCGTGAAACTGTGTGCTGCGTCTTCATTTCTTTAGAAGAATGTGGGGAGTGAGTACAAGCTCTGAGCCAGACTGGCTGGACTTCTGAAGGGTAAAATTCTGTGTAGGACCTCACTGGGGCCAGGAACGTAACTTGAAATTATGTTGCGTATTTGAGGAAAAACTTACCTTTATATCAGGTAGTATAATTGTATTGTACTGTACTGTAGTACCACGTTTCAGGACATAAACCAAACACTTTTCTGCAGGCTGCTGGGATAAAGAGCTACTGCCATCTGTGTATTATAGATGTGATGCATTGCACAGTCCTTTCCTGAATACTCATACAAGCAATTAAGCTCCTTAATATGGCAGTTCTAGATTTTGTGTGTGTGCCCATGAACCATTAATTGCATAGTAAAGCTTGGAGCTTTCTCTTAGCATGTTCAGAGGAAGTTGCTGTTTTATATCTTAGCCATTGACTTCCAAACACAAGAATTGCTTGTGTTTCTCTAAGCTTTCTGTTGTATTACGCAGTGGTTAAGTTACTAGAAGAAGATAAGCAGTGCAGTGTTTTTTACTCCCCCCCCCCCCCCCCCCCCCATATTCTAAGGGGAATTTTGTGCCATTTGTAAATTATATTCTCAGAGTACTAATTTTGCACTGTTAGTGTAGAAAATTACTCATTAACTAGTTGGTCTGTCTGAAAGTGACTCAGGCTGGGAATATCTGGAAACCTTATTTGGGGTCAGATGCTATATAGGTCAGATTTCCAACTGCTTGAGAACAGACAAGGGGGGCTTGGTGGGAGGCTTTAGTTTGGCACCGGATGGCTTTTACCACTGAATGGTAGAAAGGAAGGACTGAACATGGCTGGGAACAAGGAATGCCTTTTTCTGAGCCATTCTTAACTTGAAAAATTCAACAAATCTTGCCTGAAGTCTGAGAAACCTCTCCTAAGATACAGAAAGTGTATTGTGTATCCACTTCTATGTAATGTTTTGGGGCATAGCTGCTCTTCATTTTCTCCCTCGTGTGTTTTTTTTTTTTTTCTTCAGTCTTTTGTGTTCTTGCTGAAAGCTATCTTTTGTTTTCAGTACTTGTATTGGTGTGATACTTCTGAATTAGTTTATTATTTTATTGTCTTAAATTTCACTGTGGGTATCTAATTTTTTAGATGGTGGACTTCTGTTGTGAGTATATTCTGGTTTTGCTCTGCTTTTCTGAAGTTGAGTCCACAGCGTAATATACTTAGAGTGTATGCTTCACTGAGGTTGTGATCCTGCTTGAGTGTGATGGTGGAAACTGGGGAGACAGCGACTTACTGATGTCAGCAACACACTGTACTTTGAGAGAAGTGGAGAGTCCGTGGAGAAATGTGCTTTATGGTAGAGTCCTTCTGCCACTAACCTGAAATGTTTGGGAGCAAAGATGTCACTTAGTCTACAAGAGGCTCTTATTCAGCTGCCTTGTGAAGTGCAGCACGGGAAGACCGAAATCTAGTTCAGTGCTGTTTACACAGCTGTTACTGAGCGGTTTCAGCAAAGCCAAAACTCAGATAGCATCAGAGGTAAAAAATAATGTTTTTGAAGGCATATAGAAACTCAGTTACAGACATGGTGCCACTTTTCTAACTCCAGGCTCTCACTATACTGTGCTAGTGAATTCCTATGTGCAGAAAAGCAAGCTGGAAACAACTTCCTCTGACAGTAGACTACAAAAGCGCAAAAATGAGTGAAAGGACTAGTATCTGACAGAGCTTCACACTCGTGTGGTGCTCACAGCGTGTGGCAATGACCTATTTAATAAGGAAGATCCTGTTTTGAGAGCTGGTATGTGAACGCTTTCTTAAAAGCACTCAACTTCGAGAAGAATGCATAAAAGCTATTTCTGTGTTAATTCAGGCACGTGGAACAACTTTCGCGGCCTTAGCAACGGAACGTTAAGCCCTCAGACGCGGAGGGTGCCCTCGGAACCGCCTGTCTGGGGACCGATGGCGGTGTAGGTGCGAGGCACAGCCCGCCTCTTCCCCTGGCTCGCCGCCGGCCGCTGCTCCTGCCGCGGGCGCTGGGGTGGGCGTGGGGCCGGGGAGCGGCCCCGGCAGGGAGCGGCCCCGCTCAGGCGGCCCGGCCCGGCCCGCGGGGCCTCGCAGCGGGCGGGCGGGCGGCGGCCCTCAGCTGGGCGCAGGCGCGGAGCGGGCCGGCGGCGCCGCGCTGTGGACAGGCCCGCGCGGGGAGCGCTGCCGCGGGGGCACCGGCAGGGCCGGGTCGGGCCGAGGCAAGGCAGCGGCGGCGCTCGGGGCCGCGCGGCGGCGGGCAGCGGGAGCGGAGGGCGGGCGCAGGCCGCCGTGCGGTGCCGGTCGGCGACGGGGGCGGGCCTGACCTTGCCCGCGGGCGGCCGCCGGGGCGGGCACAGGGGTTCGCGGGGGGCACCGGGCTGCAGAGACGGGTATCGCCCGCGAGGAGACGGAGTCCCCCTCTGGCCTACGGGAGTTACTTCGCTGTGAGCCCTGCTGGAGGCTGCGGGCTTATAGTTAGGCTGTTGCTTAAATCGTTTTTTGTTTTTTTTTTTTGGATGTTTTATAAGTAATCTGTGATGCAGCGATATACCTGTATTTGTACTGTAGTAAATAATCATTGTGGTTTTGTTCTACAGATGTTTGCTTTTTGTTTTCTTCAGAAACTTGCTCTAGAAAGGCCCGGTGTGCAGAGGCCATGGGTTTGTCTGCATCGACCCCAGCTGCTGCAGGCCAGCCGCCCGCTGACCCATCCAAGCAGCATCAGGCAGCATCGCCACCTGCGGAGTGCCCTATGCACCAGGAGAAAAAGAGCGGTAATTGTGCCTGAAGCTTAAGTGGAACTAACTCCTCACACTGAACACTGACAAATATTTCTCAGAAAGGAAGATGACTCTACAACAAAAACTTGAGTTTTTCCCCTACCTTGCAAGTAGTTTGCAAGTAACCATTCATAAAAAAAAGTCAGGTGTTCACCAGAAGAGGTGCCTGCTGTAGAACCTGCGGGTTGCTCCTGCTTGCCATGCTTCAGAGGGGGCAGACCCACCAGGAAAATGCCCAGGTCACTGTGGGTGGTTGCTGGGAGCAGGTGGTTGTCGCTGAAGAACATGCATCTGGGAAAGGGCAGCAGAAGGGTGAGATAAGATAAATGTCAGTATAAGGAGAAATCAGCTGTTTGTTGACAAAATGAACACGCGTTGTGTTAACGTTGCCATGGAAATTCTGGCTACAAACAGCTCAGTGTAGGGACCAGCGTGGAGCAGGATATAAGCATTCAAGGACTGTGTAAGAAGCTTAGATCTTAACATGGTGTTGGGTTTTAAAATAGGAAAAGTTGGAAACTGTAATAAAGTTCAAAAGAAAAAGTGAAATACCAGTTTAATATTTACATTAGCATTCAATGAACTGTTTCCCGTGTCCTGTCATGTCTTAGAGACTTCATTTTGTAGCAAAACATAAACTGTTTTTTTCCTGTCTTTCAGGTTGTCCAATGCACATGAAGACTCCTGAGCATAGGACTGAGAACACAAATAATGTTCCTGCACATCAAGAAAGAGCGTATGAATACGTAGCATGTCCGGTGAAGTCTGGTGCATCTCAAGGGAATGATGACATAGATCCTAGCAATATGGTAACTTTCACTTAGTTCACATGTTTTCTTCAGTCTTGTTTCTCCTGAAATATTATCCCAAAAATGTAAAAAGTGTTGCTGCGAAGATGGAAACTGGCAATTAATGTTATTTTTTCATTTTTAATTTGCTTTTTCTGATTGTATATCCAAATATTTGAGAAAAACATGTTAGATCTTATTTAACATTCTCTTTTTCAAAGTTATGTCTGTTTGATAAAAGGTGTTTTTCCACTTTGTAAGTATTTTATGCCGCATATTTCTATTTGTTAGTTGCGTGCGTGGTTTTTATGTTACATTAGTGGTTTCCAGGTTCTGTGTAATAGTGGTATGCATAAGTTCTGATTTAGGTCTCTCTGAGATTTCCTCTGATTTACAAAAACGCACTGCTGATTTGAAAGATGAAGTTTAGACAAATGGTGTCCTTTAGTCTTCAGTTGACACAATTGTGCAGAGTTCTGCAAAAAAAAGAGAGGTAACTTCAGTGGACTTACAAAGGCTGAACTTCTTGATCTTTGTAGCAACTGATTAGTTATGCTTAATTTTTTCTCAAACACTTAAAAAAACACACCCTTTTTCTAGTTCATTGTTGTTCCTGCTCAGATGATTCTCCTTGTTTTCTAGATGCCTCCTCCTAATCAGCTGCCATCCCCAGGTCAACCATTTCCATTGTCAACTGTTAGAGAAGAATCTTCCATTCCTAGAGCACATTCTGACAAGAAATGGGTCTATCCTTCAGAGCAAATGTTTTGGAATGCCATGCTAAGAAAAGGGTAAATACACAGAATTACCAGATGAAATCTGTGTGAGCCTGTAATCCTGAGATTTATGAAACAGTATCATTAGTTGTTATTCATCAATAATATTTAAGAGTTTGTGGCAGCATATTCCAAGCAGCAAACAATTAACTTGAATTTCTAAAAATAACCATTTTTATAAACAGCTTTAAAATAAAGGGTGAGCTGGTCTCAAAGACCACACCCTCTTCTGTGATCTGCAAGATGGTAGAGAATGTCAGGCAACTGCCACTATGTCAGAAAACGTTCTTAAAAGTCATGCATAGGTTTGGAAAAAACCTTGTATGACTGCCTGCTTTCAAATGCATTTGGTTTCAGGCTAATCCTATAAACTGAGGAAAAGTTCTATGAATCCAAGAACTTTTATTTTGACTATGTAAAATTGCTAAAAAATTGAAAATAAAAATTGACTGGTAGATGTTTTCTGTCTATACAAAACTTCAGTGTAGGCAAGATCTAACGGGTCATTGCATTGTTTGTACATTCTGATAACTTTCTGATCCAGAAAAGCTGTTAACTTAATCTGTTGACTACAATTTGTGTATCTCTGTGATGATAACATTGACAACTATGCATTTACACAGAAAATGAAGTGGTTCTCAAGATGCTTAAGCAGATGAGCCAGCAGTTACCGTTCTAGCTCTGTCTTTGCATAAACCCTTAAATCTCTTGATTCAAAAGCCCATCAGATAAAATGAGGAAAGTGGAGGAATTACTCAGTTGTAAATTGTTTTCAAATTCTTATTTTTAGGTGGAGGTGGAAAGATGATGACATAACAAGTGAAGACATGACTAACATCATTAAGATTCACAATCAAAATAACGAGCAAGCTTGGAAGGAGATTTTGAAGTGGGAAGCTCTTCATGCAGTGTACGTACATATGAAATGAAAAGCAAGTCCTTTGGTTTAGCTCATGCTTTTGTACTCCTTGGAAGTAGGATGTCTTTCTAGTTTTTGCGAATATATTCTGGTGCTGATACATTTAAAAAATCACGATCTTGTAGGATCCCCCATTTTTATTGCCGGGTAGGAAGATTATTCAGAAGAGCTTGACTAGAACTAAATAATTATGGTGGCAAAACTGATCAGCCTTTTGGTGGTGTGTATGTAATGTAGATTTGGAGAAGTAAAGCTTCTTACTGCATATGTTTATTTGGGGACGACTTAGTTTCCCTCTTTGTTATGAAAAAGATGAGGAATGTAAATGTTGTTTTATACTGGTCACTTTTAAACTACGTCACTTTCTAGGTCAGTATAGTCCCTGGTCCTAGAAGACACAGACTAATTAAATGTGATGTATGTAGAAATTGTTTTCTGAAATTCTATGACCTTTGTTCCAGCGTGGTTTGGATTATGTTTTTTTGTTCTTTAATCATTTTCTATTCTCTAATCCATTAAATTTGTGGATTAGATTTGTGGATAACTACTCTGTTGATGAGTTAGAACAGTTGTGTGGAGCATATCAAAAGTACTTTATCACTAAATGCTGTCAAAAACTGGGGGACTTTTCAAACCTTAAAAAAATAGCTGGCTTAGATCACTGTGATTAATTTTTTACTGTTGCTATTTCTCCTATTCCATTTTTCTTTTACTAAAATAAATTACTGTCGTGGTTTAAACACTTAAAATAAGACCTTGTTTTTTAAAAGTAAAAACCATTTTCTCTGTTCTAATTGGGTTTGTAGGGAATGTCCATGTGGACCATCACTGATGCGGTTTGGAGGCAAAGCGAAGGAGTACTCACCAAGAGCCAGAATACGTTCATGGATGGGGTACGTGGGCATGAAAGTAGGACTTCTGGTGAGGTGGGAGAGTAGAGAGACATGTCTGAAAACATAGTGTAGAAGTAACTTAAAGATGTTATGCAAATGAAATTGCAAGTTATAATTACCAGAAGATTTATGTAGTAGTGGGGGATCTTATACCAGCATCTGGATAAATAAATTCTCTTAAATACAACTTCTACTCCCTTTCCCAGTTTCATACTATCTACCCATTAAACTGTCTGCACTGTCTATTATCTGTCTTCCAGATATGAACTTCCCTTTGACAGACATGATTGGATTGTTGACCGATGTGGAAAAGAAGTGCGATATGTTATTGATTACTATGATGGTGGAGCAGTAGATAAAAACTACCAGTTCACTATCCTGGATGTTCGGCCTGCATTTGATTCTCTCTCAGCTGTATGGGACAGAATGAAGGTAGCTTGGTGGAGGTGGACGTCATAACTACTACACTACTCCTGTTGTGTGTAATCAAAAAGGAAACCACTGTCTTCTTAGACTGCGGATAAGTGGACAGTAGGACTTGAAATAGAAGTTGACTGCAACTGTGATTTTCATCATCACCACTGTTCTTTGGGGGGGATGTGATGGGTAACGGGGGTATGGGGAAATGCCTTGTTAAGTACACCAGTGGTCTATGATACATATTGAATTAAATAATAAAGTTACAGTAGCAAAAACATGTATCTTAATTTTCTTAAGAGTTGGGATTTATTTTTTTTTGTCACAGATACTGTGTAAGCTTTCTTTCTTTAATTTCATGTCTCCAGTGCTGCGCCAAATACATCAGGTTTCTGGTTCTTCTGACTGGAGTTTTGAGGATTACTTGAAAAATAGTGAAAACTGGAAATTTCATGAATGGTTTCACATAGTTACACTATTTACATACTCAGATGCTAAAGCATAAAAAATTTGGTCTGTTACAAACTGCATAGTTTATTAACTATAGAAAACCACATAATTGTTTTTACATGAGCACTTTACCTGTTCAAACACGTTTTCTCAGAAAATTTCAGTCAGATCTAGTCTGTTAAAGGAAATACAGTATGAGTATTTTTAAAGGTATGTTAAGTTGAAAACGTGGAGAATATACTTATGCTTTAATTTGCAATTTATCTTGAACAGAAGAACAGGTGATTTAGAGGCAGGAAATTAGTATATCAGTTGCTTTTAAAACAATCTAAAAGGAGATAGGGTGGATCTTTAATGGATATTTATTTGAGTATTTAAAGGGTTTGTTTTCTGATGTAAGAAAATTGTATTATTTTAGTGTGCTTAAGTATTTTTGTCTTTATTATGTCTTGTAATGTGTTCAAGACAAGCTGTATTTAAAGAATGTTTCATGTATTGCATCTGGATTTTGCATCTTAGTTTCATCAACTACAGAGTAGTGGTTTTTGTATATATAATACAGAGTCGCACAAGGGTGTATGACTGTGTAGTCATGTTTCTGCATGGTGATTATAGTGAGGCATATTACAGATGTGTAGATAATTTGGCTAAAAGAATATCCGAAGTGCCAAGAAATAAGCGTGATTTGAGTGCTTTCTAAGACTTATGCACGTTAATGCTGTGGGGCTTAAATATTTGAGTGATGTTTGTGCTTAATAAGGGAAACTAACATTTTTTAAGTCTTCCAGTGTAATAGCTTTATTCCTCCCTTTCAGCATACCCTACTGTTGAGAATGAGACCTCCCTGCGAAACACTTGGGAATAGAAGGAATAACCAAGTATTATGTTGTAGCTTCTCAAGTCAGAGTTTCTTCATGAAACTTCAAAACTTTTAACTGGGAACCAGCTGTACAATAATTTTCTGAAAGTAGCTATTTTTAACTGACAATAGAGGCCTTTTTTTCCCCCCCCCCCCCTCCTCCTGACAGGAAAACACCTTAGTACTTCAGTGAAGTAGCTCTTCCCATTTAGGAAAATTATTCAGGGAAGCCACCATACTTTGTGGTACCAACAAAGACAAATGGCTCTTACTTCAGAGGCAACTGTCTTGCAAGGTAGAAATAAATCTTAACCAGAAGTCAAAAATACTAAAAAAAATTAACCCTCATTCTTATCCCTTTCCACTTTTCCACATTCCTTTTCCCTCTTTTTCAGTGAACCATATATATATAAATCAAAAATAGTTTGGAGAAAAAAAAAAGTAACCTTCAATCTGAGTAGGCAATATATATACTAGATACGAGGAATGTGTGAGCTTGTATGAAGCATTGTATCTGATAAAAGAGATGTTCCTCTCAGTTCTAACAGAACAGACTGAGGGCCACAGCTTTTTGATTTTTTTTTGATTGATTGTTTGTTTTATGTATGCATTTGGTAACAATATATATGGAATTCTGATTCTGTATTTCTCACAAATAAATATGGAAAAGGTACAACAGTGGAGGGAGTGCTTCAGAAGCTTCAAACTAACCTTTACTGTTGATTTCGGAAGCTTGACATTAAGTGTGTTAACAAAGACTGTAATTGCTGCTAAATCTGATAAAAGATATCTCATGCCACTTCATGAGTTTACTATCTTATGTTATGTTCCCTATTTCCTAGATTCAAAATCGTTCTGTTCTGTGAATTCGTTCTGTTCTGGAATTCATTCAACTATTAATAAAATGCAGTTCTTTGTCATTCAAACAAAAAGGAGAATCAAATAAATATAGTTTTCTTAATGTTGGTATTTGGTATATATTTCTAGCTTTAAGAATTATTAATATAAGCTCTTTTATGTATTACATGTGAATTTTTATAGTCTGTTACAACACATCTTTGAATATGTACTGCTCATACACTTACGAGAAGACAGAAAAAAAAAAGGACTAATTCAAGTAATAGCCAACCAAACCAGCAGATTTCAGAATAAGAGCATATGACAATTATTTTCATCCTGAGTCCATCTAACTTCAGAAGAGAGGAATTCAAGTTTTTTTTCTTTTTTTTTTTTTTTTTAAATAATCATTAGAGTATAAATTAAATACTTTCTACAAGACTTTTCTAAGACTTAATGAAATAAACATGCAATTTTTCCCTTTTAGGTTTGGGTTACTTTCTGCATGATGTTGGCAATTCACTATTTCTAAGATAGGTGTCAGTGTGATTAGAATTCAAATATAAAACTTAGAAAACAGTGATTTAAACTGTAAATTTTTACCCTTCAGGGGGATGGTTTCACTGTAAAACTATTATCTAGGGTTGCTGAAAGGTAATGTGCATGCGCGTGTGTGTGTGCAAGTAAAAATACATATATCTATATCCCTCCTATGTAAGTATAGAAAGGCATGTAGCATTGATGAAAAAAATAATATGAAAAATGATGAAAAAAAAGGTGAAGTATCCTGATCAGGCCCTTTCAGGGCATTTTTGAGCACTGTCAAGCTCCCAATCGCAGTTAGGCTGAAAGAGAAGTTCAGAACCTGACTACTTTTAAACAAACTTAGCAGGCAACTTCAGCATGCATTTTTACTCTCAGTGGAAGAAAACGCATTCTATTTATTACACTGTCTTAACTTTGTTCAAGGTAAATTACAGGCAAAGATCTATACGCAGTGAGTCAAGTAAGCATTGATTCTTTTGGCATTGTCAGTAAGAATCTATGGTCATACTAGATACGTCATTTTGTAAAAAGCATCCTTTCCTATTTGTGTTAGATGATGAATCACTTTTATGTGCATCTTCAAGAAAAAATGGCTTGTCAAGCTCCTAGAGAAAGAATCTGAAATTCTTTTATGAATGTGACAGTTGCTTCTATTTAGTCTTAATACTTGTATGTCAAATTGTGCAGAAACTTGTGGGTAGAGTACTAGTCTTGACTCCAAACCTAGATGTGTGGCCTTGAACACATGTGAAAGGATATGTTATTTACCCTCCTGAACAGTCCTGCTGATTCTATTCAGGGCTACTCACAAGACATGACTGCATCTTTGCAGCATACATACGTATGTTTATGACTGGACTCTGAATTAATTCAATTTTCAAAGGATAATATCAAAGTATTGGAAGCGTTGGTACTGTTTTTAGGCCTCGTTGAAAAATTTAAAATAATACACTGTTTCCTCTGTTGAGGAAACTCTGCTGAGGAAACTCCATTGCAGTTTGGACCATAACCTGTCTTAGAAAATAGAAACTGTCACATTTGTTTTCAGTGTAGTTAGTAAAAAGAAAATCAAGGACTAAGTCATGATTTTTGTTTTCCAGTGTGTTGCCAATTCTGTGGTAACTACATCAAATTTTAGCAGTTTTTCTTACATGCTGCTGCTCTTGCCTTCAGCTTCTGAAGACCACAACCCCATAAACCTTCTGTATAGAGATAGCTAAAGCTTTAATTGATCATTAATAGACTTTCAAAATGAGTTTCTATCTGACAAAAGATTAAGTGTCTTAGGGAATTGACTTGAAGCAGTATGATTAATAGAGGATAAATGCAAGGGCCTTCAAAAAACACTGCTAGACCACAAATCCTTGAAAAATTTCCTTCTAAAATACTTTAAAGGAAAAGCAATATATATATATTTGTCTCTCAAATTGGAGAAGCCTTTTTAAAGATATCAATGAGAATTTATTAACTCTAATTTTCAAAAAGTAAAGAGCAAAATGTCATGAAAATGCTGAATTTTACTTCAGAAGAAATGATTCATTTTTTGGCAGTTTTATTTGCAAAGTAAATTTTAAGTTACATGAATTTATTTCAAACAAACAAACAAAAACAAACCACAAAACAAAACAAAAAAACACCTGCTTTGGGTGAAAAAACAAACAAACAAAAACTTTTCTACTCATCATAATTGAGAATACTGAGGAACAACATCGCTTCATGTTTTATCACAACTAGAGGGGTTGCTTCTCCTTCTGCCTTCTTTCAACTTTCACCTTTTAGGTCATTTTGAGTGATTTTTGCAAGTTTTTATGTTGCTTTCTATTGGCAATTTTTGTACAAGCCATTTTTGGGAAAACTGGCACCATTGAGACAACACTTACTGATGTTACTAGGGAAATAATGGCTTAGTTTCTTAGGTATCTGAAAAATCAGTGCTATTTAACTTAGTTAAGAACAGTTCTAGATGGTAAAAGTAACATTGTCTGCATTAGAACTATTAACGTTGGCGTAGCAGAAGATAGTAGTGGCAGCTGTCTTATAGCAATACTGAAAGATGGATGTGATTTGTATTGCACTTATAGATGAATTAATACATACAGAAATTGTGAAGGAGAAATTAAATGTTCCCTTAAAAAGTTTGAGAATTAAATTTTGCGGCTAAATGATTTTCTCTAATCAAAATGTTTACATCACCTAATGTCTCTGAGATAGGTATTAAGTGGTGTTTAAATTAAAATAGTATTTTCTTTACACTCCGTAATAAACATTTTCATTTAGGTAACATTGTTGTAGTGCTTTTTGTTATGATGCTTACTCTAAAACTGTTAAATAGAATCTTCCAAACTGCTAATTTCTAAGCATAAGTTGTAAATGATATATTAGTAGGCTGGGTGAATTAGGGTAATTTGTGATTTCTCTTTTTATCCAAAGGTAAGATTATAGCATATGTTAAGCATATATTATTTTACTCTGTCCTGATAACCAAGACAAACTGTTATCATGGAGTAATTGAAAGATGATGTTAGTCACTTGAGTATTATTCTTGAATTCTTGAAGTTTCATTTGATAGGGCTCTAGAATGCTGTCATATAAAATAGGAAACCCTCCAAATTAGTTATGTTTCTAATTTAGAAAAATGCCTATGTAATGTGTGCACCTGTGGAGGCAGGTTAGCCCTGAGCTTATTCATATGATGTTCTCACCCATGTAAGCATATTCAGGTAAAAGCTTTGCAAGTTCCTGGACCCAGCACCAAATCCTGGAGGTACATCAGTTTCCAAAGTATCTGTGTCTTGGAAGCAGCAGCATCTATTCCAGGTGAAACTACTGTCTGTTCTGTAAAGAATCAGCACAAAACTTAGGGGTAAACAGGCAAATTTGACCTTAATGGATATCCATTTTTAACGAGCTTTGCAGAAATGCTGTCCCCCAGCTCTCCCTTTCCCAGCAGTATCATCAGCTTAGCCATCACACTCATGCCGTGGTTATGGGCTTCTCATTACTGTTTGCTCTGTGACCCTTGAATGGGCAACTGAAGTGATTTTTAGACTCTTTTTAGTGGTCCTTTAATGCCTTCTAGAATACATACTTTTAGGACTGCATACAGTTGTGGTAGCTGGGACAGGAGGTTGGCTGGCATGGAAATGATGGCAAAAGTATATATAGATGGATGGTCCAAATCAATATTTTTTTTCAAATGTCTGTCTACTCCTCTGTTATTCACCACTCAGTTTAGGGGAGAACAGGTCTAAATGCACACTTATATCTAATCACTTCTGGCTGTCGATGCAACACCTGATTGATTGGGGGGGGGTCATAATTATTGTAATCGGAAAGGAAAAGATACCACTTCTGCAAATAACACGGGGGAGAATAATCTTATTGATCTATGAAAGGTTGCATTCTGTTTGCTTTGTCAGACAAAGTGGAAAATACTGGTATCAGCGGTATTTATGACAGGATGCTGAAGGTATTTTAATATAGGTTAACTCTAAAAAGTGAGATTTTTTTGAACTTTATTTGCCATGTGTTGATGGGAAAGCAGCCATTTAGAGACATGAATATAGCTGATGTTTTTCTATCAAACACTACAATGTTTGAAGAAAAAAAAAGTGAGAAAATAGATCTTGACTTCCAATTTAATAGTAATGGAATATGAAGGCCAGATTGTAACTGTAGAAGTTCATTTCAAATTTAAATATTTAGCATTTTCACTAGTCTGCGAATACAAGAAAATTTATTACATTAAGATGGAATTTAGATCTTTGACATGAAGCTGATATTTTCATAGTGTGAAAAATATCAAGCTGACATTATACTGTCTCATTTGATGACTTCCAAATGTCAGAGTGCAGTAACTTATTCATAGGGACCTCAATGTCTTGTGATAGTGTCAATTTAAAAGACATTTACACTGACTTTTTTTATTTAAACATGTAAAATGGAATATGCAAAGTGAATGAGGAGAAGGGGGAAAGACCAGGGGCAAGAAAGTTCTCAATAATAGAATAAGGCACTTTTAAGGCTAATTTCCACGAAGCCTTCTGACAGCTGCATGGACTGCTGCCTCACAGGACTTCTGACAGCTCCAGTCTTATGTCTGTTCACATTATTTCACTTGTTCCCAGCTCAGCACTCTGGTATTTCTTGGTATTTCAACAGAACTTATGGCATTAAAAATAGAATGATATACTTTCCTGAAAAAATAAGCCCCTCCTCATCCCTTGATTTTAAAAGTGATTTGTAATAAATAAACTTCAGTGATGTATGCCCACTGCTGTCTAATCTTTCAGCCTCCTGTTGCATTTCCAGTTGGGGAGTCTTACAATATGGAAAACATTGAATAATATCTCTTTGAGGTGATTAGACCTGTGCATTATAACATTGCCTGTAGAAGACCTCAGTCAAATGACCACTAAAGGACCATAAAGCCACCACAGTTGACTCCAAGAAGCACGAATTTAACCTTCTTTGAATACAGACACTGCTGATGTGCTCATGTGTACTTGTGCACGCACCTGTGCATGTCAGTATCTATCAATTTGGTCTGGGGTACTACGTGTAGCTGTAGCACAGTTATGAGGGTGTTTCTTGTATCGTGACTGTGTGCTGCCTTGAAGAAATGTGTTGCAGCTGTGAAGGCCAACTCCATGCTGCTGTGGGTGCCTCAGCAGAAAGGATGGGCCACTGCTTTGCTGCACAGGTTGTGACTTGACCAACACCTCTGTTACAAGCGCTGTGCGTTTATGCAACATGGCTCTATTTAAAGCATCCAGTATGGGCCAGGAATTGTCATGCCAATTTTTACACCTAGGCACAGTGCTTATAAAAAAACACCGTTAAGAATCGCGCTGGCACGTTTCATGCTCCCAGCAGGTCCCGTTTTACATCGTGCTGGGCTGCGTTTGCAATCAGTTGTAACACGTACTCGGGTACACCCGGGACAGGGCCGGGCGGCCATTTCGGGGCGGCGCTGCCCGCCGGGCGCCCCTATCTCCTTCCCCTGCCCCCGCCCCGCTCCGGGCACTCCCGCAGCGGCGGCGCCCCGGCCCCCACGCCCTCCGGAGCCGCTGTCACCGGCCCGGCCCCGCTTCCACCGCCCTGAGGGACAGCTGCAGGCGCAGGCCGGGGCGCGGCGCTGCCCCCTGCCGGCGGCGGGGCCGCCTATCTGCGGGCAGGTGCGGCCATGTCGGGGCAGGCGCTGGAGGAGCTCTCGGCGCTCGCCGCCATCTACTGCGAGCCGGACGCCTGCGAGGTGCTGGCGGTCTCAGGTGACGGCGGCCGCGCCGGCTGCGGTCCTGCGGCGGTGGCCCTGCTCGGCAGGGCTGGCCCGTGCCCGCCCTCCGAGGCCCCCCGCTGCCCTCGGCCCCTGGGAGCGGCGGGCGCTGCCGTGGCTCTGCTCGGGGCGCTTCTTCCGGCCCGGCCCCGAGAGGAGGCGCTGCGGGGCCGCTGCCCACCCCCGGCGGCAGCGCAGGGATCCGGCTTGCCTGGGGAGTCGGCTGCCCGCGCTGCCTGTCCGCACAGCGCCCCGCCGCTTTGGGTGTAGGCTTTACGGGGGTGCTGCGGGTTTGCCCTAGGTGGGAAGGAGAGAGTGCTTGCTGCCGTCAGCTCCCGGGTGCGGTGGGATGGGAGCGCAGTGACCGTAGGTTCTGTGACTCCACGTTGTCTGTGCCAGCCTTGGTGGCCATTGTTCAGAGCACAGTTTTTAGAGATAAATTGTAGCAGTCTGTGCTGCTATAGTGCTGAGGTGCCCCGTCAGCAAGGGACAGTAAATCTCAGTAGATCCGATGTGCACTCACAGTTACTATCGGGAGGTAAGGAAGGCTGTACCAGGCAGGACGTGCAAGCAGTGTATGTCTGCTCAGATCCAGAGTACGGGTAGATTTTGCTCAGTTCCTACTAGAGATGTGACACCTGTCCTGTATACTTTTGGTGATTCTGTATAATATGCGGTTTCCCTGGTGTCATGGGCGCTGTTGTAGCATGCTGCCCAGCTCCACAATCTAGCAGTGGCTCCCTGCCAAGTGCACTGCAAAGAGGTTACCCGGAGAAGGCTGGTAAAACCTGATTAAATGTCGTGCCTTGAGATCTTGTCTGCATATGTACTCAGCCCCAAAGTACTGAGATGGACAAGGAAACACTTTGTTTCTTTTTCTGTGAGAATGGTTGAGCACCAGCAGGGGTTGTTCGGAGCGGTTGTGGCATTTCCCTCCTTGGAGATCTGCCTGTGGCCCCTGGCCCTGCCTGAGCAGGGGCTTGGGCAAGATGACCTCCAGATGGCCCTGCCCACCTCAGCCCTTCTGTGAAAACTGCTTTGGCTGCTTTGGTGTGAAATTGTACGTGGCTCTCTTAAGTGACTCACTTTAAATGGTTACTAAGAAATTCATTGAATAAAACCCAAACTTTCATTTTAAAATAGTTGTAGAAATAGATTCTCAGAAAACAACAGGTAGCTGTTTGAAAAGAGAACATGTAGACAGCCTCAGAGGGCTGAAGACATCAGTGTCTGCATGGAGAACAATTAACTGAGGTAATCTAAAAGTAGAATTGTTTTGTGTCTAGATCTGCGTGACACACCTCTTGCTCTAGTGTAGGCAGGTAGTTCTGATATTTTTTCAAGTGGTATTTAAGGGTATATTTTTAAAATATGGTTGATGAAATGTTTCAACTGAGTTTTATTTTCTTAAAAGTCATAAAGTTCAGAAATGTTTTTTTCAGGCATAGTTTGAAAATACAGTATCCAGGCTTAACAGTTGTTCATTTAAAAAAAAAAAAAAAAAAAGGTAATCATATCTGAGCATTGCATATGCATGTCTGTTTCTCCGAGTCTGTTAGAAAAATATATGCACATCCTTCTCCGTCCTTCATATACAGCAAAATGTTTTTGTGTTAATAAGTTACCAGGACATAAAAGGCTTAGAAGCCTTCCTGGGACATGAAGTGATGTGCCATGAGTGCACAATGGGAACAGGTTATATTTACATTGGCCACATTGTTTTCATGATGTGTTAGAATCATGTATATCTGGCTTATTTCCATTGTTTTCTGCTGGAATTGAGAATATCATTTACAGTATTGATTGTTGGTAATTTTCTTACTTTGGGAATTTGCTTCTCTTTTAATTTGCTACAAAATCCCTAAGTTAGTATAAAATAAAGTTTTGCTGTATTCACTAGCTTATGTTTGATTTGTCTCTCCAAACTGTATAAATTGTCATTGACAAACAGTGCACAGAGGTAACTTCCAGTAAGACTGTTATGTTCTGCTATCCCTAATATATAAAGAATAATTTGCATGTATCAGGATCAAAAAGGAGGCCACTGGGGATTTATGGTTTTGAGGAATGTAAGAAAATGCTTTTGCAGATCTCTGGGCATGCTAAAAACTTCAGCTTCCCAGAATTTAATAGTGAACTATTCAGAATGTAAAATATGTTTTTATCCAAACCAATGTGTTGATGAATTTAAGTAAACTAATTACAGTGTATCTTTCTTACCTTGTGTGTCTATTTAGAAAGATTAGTGTTACAGATAGAAATCCATAATTTACTTGTTAATCTGTTCTCTTCTGGTTTGCTCAACCAGTTTGCTATAAAAATATATTTATATATTCTAAGCTTGTACTTTAATAGGTGCCATTTTCTGAAATTAAAAATAGACCGCATGTGTTGCATAAAATGCCTTTGGGCAGGAGAGGAGGGGGATATCTGTCTGGTTGACATGGAACACAAGAAAAAATCTGAAGTATGCTAGAGCTAATATACTGATAAGCACGCCGCTATGGGGGAAAATAGGTTAAAATGTATTGAGTTTAGCCTTATTAGCACATTAAATGCCAACAGAATGGTCATACCCAACCCTTTATTTCAGGAATAATCACCATTTTGTTGTGAAGGCAACTCAGACCTTGTAGTGTGTGCAAACAAAGGAAATATTTCTTTAGAGCCTAGTTACGAAGGACGGCGAGCACTCACTCTTTGTTCTGCCAGCAGTCTGCAGTGCTGGCGCAGAACATGGATGCTGCAATGCTTAAATAAACTTCACACATTGTAGCCCCACGAACGTTTTGAACCAGTTCTCCTTTTTAAAAGTAAGTCTGCAGCAGATGTAAATGAGCGTGGCTGGGCTTTTCGCGACGGCTCAGAGTGATAGAGTGATACACCTTGGGATGTGAGGCTGCGTAGCTGCCTTTGGATTAGTTCATCATCGCCGGGAAAGGTGTGAGATTGTTGCAGTCTTACAAATGTGATCAGGGCAGCAGGAGGCCCTTGCCGAAGAGGCAGGTTGGCCTGTCTGGCTGTCCCCTCAGTTAGTTTGAGTTGGTGAGACCAATCGTGACAAGTCAGTGAAAAATCCTAGCACGATTGTCAGAAAGGTAACTTGGTTTTCTATCACTGTAATTAAGCTGGCAATAGCGTATTGTTCTTCAGCTCATCTATAGGCTGTCCATCTCAAAATTTATTGGCAACCTAGTTTAAAACAAGGTATCTCTTGGGCAGGAATCTGAGGATGTTGATGGTGTTCAGCCAAACACCACTTGCTTTCAGCCAGCAGCGTGCCGCTGGAAGGAGCGCTCTGTCAGGCATGGTGCTCAGCCTGGGAACTTACTTGGGTCCTGGGAGCTCCAAGGCAGGCTTTTCTTCTCGGGTGTGTGCTTATGTGTACTGAGCCTAGTATAACGGCAGAGGAGCTATAATTGCTGGTGCCCAGCAAGGAACGTTTGTCAGGGCTGTTTCAGCTGAAGATGGAGGCTGGAGTGGGAAGGCTTGAGGTCCCCGGCCTAGCTACTGCCCGTCAGCAAGTGCTGTGCGTGGTGCCTGCTGCCAGGCCGGTGCTCTGGAGACTTGAATCTCTTCCAGGGCTGGTGTGCTTCTCTGGAATAAACTTGCCTTAAAAGCAGTCTGGAATCTTTAGCAGGGTCTTAGAAGGCTGGAGAGCAGCTTCTGTCGGCAAGGAATGAGGCTTTGACCCTTAGTGCCTGGAGGTATGGGCACGAGTGGGCGTAATCTCATTTAATTCGCTGGATTTGCATCTTCTACTTTTAGCACCAGATCTGACTCCATTTACGTAGTGATGGTCTGTAGTTGTTTGAGGCTTCATTATTGTAATGCTACAGTTTACTTTTTGTATTTGGTGGGTTTGCTCATTTTGTGATGGCTCTGACCTAGAATGTTCTTCATGTGAACCAAGAAGGAATTTTGGAGACAGACCCTTGGCTAAGCAATCTGAAGTACTTCTGTCTGTCCAAGTCACTTTTAGTTTCTTTCACTTATTTAATATGGTTTAAATATAAAATCATAGAGAGTACTGAGGTTGGCTAGTAGTGTCAGCAATGCTAATCAAACGTAATTCGAATGACTGTCGTGCAAAGGAAGATAAGGTAGGGGGAGAGGAAGGCAAATCACTTCAAAAGAGCTCCTCGGAAACTCATCTCTGCTCTAATCTGCCTTTCAAATCTGTCTTCTCCTGCCCTCATAGAATGAATCAACCTGACATCATTAGCTTCTTCTTTTTTTTTTTTTTTTTTTTTTTTTTTTTTATTTTAAATAAGAAATAGGGTGAAGTGTTTGGAATGCATCAAAAGGGTGAAGCAGAGAACATCTGAAGAAGTTCACCTTTTATCTGATACCCTTGTTTTTGTTGTAGAAGAGGTTAGGTCTTTGTCCCCTCTTTTCACGTTATGAAGTTTTGTATTGTTTTTCTGTGAAACATGTTTTAGTCAAGAAGGACTTTATTGCAGGAATTACTGTACATAACTTTCATATTGTGTCTTGGATTATGTGATTTGTCAGGAGAGTGTGGTCTTTTGTCCTTCATGCTACGTGCTGTATGTATACTTTTCACACTGAAAATGACTATATTCTGAAATACACCAAGAACATATTTTCAGTACGTATCCATATATATATATATATACACATATTTTATATATGAATATGCATATATGTATATGTGGATGTTTATAGTATTTCATAGAATCATAGAATATCCCAAGTTGGAAGGGACCCATAATTTAAGGTCATTTAAGGACCCATATGTAAGGTCAACTGTACAATAGCAAAGTTTTAATTTTCTCATTCCAAATGTTGTAGATGCAGAGAAGTTGACAGAAAAGAAATAAATATAGTTTCTCTGAAAGTTGTAAGGGACAAAGAATCTATGACGTTTTTTCTTTCTATGTCTGTTTTCAGTGTTGAACTGCTTTTGAGTGGTCATGTCTTCAAAAATACTCAGTATAAGGCTGTTTGCCTTGTGCTGGTGTTGGTGGTATAAGCCCTACAGATTTTTCTGGGAGCAAAGTTAGGGCACTGCTGAGTCCCTCTATTTTCAGTTGTCCTTGCTACTGCTATTGACCTGTAGAAGCTGACTTAAGTGTTTCTAGGATGATTCTTTATTACTGGCTTGTCTAGACTTTAAAAGAGCCAAGAGGTGTGAATGCTTTATAAAATGTGTTAAATAACTTTCCCTCTAATATGATATGGAAGTGTTTCATTTCAGGATTCCCTGCAAGTACAGCTTGAGGCATTGTTTGCAACCCATCCCCTGTTGTGTCCCCCTCCCCGCCCAAAAACACAATTTTTAATATAGAATGGCAGTCATTTGAGTTGAACTGATAAGGAAAATAGTTGAAAAACATATATTATTAAGTTCCATTTTAAGCAAACTATTAATGTTTATTTTTTATACTTTCCAGAAACGCATGGAATCACATTTAGAATTCAAATCAACGTGAAAGAACTACTGGATACAGATATACTTTTAAAGCTGTTATTTCATTTGCCAGTTAATTATCCATCAACTCTACCAGAAATTTCTGTTAACTCAGACCAGCTTACAAGGGCCCAGTGTACGGATGTGAAAGATAAATTACTTGAACAAGCAAAGAAACATCTTTCTGAACCCATGGTGCATGAGCTGGTTCTTTGGATACAGGAGAATCTTAAATATGTCATTAAGCAACCAGCAACAGTTTGCAATGAAAAAAGTACTTTGTCAAAAGCAGAAAGTACAGAGGATGCTATCTGGATGCTCCTTTTGCATTTAGATCACATGAGAGCAAAGGCAAAATACGTCAAAACTGTGGAAAAATGGGCTTCAGATCTAAGGCTGACTGGAAGACTGATGTTCATGGGCAAGATAATATTGATTCTTCTTCAGGGTGACAGGAGCAACATTAAGGTGCAGGAACAATGAATGTTGACTAGTTCTATCGATTTAGTACTGAAACCTGTGTCTGAATATTTTGTGTGTGTTTTTCTAAGATTAACAATTTTGGAAGCAGATTGATCATTAGGAGAGTAGGAAGGCCCAACAACTTTATTCTGTATTTAAGAAATAGAAGTTATTATGTGAGAAGGAAACCAGTGAAGCATGTAGCTCATATTCCTTTGCTTACCACTGGAATTATACTCCTCTATTCCTTGTGTTTCCTGACTGTAATATGCCCAGATTCATTCTCCTCTATTTCTGAAACACTCCAGAAAATATTCCAGAAAACAGAAAAGTTGTAATGAGAAATTAATAATAGACTATTTGTAGCTCATTCCTAACTGTCTCCTTCCTTGACATTTAAGCCACCTGGTGCTCCCTCCTGCTGCACATTGGAACTTGTCTGTGCTTACGTTTTCTTGCTGCATTAGGCAGGCCTTTGTGGTGATACTGGAGTAGAATGTTCTTATTTTTCAAACTCAAGTTCTCTGGGTCAGTTAAGAATGTGCTCAACTTCAAGCTGATGAATTGAAACAGGCATGCGCTTTTTGGAATCGTCGCTTTCAAAATTTGATTTCTGTGTTCTGAAAAAAGATCTTTGTTTCATATGGATTTTTGAATTTTACTAAACTTCAGAGATACTAGGTGACATTTAATATTTTGTTCTTTTTGTCACTTAGGAGTACTTGATTCTTCAGAAAACTTCTAAGGTAGATGTGGACTCAAGCGGAAAGAAATGCAAAGAGAAAATGATTAGTGTACTGTGTGAGACAAAAGTACAATCACAGCATAAAAGGTATAATTTAATACTGTTGTGGACAGAAAAGTAACTGAATAGATAATTACATTCTGACAAATTGAGGCATATTCATGAATTTCTCTTGTACAATGTAGGTTTCAGATGTTTGAAGTCAAAGAATATTCAACACTGGATGAGCTACAAAAGGAATTTGAAACTGCAGGACTTGCGACTCTCTTCTCTGAGTTTGTGCCTCCTCTCTTAAAGTAAAAATAAAATACTGGACCAAAGCCGCAGTCGATTGCAGATGCTGCTGGAAAATACAAAGACTAATTTAACAAACAAGATTTTCTGGAGAAAAAAATTGAAGTATGTATCCTTTTGCAATAAGGAGAAAGCAACTCATACATATGAATTGATAATCTTTTGACTTCTATGCATTATAACTTTTTCAAAGGAATATGGAGTTAATTGTGATATTTGCATGGCAAACATGAGAGACGGGGAGGAAGTCATGTTAAAATAAGTCTTTCAATTAAACTGTTTTTCAGTCCCTGTTTTCAGTGTTTTGTTTTTTTTATCTTTTGTGATAGTGGTCTTTCATAAAGGCCTGCTAGAAAGTATGACTAATTTCACTGTGAAAGCTTATATATTTTTTTAAAAAGCATAGCAAAACAGATTTGAATACAAGAGGACAGCATATACTTAATAATCGTCAGGTGTTCATCTGCTAACTTTTCCTTCTCTATTTACTTGAATCTGTAAATACTGGAGTGTTGATTTCAAGAAAAAGTTCATGTGATTTTGGGATCTAAACAAAAACTGGAAGTGTCTTTGTGAATGTTATTCTAAAATGTATAAAGCAACTCAAGTGGAGAACTTAAATTGATTAAAATGATGTATATCATCTGAGGTAAAGCCAATTGTATTTTCTTTCATAGTTTACAGATTTCTTTTTGCACTCTGGTTTTACTGACTGCTTATTTAGATATCTTGACTTAATTAAACTGTTAGAGCAGTATATATAGAGACTTCAGTCTTCTATCTCTCGAGACTTATGTTAAGTCTTCTATCATTTAAAAGCTGGTAGGATATAAGTCCCTGTTGAAACGTACCCACCTGTAGCATTTTTTTGAGGTCAGTAGCCTTGGCCATCTTACAAATTTTTTTGTCACTAGTCTATGTTTTACTTCAGTGCAGTGTTAAAAATTACATACAGCATTTTTACAAATCATTTTGTGCAAGTTCTTTTTGCTTAGGGAGAATTGACTGCTTATTTCTTATAATTATTAGCGTCTTCTGGTTTCTGTTTTACCTTATGCCATCCTCTAGCAAGGCTAAATAAATTGTCCAGGAGTAAAAAGTTTGAAGTCATGAGTTTTTCAGTAACTAGCAAGGCCATTTAATTGGTTTTAGCATATAGCTATACATGTGCTTACTGCTCTCTAAAACTCACTCCCAGCAGCCAAATGCCTCACATGTTCTGTGTTTACAGAACAGATCTGATCAATTCAGTGTAAATTATGTTCTCTCCATTGTACCAGGGGAAGACCAGTCCTATTTGGTTAGTTCCCAAAGTGTGGTGTATTATGTACATTATGTAAAAGGTTTTACTTCCAGTTTCATACTCAGACCATGAGATCATACCTCTTTCTTGTGTATACTAGAAAACAACTAAAGAAAACTAGTAAGATTTTTTTGTTTGTTTTTATTCTTTGAGATATCAATACATAAAGGGATGTGGCTAGACTGTTTCAGAATTTAAGTTTTTAGAGTTGGGTAATTTTCCCAATATGGAGTGTGTCAAACATGTATGTTGCATGTGTATTCACTGAGGCTTATTTAATGAGACAGTAGCAAAATCTCTTCTTAATGAGCCTTTCATGTATAGTACATACAGCATTTCAGGCACAGCAGAAAACAGTGTGGGTTAAAGAGGTTTTACAAATCTGTTCTGTATTATTTTGAAATAGCTCCCCGAGAGAAAGGAAGCACAACTTATATCACTTTAAGAGAAGTGGAAATGAATTTTTACATTTATAAAGCTGAATAAAGCACAAGTATCTTTAAAATATTAAAATAACAAAGATTTTAAATTACAGTTTCCAGAATTCTGTTACTCTGAGTTAAAAAGATCTGTGTTGAAAAATTGTGTACTAGTGGAGTAGAAGGCCATGATAAGATGCAGAGGCTCTCTCCTTACACTATGTGATACATCTGGTGAGGATCGAAACAACAAAAGGCGTAAGCATATACATCAGAAGAAAAACTAGTTGGTACCTCTCTGCATATCTATATGTTTTAAGGTTTTGCCAGGTGGATTATATGTCCTCAGCCAGATCTTTAAAATCCTCTGGTGTTCTGGAAACACAACTGCAAGGTACTTTGGCACAACCTATATCAACATCTTGGCAGTATAAGTCTAGCTGGGGCTTTATCCAACTTCCATTTAAATCAGTTGAATATTTTTTCTGTTAATTTTGGGAATCGGATGGAATAGTGTACCTAGTCATGTGATCTCAAGTTGTCTTTGACTGCAAAAGTAACTGAGGCATACAGTTGTGGTGTAGCCCCAAGCTCTGCAGAGTTAGATAATTAATTATTTAATTAAAGACGTTTGTGTGGACTCTGTACTTATTGGCGGGGCGCACTGGGCACGAACCTACAGATAAATTTCAGCCATCTTTCTTCCAAGTTTAGGCGCACTCTCCAACTTTTTCTTCATTATTGTAAACGCTACTATAATTAGCTGCCTTAGAAAAGCCGTTTGCAGGGTAAGTGGCTGTCAGTCACACTTGGTTATAAACTAATGTATTTTCTTGAATGTTATTACCTGATACCTTCTTGGTTAACTGTTTGGACAGAGCTAGCATTCTGCAACAGCCCATTTGAAACAAAACAAACAAAAATACAAGTGACAAATGGGTAAGTTGTAGCTCTCTTCTGATCTATGCACCTCATCTTGCCAAATGGAGTTGTTCTAACGAGCTAGATGATTTCTGTATTTCAGGAGCTATAAAAAGCAATATACACAAAGGAATCATAGTTTCATTATCACAGTTGACTTTGTTACTCACTAACTTTCTTTGGACAAATCAACAAGTCCAGTGCGGGAGAGGCATGCAGTTTTTATGCTTGGTTTGATTTGCTTCAGAAGAATTACAAATCTGATCAGTGTGATACTGTTCAGACAGCAAAGAAGAACATGAAAACTGATGTCAGTCTGATTCTGTCAAAGCAAATGCTTTTGCCTACCCGTCAATCAGTCACTTATTTGAAGGGTAGGAGATATCTTGTGTTCAGACAAGTAAACAATATTTTTAAAGGTTGTCTTTTGGAAGGATGTTGCAGCTGTCTGTTAACAGATGGTTTGTTTGCATTTACTGTTAAAAGAGATGGGCAAGCCTGTGAGCCCCTGGGGCACAAAAGTCATCGAAATGCATACTGTAGTGCATGTTCCTCCCTCCAAAGGAAGTGAAGCAGACACAGAAGTACAAAACGCAGGGAAACGAAGCCAAAGCCCCTGAGAATTGTTGGGAGGGCATGTATCAGTGCCTAAAAAGTAAGTGGAGTCATTGGAGTCAGACAAGCAGCTATTGGAGTCAGACAAGGAAAAAGAAATCCACAAACAAACAAAAAATGGTTTAACAAATAAGAAGCTAGCTTTGTTGTGGATATTATAAACAATTCTTTGAACAACATGTTTAGTAAAGCCTTGTCTCCTGTGGAGTTGCTTGTGTCTAAACAATAGCGCTCGTGAAGCCTTTCTCATTGGCAAGACACTCATGATGGTGCTTTCCCAGGTGGGTTTCCCAGTGTCTGATGTTGGTAGCGATCTCTGCATAAATGATTGAAGTATCAGTTGCTTTTCTTTGCCTCCTACCTGTTTTCATCAAAGCTGTTGGAACTTCGTTTCGTTCGGGTTATTAACTTCATTTTAGTTGACATGAGTTGAATTGAAAACTTAAAAATCTTGTAGTATAAATATTCCTGCTTCCTTATGGGCAGCACAGCCATGTAACCATACTTTAGTTTGAAAATCATGGCCCCAATGAAAGCTGTTGCAGTAGGACTAACTACTTGAAGATAACTACATTTGTGCAGTGCACGTAAACTAAGTAACCAAAAGGGCAGCATGAGATCCAGGTAATTTTTACTATTGCATGTAATATGTCAGGTTACATACACTACATATAATACCACATATATACGCTAGTACTGTGGCAGAGTAGTGATGTCTGTGGAAACAAGGACATCCGAGTGCTAACAGCTTAAATTACTCAGTTCTACCAGAAGTCAGTCTTTCACACAGGCTTTCTAGTCTGGTCTTTTTAAGAATCATTACTGACAGCCATTTCTCCTTGTGACCGAGGTCTGGAGATAAAAACCTTTATGTCTTTGTAGAGGGAGGAGTAGGAATAAAACTCTGTATTAATTTCTGTATTAATCATTGATATTAATCATTATTTATAGTATTAATACATGCTATTTATAGTTAAGGGTTTTTATTATCACATCTCAAAAAGAAATCCATATGAGCAGCATGTGCTGTGCAGCAGCCTACTGTTCAGGAGAACTGCATGACTTCAGTGGAAGTCGTGCAAAGTTCCAGACGGGGAAATACTTTTAATGGGGGCATCATCAGTATTGGGAACTTGACAGCTTTTTTTTTTTCTTTCCTAACCTGTTTAGTCTCATTTAAGATTATGATTCCTTCTCCCTGCCCTGCTCCCCATTTGTTTTTTTTCTGTTACAGGGAAGATGGGACACTGTTGAAACTCTTAGGTGAAATCTTTGAAATAATTGATTAAAAAAAACTATCGAAGTTTAATTATTTTGTAAATAAGGCTTGTTTTTAGTTTTCTGTAGTTATATCTCATTTTACAATAATAAGACTGTTTGTCTCTTATTTCTGTGAATGACCCACAAAACCCACCACAATTAGAATAAACTATGCACAGAAGAGCTGTAATAAGCATCAAATAAAATATTTTTCAAAATGAAATTTCTTTGTTTGCATTGTTTCTTTTAGAAATAGTTTAATAAAACCTGCATATGGATGATTTAAAACTTAGTGTCCCTTGATTTGTTCAGCATATCTGCGAAAATAGAAACATAATAATGTTATAGTTCATTGAAGTGAGATGATGAAACGTTGCACATACTGTATTTCTGCCAGAGTTTGAAACTGAAAATGGCTTATATTATGAAATAGTGCAATTGTTGGGATCAACTTTCATATATCTTACAGTATTATGAAGCATTATTGTCCTGTTTCTTTGTCCATAACACATGCAATGCTGCCTGTACTCTGTTCTGTGTTTATAGTTTGTAGATATACTTAATGTTATGTATCTTATGCAAGAATTATGGTTCTTTATATCCTTAATTATAGACATAAAGGGAGCTTGAAATGTAATACGCTAATAGCATTTTGCAGTTATTGTTCCAAGCTATTTTCACATATATCAAGATTAGTTCATGTTTCTAACCCCACAATGTTAACCTGCAGCACAGAGAACTCTTCAGAGTGACAGAAAATATTGCCTAAAAGACAGATTTTCACATTAATTTAAGGATTTGTTTTGACTCTAAAAATGAATACCTTAATATTTTCAATCAATTATGTATTCAGGTGCTTTAATTTTGTCCTAGTAAGGTAACAGCCATTACGCTTTTGATTTCTTTGCATTCTTTAAGCCATTGAATGCCAGTAATCAGTTTGTATCCTGCATTAGAAAATGGCTGATCATGGAGTTGTGGTAAGCATTTATCAGTATTTCCCATTATATATATATTATTCATTATATATACACATTATCTATCACACCTTGAACGCAAAGAGCCATTTTAGGATGAAACTTGATACAACAGATCTCTGCATGAGAACGGTGGCTTCTTATCATCAACTTGTTTCTGAATATAAGAAAGGAGGACTGATTTATAAGGGAAATAGTGAATGATCACAATTTCTTTGAGTGGAATTTAACAGCCTGACTCACTGTATTGTCGTAGACCTGCGTAACTGCTGCCTGGAGGTGGGATGTCCTCTAGGCCTTTATGGGGCCACTCCTGGCAACATCTGAGTCCTCCACTAATGCTGCTATCGGAGGTTTCTTGAACTTTGTGTGGAAAATTGAGGGAACTAATTTTAGTTATGCAGAAAACAGACTGGTTGACCACTGCCTAATCTGAGCTTTATATCAGGAGAGCAGTGTGGTACTCCTCTTGTGCTAGTGGTGCGGCAGCTCATGGCCTACACACATGCTAGTCACAATGCTGTAATGCAAAGTCAGGGCCATGATTTTAAGACTGAAGGTGCTAAAATCATTGTACCTTTAACGTTCTTGGGATGCACTTAAAAAAAAGAAAAACTCAAAATAATTTTGTTGGTCTCTGCTTGATCACTAAATTGTAGGAGGAGGAGGATACATGTTATGGGAGTCTGTGCTATGAGTACCTTTCAGGCACAATAATATAAAAAACAGTTCTTTTTTAAAGTAAACTGAGTTAGTTGTGAGAACACTGTCCTTGTGAGATGCTGAACAGAAGCTGAGCTGTATGGATAGAGCTGTGCCAGAGGCTGATTTTTGTTTGGTAGAAGTGGAGGTGTTAGAAAGGAACAGATGGCAATAAAGCGCTGGTGATGTGGCTCTCAGAGAATTTTTGGATTGATTGCTCCCTGGAAAGAGGTTTGGGAATATAAGGAAAGACATTGCTACTGTATCTAAGCTTCAAGTTGAAGTGCCTGAAATAAATGTGTAGCTTCATTGTCATTTTCTCTTTTTAGCAGAAACGACGTGTACAACTGAGAACTAATAATGGAAGGCTTCATGGGTATAGAGATGACTAACCTAGCTCAAGAGCTGTCGGCTGTGCAAAGGAATTGGAGCAATTCTTAGAAATTTTCCTCAAGTGACTGAGGGATGAGAGAGGCTTTGTTGAGGCAATAACCTGAAAAAGTCTTACAAGACTGGCAAATCAGGCTTTCTGGTTGGTTGGACAGATTCAGAGGTGACCAGCAGCTTTCAGGAGCAGATTCCCTGCAAAGCATGGGCGTTCTGGAAAGAAAAGACTAAGAGGGTTGGCAAATCACTTCCAGAAAAAAATTGCCTGCTTGTGTGTGGGATCAGAGAACATAGGTAAGTGTTTAATTTTTATGAGACTTTTTCTTCATTGATATTATAGAAACCTGGAGTGGGGATGTTGGATTGTTCTTGCTCAAGCAGTGTGCAATGTCTCAGGAGGCTTGGGTGTTTCAGTTCCACGTCAATTGCAATGGCAGTCTTGGATGAAAACAGGGTGGTCACTGGTGTTACAAGGTTTAGCTGCTGCAAACATATTATGGTCAAGAATTTTCTGTGGAGTAAGAGCCACCCTCTTAGTTAGGCACAGCACATCTAATAAGAGCAAAAATAGGAGGGAAATAAAAGATTCCACTGGAATGGCCACAAGAGTTCTAGAAAATGGTGTTTCTGAGGTATCAGTATAGTAAAGAAAGACTTGAAGGTTGCATTTGCATTTACAAGAAGACAAGTGCTAGAAACTCAGCTGGGTGTGAGGATGTCAATCCAAATTCTAGGCTGCGTGGTACCTGGGGAGTGAGGAGCTTGGCACAGACTGGCATCTGCTTGGCAGCTGTGCACTACATTTCTCTCTTTCTCTCTTTCTTTTTCTTGTTAAGGCAGCTGCAGAGAGGAAGTTGGGAGCTGCTTGCTATCAACTCTGTTCATTTGCTTCCTGTGCTGGCAATTATTAAGATAATACAGGTTTTATTCAGGACCAATTGTGAGGGATCAGATGAATGCTTTTCAAAGCAAAGAAAGCAACAGTGATAACAGTGATAAAACCTTGAGAAAGCTGTTCATCTACATATTGGTGATGTGAAAAAAATACCATAGCAAGAAAAGTCATAAAGCAGAGCAGGTATGAAGATCAGTTCCCAGCCAGTCTAGACTGCCATCTCTCCGAGCTCCTGGCCAAAGCTGATGCCATCAATGGGCAGTGAGGATGGGTGCCTGTGGCTGGCACTTCTTCCCCATGTCCTGTCCTCTGCAGCCTTGCAGGGGGACTCGTGTCACCTATGTCTGCCGAGGAGCTCTTTGTAAGGTGGCTGGGGACAGCTGAAGGCAGAGGCAAAGCTTGGAAGTACCTGCAGTGTGCTGATGTTTTTAAGATCTCAGCTTTTAAACAGTAGTGGAAGTTAGGTTACTTGATGTGTAACAGGGTTTGTAATACACACAGGAGCACTGATACTGGCCCAGGAATATTTATTTAACAGCCCAAATATAATGGGAAAGCCAACTAAACAAGAACCATGTCATCAGCTCCAAACGAAGAGTCACTGCAAAAGGCAAACCTACTCAGTGATGCGGAAGGCTGCTTTGCAAGTTGGACACTGGGAGTTTTCTCAGTCTTGGAGACATGACAAATCTAATAATTGGGATTTTGCATAGCTATTAGTAACAGCTTTGTAAAAAAGGGAAATAATTTCTTACTCATGTAGTTTATAAAATTCTCCTATAAATTCATTGCTGAACTCAAACAAGTTGTGTATAATTGTTTAGTGGCAAAAAAGTTTTCTTGCCCTTAGGCGGAAAGTGAGATTTAAAGTCCTAAGAGGAAACTAGCTGTTATGTTTCTTGTGGACTGAAGTAGGAATGTGTTACAGCTCACAGAAAATTTCTTGCTACTACAGCAAACTCATTAAAAGTGGACAACAAATGTTACAAAATTCAGCTGCCGTGCTATAAACTACCACAGAGTATGTGAGTGTACTAATTCCTGTTGCTCAGAATTTTGCAGGGACTTTTTAGGTGTAGTAGCAAGGGGGGTCTCATGTTTTTTCTGGATAGAAATGTGGATTGCTTTTTTCTTGAGCCAGCAGCAGAGATTACATATATGCCACTTAATTGCCACTTCATCATTTTCTAACAGCAAAACAAAACAAAAAGGTTTGGGATGGACTCTTGGAAGCACGTCATGAGGGTGTAACACATTTTTTAACAAATCTGTAAGTCTCAATCATAAATTAAAAAAAAGAAAAAAAAAGAAAAAAAAAGTCATTTCTAAAGGATTGCGATTCTTTATCCTGAAGGGAAGGTTTGTTATTTCTTGTGTAACAGAGTTGGCTTTTTGCTGTCCAGCTGCAAGCAGAAGAGGAACCAGAGGCCTGGGAAAAGATTACTTTCATGGCAAAACATAGCTTGTGGCAATCTGAAGTGACAACTCTTAGGTTGTGCAAGGCTGTATTTGAAAGACTACTGCAAGGGTAAGGTGTTTTTTTTTTTTTTCCTTTTTTTTTGGCTATTAAAGCTAGGGGGATGCTGGGAACATGCTAAACCTTTGAACAAGAGCTAGTATGTGAACAAATAATCTGCAGTAAAGCTCAGGTTGTCGCTCAAGGTCGAACATGATGTGAGTCGTTCCAAAATGCAGTAATTTACCTTTGGGTACAAAGTAAAAAGGGTGAGCTTTCCACTGCAAAACTGAAACCTGTGGCTCCTCAGAAATAGGAAGCTTTATCAGTACTGGAAAATTGTTGCACAGTGTGGTAAAGCCCAGCAATGTGTGTTGTAACAGTGGTTAGCAGACCCAGCTGTAGCATTTTCATGACTGGCAGCCTTTTGTGTCTGTTCTTTATGTGATACATTTTGTTTTGTGATCCCTTTGGTATCGCATGTAGACAGGAGGGCAATTAGAAAGGCTTGTGTGGTGATTGCCTTGTGGCAGCAAAATCCTGTGGTGAAGTATCTTTTCCCCGGAGAACAATAGCTGGCAGTGGTGAAAATAGTCTGTAGCACCTTCTGCCCAGAGAGCTTCCGAAGAAGAGGGAGGAGATCTGGACATAGACTGAAGGATGGAGGAGCCTTGTGATCTGAACTGAAGTCAGGGGGAAAAAATGTGGTTAGCTCCTGAGAGTGAGAACAGCCTACGATGGCCTGTTGGGATGTAAAGGAGCCTGAACTCTGCTGGGACTGAACCCCAGCTGCTCCACAGATGCTGTCTGAAGGAGCACCAGACAGACACGGTTCAGTCTGGCTGCCCCAGGGATGTAGAAAGCTGCTCTGGCAGCCAAGGCTGGAAGAGATGGGGTAGTGATATGCTTTCCATCCGTACAGAGGGGGCACAAGCTGTCCCCAGCAATGGCTGTTCCTGGCCACCCAACAGGAACAGGGGTTAGGTGTGCATCAGAGCTGTCTTTAGGCTACATGAAAACTGATTTTGGCAGTGTCTCTGGGAACACCTGACCAACACCCATATAAGTGGGTCACCCACAGGTGACCTTACCCCATTAACTGTCCTGCTTGTTGCAGGGGTTGTTTCCGGAATGAGGGCAGTTCCAGTACGGACACTAAGGGCCACCTTGCTGCTGTAAGGGCGGGAAGGCCTTCTGAGCTCCATGCTAAGCAATGCAACCCTTTTGCATTTTTACTCTGAAATAGCTGTTTCCCTAGTATAAGAAAATGATCAAGCATTAGGAGTGAACTACACAGCCAAATACAACAGTATGGGATACCGACTGTCAATATGTGAGAAGCCATATGCTGTCACTTACATAAATGGAACAATAATTGTTTGCTCCCCTTCAGAACGCAGTTTATGCAGTCTATGTAAAGGCAAATTATTTAGTGCAGTCCAAGGAAAATTATTTTTTTTTCCTATCTAAAGCAATTTAATATCATCTGATGAAACCATTAGAAGATACTGAGCCCAATATGAATCCCTTCGGTGGAATACATGATGTGGAGGAGTGGCTTATCTCACAAAAGCCTGCCTCCATTTAGAGGTAATGGGTTTTTTATTTTTATTTTTTTTTGCTTTCTTAATAATAGAGGAAGGAGAGGGGCAGATCTGCTGGGAATACTCTCCTTATCGTCTTTCCAGCCTATGCTCTTATGAAGAGGAGTAGCTGAGAGTTGAAAGGGGAAAAATCCTGACTATTGTGCTTTCCCTGAGATAAGGGATATTTTAGAGTCCCTTGTCTCATTGCATGAAACCTGGTAAAAGGGAGTTATTAACATAGGGAAGTAGTGTTTGGGGAAAAACAGATCTTAGCCCTCAGGAGTCCCTCTTTTGACTCTTGGTTTGTCTGTGCGCTTTATGTGTCTTTGAAATGGATGCTGAAAGGGGGACTATGACGCCACACAGGCTCACATTGCGGCAGTGACCTGAAGAGGTGAAAGCACAAGTGAAAAGGTCTATTTTAAATGTTTAAAGAATTAATAATTGCTGAAAAGTGCAGGTTACTAGAAGAACAAGCATCTTATGTGCTGTGTTACAGACAGATCCAGCACTCACGGGAGACATTTGTGACAACAGTCTTTCAGTGGGTGACATTTATGTACATGATAAAGAGACAAGACCTCTTTATGTAAAATTTACAATGAGCTTTCTAATGTCATCAGTTTTTTTAGGCTTAAAAAATTCCCTGTCTAATAAAGTTAACTCCTTGCATGCAGTGATCAGCTTTCGGGGTTGAGGAGGGAAGCCCACAGGTGCGTGCAGGGCAGGGTGCTGCTGCGGCAGGGTGCTGCTGCCCTGGCTCCATGCAGCTGCTGCCCCGGGCAGGTGGGAGCCGAAGTGGTGTTTGCAATGACTGCTGTTGGACTGAGCGTGGAAGAGACAGAAATGTATGCCATAGCCTGCTGGTTTTATGCAAATGTACCTGGGAGCTGGGAAGGAAGGGGTACTTCTCAGTGGTACAGGGCCCAATGAAGAGTCATGTAGTAGAGAAGAAATAGAGTACAATGAGGGAGAAGGAATAAGACCTTTGACTAGAAACTGATGCTAAAAACAGTGTGAGGAAACCAAGCAGAGGGTGCCAGACAGTGCAAGGTGTAAAAGCAGAGCATAGACACCACTGTGTCCCTCCTGCTCCAGGGCAGCAGCTCCCCGGGCTGGCCAGTCCCCATGGCTGTGTGGTGCCAGGGGCTGTTGCACTTAACCGAGTGGGCACAGAGCTGAAGTGTGAGCGTGCAGTTTGTTGGTGTGTCTTGTGTTTCCAGCCAGTCATCTTCTGTGCAGGGAGCATTCCTCGCTGCTGCACATGCCCTTATCCTGGCCTCCGCTGTGAGTGATGTTGGGTTGCCTGAGCTTGCCACTTGGTCTCCCAACCTCTATAAATCCAGCTGTGGCCACTGACAGCTTGGATCCCTCCTGTGAGCAGGTGGCTTCTACCTGATGGAGATCAAGAGGAAACAGTGTGTACTGACTCTAATTCAGCCAGGAATTTCCGCTTGTGGGGAGCACCCTCATGAGAGATTTGTGGCATCAGTCACCCACAATACTTTTAGGCTTTCAGGTTTACAATGTAGGAGTTGATAAGAACTTTTAGTAGAAGGCCATAAACATTGTGTCACTTGAAAGCAGCAAGTTTTTTATTATTATTATTTTTTGGCACTGGAAGCCTTTTAATAAACTAAATCCAGCAATAACTAGAGGTGACAAATCTGAATTAAATCTAGTAAGAGAAACTATATACTAGTGTTTTGTTGTGTAATGAATGGGCAAGACTTTAGATTCAGCCATCATCTTACACTCTTTACTTCAAGAATAAATACTTGGTTTTAGGATACTGTAAGTGGCACCTGTGTGGGTGTTTGAAGGACAAATCCTGGAACGCTCTCTTTATAGGATGCACGTTTCTATCCCACATTCTGCATGGAGAAGATGGCATGTACAGGGAGGCTGCATTTTGCCCCATTTACCCCATGTAACCCTGCAGTGGTAAGCACAGGAGAAGCTTTGTGGTGGGCAGTTATTCTCCCCTGCTCTCCCAAAACATTGTCTTCTCACTGAGCTTACAATGTCCCTGATTTAATCGAGAATAAACTGCATGTTGCTAAGAAGTGCACCATCCCATTCGGATACTGTCTTAGATCTGGCAGGCTGCAGCGCATCAGAGTATTTTGATAAGCATCGTGTCTCCTTGGAAACTACTACCCGTAACTTGACGCTCCGTTTGGAGTGTTATGATTAATTTAAGTCTTGCTTCTGCCAAGACACATGGTATGGGCCACCTCCCACAGAAATGAGTAGTCTTGTCGAGTTTATCAGGACAGCTCGCTTGTTCGAAAATGTCCCTGTGGGTTTAGGAGTTCTTTGCCAGATCTCTTCAGGCTGTATTTTAAGCTCATTGGTTATAAACCTCATCTGTTATCTTTAGGTGTACTTTAGGAATCCATTGTCTAATTTGATATTTTAAAAACATTTCTACGAAGTGTACCTCTACAGTTATGAATAAATATAAAGCTCCTTCTGAGGCCATTAAATAGTATTTTAATTAGGCTGGCAAAATTGCGTTCGGCTTGTCTTTAAAGTCTTTAGCATCTTATTTCTATTAACAAAATGGTAATCAACGTTAAATTCTAAAATGTAACCAAAGTAGGTCATATTTTTATTAACTGGAGATAGATAATGAATGTGCCCTATGTAAAGATTTGGATTAAATCTTTTGAGATGCTGAGGATAGTATTTTAATTAAAGTAATCCTTATTTGCATCTATTTGCTACTTAGGAATTTAAGACCTTAGTGATGCATATTAGTGCATTACCTCAACGAATCTAACAGAGATTTAATACTCATATTTGAAGTAGCAATGTCATAAATTAAGAGCATTTGCATAATAAATTTAAAGCATGCTATTCTTTGCAGAGTTTATGTAATTAAGGAACACATACAACATGAAATTTGGAAAATTTTTTAATGCTAGGAAAGTGTACTTTTTTGTTCAATTAGTCCTCATAATATCTTATGATATGCATATCCTTATAATACACATAATCAATATTTTATGGTATCTTACAAAATAAAAACTGCTTGTACTATAGAAAAGTCCAGCTATTACCACAGCTATTACATCTGTGTGCTAAGTTTCTCCCCTAACCCCCAAGTGTTTCAGGACATTTGGCAAAAAGACCGAGAGCAGAAGTCACTGTACTAGGCCTTCATGTCTGTGGAGAAGTGGGACTGTGCAGTCCGTCTCACTGAGCTCTAGAGAGAGGTTTCCAAATCATGTTGTAAGAACTTGATGGAAGAGTTACTAAATTGCATCATCAGATGTCACAAGTCCTATGTCTGAAGTAGAGACTGGGTCTTGGGATACTGGCAAAAGGACTGTGCTTGATGTGGTACTTCATAGCCTAGTGACATGGACGTGTACACAAGGTGGTGCTCAGAGGATTTTAATGAGAATTGTCTTAGAAATGTAAGTCATTTTCATGTATTAAATAACATAACCAGACTCTTATATTAAATAAATTCCACACGTACTTTGCCCCTAAAGACCTCATCTTTCCTTTAGTTTCTAGGTTGCCTTACCCAATTTTTGAGCCCACAGGAGTGACAACTGCAAAGAGAAGATGACAGACACCTTCCTGCCCACTGCTTTGCTCTCACTGTGTGCTGTGGCTCAGATGTGCTGTGACACCAGAGCTAGCTGGAGTTTGAATAAGAGTTTTTGTAGTACCCTTCACCGAGTTGTGAGAAATGCTAAGTTTTGAACTTGGCAAAAGCTTAGCCTGAGAAATACCATTCAGGGGCCACTGGGATCCTGCCTGCCTTAGCACTTGTTTCCCGAGAGCAGCTGACAAGATGCTGCTAGACCGAGTATAAGGAATGGGCAATGTCTGCAGGGAGGCCCTTCCCTGCTCTGCCTCCTTTGGTGTGCACTTGCACTGTCTTCTCCTGAGGACACCGCATACATCACTTGGGTGATGTACAGGGACTTTCTGGTCAGGCTAGCTGGACATCATCAGCAGTGCCACACAGGGAGGGAAGGATCTGACTTCTTCCATGAAAAGCACTCACAGTAACTGCCGGTATTACTCTTGTTGTACTAGATCTTCTTCTTTCCATTTCACATAGTGGGATGTACAGAAGACACTCATAGTAGCTTTGGGTGTGCTTTGTTGGGTTCCTGCATGAGTAGGGATTTCCATATCTCTTTTAATTCTGCTCTTCCCCTTGGGAAAAACTGTACCAACACTTAAACTTTAGTTTTTGTTTGCATGATTTAACCCTGCTGCTCTGGGAACAGTGCTGCACAATTCTTTTCTCTTGGATTTATGACCATCAGAAGCAGTATCTTTCTTGCTCACAAACAAAAAGTGAATCAATGGAAAGATCATAAAGACTTTCTTTATTTGCTTCTTCTCAGAATAACCCCCAAACCATAAAACAACAGTGTCCTATAAATTATCATAAAAGAATGCTTCTATTAGGAGTTTCTTGTTATATGTAAAATAAAATTTAATATTTTATTTATGTCAAAGTAACTGAATATAACATTCTCGTAAGTAGATGATGATGAGAGTAGTCACAGATGAATCTCTCTTTAGGGATGAATGACATTGCTACACTATCTCAGTTTGATATCCCATTTGGTGAAAAAAAGGGAAACCAGGCAAAAGAGGACTATGTAACACAACAGGCCAGTCTTATTCAGGCTGTTTACTAATTTTTTATTACAAATGTCCTTTACATTGGTAATTGATATATATATTTATACTTATTTACACTGTTTACGTTTGGTAGCATTAGTTGTCAAATTACAATCTTTCCTATATTTATTATACTGTGGATGCTGGCTGCAGCAATTCTGCCTTTCTGTTTATTTTCACATTCCTTGGATTGATGCTGAAAATTACATGTTATTTTTAATTCCTTCATAAACCTGTGTCGCAGACGTAGAAAGACCTCAACTATTGAGATCAAAGGTCGGTAAACTTTGCTAGATAGCATGGCATAGAGTTCGGCTGTGATGAATGGTGCTAGGACTTGAAATAGGACTAGCAAGTCTAAGAGCATGAGTCACTGTACTAGGTCTTCGTGTCTGCAGAAAATTGTGTGTGAACTGCTGGCTGAAAGCATCGACAATTTTCCATTAGTAATGAATTACAGTAGTAATTTCATTAATTTCTTCACCTCAGTCAGGATATGTTAGTGTAAGTTGCTTAACCAAGCATCAGAGGAGCCATTGCAGTTAACCTTTAGTCCTTTGCTGTGTAACCAGGACCAGTTAAGAAGTAAATTAGCGTAACATCCCTTTTAAAAAAATTACTTTAGATAAGCAACGGACATAATTTTTGCCTGTTTTTAATTTAATAGCAGGTTTATGGTTTTATGCAAAACCATTCACATTACATCTGACCCTCTGGGAGCTGGGTTTTTTCGTCTGTGTAATTTGGTGTCTTTAATAATCTGCTGTCTGTTAAATCCAACACAGACTTGATTAATGAATTGTGATGAACCAATGCATTAATTTGCAGGTTCAGTCTAATACCCTAAAAGGCTACATCAGTGCTTCTATAGTTATTAATGCTAATAAACTTGAGAGAAAAAGCAAAGTGAGGAGGGGTAAGGGAAGGTAATATGTGACAAGTCTTGTCTTTATTCAAGCATTTGTGCTGCAGCTACTTTTCTTTCAAGAGGACTGCAAAAGTCCTTTGCAACACAAAATATCAAATCAAGAACTGCTTAGTAGTGTTTAAAAATATTATAAAATTTCTGAAGCTATGTCTGTGCCATAGTCAAATCTTTTATTGACTACTTAAAGTCTTTATTCAATAGCTTTTCATGCTGTATTTTTAAACACTGTGTAACAGTTTTGAACTCATTTGTTGTTAAATCCATAGCTGAAACACAATCGTGAATATAAATTTCTCTAAAAAGTCACAGCAGAACCCTGCTAGATCATAGGTACATATGCACAAAGGTAGGCATATATATGAGAATGGTGGGTACTTGACATTGATAAACTTTACTATGACAAGCAACTCATTCCTAAGACTATGTCAAGGCTTTTGAGATGATCCTTTTTGAATTAGAAACTTTAAATAAATCGATGAGCAAAATTGTATATATAATACACATATTTCAAAACCTTAATGTGTCTATTGCATGTAAGGATTCAAAAGAGTAGAGTGTTTTTGCAAAGTGGGTTTCAAAAGGTCTGGTACATTGAGGAAAAGGAACTGTAATTGATTTATTTATTTTTATTGAGAAAGTAGGGTTTAGGACTAGGATAGTAATATGGTATAAAGATTTTAGGTTGGTGTAAAAATGTATGAAATTTTGTCTTTGATGTTGAGCCTTTAGATCTTGAAAACATCTTAAAACAGCATAGAAGTTCAAAGAAAGGGTTTTGTGTCTTCTCTCCTTGGGTATTAGCTCACAATACTGGAGCTTTGGCTTCTTCAAATTACAATTCTAGCCTTGCCTTGTTCTGATAAATATAATCTAAGAATTATTATTTTAGACATCGATGTATCCATCTTTCTGTCTATTAAAATATAGCATGACGTTTAAAGCCCATTTTAGCAATCATGCCTCGGGCATTTTCTTTCTAGTGGGGCGCAGGAATTTTCACTTGTCCTTGAGATAAATGACACTGGTATGGAATTGGCATCTCTAAGTCTTGCTTCAGCATCTATGGCACCAAAGTACCACTGGAAATCTTGGAACGACACAGAGAAATTGACACTGTTTAGGCTGAGCCAAATCATTTCTCCCTATTGCTGTTGCTTCTTACACTTCCTTACTGTTAGGGAGAGAATAATCTCTGCTACATCTCAGCTATTTTAATAGGATTCAGAACACATGATCACATTAGATACTGTACCTGAGGCAATCTGTGTTTAGACTGGTGATAATTACATGCAAAAGTCATTCAACAATGAGGCAATTAATGCTGATGAACTTTAATAAAGTCAGCTGTCAGCAATAGATATTACTGGCAAGTTTCCTAATCCTATATTTATAATGCTTTGAAATTCCCTTATGTTCTACTCTATAATACATTTCTGTTTAATAGGATAAAAAAACAAGTAGTTTGCCACCAGAAAATATTGCCAGCAACATATTTATATATGACACAAATATGAACAAAGAGGTCAGAAGTCATTCTAGTTATCAGATTTACTCCAGTGATTGGTGTTTACCAAAGAAGATGATAGACAGAACAAGACAAATCCTCTAACTCTCAGCAGAGGAGAGAAAAAGCATTAGATAAGGAAGCAGGGCTTACACTTTGTTTCATTGTTGATTAACAAGCATTAAATTATGCTTAATGTCAGATGTAGACAGGTCATTGTAATGTGATGTCAGTGTAAATTAGAGGATCAAGAGAGTTAGTGTCTGGGATTTACAAAATTCCTGAATCTGCACACTTTGCTACAGATATACTTTTGTGAATTTCTAATTATCCTTTTTTTTTTTTTTGTATTTCTTAATTATCCTAATTGGTTTTATAGCCAGATTTCCTTGCATTATAAACGCAGAAAAATTCATTATAAAGCCATTATTCTTTAGAATAGAAAATGGATGTTGACTCCCAAGGTTCTTTGACTTTCCATAGGCAACTATGAAGTCTCAGCATTTGGCAAGGGGTGACGTGATGGGTAGGAATAAAGTGTCCTCCTTTTTTAAACTTTGTTGAACATTACAAAGGCTGTGCAGATCTGTGGATATTTCCTTTAGATCAATTGCTGTCACTCTGTGGACTGCAGCTTAGGAACCACTGCTCTAACACAAGGAATCTGAAAAATACAAAACAAACTAATACAGGATATAAAGCGATAGCTCAGGAAAGAGTAAATATAATTCTGTGAAATGATATATAAACACTGTTCAATGGGAATAGTTTTAAAGTGGCAGAAATAACATTTGTCTTATTGCTAATCAAGAATAATACATGTAAACTATGTATCTTTATAGAGGTGTTACATGTTAGGTTTAGGGCAGAAGCTTGCCCTGGATCCCCTGGAAGAGCTGTGCCAGCAGGAGCACCAAACACTGTCAGTTTGGAGAAGGACTCCTCTCGTCAGATGCTTTTCCTTTTATTTAAAAATGCAATGAGAAGCACCGGGATGTATTTTTTCTGCTGTGTGTTCTTATTGAATACAAAGGCTTTATCTTTAAGGCCAGAGAAGTCCTGAGGGAATATCCCAGTAAGTTTATATTTCTTCTTTTCCCTGTTGGGCGTGGTTAGATCCCTCGCCTGGGTGCACTGGTTGTCTAAGCCTGCGTGACTTCTGATGATCTTCTTTTACCTATCTGTGACAAAAGCAATGCTGGCAGTCTTGCAAGGTGGTGAGTAGCCACTAAATGCATGTTCAGTAGCTGAAACTACATGGTATTTTCTTTTTAAGCTGTTGGACTATGTTAATCACTAAAAAACATGCATAAACGAGGAAAATCTGGTTATGTTTGTTGCAATCGTGTTGTGGTAAATGTTAAGGTTACAAATTATGGTTCATGTGTACAAAGCTTTGGTTTCAGATAGAAAAACTCAGGTATTCAGCATGAGGTTAAGTTTCTAGGGTGAAGTTGGAGATGAATCACAGCTGGATTTTGGCTTTTGGCTTTAACGTCTACTAATCTTTTTCTAGCAGCTGACAGAAAGATCATATTGAACTAGATAAACTGTACAAAATTCCTGCTGTTTTAACCTGAAATCATATGATAGAAAGGTTGAGAGTTGGAAATGAAAAATGTAATGGAAAACGTTCCTCATGAAGTGTTGGAGGCAACCTGCAGCAGAAGCCCAGCAGGACACAGGTGAGAGTCAGGCCAGGCTCGCCTGGAGCTCTCTGACTGTGGAAAAAAACTGTTTTGGCCTGTCTGGGTTTGGCTGCTTGTGTCCTTTAGAACTGAAAAGGGAGGGAAGAAGGGAAATGGAAATAGAAACTGGGGAGATGGGGCCCTGGACATGGCAAGACAGAGAGCTGACAGCAGTGGGGACTCAGGAAAGCATCAGTGATGGGGTTAGAAAGGCTGCAGAAGACAAAGGTCTGTGTGGGAGATGGCTGTTCCTGTGCTGAGGAAAGCAGGACAGCCCATAGGCCAGCAGTGTGGGCTCAGATCTGTGCTACGATTTCAAGTGGCAGTCCCTCACCAAAGGGGAAGGGCTGTCAGGGAATCTGCACTGGCCTGCTCCGCACGGTCAGAGCCATTCTACTCCCCAGGAAAAAAGGAAATTAATAGTGTGAGAGAAAAATGCACGTGTGTGGTAGGCTCACCTATTTCCCTGTCTTTGCTGAAGCAGGTGATTGAAATGAGTATGGCTTTCATTTGCTAGTGAGATCTATAAAGTTTTTAAACATCTGGTACATAGTGTAATAACTCCTTAAATTGCTGAGACACTCATGGTATAAGGCAATGCTGCAAACTATGTAAACAGGCTTGTCACTAAAGTCAAATGTAGGACATTCGTGTGGTTTTCTTACTTTTCTACTCTTTCCTGTGAGAAATAGTATTCTACTTAAGATCGGTGATTGGGGGTGTTTATTCTGCATTTTAAGCAGGTTCTTACATTGACATTCTTTTCTATGTTACATCAGTACAGGAGAAAAAGCTTTGAAAAAGATGGAGGGTATCAACTATCCAAATTAGTACATTAAGTTCTGGATGGGTGGATGACTTGATGGATACAAACCTGGTTGGGTGATGGGTCTTGGAGGGTTGTGCTTGATGGGTTGCACTCTGCCTGTCACATGTGAGAAGCAGGGGTCTGTCCTAGGACCTGGCCTGTTTGACATCCCTATCAGTGGATGGACCTGGTGGAGTGCATCCTTATCAAGTTAACAGGTGTCACCAATCTAGGGGAGGGATGCCAATTGATGTGCTTGAGGGCTGGGCTGCTTCAGAGAGATGTAGCCAGGATAGAGAAGGGGGCTGCCAGAGACCTCATGAAATTTGGTAAGGACAAATGCCAAGCCCTGTCCTGAGGAAGGGGGAATCCCTGGGGTTCTCCTGGACTGGCTGTAAGAGTCTCTGTGAAAAAGTGCCTAGGGTCTGGCAAACAGCATGCTGAATGTGAGACAGCAATGTGCCCCAGCAGTAGCTAAGGTATCATTAATGATGTCCTTAGGTGGAGTGAGTTCAGTGGAGGGTCACCCAGACGATCAGGGGCTGGACAGATTGGGCTCCCATGGTTCCTTCCAACCTGAATTATCCAAGGAGCTTATGAAGCAGAGCGGGGGGGGGGGGGGGAATTCAGAGATGGATACCCTCCTAATGCTGAGACTGTAACATTTAGCTTTCAGATTTTCTATGAACTCCCTAGACCAGGAAGTTGTTTGCCCAGTGCAATCTTTTTAGATTATATTTAACCATTTGTATTTGTTCTGGTGGGCTAATTCCTCAAAATAACACTGTGGGATTTTTTAGGAGGTTTTATTTGGGAGAACCCAGTCCTACTTGCTTCTAGTACTGGAGAGATTTGTAGCTTCAGATGGGGATTTCAAAGGTTAGTTCCTTTCTCATTGTTTGTTTTCTAGGGTTTATGTGTATATATTGTTTTTAAATGAAAGATTGATTTGGCCCATTTATTTTTGAAAAATTGTTTATCTAAGCTGGGATTTATCTTAAACACGATGCAGCTGCACTGAAATATTGGACTTCCAAGAATATGCTGTGAAATGCCAGGGCATGCTTTTTGTATGGGAAGAAACAAACAAAACTGAGAAGATGGCTGTAAAATTCAGTTGCAGGTGCCATCTGAGCTCCATGAATGAGCAAAAGCAAGTCTTTTCTGAGGTGTGGGCATGCGTTGTGTGTTGTGCTGGAGTTTGTGATTTGGGCTGATGTGTTTGCCTCATGTTTCTAGCCGGTAAAGCAGCTCACACAGCTGGTTACCATGTCCCTGACGTCCTGACCCAGGGATGTGTCTAATCAGCAACTGCATCCGTCTATGCCTGCAGAGAGGAGGCAGGTCAGGAGAGGATAGTGTTGGCTCCCCCTTGTCAGGAGGCTGCTACAGGACGGTAGGCCCAGGGGGCCACAACAGCTGCTCTGAGGTGACCCAAGCTACTGAGGGAGGCGGGGGTCCCAGTGGGGGCCAGAGCCCCATGCTTTGGGATTATGAGGATGTAGGAGGGTGTGTGTGGAGACACCAGGTGCTGGGGCTTAGCATTTTATTTAGATGAACCGACATTTTTGAGCATGACCGGCTTATTATTTTCTCTCAGAATGCCCAAAGTGGAAGAAGAATCGGGTAGGCGTAGTAGGGGAGGGAAGCCCCAGCACGGGCAGCGGGCGTGGAGGCAGGCCGCTAACACCAAGAACCTGACGGGGCCGTTGCCGCCGGGCTGCCCGCCAGCCGAAAGCAGGGACTCAGACAAAACCTTCCCCGGGCTCCGCTAGGGGCTGCTCGTGGACCGTGCCGGGCCCTGCCCGGGCGGGGCGGCGGCAGCAGCTCCCCGCGCAGAGCCCCGGGACCGGGCCGCGCCGGGCCCCATTGCCGGCTCCTCACGCGGGGCTCCGCTGATCCCCCGCCAGCGAGTGTCATGCGGGCGTAATTACACTCCCTCCCCTTCACCCCGGGGTATTTTATTTATTTATCTATTTATTTTTTTTTTCTCAAATATGTTAATATGATAGTTTAAACTTGCAGTCCAAACCTGCTTGCTTATTGGAAGGGCTTGACTGTAACTCAGCCATAATCTAACGTTAACGTGTTTACAGGGGATAACTCAGGTGTCTTCCCTTCTTAAGGCAGTGTTGGTGAGGTTTTTATCGTGAATGTACATTAAGAAAGTGTTGTGATTCCTGTTTCCTTTCTCGTCCTCTAAGATTGTTGGCTTCTTTTTGCTTGTTTCCTGTAAATACGGACTTGAAAAGTTATTTCAACCATGAAATCTTCTAAAATGCCCTAAAATATCTTTAGCAATGCGACCGTTCAAATCGTTGATCCATGACAGACAGTAGGCTTTGATTCAGACATTTGTGAGATAATATGTCATTGAGTGATGCCATCTTTGTTTTCACAAGGTTAATATCCCACTGCTGATAGTTAATGAGTTGACACCAGAGAGATAGAGAAGATCAGAAAAAGCAAAAGGCAAGGCTATACAGATTTTTAGTGTAATATTATAAGAAAATCGGGTGTCACGCAAAAATGCCACTTCGTATTTCATGAAGGTGAAGTCATGGTAATTACAATGTTTTGATAAATGTTTCATCAACATATTTGGTGTCACTGTAGTTTCTTCTGTTTCTCCTCAGGTCTTTCTTTTCCACAAACTTTTACAATAGTTGCAGTGGGAAGAGCACACTCCAAGATTTTTATTTTTATTTTTAATTTTTTTTTTTGGGAGGGGAAAATGAATTAGTTTACTTGTCCTGGTTTTGTTTTAGTTCTGAGTAGGCTTAAGGAATGTTAGTAACAGGGCTGGAAGCATGTTGGTAACTGTGCAATAATTGTGCACTCTGTTGTCAAAAAGCCTTAACAAACCCTTAAGTGAGTCTAATTAAAACAGGCTTTGATAATAGCAATAATAAAGGATTACTTTAATTTATACTGTAATGAAAGGATCTTGCCATTAAATAATACAGGAAACAGTGGAACTACTTTTTTCAGAGCAGACAGAAATTGCATGCTGTGTTTTTACGATCATAGTTAAGTCCAAGTGATTACCTTCCACGCAAATAGCAAGAACTTCAGAAATGAAGTAGTCCGTCCTTCTTGTGAGGAAGAAAAGGTGGTGGTCCAATTATCCTTATCTGTTTCTAGTGTGTCTTTCTTCTGTAAACCTTGCACATGTGCACCAAAACCAACCATTTTAATGCAGATTGTGCCTGACAGGTTTTGTGTTGTCTGACACCAAGCTTTGGGCTGGAAACATTACAGATTTTAAATATTTTTTTTTTCTTTTTTTCCCCTTGGAATTTCTTTTGCTGTACTTTGTTTCTTGGCATCTTGTACATTAGTCAGGATTGTTTCAGAGACATGAAATGACAGCTTCTTTTTCAGAGCATGATGCTAGATACCAATAGGATTGCCCTTCTCAAGAAAACAGGTTGCCAGCCTGTGAAGGATCGTGTGGTACGATAGACATGTCAGGACATATGGCTTTAAACTGCAGGTTAATCACTAGGGAGCCTCATGTCAGTTCTCCACTTTTCTGCTGCAGACTCTATTTTTTTTTTATAATTTACTGAATTTTGTATTTCTTTTCCTGGGACACTGGATAAGGTTTGAGTTGTATTTTTGAGAGGGGAAACTGGAAAAAAACACACCCTAAGCAACATACCCATTTATTTCATAAGGTAAATTAGAGCCTTGAAGTCAAGTTTCATTTCATTTTCTGATCTTCTAGTGTTCCAATGAATGAACATATGAAGTGACTGGAATATGACATTCACACATTGTAATAATCTGTTTAAATGATAGCTGGTAGAAGGGTTAAAAAACAATATGTTTAAGTATTGAGAAACAAGAATAATAAAGAATCAGCAACCTCAGAACAGAATATAACAGGTTGCTACTTCTGGGCCTTATGTTGCTTCTGTGTATTATAAAGAAAACACCATAATAATAATAAAATGAAGGATAAGCAACTAAACTGTGGATTCAGGGTTCACTTTTCAGTTCTACCTAACTCTTCGTAACTTTACAATGAAAGATTCAGAAATTGAAGCCAATTACCATAATATGTGGTGGTTTGGTGGGAGCATGTTCTACATCAGACAGTTAAAAGGTTTATTGCTATTAGGAGCTTGTTAATGCCCTTGATAATGTCTCTAGTTGCTTTGTAATGTCTCTTGTTGAAGTATAGAATTCTTTTATCTTCTTATTACATTATGCAGAAACTTGAATTGAAACGATATTTGCAGGAACATTTAAAGTAGTGCATCAATCAGTTTCAAAGAAGAGAAAATGTTCTCAGAATAGCTTATAAAAGATAACTGTCAGTTTTATTTTGGATGAACAAAGAAACCAACGTAAAAAGCATTTTATTGTAAAAGCACACTGTGCAATTCAATAAATATTCCATATAATATAAAGGAAAAGAAAGTTCATAATTATCTGATGACTTGAATGTAATTTAAGTAATACTTTCAGAATATAGCAAGCAGTGAAGCACCTTCATTCCCATGTATTCCTTCTCCCAGATCAAGTCCTCAGTAGGAGATAACTTAAATCATCTTGTTAATGATTTGAATGGATAAGGTATGGTTATAATTTAACATTATCTTCCAGAAATGTAAAAGTCTTCACAAACCACCTCACTGCATTAGGAAAACAGCAGCAGCAGTCTTCTCACTCTTCCCCCCCCCCCCCCCCCCAAACATGATTTCTTGTTATTTATTTTCCTTCTAGCCTTTCTTACCTGCTTTAGCACAAGGTTATTTGAGTATTTATACATTTGGATTATAAACCTTCTATATGACTTGGTTATAAAAGACTTTCACGTGGTGTTATTATCCAGGAAAACAGTTGCAAATAGTATGCTCCCTGAACCTGTAGTATCTTGCTAGACCACACAAAATATGGCATGTTTCAAATTCTCTTGTAGCCTGTAAACCAGAAGCAGCTCTCCCCCTGCTTTATTTCATAAAAAAAGTAAAAAGGTGGTAAAAAAAAAAAAGAAAATGCTGAAGATGACATACAGAGTTGTAAATACTCTGCTCGTACAGCAAACACTTTCCAGATAAATTTGTGTTTTCTCTCTTTGGATCTGTAGTCTTCTCAGAATCCACTGTGCCCCTGCACTTCAACACAGCATAAGATTTCTAGTGTAATAATTCAGTGGTTATTTCTGGAGGGTTTAGTAAAGCAAAGAAGTAACTGATTGTAAATACACTGATTAATTTTTTTAGTAACTACATTTTGTGCACCTATGATTTGTAACTTCTTTTTGTTACTATTATGAAAGGGTATACAGCTTACACCTGCATTATTAAAGTGTTTATTTTTCATTTCTAAAACTTTGTAAAGAGCATTATTTTATTATTATCATTATCACTTTGTTCATGCTCTGTTCTCACTTCACAGCTTCAAACTAGGAACATTTTAAAACTTGCAGGTGTTCTTAAAAATTACACGCTATTGAGAAAGCTTATGGCTTTTAAGCACTTACACTAGTGGCTCCAGTGAAACCTGCTGTAATTGATCGATCAGTTGCACGTTCACAGCTTGTTTAAGCTGAAATTCTATTTCCACGATACATTTTTCTGCAAAGGACTTCCTGCAAAATCCCTTCTGGAGCTGGTTTCCTTTATTCCCGTGGGACATGCTGCAGTGCCAGAGGAAGGAGCACTGTGCCTGTCCCTGCACGATCCCCACCTCTTCCCTTTCGTTCCCTGATGCTGCCTTCCAAGCCTTTCTTGGCCCGGCTGTCATTACAGCACCCCAAAAAGAGCGTGTGTTTAATAACACTTCCGACAACTTCTGGAAAGGAGCTCCGAGTTATTGAACCCGTGAGAAGGCAATAATCGACAGTGAACAAGTTGGTGGGCTGTACACATCTGTGTACTCTGCCTTGGAAAATAAAGGCTGTTGCCGTAGCAACTGCCACAAGCTGGGCCCGTGCGTTAGTTATGGTGAGACTGGGGCGTTGAGAGCAGGCCCCGGCCCCCGCCTGCGCGCTGGGACCGTGCTGTGCCCAGGGGCCAGGCCTGACCGCTGGTGCTGCGTGGCCGCAGCAGCCTTGTCTCGCCTGGGGAGCAAATAAAAAAAAAAAGTGTCAGAGTACCCCTGTAAACGAGCAGCCCAGCTGTAAAACGAACTGCGCAGAAATTGCAACCGAGCTGATGATGATCTTGGGATCTTCTTACCAGAAGGCGCTGTTGTTCCAGACTGTAATCACTTTCCTTGTTAGGAAAGTGTGTTCATTTGTCCCAGATTTACTTATCTTTTTTTTCGCCTTAGTTATTAATGGGCAGGTCATATTGGCCTGAGAGGCGATGCTGGTGGGGGAGCATGAGGAGTGATAGGGGGAACTGCAGGGCTCTTTCCAGGAGCACACACCAGAAACCCTACTACAGGAATAGAAGAATACATTAAAATCACACAGTACAAGCAGCTTATACTTTAGCATGACCCTTTAAACCACGCAGGCTGCTGTGATGCATGCTGTGAGCAGCTCGTTTGGCAGGGGTGGCGGTGGGGCTGGCTGGGTGCTGCCCCGGAGCTGGGCTTTGGGATGCTGTGCTGCCAGCAGGAGTGTGGAGCAGCCATCTCAGGAGGTGCAGGAGGGGCGAATGCATCAGTACGTGGGAAGCTGGTGGCCAGGGGTTTCTAATCCACTGTGGTTTGAACAGAAGAGACCTGCAGCTTGTAAGGAATTATACAAACACAGAGCGGCATAAAATTGTTACTGGCTGAGCTTGAATGTGTCTTGTAATACGTAAGGCTTAAATAACTCTGAAAATAAGAAAGGAGCAGGAATTTGACTTTCCTAGTTAGCAACATTTTCAGTTATATGCTGGGAGGAGTAGAGGAAGTTATGCATGGATATGGTAAACGCAATAACAAAATCATAGAATGGTTTGGGTTGGAAGGGACCTTAAAGATGATCTAATTCCTTCCCCCCCCCTGCCTTGGGCAGGGATGCCTCCCACTAGATAGATGTTGCATGCTGCAAAGAGTGAGCTGATCAATAGGAGGAAACGCCGTGGCTTGGGTGCCTATCCTGTGAGCCATGCGGAACGTCAAAATGGAGGGCCATTTCTTCTTTTATTATAACAAGAAAAATGTTATGTTATAGCAGTAGCACCTGTAACACCAAGCTGAGAAAAAAGAGACATGAGAGTCTCTTACCCAAATACCAACCGTTAAATCAAAATGGAGGGAAGTCTTAGGAAGGGAAACAGACTGAGGGGTCCTGTACTGTTTATGTTGGCTGCTGGCAATTCTCCTGCAGGTGTGACCTGGCCTCAGCAACAAACCCTCCGGCACAGGTGCTGAGCGTTGCACCACTGTTACAGAACTGGGCTCACTTAAATTGCAGGAGCGGAGAAGTGATGTTTTAGCAGAAGAATTGAGTGGGAAGAGACAAATCTTGCTGTAAAGAAAGTGGAGAGTGTATGAGTTAAAATAGATTCCTCTCTGAAATGCCCATGTAGCTTCAATAGCTCCACAGGAGTTTTAGGATTACAAATGGCAGCAAAATTTGTGCCATTCTGCATAATTGTATTCTCTACAAAGAAAGTTTCCTACGTCTTTTAGCAAGGATATTACTTTCCTTAGAATGAAAATAATTTCCTAATGACATCTTTTTGTGCCAAAGATTAAAAAGGTCTAACAAGGAGTTCTAAAAAATAATGAAGTGTTTACATTGAATCCGTTAGTTTTACAGGTAGAATAATGGCACAAAAAAAGAGAAAAGTTTGGTTGGTGAAGGGAAGGCGAAACATCTTGGTTCCTGACTTGTCACTACATTCATCCTCTCTCTTAGCTCCCACTGTTTTCACTGGCAATATACAGAGCTATATTTGTCTTTACTGAGGTTCAGTTCTGCTAAAAAAAGTCTGGTTTTATCTCTCTGCTAATGTTTGATTTCAAGCCTTGCTTAAGGTGGATCTCTGACAGATGAGGACAAACTTGGAGTGTCTTGGTTTGGCAACGGTTCAATCCCTGGTAATTTTATTAATTTAAATTTAGTCGCAGTTGACACACTCAGGAAACGCTGTCTCTTTTGCCCCATTGCAGCCTAGAAACTCTCAGCGATCGCTTGGTTGTCATAGCTGGCGAGCACGAGCCCTCCGTGCTGAGCTTACAGTTCTGCCTGCCATCTATGGACATTCCTAATTACTTTGGAGGCACTCCATTTGTAGTGCATGCATAATTAGTTAGTTATTCACATTTTATTTTAGCATCTTTTCTAGCCAGTACACTAATGAAATCCCGTCGTGACATCAGACCCTTCCTGTTGAAGTGGGCCTTCCCTTTGGGGATCCAACACCCTTTTAAATTAATGAGCCGCTTTACAGAAACTGCTTCATAATCTTATGTGCATGTCTGCAAGGAAATTTATAAATTGCCTGGCTTTTCTTAGGGTCTGATCCAAAATATGTTAAAATTAAAGGAAAATCCCCTATTAGTATTGCATGCTTTGGGTCAGGTCTTGTGTGAATTTTTGATTTCACATATTTACACTAACTCAGTAAGGGAGAAGGGCCCTTAAACCTTCACACACACGCAAGCAGAAGTCTATGTGGGAAGGAAGCTGATTAGCACTGGAGGCTCAAGGTATAGGATGGACTGTAGATAAGAGTTAGTAATAATCTATTAATAACAAACTTGGGTTTAATATGAAGACTGAGAAGAGTGTAGGAAATAAAATTGTACAGATTAGTCTCCTACAGACTTGGGCTTCTTTTAGGCATTATTTTGGTAAAACATGAAAATCGTGAACCCTAACTATTTTTATTACAGACTGTGGTAGCTTTAGCAAAACTTGAAGCAACATTTTCTCTCTATGCTCACATCCAGCACATCCTGGATTTTTTAAGTATAATTGAACCCCAAAAAATAGAAGAAAGAGAGAGAGAGAATGGAGAGAGGAAAGGTGTTGCTTAGCACAGCCTCATTCAAATGATCTGAAATTGGTATACTTGCTGGAATTTGGGAGGCATCTCGGAGCTTGCCAGGTACACAGGCAAAGGAGGGAAGGGAGTGAGTGTCCAAAATGGAGAAGTAAAGCTGTGCTGCGGTCTGTTTAAGCACGTGTACTTGATCTGACTATGCTTGAAATTCTGGTGCAGGTGCATTTGTTAAGCACATTTGGTCTTCCTTGTATGCTGATCATCATTTCAGTAAAGGGAGACTTGTTTTGTGGCAGGTAGATGCGGATAACTTCTTTGTAATATTTGTAAATGTGTTTATTTTCTTTCAACTTTAGATATGCCAATCTTCTCTCTTTGCAGCATGGTTTACTTGACAAGCACTCTTGTCCTGAAGACAGTGCTTTCCCTTTGGTGGTACTGAGAGGCCCGCAGGGTGATGTGTTTGCAGCACCTAGCTCTGCCGTATGTTTCCTTGCCTGAACTCCCCTTGCCGATTCCAACTTTGTGCAGAAAAAGAACGATACCTCAAAGCCTGGATACAGGTCTGCCTCTGTGGAGGAGTATGTGGAAGGAATAGAGGAGGGTTTGACAGTGATTACTCTGAAATAAAATTCTGTGTGTGCCATTTTCTCCTTCTCCTAGGAGAGGCAGCCCTTGTGGTGGAGACCTGGGAAAGCATCCTTGCTGCTGTAGGGCATCTATAAGGCACAACAGAGGACTGTCTTGTGGGGTCTGGCCACAAGCTCCAGTCCTAGATTTTTTTTTTTTTTTTCCTCCATGCAATTCTATCAATGCTTTGTGCACTGTCAGATTGACCACCTCATTTTTGGGCTGTTGTCTGGTAATTTTTTTGTGACTTGGATTATTTTATTTTTGCCTTTTGAAGGTCCCTCCCTGGCTTTCCATGGTGTATGAGGAAGGAGAGAGAAGTGACTCAATAATTTCTCTCTACGTGCTCTTGATTTGCCATTCCACAGCTGGGGAGGGATTTCCAGCTTTCAATATCTGTAGGTCAGGGATGATGGGGAGAACATCTGGGATTGGGACTCCTGATACCTGGAGTTCAGGGGAAGCACCCATGAGGGTGTGCATTATCCTGGTGTTATAGGCTAATTAATCATCTTCTAGTTTCCCCAGTATTACCAGAGGCTTCTTTTATATCACTGTAAATAGTATTTGTAAGACTGGTTGTCCTCCTGTCTGGAATTCAGTAGGTGGATTTCTGTGTGCAGCAAGACCAGAACACTTTGCCTCTTTGTGGCAGCATAGCCTTAAGTATAGACACTTATATGGTACAAGGGAGAAACTGCAGGAGTCTGAATGAAACATCATGTCTATTTTCAAATGGACCGTTGCCTTACTCCTGCCATTCTTATTGCTTTTTGGGAACAGCTGCCTCTCCCAGCTAATGCACACAGCTCTAAGTAAGAAGACAGGCAGCAGAAAAATTAGTAATTTTTTCCCTTTCAAGTCACAAAGAAAGAGCTCTGAGAGAGGAAAAGTGACCAGGGCTCCCAGACGCTAAGAATGAAACTAGTTAAAATTCTGCAGCTCACGCTCCTCGCAGGGGAAGAATCACATTCCTGTGTGGTTTGACTTGGTAATTCACTTGTAGAAACAATTATAACATGCAAATATTTATGAATCACTGTATATGTTGTAATCTTATTTTCAAAACAAACATTGCTTTGTACTGTGGCTCCTAAGTGTTGTGAGTCAAGAGATTTTCTATCCTTTATCCCATTTCAAGCAACAAACTGCAGGGAATAGATGCTGCTGCTCAGACGGAGGGGTTGTGCAGTGGCTACTAGAGCACCATCAGCTTCTGGCCAGTTGTCCCCATTCAACACGTCGTTTTAAAAATATTCACATTAGAGTTAAAATTGTATTTTGTTGTTATTTAATTGCTATTTAGCCAAATGTCACAGCCAAGTAGATGGTAATATTCATATTGAATTTGGCTTGTAAGCCCTAGTCTGCACTGGCTGCTCTTAAGCCTCACAAGGCCCGAGCTTTCCTGCTGGTCACCACTTGTGCTGCTTTTCCCCCGCAGCTGCGTATAGAAGGTGAGGCGTGAGAAAAGCAAGGCATCTCTGCATCACTTTGCCAACAGAGCCCAAGACAGAATTATTTGAGGAGGCGTGGAGGGCGGGAAGAAGATGGAGGGGACGGTGGAGGTTTAGGAGCTGCAGTGAGTGCCCAGTGCTGGGCCACACCTTGCTGGGGGTGGAGGGGTAGTGCTATGCATTCTTGCTGGTTTTAGGGAAGGATGAATGTGTGATCAGGTGCAAGATGAGGTGTACATAGAAGTTACCCTCCTGATCTGCAGGCATGACCTGGGAGCTGACTTTCCACCTGTATCCTCCTGTCTAGCGTGTCTTTGACTGGGGACTTTGCCAGGGCCCTGCCCATTGCCCTGCGGAGCCTTTGGCTGCCCCAGTGCCTAGTTAATTATACATAAAAAATGGAGCAGCTCCAAAAGAGGGACTGGGGGACCTGGGGCACATTACCCTGGAGAAGGTGACTGGAATCTGCATTTCCAGCTGAAGACCAAAGATCCAGCTTGGTGGCACTGAGCAGAGGAGTGTCCCTGTTCTTGGTCATATTGGAAAACCTTGTGAGGAAAAATCTGCTGGACTGATTTTGAGAGCAAGCACCTTGTGACTGCTCTGTTGGGAACTGACAGGAAATAAAGCTGCTGCCATAAAGTTATACGATGAATATTACTTTGCAAGATGGATTCCAGTGCCTTGTCTTGATTATATTTCTCCCTATAAGAGAAAAGACTGGGGCTTTTTAAAAGGGTAACCTGGCTGCAAGAAGCTGCTTTATTTCTGCAGCAGCTGGTAATGTGCCTGTATAGAAATACTAATAGCTTGTGTGAAGCCTGAGTATTTCAGGAGCTAGGTTTGTTACGAAGATTAAGACCAGGCCTGATAGACAGGTACAATGTCCTTTATCAAACTACAGCATAATAATAAGAGAGAGTAAATCAAAGTATATGAAAGAATTGGATTCTTTCATTGTGGGAAATATTTTACACATTAATCATCAACTTCTGTTTGCTGGATAGGTGTAAACATGACAGAGGTGGTTATTTCCTTCCAAATTATGTTACACAGTGATTTAAAAAAGATAATCCATCCCTGTCTGGAAAGCCACTGAAGTAGGTGCTAGCCATTTGTGAAGGGAGCTGAAGATTATTATGCATTTATTAATTTGTCTGTGTTTATAATTAAGCTCATTGCATAGAGTTTGAATAAATCAGGGAATAAATGCATTATTGTAATGTAGTTATATAATTAGCATGTGCCTCTAATATTGATATGTTATGTGTCTCTGTATTAGGTCTAAAGCTGCATGACACAGTGTATTTATTAAAATCTAGCATTTGGATATTCCTATAATGGCAGATCTTTCCTCAACTACTTGTGAGCCTGGGGGTATGTAACATCTGTTTGTCATTGTACTCTGAAGAAATACTGATAAAAGTGAAAATGCTGCTAAGAAATGTGGACCTGCAGTAATGTGGGAAGCTACAATTTCAGGGGCTAATACATTTCTGAATCTCATAAACTGACTTATTCTTTTGCTTATTTTCAAAGAGCTCCTCTATAAAGTAGCAAAGAACATATAGTCTCTGCACAGTAAGGTAGAGATAACACAAATAGCACAAAAAAAGAAAAGAAAAAAAAAGAATGAAATATCATGTAGTTAAGACAGAAGAAAATAACCTGAAGATCTGAAGAAAAAGGAAAGAATATTGTTTGATAATATGCCTACTCAGCTTGTACCCTATACTTTGCAATATTCTCAACAAATGCTGTTTGCTTAATTATAAAATCATAGGAATGAAAGGCAGGGAAGTCTGGTAATGTCTTTGGCATAACAGACTTAGATCTCTTCGCTCTGACTGTAATCCTGAGGGTATTTTGTTCAGCTGGAGTGCTTGAAGAGAGTAGCAGAGACAGAAAACTTGCCGCTTCCTTCAAAAGCTCAGAAAATGTGTGGCGTGGGTGGGGTGGAGGAGAGCTGAGCCATTCCCCGAATGTGGCAATTACTGCCTTAAATCAGTACGCAAATCATGTGTGACTGAAAGTTTTCTGTCACGTGCTGCCTGCTGTTGCAGAAGGCTCTGCACACCTGCATACAAAGAGCTTTTTGGGCTGCTGACCCTGTCGGGTGCTGCGCGCCCTTATCTCACGTTGGTGCCCGTCACTTGGCGTCTTGTAGCATTGCACCTCGCATTGGTTAGCATTTTGTCGGGGGGAGCTGTGGCAGACTGTCGGGCTTTGTAGGCTGGTTTTGGCGCTCTCATATATTTCCCCAAGCAGTCAGCCTGCTTAAGGAATAAACAAAATTTTGAATTACAGAATCCAGCCATTATGAGTAAAGATGACAAGGGGAAATAAATTGTTGAAAGTTGGAGCTTTTCAAACCTACTTTTTTATTTTTTATTTTTTATTTTTTATTTTTTTTTCCTTTTGGTCTGTGTGGAAAGTGATAAATACTACTTGTTTTTGGAAAAAATGGTCAAAATCTGCTTGACAAAAGAATTTTTTTTTTACTGAAAGATTGGGAAACTGACCACAAAGACATTGTTTTAATGGAATATATTTCTAACAATTTAGCAGTTGGGGGAAAAAAAAAAGAAACAAACAAAACAACTAAACAGTAAAGCTGTTGCTGTTTTGGGCAGTTTTGTAGCAAATAAGTAAATAGAAGAAAGCAACTACCTTCCCACATTGCAATCATCAGCATATTTCTTGGAGTATAGAAAACTCAATAGGTAGAAGTTTGGTTAAGAGTTACTGGAGGGAATAATCCACGTGCAAAGCTGAACTAGTATGTGCCTTCTGGAACATGATGGCTGTTACTGCTCACTGAGAATGTGTGGTATTGTCAAATGCTGTAGTATCCCTTTGCTTTTTCAGGTCTGTTGACTTCACAGGTGGTGCTACAAAGACAGACTCAAAAATGGTCGGTTATGTAATACCGAAAATAGAACAATCGCCTTGACATAGTCCAAAATCTTTTTCTTCAGCAATCATGTACTTTTTTCTTTTTTTTTTTTTTCCTTAAGCCAGACTACTGAATGATGAGAGCTGGGTTTGTGCTTCATCATTGTCTCTCACAGGAGCAGGGAAGCACAATGCGTTTTATTTCATGTTATTAGCTGGGCTATTGCTGGGCTGCTTTGTGATTGCAGGTCTTTTCCTCTTGCTTCATCGTTTTCTGTCATAATGGAAAAAGCACAGTGGTGATGAAGGGAGCAACCAGCCATCAGGATAGGATGTAAAGGCAGTAAATTACTGTTGGGCAAGAAGATCTGTAAAGATCTCTTGCTCACCTTTGCAGATATCTCTATTATCCTACTGCTGCTTCAAGGTGATGTGAGAAGGGAATAACATTTTAAACAGAAAGAACTATTCGCTCTTGCAGCATATCATTGCACGTGTATGCACGAGTTTGAATAACTCTGTCTTCTCAGCAGTACTCAGTGCCATGTCTTGCAAGCTCTTATGTACGTGTGCAGGAGTCCTGGAGCAGGCCGAGCCTGCTGTGAGGGACAGAGGCTTCCAAGAACTGCTGTGGTGGTCCATGTGCTGGCAAAGGGATGGCATGAAGTAGGCTTAGTTTGAAAATGCAAGTTCCTAGCAATATAGAAAGTCTTTAAATCAGTAGTGTAATAATAATTAAAATGGGCAGGTTCAGCTGCTTTGTATGTATGAGATGTGAGTACATTAGACGGACTGAACTGTAAGCAGGTAAATTCCTCCTATCAGTACTTGCTCTTCATTATGACAGTTTGCAGTGTTTTCTAACGACTACTGGGCTTGTATTCTGCATTCAAAAACAAGGGCAAAAGTAGGGATAATTCAAATCTTCACAAGGCTGCTGATTTATCAAAACTGCCTTAACATCGCTTAAGATCAGGATAGCATTTAAGCAAGTGCTTCTTTTGAACTTGTTCATAATCTGAACAGAGGTGATTCGCTGAAATGGACAAAGGCAGTGCAGAACTGGCCAGAAAGACGTCTGTGCAGTCATTTGTTCTTTGTATTTTTCTAGTTTAAAATACTTAGTGGCTAAAACTTAGAAAAGTTTCATGGTTAAAATAGCCAATGTTCATCTTTTCAGGAGTTAGTCTGCCTGAGTGTATCACTGCTTAAAAAACAATTTTGACATGACCTTGCAGAAGGGAAATAACAGACTTAAAATTATGGTGTTTTGTAGCTGCAATTAAATAATAGTCCCTGGCCTGTGCTGTTATTTGTCCAGAGGTGGGCATAACGAGTCAGTATGGAGGAGAAATCCCAATAGCAAAGAAATAAAAAAAAAAAAATTCTGGTCCAAAGGTACGTGTCCTTAAAAAAAAAAATAAATCCAAATGGAGTTCTTAAAACAATTGGTTCTGAACTGATGAAGGGTAAAATTGAGCCTTCATGCTTATTTTTCTTGGCAGTAATTGTCACAGTAGCTATAAATTAAAATGAAGTATTGGTAACTACACGGTTTTTTAAAACCCCGTACTGGGATAAAACACCTTTTGTTTGCATGGGAGTGCAATTATGTTGTATGTACCTGGATATATTGACCTGTAGCACCATCAGTAAGGGTGACGTTCTGTTGACTTTTGGCAGCCTTCAGGGACAAAATGCAGGGATGGAAAAGTATGTAAAGAGGAAAGGCTCAGTGTAGACTTCAGTGACAAACCATTGACTCAAGGCAAGAGAGAGGAAGGTCAATCCCTCTGACAGGGCTTCAAAAAAAATAATACTCAAGGGCAACATCACATTGTATTATTGTTGTGTGATGTGTAATGTGACAATTAAAAGATGAGCTGTTTGAAGACTGAGCAGCCAAGAAAAATCAAATCGCGAAAGAAAGAAATGATCCAGAACAGCAAAATGTGATGAGCCATGATACAAAAGTGTTCATTGTTTCTTTGGCATCTTGAAAATGCCAATTCTGAAACAGGAGCAAATTTTAAATGAACACCAAGAGCAAGAACTGCCAATCCAAAAGCATGTTATTAGAACTTTTTGCTGGCAGCACAAAATATAGCATTGTGTAAGCTTTTAAAGAAAATAGCACTACACTGGATCATAGGCTAAACTAATATTGTATTGTATCCTCTGGTGATAACCTCTTTTGTGCTTGAATTTTGAAACTCCTGCAAGTAGCTTCTCAAGGTAACATTTTGTCCTCTGAACTGCTGAAATAAATGGCCATCCCATCCAAACAAAATATTATTTAATCATTCCCTATTTTTTGCATTAATGCCCTGAAGAATGCCAGAAGAAACTTTCATATTATTTCCATGTTTCTCTCTTCTCAGTAGACGTGTTTAAGAAAAAACTGGCTGTTGCAGCCAACCCCCAGCCTAATCACTCTGTGTGTATGGATGGGCAGCCTTTAGGAAGATTTTTAATTTTTGTAGTTTATACCTTATTCCTGCACTGGCTAGAGCATCTGCTAGGGGAGGTTATGGATTTCCTCATTAAACCAGTCCATAAGCTCAATATTTCTGCATATCCTAATTGTTATTAACATCTGACCGGTGACTTTGTTGTAAAATGACATACTGTGTATAATTTCCCTCCCTTCTTTTAAATAGCAACATTTCTATTTGTACATATTGTGGAAACTTGGACGCAATTATTTATGAGGTTGGGATTGGGTTGAAGAAGGAAGTAGGACACTCATGTTTTAGGAATGTTGAAAAGCCAAATTGTGATTTGGACCTTATAGTGAAAGTGCCTTCTTATCTGTAGGTAGACCATAACTTGTACAGAGGATGGAGCGTTATCCATCAGATTTGCAACAACAGATTCATTGACTAGGGTGCCAGAAACACAAAGAAGAAATATGTCTGAAAGGGTGGCTGAGCGTGCTTTAAAAAATGAATCACTTACACTTGAGAGGTATAAGCCCTGTTTGAGTATGGCTTCCTTCTGAAAAGTGGGTGTTGTCTTCCAACAGCCTTCTAACAGATGACCAGAATATAATAATCATTCAATGCTATTTTATACAATGCTCACCTGCTTTATTTTTTATTTTTTATTTTTTATTTTTATCTACAAGTCATCTGCCAGTGGACTATTCTGTTACTGACTTGGAGGAGGGATGCTTTCCATGCCTGTGCACCACTCGTGCAACTTTCTTGTGACCATGCTTTAAGAAGTGCCAGGATTTGAGTCCTAATTCTGTAGACAGCATTTCAGTCACATATGTGCTTTTCTTACTGTCATTCATGAGCTCTTTTGTGCTAGCTGTTAAGCCCTTCATACACGTGGTTACAGTTTACAGAATTTTGATGCTTAGCTTATATATAAATATACATATATATATATATTTGTAAAAAAACAAATATATTCCTAAATTAAAAAAGAAAGAAGAGAGGAAAGAGACTAGGCCAGTGACAAGCTGGGAAAATAGGAAGCATAATGGTCTTGTAACTCTAAAGCCTTTTTTTGCTTCCAAATGGAAATCCCCTTCCTAATGAACACAATAAGCCCCGCGGAGCTCCTGTTTTGGGGCGAGCACGCCGTGCTGCTCGCTGGGACCGTGCCATGGCGCAGGTGCGATGGCTGGCGCTGGCACGGGGGCTGTGCCGCTGGTCCCACTGGAGAGCCTGAGGCCAGCCCAGCCCACCCCGCTTCCGACCTCTGCGCCTGGCGCTTCTCCCCTGGCATCTCTGCGTAGACATGCTCAATTGGGCAATAAAAAGGGTGGTGAGGGAGCATCTGGGAGGGATGCTGAGTGCCTGGCATGTTTCCTTTTGGGATGTGCCTGTGTGCCTATGAGCACAGCGTTTTGAGGAAGCAAAGAAAACTCATACTGATGTTTCTCTCCTTAATATATAAAGAGCTGGGTTATAAACACAACTCAAAGTTGTAGTGGCCTGGCAAAGAAGCCTAATGGAGATAGAAACCACCCACGCAGCTCTAATTTTTTTTTTCCTGATTGGCACTACCCAGGTACTGTAATGTCTGGCAGAGCTAATCTTTTTGTATAGCTGACCAATGGAAATATGTGTCACCGTAAGCCATTTAGACCCAAATGAGAAAACAAAACAAAACACCACCCTTTTGAGTTAAAATCATTCTTCAAAGTAGAGCGTTAAGAATTACGTATAGCCTCAAGCCAGTCTTGCTGCTTTCTCAGGCTCGGAGAGCACAGGCTGGGGCAGTTTGCCTGGCACAGTAATGGAAAATGATGTTGTGAGTGTTTGGAGCATCTGTTTCCAGCAGAAGGAGGACATAATTCTGACAGCATAGGGTTTTGCTACCTCCATAAATACTTATGTTTATTCTGAGGGTGAGAGTTAAGGAAGTAAGTGATATTCTCCTCCTCTCTCCCCCAGCCCTGTGCCCCTCCCTCCCTCCCCCCCAAAGAAAAAAAAAAGATGAGGCTGTTTGAAGGAGCAGGGGCTTTAGGTGTGACAGTTCAGTATGCTGGGAACACCGTGGATTGATTTGATAAATGTTAATTCTTCCTCTCAAAGCCTGAAGGTTGTACACAAGGGCATAAGAATATATTGACTGGCTGGGAATGAATGAGGGGTTTATGGAGTTTGAGGTGCTTTGTGACACATGTCATTCCTGGAAAAATGAGCCATCCAAAGAAACGGTTTGCCTGCCCTGATGTGCCAAGGAACTTTATATATTGGCAACAGTGATGGAGTGTGAGTACAGCAAAAGCTAAGCATTGCAAAAGACTTGAATTTTCATGAGACATAAGCAAAAGATAGCCAGCACTTTAAGCAGAAATGCAGGCCGCGGAAACTCTGCTCATTTAGTGAGCCTAAGAAGAATGCTAGGGTATGTATGGTAACACACGTGTACCAATAGACAAATCAAGAATGGTTAAAACCCACTCAAATACTTAACAGACCAAAAAGAAAGCTAAGGAAGATATGAAAGCTTGCTACTAGTAGTTTGCTGTCAAAAGCTGCTTGGATTATGTTCTAAGGATGGGATCTTCTAATGCCCATTGGAGGGATTTAACTTTGCTCCAGTCCCAACTGGTTATTAATTTCTTTTTTTTTTTTTTTTCCTTTTTAAATCCCACCCTATCTATATTTGAGGAGGTGCTGGTTGAAGTCAGCACAAAAACTTTTGGAAACAATAATACTGGATGAATTTGTGTGTAGGAAGTGGTGTATTTGTGGAAAAAATGCAGGAATCTGAGGAACAGTGCAACTCTTCTTGGTACTAATGTGTGAACCACTTGCTGTGTATAAGCTTTCCTGTACATAGAATTTTTTTTACCAGGTAGCCTGAGGAGTTTGGAGCAGAGGCACTGTGCAATGTTTAACAGAGAAGCATTGACACAGCTTCTGATCTCCCAGGGAACTGTCATCACAGATCACAAGGAGTGGTCTTCTGTGCACATCTCACCTTGCTTCCTTCACAAACTTTTAACAGAGATGGTTTTCAAAAACAGAGCTTTTTATTATAACATGCTTATCATTTTCCACTAGAAAGATTAGAATTTCGTCTGCTGGGACCCTTATCTTTTAGACAGGGGCTTTCAAAACTAAACTTTTATTTCTGCTATCCACAGATTTGAGAACCGTTTCCACATGATGACGACTTGGGTTGCCATCTCCTTGTGTTACAAAACTTTCCCATCTCCTCAGCACTTTAATCATTTAAGGGTAAAGAAGTTTTTGCTAGCCTCTACCAGCTATGCAATGAGTTATCCTTGATACGTTTAGACTGTCTTTGATCTCATTCCCTGGAACTGGTCTTTCTTTCCTGGTCAGGAGTAGATTAACATCTGCTTAAGCTTAGCCAGAACTGAAAGGTGGCCAATGGCTCTCTGTTTGGGCAGCTTTTAAAATATCTGCTTGCAAAGCCAAATCTGCTGAAATATCTTATTCTGATGTACAGAAAGAAGATTGATATTCTTACATTCATCCTGGGCCGAGCCTATGTCTAACTCCAAAAATTAGCAGCTTGGTTTGTTATAGCACTAAATTAGCCCATATAAAAGTAAAGCCAACTCACCAGCATTTGAGCACATAAAGATTTTGAACATGGATGGGAGATAAGCTGTAAATTTGTGCATACCTGAGGAGTGGATGAGTTTCCTTCTGTGGAGACTGCTCTTTTTGGGGATTGCTGCTGATGTTTGACAGTGCTGTCTGAGGAGGTGAGGGGTTCTTGTGAGGGTGGCAGATCCATTCCCTGAGCAACAGGCAAAGCAAGTCACCTGGGAGAGCAGCTTTTTTTTCTCAAATAATGGATTCCTGTAAAAGCTGACAACGTGAGAGCAGAAGTCAGAGCACCTGCAGGATCTGCGTGAAGGGCAAGATGCAGGGATGGGGGTAGGTGTGGTAGCAATGGATGTGATTTTTGCAGTTGTCTATTATTTTGTTGAGGGAACAGTATACATTCATTGAAGCAGAGAAGAACAGAGAAAGAAAATACTGCAGGTGTTAAAACATAGGAAAAGCATAAATGGAAAAAACATATAAACAAACAAACCCTAACAGCTAGCATCAGAGAACCTCCAAATTATGACTTCAGTTTTCAGCACCGTTTCATAGACCCTTTCTTAGTGCTGTTTCACTGTAAGCTATCCAGTCTCTTCATTTCCTCACAGACTGGCTGAATGCAGCAGTTACCATGATCAGTGTTCCTGATGCTCCCTTCCTTTGTGATGCTGATCTTGTAGGGTTTTTGCATCTGACTTAAACAACAGGGAATCTGATCTCTGATTTGTTCCCTGTTGAGCAAAGGCTTCTATATTTGAATCATGCTTCAACATAAAACCGATTAAAAGAAAAAAAAAAAAGTTGGGTGGTAGCATCTCTCCTGCTATAATGCATATGAAATAGAATTGGACACCAGAACAGGGTGCGCATGTCCCCTTCTGTAAAGGTACTGTAGGGCTAGTAGGATGTGGGAAACGTGGAGGCAGTCTGGGCCACAACAGATGAAAACTTGATATTAGAGGTTAAATCTCTAAATGTTTATTATCCATTCCATTCTATGCTATAAAAAACTTACCTCCACTCAGGAAGCAAAACACACCCACAAAGTTGGAATTTAAAAGTTGATATTTTGAAAGATAATGTTTTTGGCATTTTTTTTTCTAGTACAAGGATCAATATTCCTTTCATTAAGTAATATGCACAGTGGCTATGCTGCTGCTTCTGCTTCTTTTTTTTTCTTTTTTTTTTTTTTTCTTTTTAAGAACAACACAACACATTACTTTTCTGAATACAGAGGTAATCAAAATTCAGTCAAGTGGGATGACTCTGAGTTCTGACATCAAAGGGCAATACGTTTGATTGATATCAGTCAGATGGCAATATTGTTTGAAGAAATATAGTCAGAAGACTGGCAATTTAAAGGCTGTAAAAAGTTACTGGAGATGTGAGTGCAGTGTTCCATACTGATTTCCCATGTACAAGACTGTGTATTAGAGAATTGGCAGTAACATGGCAATCTTGTCTCTCAGACACACACATCGTCTGAAAGGACAGAGAGGAAGAAAATCAAGCTCCTACTTTTCAGACAAGATAGTCAGTGGGGCATTAAAGATCCAGTAGTAAATAATTCCTTGGTTGTTGTGCTCCTTGCAGCGCACGACTGGGGTTTGCATTTTGCTTGCAATATACAGAGCACATAATATTACTGAACATTAATAAGCAACAAGTAACTTTTTCTTCTTTGTCATAGGTTTGTTTGTAGAATTGTATCGATTCAACTGTCTGCATAGAGAGAACAACAACTCTGTTACGTCTTTCTGACAAATACCAGACATTAGCTATATAGATACAGTTGGTTTTACTCTATTTCCCTGTCTTGTCTTTTTTGGCTTTGTTTCTTAATACAAGTAATGGAACAATGTCCTTTTACTGTAAATGGTTCCTTTGCTGAATATGTCACACAGTCATTACTCCCTGCAGGGTTAAAAACAATGCAAAAAGCTACCTACAGGATTAGAACACTGCCAGCAAAGCCAAGAGAAAAGAAATCATTACAATTACTAGAAAACATTTTCCAGTGCTGGCAAAATGTACCAAAATTGCATCAAAATGATTATCAAAAATAATTTAGTTGTGCAATAAAACACTGTGATAAAAAGTTGTCAGAATAGCCGTAGAATATTGCAAGAATTTAATGTTGAGGAAAAAGACTATATGGCATCAAATAAGGGCTAGGTTCCATTTGTTGTATAACTAAACACTAACTCAGAATATACCAGTCTGGGAGGCAGAAGCAAAGATACTGTTGACTTTCACTTATCAAGGTTGTTGTTAGAATAAAGTATAATACTACTATTGCTAGTAGAGAAATGCCTAGAAATTCTGGCTTTCAACTTGGACATCACTATGCCATGCATGGCTCAAATATGGGGTAAAGGGTGGCCTAATTCCAACCCAAAATTTAAAATGTTTTGATGATGGATGTAGCAGAGCCAGCACAGGTTCACCATGGTCTCAGCATGGGTGGTTTCTTACTTTTTTTTGTTTTAAGGGAAGTAAATCAAAGCAATTTTAAGGAAAGGTAGCTAGAGATATTTATGGGCTGCTGCCACCTGAGCATGAGAAACAGTTAGACTGAAAGCAGTATATCTTCAGAAATGTAGCAAGTGTAAGACAGGGAGTCCTAAAAATACTTCAGTTCCATATTTTTACTGATCAGCTTTTTTATTTTTATTTATTTATTTATGTATTTTTGAATCATGAAAGGTGAGATCAGGCTCAGTGTCAAAAGGCTGCCAATTTACACAATCACCAAATCACAGACCCACTGAGATTGGAAAGGATGGCTGGAGACCATCCAGTCCTGCCACCTGCTCAAAGCAGGGCCAGCTACAGCAGGTCCCTCTGGACCATGGCCAGTGTGGTATTGGATATCTCCAAGGATGGAGATTTCACAATTTCTCTGGTCAGCTGTGTTCCTGTGTGTAATAATCACCACCATTAATAATAATAATAATAATAACAACAACAACAAATGTATATATTATTATTTCTATGTTTAAGTGAAATTCCTTTTGTGTCAGCTTGTGCCTGTTGCCTCCCAGCCTTTCACTGGGCACCTCTGAGGAGTCAGGCTCTGCTGTCTTTGCTCCCTCCCATCAGATATTTTTACATATCGGTAAGATCCTCCCAAGCCTCCCCTGCTTGAGGCTAAACGCCCCCAGTGCTCTCAGCCTGCCCTCATGGGGCAGACCGCCCCAGTTCCTCGATCACCTCAGTGCCCTGTGCAGGACTCACTCCGGTAAGGCCACGTCCCTGTCATGGGGAGCCTGGCTCTGGGTGCAGTGCTCCGGGTGTCTCAACAGTGCTGGGCCGTGGGGAGGGATCACCTCCCTCGGCCTGCTAGCGATGCTCTGCCTGATGCAGCCCAGGGCACTGCTGGCCTTTGCTGCGAGGACACGTGGCTGGCTGGTGGTCAGCTTGTCCCCCGGGACCCCCAGGGCCTTTTCTGCAAAGCTGCTTGCCAGATGGTTGGCCCCTGCCTGTGCTGGTGCAGGACCTTGCATTCAGAGTATCACCAGGTGTGTACCTCATAAAGACACCTCTTAAAAACATGACCCTTCTGCTAAAACTCTCTTTTCAGGATCTTTTGTTAGTCCTTCAGAAATACTGGTTTGTGCCCACTGTTTTTTTGCTTTTGCTTTTTACACATATATTTGATTGTTTGGTTTTTAGTTGGAGAGAGTGGAAATATGAACTGCTTTGTATTTTCAGTCTGATCTCGTAACAAGTTAATTATTTTTAGTTCATATTTTTGAGATTCAAAGAAATCTAGGTAAGTTTCATGAAACAACTTTGTTGGGCCTGTTATGTTTAGCATCCCAGTGAGTGCTGGAAGCAGAAGAGAAATCTTGAGTAAATGGAGATATTCTGCAATATTTCTGTGTTTTTTGAGGAGGGAAGTTGAAGACACTTTATGAGGAGAAGAAAGCCCAAGCATTTATCCGTTGTACTTAAAGCTGGAGTCATACTCTGACTCAAATCTCTGACGTTTTTGAAATTCAACTTCAGTAAGCTGACATACTGCAGTATCTATGGGATTGATCCTGTGAGAACTGAAAAGTATGGGACAGTCATCTATATTTTGAGAGGATTTGGTTAATTTCTCCACAGAAACACTGTGGAAAAATCTGGATGTTCTGCTCCTGTTGCCATATTATTCCTTGCTGGGGAAGAGAAAGGAGAAGAGGTGGTTCAGTGGAAAGCTGCCACTAAGGGTGGTTTCCACTCCTCTTTCTAAGTCACTTTACCCTTTCCCTCAATTTCCTTACCCAAGGCCTGCAGAGAGGGGATGTCACTTTGAACATCAGCATCTGTCATTGTGGCACTTCCAGAAGCTCAGACATGAAATGGTTTGAATTTGGATAGGAGAGGAGAGTCTCTGGGTGCTGAGGTGAACAGTTGTGACCTGCCATTCATCTCTATTTACTCCAAATACAAAAAGGATCAGAATAACTCCCTGTAGCTCCCTGGTTCTCAGGCCAGGCACTAATCTACTCCTACTGAGCAATTTACATCTTTACATTCTAAGTACGTGTCACTTTGTGTAAAAAGGCTCGTTGCGGCAAAGCTGTCAGTAGAACAAAAATAACAGTCACAAACAGTGAAAAACTTCGGAGGCTGGTTGGTGATCATAGAGTATGTTTTTGCTGTCTAAGAAAAGATAATCTTTCTGGTAGGCAACTTTACCATTTCTAGCTCTTGAATATTAAGTTGTATAATCTTGTGCCACTCCTGTAATTTAGAGATATTTTCATAAGTGAATGGAAACATTAGCTTGGATTTTCAGTCAGGCAAAATGACTGGCATCAGCGTGAAAAGAGATTTCTTAAGATGTTAAAGCCTGAAATGTATGAGGACTGTAGCACTGTATACCTGATTAGCGGTCTGTCTTTCAGTTCCAATTAAGTGCTAGTAAAGCTGTTAACCCAGAGTTTGTTTGTTTGTTCGTTTGTTCGTTCCTTTCTTTCTTTCAAAAAAAAAAAAAAAAGAGTTTGGAAACTCCTTTGGATATCTCAACATAGTTTTGTTGCCAACAAGCTGGGGGATGTAGGCTGACATGCATCCTGTTTCTAATAGCACACACACTGTTTCTTTATTTAGAGCCTCTTTACCAGTATCAATTAAACCCCAGTTAAATTTGACACATCTTAACCTTGCGTTGGATCCAATTCATTGCTACAGCAGAACCCATATGGCACTGAGACAGTTGCAGGCATCAATTCATTGCTTATGTAGAGTTACTGGCTAAATGCCAAGCAGTAATCACTGCTTTTTGTTAATAGACATGTTTGCTTTTGCAGTCGTTTCTATACACAGTGCTCTAGATTAATTAGAACAGAATCTGTCATCCATCTAAGAAACAACCAGAAATCTTTTTTTTTTTTTTTCTTTTTCTTTTCCTCCTCAGATTTAAAGAGAAATGAGTACTGACAACCAAAGGTGGGGGGGAGAGTTAATTTACTTATTCTAGAATAAGCTATTTTGTATATTGTATACACATGTATCAGTTATTTTACTTAAATAAAAAGAATGGGGGAAAATTACTGGTAATCTCAAACACACACACAACTTGAGGCAGTAATTGCAGAAAGACTAATAGTCGTTTTTAAGCTGAAGTTTTAGAAAGAGCAAGAAAACTACTGTTAAAGAAGTAACAATTATATGTGTTTTTCTGCAATTAAATGACACTTCTTTGCCTAAAGAGAAGTCAAATTCAAATTATGGAAATGCATGTGGAGGTGGACTTGCAGAATCATGTAAAAATCTCTGAAATTTAGAATACTGAGGATTCTTTCTACTGGTACCTGCTTACAATTTGAAACCACATCAGCTCTAGAAGGCAGGTATGTAAAAAAAAAAAAAAAAAAAAAGGAAGAAAAAAGTGCGTGTATATATATTTACATATACATATATATATAGTATTACTGGCATTGCATTTTAGAGAAATTTTAACTTGTGATTATATAGTTTTGTCTTCCCATCTTCGCCTTGATACCTGAAAAATTAACACAGCTGAGTGAAATCATGGATATGGAAGTTTACTAGTTAGATCATCAACATTTTAAGATTACGTTACATTATACCCAGATCTGTTGTTATGGTGGATACATACGTAGTTGTGCATGCCCGGAATGAATTTAAGAATATTGCACAGCAGTGAAATAGCAGAACAGTTTTAAGCTGCTGCACTATGCAATAGAAACATTGTAAACTTTTTCACTACAGATCCTTATCCTGGTGTCCACCATCATCAAAGTAGTATAAAAGACCATTTTGTGCATGATATTTAATCTGTTGTGTAGACTTATGGTCTATACATAAAGACGTTTCTGTGGTGCTCTCTTCAGGCTAACTATTCGTGTTTGCATGCATTTGCAGAAAGCAATTTTGGTAACCTGATTTAGAAGTAAAGCTCTCTGGTCTTCGGTTCTTCTACTCATAAATATGTCACACAGAACCAGACTAAAAGTTCACTGGGGTTTTCCTTTTGATTCATTAGGATTTGGATGGTGTCCCCTGTCCTGGTTATTAGTATTGCTTCTGAAAGACCTCAGACTATTGCTAGTCACACTACTTGCTTGCTTGAAAGTTTCTTGCTAACACTTTGCAATGACACAATGTTAGAAGGGACAGATTTAAAAATATTTTGCATTCAGGGATTAATGGTAATCTCTGGTTTTTGATTGAAGTAGCCATGCTACTTACAAGCTTTGAACTATTTGTTTTCTTAAGTGATTTATACCTTATCAGAGGTAACCTTGTCACCTTTACCTCTTCCTCAGTGCTCCTGATTTATGCTCTGTATACACTACATAAGAAAACACCTGTGTGTGTACATGTGTATGTATAAACACACTTATATAGTTCCTCTTTGGGTGAAAGAACAGTAAAAATACCTATGTCTTCTGGAAGTTATAATTGCTTTCAAAACTTTTTCCTAATGTTGAGCTAATGTTTTAGTATTCCAGTGCTGTTGGTCCATTGTTCGGAAGTACAGCTTTATCAGCAGAATGTGTGGCAGATGGTTTACATTTGCATTAGCCTTCTGGAAAAGGAATCAGCTCCCACCAACATAAGCTTCAGCTTTTCTTTTCAAAATTTACAACAAATTTGTCAGAATGGCATTTTTAGAGGGAAAAAAAACAATCCTACTATCTTTGCGTTCCCTTTTTGAAGAGGAAAAATGAGTCCTGCTCTAATGCCCTCATCTGCACATATATCTTCCATCCCCTCCCCCAGTGTTTGTTAAAATGATTTAAGTATTTCATTATGCAAAATGACTTTTATAAAAAGACCTTCCTTTTTGCCCCACAGTCATTCTTAATTTCGTTTGTCACTTGTTATAGAGTGGAGTTATGTGAAGCTAGGATATATTATTTGTTCTAGTCTGTATTGGATAATTTATTACATTAAGAAACCAATAATTTTCAAATATAATCAGATTTAAGTTTTTAATAAGATTCATCCTCCCATTCACACTTGCTTAATTTAAGGATATTAAATCTGCTCAGGAATGAGCTGCCTCTCAAAGCCTCGTGTGCCTATTAAAGGATTTTATTCCTGATGTGTTAATAGGATTTAATTATATTAGACCTATAGTCCAGAGACACACCGCAATTGTTAAACTTGATAAACCAGACAAATACATGCTAAAAGAGTGATGGCCATCTCCTTAAAAACAAACAAACAAAAAACCCCCAAGGTGTTAATATTTTAATCTGCTATGTCACTATGCATCTCCATTATGCTAAAATTTTAAATCTTGAAAGTTTAACATAAAAATACTTTTTTTCCTAAAAAAAAAAAAAAAAATCAAGGTTGATGCAAAAATTAATAAGACTTTTTAAAGATCACTGTTTATTTTTTTATTTTTGATTCTGAGGTTAATTTAGAAAAACTTAGTTTTTCTCTTACAGCATCTTCTTGTGCACAGACAGAACTGCAGCAGGTTGTTCAGAAGATCGGTATATTACACCCTGTCTTGATTTCTTTGTTTCCTGTAGCTAATTAGGTTAATCATGTAGTGACAGAAACAGAAAACAGTGGTTTGGGACGTTTTACAGAGACGGGGTTAGGGAGAGCGAAAGAAAAGAAAGGTGCAAACTCCTGTAGCCTGTAAATCTTGTCAAGTCCTCCCTCAGCAGCACTGGCACTGATCAGAAATGCTGGCTCTTGTCAGGCTCACGTGAATGCTAAACGCACAGAAGTCAGTGTTTCTGATGGCTGTAGACAACTCTGAGATGGGGGAAATGACAGGATTTGCATAGAATCACAGGGAAGGAGAAAAAATTAGCAATATGCCATCCGGTTGGACATTCTGCTTCCAAAATTAGATTGACGCGTGTTATGGCACATTTCCACTGGTAATCACAGACACTCAGCATATATTTCAAGAAGATGTAGGCCCTGAGTTTTTCTCTCACTTGCACAGAGCTAGACTGTAGGCCTCTCAAAACACAATGTAGGCTGCGATTATTTGGAGAAGCTAAACATGTAAAGTAGGCTTTCATTTTAAAAAAAGTAACTTTCTGGCACTATTCCTTGCCATGATAGCCTTGGAAATGTAAACTGATATAAACTGTTTTTTGGGTTAGAAAGGAAATAAGAGCTGAGCTCCGCTTTGCCCAGCAAGAAGTTGGTGGTGGAGTCCACAAGAAGCCCTGCCGGCTGTCCATGGGCCCTCTCACCCGCCTGGCACCCAGGGAGGCGAGGGCTGGAGAGCTGAAGGCTGACCCAGCGCAGGAGGGCAAGGAGCAGGCTGGCGCAGGGCTGTAGCTGCAGGAGGAGTTGTGCGAGCACGGATGCATGGCCTACGCATAAGAGAACCCCAGTTGCACCAGTTTGGTGGTGCTAAATAAATAAGCATTTTGGAAATGTGATGATTCTGGGGGCGTTGGCTTGTGACTGGAAATACCGAGGACTGGCACTCGTGGGAGAGTGACGGGCGGTGCGCCCACCGTGGCTGGTGGCTATGACTATGGGCTTGGCTGTCTCGGAAGCACCTGCAGCAGACCTCAGTGCCAGTGGTTTTGGGAGCTGATCACAAGGTCTGTGTCCAAACCTACAGCGAGGGACTGAGGCAAGCTGTACCCCAAGGCTGACAGACTTTGGCTTCCCACAGCCAGTGCAAATGCATTAGCACCTATAATGGGTAGTCTAAATGAAGGCCAAAGAACAGGTATTCTTTTAATACCTAGTGTGGGTTCCTAGCTTTTATTTGTGCCTTTGCAATGCTTTGGCTAGCCATGCCATCCCTAATTTACACTAGCTATGAATAGTTTTTTAAGACAACATTGTGGCTTTTGTGTTTATGGTTTGATAAACTCCTGATAGAATTACTCATTCAGGTTTGCTGTCTACCGTTTGAACAGTATTATTGATCGCCTTGTATGTCTGCATTGACATATATAAAAAGCTGTGTATATTTATAGAAGACAAAAGCGATCCTACTCAAAGATGAGTGGCTGTAAACATGCAACTTGTCACCATTTATACATACGTTCACTTTTTTCTTTGCCTGCAGTACTGTGTGAGAAGGTCTTTCCTAATTTAACTCAAGATTTATAGTTCTGTAGTGTTTTTTTTCCAGTTAGGTGCCCATATTTCTTTTCACACGAATCTCCTAGGCATTTAAAGGGGCATTAGCTGCCTTGCGTTGCCACCAGCCCCAGAAACTGAAACGGTAGCTGCCAGCAGGGGTTAACTGAGTGTGCTCTTTTGTTGTATCAGATAACAGGAGCAGGAAAGCAGCCCGTCTGTCAGACCTTGGGAGGTAATCACGCAGCTCTGCCTCCACAATGCTCCCCTGGTTTTGTCGCTCCGTTTATAAATTACGGCTGGCTCGGAAATAGGAATTGCATTCCTGGGAAAAATACTGAGATTTTGAAATTTGCTTTCATTCCTCCCCCGAAGTTTCATGACTTTCCAATGAAGCCAAAAGGATGGCCACCCAGCAGAGCTCATTCTCACTGGGGTTGTGAGAATTGTCTGGGACACTGAGTCCATTTCTTACAAAGTGCCAGAGAAATGCTCATGTGGAAGAAGGGTCTGAAACCAAATATAAGGGCTGTGACCAATGTCAGGGAATTCAAACATAAAAGTTTAATTGCAAAGAGAAACAGGAGAGGTAACAGTAGGAGACTACCTCACGTGGAGTCCCAAAGGAGAACTGATTTACAGATTGAAAAATAATAGCAGGGCTGAAAATAATCAATGTTCTCGGACACATACAATGATAGGAATTAGGAGGCTTTCTCATTAGAGATAAGGATCAGAATATTTTGTGGGGAGAGGTAGATCACTGTGCACACTGAAGTATAAAAGTGGGATGAATTTCATAGCACCAAGTGCAAGGACCTGCAGTGGAGGCCTGGTAATGGGAAGAGAGAACTCCAGGGGCTTTTGTGCTGAGACATTATAGCCCAGGAGGAAAGGCATCTTCAGCTTAGAGGGAAAAAAAAATAGCCGCCCCAAAAAAAACAAACAAACAAACAAAAAAACAACAATAACAAAACCAAATAATCCTCCTATCTTTGCAAAATATAGTATGGCTGGTGGAATTTGTTACCAAACATTGCAGTTTTTAATACACTTTTGAGTTTACTCTGCATATCTTTTATGTGCACTGATGCTCCCCTCTGATTTCTCATATGTATGGTTTGCTGGGGAGCGGGATGAATTTACACTTGTGATGCCATTGTTATTCCCATGACCTGTATCTTACACATTTTACGTCTTGTATTGGTACTGTCAAGATCATCTTACCTGTCTCTCGTCTTTTCAGTGCCACCTTTCAATTTGCTTGTCAGCCTTTTGCACGTCTTTGTCTCTTTCCAAGTCTCTTTATCTTGATTTTTGAGTAGGAGAGGAAATTCACATTTCAGCTATGTTCCTCTACACCTTTTCTTGCCCTTTCCTGCACCTATCCAGCCTACCTGGTGCGTTTACTATATGGTGCCCTCTTTCATAATAGGTTCTTTTTTTTTTTTTTTTTCTTTTCCCCTTTTTCTGGGGATTTTTCCTGAGTAACTTCAGCTGCTGTTCGGAGCCCTTTCTGCCTTTTTCTTCAAAGTGTTTACCATCTGTGCTTTGTTTGGAGTGTTTGGTGGGGGGTTTGGCGGAGGTAGGAGCAGCGACCAGCCCCGCATCCACCCACGGGCACCTGCTCAGGGCTGAGCAGCCGTTGCTGTTTCTGCCTTCTCCTCACGCCGTGTTTGTCACTGGCGAGTCTCAGTGTCTTTTGCGGTTGCTCCTGAATTCTCCTCCTTACTTCTCCTTTACTTGCAGGCTTAAATTAGGGCTGTGGAAAAGGTCACATTAATAACAGAAGTATTAATTTCTGTGTGACCAGAATAGTTCACTTCAGTGCTACCAGGCACTGTTTCGTCTTGCTTGTGTGGTTCATGAACTACATGCTAATTTTCTTTATATTTAATTACCTTAGACTGTCTCCTGTGCTTCAGGGTACAAGCCATCTTCTGACTAATTAGGGATTTTTCTCTGAATAGGCTGTTCCCTATAAGTCTGTGAAGGGTTTCTTGCACTAGCCTTTGAAGCATGTGGTAGCTGGCCTCTGTCAGCAGTGGAGGGCTTGCTGGACAGTCTACTCCCCAAGCTCCTCTGTAAATAAATCCACGAATTTACACAAAGCAAAGTTAGTAATAAGTGTAGCTGGTTGAGCTGGCTTGGGTCAAATCTTTGGCATGCAGATGTAATGGAGTGCATATTGGGTGAGCTATTGTGATTAAAAGAAAATAAATATATTTTATCTTAAAGACAATTACCCATTCTTTTAGTGATAATTTTGCACTATGTGTTAACTCCTCCTGACCCAGGCTTTGTCAGGTGAGTCCCCCTTGCAGTTATGCAAAAACTCTGCAGGCACCAGAATTTCCCCCTCAGCACTGTGTGGTCAGTGATTAAATCGGGACATGTTGCACGTGAAAAGCGCCACAACAATGATAAATATTATTATTGATCATGTATATATCAGTATATACAAACACAAATGTATTGTGTTTCAACTGCTTTTTAGCCTGATTTCTCAACAAAGTGAGACGTTATGTGATCACTTTCTGTCTGCCTGTTGTATCTCTGCCCCATCCCTGTAACTCGTGGACCTGTTGGGCTCAGTCCGTGTCAATCTGCTTTGACTGACGGTGAGGGTTTCAAAGACATTGCGTCCTTATGCATTTAGATAGGGCATCTGGAAACCCTCCCACCACAGCAGTGCTGTGCTAAACCAGGCTGGAAGCAGAGTGCTGGCAGATGCTCATCTTGGGAGCAGACGTGTGCAGGAGTGAGGTTTCACTGATTCTGTTGCTCACTGAACAATTTAGAGGATTTTAACAAAACCTTCAGCTTTTGATTTAGGAAGAGATGCTGTGTCCTCTGCTCTCTGTTAAGTATCTGAAATGTTGAGATCATGCGAAGAGCTGAGTCGTGATTAACACTTGCTCAAAAGCTAAGCTTTTCTTCTTTCCTTTATAGTTCATTTTTTTCCAATAAACAGAACCAAACACTGTTAAAGTCACCATTTCACAAAGAATAAGAGCCCTTTAATGCAGCAAACAGTTTACAGTGAAACAACAGAAAGCATCCTCCCCATGCAGGGCTCCCCTTCAGGACAGATAATGCCGGCTTCCCCAGCTGGCAGCTGCTTTCTACCAGGAACGCAATCTCCAACGCATTTGTACAGGAACACAACCAACTCGTTTTCTGAAGTTGGGTCATGTCCAAGCATATGAGATTCTTCAAGCATGAAATTCCACTTGACCCTATTAAGGCTTTCTCAGCATCAGATATGTACACTGCAGAGTGGATAATGTTCATAACTCATTTCACATTACCCCTGGGTAGTGCCAGTGGAGAAATCCTGTCTAGTCTAATGCAATCAGAGCTGTGAATACAAGGAAATTGAAACATCTGGCCAGGCTTCTCTGCTGTGCCCCGGGAGGTGCGACATGAGAGATTCAGGTCGGAAAGCTGGGGGACAAAGGCGTCTCCCCGGGGACCTGTGCGTGCATAGGACTGATGTCCCGGCGAGGTCACCCCTGGCACCAGGGTGCATTGGCTGGCCAGGTCACCTCAGCTAATTCCTTATGCTACTGGAGTTCAGAGGTGCAACTGCAGTTCATGCATGCTTGCCAGAGTGAGCCTGAGAGCAGGCGATCGGAGCACACGTAACCACACTGCTGCATGGTGGAGCTCTGTCTGGGCTAGCTGCATGAATACCAGGACCCACTCAGCTGGTACGGGGTATGGAGGGGGAAAGCCACTTATTGGGCTGGGTGCTGTGTGCTGTGGCAGACCCAAGGGCAGGGGCTCCCTCTCTGCCCCTTGCATCAGCCAGGGCTGGGTAGGATCACAGCCATGCCTCTCACAGTGCCTTGGGTCACAGAATCATCCCTCAACTGCATGTCCTTCCCGTCTCCATGTATAGTTAAGATCAGCTTAAAAGAGAGGTGATTTCTTTCTCTCTCTTTTAGGACAGAGGTATAATCTCCATAATAATCTGGCAAATTTATTCTTTCAATTTTATTTTTTCAACTTCTATTTTTTGCAATGGTATTTTTGCCTACGCTGGACGATTCTGCTCATATTCTTGTGGATTTTATCCTTTATGTTTATAAACATTTTCAGCTTCTTCATTTAAAATTGCTATATGCAAAATTCGGGGTATTATTCTTCCATTTCTGTTTTTCTTAAAACACAAAACATTGCTCTGGTAGAGCAATACAAACATTAAATCCTAGAGCAGTCTGTTATTTCCTCCTCCAGAATTAGATATTTTTGCCAGAATTTCAGCTGTTGTGATAGAAACAGTTCCTTCTGAGACTGATGAGACTTACTCGTGTGCCTTGAAAAGGAGGGGAGAGAGAAGAGGGCATGGTGACATCAGACTTCAGCTTTTAAAACCAATAACATTTTTATCAGCTGTCTTCTAAACTGATGCTCTAGCATGGATTGGTGAACAGATATTTCTAGTCTTACATTTTCTAGCTCAGTGAATTTCAGTACAGAGGAGAACACAAACTTGGTCTCACACAAGAATCAGGATGGACAGAAAGAAAATGATTTGTAAAACTGTCCCCACCCCCAGGTTTCTGGGAATAAAGCCTTTGTCGTTATTGTTCAGCAGAAGTGGCAGTAGCTTACCTGGATGTGACAGCTTAGCTATATTTCCTTAATTAAAGCAGTTAAAATGTTTTTTTCAGGAAGTGCCAGTGTGCCTGAGATATGTGTTTGGAGGGTATAAAAAACAGCTTTCCCGAGGATGCTTTTTTGAGGAATGTTTATAACCGGCTCTCCAGGTATACTTCCCTTCTCAAGACATCCTATTTTTTTTTTCTGTTATCACTGGCCATTCACCATGATGACTGATAACAACGTAAAAACAAATAGTTATTTAACCATTAAAAAAAACCTTTCAAAACAAGCCTTGAAGAATTGCTCACTTTGTATGAGCAGGGATAGGATTTTGCCAGGCTGTCAGGGCCAGAAATAATCTGCTTCCCTCTCTGCTGGAAGGACATAGCAATAGCTCCTGGGGAAGGACGTTGTGTGTGTTTGTCTGCTCAAAGCTACCGCTTCAGATATGAGCCAAGCTGACACCGCTTGAAGGTAACCCTCAGGTAACATCCAGGACCATACTTGATTTTTGGGCTCAGTCCTACTCTCTTTGGGCAACAAAAATATGCTCCCCTTCCTTGCTTGACACTCATTGCTCAGCCAAGATGTGAAGGATTCAGACTCTGATTTAAGCACGTGCATGAATCCATCATCCTCAAACACAAAAATCAGCAGGATGTAGCATATATTTAGCTACAATTTAAAGGCAGAACAATAATTAGCCTTTGCTGCATCACTGTCCTGAAAAGGGATACTAAGAGCTCACTTGTCAAAAATGATGAGACGAGCTGGGAACAGCCATGGGACTTCCCAGGGCATCAGGAACAATGTGAAATGCGGGATCATCAGTGGGGCACTTTCTAGAACAAGGGACTTTCCACTTTGTCTCCGCACCTCCTGCAGGGTTTCTCTTCCTTCTCTCCCCTTAAATTAGCCAGCTGGAGCCTAGTGACCTCCACATATTGTCCAGAAAGTTTCTTTCATTTTTATCTAAAACTTCCAGGGTTGGCATTGTATCATTCAAGCTCTTTAATGAGAACTACCAAGTCAAGTACCCTTTGGAAGGCTACGTATATTACCCTTCTCAGTGAAACTTGTATTTTTCTTAAGAAAGGCAACACCTGTTTGAGATCTATTTTTTTTCCATAAAACCATGTTTTCTGACATGACATCACCTTTCATCACTTCTTTTAGCTGCATCCTGTATCAGCTGCTTCATTATTTTTCCCTGGATTGATGTCGAGCTGAGAAGACTATAATTATCCAGGTCATCTCATTCATCCCTGTTAAATATTGACGCTAAATATTTAATGTTAAACACTGATACTAATGGGTGAAATGCAGAATTTATGAATGTACCCGGTTCGTGGCCCTAGAGCAGGCCGGGCAGTCTCGCAGCCCTCCCTGCAGCCTGCAGCAAAGAACCAGGGACCCGTGTAGGGAGAAGTCAGGGGCTTGCAAGGGGAGCTGGCTCCCGTGTAAACCCCCTCAGTCCCTGTTAACCATTCTGCACACGTGCTGGCTTTTTGTTTTGACAGGAACTGAAAACTCTTTAGGAGTCATAACAACGGTGTCATTATTCCCAGATGAATCCATGGCTGTCTGTGGCGTTTCCTGGTTTCAGGCACTTCTACTGAAATTTGGAGCAGAAGGCAGATTCCTTTCTGATCAGTGTCCCTGTGTGATAAATGTAGGGCTATTCATCAGCGGTGTTAGGAGACAGTTCATGAGTGAAGCAGCTGTAGTTACATCTATTTGGAAAGTGAAATCAGGTCCCATAGGTATCTATGTGTGGATGAAAAATAGCCAAGGGGTTTGTTGTAAGGTTTTCTCCTTTCGCATTTCCAGGTGTGTGCGTGTGAAGTGTCTGGCATCACCAAACAGGTGTTCTTCACTTCCCTGCCCTGTTTTTATTAGTATGTTTTTACTCTGATTGCTCTTTCGGTGGCTATCCTGCCTGTTAGCCCAATTAAGTCAGTACTGAATCAGAAGGTCTGCTATCACCAGGTTGACCTATATCAGCCGGTTGTATTACTTTAATTTCTTCACATGACCTCTTGCTCTTGCATGACAGCCTTCTAGTATGTGGATGTTTTGTAGTGGAAAGGTGCTGAGAGAGGAAGAAAAAATTGCCACTCACCTAGAATGTGAATCATAAAAAGCTTTCCTAGAGCTGTCTGTTCTTAATTTCCTGTGCTGGGTCTGTTAGCAGCATTTCTGGTGAAAAGCCAATATGATGTGTTGCAGTTTCAAAACAAATGCCTCTTTATCCAGTAAGGTTGTGTGTTCTTTCAGCTTTCCAAGCAATTCTACTAGGAAAGAAAAGAAAATCAAATGTCATTCTTCTCTTCTTTTTTGCTTTCATATTATTTTCCTCACTGTTGGAAGCAGAAAAAAAAGCTTAAAAAGTCTTAACGCTTACAAAATAATAATAGTAATAGTATTATATAGAGATATCTTGCCTGTAAATCAGTGGTGACAGTCAACTTGGAGTCCCAGGGAAAAAACGTGCAAATGGCTTTATTGAAAATCAATGTGCATTTGTAAGTGAGGATTGTTTTTTAAATCCTTTGTGTTCATTGCTGGTTTTATAGCGATGACACTTGCAGTGAATGCTGCACCTTTGTTTCCAAGAGTTAGTCTGAAAGTGCTAGAGCAGGCAGCTGAATTTCCTCCCCTATTTTCTTTTTCCACCTGCACAAACCGGCATTGTGCTTGAGTAAAAGGAACCTGCCTGACAAATGCCTTTGTAGATTACAATATTGCATAAAGTACAGGCACGGCAGACAAAGCCCAGCAGGACGTCATTCACTGGGCATGGCTGGCAGCCACCTCCCCGTGCCCCGTGGTGCATCGCACTAGCAGAGGACATAGCGTAAAGCAGGAAAGTGAGAAGGAAGCCTGGTGCCTGAGCTGCTGAGACACTTGCTCTATTTCCACGCATGTGACACTTCTCACATGGTGGTGGCAGCAAGTTTTGCAGCAGCACTTTAAGCCATTGCTGTCTCTGGTTGTTTGTTTTATGCAAAAAGAGAACAATATGGGGTGGCCTAGTGAGATCTGGCACAGCTGAAACGGACATCAAAGGATTTATGCTAAAACACAGTCTGAGGTGGGAGAGCTGAGGTGTTGGCATTTGAGCTCTGCTCTGATCCTGTTGCAGAGACAACAGCTTCCCACCCAGGGGTGGTAAGAAGCAGGTGGAACGGGCAGTCGTGCTGAACTGCTGCAGCTGTGTGCTCAGGGGCACCCACCACAGCCCAAGGCCCTGGTGGCACCAGGTGTCAGAGGAGTAATTTAGGGATGGCATGGCTGAGTAGGTTTGCAGGTTTGTAGAGGCTCTGGGTATTTCCGGTGTTGCAGCTCCTAAGGCTGGATCTTCTAAGGAAAAGTAGGTCATTTATTGCTTCCAATTCAGTTTTGTATTTGTGTATTTCAGCTGTTTATTGGACAATGATTGTCCAGTAATTTCCACTTTGTTCTGTGGTGGTTTCTGTTGTCTTCTAACCAAAATCTTGCCTGTCCCAGGGTCAAAGTAGAACTGATCTGTTACCATGCTGTTCAAACCTGATGATCTGACTTTCAATTTTGGATAATATATTGCTTTAGCTTTCCCTTCTTTCCTGTCCAAAACCATTTTTTTTTCCTGCTTTTCAATGACACTTCCATGAACCATAACTATTTTATTTTTAGTTTATGCAATCTGGTGGACTTTCAAGGTTGTTTTTCCTCAATCAGGATCTCTGCTGTATAGTTATTCCACTGACATGTATGTTATAAACTTCAGTTTTCCTGTGCCTGTCTATAGGCTACATATGTATGGGTGCAAATGCTAAATTATAGAACTGCTGTGATCAGGTTGTGTGCTCCGGGCAGTTGCCAACTGAGCCAAGCTAAGAAGCGCTTCTGGAAACCGAGTAATAGAAATTGAGGAAAAAACATTTCATCTAGGGAGTGTGGTAGTAGTCTGTCAAGAAAAAGGAACGATCCAACCTTTCTAAAAGATATGAAAACTCTGTCCATCTTAAGACTGCAGACTAAAACAGAGAGTGTTGTGCTTATTTGATTTTTGCCTGATTGTCTAAGTAGTCTCTCATATATGCCATAAATCTACTTCAACATTTTTGCACGTGTATAATATTACTTTATCTGTTTTTTCATCTAGTCTTTACTACTCTGTGTTAAAAGTATAGTTGAATACAAACCTGTAAACTAAGTTAAAACACCTGTTTCACCATCTGAATTACACTATGATGTATTAGTCCTAGGTAATATTTTTCCTGTTTTCTTGCGTGTTAGTACATTTATATGTTATGTATTGTGCACAGAAATGCTTTCCTGGGTTGTGATCTGATAAAATAAGACAAAAAAGTAAAGCAAAATGTTTAATAAAATGACTGAGGGCAAGACAAGTCAATTTAATCTGAGTAATTTTACATATAAAATGGTAGCTTTCTGTGGGCACAGTGAAATTTCTCCAGAATTTCTGAGAAGAAAGGTAAAAAACACACTGCTTTTCACCTAGTACATGAAACATAAAATACATTCTCAAAGCAGGCTATTGTTAATTACATTCCACGTTCTACGCGGTGACTGAAAAGTGTATCATCTGCTGCTTAAAGAAAAGATTTTGGAAATTGTATTCTTTAGCTTCAGCAATAGCTCTATCAGCAAAGGAAATCTCTTTGAAAAGACAAGGGAATGAGAGAGAAAACAAAAAGAGATATAATCCTTGAAATGATATGTTGGAATCATATTCTAGCTGCTTAAAAATATATGATTTCTAATAAAGGGAAAAAATCAGAACAAGTTTTCATGATCTACAGTTAAAGATATCACAGCTCATTAGCACCTCTTCTCAAAGAGGAATGAATTAAGGAAGGCAGACTTGTTTACCAAAGTGATGGATGTGGTATAAAAATACAGGGAAGAGGAAACCTACCAAAACACAGTGAATGTGACCTACATTGGCTTTCAGGCCATACAAAGAAGGTAGAAAGCTTCACGTAATAGGACTGTTGAGCGTGCCTGTGTGTTTGTAAATATATTGTTTCTCACTCAATGTACTGGAATGAATTGGTGCTAAGGATTTAGCTGATGGTTCTGTAGCTACCACTTCACCAAACAGGGAAACTTTCAAAAGCTCCTTTGTGGCTGATAGTGAGTCCCATTTGATAATTGGCAGGACTTTGGATATATCTGTTCTGCATGATGCAATTACTTAAGCTAGCTGTAAATTAGGTAGATAAAATACCCAATCTTGACTGCAATAGATGAGACGCAAAAAAAAAAAAAAAAAAGGCATATGTGGAGAGCTACTTCATCCTGCTGGGCAAACAAAATGGTGCTTCTTTTATGAGTTAGCTGCTCTCTAGATATACCTATAGCCTCCGTAACCACTTAGTACTTCTGAAAGTTTTTCCGCTACACTCATCAGTCATTTTATATGCTTTATAAAGCTATGCAATGGCTGTTTAATTATGCAAAGTGAAGGTATAATTAAATTTCACTGGAACTATAGGGATTTGAATATGATGAAATAAAATGGGTTTAGTTTTACAGGCTCAGTGAGCCACAGAGGAATTGCAAAGCCTTTTGATTTTCTTTTTTCATATCTATAATTCTCTCCAGGGGAATGGTGAGTTTGGGCCCAAGGTGGCTCTCTGTCTTTGTGACGGTGTAGATGTAAACTCATGAAAGTTGGATGTTTCCAAGCACAACTCAAAGATGAGATTTGTTTTTCTCTAGAAAAGCTGCCTGGGCTGTTAATACACACATCTGGAAGTTCTTGAAACCTGGTATTGAGGACATTAGTAAAAGCCAGATAAAGAGTCAAAATAAGCAAATCTACGATACAACTTTCAAAAACAGCAGCATGAAACTGGGTGGCTAGGCAACGTTATACACTGAGGCCACATGCTTCTTCAGTTGTGAGGGCTGCAAGCTCAGCTGTTCTGAAAAAACAGGCTGCTTGCTTAAAAATGGGTTTGAGGAGGTTGGCTTCACCCTGGTATTTGGAGATCTGAATCCCTCCTTCAGCCTCCCACAGGGTAGTAATTCACTTGTGCTTTCCTCTTTCTGATTTAAGACCCATTTTGGAGAGGACAAATTGAAAACAGCATGGGTTTAAAATTTGAGTTAAATATTAGTTGGGTTATTGTTGCTTTTCAAACAACGGCAAGAAGTCTGGGGAGGGAAAAATAGCTGAGAGGGGAGGGAAGTGTGGTGGAAGTGCAGCACTCCTCATTTGGCCCGGGCTGTCCTGAGCGGTGGCTGGTGAAGGTGTGCTGGGAGATGCTGGCTTTCCTCTGTGCTTTCAGCGACAGTATTATAATCTTTAAATAAACAGAGGGGAGGAGGAGATGTTTTGTGCAATTATGAGTCAGCATCGCATCCAAAATCTGTGACACTACCGCATCCTATTGCAAAAGTGTTGCAAAACTGTATTGTGTGCAATTTGTACTGCACAGGTGTAAGGACGACCTTATAATTTAGGTCATGACTCTTGATTTTTATGGCTTGGTCTGTTTTTTAACTGTTGAATCTGAAGTTTTCAACCTGGTGTCTGACTTGAATTCTTCATTTAAAAATTTTTTTTTTTTTAACTTCAAGAAAGTTTGACTGTAATTCAGCTATTTCTAGAATGCACCTCAACTTTAAGATCCCTGGACAAGCGTCTTTTAAGCAAAAGACTTTGCAGAGTCATTTTATTGAGGAGAAGTGTTATCCTCAAACCTTAAAAAGGACATTTAAAAAATGTCCTAAATCCAGTAAAAAATTTGGAGTCAGAGGCCTTGTTTTACCTCACAAACCTCCCAGGGTTAACAGTAGTGTGTGTTGAGAGGCCGGCCTGCGTGTGGTGCCTCAATGAGGTGAGGGGCTCCTGAATGGCAGTCTGCTTATAGGATTATGGATTTTCTCCTTACAGCTCTAAATAATACATCTAGAATTTGTTTTTATCTGGATGTATTCACAAAGCCCCTGTAATCATATAAGCAAGTGCTCTGGAGCGGGTCTCTTGCAACACTTGTGGGAGGAATCCCAACTCTGAGAGCTGGCTCCTCGGGTCTCAGGGGGTGTTGACCACCTTGTTACGGAGCAGCTGTAGTATGTTAACCATTTTCTGATTGCCTAGTTTAAGCCAAGATCAAATGATTACATATGGATGTACTCTGTAGTTTACTTTGGACTTGAAATTGTATATAAAAACAAACAAAAAAACCAAGACTTGCAAGGGACAGGTGAAGCTGAAATATCTTTGCAGAGGAAAAGGTGCTGTGTCTGAGGTAAACAATTTTTCCCATACATTCTGCAACATTTGAGATAGCTGGCTGTTGCTCTTTAGTCTACAAGAAGAATGAGAAAACTAAAAACTAAGAAAATACATTTTGAAGCAGAAGTAATATGAGATTACAAGCAAATCAAGTACTCTAAACAATGCAGCAGATGTATTTGCCACCTTCCTGCTTATAACTAAATAATTTGTGAGAGGAGTAACAAAAAACAGAAATGCCAAAGGGAAGGGGTGTTGGGGAGAGAAAGAGAAACAACTTCTTTCAGAAAACACAGGTATTTCCTTATTCTAGGTATCATGATGATTTTAAATTAACGAGAATATCGGAGTGTGGTATGGCCACAAATTAGGTAGTTTGGGATGTTTGATGTGACAGCCAGCTGCTTCAAGAGCTATTCAAAATGGCAGCAGGGCTTTCTGCTATTCTGGCACTTCACTCTGCAGTATATTATCCCCACAGGTCTTCCCAAACTTTAATGTGTTGACCTGCATGTCAAGAGGGAAAACAACAACAAAACCAACCAACCAAACAAAAAAACCCCACAAAAACAGATGTTTTTAATTGTCAGTGTCCTTGCAATGAGTTCACCTGAATTTCATATTTGATACTACAGTCCTAGTCCTACATTTAATGCTTAAACTTCCATACACTCACCTTCCTTCGTGACTGCCTTAGTTTTTTTTTTCTACTCTTTATGAGAATACCTTGAGTAACAGCAAGAATAGCTGCTGAATCGAACATTTAAAATAATTTCTGTCACCTTGCTAGTAAATCCAACATGCTCCGCAGTTCTTTTACCTTTTCGGAAATGTGATGTTATCTCATAACTTGAGCTAGCATATACAATAAAACTGATGATATTTTCTGCCATGTGATTAAACTGGGTGAAAAAAACTCTTTGGGGCTTGTGTATGCATGAGCTAAAATTCCTGCAGGGAGCTTATGGCCAAGCTTGCAGATGACTAAATTGATTTGTTTTCAGAAGTGCTGAATGAGTAGATAGTAAGACTTCCCACCTGGTTCTTGCTTGTCTGATTATTATTTTTTTTAATATATTTAAAAATATACATATTTTTTTTTTTCTAGAATGCGGAGCAGGTCCTTATTAATGTTTTCTTCTCTCTCTGGGCAAGCTGAGGGTGACCTTACAAAAGACTCGTCTTTCATTTCTATGAAAAGAGCTTGTCTACCAAGGAAATAACTTGGCTTGAAGAATTGTGATTGTATTTAAATGAGACTCCACAGGAGAACTAAAAAGAAATATTTAAAGCAGAATAAGTACAAGCTATTGAACTTAAAACCATAATAAAAATGGTTTGTCTGCAACACTTTTCATTCATACTGCCCAAATATGCTTGTTACAATGCTGTATATTTGTGTAGGTGAAATCTGCAGACTGGCATAGGCAAGGGAGTTGGTCTTGCCTCGTCCCTTTACCCCACCAGCATTTTTCTGGTGCCCTTGTTTGTGTTATGCCTTGTGAAAGGGAGTAGAAAACTTGTGGTAGTGCTGGTTACAGGGTGAGATGAGAGAACTCGTTCTGTAGTGTTGGAGAATGTGCTGGGGTACAGAGAACCCGAATGGTTTATGTTTTGTGTTAGAAGTGTCTTACAGGGTGGAAACCAGAATCAGCAGTGGGCAAGGTACCTGCTCTTTTCTATGCTCTCTGAAGAAAGAAAAATCAATGATAAGCTCTGGTACATACATTTAATAGAATATGGACTGAGATGTTTGATGACATGAAAACATATCTTTTTAAAGTCAGAATGCATTTCTGGTTTTGCTGGTGGGTACCACTAAAGGCTTTATACTAATGCTGTTATTGGGGGCAGCTGCATTATAGCACTATTTACTTATTTATTCACTGTAGTGACAGTTGCATTTCATGTAGCAGCTGCTGAAGCCAAGACTATTCAGCAAGGGCAAAATGTGATAAAACTTCAATGAGGTTTTCTTGTGTGATATTAAGTTTTAATTTTTTGTAAAGGAACCAATATTTTTTCTGGCTACTTTCAAACTCTTCTGTAGTATTATCAAAGAATTTCAATAGCTACTAGTTAGCAACATCAAATTCACTTTATTGCATTTGTCTGCCTTATGTGTATATCTATTCTGGTGTGTGTGTATGCAACTAGCTTTATAAATGCTGAATGTATAAAAGCCATTAGTAGGATAGAAACAGCTCACCCTATGTTCTGAACACTTCCAACTTTTTGTAATTCCTTCTAGTGAAGTAAGGGCTTAGCCCCTGGGCAGAGGGTGGAGAAAACCCCAGTGTAGTATGCAAATGATTGAGGAAACTTGACACATACAGAAAATGGTTCTCTGCTATGGAAGGCTTATTGATTGCTTCTAAATTTTAACTAAGTATTGGATGGGGAAAGGGCAAGTTCTGCCTTGGAAGATACCAATAAGATGCTTGGGTTAGTGCAAATGTGACTGGAATCTCTGCTGTTTCAGGGTTTTTATTCTGCTGTTATTCATGCAAGGTGCTTTGGTGTAGTGATTTCTGTTTTGCTGGAAACTGGATCAGACTTTTAAAGTGGCTTTTCCTTCCTTCTTTTTCTTTTTCTTTTCTCTTTTTTTTCTTTTTTTTTTCTTTTTTTGTACTGCTTTTATGGGAAGTCCTGGGCTTTATTCCTCTTGGCAGATGTACTCTTTTGAGTAGATCCAGTGCATTTAGTCACCAGTTTAAAAAAAAAAAAAAAAAAGTCTGCATTCAGCCTGTCTGGGGAGAGCCTGCAATGAAGTAGCCAAGTATGTGCGTGCATTGGGTTGTGGTGGCTGGCTCCAGCGTCAGGTCTGCTGCATGGTTGCAGAGAAGCTGGTGGTGCTGGGTGCCAGTTTGTATTTGGGCACAGGCTGCAGGTTAGAGCTTGGACACTTCGTTGTCTAGTCCTCATCTGTGTGAGGAGTTTAGCTGCTGCCCAGCAATGAATGGCACTTAAAAGGAAAGGTTGTGAGGTCCATTTCTGTGAATGACAAGTCACTTAATTTATTTTAAAGCTGATGCTAATTCCTCTATTTATATTAGATACTACTTTTCATCTCTTAACTCTGTAGGAGAGTTTCCATAACTTCTGATGAACTACCAGCAGCAGCCACTGCAAGCACCAGGTGACATTTCCAAGGTGATAGACTCTATACGTATAACTAAGCCCTGCCATAGGCTGCTGCCAAAGACTTTCCAGGTGTGTTCACTGTGGAGCCATGGCAGCTCTGAGAGGACGAGCTTTTGATCTAGGATTCATTGCTCCTCACAAAGAACGGGGGCAGAGTTGATACTTGGATTTCACATGTCAAAGGTCCTTGAAAAGCAGTGGTGTTTTGTCTTCAGTACATGTGATGTCCATAGGACACCAGTGAAGTGACCAAAGTAGATACTAATGCACTGTCTCAATATAATTGCCCTCTCACATCTCATTTTGCACCAGCCGTTACATAGCTGTAGCAATGGAAAACAAGCTGCTATATATAACTGTTTTTAATATACATTAGTAACAGACATATGTTTTATGTGCTTAGCTGTAATTAACACTTTTCCAAATTTACAATATCCAGTTTCTGTGTTTATTTTTGTACAACAGATTTAATGCTATATTCATGGAACTAGTTGGGTATTTTTCAATAAAGCAAATATCAGAAAGTGGCGATTTGTTGAAACCCAAAGTTTCTCAGAGAATATGGCATTTTCTATGAAATGATTTCTGGAGAAACCATGGGCATGACTTCAGCATGGGTTTTGGTCTGAGGATGAAAGAGACCACTACCCGGGTCTGTGGGAAGCTGAAAGTGTGCTGGTATGAAACGCGCCCCATCTGGGAGTTGATTCCTGGTGAATCTTGTCTGTTTGGCTCAGTTATGTCCCAACAGGGAATGCGGAAGCATTAAATCCAACTTAAATAGAACCCACATAGGTGTAATCATAGAAAAAATTTATTAAACTTCTGCAGGTAGTAAAAAACCCTCTGAACTCTTGCTGGTTTCATGATACAACCAGCACTGAGTGCTGCAGGCAGTGCTGAGTGTGTGCAGCCCATCCCTGGTTGCACGGAAAGGTCCCAGCTGCTGCTCCTTCAGCTTGGGTGGGCTTCAGCAGCCCCTGCATGGACCTGCGCCCCTCAGCAGGGTGTGAGCTCTACCGCTGGGTCTGAGCAGGCTTCTTCTGGGCCAGGAGTCAGGGCTGGAATAAGCAATGATGCCTTCTGCCAGGGTCTTTGAAGATACTCAGGGGAAATGTCCTCCAACAAAAAAACTTAGGTTCATTTAACTCCTTTTGAGCTTTGGATATCAAATGTAAAATGCTGGGCCTGCTTGCCCTCGCTCATGCTGGTTGCAAAGGGCATAAATTTGCAGGAGCTAGTGAGAAGTCTGCCAAGCCCATTTCTCCACCTGAAGGGTTATAGCATAAAAGGGCACTAAAACCTTGTGCTTGCAGGAAGTTGGACAGTGACAGGGATGGGCTGATCTTCCTCAACTACAGGGTTACCATCTTTATTCTCCAATTCAAAAAGCTGTCAGATTGTTTTCCAATGGAGAAATCTCTTAGAAACAACAAGACAACTCCTCCAAGACCAAATACCTTCTGGAAGAGCTAACACTTGATGTGGTTGGGCTGCCTGGGGCATTCAGAAAGGTATTTGTTTCTTTCACTGGATTATGGGGCGGTATTGCTTCTTTTCATGCTTCTGCTGAGCTCTCCTTTAGGACTGGCAGTTCCCCTTTCTGATGCCCCAGGCTTATAAAACAACAAAAAGTTGTTTGGGTCCCCACATCTTTAGCCATATTCTGTGCATCTGCTTGTTCCTAAACGGTAAAGAAAGCCTCAACATCTCACTTCTGGCTCCTCCACTTGTTGTAGAAGTCCAGTAAAACGATACTGTATTCTCTGCCAGTACTGCATCTCTATTTATTTATTTATTTTGTTGTACCTCTGAGCTGTATTTCTTTGAAACTAGATGCTACGGTTTCCACCGTTACCTTTCCTACATAGGGTCTGACTTTGAAATGCACATTTTCACTATGGTGAAACCATCTGCTCTGTGTGGGGAATTAGCATTACTAGGCATAATGTTTCTTTGTAGCTATCTAGAAATGTGCCCAAATAGTGCAATGTAACCAGACACAATAAGATTTAAATGCCTGTTCAATGCACAGAGCTGTGGTAAGGCCATTTTCACATCATTTTGCATTGGATTACATTATGTTGTATTGAATTCCATTTCAGGTTTGTTTGCTGGTATCATACAGGACCTGCTATTGTTATCACCTCAGATGCATGTGTTTTTAATGATAATATTCTGAGATTCAGATATATTTGAATTTACATAAACTGGACAATGAATGTGATAGATACAACTGCCTTGTATTCACTGCACAATGAAAGCATACATGTGGGTAGACACTACAAAGCAGTAAATTTGCTGTAAATCCACACTTAACCTCCCAGGTGGAACCTGTTTGCGTAGCTATATCTGAGGGTTGTCACGACTTAGAATAATAATAGTTATAGTTGTTCTTTTCATAAATCCACAGCATTTGTCGGTCTCTGAGCTTGCTGTATACATTTTTTCACAATTGCTATCTATCTCTAAAGTTTCTTTCTTTCTCCTTGTACAGAACGTGTCACATACAAACCAGGTTGCATTCTTTTCATACAGTATTGAATTACATATCCATGGGCATCATAATAAAAAAAAATAATCTTTTTTTTCTTTTCTGATAGCTGGTAGCATTCTGTGCCTTTTTGTGCTTTAGCTCTGTTTCAAATACTAATTCCTAGCACATCATTTGTAGATTACCATAATCTGTAATATGCAGAAGTTAAAATTGAGGCAGAGAGGTTAACTTGCTGCAGATGTCAGTGGTATAGCCATAAGCATGAATTAATCATTGCAAGCATCCCTGTAGAACCATTAGTGTAGAATCCTGTTAGGCATCTGAAGTGTGGGATTTCCCAGCTCCCAAATCTCTAAGTTGTGCCACTAATCTCCATATTTTTTTTTCCTTTTTGTGTTTTTCTTGTGTCCCTGATGATGGCTGTTCATCTAGTGATGCATACTAAGCTGCTAGTTATGTTCCCATAATGTCAGAATATAAAAACTACTGATGTTGAAAATTGTGGGGATACCCTTCCCTTCCTCCCTCTTTCCTTTTTCCTGCCAGTCTAGTTGTAAATGATTGGTGTTGCAAGAAGGGAGAATGCCTTGCTGAAGAAATGGATACTGGAAAGCTGATAAGCTTCTAATGTCCTTTTACTTCCTGGCATGCTGTACGGGACCAGAAACCTGCTTTGAACACAATTTTTAATTTTATGAAGTGTTGTTGGCTGAGAAAAGACTGAGACCAAAATATTGGTTATAAAATGTCTCATTGCTATTTTTTATTCTGGCTGCTAGTGTCCTAAAAAAAGTGTCTATCTGACATGGGGCCTTGGTGTTCAGTGCAGAATTGTAGAGAAACCCAACTCCAGTCTCAGCATGCTGGGACAGCAAGCAGCTGTTTTCTTGTACGTGCTTGCCATCAAAGAGCAGATCCTTTCTCCATACCAGTGGATCAATGTGCTCTTTAAAAGTGCTTTCCATGTCAGAACTAATACATGATGGTGAAGAACAGGAATCTTCACCAAATCTGCCTGGATCAAGAAAAACAGATACTGTTGGCCTTGGTTTCTGACTCATTTTCCTTCCATAAAATTATTCTTGCAGGGAAAATTAAACCATCTTTTCTATTTATATTCTCCCCATTGACCCCTACCACAAACATCATAACCACTAGCAGGAGCATGATTTTGGCTAGAGAGTACTGCAAATGTTAAAGGTTCAGCTGGGCACCATGCTGAGATGTTAGACAGCATTTCTCTCCACCTCTGCAAAAGGAGGAACGTAAGTACAAAAATCCAGTGGGAATTAATGTTGTTGGGAGGAGTGGAAGGGTTTATAAGTCTTATAGGTGATAACAGCGAGTCATAGAATCATAGACATGTACATCTGCCATTTGAAAAAGCAAGTGAGGTACTCAGGAAAGAAAGATGTCTGTTGGAAGAGTTCCCATAATCATGTATCAAAATACATGTTGAAAATATTTTTGTGTCCAATAGAATGGCCTGCATCAGCTTTGTTCTTTTTATTTGAAATCAATAACAAAAGCTGCTTTTACTGGGCAGGTTTCTACAAAAGGATACTTCTTTCAGTATCTTTGTCATCCTTTGAAACTACGGAAACTTTTTCTCCTCTCTCCTTCTCCAGATCCTTTAAATACATTTGGGTCTGCATTGGACCTAAGCAGCATGAAGCATTTAGGCTTAGCATTTTGCTAGTAAGTCTGCAACTTTGAGGTGATGTTGGCTGGGTCAGAGCATGATTAAGTTCTGCTTTGGTTGCATCTCTTGGCTGTGAGTTGGTGTTAGAGCTGGTGAAGGGAAGCTTGGGTACTCCAAATGCGTTACTCTCTAGGGTCCCTGTAGGTAGCTTTTTGGGAAGTTGGTGCTGTGAACTGAATCATGGTTTCAAGCCTGTTTTGTGCAAGCTGCTGAAGGTGCATGCAATATGCTTGGGTTCTGTTCTCTTGTGGTAGATTCAGATGGGTACCATACAGCCAGGAGACTTTTATCCTGTTCTCCCCATTCCAGAGTGCTTTCCCTGCCCCACAATGACCCTTCTATTTTCCCCCATCCTCTGCTTCTCCAGAGCAGCGTTCCCATGCCTTGGGGAGGTTGGTGTGCATCCTGCAGAAGTTGAAGTTCTTCCAAAAGTGATTACCAGACTGACCAGAAGGTGCTGGATGTGTACCTGATAACTTTGGGCGTTTTGCTTTAATGTTTCAGCACCGAAGATAGTACTGAATTGTGTACAATTATTCAATTATTTTGTGTCTCTTGGCCATTTGTCTCAGGCTGGTGGTGTTTTTTTTTTTTTTTTTTTTTTTAGTCAGTTGTTGAGTCTAGCACCATGGCTGGCCACAAAATCCTCACATATCGATCACTATAAGTGGTCATGTTAGCTCTTGTGGCATGTAAAAGAACTCTTAATCCCATGGAGTCCCATTGACACTGAAGGCAGACGGAGGTAGGATACACAAGATGTGAGGCAAAGAAGAAAGAGAACATAATGTTATCTTTGTCAAACAAGATGGATCACTTCTATTTATTCCTAGAGATATGCAGGATTGCATTTAGGACTCTTATGAGAAGCAACCATTAAAGTCAATCCTGCTTTCCCCTAGACAATGGACAGACTGTCTCTGGGTGACAAAGACCCTCTGACAGGTATCAAAGCAAGTGAAGCTTGCTGTGTCACACTTTGCAGAAAATAAAATTGGGCTCATTCTATAAATCTCCTTCTCTAACCCTTTTTGGTTTTTCTTCTGCACACATCAGAGGATGTGATTGTTATTAGATATGTTTGTTTGCCATGTCAGTTGAGTGAAAAGTTTTACTCTGATGCTGCAGCTTGTTTCAAGCCCCTGCTCATGCTGCATTTCAGCCCGTGCTTCGTTCCCAGCCTGCAGGTGCGTGTATGCACATGAGCAAGAGCTGGCTGTTACTCCTTTGGCATCTCCATGACATTTATCTTCCTCTGCTGCGACTCTTGCTCAAGTTCTGTCCTCCCTGGCTGCAGAGGCCTCCTGCTATGAGGCTGGTCTGATGCAGGTGGTGCTCCACTCACCCAGTTACAAAACATGCCACGTAAATCTTTAATGCTGATCAGAGACTGCTGCTGGATTCCTGTACTTTGTTTTTGGGCTGAATAGTGGCACAGATTTCTTGACCCTTCTCTGTGGCCTCCCTTTGCTGCTCCAAAGCATGCCAGCCTCATCCTCTAGCTTGCGGTGTCTCCTGTAGCTGTTAATGCATCACTCCATGCACCAACCATTCTGTTAGCAAATACATGTTATCCCAAAAAGCCACCTCTCCAAGAATTCTACCTCAATTTTGCTGTCCTCACATCCAAGAGTTGGAGTAGGAGTTGGACTCGATGATCCTTATGGGTCCCTTCCAACTCGGGATATTCTATGATTCTGTGAGTTTCCAATAGGACCCGAAGTTCTGTCTGGTTCTTATTTAAATCAAACTATTTGGTATCTGTATCACTTTATTAACACAACTTCTTTCCCCATAGTGCCACCTGCGCATCCTGAAATGTCTAGGACAGTGCCTGGAGCACTGGGTGCTATCAACAGTAAATAACAGCCCAGGTAATGGAGTTGATTCATGTACAATGAAGAGAAATGAAGGAGTTAAAACTTCTTAGAAATGGACTGTAGATGGAACTGAACTGTGCCGGTGCTGAGCCTCTGAGATCTATTAGTTTTGACAACCTCAGTTATTCTGGTGCTTCTCATCATCTGTAAAGTTAACAAGGGCTGATAAGAGATGATGAGGCACCACACGGGTTTGTATTTCAGAACTCATAAATATTTCACAATACCATTTTTCTTACAATCAGATACATTAATTTGTCGACTGTGATGTTGCTGAATATTCACTTGGTGCAGAGGTTTAACAAAGGCACTGCAAGGATAAACATTTTTAAATCGGCAGATAGAAGCCATGGGTTGTACTGTGTGCTCAGCTGTTACATGTTTTCCAATGCATGTTTTAATTTTACTGAAATTGTTGATTTTTGACCTGCTTTCTTCCTTGAAAATACATTATGATTCATAGGCAACCCCCTCCTCCAGCTGTATTTTTATCCCTTTTTGGTGTGACTTAGTAATTTCATAGTAGCAAGTCAGATACCCAAGGGTGAATTTAATTTGAAACAAACCTTACTGTTGGCAGAACAATTTTTGCAAGGGGATCAAACAATATAACATACAATTTTCTCAGGCTGCACGTCACCTGGAGATGCCTGCAACTCAAATGAAGTAAAGGTGCTCTTTGAAGCAAAGAAAAAAAAAATTCTATGAAATATAGTGTGGACAAACTCTCCAAAGTACCAGTTTTTCTTTCTCCTGCTATAATAAGATGGAGCACACAAATATCACTTGATTAACAGCTGCAGTATTAATTTCCCTTTTTGGTTGCTTGACTCACAGCAAGAATCATGTCAGTGCAGCAGAGAAGCAATTAAATTGATTTTAATCTTTGTCAGAGAAGATAACATGCCTCTTTCTCTTCTCATTTAAATAATTAAAGTTTCAGCAGGTATTATTTCTGGCTTTAAAGAAATTGGTATCTTAATGTAATAGAATCCTTGTAATTATACACTTAATGGGTCCTAATAAGTTAATCATGGTTTTTCATTTAAAATGTTTTTTTTTTTACTTATTAAACTTTTATTTGCTTTGATGGTTATGCTTTTAAGAGGGTAGAAAATATATATATATAAAAATAAAGTTCTAAAAAAAACTAATCTTTTTTGCATATTCCTACATGGCCTTTCAAATTCTTTTCCAGTGGCATAGTTGTATTTCAATACATGCTTTAAAAACTCTTATCCAGTGCAGCTTTCTGTTATGCTACAGTTAATTATTTTGTTGAAAAAGGTTCATATAATGAGGAAAAACAAATATTCTTTTATCTTGTAGAGCAAACTCCAATTCAGCTGGAGTACAGCGAACATTTCTTTGTCCCCTTTGATCCAAGCTGTTAGGTAGTGTTTGGGGTCCTCCAGGTTATTCCCATTAGGTGGAAAAATGGATGGTGGAGTCAGGTGCACCTTTGATGCAGTGCTCTGCGTTTACACAGCACGCATGGTCTCTGTCCCTGTGCCCAGTATGACGGCAGTGTCTTGCCTTGCAGTGCCAAACTTGGCAGCACTTTACCCCCAAATCTTTCTTTTGGTAACGACTTGAAATGGTGAAGTAATATATTTTTTCCCCTTTTATTTTGATCTCTGTATTTAGAGCAGAATTGCCCAGCAGTCTTATGTTGTTTGTTCTGCCTTTCTGACTGGAAGAGGCTTAACCCTTGTGGCCGAGAAAATAACCGAAAGCAGACCATGTTTCTCTCGGGCACGCCTGGGTACTCTTTTCATGCAGGAAAAGCCACAGTGAAAAGTCCATTTGCTTTTTGAGGTGGACACCTGTCTGGAAAGGACTGTCCCCAGGAGACCCTGGCAGATGGAAGTGCTGTCGCTGAAGGCCATGTGCCCTCTGAGGGTGCCTGGGGACCGGCCACGTCAGGCCTGCCACCAGGTCACCCAGCACCCGCCTGCCTCGCAGCAGTGCCAGGCCGCGTTCTCCACCCGTGCAATTGAAGTGCTGTCTCAGAGTCCTTAGTGCGTGTGGGCCCAGCACAAAGTTCCCAGGCACCACAAAGCTTTGTGTGTGCCCTTGTGTCCCGTGGAGCCAGGGTTGCCAGCCCTGGGGAGGTGAGGACAGCTCGTGGCATGTGCTGATGGTGGTTGGGCAGGCGGCCTGCTGGTGTGTGGTGGCTCCTGCCCCGTGGGGCTGCAGCCTGCCTCCCTTGGGTTTCCTCTTCCAGTGGGGGGTGGTTGGCAGAGGGCAAACATACCAAGGAGGAACTGCTTTACAAGATTTAGTACAAAAAGATTTAGAGATACTTGAGTTAGCGAATCATGAAATCCACCTTAGGAGGAACCAAATTTGGTCATGTTTTCCCAGAATTCCTCACTGCTGGGTGACCTGAATGGAGAATGTTTTGTTTATGACGGTATTATTCAACTTTCTGAGTTTGAGCTGAAATCTATTGTATCCCTTTTTAAAAGGATTTTTTTGTTTTGAGTACAAATTATGGTAGTGATGAGCAACACCACACATAAGCAGCAGGGAGCACACCAGCACCTGATTTATGCCCAAGCTCAAGAAGAGCATTGTATTTCTTATTTATTACTGTATCATTAGCATTCTTACGATTTTTTTTGTCTAGAAAAGTACTTCATATTTTCTCTTTGAATAGGTATAAAATCTCATCTAAGATATCTTGTTAGTGCTGCTGTGATTTGGAAGCTGTATCAAAGTGACAGACTTTTCTTGGTTTTCATTACTGGAAGCACCCAAAAAAACTTGGGCAGGGAGTTGGATTTAACATACATTTAAAACTACATGAGTGCTGCTCATGGGGCTTGTGTGTACCCCTGCATCCCAAGATACTGAAGTGGTTCACAAAATAGCAGGAGAAGTAGAGGAAAGCACTTGTGTTTGCAGTATCTCAGCCTGGTTCTAGTGTCTCTGCTAGTGAAGTTAATGCAGAGTGCTTGCCAGACTCAAGATTCACATTGCTTTGCTTGGCAACCACCTTTGCTTACCCTTTGAGCTCCAGAAACCGCTGTGTGTGTTCACAGCCGTGCACGCTCCAGTGGTGCAAATACATTTTCCTAGAGCAAACATGGAAGTCAAGTCTGCGGTTCTTTTTCATCTCCATTTTATGAAAGGATCTGGCTGGGTGGATGTGTGAGCACATGAAGAAAAAAATCCACTTTTCTGTGGGCAAACAACTTACATGTGCAAGAAACCATCCCTCTGTTGTTCAGGCAATGCCTCTGTGTTCTGCATAGGTACAAAAATGTTTATAATTGAACTTAAAAATCTGTTTCATGTGGTCTAATATGACCAATTAACTTAGTCTCATCTCATTTGTATCATTGTACCATATGGTGTGTGCACAGGCAGAGACTTAGCCCAGACAGAAATTTCATGGAAGAGAATTGCAAATGGGGAAGGGAGAGAGAAACAGGGTGGTTAATCAGCAGAGGCGGGGTTCTTGATAAATACATACTGTTTACCCTACACAGGGAAAAGATACGTAACAGATGCTGAATTCTTTAGCATGCTTGGCAGCATAGCACACGATATCAACAGGGCTATGAACAATGTAAGTGATGTATGTAGGAAGGGCTACTCTTCCAAGAACCAAGTAGGAAAGGATATTGCTTGTTGCCTTGCCTACCGAGTCATTACTGTGCACATTACAGGCAGTCTGCAGATAAAAGATAATACCGTCTGAATGGACTGACATTAGCAATTATTGTCTATATTTTGCTCTTTGTTTTTCCTCTTGCAGAATCTCTGCTCAAAATATGATTGCAATTGCTTTGCTGGTATAAGTTTCTGTAGGACAAATCTACTGTATTCCCAATTGCATCCTAAGTTCTTGATCAGAAATATAGAGATATAAACTTTTATCTGAGTGAATTTGGAGACATTATTTTGAGAATAACCTCTTTTGGTCATCTGGGACTCTTAAATGGCAGCCAATGAATATTTACCACTAGTAGCATAGTGCAGGGATGGCTTAACTTGTGTAGGCAATGTCTCTAAATGCTTTCTTTTTTTTTTTTTTTTTTTTGTAATTAACACAAATGAGAAGGCTTTCAACTTTACTGGAAAATGCTGCAGACTGAGATTTCCTTATTTTTATAGTTCTTTCAGTGCCTGACTTACATGTCAGACAAATCCAGAAGCCCTAAACCAGGAACCTGAATTATTGCTTCTGGTCAAAATTTCAGAAAGTCTGACATAAAATGGTTTGTGTAATGAAAATCATGTGGTAGCAGACATCACTGATAGATGAATTTGTTGTATTTGATGAGATACAATTAGGAACCAATTTGGCAGAAACCCTTCATACTGCATGTAAGGAGTCATAAAATACAGTCAGAAAAATCTATAGCAAATGTCTGAAATGACATTTATATGAAAAAATTACAAATTTACATATCATGTATAAAAACCTCGCAAAACCTCTTCATTACTGTGTGTGTTAATAATGCCCTCAGTAACCATGCGTGACGCACGCTGTTATCAGAATGCCAAAGATTTTCAGTTGTCTTTGTTACTTCACTTATTTGAATATTTTATCTAGGAGTTGGTGATTGAAATCAGCTGGTGTTTGTGTTCAGAATGAAGCTGTACTACACCTTACATCTTATCTGTGTTGGAGCTGAACAGCCTCTGCAGAAAGACATTTTTTTTTTCCAAAAGCAAATTCAGATGTCCCGTTAGTAGTGTAGATCAAAATATTTCTTAGTTGCAGATGCAATAATTTCAGTCTCATAGTTAGCCTTACCTTGTCTTCATCTACCTACCCAACTCCTTCTCAAGTTAAAACTAATCTGGTTTTAACATGTAGTTTGACATGGTGTTTTCTAAAGCACCTATATAGTTTCATTGCCCAGTGACAGGAGGCTGGTCTGGATTGCCCAGGCAGTCCTCTCCCACTGTGCCTTCCCAGTACACTGAGATTTGGGCAAATAATGTCTGGCCAGGGGACACGGCCTTTGGTGGCAGGGCTTGGCAGCAGCGCTGTGGGTGTCTGTTCCAGTGCTGTGTGACTTGGACACGTGCTTCCTTGTGTCAAATGCTGGTCTCACCTGTTCCTGATCGGCTATGCTGGCTAGCTAAGATGGAGTGGTTGGGAGCTGAAAAAAACCCCACCCACATATGGGTTGATATTTCAAGGGTATTTTCCTTTTGGAACCTGCAGGATGCTGGTGGCTTGTGCAGGAGGGAAGGGAACTGGAATCCCAGCTCTCAGCTAGGCTCGCCTTGGAGCATTGCAGGCCGTGGGCAGTACCAAGCACCTCAGTGGAAAATGTAGTGCTAGCAGCACTAACAGTATGAACCTGGCTGTTTACAGTCAACTTGTGTGTTCCAGACTGAACAAGTTTGCCTTATTTTTGCCCTCCTTGTGAAATGGCCCGTTCTCAATACTATGAATAGAAGGTGTTTAAAGTAGCAGTGGGAGGATGTAATGTGGTAATCGGCTTGATGGAGGGCAGGCATCTGTTTAAAAAAAAGGCAGAATTGTGGTTGTGGTGCACAGGCCTTTAGGGCACAGTAGTTACAGTAATGGTAAGATGTGGGCCTCTAGGGAAGAAGCAGAAAACAGGTACTGACAGTTGGAGTTGCTTTTCTCAGCTTTTATGTATTTGTGCTAAGTTTCACTAACAGCGACTGTTTTCTTTGCCTTATTTGAAGGCATTTTTATCCTGTAGTGCTTTGGTTGGGTGGTAGAGGGGGGTGTAAGTGTTGGTGCTTAGTGGGAAAGAGTGTACTAGTTGCACATGATTTTTTTTTTTTTTTTTTTTTTGCATGCAGAGCTGCGTACAAGAACAGCTTATATTCAGCAGCCACACACAAAATGTGGTCCAGAAATGCTTGATGTAGTCTGTGGTTAAAATAATGGTTGATTCTGTGGTTCAGTGATATTCCTCTTCCTATGAACTTGACCCTTGCTTACATGTTTGGCTTCTGACATGGCCTAATCAACACCTGGCCAGTCCTGGTCCTGCTTTCCATTTGAAATGTTTAGCTGTTCAGATCAACTCCTGTTTCAGTATCTTGCATGTACTTGGGCTCCAGTAGTCGCTTCTCTTCACCTGGGGTCTCCGAGAAGGGCTCTGCAGCAGCCCCTTTTCAGGTCCTTTGAGGGACCCAGCAGTTCCATCACTTTGACTTCCCAAGTATCACGGAATCACAGAATGGCTGAGGTTGGGCTGGGCCTCTGAAGATCATCTAGTCCAAGTAGTACTAGACTCTTCGCAGGTTTGCTGCTAGATTTGACAAAAGCATGTTTACCTTACAGCTTTGGTTACACCACTTTAGGAAGAACAGAGCAGTAAAGCATAGAAAAACCCTTTATCAAACGAGTATCTCAAAAAACAATAAATTTAAACGAGAATGGGGGACTTGCAGGTTAGTGGAAATGTGATCAGCATTGAGAGTCCTCTGTTTTTACTATCTTCTGGGTCTTTAGTTTGGAGCAGTCCTTCCACCTTTCCTGTTGTGATGATAGTGGCAAAATGGCTTCTCTTTTTCGACGTGTGTGTGTGTGAAACAACTCCTCTTGTTCTTTGTTGCTCTGCTTCGGTAGGGCAATTTTTGTGTACCAGCTGCTGATATGTTTGTGCTGTGACAGCCGTAACTGCATGAGAGTTGACCAAGATCTGTGCTGTGGCTGACTCTGCTCCTCCATACTGAAAGGTGAACCACAACTGGTAATCAATAAATAGATTTAATTTTGAATGTGCCACAGGTGCAACCCACAGGCCATTGCTGTAACTTCTGCAAACTCATTTTATGTATCACTCTGATCGCTTTTAAATATGTTGCCTTCTAATATGATTAGGAGCACTGAGTGATACAATTTTCATGAAAGGATAGGTGCACCTGGCTGACCTCTTCCATTCTCTTTATTACAGTTTGTCATATTGTCATATTTTATTTCTCTTCACTAGTTAACTTTTCCCATCCTTTTTAGTTGCTCATTATAGTTTTTTCCAAACTTGTACTACTTTTTGTTGCACCTATCTGAACCTATTCTATTTTTGCTTTCTGTGTTTTTGTGTGTGTTTTTTCCCCTTAAATAACTGACCATGACAGAAAATAGTATCAAGATAACGATATTTTGTCTTATTTTCTTGTATACAACCTAATGGTTATCTGATGCTGATGATTTGTATTTTCAGAACTCATGATTTCTCCAGGAGAAAGGGGTAGGCGAAAAGGAAGCAGATACTAGCCAAGGAATATTTTTGACAGAGGCAATATTCTTTTTCTCCTTGCTATCTTTTTATTTAGTTATGACATGTTTGTCTGTTGTTCCCTGTTTATGATTTTTACAGTGGGGCTAATAATTTTCCATTTGCGTGCAGTTAGAGACTGTAAGGTTTAATGCTTTGGCTATGTGGCTTTCTGTTTCACTGATGGCCCTTTGAGTGAAGAAGGTTTTATGGTGACTGTGCTCAGCCATAGTGTGTGTAATTTCTTTTGGGTTTCTTACTCAATCCATCGCATTTGTGAAGTCCAAGTGAGCCCACGTCTGAGATTTAGCAGGTTGGGGTAAGAAAATATGGATTAGCCTGAGCTTTGTTCTCAGTTTTGCCATCTCCCACACCTTGCCTTCTGCATCTGAAACTCTTCATCCCCCCGTAGTACACCTGTTCTGTGTTTGTTGAGGGGAGCCCAGTGAGCTCCTGTGTGAGGAATGCAGAGGTCTCATCTCTCACTGACTTCTGCTTGATTGGTTTGTGATCAACAAACCAAATGAATTATTGAGGAAAGAATTGTGACATGTAAACAAAGTGCCTAAAACAGGAGCATTTTATCTTCCTATAAATGACTTCAACATTTCTAGTTTTGGAAGTCTAATTTAAAAATAATCCAGTGCTTTACTGTTTAATTCTCTTGTGCTGTTGATCTGGGAGACTTCAAAGCTACAGCAAAAATAAGGTAATAAAAGCAGACAATGACTTTGGTTATGTATTGTGTATCATAAATATTTGTGTCTCTGACTGGTTTCATTTTAGCTGGCTGAGGAAATAAAACTCGCTGAAGGCGGTTACCTTTGTTCGAAGCCAACTGAGACAGCACCAGCACTCAGTAATTACAGTCGTAGAGTTTCCAGGAGACTCCTTCTTCACCAGACCTGTCGTCTCGTGTCCCCATTTGTAACACTGTTCATTATATCCAACCTGCTGCCGTCACTCTGGAGCTTTCAAAAGGTATTCTGTGGGCTATCATGCTGCAGGACGCGGATAATGAAATAGTTAGACGTGACTTGTATTATAATCGTCTCACCTAACTTTCATTTGGCTTGAAAAGTAGACTTAATAAAAGCAAGAGTGAAAGGCATTTTATGTTTTTAATAAGGAGTCTCATATGGTATTACCTGCTGTTTTTCATTCTGTGTCTCTTCTCATGGTTTCCTTTTGAGGCACCTGACAGAAGAAGAGCAGTGAACATCTCTTAATCTTAAAGCTTTTTGAAAAACTGCAGTGGTAATCAACACTACTGATCAGTAATTTCCAACTGCAGTGAGAGTGACTTAAAGTTTTTACATCTGTATTTTCGTTCTTAAAGAGAACTGTTTCCTGGTGAAAATAGTCCTCTCCATTAAAAAAAAAAAAATATATATATATATATATTTAAATCTGTAAATCCTGAAGCAAAACATTGCTTTAATCACTTATTTGCAAATTTGTTTATAGTATTTACTTACAAGCTTGTAAAAATCAGTCTACTTTTGCAGTGTCTCAGGTTAGGCTGTAAAGGAGTTTGTGCTGCTCTGCCCTGTGGCAGGACAGAGCCATGCACTAAATAAAGCTTCAGAAATTCTTAGAAGTGTAGCAAATGGAGACAAGATCAAATAACAAAACCTGAGATCTGGGTATGTCAAGAGCACTGAAAAATAGCATTGCAATGTAAACCAGAACTCTTTATTATAGTGCCGTAATGTTTTTTATTTAAACAGGACAGCTATTTTTAGACATGATCTATAGTGTAGCTTCAGGGAAGGCCCATCCTTACAGTTTCAGACCCAGACTGGTGCATGCGCCACAGCGCAGGAGCAAGTTGAGTCATAGGTCTGAGGGCAAGACAAATGGGAGGTGGTGGGGTGGAGAAGGGGCAAAATCCTCTGTAGGAACTCACAAATACAAATATGATTTCTGGAGTCATATGCACAACTGTACCAGCCCAGGTATGTGGGAGAAAAGCTCTGTGTCCTGGAATGGGCAGCTATGACTTCAGTGGAATGCAGGCACGAATGATATGATTCAGTGAAATGGGAGCTTGTTGAAAAATACTTGGTGCTCTCTGTAAAAGGTGGAAGTGTTGTTGGCCAATGATGCAAAACTTTGATTAAGGACATCTGCACTTCGGTGTGCACTGTCTCCCAATTCTGTTGCCACCTTGTTTTGTACACAAGACCAGATATGTGCCACCAACGATGCTACTTTTAAACTGTTAAATGATGGTATTCATCCTTCTCCTTCTCACAACCAGTAAAAGTCATATTTCCTGTAAACTCCAGACATGCATTTTTGCATTGTCTTCTACTTAGCATTATCCTAAACTTCCTGAAAGCTGAAATTGGTGGGGCAGTCTGATACTCATATTAGTTGCTCTGAGTAGAAGGTAGCATTACTCAACCACTGGCTTGTTTTGACAGTTCTTGAGGGATTGGTTCAAGTACTCATGTCAAGACTTTATGTAAATGTCTTTTCAGCTCTGCAGGAAGTATTTAGGTGATGGCTGGATTTCGTGTTTGTTTACTTGGCTTGGAAAAGGCATGTGTATGGAAGACAAATATCTTCTTGATCATGCAAGAAGATCTTATGTTTCAATGTTTACAAGTGACCAGAGAAAGAAATGGAGACATCTAAATGGTGATGGCATTAGACAAGAGCTAGCCAAAAATGTTTAATAAAAATACATGTAAGAAATATTTTACTTGAATTTACTGCTTAAAGATCTCTATCTTTGGAGCCATGCTGCCCTTCCCCCTTCCCCCTCCCCCCCCCTCCAAAAAAAAAAAACCAACAACACAAAAACAACAGAAAACCTACTACCTGTCATACTTTCCCCATTCATAGCCTCCAAGATTTCCTAAGCATCTTCATACCTGATTAACTACTGACCTCTTAAAATCCTCTGCTCCTTTCCGCTACCTATTTTGCAGCTCCAGCAAAACCAGATTTTTCCTTTCCTGCTGAGAAGTCTTGAGAGCTGGCTAAGAGTTAGTTCTTAGAAACTGAATGGAACCCTACCTTGCCTCAACAGCCTTTTAGCCACTTCCACTTGCATTGACCTTTTCTTCACAACTTTGCTGTTGGTGCAGTTGTAGCCAGTAATGGTCTGTTTTCAATTCCTTTAGCCAGATAGCACCTATGCCGTATGAAAGAGAATGCTGCCTCACTGGGTTAAACAACCCAGCTACCCAGTAAAATATCCTTCTTTTGAGTTACAGGAAATTGAGTGAACTGTAATTTGTTGTACTATGTTTAGGCTGTTATAATACATCCTTTCTGTACCTAAAAACATTTCTGTTGAATATGGTTTCAAGAAAGGCCTCTGCAGTAAGAAATATTCAGTCCATTGAAGTCAGTGACACATGTCTGGTTGAATTCATTAAGACCAAGATTCAACCGCCAGTTTGCAAATCAGCCTAAATAAATAAAAAAAAAAAAAAAAAAAAAAAGGTTGTAAAATCACTTACAGGTTACTCTCCCATGTGTTGCTAAAGCTTTATGCTACTTAGGCCAGCTATGACTGACTGCCATGTGCTTCACAGCCAAAAGTGCTGATGGACTTTTTCATGGGTGATAGTCAATACCTCTCTTGTGTTGTTTACGTCTGTGTTGAAAAGGACAGAATAGTATTGGACTAAAACCTCAGTCTACAGGGAAATGACTTGCTGCCTCATACCCTGAGTAGGAGGACTGCTGGACAGTGAAGTAGATATACTTCACTCTATTTATGGGTTACTCTGAGGTCTGAGTTACTTATGGAAGAACTAACGTTCCTTGGAAATGTCAGTCAACTTTTCATTTTAATAACATGCCTGGTTGAATTCAAAACTGGCATTTTATATTGACACTGTGCATGAACTGACATGTCATTATACACATGCTAACCTAGATTTATAAAATAATAAAATCATTGTGGTTTAAATTCCCACAAAATATTGATGGAAAAAGTGTTATACTCTTTTGGGAGTAGCTTACTTGCTAATGCTTGCCATTTTTTACTGACCTTATTGTGAATGCAACCTTGCTGCAGGCTCCTGCAAATTGGAGCTGTGCTACAGTATTTCTGTTCAGTTAATACCTGCGGAACCACATACTTACTGTAAGAGCACTCTTTTCCTCCCTTGTTTCTGGAATACATTAGTCTAATAACCAAAATGACAGTCTAGAATCTTACATCTTTATTTATTAATGCATTTCTGGGTTCTGTTCTGTGATAAGAGGAATGGTGACTTCATTCAGCATAGGACATTGACAATTTCCTTCCATTTTGGTATTCATCTACCTGTAGAAAAAAGAGCTTGAATCAAGAAGAGAGTTTTCTTTTATTTGCTGTGTTTAAAATACATCTATGTTAAGGGAATGTGAAGGTTGCAGAGGCATAATTTCCATAGGAGGAGATTCCAGGATTAACGTTATCAGTGCAACATGATTTGGGACTTTATTTTTCATGATACCACTTTTTTTTTTTCAGTTTACATACTATTTCAGTTATACAACACAGAAATGCTAGTAATATTATTTCAGTTTAAAATGTTGTTCAAGCATGGGAAAGGGTAGATATCCTTGGGGAAACTAAAGACAGTCTCATTTTGTATCTACTATGCCAGAGAGGGTAAAATGATTGAAGGAAGACAACAAGGATGAATTCATTTGGAAAAAGTTTTTTTTTTTTTTTTCCTCCCCTGTTAGTTATGGTGTTACTTATCTCTGAAAGGTAGGAACCTAAAAGTAGGAAGGAGATCACTTCATAGCAGATCATCCATTGTAAAGTAATTAGAAATTGAAGAATTTCAACAGCTGTATGGCACTATTGTCCTACATGGGAAGGAAGAAACCAAGTGACAGACCTTTACTTGAGCTCTTTTAGCATGAGTTGTTCTTCATATATTTATTTGACAATGGTGTTTCGTGATCGTAGGCTGAGGAAGTCTCTGAGTTTTTATAGAGCTGAATTATGATTTTATTGATGTGGTAACATTTTTATTTTAAAGTCACTGAAACCGTTCACTCAAAAATTATAGCTAGACCATGTTTTTGGAAGAGGCTGGATGATCACAAACTCCACCAACCATTGAGTTTCTGCTGTTTCCTCTTCCTCTGTCACTTGAACTGTAGTGTGGCTTACCCATCCTGGAGGTGGTTTGTGTTGGATACAGGCATGATGCTGGTGAGTTCTGTATATCTGTGTATATTCTAAAACAGAGAGAAATGGCTATGTCTGCAAAAATGACTTAATTTTCTCCTGCGTTTTCAAACTTTGTGTTATTTCTTTGTAGGGAATGTCTACTTATGTTTCAATACAGTAAAGTAGGATGGCTGCTGGAAAAATGATCTAACAAATTTTTGTAAAGATAATATATTAAGCATTTAAATGGAAGCAACAATTTCAAGGAAATATGCCTCTGAAAGAGGTAATGTCAAGTTGCCCTGAAGTGATCATGTCAGATCAAGGCCTGTGAAGAAATACAGATGAGCCAATCAAAGTTGTCTTGGGCAGTAAGTGTCAGGGTCATTAAAGGCAACCTTCAGAAACAGTAATGAATTAATTTTCTAAGATAGTAGAGACAGAAAGAGAGAGAGGAACTGAAGCTATGACACTTGTCTTTGAATTTAAAAAGGACACAGAAATTGAGGGAGAACAGTACTGAGGTGGTAAGGGAGGCACAGGGAGCTTGTAATGATCTTGTCGCTTGTGTTCCATGGTAATGTGCAGTTCTTCCCTTCCTGCAGAGATTTCTATTGAAATTACCTATATCTATTCTCTTCTAATAAACCGGCGTGTAATTAGTTGAACCTGAGTTGGTTTCTGAGATTTTCTTTGGAAAGAAAAATAGAACTAGCTCCTATCAAGTAAAATGAATCTGATACTTGACTTCAGAAGAGGCTGAATTAGAATAAAAGTCTTATATCTTGAGATTTTTGTGAGAAATAGAGAATGTTACATTTAACTCTGAAAAAAACAGGAGAAAATAACTTGGTGTTTATGCTGGTGAATAGAAGTACTGCAGTTCATACAAAATGGGGTGGTTTAGTTTTCTATTTGAAAGAACAGAAGAATATGGTGGGTTAGTGATATGTATGGAGTTCAGAAGCATTAGAATATATACACAGATTTGAAGGTAAAAGTCACTTTGGTTCAATAAGTCATTTATAAATAGCTTTGAAATAAAATAATGGTATTTTAGAAGCAAATGTTATGCGTTTTGAAGAGGTAACTTTTAAAATACTTCAATAGTTTTCACATGATTAATCACTTTGGACTTGAAACCTAATAGATGTTTTTTCCTTCCTTTTTAGAAATGTCAGAGGAAGCCATATTATGAACAATAAAGGAAATAGAAAGACAGACTTTGTTCCTCTAATTCTTTCCAGAATTATGTACAATTTTACTAATGTTATTGTTCTCCACCCACCCACTCCTCTTTTTATAGATGGTTATGGATTAATGTGCTAAAATGGAAATTTAATTTAGGTCTAAGTAAACTATTTCCATGGAGATAATAGCATTGTTGATGTCCTTTGCTTTGGGAAATGTCCTAGAAAACACAATCCATCAATTTTTCATCTGTCTAGACACAGGCCAAAAATAATGACGATCTTTGCAAATGAGTGTAGTATTAATAGGAACCTTTGTACTTGGATTTTCATGATTATAAGCAGCTGCGATTTATAGGGGTGTGTGTCTGTGTATACAGATACAAATTTCCTGGTATTTAGAAATTTTTATTTTCCTACTTCAGTTTTTCTTACAAGAGAGTAGATGTTCATCAAGCATAAAAGTTTCTATGGAAAGCTTTTAGTCTACAAACTGTTTGACACCATTTTTAGGTTTAGCCATTTATCTAGTACCACTCAGAAAAGTAAGAAGTACTGTATAAGTGTGTATGATTTTGTGTAAGACTACTGGCTTTCTTGAGATTATTCACAATCAAAATTCTAAACAAGCTTAAATACTTGAAGAGTTACTTCTCTGGAAGGATACTTGAAAGATAAGAAATATCATTCAAAAGGTAAATTTTTCACTATATTTTCATAACACTGTGTGGACATACATAACTTTTTGCTGATAGATGCATATTGATGGTTCTGGTGAAGCTAAGAAATCATAATGTGTCTTGGCTAAAAGCATGTTAACATTCAACATGCTTCTGCCTGTTTCTCTTGGGTATTTCCAAATGGCAAAACCAACATAGAAAATGTAAACACACCATAATCTGGTATAATCACTTGTATTTATCTATGGAGAAAAATATTCAAAATTCTCATTGTGCTAGCGTCGTTTTGCATCATCTACACTAATGAGTGCAAAACTGTTGGACCAAAGACTGTTGAGCTTTTCCAAAAACATGATAGGAGGTAAGGCATTCCCTTAAATGTCAGTGGATGTAAAACACTCTACAAAGCTTTTATAAATTACAGTTTTTACTGATGAGGCACATGCACATTGCTGCCCAATTTATTTACCCAAGAGACCAATTTATTTCACTACCTTGGCACTAACTGTTTCCATTGTCATCCGGGTCTGCTCTGACCAACCAACTGTGACAAGCTGTTTGTTCAACTGTAAAAGGGCATTGTCTGACTCTAAACAATGGCTTTATCTAATTATGAAACCCCATGCATCATTTTAGTCCTTTGTTGCTGGTTATACAAACACAGTTTTCATGTTATTAAAATAATTTAAGTCTGGATACACTGTCCTACAGTGAAAGACACTTTGCATTGTAACTTTATAAACTTGTAGCTCACATCTGAAGAGAACTGACTGTAATGTTCTGACTGAGGTTTGTTTGGCAGTAGGAATACTTGAGAAAGGACAAAAAGAGAGAATTGTTTTTAAAGGAAAATATAAGAGAGATGGAATAACTGAACAAAATTCATTGCTTATGCTTTAAATAAATCTTGTGTTATCAAAATGAACTCTTAAAAATAATGTGTATATAAGTACAGGTGTGCTTATGGAAAGCAAAATTGGATCCTTGAGAAAGAAGTTAGCTTTCTGGCTTTGGAACTAGTAGCAAAAAAATGAATAGACCCACTTGAAAAACTCTCCATTGTCCCCATTGCTTTGTGTCAGAAGACAACTGAATGCAATCAAAGCTTTTTGTCTTCAGCTGTCAGTAAGTCAGCTTCTTTAAGAGGGCTTTTTACAATAATCAGAGAAAGAATTCAGAGGTTTTGCTTTTCTGTGTTGCTATGACTTTTTTTTTTTTTTTTTTTTGACTAGAGAAAACTAGCCCCAAATTAACAAACAGTTTTGATAGACTGGAGTATATATAAAGAAAAAGAGTTAAGGCTCTGTATGTAAAAGAGTTGAAGCAGACTAATGTATTAGTGTTTTATTAACATATATGCAACATTTGTGAGTGAGGGCAAATCTTCTTTCCAGTAAGGACTTACACAAATGGTGCTGTTTGTAAACAAAATTTCCTTAATTCATCTTTATCAACGAAAACTTTCTCTATTTTTTTTTTTGAGGAATTACTTAATGATCTTGTATAATTGGTTTCACATGTTAAATCCCTATTGGTAGTTTCACCGTGATTTTCTTATGAAATATGAAACTTTTTAAAATTTAATCATGAATTAATATTAATTTAATCAAGTATTTTAATATTAAAGCTATTAATATTTCATCTTCTACATGGTTATGCAGGTTTTTGAAAGCCATTCCAGTGTTTTCTGACAAACTACTCTGTTATACAAAGGCTATTTTGACATCTCTTTGCTCACGTGGTTCCTGTGTGGTAGCTGGGCTGCCTGGGTCACCAGTTATTTTTATTCAGCCTCTAGAGTGAATGCAAATGAGATGCAGGACACGGAGAGGCTAAAGCAAGTTTACTGAGTCTGATAGAATCAGTATATCCTTGTGCCTGGCTAGAGTATACTTGAAAGGAGCCTGGCACGATTTTGCAGGTTAATCTCTGTTTGCAGCAGGGTTTGACTCGTACCAAACCTGGCACACTTCGGCACCTGCGGGCTGTCACTGACAAGGGGCTGCGAGGAGATGGACTGCCGCCGACCGGCTCTAAATGAGCCAGTTGCATGGAGCTGATAAAACTGGAGATTTACTGAAGTAGACAGGCCTGTGCTAAAACAAGCTCCTCTCCCCGTTGAAACCCTGCCTGTCACTTCAATCAGTCACCTGCCCTGTCAGGAGCTGGCGTGGGGCAGTGGCCGTCCCCTGCCCTCAGGGTCTGTGGTGCTGGGGCTTTGTGCGGCCCAGGCCTGGCCGAAGAGGTGATCGGCGGTAGCATTAAAGCAAGGTCGTGTTGTGTGGGTGGTCTGTGCTGCCTCCTGTGTCGTGATATAGCTTCACCCTTAAGAGCTGCCAATATTACAGAATTGCCACAGAGGACTTGAGTAAAGGCAGAGACAGGGATTGATGTGTGGGTAGAGAGAATCTCGGTTTGGATAGGAGATCAGAAAGTGTAAATATAAAAATAGTTTTGCCTATATTATATGACATTGGAAAACTCTGTTTGGGATTGCTCATAGATACGATGTCACTTTAGACCCTGAGCTGATGGCAGAGCTGAAACTTGTTTTATTACAGCTAACACTAGAGTTGAACCTCATTGAAGGTGGTGGGTATGACAGTTGTTGAAGATAATGACTACCTTGCCTTATGTTTAAATGTAAAAGAAAATGACAATGTTTGGTGGAATCCCCAGGTGAAGCCCCAGCTTCCCACAGTACTGGCCAGCTGCTGGGCTGTGTAACGTCAGGTTTCATTTCTACACCAACACAGGAACTCGGAGTTGATAGACCTGTGGCAGTGTTTGATAACTGAGAGAAAGGTCACTGGACTGGGCTGTGAGGAGTCCTGGAGCCAGGCAGGGTGGCTCTCATTGAGCATCCAGCAAACAGGTGTGTGGGAGGTAGAGAGTGGGCTTGGATCAACAAGCGAAGAGAAGAAATGGGCTCTGTCTGCATTCAGAAAGTAGGGCAACATCTATGCTAATTGTGGAAAAACTGCTGCAGCAATGAAATACAGCCTTTAGGTTTTCTCTCAGCAGAAACAGCATGCAACAAGCCAGTACAGGACAGCTGCTCTAGATGAAATACTGACTGAGCGCTGGTGTCAGTGGGTAACGTGTTTATGTTTTTATCCTTACTGAGTTCAGCATTTCCATCTCTATTATTTTTCTTCCTATATGGAGCTGTTGCTCTAAATACATATCAGAATGCTATAATAACATACCAAAGCAACAATCAAGTAGTGAATTTTGATATAGCAAAGAGGATTCAGAGTAGACTTTTTAAAAGCAAATTTGGAAATTTCAGTTTCCTGTTCTCTGTACTTTACATTTAAAAATCAAAATCTTTAGGGATACAAAGATGATAATGAGAAATTGTGAAAACGTATGCAAAATAGCTTTGACCCTAGAAACCTTCAGCAGACATGTACTTTCCAGAGCCAAAAGTAGTCTATTGAATCATGCAATCAACATAAAGTTAGCTAAAACATTAATTAAGTACGGTCGTCTTAAAAGTAGAATTCATGCTTCATTTTGGCAAGATGCCCATAAGAAAAAGATAGATCTGTCACGGTCTTGCAGACTGCCGTAATTAAGGTTTGAAATACTTCCTAGTCTAAAACAAGGATAGTTCAGACAGAGCTAACTGTTTAAACAACATCCCTTATGAACTGACATTGGTCCTCCGTTTCAGACTGACATGCTTTACTATTTTTCTTTTTTTTTTTTTCTTATGGGCTTCTGTGCAAAATGTACAGGAAGAACAGAAATTAGGAAATAGTCATCAACGCTTTTTTTTAATAGAAGCTCAGAGGCTAGAAAACAATTATATAGAGTAGCCAGAACATTCTGTGTGTAGGTAGTGCAGAAGGTAGGAAATTAAATTTTATACCTCAGAGTAGTTAGAAAAAAGGTTATCTGTCTGGAGGTTTTGTTCTTTTCTGTCTGTGAACATGTGAACTATTGATGTTAATTGGATCCAAACATCTTCAGACTTTAAGGATTTAAAATTTATTTCCAAATTTTGTGTCTCGGCTCACATCCAAACCTGCAAGTTCTGGAGGAGAGATGTCTATCAGTACTTCAGTCAAACTGTTTTAAGATTTTGATTAGTGAGTAAATATAAAGTGAAAGGTCAAGTTGATTGCACGTGCCTTTGACTTAAATAGGATAAGCGCATCATATGGGCATGTAGTCTCCCAGTATAATTTTGGATAACATATTATCTTTTTAGATCTCTTAACTCATACAACCTATTTTCCATTTAGAAAGCTTAGTCTCATTTTAAGGATGTAAGGTATTCAGGGGCCCAAGATCGTCAACCTTTTTGTAGTGCCCTATTATTCTGTTATATTTCTAGTGTAATCCAATACTCGTCTCAGAAAAATCTGCCCTCTGGCACAGTCCTTCCACTGTCATAAGAGTTTAGTTTTCTGTGATCTCAGTGGTATTTAACAATAAGGTCTGAACTGCATGTTTAGTGGAAGCTGTGGGAACATGGATGTCAAGTCCATTAATCATGGATTTAAAAAAAAAAAAATAGGCTCGACTGTCAGCCAAGGATTAGCTGTGCCCCCACTGCAAAACCTATTCAAACAACCCACCGATTAGGTCAGCTTGTCCTTCTGCCCTGAGATTTTTTTATTTTTTAACAGAAACTGGCAGTTGCAGCTATAATCCTTACAGTACTTGAGGTTGTGTATAGATATGTGATTGGAAGACCATAGGCTACTTCTAGTTCCCCAATGTCAGGTTGACACAATTGCATAAAATCAATACAAAACGACATGTTCTGAGAAGCAGATGAGTGCACAAGTTGTAATGGCTTCAGGAGTACTTCAGTATCTGCTTAAAAGTATATTGCTGTAATTCAGCAATTCATTTTTGGTCTGACTTCATTTGGAAAGTAAATATTAACTGTATATATTTATCAAAAGATAAATGACAATTATTAACCTGTTTTCTAAATATTATACTGAAAAGATGAAGTTTTTGCAGTGATGACATCTTGACACTGATGTGTCTGAGGTGCACACAAGGAAATATAACACACTACAGAAATTTTGAGTGTTTTAGTTTGGCTGATGAAATTGAGCAGTGTCCCTTTTGGTGGTGGCTGGTGAATTATTTCTGTCTTTTGAGTGAAGTTATGCTGATGATTTGTGGTGGGTGAGTTCTGCTCTTTACCGGGGTAAAGATGGCACAAAAATGTCTCAGAGTGCTCTGCTGTGGAAAAACGTTTTGTTTTCCTCTACTGCAGCTCTCAATCAATGTGGCTGTTCTGCATGGTTAACAACATAGCTCCAGAATCCTATTACTATGCAAAGTAATTTCAAATTATTTCACAACTCAATTGCTCAGACTCTGTTGGATTTCGTGACTTTCTGGAGTTATCTTGAATTCTCAGAACCCTTTGGCCCTATTCTTTTTCATGTGCAGAGTTATGTATAATATGGAAATTGGTGTTAATGGTTTCTCTAGCCACTATTGTCCCCACTAGCCAAAACCAACACTGTAAATCTGTGTTTTATTAGCAATTCTGCTCCAGAGCCGCACCCTCAGCGTGGTGCTGTGATGTGCCTCTGGCATCTTTGTCAGCTGTCTGACTCCAGGCTGCCCGGGAGCTCGGTGTGGAGACAGAGCGAGGGTGGCGTGCCCTCACCCCGGCGTTACAGGCGGTAGCGTGCTCTTACTGCCTGGTGGCCATCTGGGCTTTCAGGGGCTTCTTAGGGTGCTTGCTTTGAATCATATGGCATTAATTGCTGGCCTGGCAGCTTCTGTCCCATTCACCTGCTGCAAGGGTACCTGAAGCCAGCTCCAGCTAGCTCTGCGGGAATTTAATCTCGCTGCCATTGGGAGCGGGTTGCTTGCTCCTGGCCCTGGCTTGGGAACCAGCTCTGGAGCGGGGTGTCAGGCTGGGATGCGGGAGGCATGCCCGAGGAGCAGCTCTCTGTGGCTGTTGGAGGCGCACCAAGAAGGGCTTTGGTTTGGTTTCATCCTCTTGGTATAAAATGTTTTTAAGGTGTGCTCTTGGGTTTGTAGTTTGACATGTTAACATTTGTATTTAAAATTTAATTATACATTTATTAAAAGGTTGAGGCAGAGTAGAAAAATGTAAAATGAGAATTGAAATTAAATGCCAAACTAAGGTTTTTAGGGCTTTAGGATCTGCAAAACTTGGCATACCTAGAATATGGCTTTAAAATGTATAGCAGCCTTAATGAGTTCCTGATATATCTGTGTTTCTGAAGCTCTTGAGAAAGCAAATCATTTTTCATTTTTGTTAGATAATAAATAATAGGCCAAGCAGAGCAAATTCTGAAATTTGATATTTTTCAAAGAACCATATATATAGTAAAATGATGACAATGGAACTTGTTTATTAAACTAATGTAGTGATTTTATCACTTCATTCTTGGTATCTTAGTACCTGATATTAGACTGGTATGGTTGCCATGGTGACTGAACACACTGTTCCTTTCATTTGACCTTAAGTTCAAGCCCTGCTGTTGCAGTAGAAATGCCAAGAACACCTCCACTTTTATTAAAAACAAAACTATCAAATACATGCAAAGAGAAAAATGGGCAAAAAGAAAGGACAACGTGACATTACACTGTGAAGCCAAAGAGGAGAAGAGCCTGTTTTCAATGAAATAAGTGACCAAGAAATAAACAACTGTTAGAACATGATATCAAAATACATATCCTGTCCTTACATTTAATTGTATTTAGATTGATTTGCTACATTACATTTGCTATTCAGTGTAGAAGTGGCTGTGCTCTAACAACTCGCCCTTATTCATTTGCTTTTAGAACTGGTTGGACTTGCTCTCAGAAGAGCAGTGTTGAGCTCCTCAGTTCCATGTACCGACCAGCTGCAAGGCAGAAAATGGTTGAGGAGGTCAGAGAAGATTCAAACTAGGGTCCAGACAGAGGTGAGCTCCTGTTGGCTGGTGTTTGGGGGCTCCTGTGTTGTCACCATCCGCATTGGTCACCCCACATGACTTTGGGGTCAGTGACTTTTGAGGCTCTGATCCACATCCAAATGGAGGCAGTTTGGTTGTGGAAGGAGCCCTGAAAATAGGGAAATTCTGGATATTGCTGTGGGAGATAAGAGAGCACCAGGAGTCATGGTGAGGTTTGGCAGCATTGTCTCCTGGCACCCTCCTGAATTCTGAAATAAACCTGTATCCTGGTCCTGGCATGCTGTAGCCCATAACTTCAGGTAAAATTAATCGAGATGAACCCTTCATGAAATACTTTGTGTCACTAAAGATTGAGTGTGGAACTTTATCTGTGTAGGAAATTCAGTAAACGAGCAAAACACAGATACACTAGTATATAAATACTAGCACACCTGCCTTATTTTCAGTTTTTGAGATGGCTTTGTTCTGACCCTAACTTAAGGTTAGTAAGAAAACTTGTTTATTAAAATTGGGTCAGATTCTTTCTTTTCTAGGACCAGATCACCAGTGACACAGCTGGCTGTCATTTCTTGTTTCCTACAGTTTGTTCTAGCTAGAAAAGGTGTAAAAGCAGAGTTTTTTAGTACTTGCACAATATTTGAATGAGGGAAAATTAATTGAAAAAGACAAGAGTTAAGGATATGTGGGTATAAACTAAAGAATGACGAAAATGCTATTGGTAACAAGCATAAAAGGGAACGAGATAAAGGTTTATGAGTACAGAGGAAACAAGAAAATTATTAAAAAAAACAAAAAAAAACCAAAACTTTGCTACCTAATGGGAAAGCAAACAAATAGTGTTTGACAAAGAAAATAATGAAATGCTTAATAGTTACTGTGCATCCTTTTTAACTATAAAGGGATAATATTTACAGGCTGCTTAATGCAATAAATCAACAAGGAGAGATGAGAACGTAGGAAGAACCATCTCAGAGCATACTCTGAAAATGTGTTAGATTGGTGGAGTTTGAAAACACACACCTTGCTGAAGGAAGCAGCAATGTTGCTGCAATCTTTGGAGAGATGGTGGAGAAAAAATAAGTTTGTGATGTAGTGGAAAGGGGAAACTGTACATGCTTTTCTGCCTTTGCCTGCGTGTACTGTGCTGCTTCTAGTTTTTGCATCTTTTTTTGCAACTTCAAGGAGGAAGTCCTTGGAGCAGAAATACTTTATAAACCCTTCAGTGATCTGGTCTAGGTTTGCAACATCCAAGAAACAACTAAAATAACCATCTTACAACCTCTCACAATTTCTCATCTATGATAATGACTTTTTACGGAAAAAAGGGGTTCAAGACTCAAATTGATTGTCTGGCAGGTCTGTGGTAATGCAGAAATGGATTACATTTCTGCAGAAACAGATCCTACGTTTCTTTTCTGTTTTTGAGACTTGCAGATATGTTGGAGTATAATCAAAAGGTAAGAGTTACTAGTTTACTGTTGCATTTCCTTGAAAACAAAATGACAGGGAGAATTTTGAATTCATGGAGAATTATCACTGCCTTCAAAGTGGAAAATGTGGATACAAATTAGTTTGCAAATATCATTCTAACATCCGTAGTTTTCAGTTGAAGCAAATGTGAATAAAGTATAAATAAGCTGATTGTCAGTGTTCCTCTCAACGGAAGCAACACCATGTGAATTCTGGTCTCATGGGAAAATAGATTAAAAACAAAACACAAGAAGCACAAGCACGTGAAAGTACCGTTCTGATGGTAGATCAGCTTGGTTTGGTTTGCAATGCAGTGGATTCTTTGGCAAAGCTAGAATATCCCAACAAAGATCTTTGTCCATTAGTGTTATAGCTATGACACAAAATTACATGTTACTTTACAGCAGCAAACAAAAGAATATGATTAGAATACCAGTGTGAAACCAAAATGCTTTACTCAGGCTTGGATGCTTCTGATATATATATTATTTTTATTTATATATATATATATATTAATAGCCAACTCATCCCTTTCTAAAAGTGAGCCACAGATCTCATCTGATGACCTAGACTTGTTTAACCCTTTCCAAAATAGGATCAACACCCGCTATCATGATGCAGCTTTGGGGTCGTGGGATTTGCAGGTCAAAGCCCATGGGCACATGGCACGTAGACAAGCATGGGGATCCACTCTTTTTCTTCAAATAACGTATGCTGGTATTAAAAAAAAAAATAAAATCAAAACAGATCTTCCCCTTCTCCCCCAACCCTTTCATGTTGTTTTACAGCTGAGGAGTCTGGCACAACCCTGCTGCTCTTTCAGAAGTGCCTTCAAGAGTTATTTATGCACTTTACTTCAGTGTAGTACATACATGACCCTGCAGGTCTCCAATCTGCCAAAACCAAAAGCTTCAACGTTTTTGTCTGCCTATCACAGCATGGGTTTAATTGTCAAAGATCTTCTCTAAAAATGCATGGCGCACTATTCCTTTCAGGATAGTGTAGCAGAGGCTGTAAGTGTCCCTGTCCCACTTATTACCCTCCACATTTAAGTACTGTTTTGCAAAAGGTGTATAATGGCTTTACTTGTTCCTTTGAAGAAACATTCTCTGTTGGGAACTCAAGATAATGTTCTTTCCTAAGCCGTAAACTGTAACCTGATGGTGTTGGCTGAAGAAAGAGACATATTAATTATCTATTTCAAAGTTATAATTGACCCTGAACAAAAAGTTAAGCTGTTTAATAATATTGTTTGTATTCTTAGTTAAGCTTTTGAACTTGGTTAAGACGAATAATATAGAATGCATATTTTTCTTCTTGGTGATTCCTTGTCCATTGGTAGGTGGTTTTTTTCCTGCTTCTCATTTTTTCTTAATACTAGATTTGTGCAGTAATTAGCGATTTTGATTCTGTCACTCTTGTCCAAAGCATCTTTAGAGTTGGAACGACAAGAAATTTAATTGAAGCAGCTATTAAAAAGGGAGAAAAGAATTTCTCAGAAATGTTAGCTAAATGACAGTTTTCTCAGGGAAAAACGGCAAATGAAAATTTTTGATAGCAAATTTAATTTTCATTCTTATCTTTTAACTGTTAATTGCACAATTCAGTTAGAATCTTCTTGCACTAGTAATGTGTTACTTTTCCCCATACATGTATGCAAATGCTTGACAGTTACACTTAATATTTATTCTGCAGATTAGATTTCTGATTTTTATTTAATGCAACGAGAGTTTAACCTGGAAGATACCATCATCTTTATTAGTAGCATAGTACATGACTACTAGGACTAATGCATCATTAAAAAGCATCCAAAGAATGAAATTAACAACTCAGAATATTTAAATCTGCTTTTACAGGAAAAACTGTCTTGGTTCTAAGTTGGATTTTTATTGTTATTTTTTTATTGTCATTTGTAATATCAGTATTCTGGGCAGAAAGAATCTCAGAAGTTTCACGCTTAATGTAGTTTCATGTAGTTTCAACTATTTTTTTTTGGCTTCAGTTGTTCCCCTATGTGATACTTGCAAAGGTGACAGAGCAGCCTGTGACATTCAATAATAGTACTCCCTTCTAAGCAGTATGTGCAAGAAAGTTAGAATATTCTAATATTCTAGAAACATAAAAGAGCATATTTATCAAGATATATTTCATATTATCCATTTATTCATGTTAAAGGTAATCCAGGTAATAGCATGTTATGCTTAGGTATGTTCTATGTACCTACTTAGGAACGTAAAGTTTGGACTTGTTCTTTCTCTTGAGCTTGACTCTTTCAAGGTCTGTTTAACAAGAGCATATCTAATTGAGTTCTTCATGACTTCACTGTGAAAACAGGGAAAAAAAAATATTTCAACCCAACTTTAACTCTAGTTTCATGTATTAGCCCAATGAAAATTAAATTAAGTCTTGGAACCGTAAGTACAAATAAATTCTGGAGTGAGCAGCAAATGCTTTGTAGTATGTCAGTGTTCAACAGATCTCTAATATTAATGGTGGAAATTCAATTATTCATTAAAATGACTCTTCACAGCTCTTAATTATTTTCTATGGATGCAGTGTAAGCCGGGGTGGAGCCCAGACCCTCTGGCCCAGTCCCCCCAGGCTGCGTGCACTGGAGTCAATCCTCGGCCCCTCTGGTAGCTCCTTGGGGCAGTGTATGAGTTGTTGGGAGGTGTTAGGCAGGAGTTCCAGAAACATGTTGGTTCTTCAATTTCCTTCTCATTTAGTTATCTCATCACGCAGTGGGCTGACAGCATATCAGGTGAGGGACTCGAATCAAATAATTCCTCAGCAGTTGTGAATATTTTTCATGTGCCCTCTGGGCACGGGTCGGGCCTGCTCTGCCCAGCTCCCAGCCCCAGCTGCAGGAAGCAGTGCGCCCACGGAGCCTTCTGAAAGGGGGGAAAGTGGGGATTTAATTGGGGAGGGTGATCCCTGCTACAGCTCTTGATTATCAGCAGCCATTGTGCGGCTGTCCTAAAAATAACGAGTAATAGGATGGTGCTGTTAGTGATGGCACCTCGGCTGGTGGGTAGCATATTGGACAGGAGTTTCTCTCTGAACACCATTGTTCATCTTTTCATTGAAATGTGCTTTATTAAGGAATATATTGCAATTTGCTTTCAGCATTGAAGATCCTCTTAAATTCTAGAGAAGCCACTATAAGTTGTGCTGGGAACTTTAGTATAGCTGTTAAAGTCGGTGGCAGCTGTCAGCCTCACAGTTGGGGAACTTTTTTGATGGCGAACAAACCTTGAAAGTGTTCTGCGTGCACAGCTCAAAATATTAACTCTGCTCCTAGGAAAGTGTAGACGAGGACGGTGAAGTTGCCAGCTGTCACTTTATTTCAGTGTGCATTTATTTATTTATTTATTAAGTTACCCTGTTGTCATCATGCAAGTGTAGCGGTGGGTGGAATGGTGGCTTGTTTTTAGCTGCTGATTGGTGTCAGGGCTGCATCTGGAGTTTTAAAATAGTCTTCCTGGTGCTGACGGAAAGATTTTACCCATCACAACCATCTGACATCCTCTTGAACATGGCTTGTATTTGCTGTCATGTCACATCTGTGAGAACAAATCCTAGGTTATTGTATCGCAATTAGGCAGGTGTATTGTGGCCATGAGATTATACTCATGGCAGATCTCAAAAAGGTAATGTGGAATTTTGCTCTTAAGACTAATAAAAATCAATGCCTCCATTATTACCATTTGCATTTTCTGTGTCTCAAGCCTCAGGATGAGAATTCTGTAATAAAAATTGGCTGTTAGATGTTTGGGGAAATGAAATGAAAGCTAAAATAACAAGAATATAATGGTAGAGAAGTTTAAAAGCCTTCCTTCGTAAGGAAATGAGGCTGGGATGACTGCATTGTTAGTGTGTCTTAATAACCTCTGATGTGGCTGGCCAATTTAGCCAAATTTGACAGGTGGAGAGAGAGCTCAAAGGTGTTGAGTTTCTAGAAGTTTCGTAAGAATTAGAGTCTGGAGGGAAGAGAAAGAGATATATTTGTACACTCACTGTGGGAAGAGCTGCAGGGTGAGCTCAGTTAATGATTAGACCTTGGAGAACTGGCAGAGAGGAGCTCTGCCAAGACCGGAGCTGAGACATTTTACCTGACCTTGCTTTCTTATCCATCATCTCTAGGGAATGTCCCAGTCCAACACAAGGAGAAGCAGAGAAGCAAGTTGCATGGGGAATACTTTCATGTGAGGACAAAGTTGCCCAGTAAGGGGGAGAGGATGCTATGAGCCAATCCCCAAATCAGGAACATGATATTGAAGTTTTTAATATCGGTTTTGCCCGATCTGTTACCTGTAGCATAAGTTTTGGAACAATTTTTTTTGTGAGCATGATTCTCCTGGCTCATCTCCAGTGGATCAGGTTGGGCTGGGTTGAGAGAATTCCCCTGTGATGGAAGGCTGTTTTGTGGGAATCACTGCACTGTAGTTCACAGTGCTCTCTGAAAGTCCTGGGGTGTGGGGGCTGCCTTGCCCACCTGCTCCATCCCCCAGGGTTGCTACCTGAAAGTGTTGGATTCAACCGTAGGGGCTGGCTGGGAAAGTTTGACTTTCCACTGCTGTATGAAAACCTATCAGGTAGTTTATTATTCTTAATTTCTCTCTTGCTTGCTTTTATTAAAATAGGAATCATGAAATGACTGCCACAGAGTATTTCATAAGTCTTGGCTCCTTAATGGATCCCCACGTAATTTTGATATACATCCTCTTGGGTTTGGCAACTATAAAACAACTGCTATAGCTTTCACTGTGGCAGCTTTTCTGCAGAATCTGTTCCATCAAATGGCATGTTAAAGGTCTTCAAATGTTTCCTTATTGTTGCAGGCTTGCAAGGCACCACCCTGAATTGTTTATTATACTTCTGCTCTTTCTTACTCTCCTTAAAGAGTGTATTTTTTATTAGGTCTTGTTCCTCAAGGACAGATCCACTGTACGAGGCTTGTTACACTCTTAATGGGCTTTCCTGTCACTTAGTCTTGTACACGGGCCATGGAACTTCAGGAATCTTTGAGACTTAATGTTATTTAAAAAGTGCCTCCTGCTTCTTCTCTAATTAATTGCAATCAGAAAGGCTAGTTGGTGGACACATGGTGTCGCAGCTTCTGTGAAATACTGCCTGATGGCTATAAACATTGCCATATGTTCCCTGTGAAATATTGCCATAATCACTGGCAACAGGAGCAGCTTATAGGAGATGAAGGATTAGTTCTTCTCCTTTTTCTGCTTTACTTTCAAAATCTGTGAAATATTTCCTGATCACCTTAGTGGCTTTTTAGTTGCTGCAGTTATAGTGGGTTTATTTTCTTTTAAAGTATTATTGAAGTAACTTTTCGGCTTTTATCTTTTATATTATGGCTGCCAGCAGTTGCTTTACATACCATGACCATTTGCTAAAGCCACTTGTTAATCAAAGTAAGCAGCTAGTTTAAAAGGAGTTTTTTTTTTTAATAAATTAAACAATATAATTTTGCTATAAAGGTAAGTAGTTCAGAAATTAATAAGAATTCTCAAACTTTACAGTCAATGAGCTATAGTTTTTATCTAATTAGGAAGTTTCTGTTCTTCATTGTGTAATGTAGGTAGAAAGATAATTTGGGGGCCGAACTGTTAACCGGTGCTTTTGATTGTGAAGAAGTGGAATCTTCAAAGCTGTGATCTTAACTAACACTTTTTTTGGCCTTTCAAAATAGGTGGCTGCTGCAGTTTGCGGCAACATCTAACAGCATTAGTAAATAATGCTGTTTCCTGTGCTCATACAACTTCTATAGCAGTAGCCTAGTAAGAAATATATTTCAGTAAAACAGTGTATTTCAGATTGTTCATCAGTGTTTCTAAAAAGCTTTCCTTTGTATGTTTTGCCTCTGACATTAAGTTTTTAACACTTTGGCCTCCATTATAAGGAGGCCATTCATTAGAAGCAGCAATCCTCCAATTACTACAACACAGCTAGAAGCCTCAAAAGACTGCTTCCACAATAAGTGTGATTCAATAAGAGAAAGGCAGTGCATTAAGCATGTAAAAGTGTTTTTGTGTCTCTGGTTAGAAGCGTAGGGCTCTCATGGAGGTAAGCAAACAGAATTGATTCTGCTCCTTTTATTAGAATTGGTTTCTTTTAAGCACTGCTTTTCTGTCTCAAATTACTAATTCTAATAGGATATTTGCTAGCTCTGAGAAAAATTTTGTTTTATTAAAGCAACAAATGCTTTTACATGCCCCTCTATACTTTGGGAGTTGTGGGCTATTGAAGCAAGTTCTGTCTTACAAGCGCAGCTCAGGCTATTAAACTGTACACAGGTGATTGATCTCTTTAATAAAACCCTGTTCTTTAGTAAGGAAAGAGTGATAAAGATAAACAAATGACCTTGTTTGTCCAGTGCTTTGGAGATTACAGTAACATGAGGACATCAAGAATGCCATTTTAATGAATAAGGTAGATGAAACACATCAATTTGGACTTCATTTTAAGCATGTCTAGAAACCAATACGCTTTAAGTTAATTTGATCCATGCTTTTCATTCGTTTGTAACACCACGTGCATTTTAACAGAAAACGTTTCATACTTTAGCAAAGACAAGACCTGGCAGGTAGAAGACTGGCACTTTCTGCATGGACATTGGAGCGACATGGAGCGACAACTTTGTAAGCCCACTCTCCTGCAGCTCGCTGCAGCTCCGATCCTGCCGTGTGTCGATGGACACGTGTCACGAGCACGCCTGAGGGGGGCTGACTGCGGATCTGGGTGTGAGGAGGGATAGCTAGCAAGCTGCCCTGGAAATACAGGGCTATACAGATCACTGCGGTCCTAACGCCAAAAATTGTCTGTTGCGCATGTACTGGGTTTGATTGTTCATTTGTACTGATGTTTTTCAGGAATAACTGCTGATGCCAACAGTAACATTGATTTTTTTTTTTTTTTTTTTAAGACAAGTGTGAGAGGAGAATCAAGCCTTCGTTTCTTTTGCTATTCACTAAAAAGCATTCTTTCCATGGCAACCCCTGTTTCCATGGTACATGCTGTATTGCCCTTCAGAGAAGCTTTATTAAGAGACACATACACACACATGCTGTCATGTGAATGTGGTCGCATTTTATAGCACTCTAAAGGAAAACTACAGTAGATTGTCTTTTTTTTTTTTTTTTGCAAGTTGTAGTGCTTTTTTCATTATACAATGTGATGAAGGATTATTGCTGCCACTGCTTGGTAGTGTCATGGGAATGTAATAAAACATGGTTCTCTCTACTATTGTTAGAAGGATATTCTTCAAACTGCTGTATTTACCAGTACATTAAGATCATTGTTTTCTAAACTCTTGTGAAAGTTGGCATAGAAAGTAATCAACCCCCTTTTATTACTTTAAAAGTAAATATATAGTAAAGATTTTTACTCTTCGGTTCAGTGTGGGAAATAATAGAGAGATTAGCAAATTCATAGGCTAATCTTCCTTTTAAAAAGAAGAAGCGAACCCACAGAAAATTTGTGGCTTTTTCTCTATAATGATACCTATTAGAAGCTGCTTTGAAAGAATGTTTAAAATTAGCTAAATTTACAAAAGCGAGACATTGTACCCTTATTTTTGACTACAAAGTTGAAGCTGTAAAGCTCTATTAAAAGTTATGTCATTGACTTTACCTTTAGCAGGTTTGTTATAATCACCCTTTTAGACTTTTCTACCAACTGCCATTTTGAGCTGTAATGGTATAAATACATAAAATACAGTCTTCAGATACGCGAAGCCATCATTCAAGTATGTATTGAGGTGACATAAGCAGCAATGTTCAAACCTTCTGATTTTTGGAGAGCTGCTTCTGGTACAGTACTTACCTGGGACTGTAACCTAACAAGGCTATGTGGCTTTTTTTTTTCTTTCTTCTTGAATCTGTTTATTTAGTGTCTGCTTTTCAAATATTCTGTTCCAGACCTTAATTAGAAGATCCGTCGAAAGTGGAGTAAACCTAAAATATACCCATTTTCAAACAAGATTGCTGCCTCATAGAAAAAGCTCTTAATTTCAAAAATGCCATGATAAAATTCTTGCAAGAGTATTAGAGCTAATCCTCCTCTTAGTGGAAGGAAAGAAACCTTGCCTGTCATCTGGGCTTGCAAAGTAGGATCATCCTTTCCAGACACCTTCAGTGGTGTTTCTTTCTTTCCTTTGGTCTCAAAAATCATAATTATTGAAGTAATATTTGAGTTCATATGGAAAAAATTACACCGAAAAGTTTGGAGAGTCCTAAGGATTCACCACATGAAAGAAGAAATGTAGCTAATAGCTGTGACTGCTGGTGTGGCTGGAAAAGTTCAAGTAAGGTGATGAAATGTCAGGAACTTATTTTGAGCACTTACATGTAACCTTCAAAGTTTAGTTTATTAGTCAGTAGACTGAAAGCTTGTATACAAATTAGAGGCTTTTATTATTCTTTCAGATGTGATCGCTTTCCTTTCATTGGGAACAGAGCCCCTTAGCAGGGGCTTCATAAACAGCTCTTTGTAAGGTTTATGGTTTAGTTTCAGATTAACTTTTTTTATTTTATTTTTTTTAATACAATGGAAAGTGTCATTTTAATAAACTATTTATTCCTTTTACCAAACAGCCCTGGATTGATGTTTGTGGAAGTGCTGGGAAAATAAGGAGGGAATAAAATAAGAATTTTACTTTGAAATCACTGAATACACCCATAGCTGCACTCTCTACTGGAAGACTCTGCAGTGGTGTGGCACCCAAATGAGCCATGGAAGTCAGTGATAATGCCCTTAGCCATAAAACCATGCTTAATTCTATTTTTCCTTTTGTGAAGTCTAGGTTTGACTGTCCTGAATGATCAAATGTGAGTAGATCTTACCAACAGTCCTCACTGCTGCTAAGTCAGATGTGTACCAAGCAATGCTATTACCTGGCTCCTCAGAAGGAGGAAAAAATATTATTTGTCAGTGGGACAGTTGCCTGCTGTGTGCCACCCTGGGATGCATTGCCATGTTAGTGCTGGTAATTGCAAGGCAGGAGTAGGGCAGCTCCTGAGGGACTGGGCCAGGAGGCAAAGAACTATCAGCCAGCAGCCCACCTGGGAGGCTGGTGTACGTCATTGTTCTTCAGGATTGTGCTGTAACAGAGCAGCACATTTTAGATAGTTTAGGAAAAGTTCAAAGCATCATTATGGCTGTTCCTCCAGGGCTGCGCAGCTTGGCAAGCCAGGCCTCCTGCCTGAGGATGCAACGCCTTGCACCAGCACTGTTCTACCAAACACTCAGGAGCCATGGTGAAACCATTGCAAGCTCAGTGCTTTCTGTGGCCTCCTCTGTGTATGTGGAAAGGCAAGGAGCCTGAAATGGTCTTATCCTGCCTCTGAAACCCAGGTAACCATTTGGTGATGGGCATACAGGCCCTGTTGTAGGGCCTGTGCCAGGCTGCAGGCCTACGCTTAGGCTAAGGGCCTGGAGGTGCTGACAGGATTCACACAGACACTAGCGCTTGCTTCTGACTAAAATCTGTAGAATTTGTGGAGAAACATCACGGATTCCAGGAGGGAATCTGTCATTGAGCTTAGACCACTGCCTGCTGGTGTTCCAATGTTCTCCTGCCTTAGCTCCCTGGGTTGCTGGGACGGGCAGGTGTGTGGGCAGGGCCTGCCAGCCCTGTGGGCCAGGCCTATGGGGACACCCTGTGGGGCCTGCCCCGGCCCTGTACACCCACCCTGGGGTTCCCTGTTGCTTGCTGTGATGTTTCAAAATTAAGATGTGGAGATAGAAAGATAAAATGAAGGCATGAGGTCTTTTTGATAGCTAAGCAAAACAACACACACATACTTCAAAGTAACATTTTGCCAAGTAAATGCAGTATTCCTCAGGACTGCAAATACATCCCTGTGTAGTGTAATTAAGTAATGTGATAAACACTGTTCAAGCAGTTCGCTGTAAGCACAGAGCTGATGCACAGACAGGTGTCTTGCTTAGCATGGCTGTCAGGAGGACGGGACGAAGCCTTGCTGCGGCATCCTGTCCTCCCATCCCTAAGGAGGTGCCCAGCCCTGCTGTGGCTGCCTGCCTGGCAGGCATTCATCCTGTGGAGGCAGCCCCTTGCACCTCAGTGGTCATCTAGTTTGCAGCAGAAACACACTCAATTCTGCATTGTAATGGTGCCTTAATGATGACCGAAATGTGTTTTGTAGTGGATGTTGATAACTAAATACTTACTCCATATATAGACATTCAAGTAATTGGAAACTGTTATAGCCTGGGTTCAGTTTAGATGGCTAGAGAGTATCTTAGTATCGAAGGTTAAAATCAATAGAGTGTGTTCTGGTTATTTTTCAGATTTCTGTTGTATATTTAACATGGTATATTTGTATCATGGGCTTTCATTCCTGTAAATCTGAGCTCTCTTTCTTGAATAAATGAGGAGATAAGCAATTGAATTTGAAAGGTACTTTATGCAACAGAAAAGCAATTTTGTCCCTGGTTATCAAAGGGCAAGAAGCAAACTAACAATTGAATGCTCAGTGTTTATAACCCTTATGTTGCTGGTTTGCCCTGCACCTTATAGGAGCTCTGTTTTTTGGCTGTGCATGTTCCCTGTGGCCAGGAGCCTCCTGCTGCCCCATGAAGGCGAGCTCCACTTGGCATAGGCTGCTGCTCTGAGTGTTTGCTGGTGGCAGGGGTGCTGGCTGCTCTGGCTGCTGTTCAGACCTTTGTAACCTGTCTGGGAGGGTGTTGGAACCTGGGGAAAGCAAATGTGGCTGGGTTTGGCACAGACACTGTTTACACTGGTAGTGTTTTAGCACCTTTGACTTTGTAGTTTTAGGAGACTTGAAAAAATAGTTTAAAAATTATGACAGAAGCAATTGTTGAGATTGAAGTTGTCTGCCTAGCTGTGTGTCTCTGCAGTGGTGTAACTGAGCTGTGGCCTTGGATAGCATTTGCTCCCAATAGCTGTGATTAACTACTGTTATTAAATATATTTAAGTATAGTTAGTTGAAGTGTTTCTTACCTTAACCTTAGACTTCTATTAAAAACAAAAACAAAACTTAATGCTAGGAGGCTTGGAACTGGGGAAATAATACTTAAAGTAGGAGCTGGATGTGCAGATATTTGTAGAGGCCTGGAATAACAAGAAAGGCTATTTAAGAGGGACCAATCTGAGAGAGAAAATAACATAATTGTCAGCAATATAGCTTTACCCAGACAGTGGTCCAGAGCAAAGTAACATTTTACTTAAGAACCTGAGATTTTTCCATCTGCCCTTTGCATTGGGGTTTCAGTTCCATGTGTTTTGAGAGGCATGTCCTACAAGGATGTCTGAAGCCCAGTGGCTGGCAAAGGCACTGAAGCTGGGACCTGGCTGTGCTCAGCCAAGGGACACTGCAAACGTGAAATTAAAAATTAAAATTTATATTCTTTGTAAACAAAAATCATCATTAGAGCAATTTTTTTTTTATTACTTTATTTTGATTCTGCGAGAGTGCTTCCCAAAGTCATAGAATCATAGAAACACAAGGTTGGAAAGGACCTACAAGATAATCTAGTCCAACTGTCCTCCTATCACCAGTACTACCCACTAAGCTACTAAATCATATCTCGTAGCACCATGTCCAGGCACTTCTTGAACACTGTGGGGGACGGTGACTGCACCACCTCCCTGGGCAGGCTGTTCCAGTGCCTGGCCACTCTTTGAGAGAAAAAGTTTTTCCTGATATCTAATCTAAATCTCTCCAGGTGCAACTTGTGGCCATTTCCTCGAGACCTATCATTAGTTATCTGAGAGAAGAGGCTGACCACCTCCTCATCACAACCTCGCTTCAGAAAGTTGTAGAGTGCAATGAGGTCTCCCCTGAGCCTCCTCTTCTCCAGACTAAACACTCCCAGCTCCCTCAGCCGCTCCTCATAAGAGTTGTGTTCCAGACCCCTCACCGGTTTTGTTGCCCTTCTCTGGACGTTCTTCAGGGCCTCAATGTCTTTCCTGTAGTGAGGGGCCCAAAACTGAACACAGTACTTAAGGTGTGGCCTCACCAGAGCAGGGTACAGGGGGGTGATCACTTCCCTGCTCCTGCTGGCTACACTATTACACTACTACACTATACAGGCCAGGATGCCACTGGCCTTCTTGGCCACCTGGGCACATGGCCGGCTCATGTTCAGCCGACCATTGATCAAAACTCCCAGGCCCCTTTTCTCTTCACAGTCTTCTAGCCACTCTGCCCCAAGCCTGTAGCATTGCATAGGGTTGTTGTGGCCAAAGTGCAGGACCCAGCGCTTAGCCTTGTTAAACCTCATCCCATTCGCCTCAGCCCAGCAGTCCAGCCTATCCAGATCCCTCTGAAGGGCCACCCTACACTCAGGCAGATTGACACTACCTCCCAACTTGGTGTCATCTGCAAACTTACTGAGGATACACTCAATCCCCTCATCTAGGTCATCAATAAAGATACTAAACAAGGCAGGCCTCAGTACTGACCCCTGGGGGACACCACTTGTAATGGGATGCCAGCTGGACTTAACTCCATTAATCACAACCTCCTGGGCACGGCCCTCCAGCCAGTTCTTTACCCAGAGAAGAGTATTCCTGTCCAGGCCATGGGCAGCCAGTTTCCCCAGGAGAATACTGTGGGAGACCGTGTCAAAGGCTTTGCTGCAGTCTAAGTAGACTACATCAACAGCCCTTCTCTCATCTAACGGTCTGGTCACACGATCATAGAAGGAGATGAGGTTGGATAAGCACGACCTGCCTTTTGTGAACCCATGCTGGCTGGGCCTGATCCCTTGGATGCCACGCAAGTGCCATGTGATCTCACCCAAGATGATTTGCTTCATAACTTTCCCTGGAACTGAGGTCAGGCTGACAGGCCTGTAGTTCCCCAGGTCCCCTTATGGCCCTTCTCGTAGATGGGAGTCACATCGGCAGGCTATATTATTCATATCAGTAGTTGTTTCTTGACGGAAAAATTACAAAAATTGAAAGCAAAACAAACAAAAAGCAAAACAACAACAACAAAAAAGAATCTAAGTAGAATGACACTAGATACTTATGTCAACTTTTTTTAATGGGAGTGAAAAACTTTTTCTTATGAACTGTGTGCTCTCAATAACAGGAGGTTTTTCATACCAGATTCCCTTTTATTTAAAGGACAGCTTTCAAAATGTTAGCAACAAGTATTACCCATGTCTCTTTTCTTCAGTGTCAGCAAGAGTGACATGGAAAAGAAAAATTAATAGAAGTCAAAACTGCCTAGCTGTATAAGGTATTAATATCTTGAAATCAGTTGTCTCAGACACGATTCAGATACCTGTTTGAAGGTGAAGAAAAAAGATTTTTATTTCTATAGTGATGATCAGTTAAAGCTGGTAAATCACACTTCTTTGTACAGCCACTTTACATAGTACTCTAGACTCAAGTTTATCTTATTTTGGGCTGTTTTGTTAGTGGATTTTTACCTGTGTGAGGACAGTGTTTAATTTGTTTTCCATCTATCTTTTCTTTGAAGAGGAGTAATAGATGGTTTTATACTTTATTTTCAAATCTTAATCGGTTTTAGAAACTACTGAGAGTAAAGTAAATTTCTAGAAATGAAACTGTGTGTAAGAGCAAATTTGAAATTGAGATCTGCAAAGTCAGTGGAACCTGCATGTGTTGAGATTTAAGTAGATTGTGTATGAGATTTCTGTGACAGGTTTAGTTAGATGGTTTTATGTATTTCATTATGAGATTACAGCTTCTTCCTGATCTCTTTTTTTCTTTTTTGGGTAATGGATGCTAGGAAAATGCAAGCACAATACTATGCGCTAAATATACTGCTAGTTTTTTTTTTTTTTTTTTTTTAATAATTCTTTATCTAGTTATTATATTTTAGAGATTTTGTTAATACGTTAAGATACTGGAACTGGGGTAGTACCAGAGGGCTCTTAGGATTCATCTGCATCAAACTATGGAGCTGCCATGTATGAAAAGGGGTACTAGAGCAGGTCCTACAGAGCTGCAGGTTCATGTTTGGTAAACAATAATTACTAGCATTGCCTCAGCTTACAGCTCTGAACTAGTTAACAGAGCAAATTCCGTCAGTGTTCTGTGGCAAAGGTTTTGGGTGTTTTTCAAAGAAAATGAATGCACTTTGCTTATCCTTTGTCAATGGTAGTTACAAATAGAACTACAATTTCATGTAATAGCTATAAACCATTACTCTAATGGTTTGACAAATACCTGTGAGGATAGACTGCAATATTTCATCTGAGAAAGGGCTGAATATTAAATAAATGTAACCTCCCATTGGGTCCTGCCTTACCCTCCTACTGGTTTTGGAAGATGAATTTAAGAGCTGAAAGCATTTTAGATTAAATGTTAGAGGAGAGGTTCAGTAAGACCTAGACAGCAGATTAGCACTTTGTGCTTGTAATAACAGTCCTTTCCCTCTTCCTATTATCTCTTCACACACATCATTGCAAAGTACTGAATTTAACTTGAGACAGGTGTACAGTTGACTTGTACTGATCATCTAATAGATATTGTTGTGGACAATTAATGACATTTTTCTCCCCCTTTTTTTTTCATACTATTTATGATGTGCAAGACTAAGAGTTGGGGTTTTCCTATTAACTCAATAAACTAAACTTCTGAGTTTAGTCTTTAAGCTCAGTATCTCAGAGGGAAGGTTCTCAAGTCATGATATATTTTGCTTTAAAAGCTAGAAATAATGAGTTGTTTTTAATGTTTAATGTGGGATGGTATTAATGGAAGTAGATCAGGAGGCTTTAAACCATTTAAAGACTCTTTCCCAATCCAGAGGAAACACTTCCTATAAATTCTTCTTCTTACTGAAAAATGTTTGTGGCATTTGTTGATCTCACTTGGAGAGAGTGAGAGAATGCCAGTGTGAAATACTTCTGTGCCATTATGAAAAGAAACGAATTACTGACCATAGTAAGTATATTTTAAATGGTAGCAATACAGTATGGAAATACTTAAAGGCATATGCAGAAAGACTTTAAAATAATTCCTGATCATTTTAGTAACAGCAATAGCAAAGCAACAATTGGAATAACAAGCCCTTTAATTATAAGGTGGGAAAGAGAAAAACATTAGAAGCTGTGTGTAATGTCCCTTTTCATTCTATATTTTTATTTTCTGTCAGGAGAAAGCTATTTTGAAAGGATTATTCAGGTTGTAATTATTAGAGCGGACAGCCAATGAAAAGGCAATTTGTCTTTCTAGAAAAATGATGGTTATCAATTATGCCATAGAGAACATCTTAAAATATTTTAAAGTTGTTCAGGTGCTTTTCTGCAATCAAAGTTCAATAAGTAATGAAATGAACCGATAAACCAAACTGATAATCAAATCTCTATCACTGAAACTAAATTGCTACTGTCAAAGTACTTGTTCGCCTGCTAAAACCTCTGTTTTTCATTCTTCCAAGACATTACAGCACCTGGCTTGTGCCCGTGACGTCTTTTACAAGTCAGTTGACTTCTAAAATGCTTTGATAGATAAAAAAAGGACCTAATGAGCAGATAACATACAAATTGTCCTCTGTCTCTGGGTGAAGGATGTGTAACTATAGAGAAGGATGAAGATGTTTTCGCTGCTGAACTATCCTGGATCAAGCAGGTAGCCAGCTTGTTCTGCAGATGGATCAGCAGGCAGAGCAGCATGGTTCTGGTGCCCAGGTGTTTCAGTGTGTTTTTGTTCTTGAGTTGAGCCAGAAACCAATCTTTTGTAAGAAGGGAAAGCAATAATGAGTCACTCACAGATGTCTCAAACACAATTAGAAGCTAAATGTCTTCCTATGGTAGCAATAATAATATAGCATTAAGGGGTGAAGGCCATCAACCAAGTCAAATGTGATTTAAAAAAAAAACAAAAAACAGAAAACAAAAAAACACACGCTTTTTGGGTCTAAGTATTATTTATTACTTTGCAGTTGCACCAATGATGAGCTAAATGCTTTCCTGCAGCCATACTATTCAGACCTCAGCAAGGAGTGCCTAATTTGACAGGTGGTAGCTGTTGAGGAAGGAGTGCAGAATGCAGGTAAGGTTGTACTGGTGAAGTGATGAATATTACTTACATCCAAATACCGTGACAGTCTGTTTTCATATAGCCTGACCTTGTCCATTCAGTGTTTTGCTTTCTCTGCTCTTCTGAGCCACTTCATTTACTTCATTTCAATCCCGTTTTCACTAGTGAGGTAGCCCGCCCCATAGAGCTTTTGTGTGGGTGCCTCCTTCCAGTTAGCTGTGAATAAGTCAGTGGGACTCTAGCAGGGCTGCCGATGGAGCCTCTACAGGTGTTGGAGAGGAGTACTGCCTCCTTCTGTGGCAGCCTCTGCACTGCTGAGGAGGATGCAAGCCTTGGGGAGGGAAGCAGCCATTGGAAAACAGCAACCTTGTCTCTCAGGTGTGTCTGAGTTCAGTTGACACCACAGTGTCTTCTTGCAGTGAGGTGTTCTTGTAGCAGGGAGCACAGGCAGGAAAATCGGGGGCTGAAGTGGGAGTGTGGCTGGTGTTCAGTGTACTTCTGAAAAAGGCTGCAAGAGGAAAAAAGACACCGCAGTGTAAGAAGTAGGAGTGTCCTATCAGAGCACCTGCAATGCTATTTAACAAACAGTGTGAAGTGATGGAAGAGCGGCAAAACTTAAAGTGCTTCCCCACTGGCTTTAAGGCCTGAAATACAAGATGAGGGAATTGTTTGGCATGAAATGATGACCTCGAAGAAATGGGCCTGGTTGCTGGGCTGTATTGGCTTTATAGGAAAGCTGAAGAGGACATACAGTCAGGGGAGTGGCGTTGTATGTAGAGTATTTTATCAAGTATAGCAGCATAAAAATGCTATGCTAAAAGAGAAGGACTGTGGAACCATGTTGGGCAGAAATCCTGTGCTCTAATAAAATTGTAGTGCTAAGATTGTGTTACCAGCCCCCTGCCCAGAGCTGTAATAGTGCTCAGGAAATGTGAAATGAGAGTAGAGAAGCTGCAAATTCAGGACAGGCAGCAACAGTGGGAGGCTACAACCGAGGCCCATAGAGGCTGGACCAGTGCCTCCTTGGGATGGGAGGCAGAGAGGATGCATCTGGACGTGCAAAGTGGCTGCTTCCCAGAGCACCCGGTGCTAGGACTCCGAGATGGAAAGGTGCAGTCCTGGATGTGGTCTGGAGTGGTGTGCAGCGGCCAATTCTGAGAGCTGCTTGGTAATCAGCAACCATCGTAGGATTAGGTGGAACTTCATAGCTGAAGAGAGCACAATAAATATGTGCAGCATGTGGTCGTGCAGTTTCAGGTATAGTGTCCGCAGAACATTCAGGCAATTGGTCAAATAAAAACCCCAAAACCTTAAGGAATTGTCCAGGAAGCCTATCAGCTTGTTGTAATAAAGTTTTTAGAAGCCCCCAGATATGATGCATGCTAACAAGGTAAAACTACATCATCCCTAGGAGCCTCCCTCAATAAGAAGGCCAGGGGAGGGCATGGTAGCAAAATGGCTGGCAGCTGGAAGAGGGAAAGCCTGCCTGAATAAATAGAAGAGGAAAGTCCTGAGAACATTGCAGGTCAAACACAAACAGGAAATTAAAAATCCACATAAGGAATTAGAAAAGTGCCTTACCAAAGGATGCTCAAGTTTTTAGGAAAATTTCTGAAGCATATCAAACCCAGAAAATCCATGGGACCACTTCATGACATCAGCATAACTGGGGACATTCAGGGAAAAGGCTGGGGCAGAGATGCTCAGTGAATTCCCTGTGCTGAAGACGGATGTTGCAGTCCTTGCCTCATGTAGCAGAACCTCTATGTACTGAGGAGGTCTTCAGAGGAATTAAATTACAAACACCCCAATGCCATTATCACCATTTCCGTGTGAGGTTTTTGAAGTTCAAGATCGGGACAGAATTTCTGGACCCTCTGTGGGGGAGACATCATCTGCTGAAACATAAGGCAGGAATGAGACCTACCCTGTTAGGTCTCTTTTTTCATCCTATGTGCATATGCTAATCAGCTAACAAATGGCGAAACTAAATAAAATTTGTACTACTGTACCTGCAAACTTGAGAGGTACACTTTGTGCTGTTTTTTCCTAGAATGATTTCTCAAGCACAAGTATGTCTTAAAAAAAGCTCTGCTGTAGTTAATTTTGTGTTCTTTTCAAAAATCAAACTGTTGCAAATGAAAGTAGCTATTTGTGTTGTTTCATTGGGATTACAGGGCACAGGGCGCATAAACTTAATTGCAGAAATATTGCTATGAAAATAGCATTTATTTTTTGGTCAATATTTAGTTTGTAACCAAAAGAGTATTTTTCATTAACTTTTTTTTTTTTTTTTTAAAGTAAATTTCTACCCCTTTCTCCCTTAGGCAGTGATGCAGTTTTGTTTTTTAACATTGTGTGTGGGTCCCAAAACCATATGATGGTAAAGCAAAATTTATATTCGCTAGTTATATGTTCAACGTGGAATGCTTTGTATTTTTTTTATTTGCTTTTAATGTGAGTATCTGTAAAAACCCTCAGGCAAATCACCAATAGTAAGTCTGTAATCTTTGCTGGCTGTTGGAGTAAGTCCTTTTCTCTGATAAAATAAATGAGTAGATCTTTCTTTCAGAATCTGAGTCTGGCTGACTCAACTGATTCTGAAATGTTGAGGATACCTCTGGAGCCAGTTCTTCTATGCCTATGGTCATGTATAACTTTTCTTCTTCCATGAGGTCTTCCTACCATGAGGTAGAAGTCAAGAATTTGACTCCCCTAAAATGAAGTTGAGGTTTGATTTAAACCAGTGTCCTCTGTAACGTTTACAATGAGTTTAGCATTTCCTCAAAAGTATAATTGTGTTTTTGTTAAAAGCATGTGTAAAAGGGCACAATACATGAAAAATCAGGCTAGATAAGTTCTGAATGCTTTTAGGACCTTTATTTATTATTTCTGGTATTCCAGGTAATTTATGGGAAACGTAACTAAAATAGTTTTTTGATCACGGTCAGCAAGATACCGATAAAAGTATATGCAACACGGGACTGCTTGGGTGATGTCTAGGAGAGTTGCATTGCCATTAGACCTGTTATCTTCAAGGTTCTTTGGAACCTTTTCACTTTGGAAAAACAGAGTAAATAGAGACTATTGAGAGTTAATTGATTATATTTCTGGGTTTCTGATAGCTTTACAGTCTCTAATTGTCTTTGACTATTTTTTGTGCTTTTCTATAGTGTGAAGAATGCAAAACGAAAGTTCGATCAATTTTTGTTGCTCCATAAAAATATTTCTCTCATATGAATAGCATAAGCAGGCCTGGCTCCTTTGTGCAGGAAACCTTGTGAGATCGTTAGGAAAATTTAATTACTCCCTGAATGAGAAACTGTCTGACCCTGCTCAGCTGAGGGAAGCACACACGCATCTTGTGTACCATTACAATTGGTTTTTAATTGCTGAGTTTGTTAAATTAGAAATCTGTTTGGGCTGAAGATAAAGTACTGTATTTACTTAGTACCCATACGCATTATATTGGGATTGTTGTTTACTTGCTAGGCTTCATATCTCTTTTAGAGATATAGGATACTTCACATCCTTTCCCCCCATTTCTTTCTTTTTCTTTCTCCCTTTTCCTATTTTGTTAGATGGTCTGTTCACGGAGTCGATTCAGGTGGAGGTAAGGGGAGGGTGTGGGTGGCCTCTTGTGCTTATTAGCTGTGCCACTGAGTTTGGAGATAGGCACAAGCACGAACCTTGGCAACTGAAACTTAGCCAGTTCATAACTTTTTGTCCACAGACCACTGGCAAGGTTTCTTGTTGTCACTGTTGAGCTGCTGGCTTCTGTCCCTGGTGGAGGATGTGTTCTGGTGCTCAACTGCACCTTTCTGAGCACTGTTATCATCGGTTGGGACTTCTCACACAATTCTTGTGTGATAAATCCTTTTGTTTTTTTCATCAATCTAAATTGCATGATCCTTTGATTTCACTTTTTTTCCTTGGTTCATACTGTCATTGCCACTTACTGGGAGGCAAAACAAGGTGTCTGTTTAATATAATTCATCACTTAAAAGATTTTATGAGAAACAAAGAACGTATTGTTCATTTCTTGGGTTAATTGTATGGCCCTAACAACTATAAGTCCCTTTCCAGAAATGATTATTATGTTTTAAATCCTGTAGTTCAAGCTCTTTATTTATTTATTATTATTTTTTGTTTTCTAATTCCTGTCTTTCAATGAGGAATATGTAAAAGAAATGTATGAATGTACATTATTTAGGCAGCTTCATTATTAGTGCATTTGAGAATTCTCACAAAGCTTTCTCCTGTATCTGTTGGCAGACTCACTGTACTTGCCCATCAGGTAGAAAAACTTCTCCCAGCCCCTGAAAGGAGATCAAAATAGAGCAATCCGAACTCAGCTCTGCTCTGCTGTGATTGCAGGGAAGCAGTTGCTCACCCAGGCATGAGGGTGCTTGAGCTCTCCCTCCCAGGAGGGGCACAAGAACATACAAGAAACACTCTGACCTACACATCAGCTTGGTAATTTCTGCCATTTCTACTTCCCAAATGCAAAGCTGCCCTTCAAGAAGCCATTTATCACTTTCTTTTGAACAATGATCCCATGTCATTGTAGTTGTGGATAGTGCCTGGTCCCTGCTCAGTCTTTGAAAAGAGCTACTTTAAAAACTATACCTGTTTGTTGCATTCATCTTTCACTAAAGCAGTGACCTTGTTTATATGCCCATCTTCTAGTTTATTTTCAAAATCTTTGATCTTCTTTGGTGTAGTTTTTGGAGGAATGTCAGCCTGCAGTCTCACATCATGTAAGATGTATCAATTGATGAAGATACAGAGCAAGACTACTTGCATTTTTTACACATGTGGTTAATTTATTATCCTGAAAAGTCTACTGCTGAGCAACAGTAAGTGTAACCAGTATTTGCCCTTATGTTTCTGTGTGACTTGTCCACGTATCCCTTCTTTATCCCAAATTATGCTTGAGATTAATCTTAATCTTTAGTAGGATGCTGGGTTTGGGGCAGCCTTCACTGGGTCTGTTTCCACGTGGTGAGATTAAAAAATAGTGCCAACTTTCCCAGCCCAGCTTTAGAGAGGAGATGGGGAAGCAGTTAAAACTCTGCCTCCCTCTTTCCACACCTTCCTATAAACCAGCAGGGGGTTTGCTCTTTTCATGGAAGTGGACAAGCAGACAAAACTTTAAACATTGGAAGCAACATTCAAGCAAACAGTTGTTCGTAATTCAGAAAAGAAATAGAAAGGGGAAGAGGTTATGAGATAACATCTATGCATGTATCTTCTCCTTCTGGTCTCTTGGTCATTGGCCCTTCAGTCTTTCACTGAGTCTTAATTTGCAAATAAGCAGAGGAGAAAAGAGTTCACTTAGCTGTGGCTGATGGAACTTGGTGTATATTATACATATACTGTGTGTACAAAGAACGGAAATGTCGTCATACTTCTCTGTTTGGGTACTGTTATACCACTCAAAGTGTGCTTGATTGTGGTTAACTTCCTGTGTTATAAGAAGATGAGAAATTAGGGTTTTAGGATTTATGCAAACTTTCTGTTGTTGCACAAGACAAAAATCATACAAACGGGTGGAAGAGTTGTGCTACTTTGACTATTTCCCTCCCCACACACCTTTTTCAGGACAAAGGATATGTTAGTTACCAATCTGTGATCCCAGGACAGAAGGCAGAGCATGACCCCTTCCATTGTGGATGATTGATGTAAATGGCTTACAGCCACTTCACATGCCCAGTAAGAACCAAAATATTTAAACATTCATAAATGTTTTTTGGTAGCCAACTAATTTTAATGAGGTGGGATGAAACTCTGTTGTCATTACCAGTAATAATTGCCTGCCGTTAGTTGAATGGAATGGATATCAAGAGAGCATAAAAAGATGAAATAACATAAAGGTCTTGTTGCTTAGGAGAAGTTTATTAATATCCATTTATTAATGGAATAAAATAGCCTTTTGTCTCTCTTTAGGTTAGTTAATAGTCCCATGTATATGAGAATCCAAACCTTTTTCATTGTAGTTTATTTCATCCCTTCTATTAGTCTTGTGAACTTTGCCACACAGATGCAGGGTGTAGAGCTGTAATGACTCCTGTAGTTTTAGCTATTTATTAGCACTGATGCTGTTTAGATGAGGCACTCTTCCTTCTCAGTGTTACAGGGCTAGACATTGCTGACTCTATGGGAACTATTTTCTGTCAGTTAAATGCCTTTTGTGCATTATTATTCACTTATTTGGATACATTTTGTCAGAAAGAAAAATTCCATCTTTCCAGATGCAGTATCCTACTCCTGCCCTTTGAATACTGTTCTAAAACCACATTTAGACCTACACTTAGGTGGTTGTATTAAAATTAGTTTTTGTCATTAAGGCTAGTTCCAAAGCAAAGAGTAGTTTTCCTGCAGATGATCTTGCTGTTGAAACTCTTCACATTGCATCATTGACTTATTTGGGGTATAGGCACTAAGGCTCAAACTGGTATTTTAACAGCTCACATTGCACTATTGATTCTAGCAATTCAATGAAGTTGCATAATTCAGTTTTTTTCCTAACCACTTCCATTATAACATCCACATTCACAAACAAGACTTCATGGTGGAACAGATCCTTTTTCTTAAGTCTCTCCCTATTCAAAAGTCTGAATCAAAACCATCTTGTCTTATTGACTAAGAGATAAATTTGATGTTGCCCAGTCCACCTCCTTATACAGACGCATTTTGACACAGTGTATTTGAGTGCTAATAATGACATTAGAAGATGTTGGAAAGAGATCTAATTCAGCATGCATAAGTGACTTTGCTGTCATCTCCTATTTTCTGCACAATTGACAGCAGATACTTGGGGCTGAATTTTTCCTTCAGGTCAAATTTCCAAGGCATGAGGCTGTCTGTTAGAAACAGATAAGACCAAAACCAATACTGAAGTACTTGTTGGAAGTGTTAGCAGTGCTGAGAATTTAAAAAGGATGCTTCAGTTTTCTGTTCAGGACATGACACAACAACATATATTTTACTAGCAGTGAAATCCAACCAGCAACCCCATGTCAGGTTTCAAAATTTCTTACTGGGAAAATTTCATAGGAGAAGTCTTATCTGGGGAGAATAAAAGTTGTTTATAGCTATTGCAGCTGTTATGTCACACTCTCTAGCCAATATACTCTGAGATTCTTTAAAGAAATCAAAGTAGGTGTAGTACCCTCATGTGTCTGTGTCACCTGTCATTGTATACATGTCTATCGCAATGTCCATCATCTTCACCCAGGCTGAGGCATCGTGATCTATCTAATCATCTTTCAGACAGAATTTGTTTCATAGCTTTTGCCTTTCCTCTTACACCTTCTAGCAGGGCAGGGCAAACTGGAACTACACAGAAGTATTCAAGTGTCAGTATTGTATTTTTATAAAGACACATTATATGAAATTCTCTTTTCTCATCTCTGGTCCTTTCCTAATAACTTCCATCATTGCATTTTCCTTGTGAAATTTTGGAATATACCTGGGAGATTTTGACGGTGTTATTCAGCATAATCCCAAAATCCTGAATGGTGATGGTTGGCTCAGGCCCAACTATTTTCTATGGAAAGTTAATTCCCTGCTCCCACCCCCTACTGCCCCATGAGTATCGCTTCACATTTTTCTTCTTTTGAATTTAATCTGCTGTTGCATCTAGCACCCAGTCACTTCGTATCATAAATTTCTTTGAGTGTTTCACTGTTGCTAAGTTACTTGGAGCTGTAAGGAAAGGAGCATTTCCAGCAAGCATATTCACTTCCATATTAACTTTTTCCAGGCTATTTATGAAAGTTCTGTGTTTCACAGAATTGAGCACACATCTTTAAAATCCCACTGGAGATCTACTTGTAAATTGTTGTGCTTCATCCCTGAAACAAAAGTAGCAACATAGGCTTATTCACCTCTGTTATGTGCATTCTAAAAAGCCGGCTTGGAAATCAAGTTGTGTTTTTTTTTTTTTTTTTTTTTTTTTTTTTTTTCCAAATTAGCAGAATTTGGGGAAAATGTGTATTTAAATTGCATTGGGGTATCGGGTGTAAATTACATCCTGCAAGGCAAGGACAGGACCCTGCAGAAAGACCATTGGAGGGTAAATTCCTTCTACTGGAAGACGTGGTAGGTGCAGGATTTGTTCTCTGGTAATATGGCAGAAAGTCTCCTAGCTGAAGGAAGTGGTTTAATTGGGAATCAGAGATTGATTTCACAACCTGATCTTCTGACAACAGTAAAGAGTGACCAGTCATGCACTGGGCCAGATGCTGTTGGCATGAGTTTGGTCTCTATTACCAGGAATTCATTGTGTGAAGTTAGATCTTTTTTCTCTGGAAAAATATGCTAATTTGAATTTCCTTATCCTAATTAACTGCCAAAATTAATTGCTTAAAATCAACTTCATTTTTTTTTACTGGAAACTGTACTGAAAATACTCCAAAAAGAATTTTAAAAAGTTGAGGTGAAGAGTGGTAGTTTGGCTATGTGTTTGCAAACACGACCCCAATAAAGGGGAAGGGTGTTCTTGGTTGAGTAGTAAATGTGCTGGGGAGACAAATGCATTTTTTTCTGTCTTTTGTCACAGTAGGGAAAGACCGTGAATGTTCAAGAACTATGGTCTGACACGGCAAACAGTTTTGTTTCTCGTTTGTTCTTTCCCTGCTTAGGGAGGTGGGGTGGGGAGAATTTGAAAAATACTGCAATGTTTTGAGATTTTAATAAACAGTCCAGGAAATTGAAAGTTTTCATTATGACAGTTTCAAGATGAAATGTTTTAACTCCCATATCAAAACTAATTTTTCAACTTGAAGCATCTTTTTAAGAGGCAAAAAGCAATCTCTTGTGGAGATAGCCGGTCTTTATCCTGGGTGATGTCCGTCTGGCAGTAGCTGAGCTACTTTCCCTGCACCGATAATCCAAAGATACATGTGCTCCATGCAGAAATACAAGACTTCTGGTTTTGGATTGTGATCATTTTTTTTTTTCATAATCACCTAACAGGAGTAAGGTGAAGACAGGAAAATTATACAGGGTTAAAAGGTATCAGAATTAACCGTTCTGGAGATCGCTACCACATAGGGCACATCCCTCTAATCGAGAGGGATGAGAGGACTTGGGCCTTACTCTGTGCTCATCAGCAGATCTCAGACAGTCCCAATTTAGAGCAAATCTGCCTTCTGATGGTTCTCAGTTGTGAGATGTGAAGCTAACTTAGGCATAATATACCTATCAATTTTTATCCATCTCTAAATAAAGGTCCTTTAAACTCTTTTTTGTAATTAACTGTGAAAGGTTGAGACTGTGGGTTGCAGTGTATGTAGAACTGGATACACAAGAGCAATACAGCATGTGAACATCTATTAAAATAGAAAATTTACCCACAGAAAATACGTTTTACAGCTAGAGGGTAAATATTTGTTATGGGAGCATTGAAGTGATTTTTACTAGGCCAGTATTTTGAGCTGGTAAACGATTATCACCCATTCAAATGGCACCAATAGATCAAAGATTGAAATAGCTAATGCCATGCTAGGATATCATTTTACAGCCCTATAAATTTCAAATATATTATTAGGGCAGAAAGCATAAGCATACTGAATATTTTTCATTCTATGGTAAGGAACAGAAATAGTTGGAAAATAGTTTTCTCATAAACATGGAAAATGTGACCAGGCTACTCCCAGAATAGTTAAAATGAAGTGCACAGGGTATGGCGAAGATGAGGTAATAAATTGTGGGAATGTGTTTTTAGTATATTTTTGTATGTAATAAAATTTCATTTCTTTTGCGAGCATGTATTTACAGGTTTGTTTTTTTTTTTTTGCTACTGTTACCTTGCTTGTAATAAATTTTGCACCATACCATGCAAAGTAAGCAATACAAAACCCAATGATCGGACTTGCAGTAAAAGTGAAGTAATAATAACTTCCTACAGCTGCAGCGAGCAGTGGGCTACCCCCGTCTGCGTCTGGGCTCTAGTGAAGCCCCAAAAAGATCCAGGCAGAGCAGACATGAGAATGAACTGGTTCCAAAACCTGCTACTCAGGATGCTGAAGAGCAACTTCCTCAGCTTGGTTCAAAGTGGCTCGTGCTGTGCCTGGAACCTGACTTGCCTTCGATTTGATGTCCCGTGCTGCCTCCTCCGTCCCTCACCTGTGCCCGGGGACTGGCTGTGTTGCTCAGGGTGCCACATTGCTGCTCTGGAGTTGGCACAGCCTCTCTGCTCCTTCCTGGGCTGCCTCCTACTGACAAAAAAACCGGTACATAACAGTGATGAACAGGGACAGCTCTCCACAGCGGTGTGTTGCCTGCCATGGTGTTTAGTCAAGATTAGTCTTCTGGCTACATGCTTGTCCCTTGGCCTACCACTGAGTTTTTGGGGAGTCCCCCAGTTGTGAAAAGCAAGGTGTTCTGTGTGTGGGCTCTGTACCTTAGAGTGCAATTACCTGTGTGGAAAACACAGCTGGGATGAAGATTTGGACCTACAGAGGTGTCACCTCTCAAGACTGAACCCCCCCCTCATGCTGGAAGGCCAAGTAGTGTGGATGCTGCTGGTAGCAGTTGCCTTGGTGAGGACTGGGGACAAAAATGAAACACTTTTTTTCCTTCCTATTAAAGCCCTTAAAGCAGTCACTGCCTTTTTTGAAGGATGCCTTCTGTATTGCTTAAAATTTAAGTTAGTGAAGGAGCCTGAGCAGTGTTGCCTGTGCTGGCGGTGTTGTGTTCGTGGGCTTGGTAACTGGTGGGTCATTTTCTAGTCATGCAGAAATGGCTGTATCCACTTGTCCTCCTCCTCCTCTGCTTTCTCTTCAGTTAAACCAATGAAGTTTCTTAATGTATGTGGAAAAATGAATCCTGATGAGTTAAATGGATTTAATTTTATTTATGATTACATTCACTGCACAATCAATCCTGTGTTTGTTAAGGTGCTTTTTGCAATTTCTTACCTATTCTCAAGGAATTGGTAACACTTACCTCTTCCAAAGTGAGGTGTTGAAAGACAGGCTTTTCTTGCTAAAATGTGTCTGGTTTAATCCCAGTGGTCTTTATAGAGCTCCCTGATCCTCATGCACCAGGTCACAGCTAGGTTGCAGCATCTAGGGAAAAGAAGGCTGCAAGAAGAAAGAGGTGAGCTGAACTGGCTCTGTAGGATGTCTGCTCCCTGAAATGTCCTACGGTCAGTCTGCTCCAGACCCAAGCTAGCCAGACAAAACCAGTGCACGCGTTGCCCCACGTACCCCCCTCACCTGGTGTGAGCTGAAATTTCACTGCCCCAGGAGGGGACCTGCCAAACGTTGTGGGCCCCAAAGCTCCTGGCACTGGGTGGGGGCCAGCAGCTGGGTTAGGCCGGGAAGTTAAAGCTCGCTTTCAGGAGGAGAAAGCGGCCATGGATGCACTCTTTCTTCTTTGTCTTCTTTTTCCTTCTTGTGTGCTCCTTGCTCCCATGTGGGGAATTGTTGGGTGCCTGTGGTGAGTGGGAGTGAAGGGTTTGCTGTGGGGACAGCTCTTGTGGAGGGTGTGTTGGGAAGCTGTGACAAAGCTGCATTGTTCAGACTTTCCTGTGTAACCTTTGAGAGTTTCCACGGGGACTTACTGCTGGTCTTTGTACTTCAATAACTACACGTCTGTTCTGTGGATGCCCTAAACTTTGTCTATAATAAGACAATTAATTCTTTTGATATTTTGTGTTTTACAAGACTATTATAACTTTGCTTTTCTCATGAGTCATGAGAATAGCAATTGGTAACCCACTAATATTGCTGCCCACAAGGGTTTGTAATTTTAGAAGTAATCACTTTGTGGCTGATGTAAATTTTGTAATGAGAAATACTAGATTTATGACTGCAGGATTTCTCACAGACTGTTTTATTGCTTAGAGGAATTGCTTTCTCTGTTGGGAAAATCCATCATTAGATGTCTGCCTGAAATGTTTTGTGGAACGTTTATGCTTGGAGAATGCTAATGCAATCATTGAAACAATAATGATGATTTGAGATAGTATAATTGTTCCCCTTTACTTCACTCCAGACACTGAATGAGCTGCCAGTCAAGTTTGATGCAGGTTCATAAGGGGACTTTATGGCCAGAACGTGAACAATTGCTATGTCTGGTCTTTGGGTTCTTGGTCCACCTCATAGGTTCATTCCTCGTTCCTGAAATAGGCACCTGGTTTCTGCACGTAGAGGCTGAGAAGAGTTGCTTGAAAGAGTGCAAGATATAATGCTTCTGCCACTGTGATAATAACTGATTTTGAAGACAAACTTTACTGCTGTGTTTTTATGTGGAACTTATAGAAAAAATGTTTTAAGCACACCTGTGGGGCTGACTGCCTTAAGCAAGATGTAGGAGGGAGAAGATCCTAATGAGGGTTAGGCCTTGGAAAGATGTGAATTTCTCAGACCTCCTGGGGTTGAAATGTTTCTGGGCACATCTGCTGTATGTGGAAATTCTGGGGTCTACTTACATTTTGTGATGAAAATTTTGGCATCTTGGGTTAGTTGATGTGTGTTTTGAGGCTTAGAGTTATGGCTTGAAATAAGAAATATGGGTACCTAATGCCTACATCCATTGTGTATGTTTGTGGCTTACTATGGCACATGCTTTCCAGTGATTTTGGACAAGTTTCTGTTGCATGATGATGCTGGGTTGTGGGCATTACTTGGAGACACTGGAGATCCTCACACTGGCTCCAAGCAAGAGGTAAGTCAGCATGGCAGAACAGTACTTGGTTTACTCAACCCTTCCCATTAATCCCATGTAGTGATGTACTAGTATGTTGGCCTGAGAGGTTTTTTCTTCTGTTTTTTTATTTTTATTTTTATTTTTTCACTGAGAGCCCAGTATGTATATGCTTTTGCGTTTAAGTGAAGATAACTTAGGATTTATATTTTAATTTAATATAAATCTGTCAGCTCAGTGCCAATAGCGTATCTCAGCAGAGAAAATTGCTGCAGTCAGCAAGGTCTTTCCTTCATGGTTCTATGTCTATAAAAAGAAACATAATGAGAGTGCGATCTTAGAAACATCATGCTTTGAAGCATCAACATATAACCTCTGGTGCTGGAATTTCTCTAAAATGTTTTTCCTACATGTACTGCAGTAGTGCTCCTCTAATCATCTACCTAGTCCTTTTGCGTGCTGCCATATCTAGTTTTGGCCCAATACCTGCTCTGAAATATAGGACTGAAGCCCTTGTGTCACTTCTCTGCTTCCATCAAGTTGCATTGTTGTGTAGATTAACATTTCTTTTTATTTCCTACCTCCTGTGTGCAACAGGTGTATGTGGAAACGTGTTACTGGAGAATCACCTGTGTGATGTATTGGAGTTTTAAATCTTTGTCTGATTTGGCATATTTTTGCTTTTTAATGTAATTCATTTCTGTGCTGCTGACCCTATTCTTTATTGAAACAGCACATTTCTGCATGATTCAAGTTCGTTTCTGGAAACCAGTTTCAATAACTTTCATTTATTTAAACTATTAAAATAGTTTAAACTATGGAGAACAGTACTACTCTCGCTTCCTATTCAAATTGCTGCTCTAGCCATTGAAATAAGCTTGAAATAAAGTATCTTGAGTTCTGCTTGACCTGATTCAATGTAACTGTTAAAAAGTAGAATTATGGAAAAGATAAAGTCAGATGCATTCCCTATTTGGCTCAAGCTATTGAAATGGGAATGGTATGAGTTTGCACAGCTATTAATATGTTATTAATCCTGGATATATTATATATTGCTTTTAAGTCTTATCTGAAGGACTGGATATTCTTTTGTAACGTGTTCTTTTCCTTTTTCTATCCTCTGACATTTTGTAGATGAGCTATTGCTCAATATGTAAAGTCTAAATGGCTGCTCTTATTCGATCAAGTACCATGTTATTGAATGTGTTACAAAGAGGCTATATCCTCTGCGCATTAAGTTTTGAGTCTGGTACTTATTACAGAATCCAGACTTTTCAGATGCTAAATATGTACTATATTTTGCAAGCTAAAAATTGCAGACTCCTGACAGTTTTGGGCTGCTGAGACTGTAAATGACTCTTATGTCCGTCCTTCTCTCTCTCCTGTCCATATGGTTTCCAATATTGGGCCCCATTTCTTTGCAATGCTAAATATCGCCATGGCTCCACATGGCTAGAAAGCAGTAATGCCATTACATTCCTGGTTTTCTGAGCTGGGGCTCTTTTTATTTTGACTGTTGTGGAATATCCTTGCAGAAAAAAAAGTAGTTCTTAATGTGGTGATGGCTTATTTTGTCTCTTATTTGCTGTAGAAGCCTTCCCTTATTTTTAATTTGCTAAGATGTGCTTGACCTTCATCACCTTCCTTTCTTTGTAGGTAGGTTTTCAGGTACACGAAGGGCAGTTCCTAAATCATCTACGTGAGCGATAATTTCTGTGACAGATATACTGTGTTCATCAGTGAGATTGAATGCTTTCAATTTAGAGAAAGAAAAAATAAAAATGCTCCTACTAGTAACAATGTCAAATCTCATTTAATCTAAATGGTACATTAAAAAACTTGTATGTCTCCTAGAGTTCTTGTCTACAAATGAAAATACAGAGGCTCCCTTTGATGTTGTGCAGATGCTCTCTCCCAGAGGCAAGGATTGAAAAGGCTCACTTGTTTCACAAGGGCTGTGGAGGCGGGAAGGCCACTGGTGAGCTTCAGCCTTATGCTTCCTCTTGGCAGTGGCAGCTGCTGGCTCCGCGGGAGCCAAAGCATGAGTTTGGGCAGGAGAAAGGCTTTATCCAGCTCAGAAGAGCCCTTGGGACAGTCTCCTGGTGGCACTTTCAAGGTAAAAGCAGAATCAGTTAAGACCGTTTTTATTCCCCAAACCAAGAGCACTTTTCTATCTGCTCTTCTTCCCAGGACAGATGGCACGTGTGTGTGCATAAGGCTCTGGCACAGCACTGCTGGTGTGAGGAAAGTGCAGAAAGCCAAACTGAGCTCACGCTGACACTCAGAAAAGGTGAGCTGCTCCCTAGCTGCTATTGCTCACTTTTTAGAAGACGTTCAGAACAGTTTGACTCTGTGGCCCAGTGCCATATCATGTGGGGATGCCTGAGTTAGCTCAGCAAGGGTTGCTTTCACTGTTGTAATTTTCAGTCTGTTTAGTGTAATACTACGCTTACATCAATACATGGTACTTCTTCTCATATCATCATATGAATATTTGGCTTCAAAAATAAGTTCTTTTAAAAACTAGCTCCTGTATGAGACAGGTGAGATGGTCAGAAGCATTCCTTCTGCACTACCCCCAAACCAAACATCCTGTGAAGGGTAGGGAAGCTGCCCTCCAGCATGCTATGCTCTGAGGGTTATGGCATTTGCACAGAGTGTGTGCCGTATTAAATGCATTCCTGAATCAATGTATTCAGGTCCCTCTTGAACCATCCTGGCACTACTTTCTGTGAAGGGCTGTTGGGTGGTGTGTGTGAAGGAGGGAAAACCAAGCAACAGTCTTGTTACTTCTGTTGCTTAATCCAAAATGATGACCTTTACTAAACAGTGAGTACTGAGTATTGAAAAGATGCATCACACTTAGCTGCAGTATCTCCTTGCCTCCACGTAACTATGTAGTTGAAGAATGTTTCTTCATTTCTCCTCAAGATAATCTTGTAAGATTTTGCACAGAAACTAAAGAATTAAATCCTCCTATCTGCTCTTCAGAATATTTGCACCCCACCCTGCCCCTTCCTTTTAATTTATTCTCTTTCTGAGTTACACATTTGCTTTGACAGGCTGCTGCTGAGAACTTTATTTCCATGGTCTAGTCAAAGTGAGATAATTAAAAATATCTACTCCTGCTTTTCTGCATCCAGTTCAGCAAAACACTGGCAGCAGAGGCAATGCCTAGTACTTCACCCAGTCCAGTGTTCAGCTTGCCATTCATCAAGGTTGCTAATAATCAGGGAGCTCACTTGTAGAAGGAGGAAGGTATTGATTGTCGTTAAAATGTTGGATCGTGTCTCAAGAAATCTGGGTTTTGTTCCTCACTGTCACAGCACCTCAATGGCTTTGGATGAATAAAATTATTTCTAGGCTGCATCTGATGCATGACATGTAATAGAGCCCTAGGCTGTTTAAGTAGATGAGTCTTCTGAAATAAGGAACATTAAAAAAATGTTAGTGGAGTGCTCCCCTCCCACTCCCTCCCAACAAAACCAAACATTTTACTTTAGCAGCAATGCAGACACTAGTAACAGATGTGAATGCTGGGATTATTTGTAGAAAGAGGTCAGGATAAGCGAGCCTCCCACTTTCATTTTCTTAAAAATGTTTAAAATATGAACATCATACAAATTATATTGTTTAAAAAAAAGTTTATCAAGAAGTTGTCACTTTTTTATTTCTATTTGCATAGGTTATTCATAAAATTGGCTGCCTATCTACCTATGTGAACTTTCCCGAGAAGACTGGACAGATGTAAATTCACCATTAGGTTGTTGCTTTTCCATCAACTTTTGTGGCTTCTGCGTATGTGGGGAAAAACAGTTGTTTAAGCTACATTTCACTCTATATACCAACATGAAATAACTATAGAAAAACATGTTACAATGCTAAATTTGCACATGTTAATTCATCTGGAATCTGGTTGAAAATGATAATAATAATTATATATAAACACAAAAAAGGATGTTTTAAAATAATAATTAAGACTTTTTTTTTTTTTTTAACCATAGGATCGACATTTGTTTGGAAACTATTAATATCTCAAACCTCAGAGCATTGCTTATGGGTTTGGTTGCTATTTTGCTTTCCATGTCTTGTTACAGAGAGGACTTCAGCCACATGCCCAAGGTTGTGTGAGGATTGCAGAGCAGGTTTAGGGAATGGAGATCTGGCCTCTTGGTCTAAGCCAGGCCATCCCTCCTCCTTTTGAGACTGCGTATAACTGAAAAGGAGCTGTATCTGCCTATTGGTTAAGATGTTTTCAGTAATCTTCACAACTGAAATGCATACCTATTTTGCTATCAACCACCTCAGCCCTTTGCCAAGAAGATTTTATTTGTTTTGTTCATTGCTGCCCAGTGGGAGAGCATGGTAATGTGGAGATGGGGTGGGGGCGAAGTGAGACATGAATTCACAAATTTGGCCTGAAGAAGTTGTGTTTCTTGATGCACAGGTGCTAACATTTCTTGTCCTTTTTCCAACTTGCTTGTCTCCATCTCCTTTCCCACACTCTCCACCAGACTTACGAAGGAGGCTGGACAGTGGAGGTCTTTAGCATCTCAGCCACATTTCTCAAAGGCAGCAGTTGAAATGATCTGATGGTGACTCTGTTTAAGGCTAAATTGTGCATATTTATCCTCAGCTGAAAAGGATCATTAGATTATGCCCCATGCTCATATGAAATCGATAGTAACATGTGCAATGAGCCTGTCCTCTCTTTTATGACATTACAGAATCAAGTATTTTACTCATAAATAGGGCAAGATATGAGACAGAGTGCATAGTTTCTTGAGCTGGGAGACATGCACCATAAATCAGGATATGTGCACATAATTACAAGATATCAGAACACGTCCCAAGGGTATTTTTAGCATTGTAAAATGTTAGATAGACCTGCTTTCCTGCAGAACATTATCCTCCTCATTTCTCCACTCCTAGGTACCAGGCAGTTTTGTTGGCCAGATTACTTGACACGGAGCAGCGTGATAAATTACAACTGCAAGAATATACTGTGTTTAATTGTACAATCAGAGTTTAAAACTTCTGATTAAATTGTGCAAAGCTTCTGAACTAATTGTCTGAAAATGTCTTCAGGGCTGAACACTTAGCAAACATTTGGATCTGAAAATCAAAGGACTGGCTTTTCTACTGGTGTGGAGTATTTTGGGCAGGTAGCCTGACCTGGGTGAATGAGTGGCTGTGGGAAACAAAGAATGAAGTCATTGCTGTGGTTGAATATCTGTATTCTTAAGAAGTGTATGGACATTAGAAATTCAATCTTTGTACATGAAGGATTTGACAGGAGAGAGAAAGGACATGTTCTGAGTTTAAATACTCATCTTTATTTTTTTTTGTTAATTCATGTGTGAACATGAACTTGGTTGTAATCATACCTCATATGTTCTTAAGGCCATTTCCTTTCTGATCTCTGTTCTCAGGACAGCCTTGGCATCAGCGTATTTTGGAGAGATGCCAGTGTTCTCCATGCTCTTTGTCCTTGTGACAACACTGAGTGTTAGCTCTACCTTCTGGGCTGCCTCTGTTGAGGATCAGCTTGATGAAAGCCGTAAGCGAATGCCCAGTGCTCAGGTTCACCAAGTGCCACAGGCTGTTTGACACAAGCAACATCTTGGACAGAGTTCTCATTTTGATGCTTGTAAAACAATGAAAAATAAACAAAATGGAGAGAAAGGGAGGGAGCTGAGATGGATAGCAAGGTCCTATCTGTTTGTACTGGCTGCCTGGGTTTCCATGCCTGAGAGGGCAGGAAGGAGGAGGGTGGAAAACAAACCAACGCTAATATGAAAAAGGGTGAGACCTACCTCAACTGTAGGGAGAGTTGTGCTCTTTTTCTTATAAAGGAGCTATCTGTACAGCCCAGGAACGTGTATTCTCCATTTCTGCAGTGTTCAGGCTTAGGTATGTAGTTTTTAGGGCATTTACATTATTTTTTGCTCCTAAGAGCAGATCTTAAAACCTGCACTTTAGTCAACACTGAAGCTTACATCAAAATAGAAGGGAGTGTGTTTTTTTTTTCTGCATTGCGTGGTGCTGAATTTCTATTAAAAAACCAACCAACCAAGATCAAACAAACAACAACAAGAAAACAAAACCCAACCAACCACCACCAACAAAAAATACCAAACAAACAGGCTCCCCTCCACCACAAACATTAACAAATCCAGATTCAGTTCTTCCTCGCTTGTTTAATGGTTATAAGCCCTGTGCATTTGTGCAAAGCAAAGACAGGATTCTTAGAAGACCTTAACAGTAGTTATTCCATGCATTTTTTTAAGAGATTAACAAGCTTCCTTGAGTTCTCTTATGTGTCATTCCCATTTCAGTGTGCAAAGGAGCACCTTGGAGAGCAGGGTGCCTTCAGATCGGCACAGCCAGATGTGGTAGGAGGGGATGGGAGAAACAGAGACACTGAGCTGTCTTCTCTTTCCTTGGGGATGATATGAGAGGGACAGTTGAGATAATAGGTATATAAAAAAAATTGTTTCATCTCCCTCTAGAAGAGAATCTATACAAAAATGCTGGCTTGCTCTTATAGTGAAACTCTCCACTGCTACTGCAGCTCCTGTAATCTCAAGTTTCTAAGTATGAATTAGTTGTCATCCTTTTTTGTCATCTTATTGTTCTGAAGATGCAAATATAAATGCCTTTTAATGTGTTTCTAAAGTTCAAAAGGAACAACCTCTGCACTGATTTGATTATTTGGAAGCCTCTTACTCTGGTATACTTCTACCTTGTGGAGCAACTAGCTGTCATTTAGCTTGATTTAACCAACTTACTCATATCAATTAATTGCAGAATGAACCACAGGCAAGCTTCAGGTTTCTCACAAAGCTGTTTTCCTCATTTCATCATTTACTGCAAGAGAATATATAATAGAATTTCCCAAATATTCTGAAAATATATCTATTTTAATTGGGAGTTTCATGATTTAATTCATTCTTGGCATTCTATATTGTCCTCAAATCAATTGTTAAATTGGTCTTCACTTTTTATTTGAGCTGTGTAGGGACACGCTCATGTCTTAAAATGGTAAGACTATTCACAATACCTAAACATTTACACATACTGGTTAAATTGTGTGGCTGGAACCAGTAGTTCTATGGACGTTTAGTAGATATCTTTAAAGTTCATCACAAATCTAATAGATGAAAGTAAAGTCAACTTCATGATATGCTGTGTGCTGCTAGGGATGGCTGGGTGATTTTTATTTGTTTATTTTTTTTCTGGCTTTGTAAGCTATTTGTAACATACCATAAAATATTTTTAGATAAGAGGTGCTGCACAAACCAATGAGAATATTAGCAATATGTGTTCCTAAAACAGACTTTGTCCACCATGTAAAAATAAGTGCAAAGAAAATACTTTGTGAAGATACTAAACATTTAACGGCCTTAAAAATAGTTATTTTAATAACTGAGTAGCTTGTTTCCCTAACCAAAGAGGCTTTTGGAAGATTTTAATTATTTTGTTTTATGCAATGGTAATATTCTTCTTCAGATTTTTCACGTATGCTGATAATAACATCAAAACACTTAAAATTAACTTTATGAAGAGAACTTTCCAACAAATCTGATACTTGTAGTTTTTTTTATGTGCAGAATCATTGTTTGACCCATATCTGCCTTTTAATTTTATGGTCCCATCTAGGTATAGTAGTGAGTTAAGTCATATTAAGCCCTACTGATTTTGAGAAGAGGATATGGTTTTCAGCAGCAGTCCAGGGTTTCTGGACTTCTCATAGTGTGGATAGTCTTCCAGGGTTCCTAGAGTTTGAGTCCTGTGCATCTCAGAGGTATCTTATCTGTGAGCAGATGATCCCAAAATGTTCATATCACTGTGACTAATTTCTGGGAGCCTGAAGTATCTCACTTTGGCAGTACAGAAGTACTGGGTCTATGACTTTTGAATCCATCTACCTGAGCAGGTCTGTTTTTCATGTATAGTTTGAATATATGCTTAGAGTAATAAAATGTATGTATTGAAGGAAGATGGTATTTTTTTCAGTTTTATATTACTGTTATTTATTTCAAAGAATGTAATTCGGACTTGTTCTTAACAGGAAAATAGTAGCAGTGAGAAATTTTACATTAGTCCTAAAGTAGATGTTGAAAATAAGGGCAAGGGTTTTAAAGTTTTAATATGCATTTTGCAACAATCAGTATTTTCTATTTTGAGGGGATTAATGAAACTCTTTAAAGCTGCGGTTTGTGATGGCCTGCAGCATATTACTGAGGGCTCATTATCTTGTCAAAGCCCGTAAAATACAGACCCTGCAGGAGTGATGCTGATACTGGAGTGCATTGGTATGGAGTCAGTCTTTTTGCATGGTGCTAGAAGGAAAAATGCTGCAATAAATACAGATGGAGAGGAAAATGCAGGGCACTGTGAGACTCTACCAGCAGTGCTGGTTCTAAATTTGTTTTGGATAAATTAGATTTGTTGCTCTTCAGTTTTCCTCCTGAAAACTCTCTTGTGACTTTATTGTCAGCTGAAGTGTTTATTGACTGAGAAGTGCTTGCATTTTAGTGATGGATATGGTGATCCTGGTAAACACTTTGGGGCATTCGTGATGCAATATGCTGTGTAAGTGTTTGTGTCACTTTATGATGGAGTGGGCAGACACTTATTTAAATAAAAAGTAGAATAGAAAGCCCACAGTTTCAACAGCCATTAGTTTCATTAAAGCTAGTATAAAGATACGAGTTAAATGATCTGTGGATATATACAAATGTCTTAAAGTAGAAAAGTAACACCGAATCCAATGCCATTATTGCTGGGACAAGTGCCAGTGTTCTCATTATTTTTAATGACTTCCAAACTGAGCCCTTAGTGACTGATGAGGTAAGCAATTTCAGATGGGAAACATGATATCCTCAATGCTGAAAGGTGCCAAGCACCCTCAGTTGTTAGGGAGCCTGGCCTAGCTCAGGATGCTCTGAGGCTGCAGAAAAACTGTAGGTTTAAGCCTGCCATGGCTGTATTTTAGGAAGGGGGAAGAATAAACGTTGCATGGTGCAGTGCAGGAAAGCTGAATAGTGCAGCTCATGCAGTGATGAAATGTCTCTTTTGGAAGTTAAAATTACTGGATTGATGATCCTGTGATAGCAGACAAACTCACAAATCTGTCAGATTTAAAGCAAACATTTAAAGCAATATATTTATCTATTTATATTTAACGCAATAGATTAAATGGTGGAGCTCGCTACCACAAGTGATACTTGGGAAGCCAGAAATATATTAAGAGATTGCAAAGGTATTAGATAAATTCATGGAAGATTGGTTGAATGATGGCTATTAAAACTGACAGCTGACATGCGGCCCTCAGCTCAGGAAACCCATAAATCACCGGTTGCTCAAATCTGGTGAAATAAAGCAGAAGAAAGCTCCTGCTCTGCATTTCATCACGGTCTCCGGACCTCTGTTACTGACCACCATGGAGGCAGGTCGTTGTGTCAGCCTCCCCACGGAGCCAGTGCTGCACGGCTGCTCCTTTGCCCAAAGATTACTTGCAGGGTCAAACTTAGAGGTGATAAGTCATTATCTTCTCATTTATATTTCATCTGGGGACCTTGCACTTATCACTAATGTTGATCTCGGGCACCCTGGATGCAATTCCCCGCCTGACAGGGCAATGTCGCGGGGATGGGCTGTGGGCTCAGAGAGGTGGGATGGGTGCCGCAGCCCTGTGAGCACTGCCAGCCCCGCGGGTCTTCGAGAGCTGGGAAACCCTGCGGACTGCTGCCTGTCCTCTTGGTAATGTGGATTTTAAGAGCATGGGTGGGAGGGATGAGAGATGCTGGGAGTGCTTGTAAAATATCCCATTTCATTTCAGTTTCTGCTCTGTGGTGGAAAAACTCCACCCAAACTGCTTTCTTGGGATGTAGATTTGAGCGTCTGCTTTGAAAGTGGTGCAGAAGAGTGTCTGTGTACAACCGGGTGTCTGTCAGAGATGAACAAAATACCATTGCTCTGCAATTGTAAGAGTAGTTTCTGCAGCTGGGACACGTGCACAGTCACAGCTAGTGGAAATGTAGGTGAGCAGTCTGCTGTGTAAATTTTCACTACTCTCAAGTATAAGTTACTCTAGACACATAGTAATACCCATAATTAAAATGCTCCCTCAAAGTAAATAATTAAATGAGGATTACAATTATAAGTCACAAAGTGGCACAGGTGACAGGCTTACCTAAAGTAGGACAATTAAACTGTAAATTAAAATTAAATTTCTCTGTGAAATTAGAATATTATGCAAGGTAATTATCTAAGAGTAATAGGTTAGGTCTGTATATTGCAAAAATAAATCCTTTTTGAGATCTCGAGAGAACAGATTTTTCTACTGTCATTCTGGTTGTGTTTTTATTTTTATTAAAAAAAAAAATTCATGATGGTAACAGAAGTCTAAGCAAAATTTTCAAGGTTCTTCAAGAAAAATAATATTTCAGAGAAGAAATTTGGTTAAGTAACTTTTTTTCCCCTTATCAGAGATTTTTCTATTTTTTTTTTAGTCCAGTAGAGATATTAACCCCTGTGGGAGTGTTGCTGCTGGAGAGTTGCTCTCACACCTGGGCAGGGCTTGGTTTTCACCCTGTGCAATGTCAGCTGGAGGAAGCAGCATCTTTGAGGCTTCTCCCTTGCTGTGCAAGCAAGGAACCGCTCTGTTATTGGCACCTCTGTGTACACACAAGGATTATCTAGTATACAAATTGCTTAACTCATTATTTAATGTATTTTACATTTACTTATTCCAAGTACAGGACAAGCTTTACAGGACAAAGTACAAGCTTTGTTTTATCCTGTTCTAAAATAATAGATTTCTTCTCCAGGCAAGAAGCGACCATAGATCTTGGCAGTCCCTAGATCAAGAGGTTATGAGCTATGCAAAATGTTTTGTAAATGATAAAGATAAAGTATATCTTTTTCAACATTTTAAAGTGGATCAGTGTTGTAGGAAAATGTCAGTAGCACACAAGATTTTGCGTTTTATATTCTAAATTCAAAAGACCCTTTCTGAACAAAATGGGTTGATTTTTTAGTTATTTTTAAAAACTTTTATTTTCTAAGAAACTCAATTTGAAAAACACTGGAAATTTTTCAGTTAAAAGGCGAAAAAAAAAAAGGAATATAGTTTCAAAATAGTGAATAAACCAAGACCCAGGAAGAATTATGTATTCTCTTTAGAAGAACTATTTTTTTGAAAATTACATTTCTGGAGCTCTGAGGCAGACTTAGGATGTTAGAACAGTTCTCATGTTAACTTCAGGGCCATTACAGAAGTTTGGCTTTTTCAAGGCAGTAAGGCAGTATGCGTTATGGGTTGGAGTCAGAGTTACCATTGCCTGATAATGGCAAGGTTTAGCATGTCCTTACCTGGCTCAGTAGTCCTTCATTATGTAAGTAGTGTAATTTAATTCACAGAATTATTTTTGTGAGTACGAATATTCTGAATGTTTAAAGAATCTCATCTTGGGACCACAGCAGGTTACTGGCATATGGCCTTGCTGTTTGTGGGCATTACGAGGGCTGGTCGAGCTGGGCAGTGGCTCCTTGGGAAAGGTGCGCTGCTGCGGCTGGCTGACATCTCACTAGCACTACTGATTTTGTTTCTCACAAATCTAGGGCCGTTTAGATCAGGCTTAGCATATACAACACCTGCAAGGGAATTTTTTGTTTTGTTGTTGTTTTGTTCTATTAAATAATTAGAAATTCTGAAATAACACTGGTAATGCCTTTGATAATCTGGCTATGTGAATTGCATGAGCCTGCTACATCAGAGTATTAAAACATCACAATATTTTTCATATTTTATCAGATCCTTTTATGCTGCAATTTTTAATCTCTTTTAATCTCTCCTTCTTTTACCAGAAGGAGAGGTTTTTTAACCTTTTACCGGATTTATTAAGATGACAAACAAGAATCTAGTTTTGACAGTTTTGTTACTCTCAATTCAGAGGAAAAAAAAACCAAACCACTTTATTTTTAATCTTTGAATATAAAGTCCTAAAGCCTGGAACAGTTTACATCACTTTAGATACTGTACTCCATTTAGTAAAATATTTAGTGCTATTATGGTAGCGTAAACCATTAGACCGCAATTAGCCTAACACAGCACAGAGACTAATAGTTCTGCTGGAACACAACGGTGATACACAATTGCCCTATTAAGATGGGAAGTCTTCAAGCACTGAGGTTATTAAAAAAAATTAATCACTGTTACAGTCTTGATTTTGTTAGATTGTAATAAAAACACCTTATTTATGGATATAACTAGTACTGTGTCAACCTCTTAAAGAAGTGCTAAAGAAAAATCTTAATAGGGATTGTTAGGATTATGATTACTGTGGTCCTTTGCCTTATTGCAGCTGGGAATTCAGAACTTCATCTGTACTCTCCAGAAAGTCTTTCTTGGGCTGGTTGTACTGAGGGGTGTTTTCAAGAATTAAATAGGACTGTTTTCACAGGTGTTTATGAGAGTAGAGATTTAAAGTATGTGAACAATGTTAAGTTACTGCTGTCTAAATATTCTTTTATCCATTACCCAAACGTATAACCAATATATTCACAGAATTTCTAAGACAAGTGTAAATGAAAGGTGGGAGGAAATATTTTCTCTTTTTCTACTTTGTTTAGCTTTTAAAGCATTTAATAAGAGAGTTTGTACACACACCTTTTTTTCCAGCAACAGGGGAATAAGAAACATTTTAAAAATAAAAAGTAGTCTGTTTAAAAAAAAAAAATTAAAAACGAGATCAGGCACTTAGGAGTTGCATTAACACTAGTAATAACATTTAAGTAGCAAAAAAGAAAACTGATTTCTTTTCAAATTGCTGGCATTCCTCTACACTTGTGCACATGAGTGTCAGTAGCATATCTGTTTATGCTTAAAATAGAGAAGCAAATGCAAAAACAACCGAACTCGTCAGCACTGAGCTAATTGTTGGGGACTGAAAGCTGCAGGTTTTTGAAGATAATTCTGTAACAATCCATACATTGAAAAATAAAGCAGAAAAAATCACTCTCAGCTGACATGTTTATTTTAGAAGCTCATAGAAAAGTTTGGGATTAATTTCTGAGGATAGAAAGAGGCTGAGTTTTGGGCTGATAGTTGTTTGTGTGTAGTTCAAAACTAAAACGAGTTGCGAGTTTTGCCTATGGTGACTCTTGAGTGGTCCTGGGCTTGGACAGGTTTTGGAGGGGTGAAGAAGGCGCAGCTGTGGCCTGATCCGGGCTGGGTGCGTGACCAGCGAGGCTGAGACCCTGCGGGCACCGTGCCGTGGGAACCTGCCTCATGGAGGGGTCTGTGCAGAGTAAGAGAAGCGGAGACCGGAGGAGATGTGGAGGCAGAGAGGTGGGCAGATTGAGGGAGTACAGCGAGCAGAAAAAAGAGGGCATATGAGATACATGCAGAGACAGCGATGTTTCTCGTGCTGAGTGATTCCCATCACTTTTGTCATGAGTGGTGATGGAGAAAACTCTTACTTTTGATGGCTACTGGGTGTAGTTAGACAGTGTTGACTGTGGTAGGTGGCTCCTTTTGTTTCTTAGTTTGGCTGACTTGTCTCTCACATTGAAAAGTAGTTCTGTCAGTGAAAGTAAACTTACGTTGAATAAATATTGTTTAACTTACCGTCTCCAAAATGCGTGCAAAACATACAGAATGTAAATTGTCTGCATCTGTGATTAACCCCACACCTTACTTTATGATAAAATTATGTTCGTGATTAATATTTAATAAGAATTTAAAAATGTGTGGGCATAACTATTAAAATGCTGTCTTAGTGAGAAAAGGATGCGTTTACATCCAGAATTAACAAATACAACTCAGGGGTAGGAGGTATTGCTTTAGAGAAATGATATGAGTTAAATAAGGTACTTGAAATTAGCACATTAAAATGTCTTCTATGTTATAAATTCTTTCAATTATCTGTCAGCTCGATAGTGGTATATAAGGAGCTAGTTTGTATGAGCTATGGCATACAAGGGAACTGGACCGTATTTGAAGGATGCTCTGGCACGGAGGTATCTGGTGTAATGCAGAAATGAGCACGGACCTCTGTTGGGTAGGGTTGCTGCTCAGTCCCTGTGTCTGGGGCAAAGACCAGCAGCTGGCAGCATCCACCTGTGGGCTCAGGCCCAGCTGACTGCTGTAGAAGACAAGCCTGCGGCTGCTCACCTGCCCAAGTAATGCTACTTCATTAATGCCGGCAGGGGATTCTTGGTCCTGCACATCATTCAAAGTCAGGAAGAAAATTGTAACTGGAAATATGGAATGGTGGCATTGAAAGAATCTACTACAAAGGGCTGGAAAAGCTTCAGCCTCTTCCTCCACGAATTCTATTTAAGAAATCCCAGGCAGAATTCATCAGTGAACGCAATACACAGATGTTAATGTTTTCTGTGTTTTTTATAGGCAGGTTGGACATTATCCACCCCACTCCTCGGCCTCTTATTTGGGATACTTTCTAACAAGATTTACCTGTCCTTGTGCAATTACCTTTTACCTAGATAATCTGGAAGAACTCCTGTATAAAATACTATAAGTTTTATATTAGCAAATGAATGGAAAGGAGCATGACTTAGGAAGTGATGGGCTTGATTCAGAAAATACTTGAGGGTGCAACACAGGCTACGTGGAGTATCTGCTTAAACATGTGCTCAGTGCTGATGTACCCTTAGACAAGCCTGCAAAGAGACTGCAAAAGAAAGGCTAAAATGGATGAGTTTTTTAGGCAAAGAAGAACAAATAGGGACAGCACACTAAGTCTACTGTCAGAAACTACATATGAACAGTATTTAATAACACAACAGATACTGTTTTTATATGTTTCCCTTATTATTTTTATCCTGATAAGTTGCCTCTGGTGGAACTGGCAATTTAACTGCATTTTTAAAAGGAAGTGCCCTATTTGATCATTGTGTTCTTTCTTTTCCTAAATATTAGGATTTTTCAAAATCATGGAGAATTATAAACTGATGAGGGATACCATTTTTACAACCCCATTTCCGTCTGGCTTTTTGCTCACGTCTGGTCCAGCCTTTTTAGGGCAAATCTGGTTCCTTTCCTCTACAATACCAAAGCACTGATAACAACTTTATTTTAAGTGAAGTTTGGCCTGAATCTGTACTTTGGCAAGTGGCTCTAGCTGTCTGTGCCTTGGCTTCTGCTGAATCCTCTGGCTGCTGTCCACAGTAGCTGTTGCTGGATTTTGAAGCTCTTTTCTTAACTGGCCTGTTACATTTTGCTGCTTAAAATGAAGCCGGGCTTTGAACACTGTGGCTTTCTGAAGCTTGATCTTTTGGCAATTGTGGCGCTTTTACAGATTTGTATTCTTTTATTTTTGCCAGGTTTCTAGTGGAATAATGCAGCTACAACCTTGCTGTTTGCCCAGTGTCAGTGCCTCCAGGTCCCTGTAAATTGCTACTGGATGCCTTGCTGCATTTCAAGCCCTGTTGATGTGGGACAGAGCCTCAAAGAAGCTGGCTACCCGTGTGTGTTTTTGCTGGAGTCTTGTACTCGCACAGCTAATCTTAGCTCTGCTTTTCTTGACTCCAGCCTAATGTTGATAGCTAGGATATTTTTTTTAGGAACTTTAACTTGTTTTTTCTCAAATACCAGCTGTCAGAAGCTCACACAGGTCTCATGAAACAGGTGCAGTTTTTGAACCGATTTAAATGAAGAAGGGAGAGACATTTGGTAAATATTAATTGGCAGGCGTTCTGAGCAAGGACAGCAGACAAAATGGAAAACGCATGAGTTTGGGAGTGCCTGACAAATAGATTTTTAAAAAATGTTTTTAAGAAAGAGAAACATTTGATTCTGCTTCTGTGGAGCCCTTCGTGAGGCTGTATCCTTTTGTCTCATTAGGTGGACCAGCATGTTTTTTAACTGGCTGTGTAGCACCTCAGTCGTGCTCTCTCTCTCTCATCAGCATTGTTCTCATTCTTGGTTCCTTCTTGTGCTTTCTAATATTTGAAAGAAGTAAAAACATGGGAAATAAACATGGGGATTTTTTTCCCCAAATAATGTATATTGCACAAAGATTACCTGAGAATTACTGAATGTGACTGGAATGTGAGAGTCCCAGACCATTTTAAATGCTATCTTGGCTTTGGGAACTGTATTGCAGAGTTTCCCAGTGTACGGACCTGCCTTACAACAACTATTTGTAGGTGGAATTTCACAAGTGGAAGGTGGAGTAAGGAAAGCTTCCCTTTGTTCTCTGATCCTGAAGACTTAAAAATATTGTTGTCTGGGTGAAAAAAAAAAAAAAAAAAGGAAGAAATGTTATTTTTACTACTTGGTGCATTATTACACATTTTTCAGTGTGCTTTTTATTACTGACTGTAACAGGATCTTTGACACGGGAAAGAAGAACTCCTGTGCCCTGATGAGAAGGAGAAGGATTGCATCAGTCTCTTTCCCTTGTGGCTTTTCTTCATCTGCCGACTAAATCCTCCGGTATTTGTGTGCTCAGAGCTTCAGGCAGGGCACTTGAGCACAACGTGCCCGCTTTGGGGAGCGGGAGGAGCAGCGTGCTGCTAACAAGCCTCCTTGAGGTGGAGAGCCCGGGAAGGAGCAGAGCCGCGCGTCCGCCTTTGCTTGTGCAGCTGGAGACCAAGGTAACCTGTGCAGGGCTGCGGCAAGAGAGGCGCAGCAGTGTCACGTAGCTCTTGGAGTTCAAGAAAAACAATGAAAGACTTGCAGCTTTTCTGTATCTGCTCTGCATAATGGCCACTTTTTTATTTTTTATTTTTTATTTTTTATTTTTTATTTTTTTCAGTACCTGGATGCGTGGTCGTCCTGGGATTTAGTGAAGGACATGGAAAACAAGTGCATTTGCTCTACCTACTTCCTGTGGGTAGCCTGAAAATGGAGCAAGTTGGAAAGAAATGCAGCTTTTTGGATCATTAAAAATCCATTTTCATTAAAAGCGAAGTATTGCAGTGACATACTTATTTATACATTCATTCCCTGTCTGTCTATGCCTTATAGACAGTGAGAAGAGAGCCTTTTCATAACAGTTTTAAAGCCTAAATGAAAGAAAAGCATTCTATTTACCTTGAACTACTTGCATGGCATACTTCCCTCCCCCCATATTGGATGGCAATTACTCTGTATTCTTTCTTTACCACCGGTTTCTTTTGTCCTATGTATCATTTGTTTTTTATCTATATCTTCCACCTATCTATCTATTTCCTCTTTGTGCTTAGAGTTGGTTGCAAATTATATTTGTGATGCACGGAGTTTTCAATCTGACTGTCTTGATATTATTTTATGCAACCGTGACTACCGTAAAAATTGGCTTTACTGCCTCTTTTGTGTTATTGATTCAAGCCCATTTCAGAATTAACTTGTTTGGAATGATCTCGCAATGCTATATGCCCCAGGTTCTCTCAGTAAAAATTCATATCTCATAACTAAATGCAATAAAATGTTCAAATATATCTAAACACAGTTATATTTTGAATTTAGATGAAAACCTTATGGAGTCAATCAAATATACAAGGCATGTGCAAGTCTCTTGTTCTGGGCTTACAAGTAGTGTATTGCAGCGAAAAGTACTCAGAGACCAACTTTTTCCTAGAGGTCTGTCCCTTCTGTGTGCTGTATGAAATGCCTAATTGCATCATTCATGTTTCCATCCTGAATTGGATGGGCATAATTTTGACATTTTGACTGTAGGACTGTATCTGTGATTTGAGATTATTGCCTTAATTCATTTAGGGATTTGATCTTTCAAATCTTAGCGTTACGTTTGTCCTCGTGGTTAGGTAGAAATATTTGTGTGCTGACAGGCAATAGGAACAGATCTACAGAAGTGAATCTCATTAATGGCTTGACTGGTTGATTTGCAACTTTCTGTTACACAGAAAATTAAACAGGGAGATTTGTAATATGAGTTAATTGCAACATTCAAAACTCCAGACTTTATAAATTGTTCACTGACATCAGATCCCAGTCCTGAATATCTTTAGCTGAACAATAGAAAGAGTTATACCCTGGGAAGTCCATTTTTGAGTAGATTTTTGTTTGGATACACAAAACTGTGAAGTAGGCCCCATGATTTCAGCCTTGCTACTTTATACATCCACCCAGCCTGCTCTGCCCAGACACCCACCATAAAGACAGCACCTCCTGCGCTGCAGACCACAGACATGGTGCTGTCACCAGCAGCAATGAAGGGACTGCCTGTCCTTAGCAATGTGCAAGCAGCACAAGAGGGTACTGGTGGCATGGCACCCACCCCTGTGTTTTGTCCTGGTGATGTTGTGTACATTGGGCACCCAGCATTGCCCTCCCTGTGGCGTGGTGTGCTGTGACGGCCGGGAGGAGAGGTGGCCACGCCAGGTCCGTGCCTGCCTGCAGCATCCTCGAGCCCGATGGGCTGAGTCACGGCCCCAAATGTATGGGGAGCTGCAGCCTGGGAGTAAATCATTCTGTTGGCTGCTGGAGAAAAGCTGTATGCCAGCTGCCCTTTAAAATGTTCTGGCAGTCATGGGTGTGGAATATAAATTCTCCATTTCATTTCATAGTTCTTTTCCTTGCTGATCTCTTTTAGTTCTTTACTAATCTTTTTATTGTCTTTCAGAGTACAGAGACTTTCTTGAGTGTTTATTAAATGCACGGAGAGGAAAAAACTACCCAGCGTGAGTACAAAACAGATGCATATGTATCCCGAGATGAGTGCATTATGGATAAAGAACTATTATCATTCTTCCCGCATTCACGTTTCCATCTACTTACGAGATATATACGTGTGCCTTGTTAGCAATGATGTTATAATGCAAAAGCTGAAGTTTTCATATCGGAGGAAACATATATTGTTAAATGAACTGAGAACATTCTCCCAAGGGTTAGCATTTCTCTTGTACATGTGAAATCCTACTGAAATAAATGGCCCTATTATTTTAATTGGATCTTTTGGTATTAGAACATCCTTCTTTGTACTCTAGTAAAGAACCTTCTTTTTCTTCCTCCCCTGAAAATGTGAAATGAACAAATGTTGTCGATGCATTAAAACATTTATGATTTCAGTGTTGAAGACTATACATAGATATACAGATGCTCATACACATATAAACATTAAATTTATATTTTATGATGTATTCCCCCATTTTCTCTGAAGATATACAAAGAGGGTTTCTACTCCTAAAATAGCTATGTTTAAAATTTTGCCTTGTCCTTTTGACTGTTACCTTGTTTAGAATATTAGTGATGACCCAGGCACTTAAAAATAATCAAACAACAGTAGTGTCCTTTAATCAGAACATAGTAGATTTTTTTCAAAAAGGATTGCATCTGTTTAATAAATGAATTAAGCCATGGGTTCTAACAATCCTAGCAGCTGTGGATAGACTTCAGTTCTTCAAGTACTTGGACTATGTGCTTAACTTGCCCCTCTGAGTGACGGATTATACAATATAATAAATTAAATTGCTTTGGGCCATTCTAGTCTGTTTTGTGGAAGATCACACAAGTAAGTGAGGAACTCGGTTTTCACGTGTTGTGACCAAAAGCACAATAGAGTAGAAATTTTCCTGTGAACATAGGTTTGAAAACTAATTTGTTGGTATGTTTGTTTCCTCTCTCTTTTCTGCAGCTGTTCAATTACTAACCCGTAGTGCTGGTTGGAAAACCAAATATCTATTCTCCAGGGTAGCTACATTGTACTCCAACATGTGAAGATTTGGTTTCTTTTATAATTGGAATGAAATATTGAATTTTTTTTGGAAAGGAATTCTCTTGCTCTTCCATCTGAATACTAGCTGAACATGCTCATGTATGTATGCATTGTGTATTTAATATACGAATGCTGTAATAACATAAACTTGGAAACAAAAATAATTTGCCTAATTACTTAGGCAAAACAAATTTTTATCATGCCAAAAAGATATATTTGTTATGAGTAAAATAAGAGTGTTACGTGGCTAGATCTCATTGGGTTTTCTTGTTTGCTTTTTACCGGGTCTGCTGAAGTTTTAAGAGGAGAAATGAGCTCTTGTAACCAAAGCCTGGACAATGGCCCTCCTGGAAGGCACCTGTGTCACTGTTCAGCCCCGCACTGAGGGAGGTCCTGGGTCTGTGCAGGACAAGGACTGCTCAGCTCTGCTCCAGCAGCTCCAGTGTGGGACAGGGCTCTGTGGAGCAGTCACTGGCCTCTCTCACATGCAGCCTGTGGAGTGATGCTGCCTTCAGTTGTCACCGCAGTACATGTAACCAAACATCTGCTGGTCAGCTGTTTATTACCTAGAAAAAAAAATACAGCTGTAATGAGAAGCACTGAATTGTCTGTTTTCGGGAGCTTCTCACCATAGTAGAAATGCTGTGTTTTGTTTTTCATTTCTCCACGCAGGACGACCTGCTATTTTGAGCCAATTAACAAGAACTTGGTACTTACGAAGTACATCGGAATCGCTCTAGTGTGACTTGAAGCAGCTCCCCAGGACTTAGCACTGCCCTCCTCGCTCTCCCCTCCCTGCCCCGTTCCCTCCTGGGCCAAGCTGCTGCTGCGTGCTGTCCTCGCGGGGGCTGCCTGGGGAGCCCCGTGCTGGGGCCTTGGCACCGTGTGTCCTAACAAACAGCAGCTCACAGCTGTTTCCATAACAACACGCTTGCTGGAAAATAAATATTTGCTCCACTTTCAGAATTGTCATTTTGCTGACAATTAATTGATGGTAATTTTTTCCCCTCTTTGTGCTGGAGAGCGCTGTTGAAGTAACCCAGAAGTGTTTATGGCACGATGCACCGTCTGAGGCTGCCGCAGGTGGCTGTGCCCTGCCGCAGGGGCTGGCTGAGGAGGAGCGGGAGCTGGTAAAAGGCTCACGGCCCCATCCAGCCTGGCCTTGAACACCTCCAGGGATGGGGCATCCACAGCTTCTCTGGGCAACCTGTTCCAGTGCCTCACTGTCCTCTGAGTAACGAATTTCTTCCTAATATCTAAATCTACCTTTTTTTTTTTTTTTTTAGTTTAAAGCCATTCCCCCTTGTCCTGTCACTACACTCCCAAATAAAGTCCTTCCCCACCTTTCCTGTAGGTCCCCTTTAGGTACTGGAAGGATAATTTGATAATTATTAATCTGCTTAATGTCAGTCTGATGTCTTTAAATTTTTCAATTACTTTAGGAGTGCTGCAAGAACTAGGATTAGAGAAGATGTACTTGAGTTAATGAATGGGAGACATCTTCTGCTCTTGTTTATACATAATGTATGTTTTATATGGTCTGAGCCTGTAACAGACTTGAAAGCTGTACTTGATCCAGAGGATCTTCTTGTATTTAGAATCATAGAATACCTCGAGTTGGAAGGGACCCATAAGGATCATCAAGTCCAACTCCTGGCACCGCACAGGTCTGCCCAAAAGTTTAGACCATGTGACTAAGTGCACAGTCCAATCTCTTCTTAAATTCAGACAGGCTTGGTGCAGTGACTACTTCCCTGGGGAGCCTGTTCCAGTGTGCAACCACCCTGTTGGTGAAGAACCTCTTCCTGATGTCCAGCCTAAACTTCCCCTGCCTCAGCTTAACACCGTTTCCACGGGTCCTGTCACTGGTGATTACGGAGAATAGGTCACCTGCCTCTCCACTCCCCCTCACGAGGAAGCTGTAGACCGCAATGAGGTCCCCCCCTCAGCCGCCTCTTCTCCAGGCTGAACAGGCCCAGTGACCTCAGCCGCTCCTCATATGTCTTCCCCTCTAGGCCCTTCACCATCTTCGTCGCCCTCCTCTGGACACTCTCGAACAGTTTAATGTCCTTTTTGTACTGTGGTGCCCAGAACTGCACACAGTACTCGAGGTGAAGAGTACTATGGTTATATGGTACTATGGTACTATATGGTTAGAGCAAGCCTAAACAAAACTATCCAATCAGACTGGTAAATCCATATATTAATACAACATACTGAGATGACATAAGGTTCTAGCAAGATTAATATTACGGTTCTAATATGGGTTCTTTAGCACCCAATGGCTCTGTTAAGAAGTTCCTTATTTAATAATTAGCCTGCTATTTGTATTGTAGTCTAACCACCAGAGAGTCAAGACCACATACCTAAGCTACTGCATATTGAATATTGACTTAAATATTGATGTAGATGGGGGTTGATTTTTTTTTGTGTGTGTGTGTGTTTGTGTGTGGGGCTCTTTTGTATTTGTGTTTTAATTTAACAAATTTGGAAGAAAATAATGTTTTTCATCCTTTTAGGACTCTCTATCAACATGAAGCATGGAGTTGAATAGGAGCATTTAATAAAGTGACTTGTATGTGATGGACAACAGGATAAAGATCAGAGCAGAGGGGCAGGTACAATCCAATTTGGAAATGAAGTGGGCAGAAAAGAGGTAGTGAATTCTTATGGTAAAACTTTTTGAAGTTTTGAAACCACATTTAAAATCTGTCCTGCAAATATGCTCCTTCATCCCCTGGCTTGGGACTCCTTTGACTTGTGCCAGGCAAAAATCTGTTGTTTTCTGCTGATGTGAGGACGAGGAGCTCAGAAATTGGAGAGAGGCAGTTGTGGCTGGGCACCCACCCTGAGGGAGCAAGTAACAGACAGCAGGAAAGCTGAGATGTGCTGCACCAAGAGATGAAGTGCAAGGAAGAGTCACAGTCTTGCAGGTGTGTACAGCCTACACCTTGGGCATTGACTGTCAGACTTATGACAACATTGGGACTGGGTTCATTGGGGGGTTGAATTTGGAGCTCTTCATAAACATTTTAAAGAGAAATTGTTGAAAGTTTTGTGTAAAGCATGTGAAGCTGGCTTGCCTCATCTCCAGGTGATACAAAGATGAATTTTCCTACTACAGAATATCTAGCCCATGAACATCAAGGGCTACTTGTTTGGTTTCTGATTTTTAGTTCTGTCCACTTTTTTATTGCATTTTGTTTTTTCTTTTGTCTATTATCTGGACTGGTGAGGTTGGTAAGGAAAAGCAGTGCAGACAAAAAGTGAGGTTACTTTGGCATGTACAAAGTGACCTAGAGAGGAAAAACTTTGGAGGCACTGTGTGCTGCAAGCTCTGCTGCCACCAGAGCACAACTGCAGCTCAGGAGAGGTGGTTTCACTTGTTGATTTAAATGGTGCATTTATTTGAAATTTTGTACGGTACGCTGACTGTATTTGAAAATATCTTAGGGCTATACAGCCCCCAGCTATATTTTCCCTTACTGCAAGCATGCTTTGGAAAGTTAATAGAGAGGAAGTAAAGCAGCAGCTCCCACGCAAAGATTAGAAGAAACAAAAGGCATCGTTTAAAAGCAAAAAGTTAATGCTTGTGGTATTTGAAATATGCATTAGATGAATTTACATATTCACATAATGTGAAAATCACAAGTTTGTTTTTTTGAGATTTCTTCTTTGGGGTCTATGTTTTTGGTTTATTTTTCTTTCAGCTGTCAAAATAATAGGTACATCCTTTTCCAGTGGGAGCCTCTAGAGAGTGTTCGGATTGGGTGTGCCCAATTGACTTCAGGAGGTGAAACTTCTGTTTGCTTTTGTTGATTCAAATTTCTGAGTGGAGGATGCTTGGTCTTCTACTTTGAAATCTCTTCATAAAAATCAATCTCTGTGAAATAATTTTCCTTTAGCCACAGTATTTGTGCTTAAAAGCACATCACAACCTATCATGGGTATAGTTAATTAAAAGAATAATTTAAGCTTAATGAACCAGACTTTCTCCCCAAAGTGGAAGGATACTTCTAGTAGGTTTGTATTTGTGATGTGCACATGACCTGTTTTTACCTTGAAAGCGCCCACTTTCAAAAATCTTGCGTCTTGTTTACCAGTGATTTTGTTCCGCTGTGCAGTGTCATTTTTTCCTTTTCTTTCTTCCTTCTGGCCCCTTTTTCTCTTCCTCCTCTTCTATTTCTTTGTTCTACACTCTTTATATTTTGTATAGGTTTCCCTCCCCTCTGGCATTTTTACCATTTTAAAACATAAAATAGGGCCTCTCCTCTCATTCTGCAGCTGCGACACCATCCCCTGCTGCACCAAATTGACACTTCCGCGAGCAGCGGCTCCAGTCAGTCACTCAAAGGCTGCTACTTTCAGAAGTGTTGATTTAGTGCAGCAGGGGATGATGTGCCAGCTGTAAAACTCAGAGAAAAAAAATAATAATAAAACAACCCTATGAAAAGTCTTATAATAAGAGAGGAAAATAAAGTTTGGGGGGTTGGGAAGAAAAGATGTGAAGGGTGGGAAGGGGCATGGTGGGAAGTAGGGGAGCAGTGGTCACTAGGCAGTGGGGTGCATGGCTGCTGATGGGACAGCCAGGAGGGCAGCCCATGAGCAAATGCTTCTCCTCCTTCTGTTCTCGCTGCTTATAGGCGGTGCCTGAGGTTGACAGGGCTGAGCAGTGCCTCCTTGGTGCTCTGGGGTTTTGTATTTCTCCCAAACTGGAGAGTTATTCTGGGAAAAATTACTGGTGGCACAGGGTGGAGGATTCAAAGTTATGACTTATGACCGAGGGGTATCTGTGCTCTGGGGTCACTTAATCCTTGCAGATTCTTGGACAGTAAAATACGTGGTAATTTTATTCTTATGGTTATATGTTGTATGGTTCATGCATGTAAAGGATGTATTTCTTAAAAATATACAAATAGCACACTGATGTTTAAAGCGCACAAATGGAGAATTCCTTCCAAAACAGCCCTGATTTACCTTCAGTAATGCTCCTAGAAGATATAATTCACAACTTATTGATGTCAAAATATTTAATATGTTGTATCTCTCTCTGCTGTATAACTAAATCCTTAAAGGTCTGGATGGGCTAACATTTTCCGTTACAGTCTCCAGGTGCTCAAAGTTAAGTCTGTTCATTCTGATTGATTTATTCTTGCTAAGTTCCTCAGGTGTTTTAGTAAGAGAAGCACAACCCTGGCTTTCCATTCACTCCTGGTTTGCGTGGCAGCTGCTGGTAATGCCCACTCAGGGATCGTGTCCGTATGGGTACCAGCATGGTCTCAGTGATGCACTGATGCAGCACATCTGCAGGGCACAAAGTCCGTGCCCTCCACCAGCATCGCCTGGCCATGTTGGAGGGAACTTTGCTGTGGCATACGGGCTCGTCCAGCCCTCCTTGATGCCATGCTGCTACACAAAAGCAAACCCTACTGAGAGGCGCTTGCCATACCTTTTGTATCTATTGTCATATCTATTTATATCTATATCAAAGCATCCCTTTTTCAGAGGGGGAGAAATAGAAAAGAAATTCCTTTTTTTGTGATCCTAAATGTAATGGTCTGGAATTTTCATTTTGGCAAGAAATTTCATATAGGTTATATGTACTGATTTCTATTTTCATTCTCAGGCATTGAACCAGTAAATAAATTATTTCCATGGCCCTAATATTTAACTATCCATCACTGATCTGAGGCAGTGAATGAAATAGACTATCTGATAAATATTAATATTGGTAGTGACTTAATCATATGATAAGATAGGACAATTTCAAGATGGACATGCAGAACATAATTCACAGTACACTTCCCAAAGTATTTTCAGCATCTTTTTTTTTTTTTTTTTTGTGGTGTACAAGTCAGTATGACAGACTGTAATATTCATTAACGCTGTTCACAGTGTCATGTGGGTTAGATTAAATAGGAATTAGTGCAGGAAGATGTGTGGTTTCGACCAGTGATCAAAATAGTAGCTCTGAGCTAACTTAGGCTGTCCCTGTCAGTGGCAGGTTTGAAAGGTGCTAATAAATGTGTAATAAACATTATTTGTTTGCTTGATAGCGTACAACGCTTGGCAGGGTTATGTTGAGGATGGGGAATTTTACAAGGACTCTTGGAAAGCCCTTTTCTTACAAGTTTGCTTCATCTTGTAGGTTTGGGCTGTCTTTGAATTAATGGGATACTTAAAATTAAGCATGTACTTAAAAACTGGATTGAGGTCATATTTCACAAGTCTTGGGAAAAAATCCCGTTGTCTGAAAAGCATCTGCTTTTCCACATTTAAAGAAATTCTTTGTAACAGGCTTTCACAATGATGACCTTTGTAATCTTGTTATTCATCATATTAATTGAAGAAGCTCCTATCTGATAACCTTTTGCTGTTTACGATGTGTTACCAAATCATCAAAGGGTGAAGGAACTTTGAAAGAGAAAAGACAATAGATCATTCAGTCCATTTTTCTGCCAATGTAGGATTATTTCTTAGAGAACATTTTTTAGTGTTATGTCAACTTTAGTTTTCAAAATCCCAAGTGAAAGCTTCCATATCTCTCCTTGGGAGACTATTTCACAGGCTAATACATCTCGCTGTCAGGAAGATTTTCCCGATACTCTATTGAGCTTAAGCTTTTTCTTTCCATTATTTCTAGTTATATCCCTTTCCCTTGATGGCTTTACACACTTGAAATATTTATAGATTATTATACTTTTCCCGTAAGAAGTTGTTCTTGAAACTTTCCTCAGCTATCAATATGCTTTTGGTTTTGAAAAACCCACCTAAGACCTTCTAGGCTGAGAATGACATTTACTATCAAACCATACTGTAGAAAGATGCTCACCACAGCATTTTCTTCAGGTTCTTTTTCTCAGGGTCCAACATCCATATGAGATTCTAGCTAAGAGAAATCTGATAGAATGATTTTATCAGTGCTTTGAGAAAGGCTCCTTTGCTTTGCTTCTCGATGCACAGCTCTTCTGGCTGTGCTGAATGAGGACCCCCTACTGCTATTCAGTTCTTTATCTCCTACCTCAGTCTTCTACTCCACAGAAAACTTGCATCCCTATTAGTTTTTGTACTTTGGAGCTTGCATAAAATTTGCTTCATTCCTGCAAATGTAACTGTTGTGGTCAGTACACAGGATATTTCCAGGTAAAACAGAAGGCAGGAGGAGGAGGGTGATGCTGTGCTATAGTCTGAAGTCCAGTTTGGAAGCCCTCAGCTGTCTTTTAGCTCCTTATTTAGGAAACTAAACTAATGTATGTCCATGCAGGAAAATGCAGAGAGCTGTGACAAGTTCTCAGGTAGACTTGCTAGCCTGGGCTGGTCCCACCTTCTCACAGTTCACGGTGGCAGAAGGGGGGCTCCCCGTGCCAGCTGGGAGCGTGGGTGAGCTGGTGCACTACCCATGCTGACAGGCAGGCCCTTTGCTTCCCTGCAGCTTTCTGTGCTGTGCGAGGGGAGCTGAGAGTCTGCTGCTGGCTGCCAATGGATACTGGTGCTGCAAGGGCCTTCTACTGTCAGCAGCTGGAAAAATTTACTTTCTTTTTAGTGCAACTTAAGTTATTGTTATTAGCACTAAGCGTTAGTCCTGGCTTACAGAGAATGGAGGGTAAGTGAAATGGTTTACAAGCTATTCATGTTTGGAGGAGTAGCTGCTGTTGATGCTGTAATTTCTAGCTTGATTTTCTAAGGAAATGCTGCCTGTCTGTCAGCCTTCTCTAATTATTTTCAAACACACTGGGCATTTTCGCAGCTGAGTCTGGTGGTGGTAAAGGTCCCAAAGACGCCAGCATCCCACGGTGGTCCTGTGCCTTGGAAGCAGCTGGGGCACGTTTGGTGGCCTGGCTGGTAGCACAGCGGGTGCCTGAGGGCTTTGTGGCTGGGGACACTGGGCTGAGGATGGTTTTGGAGAAGCAGCGTGGGGAAGGAACGCACCGTAGGTCCCTCACTTGTGGGTGTGTCATAAGGCATGAGGTAGTGTTTTTCCTGCCCAAAGAACTTGAACCTTTCCCCAGGATTTTTCGGGCTGTTATACACCCAGCACTGGTCTAATCATTCGTTCCCTCAAATCAGTAGTTAAACTTGCAATGATTTCTGCTGATACCATATACTTAAAATTCCAGCTGTGTTTCTGAACTTGAGATCTTCCTCCACATCTTGTAGAGGACTACCTGCAGCAGTGGTCTGCCGTCTTATGTAGTCCTGAGCACGGTGTTTCGTCAAGGAGCGTGTGAGGTGGGAATGCCACCCCAGGTGCCACTGTTAGCCTTGGTGCTACTGTCCACCAGGCCACTCCTTTTCCATCCATGTCACAGTTAAAGTCTGTACCTGGTGTGCTTATCCCCAGGTCTGCATCTCTTGTTCAGAATGGCAGCTTTCTGCTTTCCTCTTCCATTTGACTATTCCAGGGCATTTTCCCTAGATGTTTTACCTGACATTTACCCAAGATAACTTTTATTCGTTTTTCTGTGCCTAATTTCTAGACTCTGCTGTGTACATTTCTGCTTTACTTATACTTGTAATATTTTCCAGATTTACATCTTCCACAGCTCTTGACAGTGAGATTTATTGCCTAATACAGATAATTCAGCGCCTTTATTTCTGTACTTAATTTTTAAGAGATTACTTTCAAGTGTATTTCTTAAACAGGTATAAAGAACAATGTTTACTAGCAAGTTTCCCTTAGCTTCTTTTCATTGAGAAATGAAATAAAAAGAGTAATGATATTGCACTTCTGCTGACTACTGTGCTTGACTGATTCACAGGGTATTAGCTCTTAACATGTTGTAAGAGTTTAAAAAAAAAAGTGTCAAACTTTTTTTTGGCACCCAGCTACAGTAGATGCTGTTAGAAGAAACATATGGCCTCACACTAACAGTGTTAAAGCACTGCTAAAGTATTGCATGCATGACATTGACAAATTTCCTCCAGGCTTTTTGTTTTCTGTGTTATTAAGCATTCAAAGTCCAGTATTTCATTACCACTGATGATACGGAGAACCTTATTGACATTCTATCCATCTGTTCATAACATACATTATTAAATGTGAAGCAACTAGTAGGTAGGAGTGCACTTGCCAGCTGTACAATGAATTCTCAGCAGTTTGATGCCCTCTATAAATTTTCTAGTATTCTGCTAGTTTCTCAACATAATTTACAATGGGGATTTTTTTTTATTGGTGTTGTGCATTGTACAGAGGAAAGTTGCTTCAAAAGAATTCTGTATTTCATAATCCTTAATGTGTAATCTTCAGTTATAGTTTTGAAAAGCCCGGGAGTATAATGTACAGGGACTGTGTCTGATATCAGATCTCAGTAACTACTATTTTTTTTTCCTCTAGGACCAAATATACCCCATTACCTATGAACAGGACAAGGGGGCCTCAATGAGTCACCCTATTCATGTATTTTTGGAACCCAGAGGAATTGGTTTGACTATTTACAGATTATAACAGTTGGTAGTTGAATGTTTTATTTTCATTCCCAGTTGGTACAATATGTTCACAGCTGATGCTAATGGCTTGCCCATTTGATATCACATATGGTCCACTATTTGGGCCTCCTGAAGCTTTCTTTTGTGGTCAGGCTGCTTTAAAACTATCATATATTTAGGTTTGTTCTGTCTGCTGAGAAAATGACCATGAAAGTCTGAAACTTGGCAACTGTAGAGAAAATCAGCAATTCTGTTGATAAAGGCTCGAAGAACTTCCATCCAAATATTCAACAAAGAATATTTTTATATAAAATTGAAGACAAACGTTTTACTAGATCACTTGAAATTTGAAATGTCCTCTTTGTTTTTTCCCTTATCTTTGAAGCTGTATTTGAATTTCCCTCGAGTGTTTCAACACTTGAGTGTCATCAAGACTACTTTCATTGTGTGTTCATTTGCATTGGAAAACCATTTGTGTTGAATTTGTGTTACTCAAATCATTATTTATATCTTTATTGGAATATTAGATTTCTGGTAATATTTTACAAAAGTAGAAAACTTGAAAAAGTAATCTAATTTTTCCTTTGGTTTCTAGAATAAGGAGAAATGAACTAAGAATTTGAGAACAAAAATTAAAATTACAAGTGTGTCTTTAGTTCTTATCCTATGATACACAAGTGTTTATATTGACTCTAAAATATAACTGATAAAGCCACAATCTCATGAAAAGATTATTTCAAAAACTATTGCATTTTCCTCTGAGAGTTAAAATTCTCATTTATTCATAGGAGTAGATCATAATAGCTCTAATTCCCTGAGAATTGGGCATTGTATGATAATTGAGCAGGCTAGAACGTTAATTGTCCTCCACTTCACCTCTAGATGTTTAACTCCTTTTCTAGTCAACCAGCAAGCAATAATGCTCCCTTATTTGTGCCTTCCTGTTCAAATAATTTTTTAACTGGGTAATTTATGTGAAATAAAGCAGAATAAGCGTATTCATGTGGAAGGGACATTGAAATTGCGTTAGATTTAACATATTAAATGCCATTTGTTGGTAAGATAGGGTTTTTATGGTTGTAGTTTTCAATCATAGATTTTCAGAATAACAACAAAGTGACCTCATGTGCAGGAGTACTTCTCTAACAGACAGATTTAGCAGTTTGCACTGTATGGCTACTGCTTTCTTATGGCCTCTGCTGTCCCTTGCCAGTGCTAGTTAGGACAGCACCTGTGTGAAAGTTGGATACCTTCAATGGTCTGGTTGGATTTGCTGGACCGAGAGAGGCAACTTTCAGGGGCAAGGTGCCGGCTTGTTTAGTTTAAGATGGTAAGGTGCACTGCACTTGGCTAGTTTGTAGTCTGTTCCTGGAAGCAGGTGGAAATGGAGCTCGAGTAGGAGTCTTTTTCAAGTGAATAAAGTCAGTACTCATCCTGGGGCACTACAGAGAAAACTAACATTTTCTGTACAGGAAAAAAGAAAAACAACAATGTTTTTGCAAGTAAAGCTAGTAGATAAGAAGAAAAATTCTGTCCTCTATTATAAGCAATCTCAGGGATTCAGAAAATGACAGTAACACTTTAACATGCTAACAGTTTCACCTACCTTGAAATGTCTTAAGAAAAGACTGAGGGGATCAAATTATTCAAATAATCACAGCCAAAGACTGGTGCCTGTTGTGGTACAAAGCATTTCTTAGGGAAATCTTGGTCCAGAGAGAACCTAGAGAGGCTAGCAACATGTTGTCTTTTGCAATTTATTAGATAACAAAGTAAGATTATGCAGGAAGAATTTGGACCTACTGGACACAAACTAAATGGTGTTCAGAAAAGGCAGTGTTTCTCATAAATAATTGAAGTAAGTTTTAAGACCTTGAAACAATACTGTTGCACTGTTATTTTCTTGGTCTTATTTATAAAAGTCATAAGCCCACAAGACTCTAGGAACGATCACTTTTGTATTGGCTTGTGGGTGTCTAGCAAAACCTGGGTATTGCAATGCAGAAGTGGTTGTAACCTGGACATTTTATGTACATGAGCATGTCCCCAGGGGTCCATGCAAAATTATATTTAGGGTTGGTAAGCCTATTTTGAGGACGCTGCAGTAGTGCCTGCAGACTCTCTCCAGAGCTAGCTACAGAGAAGCAGCAGGGTGACATGGTGTCAGCTGTGCTGCGTGTCATGGAGCTTGTGCCCACTCTGCCACCACACCACCATCTCTGAGGCAACTGTATTATGTCCCCTGCGTGCTGAACAGCGTCCCCATTCCTCTGCTGTGTTGGCTCCTGCCTCGCTGTGGCCACAGGGCAATTGCTGCAAAGTACAGGATGCTCATGTGAAGGTGGGTTTCAGCTCGTTCTGTGTGCGCCAAGTAATCCTGTTAGAAAGAGGAGTTAAGCTGAGCATGGTCTGTGACTAAGGAGACACAAACCCAGCGGTCAGTGCTTAATAACGTTCACCCGTGAAGTTTTCAAAGCAGCTGCAGACCTGTGATTTTAAAGTTGCCTCCAAATCCACTTGCTTTGCCAGACCTGTTGTGGAAGAGCATGGCTGAGAAGAAACCTGTTGCCTGTGTATGTTAGAGCTGTAGGCCTGGTTTATAAACCTGAACTTGTATTTAGTGAGATAGAAAACAGGGAGATGAATTGGGTACTGTCTTAGGGTATGTTTATAAATGATGCTTTCTGCTTCCATGCAAGTTTGTTTTACCCAATTAAAAATGAAGTTGCGTTGTTCCAGACAAGCTCCTCTGTACAATAAGTCAGAGTTATCCTCATCATTAAACCACTGGTATTTTGGATTACTCCTTAAACATTATATATCATGTTAAAATCCACACATTTAATCTCACTTTTCTTTCCAGTAAAGTTTGGCTGTTATAATTTTATTTATGGTTGCCTAAAACAGGCTTTGCAATACCATCCAACCTACTTTAGGAACATACGCAAGAACAGGATCTTTTCTGATGAGCACTAGGAGAATAATATATATCCTGGGGGATTTTCCCCTCTGTTTTTTTAATATATATATATATTAATTGTTTTAGTCACCCATGTCAGTACAGCAGCAGGAACTTCTTCCTGTGATGTTCCTGCTTCTTCCTGATGTTCCTGATGTTTCCTCTGGAAACCTGCAGCAGGTGTGAGTGGCAGCATCAAATCATTGCAGCTCTAAATATACTTTCTTCTCCTTTTTCTTCTTCCAGCAGAGGAAGGACCTGAAGTTGGGGCTGGCTGAGGTGAAGGGCACATGGAAGTGGCTCATTCAGCTGCAATCTGTACGCTGTGCACAGTGAGGGGTGGGATGGACTTGAGGGAGGCAGCCCCATCTTGGGAAGAGGTTGATTAGAAAAATGGCATGAAGTTGTAATTTATCATCAGCTCTGGATATATTCTGGGGAGTCCCCTCTCGTGATTGGGATTAAATTATGTGTGGTGTTAATGCAGAGTCTTCTGCAACAATGTAAATGAGTTGTTAACATGGCACTTCACAGCCATAATAATTCAAAGCTGGTAGCAGGCTTGATGGGTCTGCAATAAATGTTTTATTATTTAGGAAAAATATACTATACAAGTTGCAATGTGCCATGCTCATTCATGCTGTAAATCAACAAAGATCAGCAGACTGAATAGAAAAATGAAAAGCTTATTTAGGAACTGACACAAGCTTTCAGATGAGCAGGGATGGCTGAAGTTAACTGCATTCATTTTTCTTTGCTTGTCACAGTTGCCACTTGAATTTCACTGCTAAAGATTGTGGATAGTTTTGCTTTATGAAATTATATCTACAGAAACAGTATTTGCATTTATATAGGCTTAGTTATAATAAAGTTTAAGCTTAACACACCCCCTTGCCTTTGCAAACAAACAAACCGATCAGCCAACCAGAAACCCCTGTTAAAATAATATTTATCCCTTGGTTTTTGTAGATCTGAATAGGATTCTGCTAAATGGGTCCCACTGACTGCTGTAAAGACCTAAAACTGGTGAGCATGTGAAGCGCAGGAATGCGAAGCTATGGCCTACCCTCCAGCTTCAGCTTTGCTTTAAGGCTACCTTTGTCCTCACATGAATTAAAAACAAAGCTCTCTTAAAAATGTGGTGAGTGAAAGCACAGATTGGGTGGAAGGGTTGGGAGACTGGGAATTAACATGGTTCTCATGGTGTGGTGATGGAATTCCTGAAACGTGTGCAGCTGCCATCCTCTCTTCTCTAAAACAGTCATAGAGAGCTCATAGTGAGTTTGCTTCACAGAGGAAAAGTTTGTGCTTCTGAGCCAGGCATTTGTATACCAAGGAAAGTCCAATTAAGATGACTGAATTGTAAGTGTCATAAAATAGAGAAGGCAAACAACATTTAATTATAGCTGTGGTGCCAGGGAGTGGTATAACAAAAGAAAAAATGTTCACCTACAACAGAGTGCTGCCTAGCGTATTTGGTATAATAGAGAGACAATATATGGTCTAAACATGCACTTTGAAATAGTTCAGAAATCCGTATCTTCTGATTTTTCATGTAGATGTTTTCCAATTATCAACACAGTTTAAGAAAAAGTAATATATTTTTTTAAGTATCGAGACCTTCAACTTTGTTCACAGGTTGAAGAAAAAGCATTATGCATTAAGACAAAAAGGTTGCCTAAGAAAATGTATTCGTGACCCAGAAGAATGTATAATTGATGTGTGTGGTTGTCTGGATGGAGGAATAACAATAGCAACCATTAGTGATGAGAGCTGGAACAAGTCAGGCAGTGAGGCAGGATGTGTTTTATAGGTCATCTGGGCTCCATTCAGATCTACAGGTTGCTATTCCTTCTCTATACTTGAAAGCATTTAATGGATTATTATAAAAGGAAAAGGATGGTATGCAATAATGGTTTAAATTGAAGCTGTGTGTATATATCACCACTGCGTGACTTCTAAATGAATGCTTCATTTTCAAAATTCTCCTATGGCATACTTGAAAGTTTGCCAGAGCATCAAGGAATTAAAACAATGAATTCAGCAGCAGCAACAGTAAAGGACACTGAACACTACTGTATAGGAAACAGTTTTTCTATTTTGTGACATAGACTGCTATAAATAAGGAAAGCTCACCAAGAAAGATTTTTCCAAACCTGCTGTCTATTCTCTTCAAGGCACAGGAACTGTTTTTGATCTGTTTTTTTTTTTTTTTTTTTTTTTTTTTTTTTTTTTTTTTTATGTATTATTAAGAAAAAAGAATTTTGGGAAGAGGCTTAACAGTCAAGCTATCAAAGCTGAAAGTGCGTGTTACGGAACTCAAATTCGAAATCCCTGCTTGCCTGGAAAATGGTTCTTTCATATCAAAATTGATATAAGTTACAGGGTGGAGAATCTTTTCTGCTTTGTTTCACATGAACATAAAAGTTTTATTCCTGCTTTTAATGGGTAGTATTTTACAAATGTAATGGAACATAATTTTACCAGGTTTCCCTGAGGGAAAGTCATGGCATGATTACACAGGCAGTCCCATCTCATTTAGTATAATGCTTACAATATACATGCAAATATACGTAGGCTACTCAAGTTAGAGGTAGATTGAATGGCATTCAGATAATCATAGAGTGGTGTAGATCCTGAAGATAGTTTTGCAAGAGGAATATGGAATGTATGTCTGCAGGCACACATACCCCCAAGTAATGTTTCCCTGCGATACAGAAGCTTCCAGCTGTGCCAGACGGAAGAACCTGGCATGTGTACATTGGGTGGTTCAGGCCAAACATCTTAGCTCGGTCCCATTTCAAATCCCATCGCTAGCATAGCCCAGCAAGTGAGAAGGAAGATAGATCGAGGAGACACAAACCCTTGTGGCTTGCAGTGTGCCCGGCAGTCAGGACAGCCTGGGAGAAGGAGCAGTCCCCTTCCAGGCAGAGCTCTCGTATCATCCCTTGGGATGTGGGGTTGCAGGGTGGCGGGAGGGACGCTGAGGGGCTCTGCAGGCATGTAAGAAGATTCAGGCCAGGTCAGATAGAGGTACAGGGTGACATAGTTGTGAATTTCACACCAGTGGATTCTGCTCTCCAGAGTCATTGCATGGGGAAACGTCCAACTATACGGATCAAATACATCTTTATCATAATAATAACAAAATGATTTAGTACAGTGCAGTGCAAACTGCAATCCCAGCATGCTGGGTGGATATGTCAGGAAAGTAACTTGCAAGCAGAAATCTGTGCTATAAGCTAGTATGAAAGGTCTTACATTTGTGGACTTGCAGGGGTGTTCTTTCTGGCTTGGCTTGTGCAATTGCGAAGGAGAGACCTGTAGAAAAATGATCTGAATGGCCTGTTTTCTTGCAGGAAATGATTGAGCCATTTTAAAACATTCTACCAGCACATGTGAATGTAGCATATTCCCTAGTTCATGAGCAATATACAGTCTTTTCCTTGCAGCTTTATTACTTCTGCTGAAATCGTGACAGATTCTCATATCAGACCTGTCTGTCACTTAGCCTGATGTAGATCAGAGTACCCTCACAAGATCAGAGAAACTACCCAGATTTTCACTGGTGAAGTGTTGTAAGTCTATAGTGTGCAGAAACCTGGACTTATTACTACTTCTTTGGAGATGCATGGAGGAGATGATCGTAACCAGCCTGGAGTCGAAGCAACAGCAGTTCCTAGTGCTCTCCTGCGGGACTGCTGGCAGCAGAGCTGCCTCCTTCTCCAGGAGCTTGGGGCTGCTGCTTTAGCTGACATCTGGATTGCAGGTGTGAGGACAGCAGTGGGGCTGGCAGCTGCAGTCATCTTTGAGTAGGCAGATCCTTTCTCTTTGGGTTTGAGAAGGTCAAGGTATAATAAGGACAAACAGTGGAAATGATAAAAAATGAAGTACGGAAGCTCAACACCTCTGTCTATGTTAGATTTTTCTTAAACTTTCCCGCTATTGCTGTTAGTAGCTCATATCTGTAGGGAATAGTAATGGATATGTTAGTGCAAAATATGTATTACAGATATGTGCCTATATCTGCTGTGGAGAAAACTAAAGACAGCATTTACAACAAAAATAACTTTTTGTATCATAGTTAGTGCTGTCTGTTCCCTGACCCATTTGAAGCCAACCTGCTATTTAGCGTTCAAGGGGAATATTTGTTTAATATATATATATATTTTTTACTTTATTTTCTTTGTGTTTGTTTGCCACATCTCAATTACTTATCAGTACTTGGGAACATGAATTGTATCAATTTCCTTTTAGTCATGTAAAATTTATCATTCAGATAAACTAACACCTGAGTTGGTTTCAGGCTGCAAGTGTTTACTCTTCCTTGTTCATTAGTTAACATTTCATCTGTTAGCCTGGGATGCGTAAATTTCAGAATGCACCTTATTTAACCTCTAAAAATGTTCAGTGACAGGGCACCCCAGATCCATGCCTGCTCCGCTCATCCTTTTAGAGGACAAAGTTGCCAGATGCTTTCCATCACAACCTTGTCTCATGAGACTACCTTGTTTGTCTGTCTTTTTTATCTAAAGAGATGTTTTCAGATGGGATATAAGACTGATATAAAGTTGTGTTTCTTTGTTGTTTGCTTTTCAAGATTTGCAACAGCTAAGGTGAGCACTGAAGTTGGTGATCTGTTGGGTGTCCCAGGCTCTGGGCATGCTGTTGTCATTTTCCTCTACAAAAGGATGTCCGTTTCTGCTACTTGCGAAATAGCTTTAGATTTTTTTTTTTTTTTTTTTTTTACAATACATTTGTGAACCAGGTAAGCAGGCAATGTAGTTTAATATCAACCAGAAATACATAGTAGGGGAGATTTTTGTTTAAACAAGGATTGTTCCAATTGTAGGAAAATTCAGAAGAATGAAAAGTGTGAAGTAAGCGCATCAAAGCTAGAGGGGTTTAAGCTCCTCTGTGGATGATCTAATTCAGAAGGAAAATGGCCTTAGTTCATGGTAGCTTAATCCTCTTTTACACTAAAGTCAGACCACTTCTCAGTGAGAATATCCACACAGGAATTTAATGTATTTTAACTTACATGCATTATTATCATGGGTTTAGTTGACTCATCTTAACTTGCCTGAATGACCTCTTGCAGGGAAAAAAAAAGACCCCCCCCCCCCCCCAAACCAACCAAACAAAAAAACAAGCAGCAAACAAACAAAAACCTATACACAGATGTATGGTACAAGCTTTATTTAAAATGTAGTCATGCCCATAACTTGCTGTGGGTTTTTGTGTAACAATGTAAAGTGATAGGTGAGAACTCTTTCATAAAGTGCACTTACATACCCTGATCCCACAGCGTAACACAGTTAATTTCTTATGTGCAACTGCACTGCCCAGAAATATTTGGAAAGCCTCAGAATAAGTGCTTGATATCTGCTCACGTGTTGGAAACTACAACACCGGTGACTCTTCTTCATTCAGAATTCCAAACTCTGAAATTTTGGGGCTTGAATGTCAGCAAAAATAATCTCTGTGATTAGTCTTTGTGTAATCATCATCTGTGCTTTTTTTCAGTCCAAAGATATAAAATGATACCAGTCACTTTGGAGAAATTTGTCTAACACGATGTCTATATCAGCAGAATCCCAGAAGCATCTCTGAACTTGCAGTTGATACCTGATGGGAAGAAAGGGAGGAGAAACACTGACCAGCCAGTTTTTCAGCATGTCTTTGGAACAGTTTCCTTTGAGGAGTGTTTTTAATGTCAGACAAATGGCAATGACAGGACAAGATAGTGCTGGAGCCATTCAATGGTGCAAAATGTTGGCAGAAACCAGGATTATGGAAGTCCACTTTTGAACAGCTTAGAGCACCACTGGCACACAGGGGCATCCCAGTTTTTGCTGCTGCTCGTCTGATTCACCTGGCTAGCAAGGCAAATGTAACGGAAGATTTCTTCAGAATGATGCTTGCCTCCTGAATGGTAAGTACCAGCTGTTTTGGGACACTGTTGACAACTTTGTGAAGCTACTGTGAACAGGAAGTGCCACACAAACTTCTTGGTCTTCCATACCAGGCCTTGGTGTTCAGCAAAATCACGTTATGCTTAGATGATATTAGGCTGGTGAGTTGCCGTGGGTTGTTAACGTAAGATGATCTAGCAAGGCTGAACACAGTGGGCTGTTCCTTTCTGTGGCTGAAGAAATCTCTTCGTGAGAAGGAAAATACATTCAGAAATGTGGTGGGTGCACCAGAAATGCTGAAGGGCTGCTGTTTTGTAGGTTGCCGTTCCTAGAGGAGGGGAAGCACAGGCTGTATACGTTACATTGAAAGGTCTGTGCTGCCACATAACCACTACTGCTGCGGTGGATTGCCTTTTTTCGAAGTTCCTTTTGTCACCATTTGAGGTTATGGAAGGTGGAGCAAGCAGTAGAAGCAGAGCTCCGTGCTAAAACAAGAGGTACAAGGGGTTCTTTGCAGATTGTTTAAATCTTTCTTCCTTGTTTCTGCAGCCTCGTTTGAGCAGTTTACTTCACAGTGAGTTTGGCCTGAAGCTTAGAACACTAATAAAGCTGTCATATAAAAAGCATTACTGGTATTTGAGGAATTAAGCCTGTATTTGAGAAGTTAAAGTTTGCCCTGCCTTTTTTTTTTTTTTTTAGCAGTGTTTGTGTACCATGCCTTTTTGAGTTAATGCATAACAACTTGAGTCGGCTAAAAGTGTATGGCAATGAAACTGTGAGCTACATAAAAGACTAAATTGCTTTTTCTTTTTCTGTAATTGCCACTACAATAAAAGCTGCCTTTACTGTAAAATTTTTCAGGGTTAACCCCTGCAGAGCTCTCAGCTTGATGAGGGAGAAGTGTGATTAGAGGTGCGTATGGGAGGAAGAAGGGGGAGAACAGCTGACTACTGGTAATTAGGGATGTTCAAAGACTTTAGGCAGCAGAGGCCAAAAGTTGCAGCCGTGCTGTCCAGTGCCCAGGACGAATTGCAGTGTACTGAGTGAGGGTCAGCTGTGGTCCCTCAGCCCAGTAACTTTGGCAACTCTGTCCTGCTTTGTACCCTTTTCAGAACCCAGCTGAATGCTGCAGAGAGTGACTGGAAGGGGATGAGGGGACAGCTCTGGTTGTAATTCAGGAGAAAAAGGTGAAGGAAGTTTTTGTTGTTCTCTGCTATGACTACTGTTTTGACCAATAGCCATAGATATTCTAGAGCGAGAAGGCAAATGTGGCAGTTCCTTTATGCAAGACCTGGAACCAAACCTCCTGGTTTACAACTTCTTTTACCTTAAAAAAAATGCATGATTTCATCTCCTGAACTGTCAGTAGAGATGCATAGGTTTAAATGGACATACATGGGCAGAGGTCTCAGCCAGCAGAGTAAGAGATGGTTTTGATGGATACACAGTATATTTAAGGGATAGGCATGCAACCATCCCAGTAATTATGCCATCTCTATATTAACCCTAAATATAAGCAAGTCCGCTTCTACAGAAACATCAGCAACATGTGTTGTGTTAGAGCATTCACCACATACCAGATTTTGGTAATGTAATACATTCTGAAAGTCAGAAGAGTCTCTGTCAAGGATATAGGCATCGAGCCTGTATATCTACTGTTAAAATCTACTTTTGTTTTTAAAGTGTAATAAAAATGCCATGTCATTATGATGAGAGACTGTCTTAGGTGGAGAGATTGAACATAGTATTTTTGGTATTCCTGTGGTCAAGTGATGCAAAATGCTAAGAAACACTGCTGATAAACGCTTCCCCTGCTTTCAGTACCCTATGTCATCTGTTCTGTGTGCTTTTCTCCTTTTCTTACTGTTAGAACAGAAAATACTTTTAAAAGCATGGAAAGTAGTAGACTTTTTAAATGTCTGAAATACCATTTCATCTGGAAAAAGGTTTAGAATAAGTAACCTGACGTGTTAGAAAAGGTTGCTAATTATCTGAATTTCACTGTGGTTTAATTAGTGGCATCTACAGTAGAGGATGGAGGTGGTGCTTGTCACCTGCCAGGGAAAATGTTGTCTTTCAGAAGAGGGTAAATGATGTCAGCCAAAATACAGCTTGATTTTAGATGTACAAAAACATTCCCTTTAAGGACTTTTGACGGGCTTAGTTGAGTGGGCCTTATCAGTGGAGTGGGGAACTAAGGTACTAATGCCCTGATGATCTCTGGCCCCATCCTGGGCAGGTCTGAGAGCCACCAGCATCCTCGGTGCTTGCTGTGAAAGGAGACAGCTCTCACTGGAAAAGGCTCTTGGGGTGCTGCTGGATGGGCACACTGCACTCAGTGGCTCCTTACAATTAGAGGAGAAATGAAAACAAGTGGAAGTGTCAGTTCATGGGTATCAGACTAATAATGCACTATCTGTGAGCCAGGTGCATGCTAGCAGAAGCAAAATATTTCTGGTTAAGTGTGCTTCGTCTTGATGTTATGCTTTCTTTGTTGTCCTTGTTAGCTGTTTTAATAAATGCAGTCTGTAATTCCCTTTCAATATATTTTATAGTTAAGGGAATTGGGTATAGATAGTGGTCATTTGTTATGGACAGCTTTGTCCATAGCAGCTGTATGCTTGGAAACACTGGAATCATCTTAATGAGGTGGTGGGTCTGAGCTGGAAGTTGTTGGGGTCAGTGGAAAGGTGGCATTTGATGTCTCTTGGATCCAACAAAACAAGGTTGAATCCCTGTCTAAGATGAGAATTGGTAATGTTTCTGTAATCCAAGATGTTATTTTCTTGCCTGCTCTGTGCTTCTAAGCTTATCCTTTTTCCAGAGTAAGGATTCAACAGGTTGGTAGGCAGGGTAGGTACAGTTGAATTATGTAGTAGTTAGTATTTCAGTAATCATTTCATGTTCACAAAGATGTTCTGAACTCTTTGCTTAGAAATGAAACTATTCTTATGGCAAGCAGTATATATAATGTATTTCTGCTTTGTAATGGAGGAGAGCAAAAGGGGACGTTCATTTCTATAACCGGTATTTTTAAATTTTTATGAAATTTTAGTTCTTAATTATTACAGAAGAAATTGTTTCAAAAATACATTTTTTCTATAGACAGGATTACATAGTAAAAAGTGTTTTGGACTGGCCTTTATGACAGCGTCCATAACGATTTTGAATGTATTAGGCAAAGCAGAAAAGAAACAGCTAATCTGCTGCTCGTAGGTAAATTATTTTTCAGTAATTCAATGAATAAAGTCAAAGCCATGAAAAAAAAGGGGGGGGGGGTACTGATTAAGTGTATGTGTTTATCACAAAAATATCAAAACAATTAAGAGACCATGTGGCACTACTGTGTAGTCTTTTTGTAGTCAGGATATTTTTCCACAGCGTGTGCATCCTGCACATAGGTACCAGTACTGTAATAGGCTTTACCCACTGCACCAGGTGGGGCTGTGGAAATGATGTGAGTGGAAACTTGATGAGCCCTACACACCAAAATTATTTCCTTCAGGCAATCAAGGGGTACAGAAACACCATTATCACAGGATGAACATTTTTCAGAAAATAATCTGGCCATTCTGGCATTCTGGTTTTCAAAGCAGATTTACAAAACAAACCAAAGAAAGAACCTGCAAATGAAGATGCTGAGTAGCAGGGACCCAACAGAGAGGTTGGTTTATGACATGATAATTTTCATTCCTTTCCTGCTAACTTTTCAATTGTATCCGACTATCTTGTTTTTCTGTTTCACTCATTTCCCTGTCCCACAGGAGCGAGTGACCTCAACATGGCTCCTTGTGCAGGAGCTGCTTGCTGCTCCACAGGTGCTAGTTGTCCTTTCCTCTCATATCACTTAATTGATAATATAATAACTTCATCCCAGAGCATGTCCTCCCAACATGCTTTTACTGCAGTTTGCAACCTCTGTTTCAGATCTAAAGAAGGGCTTATTTGCGTGTCTATTTTTCCCCCAACTCTAATAGCTGGTCTCATAAAAGATATTGCCTCCTCCCGTAAACCTTGGCTCTCTAGCCTATGTACATGTTCCTTGGGGGAAGCGAGCAAGAAAACAATCTCCTCAAACCTGGAATTTCCTTGTGAGAGTGAACTGTAGCCATTGAATTACAGCATTTTTTTATAGCAATTTATAACAATTTTACCAATCCCTACTCATCTGATTTGAATATATGAATATGGACTTGAGAAGGGAAATTGAAATATCTCCAGGGCTGTCCAGTTTGTGCCCAGCTTGAAAGATGCTGCTCCGCCTGCACACCCACACGGCCCAGCAGATGAGGACTCACAAGCTTTGGCCAGAGTTGAATGAGAGGCTATGAGGGGTGTGTGAGTCCCCATTTGTGTCACATCATAACGTCATACCCAGCAAGTGATGCCACATTCCTGGTATGAGGGCTTCCTGTGAACAGAGGAGCCACAAGGCTTCAGACAGCCCCTTCCTGAGGGGAAGGCTGGAGGCACGAGGACGGGGGCACTGCTAGGCCTTGCCGCAGAGCTCTGGGCGTGAGTAGCTTTTGGGAAGCTGGCTGTGGCATCACTCGCACAGCTCTCAGCCTTAGGTCAAAACCCTCCTGGGGTTTTCCCCCTTGAAAAATCACCAACCTGTTTCTGAAATCAGGCAATAAAATATGGTGCGGCAAACCAAAGCAGTGGATCTGGCCCCATGCTGGGGCACCCTTGGGGTCATTCAGTGCAATCACACCTGATCGTACTGAAGAAGCGATTTGGAAAGTGCTTAATCTGTATTTTTTGGAAGTGGCTTCATCAACTGATTGCCTTTAATTTCTGATACAAAATACTAATGTAAGAAATCGTGAAGTTTAACTCACAGAGACGCTTCTCTCACTCATAAGTAAGTCTGCGTTCAGCTGAGAAAGCAACGGACATGTACAAAGTAGTAAGGAAAGCAGATTGATTAACCTGACCATCCTTGTTAACTACTTCTGGTAATATAAAAACTAGAAGCCTTGCATGAGACTGAGGTGATGACATAAAAGGATATAATGTGTTATTATCTCTCATTGCCCCCATGTGTTGTTATGGGACAGTCTAGGCTCTACTTAATTCAAAACATAATGAGACATTTATATAAATGTGTCCATTATCTTAAGTAACATTAAAACAGGGTCATAAACACTCTTCTTCAAGTCAGCAGCCAGTTGTACAATGTAGTTCGGTCTGTAGCTCTTATGTGGACAGTTTTCTTCGCAGTGTTTTTAGCAATATCTTTGGGGTATGTGGCATTGCCCACTGTGAGGGGGCAAACAGAGCACCCTGGTGCAGCCAACGTGTCCCTGTGAAGGGGTGCTCTTGACATGTAGCTCCACTGTTGCTGTGTAGTCTTCTGTATTTGTCTTTTACGGAGAATTCATGGATATATTCCTAATTCCCTAGATCTGCCAATTCTGTGTTTCTCACAGAAATGCCTCCTCTCAGAAGTCTGTCAGAAAAGCTGGTCTTGGGCACTGGGTGATGCTGTGCTCACTCCCGGGGGCAGCCAGGAGGGACCTGTCTTCAGCTGGAGCCATGCCCCTGCTGGGGTGAAACGCAAGTGTGGAGGGGCTGAATTTAATGTGTATTGATCACAGGGAAGGAGAAAGATTGTAAAGGAGGATGTCACTGGTACAAGGTGAGCTCAGAGCTGGGTTGTTTTGCTTACTTTACCCCATGCTATGTGGACCTGTGCTATTTTCTGTATGTGGAATGCTCTTGGGCTACCAGTCCCGTGTGTGCCAGTATTGCAACTTGTCACTTTTCAGCCTTCCTCTGTTGGGGTTTGTCACAGCAGCTCCTTGCCTGTCTTTCATTGCCTCTGGGGATGTTCAGTGCTGGGTCCAGCCCAGCTGGTGGGGACCAGGTCCTTGTGTCACATTGATGCTAATTGTGCTGGGCTGTAGAAGCTTCATGTTCTACTCATTTTTGGATGAAAAAACTCCACAAGAACAACCTCGCTGGGCAAGTGGGCAGGGGCGAGGTCGCGGGGTGAGCAGGGGGAGCCCAGTCATGAGCAGGGCCCACAGCCAACACGCACGGCCCCGCGGCTCAGCCAGCACTGCCAGCTAAGGCACACCAATATTTAAGCCACGATGGGCAAACGGCAGGACTGAGACAAAGGGAGTAGCAGAAAAGCTGGTGAGCGGGAGACAGCAGAGAGCAGCATGGAGCCACGTTGGCGGCCGCCCACGCCACAGGGCCAGGCCTGTGAGGAGATGCGTGCTAAGGCTGATAGCACAAGCACTTCTGGTGCGGAGCCCTGCTCTGTGTGAGGGCACATTGCCTCACTTGGCAGCCAGAGCGCTAGCGAGGGTGCTGGGTTTGACTTGGAGAGCACAGGTTGGCGGATGGGTTCTGGGAAGTGCACGTTAATCGCTGCTTTGCAAACTGTTCCTGTTCCACAATCAAGCCCGTAGGCAGCGCGTGTGCTGCGGGGTTGTGGGAGCTGCCTGGCGCCACTGCGCTGCCTGCCTGCATCTGCGCACATCGTGCTGCCGAAGTACGTTGCTGGTTTTTAACCCGACGGCAGGGAAGCCTCCAAGCACAGCTTAAAAAGAATAAAATTGCGGTTGTACTTTAGGGAGCAAAAATGATCTCCTTTGGCATTGTGCTGTTATAACAAATGCGTGTATGTGATTTATCCTAATTAAAAAAATGACAGACATAAGCCAGAGAAACGTCTGTAAATGACAGAGTCTGGTCCTGTCTTTGTTTATCACCATCATAATGCATTGCTGGCCTCCTAAAATCATTAGCCTTTGTTACTTGGTATCAGCCACAGGCTTTGAATTGAGGAATTAAAAGTGTGCAATAGTGAAACAACGTGAGCATTTAGAAGTGGGATCAGCGATTCAGTTATGCTCGATCCTTCTTTATTGCTGTTTTGATTTTATTTTGTCTGTTTGTTTAGCAGGCAGGAGACAGTTTTTCTAGCCTGCAGTTGAAAAACAGAAACCTGGAGTGGTGATAAGAATTTTCCCTTTCTTAGAGTGAATTAAAGGGTTATCCACTGTATAAGGCCACCTCTATGGAATTAACACTGGCCGTTTCCCCATGTGTCGAGTAAATTTTCAGATTAAAACAGACCTCTGAAGGGATATACACGGGTACATTAAAGAAAGATGCTGCGATATTCTGTATCAAAAAGGTTAAACTCATCGGATTCTATGTAAACACTCATTTTACCCTAGCTAACCTGTAAAGATTTCATTTTGCTTCATTTATCTTCTCCCTTACCCTATGCTAAACCATCCCTAGCTTTGATGAAAGAATCATGTCTCCATTCATTTCCTATCTTGCTGAATTGCCTTCGCATTTCCTATCATCTGCACATAATCCTATTCTCTCCATTATTGTCTTAATACCAAGTACAGCACAAGATAATGGATAGGCACTGTAATAACAGTGTGGCCTGTAGGAGCCCCTCGAGGGAAATATCTTTGACGCTGGTAGAATATTAATGCATCCCAGGTTCCTGATCTTCCTCTTTCACTTCATCTCCTGTTTTCTAAACTACATAATGACTTTCATATACATGACAAAAGCATTAGAACAGAAAAAGACTCATTGATGAGCAGCAGGGCTGTGTGATATTAAGAAGCACTGTTCTCAGTTCTTTGTACATTTTTTGACCACCATCAGAGACGGTGTATGCAGGTAATTTCTGATTTGAATAGATACAGGCATAAAGAAGCATTATCATACTCTGTTAATCCAAATGCCCATCACAGGCACTGCATGAAAATAAATTAAAATGTAATTCCTCAATAATGCATCTGTCTACAGGATGATTTTCAGCAGATTAAAAACAAACAACTTGATATCACTTAGAAAGGCTAGTGGATTGTTTTTGAGATGCTTAATCATCAGCAGATTATGAATGGAACAGTAAATCAAAGCAGGGTATGTTAAACAATGTAGACTGTGTTGTAGCGGCAATTTACTGTACATAATTTTTTAATAAAAGGGAAAAATTGATTTTTGAGTGTAAACATTGAATCCTGCGAGAATTTAGCTGCTATTATTGAAAAGGAGAATGTTAAAAATGTTATTCTTGTCATGTAGAAGTAATAACCTTTCATTTCTTTTACAAGAAACAGAAGTTTGCTCCCTTCAGGACTGCCTTTAGCATAACTCCTTTTCTCTCTCTTTTTTAGGACAAATTGTATCTCTTGCTATTGTATTTTGCTAATGTACTCCTGAATCATTCCCTCCCAAACCAGGGTGTATACCCTGGTGAGGAAGAGGAACCCCTCAAACTCCCCTTTCATGCCAGAAAGCAATCTCCAAACTTGCTTGTGCTGTGAGCTCCGGCTTTTAAACACAGAGATCCCCCTGACAAACCAGCCCTCGCCTCTTGTCCTCGAGGAGTGGCTGAAGTGGAGTCCGGCTCTGTGTTTTCGATGGGAGCGTGGCTCGGGCGCTCTGCAGCAGCCCTGCCTCTCCCTCCTGGTGCCAGCTGCCGTAGGAGCAGAGCAGCTACTGACCATCCATCATTGCAGATAATATCTGAGGAGAAATGGGGAAATTATTTCAAATGAAGGAGCTGAGTTAGGAGCAGGAGGCGAGCAGCCTGGTGCTGGCTGTGTGCTGGAGGGAGAGAAACTGACTCGGGGAGAGTCGAGGGCGAGAGAGAGCTAATGTATAAAAGTGCTGAGCAGATGCGTTTTGAGGTTTTAAAAAAAAGAAAAAATCAAACAACAAAAAGATGCTTGAAAACTAATTACACTTTAAATCAATGGTTAAGACAGTCCTTAGGAAATGCACAGGTATCCTGTGCTCTAAGAGCGCGGCTGTTTTCCCATGTTTCCCACTAAGTAAATGCTACGCGGTGCCTTCCAACTTCTCTACTCCATCCCAGCCCGGCTGCCAGGGCTCCGGGGAGTCCCAGGAAATGTCACGGCGAGTGACTGAAGCCATACTAAAAGAAATCTGTCCTGAGAGGAAAAGAGGAGACAGTCTGTCTATTCCTGGCCTTACTTTTGTTTTATTTATGCCCTAATTTTATTTTCAGATGATTCACTTGATTTATTTCGCTGCTTTTAATGTTGTTTCTTCTGTTCTGAACTCGAATGGTACTGTGAAATAGTCTAATATTGAATTATGGTACTTCTGCATTTTAAACTGTGCTCAGTAGGGTGGAAAAACACATGTGAAGCTAAGAGACATTGCGTAGTACATCAGAAAGCTGAAGTTGTCCCTTTGAAACCTGGTAAAAACTATGTTAGCGAGTTCTGCTGCTATCATTATAAATGCAATGCCTTCTCTTTCACATGTGTTTACTTGCCAAGAGAAAAAATGACATCCTGTGTGACACTGGTAGTGTGGGATCCCAGTCTAAGAGACTGTAAACAAGAAGAGGTGAGAAAGAACTCCGCTCACTACTTCGAGAATTCGCTTAAAAAATTGTCGTGGTCTAAATTTAGGTCTGGAATCAAAATATTTTTTTTTTTTTACTTCCTCTTCAACAATGGGTCTGGCTTATGGCTTTTATTGTGATTCTTCCATGGTTGCCCTACGACGGAGGACAGTAATCAACTTAAAATAAGATTTTAGAAACCAGACCCCCAAGTCTTCTGGCAGCCCCGGGGCAGCACCCCTCCCTGCCGCTGTTTCGGGGGCTGCAGCCTGAGGTGGCTGCTCTCCCCAAGTGCAGGGTGGTGGTGGTCTTGCAAGCCTGACAAGTCAAGTCCAGTTTAAGCCCTTTTCTGCTTTATTTGTATCTATTGCCTTTACTGTGTCAGTAGTACTGTGTCTGCTATTATGTTCATTGTAACTGAGCATGGTAGGAATTATCATCATATCATATTATATCATGTGGTGACAAGAAGAAAATCCAAGACTCTAGCAAAGGCTTGAGACCCGGCGTGGTAGTTTTTGCATGGACTCAGAGCAGGAGCCAAGCAGCTTAACATCTGTAGAGATGAAAACAACAACAACAACAGAAAAACAGGCCTGGAAAAAAGGAAATAATGCAGTGTATGTGTGTGCATGCGCGCATAGTACCGAAAATTGATGGGCATTATGGTCACAGTCCTCAAAAGAGCTGTACCTTTGATCACCATTATCAAAACTGAGAAAGACTTTGAATGTCTTCAAACTGCCTTAGAAGAAAGATAAAAATGTGTGTCCTTGTTGTCAGGTTTGGGCAGAGGTCAAGCTGAGCCAGGCAGGGCAGCAACCTGCAGCAGTCGGGAATTTCTCTGCGACCCGAGACCGTGTGAATGCGTCCTCCCTGGGACCTTGGGTGGTCGTGGCTTGGACTGGGGAACTGTGCTTAAAGAAAAATACATGCTGTCTTCCGAGAGCTTGAATGAATAGATTTCAATTAAAACCCTGTTTTCAAATGTATTTTCGATCGTGTTTTAATTAGGTCCTTGTGATCTGTCCCGCTGCTGGGTGGTCAGGCTGAAGGTGGTGGGCTTGTAGCTGCTCACAGTTGCTGGCTTCAGTTTGCGGGGCTTTTTGTTGGAGGGAAGCATGCCATATGTGCCTTTCAGAAACCTCTGATTCACATGGCTCCTGTTTGTTGTTTCTGACTTACTAAGTACTGCTGACTGCTGCTAGGATTTTCTTCTCTTACTTAGAATCACCTTCAGGATTTTGACCATAAATGTTTTTTTCCGATTTTCCTCTGTTTTTTTTTTTTTTTTTTAAATCCCAGTGGTTGGGTTCATGTCATCAATCTGGATTTACAGGAAAAAGTACTGTCTTTGCAGGGCTCAAATAGAACTTTGCTTTTGGTACACTGTATTCTTCCTGTAACTGCTGGCATATAGCAAAATTATCTTTTAAATTGAATTCTAACAATTAAGCTCAATTTTACTATTCAAATACAATTTTGTGAGACAAGACAAACTCTGCTTACCAGCCTTTCCTCGACATCTCTTGAGGAGGGGTTAAAAAAAATATTCTGAATTATATAGCTGAATTTTGCTACTAGCAAGAGAATTGAGGTGGATTTTAAGTTTAGTTTAAATATTATAATGTTTTACAGATTATCACGCCTCTTTTTTTTTAAAGTATATTGTTAGTAAAAAAATTCAAATAGATCAACAAGCCGTTTTCTCTGTTCTATGTAGCTGTACTTCCACTATTAAGAAAAAAATGTTCTCCATTAGATTATCTGTGATACGACCATTTTTTGTATTTTGAGATATCGCATTCATTGTGCTTGAAATATACTTGAAAGGATTTTTTTGTGACAGCAGCTCATGTTGTTTCTAATCTTAATCTAGGCATCACTAATTTCATGTTTGCAAGTAAACACAGAAATGAATGAAAATCCTCCTAGAATTGTAATTGGTGCTGCTCTTTTGTATTCCGGGTTTCAAATCTGTGTGTAATTGTCAGTGCCCTATAGAAATGTTAATTATCTTGAATAATCCTGTTTGCCTTGATCAGGCTGGAGCAGTGCTAATCAGTAAGAAGGTGACACCCAAGAAAGTTAGAAAGCAATATGGCATTAAACTGATGTGGGGAAAAAAAGAGAGGTAGGATTGCAGCTGGGATGGGGAATGTTAGGTGTCTGTAGGGAAAAGGAGCTTGGGCTGACAAGCAGAGAGTGGGTTTTGGGTGGTAAGAGCAGGCCACCTAAAGGAGTACAATTTGAATCAGCTGCAAGGAGGAGGAGAGACCTGGAGAAGTGCTGCAGGGGAGCCAGGACCCCACAGCAACATCTCCTCCTGACCCTGTACTCGCAGGGGTCAGTGTCCACTCCTCTGCCTGCAAGGGCGTTTGGTTGTGGTGCAGAAAGGGAGAAGCAGGACTGCCTGCGGGAGCGTGATTGCTCCTTGAGCACTGTGTGTGCTTCTGGTGCTGTGACAGCCAGCAGAAAGGACTTGCTCATGGATGCACTGCAATGCCCCTGCGCAGCTTCCTTGTGTGTGCTCCCATTGCAAGTGCAGAGAGCAGTGGCTGCAGCCTCTCCCGTGGCCATTGTTAATGGCAACCTGGCCTCTCTTACAGCTGGTGGCTGCAAGTACACGCAGGTGGCTTGGTGCAGCGGTGGCAGGGTACTGGGACAGTGTCCAGGAGGCATTGGTGCACCAGGCTCTGCTATCCGTAGGACACGTGGGTGCGTGCTCAGCAAGTGGGCTATGCTGTCACCTGTGGTGTCATCTCCTGCTCAGAATGCCAGTTCTTCTAAATTTGCGGTCCAACTGAGTTGATGTGAAAAAAAATAAACTTGACATAGCATTTAAAAAAAAATAAAATAAGGCCGTACAAATAATTCTGCTCATGCATTTGTAGAGGGAGAAAGGGGGACAGGACAACCTGTTATCGAAACTACAGAGTGCTCTGAGCTTCCTGAGAGTAGAAGGGAGAGTCTGTGAATTTGGGAAACAATGAGCTGTGAACATTATCATCCTAGGAAAAGGAACATCCAGGGAACAGGAGGCTCACTTGCACTTTGAATCAACATCTGAATTTTTGAGCTGGCGTGTTCATGGAAACAGGGACACTAGAACTCATCCTGTGCTGAGAAAGTAAAAATTACTGCTGTGGAGCGCAAAAATGTCTTGGGAATATAATTACCCTTTTTTTTTTTTTTAATTAATGTAATTTTTTGATTAGTAGCTGCAAAAATAGAATAATTTTCTTGCTTTTTATTCAGATTTAGTCTATTGTGGGATGGGTTTTTGTAGGAAGGCCTTACGTAATCAAATATAGCAAGAATTTGAATAACCTATGTTTTATGATTAATTTGTGATTTATGAAAAGTTTCCCTATTATTTTTTCCCCTCTTTCTTATTTGTTGACCCTGGATTTCATAGTTTTGGTTCTTCAGGATTTGTGTGTTATTCTTCCTATGACGTTTATCCTTACCACCTCCTGCATGGCACAGAGTACACATTAATTTGCTTCTGATCCCTCGTGGTGCTTGCTGGGGGCAGTGTTTCAGATAACCAGCTGATAACAGGGCTGTTTCTAGCGAAGTTGGCCAAACCCACACTCTGCTGCACAGCAGTGTGGGGCCTATTTTAGGGGTTTAGCAGGTACCTGCCATTTACCAGGGCTCTCCTTTGCTGAACTTGCCCCTGCTGTGGCTGTGTCAGCCTCCCGTTTTCTTGGAAATGCTGCCTGACCGAGCGCTCTTCCCTCAGACACCGCAGCAGGGACATTAATTACTGTGATGCCTTTTCATTTTGAAACTGGAATACTGTAGTTTTCTCCTTAATGGACTTCCAGACTGTACTATGTGGGGATTCAAGTGAATTAAAATACTCTGCCAGCAATGTTTTACGGGCACCAAATTTTGCACTTATGTTAAACCTATTCTCCAATCGTTCCCCTGACTCCCTCCTGATAGTTTCATATATTTTTTAAGAATATGATTGATCTCATTAAAAGGTGTTAACACCTCTTTAATCCCATCATCAAATTAATCCCGTTGATACTGTTAGTATCTTAGTAATGAAATATAGAGGAAAAATTAAACTCTAATTTGGCATTTTCAGATTTCCAGCGCTGCTAAACTGACAAGCACCATTGTACCAGCCCTCGTGCTGTCAGAAGCTCCCCTAAGAAGGCTGTTAGCCCTGGTGATCGGCTGGAAGCACAGCTGCCTCTCTGGCTAGCCTCAGACAGCCACGAAGGGGTGATCCTCCGAAGAGCAGGACGCTCTGTGACGCGAGGAACACGACCTCCTCCCTGCACTCGTGGCCCTGCTGCCTGCACGCACGACATGTGTAAGTGCACACTCCTGCTCCTTGCCCTTGCGCGGCTGTGGAGGTGATGCTGTCCTGCTGACAGACACAAGTACCAAGGTCTTCCTCTCTCAGCATTCACAGCATTCAGCGCCCTGCTGCTTGTGCTTCATAAAGGAAACTCCTTATTTTTATGTAAAAGCTGCGACACCTGACTGTAACTTGTACTGTTGCCGTCTCCCAAAGAAAGTTTCCTGTTATCTTATGGCGATACCACTTTTTTTTTCTCAGAAATTCAGAATATAAACACTCACTTATAGCACATCTCCTAAACCAGTGGTGTTCTGTGGACAGGAGCTAAGATTTCATAAAAATACTATTGTCAGGCAAGGTTTTGTTACGGTAGCTACAAAGTAGATGGAGAAAATCTGAAACTGTGGATAATTTGTTATCTACATATCCCTGATGACTGAATTGCACACCTGTAACTGGGAACACTTCTTGCAATGCCGTTTTTAAGTGGGAAAGCTACTGAATAAGGAGAAAAAAAATCTTAACCATAAAAGAAATTGGATGTAGGTTTAGAAGAGGTGATATGTAAAGTGTCTAATTAAGAATAAAGGAAAACCCTGTGCTGAAGTTTCAAAACCAAATGAGTATTGTATGTGGAGATAAAGCATTCCCAAAGGAAATGCTGCAAGAAAATTATTCTCAGCATTTTCTATTCATTTCTATTACATAAATTTTAAAATAAACTCTTCTAAAATATAGCACTGTTTTTATACACATCTCGAGCAGTATCTGCAGGATGCTGCTATGTGCAGGGTTGTCGTGCGAGGGTGGGCTGTGTTCTGCTCTCTTCCATGTGATGTTCTTGGATGTCCACCTAACAAAGTGACAACTGTGAGTAGATGTTGTTCGCATCTTTGAGCCACCCACTCGTTGTCTTCTGTTATGATTCTTTAAGTTGCAGAGCGTATTTTGGGCACCGCTGTTACGCAACCATCTGGTTGCTCTTGAATTTCTGGAATCTGCCAATGGGACATGTGCTGACATTCAAAAAGAGAGTAAGAGACTGTTAGCCAAAATATTCCCCCTTTTGTTTTATAGATAATGTTTGGCTTGCAGTTGTCACACCAAAAAGTTATGCTTTAGGAGTAAAAAAAAAAACAAAACAAAAAAAAAAAACACACAAATAAAAATGTCATAAAATCTTCCGTAATAAATCAAGCTGTGCCTTTACTGCTTTTGACCTGCTTTTGTATGGAAGTTCCTACAACCAAATAGAAACAATAATGTTTACATGCAGTAAAACCTCTCTGCTAAAATTACTGGTGCTAACCTGAGTCATGCATGAAATCAGCCTACCTGTCATCTGCTTGCCTTTCTGTACAAAGGCTTTATATACACCTCATTCGGGTTTCTGTCGGAGGGAGCCCTGCAGCAGGCGCTCCCTGCCCTGGGCAGCCCGTGGCATCTCTCCGCATGCCACTGCCTTGACACAGCCGCTCTCCTGCCCGCTGCCAGCAGCCCCCAGTCAGACACAAAAGGATTGTCTTCGTTATTTGGTCAGCAAGCCAAGGAAGTGATGGGAAGGGGTTCCGTTTACCATGCAAAGGGCACTAAAGGAAACCTTTTTGCATAATTGCGTGTATGTATTTAGCGTTTTAAGTTTTCTACTTCTCTTCAGTGGTGCAGCTAGGAAAACCTGGATTTCCAGGTATGAGGTATCTAAAGGCAAACCCTCCACTGCTGACGTCTGAATGAACTTGTTTGAGGTCTCTAATGGTAGCACAAAGAGAGCTTTCCTCAGCAGAGGCTTACCCTTCTCTGTAGTTATTTCTCTTCTGCTAGTATCTCATATGGATAAGCGGTGAAATCTTCCATTTAGCACTGAATTATTTTTTATTTGATTGGGTTGCTTGATTATTCTTAAAATTCCTGGAAAACAAGTTTTGAACTTGTTAAGGTTAATTTGCCAAAGACTAATGGAAAATGCGTATCAAGCTGCCATACGCTAGATAGATGTGCTGTATACAAATGTCTTACTCTGACTTGCATGTGTATGTGTACTGCAAAAGCCTCAGTGGATGTTAGTGATGTTAATAATGTTAAGTGGTGTTAATACTACTGTGTTTTTTAATATGAATGTCAAGAACAAAAGCCTAAAAAGCCTAAAATGTTGGACAAAATTATAGGATCTCATCTCTAAATTTTTCCACAGGCTCATTAGCGGTTCTTGCCAACAGAAGATGACACTTGGGCTCCTGAAGGCTGTTCAGAAGGCAGCAGGACAATGCCGTGCATGGAGTCGTTTCCCTTTCAGAAAGCTTTAACAAGAACCTACTACCTCTGGGTTAGAAAGTTGGTGTATGATGTAACCATGTTATTTTGTGGCAGGGTGATCAAACAAATCGCTGCTTTCTACTAAAAATACCAACTGAACAAATTCCTGCTGGGCGTTTGGTTGAGGTGGATTTTTCCTTTGTGTCTTCAGTGTAGATGATTGACCAAAGCCATACTTACAGCATCAGCAATCGAAATGTAGCAGCCCCTTGTTTGAACGACAGGGAGGAGGGAACTGTCTGATAGCTAAAGCTTCTCCGTACCTGGGCAGCAAGCTATGATGAACTCACCAAAAATCATGTTTGCAGGCTGTAGGAGAATAACACAGACTGTACAGCTTACCCAGCATCTCTTACTGACCTCCAGTAATTCTGGGACTGAAGGATATTGCTACAAGCTTGTCAGTTCTGTTTTAAGATGAGCAAAGAGTAAATAATCTATCTGAAGATGATAACAGGGTCATGATAATGTCCCAGCAGACTGGCACTAGGTGGGCAGCAGCTGCCCTGGCACTGCACGGGGATGGGCATTCACGGGGGCCATCGCCTTGTGAGATGGGGGGCCCTTGCCACAGGGCAGCCACTGGCTCTGTTTTGTCCTCTGGTTTTACATGGTTCCCTGGCATAGTTTGATTTGTGAGTCTGGTTGTGGAAAAATATTTCTTTTAAATATCTTCTTCATTCTCCATTTGCATTATATTTTGGTATGAAGAAAGCAGAAACCTTAGTAAAATATATGAAAATAGTGCCTTCTGCTGAGACAGCATGTGTGTAACTGAAAGCACGAGGGTCTTCCTGTTCCTCAAGGTTACAAACAGAAAATTCTCTTGTGTATGTCAATCTTCCAAAGGATAGTATGTTTGAACTCAAAATGAGTGCTTCAGGGATGCTGGACTGACACATCTGACCCTGCACACAATTACAGACTTGCTGTAAGTGCCGGCTGCGAATTTCTGACAGACTTAATTCTGCTGCAGGTAAGCTTGTATTTAACAATGATGGAGGCTAAACAAATCTATCTATCTTTGCATCTCTATAGACAAACAAATACTTGAATTATCCAACAAATATATTTTTGATGTAGGCAAGATTTTATGGTTTTTTTTTTTTTTTTTATTACTGCTGTTTTATTTCTGGAGAACTAGTGGAGACTGAAAAGAATGTCTTCATGGTGACTTTTTTGTAATAAGTTTTTGCAGTGTTCTTTGAGATATCTTGGTGCAATTAATAATAATTTAACAACTCAAGGTAGTGGTGCTAACAGTTGGAACCTAGGGAAGACAATGAAAGACTCCCATTTTATCTTAAACAGTACAAAAGCATGATTGCACCATTAGCAGCTCTGGTAGAATATTCTAGGTATCATGTGGTAACTACCAAAGGCAGCACAGTTAATCCACATACAAGTATTAGCTCCAGCCATGACAGGCCACTTAAAACTTGCATGCAAAGAGACAAAATTATTTTACAGTATAATAGTCAAAAAGCTACCTTATGGTGCATGTCAACATTACTGTAGCAATTTGGGGTGGTAAAAGTGATTAAAACAAAACAAAAAAGTATGCCTCACCGTGTGGGATAATTATTTTATAGAAAACTTTTTTTTGTACCAGCCTTTGCTGTTAAAAGGGCAAGGGGCCAGGCAGTTCTCATTTTACATATGAGCACAGACAAGCCAAAATCTGAAAGTGTTTGTGTGTTGAAGGAGCTGTGGAATGAGGATAGCAGCCAGAAACTGGGGGAGGAAACCGAGGCTTCCTGATAGCCTTGGAATTTGTTTGCTTTTAATTCCCCTCTGGGTAACTTGTTGGTAAATCCTACGTAGATCAAAGGCGAAAAAGAGACTCGCTCCCAGGAGAGGCAAGACACGATTCCTGTGACAGGGTGCCCTGTGTCCTAGAAGCTTTACCCTCAAGGTGATGCACCCTCTGACTGCAGGGAGCCAGGGCTGTGGCTGTCCAAAAGCAAATAACCTTCTCCAGGGCTGAAAGCAATCCAAGTACTGTTTGTGGGAGGTCCTCCAGGAGAAACACCATACTGAGGCTGGAAGTGAAGTACATTCCCGTTGCGATGGGATGTGCAGCACAGGGTATTACTGATAGAGTTGCACAGAACGCAGAGCATGGGCACTGAGGTAGACTTGTCTGTTGGAGATGCTGATGTCAATCCAAGCATGGTCTGGGGAATAGAATATATTACTTAAAATACGCTAAAAGTAGACTGCATGCAAGTGAATTGTAATGTGCTGAGGTGAAAATGTGATAAACTACTCTTAGCCTTTGACAATACCGTATGCCACTTCAATTCTTGGAGAAAATGATAAACTTTTGATAAAATAATAAGAAAAACAGAAGAAAACAACCCTATCTTCCATCTGCCTCCATCTCTTTCATTCACAGAAGTGAATGCTCTGTGGGAGCAGGAGGCAGAGGGTAAAGGGGGGATTGAGGTGGGAAGGATTTTGATTATACTGAGAACAGGGGTATGACCAAGAAAGATAGTAGTCAAGATTAAAGAACGAATACTTTATATAAAGCTTAAATGGGAAGAACTCTGTATGTTGCAAAACGAGAAGAATAAATAATTGTTAGTCTTTAGTATTCCTCCCAGAATTGTATATGTAAAATATAAATAAAATGTATTAGTCTTTCCAGTGGGGCTGCAGCAAGGCTGTTGCTAAGGGATGAGATGGCAGAATAATAATGAGTGTTACTATGAATTCTCTTAGAACGAAGAGGGTTTTGTTATCTTTTGTTTTTAAGAGGAACTTTACTAGTATGACATTACTAAGGAACTTTTGAGCAGAATTGTTCTTTTAGAACAGTCATTGCAATTTACCCGTGAGGCTGTTGAAGGCAGAATAAGCAAGCCTGGAGTAGCAGTTCGGTATGAACTACTGCCAATATTCAGGTTCAGTGCTAGCAGAAATACCAGTGTAAGCAGAGGAGCATTAACAGTTCCTTCTCCCCTGTTCCCAGCTTTTGGAAAGAAGGTGGAAGGGCAGGAGGAGAAAACAGTTTCTACAGAAAACAACAGAAATAATAACTTGATGAAAGTGATACCAAGAGATGTATAGAATGTGGGAAGACCTAAAGGGCCTGTTCCTAATCAATAGTACCTTCAAGATATGAACAGTGCAAAAGACAAAGGAATTATTCACCATCTGAGCTGGAGACAAGAAAATGGCCTGAGGCAAATAAAGAAAAAGTTGGGGAATAAATATTAAGAAAAGTTCTCAAAAGCATGTTTTTCTCCTGAAACTGTGCTGCGTTCTGCAATGTTTTGATAAAATGCAAAATTCACTCTTGAGTGCATTTGGAAAAAGAGACCATGTCACAGCTACACGCTGAGGTTCTCCATCACCCTGTGCTCAAATTCTGCTTGGAGGCTGAGTATGTGGGTCATGGCTCTCCTTACGGGATAAGAAGGAAAGCTGACCCCTTTCCACTGAATAGCAGAATCATTTCTGGGAGGTGCAGTTAAGTATAGTGTATTAAATACACAGCTCGGGTTTGAAATGCTGTGGTTTTACACAGGGTTTGGAGAACTTTCCTCCTGTGGTGATGGACTTTGTGAAGGGCATGATGTGCCTGGTGGAGGCTGAGTGGCTTCTGCTGATCTGTACTGTAAAGACAGTGCTGCGTGAAGCAAAAAGGTTAGGTATAACCTGGAATCTGAAGGCTTAAAAAAAGATGAGCAAAATCAGTAGAAAGTGAAGTATAATCCTTTCATTTTGTTTCAACTTGTTAGTTTCAGCATCTTCAGAGAAATTCTTTTCTGAGCTAAGAGCATTCAAGCCATTTCATTCATACAACAAATTAGTGGTGGTGTGCATGGTGCATAGAGGGGAAGAGACATAATAATGATAAAAAAATTAAAATCAGGCTTTTAGCTAATATCAGCAGGTTCTGACTCTCATGTCAATTTCTGTAACCTGATGTAATGCTCTATGTCATGGAACAACGCCCTATCCTAGAGGAATTGCTCTCCTTTTCCCTCACAAAGAAGACCATGAAGAAGTTAGAAAAAAATGTCATATATTGGTGGGTTTGTTTTCTGTTCTCTCTTATATATCGCGTGTTAAAAACTAAGGATGAAGTCCTGGTGTGCTTCATTGCTGTGTATGAGGGGGAGCAGGCAGGCACATGGGAAGGTGCCCATTTTAGGGAAGTGATCCTTGGGCAGCCTGGCTTTTATCTCACGGAGCGTCAGCTCCTTTATCTCCTTTATAGGAGCTTGTGTTTATGTAGCAGTATAGAGAGCTGCCAGGAGAAAGGGGGGAGAAGGGGGGCAGGACTGGGGAAAGCAATGTTTGGTTTTATAAAGCAAGCTTGCCCCTTGGGTGAGTAACACCGGTGATGTGTTGGTAACTGTACCAGTCTTTCAGGTGCACAAAAAGATTTGGCTGTAGGGCTGTACAACCTCAGTTGCTTGTTAAAGATTAAGGAAAGGCTTCGATAGCCTACACTGTCAGTCTCCCTGCATGTATTCCCATGAGCACTGGCCTGTGCCAGGGGTTTGGGTGGTGCCGTTTCATGTTCGACACAACCATCGGCTTGTTGGAGAATCAGCCTTTTGCTTGCACCATGATTAAATCGTAGAGGGGGAACATGTGTTTCTCAAATCTCCCTGCAGCCCCTTGGATACGACTAAGCTTTAAGTGTGACAAAGGGAGATGAGGGTGCATTTGAAAGTGTGCAGTTCTGAGTTTCTTCTATTTGGTGCTTTCATATTGCAAAGATCGTTAATTTACCTCCTGTCAGGTGAAACCAGCAGATTAGTTGCATTAATTTTTGAATGCTCGCATAGTGTGTGTAATTGATCTTATCTTGCCAAAGTCCTGTTTGCAGCTCTGCCAGACATTGGTGGCTGGGGAGCATGCAGCCTGTAAAGCACTATATATTGAACAAGCATTGCTGCTTTAGCAGGAGGCAGGGAAGAGGGGGAATCGCTGACAAAGTGGTGGTTCGATGGGGCTGGGTGCTGGTTTGCTTTAGGCTACTTATTTGATTGGGTTTTTCACCCAGGGTAATGTCAAGTCCACTGCTCTTGGCTCAGCTCATCACCTATACTTACAGCACAGAGCTTTAGGGTGATTTCTAGTGCTCTCCAAAAAGACAGTCAGCCCTTATCCAGGTCCCTCTGCATGATGACCAGGACTTGTAAACAACAGGGGTGCAAAAATGCCGTGCTCGTGGGCTGTCAGGGTACGCTTTCAGCTGAATGTGCAGTAAGTACAGCTGCTCATCCTGGGTGCCCTGGCACAGCAGCACGCAGCGGCTGTGGCACTGAGGGGCTCTGCTGTGCTCAGCACCCGGCGGGTCCTGGCCCCCTCCTGCTGTGCTGCTCGCCGCTGGGACGTGGTCTCAAGGGACTGCAACACTTCCCAGCCAGCAGCCTGTCTGTTTTGGGGTTAGTTTACTGGGCCTGGCTTTTTCTTGGTTTGGTGTACCAGAGTACCGTGGTCACAAAGGAATTTCTTCTGTCAATTTGCAGCGTGCTGATGTTCTTATCATATTACAATTTCCCCTTCCATTCCTCCCTTATCCTGCTTGAGGCAAGGGAAGGGATTTTTTCACCAATTTAATCTTTTGCCTGTCACTTAAGGGGATGAGCAGAGCCTGGTTCCAGGCATGCGTTGCAGCAGTGGTGTCTCAAGTGACAGCATTTGGTCAGGAAAACCCTGACTCCCACGTAGGTGGGTATCTGCCCACCTCTCCGCATGCAGTTCCAGGCTTGCCTGGCGGGCACGTGGCAGGGGGAGCGCCAGCTGTGCGCTGCAGAGGTTCCTCAGATATGCATTTTGCTCTGTTATCTCTTTGCAAATACTATGCCTGGTGGATATTACAGTGCTACCTAAAATGTTGCTTACTTACATTATTCTGAAAAAATGCTGGTAATAATCACCTACCAGCAGGCAGCGGTTTCCTCTGTGTTCAGAGGAATCAATTGCCCGCCGCAGCACTGCTCTCCTCAGGAACTGCCTTAGGTTCATCGCGGTTCTCTCTGTGTTACTGTGAATAGATGTAATGCTCTGATCACGTCTCTCATTTGTGCATTGATTTTGAACTAATGATGTGTTTGTGTGCATACCTGGGAAAAAAAAGTGCTATGTGCTTGCATACCTCCTCCATTTTGGACTGTGTAGCTCAGGGCTGTCATCGTGGTACTACATGGAACACTGCTGCTGGGCTTCGATTTTTATGAAGTCCTTGGAAAGATTTAATTAAAACTGTTTTCTAGATTTCATCTTCCTTAGGAATGGCCTTTTATTGGTTCTACCCATGGGGTACTATTTATCCAATTTAAGGCATTTAAATGCAGAATATTATTCTGGTGTATTTATTCTTTGGAAATCTGTACTACTCTTCCACCCCTCTACAAGTATTTTGTTGTTATGTGGAGCAGATGCAGGCCACATCCTGCTAATCTGCACAGCTGCGAGAGATGAGGTTGGAGCTATTTTGACGCTCTTTGGTAGTTTGTCAAAAGCCTACAGGTAACTTGGGCTCACAGCGTCTGAACATTTTAGGTATTTCTTATGGTTCTGTTACAGCTCTTCCGTACATAATGCTGCCATTTATCTTATTTGGTGTCTAACCAAATACATTTTTCTCCTTGGAGTTTGTTTTTTTTTTTTTTCTAGTGTTTTCACTGAACATCTATTCTGTTTGTCCATGCAAGCTACTCACTCAACCTCTGTTGCCTGCTTGCAGGGTTTGCTTTTGAGTTGAATATTGCAGTGTTCCCAGATTGACACAAGTGCAACATGAGGACATGTCCCTTACACTGGCACCAAGATTTCTGTGTTTCTCAGTGCGCAAAATGCAGCTGGCAATTCAGACAAGCCACAAAGTTGCATGTCTGTCGCTGTGACCATAACACCCACGGCTCTCCTGCCCTGGAAATCCCTTTGTCAGACTCAGTTACCCACAGCTCATTTCTCCGTACATCTCATGGTTTTGCAGTCTCCTCAGCTTCAGGGAATCTCACTGAAAACACAATTGGCATTTCTCACTGAAAATTGAGCCACAAAGAATTTCTTATGTGATCAATTCTTTTCACCCACAAAGTATGACTGGCCCTTTTCCTCAGGTCCCAGTCAATTCCTCCTCACTTTGACTTGTTTCTACTTTCTGTCTTACAGTTAAAATTATAGTTAAAATTATTTATGCAGCCAGATTCCTCGGTCACATCTTGCCGTGTTCAAGGAGACCAGGTTTGCACCTCTCCTGTGCAGGATGCTTCCAAAGTCAAAAGCATTTTCTTTGAATGAAATTCCGTCCTTTTGTCTTTTAGACAACACTTGGGCACCTGCTGTTCTCCTGCTTGGTCTGTACCAGCCTGTTTCCATCTCTACCAGTCTCTTCGTCTTCTTGCCAACCATGCGGATCTTTGCAGAGGCCGGGTGAGAAGTGAGGCTGATGATGCTTTTGTACACTGGGTACATCCCCAGGGATGCAGGTAAGCAGCAGAGGTGGGGCTGTGCCCCACCAAAATAGCACGTGATGTGCTGACTGCGATGCAGCTCCCTGTCCCCCCTCTACGGAGAAATGACCGGAGTGATTCCTGATAGATATTTAATTTTGAACTTGTGTGTTTTTGAGTTATATTGTACAAAACCGTACAATAGCTCTTAATGCTTACAATATAATTTCCCTCAGTTAGTTTTCGTTTTCCAGTATGGCACTAGTTTTATACTGTTATTCATTTTATGTACTCTTTATCATATTTGTCAGTAAATCCCCAGCAGACAGAAAGCAGTGGGGTGTGTTTGCAGTACTACAGCTACCAGGGCTTGGCAAAATAGCAGTGTAAAAATCATTTGCATTAGAGCTAATAAAGACAGCTGGAATGGACCCCAAAATATGTTCAATAAACCAATAAAGCTGACTGCTGATTATACTCCTACTTCAGTAAAAGTAACTGGTTTTCATTCAATGTTTAGAGTACGGTAATTGTGTAGTGTAGTTTTTTACCCACAATTTAGATCTAATATAATGGTCAATGCCTGCCTTTAAATGCTGACAGTTTGCTAACAATTTCCAGTCTCATGCATCTTGCATTTTATTTCCTCCATATGAGGGTAGGGTGAATTTCTCAACATGTAGTTTGCTGTAACTCCTTGTAAATGTTGATTCTTTTATTGTGACCACTATAGCTATCACTTTGAGGAATAAAGGTGTTTATTTTGTTGTTTTGTTTTCTTCCCCTCCCTTTCCCACCAATTCCTGTGTTCATGGTTTTCCAAAATCTTCTGGAGTTGTCAAGAGATCATACGTAGGAAAAGGAATTTCATGAATTAACCAATTAATAGAATTATTTTAAGATCTAGATGCTAAAATGATGCTGTAGATTCTCTCTCTCTTTTCCCTTTGCAAATACGGCTTATCTACCCCATGGAAATGATTTATTTAACATACAAGTGTCAGTCCTTGAGACAATAATATACTACCAAATCTGCATGTCTTCAAAATGTGTGCTCACTCTGAAACATACATATATTGGATTTGCATAAAAGAACATGCCTGTTTTTCTTTGTTTTATGCATGCCAGCAGTTTTTATAAAAAGGTTAACTGATAGATATTCTTAGTAGTAATGACAAATAAATAACATCTCTTTCCTGCAATACTTGACAATAGAAGGATTCTGTCCAGGATTATTATTGGACAAAAATAACGAGCAGGATTTGCCTGTACCCTGTGCCATACATGAAACAACAAATCAGTCCATACTAAGTTCATTTAGCCATATTTTATATCTTCTAGAGCTGGAATTGTGTAGCCTACAATACAATTTATATTTTATCTGTACCATCTAATTAATTAAATGGCCCCAGAGTACCAGACTCACAAATCTCGTTAATAGCTGAATACTGAAATAAAGGCTGTTCACCCCTACTAGAATAATATTTGCATATCTCCACCTGCGATGGGTAATAAGTACCTGCCACAAATCAGAATTATGAATTTTGTACGCCTAACAAAACCGCAGGGGAAATTATACCTCAGACATTCCATAATAATTGCAGCTAAGCTGTTTAGTGCCATCCACTTATTCTGCCTGAAGTGTTTAAAGCAGCAACAGTTGTAAATGAATTCAGGCATACATTCAAGAGAAAATGTTTCAAAAAGTTTTTCTGTCTTGCCATATGTAATTATCTTTATAGAAATGTTCAGCTACAAGTTATAACGTGCTCATATTTAAAATTGCAAATTAAAAAGTTCTTCCAATTAAAGTACATTTTATAAGAGTGCTTTTATAAGGTTCCTATGATAACATAGGAAGCAGCTAGGGCCATGTTTATCATGTTGGTCTCCCAGAATCAGTGATCCAGTGTGTGAATGACTGCAGTGAGTTGTCTGCTTTTGCAGTGCTTCTTTCCCCAATAATGTGCAGTTCCTGGGGGAGAGTTAACTGCTAGGGCTTGGACAGAAATACACTGTGATGCAGATAGTCTTTCATAGGCCAGGGAATTGGGACGTTAAAGTAGGCAGCACAAGCTGCCTCTGGCTTGTTTATTTTCATGACAGAAAAGGAAACTGCATGTGGAACAGAGCTGGGGAGGAAGAGCTGTGAGATGCTTGTGGTTCAAGCTGTTGTCTGAAAGTGTTGGGGGATAATAATATAGAAGCTAACATTTAAAATGTGATTTGTGTTTGAGAGGGCCACAAGGCTTATGATAAGCACAGGTCCTGTTTTGCTGTCCTTGTGAGGACAGCTTTAGGAATTGGACCCATCCTTTCAAGGAGCGTGTAGACAGTGCTCTAAGATATATGGTTTAACACTTAGGCTGCCCTGCGTGGAGGTATGAGTTGGACTTGATGATCCTTATGGATCCTTTGCGACTCCAGATATTCTGTGGTTGGGAATCCAGGGTGTTCCACGTATGTGATATGAACCTGCTGTCTGTGTGCATGTATATCTATCACTTGTGACAGTATGCAATAGTTTCTGGTTTATCAAGAAAAGCTTCTTTGGTAGAAGTCACAAGATAGCTTGGGAAAAAAGGAAGTGTGGTTGTAGGCCATGTTGGGCCAGCTACTGAACCCCTGTCACCTCAGTCCACAATCCCTCTAGGATTACATGTGGAAGGTAGCAGTGGGGTTTGCTGCTATGTCATGAGGTGCAAATTCAGTTGCTGGTGTCCCTCAGGGCTGGCATGTGATGGTGCAGCCGTGAGGAAGGCAGACTTCTCTGCAGCTGTGAAGGCTTGGGCAGCAGATTCCAGATTACCTGAAATTTCATTTTCCTGAACTGTCATTATACAAATTGGGGGAAACTCTGTCATGACCAGGAGGGGCTTATTCTTGTGGAGGGGCCGCAGCCTGGCTCCTAGATTTGTATGTCAAAGCTGCGGCCAGCACCAACCTGCAACTGAGCTCCTTTATGTCCTCACCAGCCAGGGCTGCTGGTGGGGGAGCCAGGGGCAGGCAGCACCTTTGAGGCCATAGCAACGTGTGATTTCTGTTTCACCTCCATTTCCTGATGGAAGACAGGGAAATACAGGGCAGCACCTGTCTATGTGGTGCCCCTGGTCCCAACCCACGTCTCCACAGGCCTGCAGGAGCTGTCTGGGGCCAGGCCTTTACAGGCTGCGTCAGTTTTGTTAGTACATGTGGGGCGGTTTAAGTGCGTTAGACAGTAAACTGGTGAAATTCCTGCTGCTTCTTGTGATTTGAATGCGTGAATTGTCATATTACAGATTTTAGAGAAGGCAACAGACCAACAAAAATAACGCCTCCTTGCCCTGGTTCTCACTGAACATTTTGTTGATTATAAATAGTTAGGTTTCAAGTCTTTGCAACAGAGGAGGACAGAACTTAAGCTGTAGTCTGAGCCAAACACACACACACAAAAGGTATTTGTGATCACTGAAATCATCTCAGGATTTTAAGGTTACTAAGGATTTTGGTGAGTTGTTTATACAGACAACCAAACTCAGGTAAGGGCTAGGTTTAAGCCATTTATATCACTGGCTGCAATACTCTTGAATAACAAGGCTGTAACCTTGCTTTAATGCTTGTTGCCCCTCCAGAAGATGAGCAGAAGTTACAAGAGAACTATTGCTGGAGAGGCAGAGGTCCCCTGTGCTGAGTCCCACTGGCAACATGCAACTCCCCAGGCAGGAGAGCCCCCGAAGCCCCAGCTTTGGTTCCTGTACACGTCCACATTTATATGCTGTGAGTGTAGCCATCGTTTTGCTGGTGTACTAGTGAAGGATTAAAAAATAATTAGGATTTATATGTGTTCAAAAGGAAGGGGCACAGTGCAGTGAGTCACAAGGAGGTGATTAAGTCAGGTTTTCTCAGTCTTCCTAGACTGACAGAGATGAGTCTGAGGGTTTAGGAAAATAGCTGATAGCCTATTACCATGATGGAAGTGTAGCTTAAGACTATATTTTATGTTTTAGAGGACTAACAGACAAGGTCCCTATGGATTTTTTTTCATATTACATAAAATGGCTATAGAAGATGAACCATAATCTCTTGCTAACTTACACATTAGCCCAGGGCAATAAAGATGTTTTTATTGGAGGCAGATTTCATGAGAAGTTGTATGGTTTTATCTTCAAATATTGTACTGTGCTGAAGGCATTTAAGTATCCTGTTGGGACACGCTGTCCTGGAAAGCCGTTACTCTCAAAAGGACAGTGAGGTCACTGGAAAACCTCTTTCTACAGGATCCTGCCCTTTCCCCTCTGCTTGTCTCCCACTCTTTGCCTTTGCTGCAAACAGAGATGAAGCCAGTGTTTCAAGCTGCCACCTGTGCAGGCTGAAGTCCCTGTTCATCCTCGGACGGATCTGTCAGCCTGACGCAGCTGAAAGGGAGGCCCTGGTCTTTCTGCTTGCCTCCTCAAGCCTTGCTACGTCTTCCTTTCTCTCTGTCTGCAGACAGTGCTGGGACCCTGCCTCTCTTCTGCAAGGTTGCAGGTCTGTTCTTCAGTTCAGACCTCCGACCTTGTGCTATTCCCAAGATTGGTAGACTGGCTCCCTGCTATAAGCTGCCACTTATGTCTCGGCTGGGAGCAATTAAAATGCTTGCCTCAACTCCTATCATCTTATCTTGATTTTTCACATCTTTTTCTCTAATCTTGACAATCAAGGCAATAGCTGCTGCCATCCACCCAAACCACCCTCTCCCTGGCATCTCATGCCAGCTAGGCAGCCTCTGTGGATGCGTCCTTCCACTACTAAATCCCTTGATTTCACTGATAGTGTAATCTGATTGTTGTCAGCCTATTCTACCACTCACCCATCACTTGATATCAGTCTATGACCGTCTCTTGGCACCTGCTGTCATTACACAACTCTTAGATATTCCATCAAGTACCTCATGCCTTCTCCTTTGATTCTTTTGCGTTATCTCATTGCAGTTGGCAGTGGTGCTTCATGAATATCCATAAGCCTGACTGCTAGCTGTGATTCAGCACTGCATGTTTGTCTCCATAGCTTGTACACTTGGAAGAGCATTTGCAGTTCAGGGGTCCTTTGTGCCCCTGGGGTGGTCCCTGCTCCCCTGCAGGCACTCTGCCTCTCCACTTCTGTATCTTGCTTTTCCGTTTGGTTCTTATAGAAACTCAAATACATACGAAAGAAGAGTGAGCATCCTCTCTAAAGTCAAAGGCTTCAGGAAGTGGCTAATAGCAACAGAAAACAGATTAAAATGGAAATGTTCGTATGGTTTTCACCACAGAGGCTGCACTCCTTGCACTGCTGTGTAAATGCTGCAGTGTGTGGCATTAGCAACTGTGTTATATGACTTTATTCCCTTTCCAGCTGTATTTGTGTCAGCTTGCTGTTGTCTGGAAGGCAGATGAGAAGTTGGCATTAGTGGTTTCTTTCTATAAACTGTTATGCAGAGGATAATCTCTGATTGATGAGGTCATGCCCTGCTACCTTACAAAGAAACATATGTCTCTCTCCTAGATTTAAACCTAAGGCTGTACTTGGCAATCAGCAGTTTCTCATTGATTATGACTGGCAGGGATTTTTATGCTTTTTTTTGTTTATTTCCTTCATTTATCTAAATCTACCAAATATATCTGTTTAATCTTTCAATCTATAAAAAGTACAGATTTCATCTTATACTGTGCTTTAGTGTCTATGATAAAAAAGACATTTTTCCCTTTACCTTGCACTTTCCATTCATATTGTAATTTTTTGTTCCAAGCTTAAGCAGTCCACATTTCATTAAAAAAAAAACGACACTATTCATACTTCTTTCATCCCTATAAGATGGTAAAAGCAATGTTGCTTTGATGAAATTTGGCAGGTAAGAGGATTGAGTTGAATCATCTCAAACCCCTGGAGTTTTGGGCCTCCAGCTATTATGGTAGAGCAGCTATGAGTATTCAAAAATTGGTCCTTTGTTTGCACTGAATTTCCAAGCCATCTGTAGTGCACAAAAGCCACAGCTCTCTTTATAGTTCAGAATGAATATTTAAAAGTTCAGTTTTAGATTTTATTTGTAGCACTTCAGATCTATCTATCCCATCTGTCTCATGTCTCAGCACTGTGGCATTAAACTGTACTTGGTGAAGTCAGAACTTGGTGCTAGAATTTAAGGTAAATGTTTGTTCCTTTTCATTTTGTGATAGAGTATGCACATGCGTAATCAGGATGTGCACAGAGGACTGGTAACACGTGCTTTTTATTCATATACTGTAAATTATTATTAGAATATTAACAAGCTGCTGGACATACCAGGTTGTACAGTCTGAACATTGTAGTTTAGGTTCCATATACGTGTGCCTGGGCTGGCTGAGAAGCTGTCCTAGGGCCATGTGTGGAACCTCTGCCTTCACAGTGTGCCTGGGTCGTGACAGGTGCCCTCAGGAAGGGAACATTCAAGGATGTGTCATGGGGAGTGGGGACTTGTGCCGGCTGGTGTGGAGGTGGCCATAAGAAAGGGGGGTGGAACTGCTCATTTCAGATGGTGTTTGCGTGCTGCTGTATATGTGCCTGCCCATTTCATGGAAAATTTAGCAAGCAACAACAGTGTGTCCTTAAATCAAAGGAAAATACCTCCTTATGGTAATTCTGTAGATTAGCATCATCTGCTTGAACCAGATCCAGTATTTGTGTTTAAACCATAGTTGCATCTGTCAACAATATGCCATTTTTTTCTTTGTGTTTAACCACAACTTGAGGTCACCTATTCTGAGTCGGTGGTATGAGAAAGGAAGCACCGTATCTTTCATAAAAAGTGGGAATCGTCTACCTCTTATTAAGGCCTCATTCAATTCTGGTAAATTGTTCATCCTTTATTTTCATTCTGTCCCATCCTGAGTTGAAGGAGGATGTGTGTTAGACTCCTGATGTGTAAATGGATCACTACACTTAAAGGAGCTCTTCTCTTCAATAAATAAATATATATATTTATATTTACATATATGTCTGTATCTCCATCTCTCCATCCATTTCTGGGGAAAAAAAGAGGAAAGTAATCTCTTCTATGTAGACTGGTTATTAACCATCCTTTTTTAAAAAAAGCTGTTGTTTTTACAGCCTTGAGTGCTTCAAGTCTGAAATTACATTAAAACAGATGATTGTGGAAACACTTCTCTATTCGAACAGGGTCTGAAACATAGCAAAGATGTTTCAATTCACCATGTAAAATCCATGTAAAATCTGTCCTGATGGCTGTTGTCTTTGTATGAAATGAAATGAATGAAGGACTTCAAGTGTTCAACCAGGCCAAGTGCAAGGTTCTGCACCTGGGTTGGGGCAATCCCAAGCACAAATGGAGGCTGGGCAGAGAATGCATTAAGGGCAGCCCTGCGGAGAAGAACTTGGAGGTGTTGGTTAATGGTTGGTTAACTCAACATGAGCCAGCAATGTGTGCTTGCAGCCCAGAAAGCCAACCATACACTGGGCTGCATCAAAAGAAGCATGGCCAATAGGTCAAGTAGAGAAGTTACTGTTTCTTCTAGTATTTCTCCCCCTCTTATAAGGAGGTCTGAGTCTTGCTACAAATCATAGCAGAGCATGGTCAGAGGGGCTGATAAGCTGGGGATGCAGTTCTGCGGTTCACATCTCCATGATGCTGGCTGCGCATCACCAGCATCCCAGCAGTCGTGAGAGCTGGACTGCTTCGTGGGCAGTGGGGAGCAGAGGCAGTGGCTGCCCCTCTGCCCAGCACAGCCTGGGACCTCAGGAGCTGCCTGCAACTGGGGCTGGCCTCTTCAGCAGTTACTCAATTCCAGATTAGAGAAAATAATCCCCCTCCCCCTTTAAAATAATATGCTTCTTATTTCCAGAGGCCTCAGCCACCTCTGCTAGCACTCTCTGGGAAATAAACAGTCGCAAAAGTGAACTTTTTTGGTGCGTTATATCATCCGACACTGAAGTCTGTGCTCTTCCCATGCAAGAGTTCCCATAGCTTTGAACAAGCAGCCCTATGTAAGCACAAGAATTTGACTCCAAATGTTGTTTTGATTATTTTGAGCAAATTTTTTTTGTTTGCACTTCATGACAGACTGAAAAATACACACAGGTAAAATCATATATTGTGCCTGTAGCATTTCTTACTGACACCACTTCAGCTCACATGGCTGCAGCAGTAGCACACATCTGAGAAGAGCAGGTGCCACATGTGTAGATATTGTATGAGACTGGGAAGGGGACTGTGCTAGAGGTGAGGAAGGAAATGTCTTCATAAATACATTTCTTGATGGCAAATTGCTTCTTGTCAATGGGCATCTGTTTTGTAAAAGTTCAACCTCACTGTACTTTCATATGGAGATGAGTGAAGTTTGAACTTCAGATTCTAAAATCCAAGCTAGAAAGAATTTAGAGGTAGGTGAAAAAAACAATTCAGCTGTTAGTTTCCTTTCCTTTGGGAAATTCGTGGGGCAAATGAAAGAATTTATGGAGGAAGGGAATGAAAGCTCTTCTAGCTGGTGGTCTGAGTTAATTTTTTAAAGACAAATTGAAGAATGTTGTGTTTGTTAACACATGGTTAAATGAACACCAGATATTTGCAAGACTTTTTAAGTCAGGGACACAGTCAAAAGAAAGAAAAATCGCACTAATTTCCCTGTAATAAAATCTCTTGGTGGAAAACTTAAGTGAGTCTCAAATGGAGTCTTATGAAGAAGACATTCACATGAAACCAATGATGACAAAAAGTCTCTCTGGGGAGCTCTGTACCCTTTAGGCTCCAGCTGCCCTACCTTGCCCTCTTGGAAAGGCCTGAAGCTCCCCGGCAAGCAGCCAGGTCTCTGGCAGCATCTGGCAGCTTTTGGTCTATGGCTGACTAATAATCCCTTGAAGTCTCCAGGGGAGCCTGCAGTCTCAGGAAAAAAAAAAAATATATATATATATATAATTTTCATTTATTTTTTATAAAACCTTTGTTCCATGGAGATGCATGACTTGAAACACTGTAAATCTTTATTCTATATAATATTGTAATCCTTTCTCTTTGTGTATAAAAAGTTGCATATTTCCTGTGCTGTGCCCATCTACCCTGAGCAATGAAGTTCCTTCCTCAACAGTAGGTCAGCAGGTTGGAACTGCTGCCTGTGCTGGGTTGCAGCCTGCCCGTTTGTGCAGCAGTCCAGGGCTGTTTGCTTTTGCTTCTGCTCCTCAGTGCATTTAAATATGAAGATGGGTTTGGTTCTAGTCCAAGATTTCTAAGAAAGGGATCCTAAAATTAGATGCATACAAAAACACTGAATGCACAGCATTTTTGACTGGCCTCAGAAAAGCTGTCCAAGAGCTTCAATTTCTTAAGATAATGGCAATTTTTTTAAGGCATATCAAGCATTGATGTAGTAACCTAGTTTCAGACATCCAGTCTTGGATCTGGACCTGCACTCCTATAGGTACACAGTGGGACTCCAAGCTTTAGTCTGTCTAAGCAGAAAGATGATGAAATAGGGTTTTTGCTCATTCAAGTACATGTGTGCTCTCAGTCTCTTTCTGCACACAACAGGAACAAGCAGACAATACTAGTGTTTTGCATCAAGTTCATGCTGGTTGATGGTATAATCCAGCTGCTTCAGTGTAAATCAAAAAAGATTTTGAAAATGTGCAGGTATAAAATGCTGACAGAATGAGCATTTGAAAATACGGCAACTGCATGATCCGAAGAGAATATTTGATCTGAATGTGTTGGTTAATACCGCCACATCCTTTGGCATTGCTGTGGTGCAGAAATGAGTCTCTCATATGGAGTTAGAGCTAGGTGTGCCTTGGAGACCATTGGGGCTTTACCTGGGCTGCAGGTTAGAAAGCAGCACTGCAGCAAGCCTGGTGCTTGCCGTCAGAACTAAATTAAAATAAAACAGCAATTGTTTTGTCCATAGTTTATCCAAGTTATGATTTGGCTTTGCCCCTAGCTCAAACTTTGTCTACCTGCAAGCTTTTAATTTGGTCCTTTTGCTGCTCCTGGTGTGTGAGGGCTGGGGCTGCAGCTCAGCTGCTGGGGGCATTTTGGAGCCAGCATCTCTCCCGTCCCTCCCTGCGCAGCTGCTGGGTGGGTGTCCCTGCTCCCTGACCTCAGCTCCGCCAGCACCTTTGCTCACAGTAGGTGCTGCAGGACCGAGGTGTCTCCTGGCTAGTGGATGAGTTGTTTCAGAGGAGCTGCTTTCCCTCTGGCCAGACTGGCTGCACTGCCTAGGTTCTGCAAGGGAAGGAAAGACCCTCCTCAAAGTGCTGACTCTCTTTCTGGGGCCAGCTGGGGATGCTATCTTAGCAGCTGGAGATCCCCTACTGCACACAGCAGTCAGCATCATGGATCACCCCTGGCGAAGCTATGAGTGCAACCAGTTAGAGCTAGAGGATGAAGATAGCTATCTGTTAAATTCCTGCTTTAACAAGCAACCTACAGCCTTGTGAGGTAGCTCCTCATCCTGTCTTCAGCACCACTGAACTGCAAGGAGGGCTGTGGGTTAGGAGGCAAACCCTCCTTGGCCCCCTCAGCAGCCCAGGTCACTGTGCTTTTTCCTGTGGAGGAAGGGTGGACACACCAGCTGGAGTGACCCACGTCCCTAGAAGAAGAGAGCCAGGAGCATGGCTCCAGCTGGGACACAGCAAAAGAGGCAGGTTGAGCTCAGATGCTGCTTTTTCAGTGTTTTGTTAAGCCAACATACATTCACCCTGTGCATAGTTGTGAAAAAGCTAAGATAGAAGGAGCAAGTGCAGGGATGAACTCCATCACTCCAGGTTATTGATACATTTATTTATTTATTTATTTTACTTCTTTTAGCCATGACTTTGAGAATGGGGAGGGCAGGTCAGATGTCTGTCCTTCTGCGTGGACCAGCACACAGCCAGAGTGACACCCATAGCTCCACCAGTGCTTACTGCCACCAACCTGCTGGTTATTGTTCTCCTGCGTGAGGAAATTTTGAAGATCTTCTCAAAACGAAGATAATGAGAGGTATGCAAACAAAGAGGTACATTTGAAGCCCCAGCATTAAGATGCTAAGTAACCAGTAGTTTGAGCTGCAATCCATGGGTTATTATATATATATTTTTTTACAGTCAACTTTTCCCTTTTATAGCATGACCGATGCTCGATGCCCTATAGCCACAGTTTAAATGAATATTCATGTAAATTTTGAAAAAGAGTAAATTATAGGGACAATGGGGTATTGTTCATCTCTGGTTAACTCTGGAAACATGAACGTATACCTCAAATCATGTGGTTTTCATAGGACAGTTTATGAAATTGCAGAGAAGCATATTCAAATATTTACTTGTTTTATAAATGCAAAGAGATTTTAGATTGTATATCAGCTGAACTTGCAGGATTCCATTAGGCTGCATATATGCACTTGTTAGTCCTTAAACTAGTAAGATGTCATTAAAACATTCATTGACATAGCCACTGTCTACTTTAGCTAGACCTTCAGCATTACTAATTCAGGTCTTCCTGCATTTGCATGCAGCACCTCAGCTACACAGCTTTAATGCTGTTCTCTGTTTTGTTCTGCTGTCAGGTATTCAGCTCCAGTGTTGTCCTCACTGAAAAATTTCTATATTACAGCTCTGAATACAATCTGTTTTGTATGCTCATGAACTAGCTCTAGGACTTGAAAAAAACTGTTTTATATTCCACACTGGTTAATTTTTCATTTCTCTGGCACCTTGGTGAAAAGTAGTCAACACAGTTAACAATACATGTTGTGCAACAATAAATATTTTATTGGATATATAATCTGCACAATTTACAAGTTTGATTTTTCTCTGGGAGTCTGAATAAATCTATAATTTTGAATATTTGGTGAAAACTCATTTTTTTATAGTACATTACACAATAATCACTAAGCAACATATGATTGACTTTTTAATCGCAGGTATAGACATTACCTTCACTTTTTTCCTAACGTTGCTTGACTCTAGTAAAGCTATTTTATGGGAAGGATGGGCTCAGCAAGAAGTTTGGAGGTTTCATTCTGGGAACAATATATAATACATATGCTAGTAAATTTTAGTGTATTCCTTATACGAGATAACTTTAAGAGGGATTTTTAAAAATATGTCTCAATACATATATATATATTTATCTATGATTTTGATATACATTTGTTAGGGTTTGTTGTGTTTTCTATTTTACTGTGTTGGAATTAATGGATTTACTTAGTTGTGTCTAGTTTGTAGCTATTACCCATGTTTTAAGCCCATTGTAATAAAGGAACAAATTCTGTTCTTTTCTACTCCCGTGTTTCCACTCTACACTTACAGGTTTGTTTTTGTTCATGGTTTCATATATAAAAATGTATGGCTGGAGATGCTGTTTGCTTTCTGTATGTATTAATAGATTAGGCTTTTACTGTTGCACACACGTAGAAACTGTGCTTGATCTGGGAGACAAAAAGATAAATGGCTCCATACTCAGGGTATTGAACTCCTATCACTATATTGTGATATATTAATTCTTCTTTAATATATTTATCCTCACTGTGTGCCTGTGAGATAGGGCAGCTAAGTCATGCTTATCTCAAAGATGTGGGATTAAGCCACAGAAAACCCTAAGCAAGTTGACTAAGGCTGCACAGGATGTTTTTAGCAAAATAGTGAATGATCATAGCTCAGAGTAGTGATGTTAAGTATGGGATCATTCATCTTCTGTTCCAAAGCTTCAGCTCTTATTCAGAAGCTATGCTTTATTTTTGCTTAAATAAAATTCTATTTGAAATAAAGCAACAGTTGTGAATAGGAGTATCATGGTCTGCAAGCCAACAGGGATTTTAAATACCATGTTGTGTACCAACAATACCAGTTGTGTAATTCCTCATTGTTTTTCCCTCATATTTTTGCCATTTTGGAACTATTGACCGAGTCTCTTGATGGTGCATTAGCTCCTATTTGAACATAAACAAGATTAAGAAAAGATGATGTGGCAGCTGATGACTGTGGGTGGGTTTCAAACACATAAATTGAGAAATATTTCATGACTTCCTAAGGATGAGCTAAAAAAGAGAAGATGGACAATGCGTATCAGAGAAAAGTTACCCAAAACAGTTGACTGTGTTTAGGCTCTTTAATACTGTTCAGAGAGTAGAAATGAAAGCTCAGGTGCTTGAACAGTTTGAAATTAGGCTGTTGAATGCTTTCAGAAAACAGTTTGTGATTAAAGCAGGTCTGTGCGGATTCTAATGTTTGTTTCTGTGATAGAAACTCACTCGTATCTGGTAGTGAATGCATTTGTTCCAGAACTGTTGACCCTAATACCAATGCATGTTTGAAAAATTGTATTAGCTCATGGTTTAGAATTCTCGTGTATTATAGGAACTATCACTTGTTTCTCCAGATGACAATGAATGTATTTGCTGTTGACCAAAATAAAAAAAAAAAAAAAGTGATCTTTATTCTTGTAATGGAGAACTTTAATACTGCTTCTTTTAAATGTCATCCACCTTCCCAATATCTCTCTTTTCCACCTTATCTGCGCTCAAAAACTCAAGATGAAGTAACCTTACTGAGCACAAACAGTTTTTGAAGTTTCATTAACCTCCTCTTGCCTCTTTGTGTGTGCTTAGTGACTAGAAGATCTTTACAACCACTTTAAAAGTGATTATTGTTCTGACAGTATCCTCTGTGAGGCTTGCTGTCTTGCTGTTGAACTGAATGGGTTGTGCACAGGACATTATCTTGTGTTTTAGCTAAGAACTGTATGACAGAGATAAAGGAATTCAATCATCTTGCTATGCTAAATAGTACAATTTCTTTGATTTTTAGGCTCATGGATCTTCATGTAAAACTACTTCTGTGATTTCTTTTTCCTTTGCTATTGCTGTTTTTGTCTCCCATCTTCCTTTCCCGGTTCTTCCTTCCCCGTGTTTAAAGATATGGCTGTCAGTGAGCTGCCCCTCGCTTATCATTCGTAAACCCACCTTTCAGAAAGATCTACCTTTTTCCCATGTCTGAAGTCAGTAGGAGTTAGCCTTGTCATCCTTTATGAGAGCCCCATCATTGACTATAACCCCATGGTTGACTGCTGTGTTATGCAGAATGAGGCAGGCTGCGAGGATGTCAGATGCAGTATTGAGTCTGTGCTTTGACAATTGGAAAAGACACTGAGAATGAGATTTCACAATCCCAGAAGACCTTCGTATGATCAATGAATTCTGAGTGAGTGAACTAGTAAGTGAACTTCTGCTGGTATAAGGGCAAAATCAAATTAGATCCATCAGCTGTTTCTGTCCTGGATAGCCACTGTCACCTAGAAATTACACAATAAAGAAGTAACTAAATCTGATGTATGAGACAGGGGATCAATGATGTGTTAGAATAAATGCAATGTAGCAGTAAATCAACCACCTAAAATATAAAACATATTCTAAAATATTGCCAATAAAGAGACATTTGCTATTTACAAAATTTGTGAATATTAGTACTCAGCAGACTGTTTGGGGAATAAATTCTGTTCAAAGTTCACTTAGTAAACTACTAATGTTCCCAGTCTGCGCTTTGATGCACTAATATGATACAGGCTCATCACATTACAATGATGTGAAAACGCTTGTCTCGTTATTAATAATTGACAGAGCACATGATGTTATTCACTGCAGGAGCCTATTAACTGAGCATTGGCAGCAGGATACAATTGGAGGGAATAGTCTATCCTTAAATATGAAGTAAAAGTCACCAACTAACTCATGTAGTTTCTGTTCAGCTCTTGGGACAGTGTCCATCTGCCACAGTGGGAGCAGATTGCTACACCTGATCTGGAGAACACCTCAAAGTCTCTACCAGACCTGGGAGTGCCTCTGTTGCCCCAATTTTTGCATTTATTAGAGGGGGAGAATTGGTGCAATTAGGACTGAAGCGCAGCCCCTGCCTATAACTAGCAGTTACTAACTTGTGCTGAGGTATTACAGAGAACACCCAAGGACTGAAGCCACTTGTGCTTGCCTGTATGCTGTTATTCACTGATGTAGTGCTTGCTTCCCCCTCTGCCTGACGTGCTGCTGATGAGGGTCATGAAAGAATCAGCTGACTAAGATCTGGCAAGGACTATGGATTGAGGAATTTGAAGTCCTAATTCATTGCTCAGATCCGAATTATCATCTTCACCCACATCCTAAGTTATTATATCAAGAAGTAAGACCAAGGTAATTCTTAAGGTAATTCTTTTTTTTTTTTCTAAGAAAAAAAATAATATTCACAACTTGAAGCTTTTTGGTCCTTAATTGGTTGACAATCAATCTACAATTGTTCTTGGTTCTTCAGGGACAAGAAAACCTAAAATATCCTGTTTTATCATTAAAATTAACAGATTTATAGAACTGGTATTTTGTAATCAGTATAGCCTGTTCTCCCAAGTGGCAGGCAATATTGATGACATGTCTGCAAAAAGGGGGTTAAATGTACAAAAGTGCTGTATTGTAGCAGCAGTATTTATATCAGTGAAATGGAGCATTTTGTGGCTGTAGGGACCTTGGGAAGGGATGTGATCTTTTTGTTTTGTGTGTATGTGAGTTTCTCTTTCAGGTTAATCTTATTTATAAACTATCAACTTTATGTCAATTAACTGGCAAGATGAAATTTTTTCCAAATAATAAAATTACAAGAGACTTGTAGACAGTACTGAGTTACAGCATCTATGGCATCTCATTATGATGTAGCAAAAAGTCCCTTGACAATATAGTATATTCAGACCAAACATATTCTTCCTCAGTTCTGTCCTTAATTAGCAGCTAAAAGATAAACAATTTTGCTGTCATTGCAGCACGATAACAATCCGGGCAAGGCAATGCCCAGTGAGCCTTGCCTTAAATCCTGTAGCACTAAATGTTCAAACAAATGCCCCCACCCCCACTCTTTACTTTGATTTATTAACTTGAGATGAATGATTTGGCTGTCAAAGTCTGTCAGTGCCATGCAATGAAAATAAAATCAGTGGCAATGCCCCGTGTGTGAAGCCACTCAGGGTATGTAGCCTTAGACATTAGCACAGAGGCTCCAATCCTAGCCCGCTCCCCACCCCCATTCATTAGCTTTCTAAATCCTCCTGTCTTTGTGGAATCACTGCAGCAAGTTGAAAATGATATATGTAATGAAAAACCCTGTCTGCCTAGTGCAGGGAGGGTGGAGAAAAAGACTGTGCTTGGCAGTCACTGCTGTGCTGATTCCAGCAACGATTAGTGCAGACTTTGTTAGGAAAGCTCACCAAGTGCAGAATATTAAGGCACAAAAGGGAACCTCATTGTTTCTAGAGATTTCTGTTTGCCTGCCTGGTTTTGTTTCCCCTTTCGGTGCTGTGACCAAATGTGCTTAGAGCCTTTACTGGGAGAGAAATGCAAATGTTTTTGATGCTCTGTTATAGTTTGGGGCTATTTTCAATATTATGCTATAAATACTTTGTTATCTTTTCAGTATGGGTACCTGAGGAGCAGAAAACCACGCAGATTCTGTTTCACGTGCAGGCAGAGAAAACAGCATGGCATTGTATTGCAGTGTGGTTCAACTCAGTAAATGATGAGTGTGGGAAAATACCGAAGGATAAATATTTGTGTTTTCGTGAACTATGTGCACACAACAATATTAGTTATTTAAAAAATGCTTTATACTCTTTGCATGATACACTAGATTTGATTTTTCAGAGGGACTGGATTTCATAGCACTAGGTCAATGAGAGTGTGGGTGTTCAGCATCTCTGAACGCCAAGCTATAATTGTACTTGATAAGCCAGGGTAAGGGACCTAGATGTTTAAAAATCTTGTGTACAACAAAGGAGTCAAGCAGATCCTGCTTTACAAGGTGAAACAAAACATATCTCATAACTATACAGCAGTGGTTATTTTCTTGGTGGAAATGTAAATTTATTTTAGTCCAGATGCCATGTAAGCTAACAGGCCAGTAATGCAGCTTCAGGGCTTGAAGCTCTGTGGTCATCACTTTGGTTTCAATGAATTTACGTACAAGATGTGGTTTGAGCACAGAAGGTTTGGTGTATTTGCATTCACACATACTCCAACACGGTCTTCCTTCAGGTTTCTGGGCCCAGTTTTGCCTGTTTCTGAAGCTCTTTTGTGTCACTGGACAGAGCCAGACGCTATTCTTGACTGCTGGACTTTATAGTCAGATAGTGTTGTTAGAGATGCTTTGTTTAACAACACAAAGACTTGGTATTTGTCCCATATATGGCATATAATCCAACTGTTGTTTGTATCCTGGTATACCTAGAGGTACCCATAGAGATAAAACTGTGCTTAATGCCCAATGTGCTGGAACCTTGTATTATGAAAAACTCCTTGTCCGAAAGTGTGTTATATTTTCAACTGATGTGATGTGAAAAAGTCAGGAGGAAGGAAAATGGAAAGCATGGAGAAAGGAAATTAGTTGCCCAGGTTCTGGCAGCTGGTTTCAGTTTGTAATCCAGTCCCTGAGCAATGAATCACACTGCTTACCAAAGGCCAATTTGTGGAGGAATGAGCTCCTACTGGGAAGCAATGGGCTAATTCATGCCTATTGACTTCTCTGCCAGATCTTCTCTGTCTTGGCTTTGTGGTGCACTTTACCACTCAGCACAGCATCCAAAAATATTCACAGCATAGCTCAGAGGTAGCAACAGTCTAGGAAAAGGCTGCAACTTACCTGTTCTTAGTGTGTTCTGGATGCATATGTACAAACTCATTGAGATGTCAGAATATTAAAAACAACTACAGCTATGTTTGATTAATGTCTTTCTCAAAATCCATCTCGAGTAAGACAGCCTCAGATATTAAAATTATAGACATGTAGTGATAATCAAAGGGATGCATGTTTTTAGGATATGAGAACTTTGGACTAAATGTGCTGAATCTTGGAGTGCCAACTGTTTCTCTTACTCCAACATATGCTTTTACTTCTGCGATCTTAGCATTGGGCTTTCTGGACCTGAAGGTATTGTGCTTTTGTTACAATTCACAGTCAGCTACTACTGAGGAACAGTTTGTTTGTCCTTTTGAATTGAGCAAATATGGAAAGAGTTTTGCTTTCAAGTTCTGCCTTTTAAACTATTCTGATGTCTAGTAGAGATTCCTTTAAAAGGATTCACTCTTGTCAAAGTAGTAAGTGTCTGAATACACTGTCTGTGCTGTATGCTTTCCTTCCAAATGTAATTACTTCATTACATATATTAGACACTGAAATTTTTGCTTTGAATAAAAACATCAAAATTGTTTATGCCAAATGGTTTCAAGTTCTGGCTCCTACTTTCTGAGGACCATAGCATGTGCTGCTCTGTTGTCTTTTACCTTTCTCCACTGACAATTATATATAAAATAGCCAGAGAGAAACAGACGACAGCCTAACAAAAAGTCCAAACTGTGCAGTGTCCCATCCTCCAGCCCCGAGTCTCTTGTACTACCAAAACTCTTTTGCTCTCCCCTTTGATTCACACAAATCTACCTTCAGAATTTTTCAAACATTGCAGTGCATTAAACACTACAGCAGATGGTGCTTTTTGATGATGCCTTTCTACATGAAGCAACATTTTGTAGTGTATGCTGCATTATCAAAAAATCAAACATGTAATTATGCAAATATGTATGCCTTTATAATAATCAAGTTTTATTGTAAATGGTTGATGCACATCAATTTGATCCTGTAGTGCTGCTTTAAGTGCAGTTTAAGTGGCTTTTCAGTGTACCCAGAGGCAACACAAATGCATCTCTGGAATATTAATAAAATCCTGAATCTTTGAGACACCAACTGGTACAGCATTGCTTATACTGATTGAAACTAAATGCTAATCCTTTCCTTTATTTAAAAAAAAAATCCCCTTTGTTATTTAAAACACTGATATTAGTGCGATATGAAGGGCCATTTTATTTTAAATTGTATTGTAATGTAGTTGTTAAAATAATGTCTAATCATACTATATTCAGATTCCACAATGTAAATTTGATGAGACATGAATCCAATCATTGTACATCCATGAATACAGAGATGTATTTTAATATGTCCAGTTTTTCTAATTCTGTACATTTATTAAGGAAATATCTGTTTTCAGGTTTCAATACTGAATGCTAGAGCTTCCACGTAACCGATTGCTGAATGCTCACTGGAGACGGTTTTGCTCGTGAAATTCAATAAGCTAAATACTCATGGAAAAAAAAAAAAAGCAAGGATTTTGACATCCATAATGAAGTGTAAACTTTATTACTGATCTGATCCTGGCTTTTATCCGTTGGTTAACTTCATTGGTCTAATGACAGCCATCTCTCTGAATGCACACATACACATTCTGCTGCGGTTCGAGTAAGCAGATGGGCTGTGGATACAGATAAACCAAGAGTGTAAATTATGTTTTGCCTGGTGGTTCCTCCTCTTCTGAAAAGCAGAACACAAAAGAAGGAGATTGCATTGCTCGTGGGGAGAAGGCAGTAGCTACATAATGTCCTTCTTACCAGTTCTGATAGGCTGGATGCTTATGTTTGGGCTCGCTATATATAGCGGCTCCGTTAACCTGAAGCCAGGTTCAGAAGGTAAAGGATGTGTGCGTCTCGTTGCTCTTCTCAGGCTTTCCCCAGAACTAATTTTCTGCAAACTTGGTGAAGCTGTATAAGTTGGGCTTTTGTTCTGTAAAAAAATCTGTCTTGATTTTTGGATCTCTATTTTTAATTTACCTTCTTTACTCTCTCTTTGCCTGCTGATATTTATATAGCACCTCACTAGTTTCTGGCTCTACCCTTTGTCCTTTCCCTGCTTCCTTTCAGCATTATTTTTTATTTTTAACTTCCTCTTTGTGATTGTACTTCAGCCCTTTTCATTTTTTCCCCGTGGAGGTTTGCCTTCTCTGTCAACCTTCTGCTCCTCAGATTTTTTTTTCCAAGTGTTTCTCTCAGTTTCCCCACTTGGCTCCGCAGTCCTTCCACGTGTGCTTATTTCCCCATTCCTCTTCTGGTTTCCATGTTTCCCTTCCAGGGTTTCTTTGCCTAATCTGTGTTTATCTTTTTATTTTCTCCCTGTTTTTCTCAGTTCAAATTAGTTTAAAATATTGCCGGAAAAGCTGCTCTTGTGAAAATTTATCCAGATTGCTCTCGGAGCAGCTGCTGTCCTGGCATTTCCAATACTGAGTCAAACCTGAGCCTAGAGGATAGGAGGTCCTTAAAGGATCAAAACTCAGCTTCAGAATACTACCCAAAATATTGGCAAGCTGAACGTGAATATAAAGCCACAGCCGACAGCATCTAAAACCTTCCCAGTTTTGACATGATCTGGTATTTTAAGGGTGTGGGTGGGTTTTTTCTCCTCCCCTGAAAGAAGGGATTTCTTTATCCGTATTTAGCATTCTTGTGAGACTGAAGAAGGGGAGAGACATCATGCATCTTGTGAAGGCACCAGGGCTCCTAAAATTCGCAGTACAATTTTCCATATTTTCTTAATGCACATCTCATAAATCCTAATTTTTGAAAAGCTATTGTGAGAAAATGCTGGGTCAATAAACTGCCTTCTCATACTGAGAGAGAAGGTTGCTTAGAGGAATCAGGAACAACTGAGATTTTCTGAAGTGAAAAAAGCTCTCCAGGAATGTCACATTAACAGCAACATTTACATAAAATTATAAAAATAAAGTATATAGAGATACTGATCTGTAGAAATAAATACTATTGCCTTCGAGTGTTGTAATTTCATTCTCATGTATGCAAACCTGAAAGTAAAAGTGATTAGCAATGAAAATGAAACTTGCTGACTTGCTGTTTTTATCAGCTGTGAACACTCTCTGAACTTTATTTTTTTGCTCTATATTTCATTATCTTAACTGACATTTGTCAAGTTACTTGGTTTTTAAAAGCATATCTTAACCAGATAGTAGCCCTTTAAGTATAAATCCTGTATACCTGTAGCACTGAACCAAAGAAGCTGCCTGAGTAAACTTATTTGATTATTCACTGAAGAAAGGATCTAATTGTTGAAGCTCAATGGGCAAATGGTTTTCATCAGTTCCATAAATCTGTTTGTATATGAAAAATCTATAAGTACTATTACCTTTTGATTGCATTTAATATTCAGAAACCAAACAATATGCTGCTCAGCTTCTGATTTTATTTCAGTTGTATGGCATTTCAAGCTTAATTTAAACACAGTAATAGCAAAATCTACATCCAATGCCTTGATTTCAATTGCAAAGCAACCTAGAGAATCATATATTTTAAGGAAGTTTTGTCTAAAAGGCTCCATATCAGTGCGTGCTTCAAACATACTTTGCTGAAGTCTTATTTGGGGCAAACCGTTAACTAGAAATCCATAGTACTTTAACATAATTTTGCACTATTAAAAATGAACTAGAAATACAAATATATCTTCTTAAATGGCGATTTTAAATATATTACTTGTAGACTTGTAAGTAAAAGTATCTTTTGAAAGAAAAATCTGAAGAATATTTTGAATGGGTGGAGTTTGGTATATAAACTTAAAATATTGTGGGATACGATGTTCTGCCATTTAATTGACTGCAAATTTCAACCTTTTCTTTATATAGTATTTCATGAAATGTTTGAATTTCTAGGCTACATTAGTCACATAACAGTGAATAAACCATGAAGAAAGTAAACTCAGTAATTGCCAGTGTTTTGTTCCATACATGAAAACATCTGATTACCAATGGAGCTAGCAATTTGATGCAAAATCACATGTGAGTGAAGAAGCTTAGTTCAGGCACAAGTGATTTTAGTTCTAGCTTACATCCAGTAGTGTATAGGATCTCTCTTCCTTGGTTTTTCTTTCAAATCTGCTTCCAGACTTTATACTCAGTTCTACATACTCTGGTGGTCTATGTTAGACTGCAATTGTATATGAGTTATATGTTTTAAAAAGAAAATGAGTAAGGTTTTAATGTGGTTAGACTTTGCAGAGCCCAAACCCTGAGGAATCACCCTTCTCTGATTAGCACAATGTAAAATCAGGTCTTAGACTTATGGTGACAGTATCTGGGATCTTTCCAGCGAATGCTCAACAAGCTCAGTTGAGGAACTCCTTACAAGACCTTCAAATGAACATCAGTTCTTATTATTTATTTTAGTGGGCTGAAATGCTTTAGCTCTGACCATTTATGAATAAATTTACTCTGTTGGGGGATAACTGGATTCAAAGCCTACGTTGTGTCAGTGCAGGTGTTTTTATGTGAAGGTGGCAGGCATAGCGACTGCGTTGAAAATAGGACTATTATTTAGAGGGGAAAAAAGGTAAAGGAAGACACTAAAACAAAACAACTGATGAACACTACTAACTCTGACCCTTTGCCATTTCCCTCTTCATTCACATTTTTCCACAGATAAATTTAAGAGAAGTTGAAATCAAGATAAATTTACTGTTCTCTATGGAGAAATTTAAGTGCAGGAATACATTGCTTTGTACTTATTACTTCTATTCTCATTTTATATACATTATTTACAGGTGCACTGTAACAAATCTTTGTCATTAAAACACTGTCTCTAAAAACAAGAATAAAACTGTTTTCTCCTTTTTGCAGTTTTCCAATATATTAATCTGTCACCAGAGCTCCACGTGAAGTCCTCTGCTGTTCCTTCATCCGACCGGCAGTGCGACAGAAAGGCCTGGAGCTGGTCGGGGCCAACCCCAGGCCTGAGTGCTGGGTGCGCAAGCTATCGCTGCAAGACTGGCAGGTTTGTTTATTTTTTCTGATTTTATCTTTTTTTTCCTTTTTTTTTTCTTCCCTTTCCTTCTGGGTTTGTAGTAGAGGTCTGTATCATACGATTTGTAGGACCAGTTGCAACCACTCGTGCACCTCAGCTAATAAGGAAACAAGCAAACCAAATTTACAGGAGCTAGTTAAATAGTCCTTAAACTACATCTGCTCCAGACTGCGTTCATGAATAAGCGTACTTTTTTAATAAGATGTTGATCCTGCCATTTGCATGTATGAGTGATTGTCTGAGAGCTGTGAAGTCCTGCTGAGAGCAGGGGAATTTGCCATGACATTCTGCCTATGAAGAGAAAAGTGTAATATCTGTTTTTTAAAAACTGTGGTTAAAATTAAAGTTCCTTGAGAATTTTTCAATGAAATAGTTTCTCAGGAAGAAATCATTAAAGCCAAACTTTGTCAAGCACATGTCCCAGAACAGCCAGCTATCTAGTGGTGCCTAGCATATTGGCAAGTGATGAAATCCAGACACGGTTATTTCAGTTGCAAATGGATGGCTTTGCAGTAGTTGTGCTGGTTACTGAGGGACAGCGCTTTCTCACTTTTGGTTTAAAAGTTGAAAAACCTGAATTTTATTCTCAATATAGCTCTGAAACAAATATCAAAGCCTCTCTTAAGGAACGGAATCCCTTTATTCAGACTAGTCCTGAATTTCGAGTCTTGGGCCTGGATTTTCTTCTGATCCTGAAATTCTGATGAAATTTCTAGATGTGTTTGTTGCTGTGCTATTAAAAAAACATAGGTTGGATTTCAATGAAATTTCTAACGCTACTTTGCTGAGGAAGGACTACGCTTCCGGGAAGTGGACCTACAACATTTATTTGGCAAACTCTCACTTTGCACCATAGATTTTAACTTTGAATTTTGCAGTAGAGTTTTTTTGTCCTGTTGCCAAAAGAAATGAAACCTGTGTGGGTGAGCTGATTTTCTTTGTTCCTCTCTTCCAGCACCTTCTCTCAAATAACTGTTGAGCCAATTGGCCAATTTCGATCGAGTTTGATGAAAAGACAAAGCTGTAAGAGACATTCAGTTTAGGAAGAAAACAGCTGCCTGTATACATTTGAGGGACCCAAATTAATGATTTTACTGAGGAAAAGTGATCTAAAAGCCAAGAGCCAGCTCACCAGTCAGCCCGTAGTCTTTGAACTAGCGTCAGCAGGGACTGTTATCTGCCCCAGTGGAGAGGTCAGGGAGGGCTCCTGTGGGAGGCAGGCACCACAAGGGCACTGGAGAGACCGGGGGATAATAGCACAGAGAGATGTTTGTCAGGGGATTTACATGGAAATATTGCTCAGAAGAGATTTGTTAGCTTGTGCTTGGGTCCTTGCAGTGTAATGGTAGCTGTGTAATGTACTTCAGAGAGGACCAATGAACATATCTACCTTAGGGTGGGTAAGTTAGCCCGAACTGACAATCAAATGTTAAATAATTAAATTGTTTTAGCTATTAATTGTAAGTGAATGTTGTTTTTAATTGCACTTTAATAATGTCATGCCCTTTATAGCCAAAATTAATGTTTTCTGTCTCTCTGTTTCTGAAGTACATGTCAGTTTAATTAAACTATTAATGGTAGACAGATTTTTAAGTACTTTATATTCTTCATTAAATTGTATCTGTTCAACAAGCATAAACAAGAAAATAGACTCAGTTAGAAGCAGATTCACGTTCTGCCTGATAAATCATTCATCATCAGATAAGATGATGAGGCATGCTTGTTTTTCCGTAGGCTCACAATGATAAACAAATCCACTTTTATATTATAATATTTATTGAGTTCATAGAAAAATAAACAAGACTGTTCATTTTTAATATTAACAACAGGCCTGAAAGCTATTGTTTGTGTTTATGACTGGTCAGTGAATAGAAAGCAATATCTTGATGGTCCAAGGGTCATTGTTAGTTCATTTTGCTTGAGGTGCTTGTTAGTAGAATATTTCTCTGGTCTAAGATGTAGTTCTTTCAGGGCCAGCAATGATGAATATTTTTATTATTCCTGCAGTGTAACCTAATTGCATCTGAAAAGAATTAAAATGTCTTTTCTATTTGACAGAAATGATATATTTATAAAGCAAATGTTGAATAAGTCTCAATCCTTGTAGGCTTTCAATACAGGAAGGGTGATGAAAACAGCTTTTTGAAGATTGTACAAGAGTGAAATTATGGCAAGGTCATTTCTTCTCTGGTGGCAAAGCCTGCAAGTCATAATGGGCTGTTAATGGGCTAACAGGAAGAAATTAGGAAATGGTGCAGCAACTGCTCATGATACATTCCAGCACATATTATATAAGCAGACAAAGATGTAACTGGTTATAATAGAGACAACAATGTCCTTCCTTTGTGTGGCAGATCAATCAATAGCCAGGCATGTGATCTTGTTCACTATTATGTTAGTAATGAAACCTTCTTGTGATGTGACAACTGTGGAATAACATTTGGTCACAAAGCTGGTGCTAACAAGCACAACTGGCACTCTGGTAATTAGACTGATTTCTGGTCTACTTTCACAGATTGTCGATAAATGCAGTAAACAACAGGCTGCTTTCTTTCAGAACAAGTTATATGAAGTCGTCATCCATTTGGCGGTAAGTACTGTACTCTCCTTCACTTTTCATCAGACTGTGGCAAGGTGGGCATGCACATACATTTCCTTGTAAAGTCATGTTTCACAATAAAAACCTTTACATGCATTGTCCAGTGATCACCTAATTAACCTCAGCCTTTGTCCCTTGGGAGAAACGCTAATTTCTCATTTACAGGTAGGCAGTTAGATGGAGATGTTCTTCCACAAATTTCCAATATTGTCCCATCTGACAAAGCTGTGTCTACTGTGGACAACCATTAGTATTGTTTAGGGATAAACTGAAAATTTAGAATCTATAAATTATCTTTAGTTTTAAAGGCCAAGAATATAGATCATATGAAATTGTAGTATAATTTGTTACATTAAACAAAATAATTAAATTCAGATACAGTTATGTTAGCTAGCTTTTCCATCACCAGTTTAGAAATGTTATGTCAAATGTAATTTGGTGTGTTTTTTTTCTTCCCTTAGACCCAAATGCTGCAAAGCTGAGCTGTAGTTTGGTCTTTTTACCTGCATGGCAGAGTAAGATGAATGAGACCTCAGGCTGCACAATTACATGGTAAGTTCGGTGGGAAGGGACTGCAGTAGGGCTCAGGTCTGACCTCCTGCTCAAAGCAGGGCCAGCCTGAAGCCAGACCAGGTTGCTCAGAGCCTCTTTTAGTCCCATCCTGTAAACCACCAAGGATGGAGATAACACAGATGCCCAGAGCCCTTGCTCCACTGCTGTTCCCTGTATAGAGATCACATTTTTGAAGTATAGGTGTCTTTTCACAAGTTTCTTTGGTTTCAACTTGATTTTGTTTGGAGACAGTGCTTCTCAGAGGTACACATAGATTTCTATGGCTAAACTTATTGATAAAAACTGAAATCTTCCGCTGATGCATCACGGAGACTGCATTCATCTGTCAATGGGAGTCTACACAATGAATCTTTCTAGCAGCATAAAGCCAGAAAATAAAATCTTAGCTGCTAGAAGAGACTGGGCTCAAGCACCATGTGCTGCAGTAACTAACAAGTATGATCACGTAGGTTAAAAAAGAAATGTTTGGCCAGAGCATATATGAAAGCATCATAAGTTTGGAGGAACAACCTATGTATTTGGAAGGTAGCTGAAGGAACTACACAAGGAGATGTTTCGCCATTCATGTCATTTAGGCTCTGCTCTTTTAAAGAGGTTTTACCACAAAAATGACTGAATGAATATTGAAGAAAGGCAGCATAGTGTGTTTCCAGCTGTGTAGCTGGAAAATCTTAGCAAGAGTTGCACATATTTAGACCTAGCTAGTTTACTGTCTGTAGAAAAAGGTTTTTATCAGGAAAGAGCACAGTGTTCTTCCTTCTTAAGGATATATTTCACATTCTAAACTGATTTATTTGATAAGATTGAATAAATTCTAGTTCACTAGCTTTGAAAGGAACAGAGTACGGTTAGTGACAGAGAATTTGCCTTGGCATTCAATGTTTATTTGCCATCAGCTACTTCCATATTAAATTGTTCCATTTACAAGCTAGTATATTTTTTTTTCTAAGTGCCTACTGCTCTGTCTAGTTGTGGAAAATGAAGCTTGATTGTTTATGACCTGCACTGCACTTCATCACTAACCTTAAGCAAATGTACAAGTTCTGGAATGAGAATAAAGCTTCACCAGTGGTGACATAGCATGAGGCAAAATATAATGCATATTACTGTTGCACACCTGTGCTGGCTTTCTCATGCTTGTTGAGATAAAAAGTTTGCTTTGCTAGCAGGAAAAATAGGTATGACTTAAGGGGCCGATATATTCTGATTGGCATAGCTCACTCATATTAACATTAATGAGCAATATGGATGTATATTGACAAGAGAGCAGACACTTTAGGAAGCACGTAAGTGCAGGAACAAGGGGACATTTTTATAGAGTCACTTTTCTGACCATAACAACCCTTGAACAGCCATATAATTGAACTTTTAGACTCTCTAAAAGAGTGCATAATGTGTTTGCATTGCTTAATAGCTGGCAAAAAATCTAGTGAGAAAGGCCAGGTCTGCTCTTGACCTCTGGGACAACAAGATGTCAGATTCTACCTACTTACTGTTAGACCTGTCCTCGGCAAAACACCTCTTGACACCCTTCCTGCACGCTTAACAGTTATCTTCCAGCTTTCATCTTTCCCGTGGAAATTAATAGTTAAAAATTCATTAGGAAGGAAGCTTTGTCACTTTCTGGAGACCTCAGATTTCTTTTTTTTTTAACCTTTCCAGTCTGGTTTTGAAGGCTGTAGATGCATGAAAGAAGGTAGGGGAAGAAGGGAAGGTTGCTGATCACTGGTTTTCTTCTGTCAACAGACCTTTCATGTTGCACCCCACACACTACAGAGCTGCTGGTAGGTTAGGTGGACCATGATGGCTGGATGTAAGGGGTCAGCTCACACGTTTTGGAACAGTGGTGAACAAGCAGCTCCTAACACCAAAAACTCTCCTCTGGGAAGCTGTTAGTTTGTGTTTATTAGACCCATCTGTGGTACGTGCAGAGGGGCAAAAAGGAGGGTCAAGTTGCGGCACCTGCAGTATGCCCATGTTCATGAAAATCATAGAATGGCTTGGGTTGGAAGAGACCTTAAAGATCATCTTGTTCCACCTCCCTTGCCATGCCACCCCCTAGATCAGGTTGCCCAGGGCGTTGTCCAACCTGGTCTTGAACACCTCCGGGGAAGGGGTATCCACAGCTTCTCTGGGCAAAATGAGAAGTCATGCTGCTGCTCAGATAACAGCTAGGAACCGTTGCCAGGGTAATTTAGACATTTTCAAAAGAAATGATGAAGGCGGAGAGCCTTTTGACACTTAATTCTCTGGTTCTTTTTCTTCAGATGCACAATATCTGTCCAATTTCTCACTGAGAGTTAGATCCTGATTTTCTAACTTGACTGGATAAGGCAACTAGCCAGAAGAAGTAAGAGATCAGCTGAGGAAGTTTTAAAACTAGGTTTACTGGGGAGCCTCAGGCTCCTTCTGGCTTTTCAGGCTGCAGCAGTAGCCAAGAACATTTATTCCCATTTCCACTTGGCAAAGAATGTTTTTATTTTTATTTTTTTTTCCAGATACGGGTATCATTGTTGTTACTTCTTTTCTGTCTTTCCCAAATTCAGTTACTGAAAAGCTGCTTTCTGGATGCCTTTGGCTAATACTCTTGAGTGTCCGTTTAAAACAGATGGACACAGATTTGATGTATAACAGCTTTTTGGTTTTGTGACAAATCTGACCTGGTTGAACCTGAATGAGACAGTTGAAATTATGTTTTTATTTATTATTTTATTATTTTATTTTTAAAGGCATTTTATTCTACATCCAAAGAAAAAAGCTTAAATAGTTTTGGATTCTTTTTCTCTTGTTTTAATAACTATCCTTTTGCAATCACGACACATTTTCATTTTTAGTAGAAAAAAGCAATTTGGAATCTCTATTTGAAAATGCTAAAAAATGTTTTAAAATTAAAAACAAAACAAAACAAACAAACAAAAAAACAACCTCCTTCCTGCTCTTTCAGGCCCAGAACAGAAGCTGTCTCCATTGCCCATGACCCCCTACCACCAGAGGCTGTGCTGCAGGCCGGGGCAGGCCGTGTAGGCCGACCTGGCAATGGGGGCTAGCACTGATGCTGCCATGAGTGCCATTGTGGCTTTTATGGTCCCACACATGCCACTGCTGAGCTCCGTAGCCTCGCTAAATTGATTTCCATAATTTTCCAGGTTCACCTTGATGTGCTGTATTTCTGGCTATGGAGCTTCTGTGGTTACGGTCTAGGCAAGGTGTGATTAAAGAAGAGGTACTTATGCCTATGGCTCCTCTGGTGATTTTATCAGACTCTAACCTCTTTATCCGAAATTTATCTGTGGAGAAAACCTTTGCTAAACATAGCTATTGCACTGGCATCTGCATAAATGCATAGCCAGCCTGAATCAGAGGGGTCTGACAGCCCCCCATGCTTTCATGGCATGCTGACCCTAAGCTGTGCCTGTCCCAGGAAGATGTGTGGCACAAGTGAAATCCCTGTGCACACCAAAGGACTCGATGTATATTACTGTGTATGTATTTTGGTTGCTTGCTTCAGACCACCTCAGCATGCCCCCGTGGGCAGAACCTGCACGAGCAGCTGGAGCCCATGAGAGCACTCCCAGGCTCTGTCTCCCAGTTTATGGTCACCCGAAATCTGGTTTGCGTTACCTGAGGCTGCTCCTCAGTGTGAACCATGGGTGCAGAAAGGAGGACAACTGTCTCCCCTCTGTACTTCAAAGGTGCGTCCCCCCTCCAAGCTGTAGCATAAGCATCCAGACCACGCGACCTCAGCTGCCTCAGCAGGGGTGTGTGCACCCACCAGGGTTAGGAGATGGCAGGTGCCTACCTGGCTCCCCAGCCAGCTGACAGGAGGACCACAACCTCCGGATGGCCTCTGGGAACTTCTGCTGGGAGCGGGCACAGGGGCCACCACCACCAATGCTCGCCAGGGAGGAACACCACCGCTCTGCAGTGCTAGCACGGGGCCACGCACTGCTGCTCTCCTGGTCCTCCCCTGGTCCTCCTCTGCAGCTCTTGTGTCACTGTGACTCTTGTCTAGAGAAGTTGCATCCTACCTTCCTCTTGTCCTGCTGAGTTTCACCAACTTTCGGGTAAGTTGCAAAGCCTTGTTACTTTTTCCAGTGTATCTACTTGGGGATGGCTTCCTGACACATTTGAGGTCCTGTGTCATTTGGAAACACTGAGCTAGTTTAGTTAACATTTAAATTTTTCTTGGATTTATAATCGTTCTCATGTGTCAAGAGGTCAGCTAAGACAGCTTTTTAAGCTGGAAAAGCTAGCAACAAATCCAATCAAGTGAATATCCTTCGGTTTCAATGGCTTTTCCTCTCCTTGTTTCAAGCCCAGAAGGAGGCCTTAAAGTTGATGAGAAGATAAATTCAATTATACTTAAAGCCGACTTTGGCTCTTAGCTCTCATACTACCTTTCCCCATCTTTACCATCCATCCTATTGCAATCGTTTAAATTTGCCCCAATAGTGGTTTGCCTATTAGCTTTGCTAATGAATTTACTAGTGCAAAAGACCACTTGCAGGGCTGTCCTAAACATAATGAATGTAATTATTTAGCACAAAACTAGGGCAGCATCTTTTTCTCTCTTGACAAGAATAATTCTTTATTCTCTCATTAGCTATGTGCCTTGGTTTCAGTAAACTAGTTATTGACCTGCTCATTTAAGGAGCTTCACTCTAAATGCTTCTTCCCTTATTTAACTCAGACAAGTTCCTATAATTTCCCCTCACCATGCAGTGCTAGCCTGTAAAATGTAACCATTGTTCATTTGTTGTGAAGAAAGCTGGAAGACAGGAAGCTATTCTTAGATGGATGCTCAGCCTCCCGAGCCCTGCTTGCTTGTCCCTGGTTATAATGGATACAAAACTGTATGGGGCTTAGTAGACATCATGTAAACTCTATAGGAAATCTGAGCCAATGAATCATGGAGACAGACCCCTACTGAGCATTGTGTGTCTGAACAGACTGCAAATAGATAGAAAAGCAGCTTAAGCAAGTGGCTTTTATATGACAAGAATGCATAAATTAGAAATGAATTGAGAGTATCTGTTGTTTTAAGGCAGTTGGATTTTTACTTTCAGTACCATTGCGCTGTTATAACAAACCACTAATTGCTCAGGCTGCGCTGGAGGCTGATGCAGGATATTTTGCATGTGCGTGGTTTCTGTCACTCCACGCCTTGTGCCCTTCATTGCATGGGCTCTGTGCGGCAGCCCAGCAGTGCCATCCCCAGCTGCTCCCCTTGTCCAGGACTGACTGCTGGGCATCCTTGGAGGTTCCCACCCAGAGCACAGCAGAAGCACCTGGCGAAAGCTCACTCCAGCTGTGTCAGGGCTTCCAGGGCCTTGTCATCTCCCAGCCAGGGTGTGTGCTGGAGCTGTGGTGTGGTGGAAGCACCCCTCTCCGTTTGGCAGCAGACTCGCATCTCTGGGCATGGAGGAGGCTGAAGCTGCACCCACCATGGCCTCAGCAGCTGCAATCACCTCTGCTCTGCAGCTGTGAATGGTGGTGAGTCAGGGAAAAAAGCACTGCTGGGGTTAAGGGCTCCATGCAACGACCGAGCACAGTTTTGTTGCTTGCTTTTTGAATGTTTTCTGGCTTTTTTTTTTTAGTACCTTTTTTTTTATTAACTTTGCCATTTCCTAAGATTAAATATCCTGTCTATAATTGTTCACAGATTGTGATAATCATCTGCGGGCAGATGGCCCATAGTCTGTGGTCCAGCAATTGTAGGAAAGAGATAGAGAGCAGCCCTTGGTTATGTTTAGAAATATAGGAGCTGCAGTGTTGCTGTTTCTCGTGGCCCAGTATGGGCTGTAGCACGTCCTGCTCGGTTATCCTCTGAGTCATCTGTGCCAGAAGAAAAAAAGGAAGTCCCTGGCTATATTTAATCTGAATGTCCCCTGGTGTGGGCTGGTGCTGCCCTGAGCCACCTCAGGGTACCAGGGGCTGTCGGGAAGGGCTGTGTCTGTGGTGTCACCAACCTGCCAGACACCTCACCATGCCCTGCACCTCTTGGCAGCATTGTGTGTCCTGCATGCCACTGCCCCATCCAAAGTGCAGTTCAGCTTCACGTGAAATGCTCACAAAATCCTGCAATGTGCAGACCCTGTGGTTCTGGGAGCTTTCTTGGGAGCGGCAGTCGGGAAATAGACATCCTGATGTACATGTGACACGTCTGGTGGCTGCAGATGTCTGTGCTGTGCTAACTGCAGTACGTCTGTGGAAAGGGGGGTTGCGTAATGTAAAAAAGCATCAGGTTTTGTTTGTGAATATAAATTCCAAACCTACCCACTGCAGAAAGTCAGTGCAAGTTATTCATGCTTCAGAAAGGAAAATAAGGTGCTGTATTTTAGCTGCCTCATTTTCTCAAAATTATTCTTAAAAATCTAATGTTTTAATAGAAAAGCTTTTAGGGTAAGTATTTGCTATGAGGCAGCTTACTTGCAAGGTGTTTTTCCATTTCTGCTTGGTAGATTCAGAAAATAAATGCTTTATTTTAGCCTAGCATTTGTCTGTTTGAATGTAATTGTGCTGCAAAAACTTAGCAATAAACACCTTCACCTTAGGGAAAGCTGGTTAACAATTTCATTGCATTTTTATGTTTGAATAATGATGCTTTAATATATCTTTTCTCAACTGTAATTTCCACCATCCTTAAAAGAACAACTTGGCTTCACAGTGCATGAATTCTAAGCTAAAAAAGAGACAAATTAGGACAAAGCCTGTTGGCAGTAGAGAATGGGCAGCAGGACAAGATGGTATGACTAAAAAATACTGTTCAAAGCAGCAAGGTTTTCAGCCTGAGATTTAGAAGGCTTTCTGGCTTAATTCTGTTCAAAACTGTTTAATTACAGCTTCTGTGGGGCTTATTGGTGTGTGTTAGGCTGCAGGATACGGTCTGGGTTCCCAGGTCATGACTCATGGAGTTGCCTATGGTTGTGTGGTTCTGCAGAAATAGTGGAGATATGCACATGTAAAAATGGTGTACCGGGCACTGTATCAGTCTTTACTGGTCTGAAAAAAATAAAATAAATATGCATTTGTCAGATCTTGATGAGGGAATTGCATGAGCTACTTCTTGACTTGCTGCTCCCTGAAATGCAGAACTAAATTTGAATGACAGCTTTTTTTCTAACGGCACCAAGGTTCATTTGTAATGTCAGAAGCTGATATGAGGGCAGTGCATATGTAACATGATCCCCTCCAGTCCTTGGTACAGTGAGTGTGGTGCTCTGGCATTATGTTTTTCCATTTCGTCTGTACATTTCTAGCTCTGATAGCCTGCAAAACTTTCTTTGCAAATCTTCATTAGTTAGTTCACATGAGATGTGGGTAAGGAAAGAAAGAAGGGAGATTGAATCCTGGTCCTTCAATCCTACTTAGAACCTTTTTCTCTTTCTTAAGTCACCATTTCTGTATGAAAAATGATTTGGCAGTGAAATATTATGGTGTAAATTGCGAGAGGAAGATTAATACATCTTCCATCTTGACAAGTTTTCCCACTGTGTCATTAATATTGAGACCCTAAGTTTAGCTTGTTTTTAGCAGCTTGATGTAACTCAAAGAAACGTGGGGTTAGTTTCATTTGATGCACACACTCATAGACTGTTCTTTCGTGCAGGTTTAGTTAGATTTATTTATCTCCATTTTAACAAAATTAACTGTGTATCAAGTAATCACCTGTCACATACTTACAGAACTCCCACAATTTCATAATTGCTAAAATGAAGAACAGGACAAAGCACAATGTGTGTGTTGGGAGACAGTGCAGTCTTACAAAGCTAGTCTGTGCAAGACAGAAGTGGGATAAAGGCAAGGGGAAAATGTATTCCCCAAGATTTATATTTGAAAATTGAACACAAAAGATGAAGGGCCTGGGATCATTTTCTCTTCTAGAGGGAATGTCCTTTTTGAGGGTTAAGGTGCAAGCTGTTTCTTCATCTCTAGCAGTGGTCTTTGCCTCCCACCCACTAAGAGAAGAAAGTGCCCTGCGACACCATGCAGACCTTTGGTGAAGTTGCCTCTTTCAGTTGCACTTCAGGAAGCCTTTTCTTGTTCCAGCTTGTGAGGCTCTTGGGTAGTCTCATTGGAGCTGCTATTTCCAGTCTCATTGTCCACCTCTGGTGTGGTACGTGAGCCGGGACCCGCCGTACGGTGGAGACCACAGGAGCGCGTGTCCCCCTGTTGCAGACACTGTATTTTTCAGTGGAGAGTGGAAGGGGAGACAAAAAGCCTTGTAATTGCAAAGGCTTATGATGTGTGCTGTGTGATAACCTTGAATCCGTGATTTCTTTTCATCTCTGCAGATACATATTTGTATCTAAACCCATCTTTTCAAGCTCCTCTCACTTGACTGATCATTTCTTGGTATCCCAGGAGAAGGGGGTCATCAGGGCACAGAGGAGGAGCCAAAATAGCAATATTATACATCACATAAACACTTTAAGAATTGGTGAATGAACGCAACGTGCTTTGCTCCAATACTTATCAAACAGAAAGAGGAATCTGTCTCGGCATGCTGTAGGATGATCATTAATTTTTAATAGTGTTAATGTTTATTAGTGACAGATGATTGACTTTAAGTGCCTTATGAATAATAAATAAATGATGTGGATTTTGGGCATCTGCCTCAGACTTGTATGCAAAGCCAGTGGGACTAACCTTTGCAGTTTTAGAGGAGCGTAGCTTTGATTCCTGGACATATGCTGTGACACAAGCCGTAAGGCTTCTCAGATTTTTAGCTCCGATAAACCTGAAAGGCCTCTCTGGCCTCTTTGTGAGACCACATCGATTGTTCGGTGGCTTTAGGATGACAGGGAAGCTCCTTGCAGCTCTTTTGGCTAATGTGGGACTGCTGGAAGGTGCATTATTCACTCTGAGGCTCTGCTGGATTTCATAACACTTAAACACCTGTGTCCATCAAACAGAACACACAGGATCTCAGCTAGAGCTGTTCTTGACTTTGTAATTTCATTGACTGACAGTTTAATATCTATTTATTTTCACATCTGACTCCAGTAGAGACAGGCTGGCATCCTGAATGTCAGGATATTATGCTGACAACTGTTTTTTCATTACTATAGGAAAAAAGAAAAAGAAAAAGAAAAAAAAAAGATTCTTCATAAGTAGAGAGGTTCTTTTCAAGCACAGCAACCATAATAAAGACCAAATTATACTTCATATAAAATTGGTGGTAACTAGTGATAGGCACATATTTATGTGTACGTATTTATAAAGGAACAAGGGCATATGGTTTTAGACTTTCTAGTAATCTGTTTCTTACTTTTATACTCTGAAATGCTATTTAATTATATTGTTTAAAAAACTGGAATAACTGTCTTTACCATGGACTCTCGTAAACTATCTTTGCTAAAATGAAATGTTTAAAATCAGTTTATTTTGATCCAATTTTGTTTGCTTTCTAAACAGAAACAAGTGGTTTATCCCATCTAAATTCTACAGTATTGAAATTATTTAAGAGAACATTTCAAGAAGAGAAAAGAGAAATGTGCATGTCTCAGCGAGGCTGTGCTGATATTTAGAGAAAAGAGCGTAAATCTGCTTCCATATTGGGTACTGGCCAAGTCACTGATGATTCTGTAATAATGTTCTCCAGATGTGAGGCAGTTAAACCAGACCAAAATGGCTGCTGCAAACTTGCTGCCATTCAGCTCATGCTATATAAACAGAAAATTTGTATTTAATTCCACTTTAGTTCAATGGATTGTGATTAATATTGTTATTATCCCGATTCACTTTATAGACCTGGCTCTTCTGGGTTTTCTCAGAGCACAGCACTACACATCAGCCCTGGTTACATGGTATACCCGACAGGGATATCTGATGCAGTTGCATTCCCTGAACTACTGGGTGCTCCAGCAGCGGGTAAGAAACACAACAGTGCTCGGTAAAACATTTAGAGAGACTGAAATTGAATTCCATCCTATCCAAGAAAATATGTGAGCTCCTGCTGTCACTGGGGAGACACGTTGGTATGGAGAGCAGGTTTCTGCATCGCACGCTCAGGTACAATTGCCCAAAGTCCACCTGAAGAGAAACTTGGGTGCTGCACATTGCTTGAGCCTGCCTCATAGTGACAGTGTGTCTTGTTTTTCCCCAGGAGCTGTCTGGGATGCAGCCACCTTATTGTCATCAGCCACCCAAATACCTTCAAAAATCAGTCTTCTGGTGGACTCTGCCTTGCTTTACCATGCCAATAAAGACATAGATGGACCCATATTGGTGATCAAAGGTAAAGAGAAGCACCGTGTTGGCACATTTTGAGCATATAACCAGCAGGGTGAGATTTTGCATGCTAGAAGCAGAGAAGATTTCTGCACAGCTAATCAAAGGGGGCAATATTTTAAATACTGGTAAAGGCTTGGTGCTCTGCTTGCATTTACCAGTGTCAAGACAAATGGGAATAGCAAGGACAAATGGGAATCTCACATGATCACAATGTTTCTATTTATATACACATAAAATAGAACAGGGTTTTAAAAGCTAATGCAATTTTCTATTATAATGATACCCTTAATAACAATATGGTTTCACTGCAGAGATATAAACAAATATAATAGAAATGAGATAATGCTATGAAATAGATGCATTATTTTTGGAATTTGAAGGACACTTGCCAGAAAACATTTACCAACTTATGCAATCCACAGCAAATGAAATAAAAACTTCGCTTCTGCTGTTGCCTGGATATAATGTATTTATTGTGCAGTTTCCTTATCGCTGTGGATTTCTAACATAATTAGTTGTTTCTGTTGTCTAGTGTACAATATCTGACCTAGAATTTACCAGAACTCACAAAACAAATGTTGAAATAAGAAGAAAGATAATACTTTTTTTAATTCATTGAAAGATGCAATGCTGATAGTTTGTTTCCACACTAGAGCTACCCACCAGCGTTAGATATGCTGTGATTATCTCATGTATTTTATTGAAGTCTTATGTTTAGATTTTGCATATACTTTCCTGCCAGCTGAATTGAAATGAACTGCAATATCCAATTAAAAATTATTTTTTTCTGCTTTAGATTCCTAATGTTAAAAATATTGTAGTTGAAATAAGAGCTGACCTGAACCTAAAACACATCCTATGATCATGTTGTAACTAGCATGTGTTTATGGAAAATATTAGACTTTCCTCTTATTATTTAATCCATCCTTTCTGTCTTTTCTTCTGTTTTGGTGGCTTTTAATTTGGTTCTTTGCTGACTGTGTGCTACTTTTAATCATCTAACAGCATTTTATCACATAAGTGACCATGTCTTTCTCTTTCGTTATGAAATACTAAAAATAGGAGTGCATAAACAGGTTGCTGGATGATGTTTATTACTGAACTTATGCTTACCATGTCTTCACTTGTCTATGTTGTCGGAATGCAGGCAATCTGTTCTGATTCACACGTGTAATGAGTTGAAGCTAGTGCAGAGCATCCCCGTACTCCTGGGGCTGTGCCTGCCTCTTGGGACTCTCATTTCCTTCCCTTTGGGGCTGTGGGATGCCTGAAGAAAGGGACCCACTGCCGGTAGGGTGGCTGGGCGGTGGCATGCGTTGCCTGGGGCAGGCAGGTCCCCAGCATGGAAAGTGAATGCTGCATGGTAAGAAAACATAGCATTAAAAAATGAAGGGTTGCTTGTGTCTTTGTTATCGCTGGGTGACCCCTCTGTCTTTCTGCCCAGTTGAAGGGCATCAGGTTGGGAACCTCTCTCCTCCTCCTTTTTTCCTTCTTGCTCCTGTCCTCTGTGGGCTGGCAGGGTGCAATGTGCAATGCTGCACACTCAGCCCTGCAGCAGTAGCTGAGGCTCCGGCATGCTGGCGTGCCTTGCTGCCTGGGGAGATGGTTGCAATAGCGACACTTGAGAGAATCAATACGTCTACCTGTACTCGAGCCCCTCTGCCTTTAACGCAACAGATTTATTATTTTTTTTTTCTGGTGCTCCCAGTTGTCTTCATTTCACAGATTATCAAGGCAATATAGCACAGATGCTCTCCTTATTATAAAAAATGTGGTTAGGTATGTAAAATGTCAGTCTGGATGCTTCCCTTGCCTGTGTGATGCAGGTTTAAATCTGAGGCTGGGCATGTGATTCCAACTTGCCTTGAGCGTAATAAGGAAGTAATTACTCAGCTGTTGAGAAAGGTCCTAATATCATTACAGATAACCTGAATGTCCAGGCAATATCTGGATATTATTTGAAATGGTTTCAAAATACATTTAAAAAAAATAATAAATGTCACATTCAAATCACATGGAAATAATACGAGTTATCGTAAAAAGTGTTATGAGATAATTCTAAATGTCAGTTTAGCATATTTTAGCCTATTGGATCTTTAAACAGAGTTGAATAACATCTTTCATGAAGTAAATGTCTTTTTGGTAAAACTGAAAGGGACAATAATATTTAAAGGTCAGTTAACATGGAGAGTTGGTTCTAGTTATTATTATTAAAGATCCAGCTGTATTAGCTTTACACAACATTACCCCACAAATCCTTATTAAAACTGTAAGAGCAAACCACATCTTTCTCTCCCTCCCTCCTTCCTGCCATGACTGCGAGATCTTTGGTTCGACTCTCTCTTTTTTGTGCAGAACAATTTCACTAGTGAATAGTGCCGGATGATCCTCGCCCTGCTGCTGCCACAGTGCATCCAAAGGAGTCATACATTATAGTTCCTGTCAATGCTGTGAACGAGAGAAAAACCTCTCATTTCTACCTTACGTTTCAGCCTCCCGCATATGATACGAGCCACCCTGCAAGCAATTGTTTAATAGTTTGGAGCTGCTTAGGAAATGGTAGTTGATTTCAATTTTTTATTTAAAGAAGAAGTCGCGGTGGTGTATTGTACGGCTGCTACTGCATTTAATTGAAAACAGGCAGGCTGTCTGTCTGCCCATCTAGCTGCCTGTCCATCTGTGACGAATTGGTATTAATAGCCTGCAAAATGCAGTGATTCACTGAGGCACGAGCACCCCTCCGCCCCCTGGCACTTGCCTGCCAAGGAGCTGCTGGCAGGGAGCGCGTCCTTGTGCCATGCCCCCTGCCCACGGTGGGCAGCCGTGAGGGCACTGCTGGGGGCAGCCCTGCCCACAGCTCTGTCGCCTTGCCCCGTGTTTGAGTTGTGCTCTGCCTGGGTAGACTGGCCCCCAGCACCTCAGTCCCCTCCTTGCAGGAGCTGAGGAGCATAAAAGGTGGCCAGCTGACTGCGGCTAGCCATGGCTGGCTTCTCAACGTGCTGGCAGAGGTGTGAGCTGTAGGGCAGCCTCAGTGCATGGGCAGAGGGTTTGCTCTGAGTTCGTGTGCGGGTCTGGATGTTGCTCTGTGCTGAGCCTGTTGCAAGCTGGCCCTGGACAAAGTGGTGGCGAGTTGCTGGAGCCTGGGGCTCCCTGGTGGGAAGTGGCCAATGCAGCAGCCAGTCGGTAAGGTGGCATCCGAGGAGACCCCACTGCCTGGCAGTTCTTCTCCTAAGAAACCTCAGAAATGTATAGTGTCTATTTCCACAAAACCAGAAATGTGAAGTAACATTACATAAATGGAAGGGTTGTCAACGAGCTGCAGTTTTGGTGTGACACACCAGTGCCATTGCCTCACCTGTTAGTCATGGACGCCAGGTTCGGCGGGCAGTGCTGCCACGAGGTAGGCTCGTGGAGGAGGTGTTGGTCCAAGTGTAACAGCGCTGCCTGCAAACATTGCCGTTTGTGTTGCGTTGTTCCTTCAGCAAATGTGTTTGGTGTTTCTTGCTTTAGGTAGGTGCTGTTCAGGAGTGCAGCAAAACATTTGCATCTCACCCGGAGAGGCAGGTTGCTGCTGGGTGCGGAGCTGGGTCCGTGAAAGGGGCCACCACCGGTCCCTCCTGGTGGGGACAGGCACTGCTGCAGGTGGCCAAGAGGGCTGCTGGCTGCTGCCCCGTGTGAACATGTTGGGGACAGGAGGTGGGCACAGGTGGGAAAGGGACAGGGCAGTGTCCCGCCGGCAGCTGCAGGGTGCTCATCCGCCCTCTCTCCCGCTGGTAGGCGCTCTGTGCCCTGCCCTCTGGATGTGAGGGAGAAAATGCTGTTATAGTTGAAATGCTTTTATTTGTGAAATATTAACTTTGTGTAATATATATTCAAAAGCAGATACTCATTTAAAGGTTATATTTAATATAGTGCTGCACCAGTTTTTCTATTTTATTATTATTTTCTTATACGTCTTTCCACTTTCAGAGGCAATGCTCCAGTGACTACTGCAATATAATAGCTGCTTTCTCTCTCACTACACAATTTGACAGCATTTATTCTTTCCTTCAGTGAACATAATTACTTCACATATGGAACCTGTGATAGCCTACAGGCATCTGAGAGAAACCAGAATCATACAATCTGTCCCCTTTGTGAGCTTAATTTACATTCACAAGTGTCATTTTAATAGTGCTGGCAACATGTAGGATAAAAATTACAGGTCAGCTGCAGCATGTCACAGGGAACTGTGCTTAAGTCAATAACATGGTATTATTACATTCTGGATAATTTTACAAGGTAGATCTCACAGGAGGAATTTGACCCCTATTTCTTTAGTTTTCTGCCTTTTGGTTTTCTCCATAAAGTAATTCATTTAGAAATGAATGTTGCAAAGCTGCAAACACATTGATGTAGAGGTTATTCTGTAGTAGGCGTTTCCAAATCTGAAAGCAACACCTTTCACTTACAGTAACTTGTAGCAGCACTTACACCGTACATCTGGCATATTTTAAGATTCTTACTGGTAATTCTTGATTTTTTTCCTGATTTGTGTAATCAAGACACCAAGGGTCATAGTCTTCTGTCTTTTAATTTCATACGGTTGACAGAAGCTTCAGCTTTCTGCAAGCGATTAGTATATAGCCAGCTAAAGCAGTATCAGCCTAGGTGTTTTACAGACATTTTGTCAGAGAAAAATAGTGAGTGTCCCAGAGACATGTCGTGTGCAGAGCTATGTAGAATACCTCATTTAATTTATGTTTTTATAATGTCTAAAAGTAATACCTAATTTCTCAGCCTGGCATCTGTAATATAAAGTTAGGTGCAATAAGCAATCTATTAATAGATAAATAAACACTGATTATTTTTAATAAAAATCCAGTTTTGGGTACAGAGTCAAATCCAAACATAAAATCAGACTCAGCATTACTGATTACTTTCTGTTTTTTAAAAAATCTGTACTTGACTGCAGTTTAAGTAAGTTTTCGAAGTTTGTTTAAGGGAAGTGCTCAAAGTCTTGTGTAGTTTCACTGTAGTAGTCTAATGTTCAGAAAGTCCATATATGTACAGACAGGGAAAACACATCCCCAGGTGCATCCCTATATTCAGGCATACCCACACACGCTCATTCTGAGTCATACATTCATTCACTCCCCCTGAAATTTGCATCCCTGTCTTGGTGTAAGCACTTTTACTTATTTAAGCAACACAAGGGGAAATCAATCTTTTATTTAATGATGCGTTTTCTTATCGCCAACAGTGTTGGAATTTGAGTGCAGAACACCATTTTTAATTAAAAAAAATAAAAAATAAACACAAAGCATTTTGTTCCTTTGAGGAGGCTAGGCAGATCATACTTGTATGTTTGTCTATTGAAAAAGTGTGACAAACCAACAGCAAGGAATTGGAATGACCTCCATGTATTTTCTTGGTGAGCCTTCTTCTGGAGTACTCTGTCAAGTGAAAGGATGGTGAAAAAATTCAAGTAGGTTTAAAAGAATGGAAGGAATGATTTGAGGTCTGGGAATTGTGATTGTACAATGAGAGCCAGGTCAGTCTATTAACTCAGCTACGTGTACTTACGTCCAGTGAAGATGCCTGCTACCTGAGGACTTGGAACACGTCCCAGGATGTGAAAAATATGTATAGAAAGATCTAATGATTGCAATTAAAGATAGGAAAATGTAAAATTGGTAAGTAACACATTTTTGAGAGTGAGATAATTAGGCATTGGGAAGGACTTCTGTTGGGACTGGTGGATGACCTATCAAAATTGCATGGCTTTGTAGAAGATGTGCCCCACTCTAGAAGGCATGTCCTATACAGAGAGGCTGAGTGCACTTGGTTTGTTCAGTCTGGAGAAGAGAAGGCTGAGAGGTGACTCCATTGCTCTCTGCGATGTCCTGAAGCAGGGAAGACCACAGGGAAGTGCTGCTGGCCCCTGCTCCCTGGGAATTGATGACAGGACACAAGGGACAGCACAAAGCTGCGCCAGAGGAGGTTCAGATTGGGTACGAGGAAGGGTTTCTGTAATGTGAGGATGGTCAAATGCTGGAACAGGCTTCTCAGAAAGGTGGTTGATGCCCAGTGCCTGACAGTGTTCAAGAGGCATTGGGACAGTACCCTCAATAGTATGCTTTAACTTTGGTTAGCCCTGAAGTGGTCACGCAGTTGGACTTGATGATCTTTGCAGGTCCCTTCCAATGATCAATTCTAATTCACTCAGCTGGTGGCCTGATGTTGGAGGCCAGTGGGTTCCATTTCATTGCTCCTATTTTACAGGTAAGACCGACTGTAGCTATTCCTCCAGGTCTTAGTCCTTCTGAAACTATACAGCCAAGCTCTGAAGTATTTGACCAGCCTTTGTAACTGTATATTTATTGTGTTCTTCAGAGCCTGGAATGGCAAAGTGCTTGCCTTTCTGATATTCTTTACCACAGCAGAAGGTTCCAGTTTTGTTTTCAACTCTCAGTTGCTGCAAGGCTGTAGGTTAGGAAGCAGGAGCTACAGGAGGTACGCTGGAGATATTTTTTCTTCCACTGGAGCACTCCCTCACCCCACACACCCCCTTTTAGCAACTAAATCCTGTGGCCGAGGTATACAGTAGCTTATTTGCATGTATCAGTATTTTATGTGCCTGATGATCTACTGACTAAAGTGTTTTACCCATGAAATATTTGAAAGATAACAATTTTCATTCTTTATGATGATTTGATATGATCTACAGTTCAGTTGCAGATGTAATATTGTTAGTTCATCAGGAGATGTGCTAGACTGTCTTGTTCTCCTCTCCTTCAGCTTCCATCTTCCCCCTCAGCTGACATTAAGGTTTATTGCTTGTGTGATTAATGGTTCCCATGTCTGGTTTTCCTATTTTGAAAAGGGGAAGAAAAAAAAAAAAAGAAAGGCTTACAGGTGAGGCTTTGCAGACAGGAGAAAACCAAGTACGAGGCTCTGCCTATGAAGTGGTGGTGGCATGCAGGCCTGTGGGCATAATCTGTCAATGTTGCTTTAGTGAAGTGAATGAATCCTTATGGTGCTACTGCCAGCACGGAGTTTCTCCTGTGCTAAGAAAAGCCATGTGCTGGGCTGGGGACGCAGCACCAGGCTGTGTTTGCCACGCAGCGTGCTGTGCCCACTTCCCGCCCTCCTCCCTTGTGTGCAGCGGTGTGACGGGCAAAGAAGTCCTGAGGAGAACAGGCGGTCTTTCATACTGTGTTTTCTGAGAGATGGATAAATCTACAGATTATGTGTGTGCCGTTTTAGTTTATCATATAGAGGATGAGGCTGAACAGAATCTGTAGTTAATATGAAATTTAAAAAGATGCAGTGTTTTTTTCTCCAAAGCTGACATACAATCTTCTTTCCCTTAGTTCTTCTCCTCCTCCAAAAAAAAAAAAAAAAAAAAAACCCTGCCAAGCTCTTGTCTCTGATTTGTTCATAAATACAATATCAAACACCTCCTCTGTGCCTCTGATGTACATTAGAGAGTCCGCGTGCCACTGTGCTGATTCATCTGGAGGATGCCCTGCCAGAGAGTGGCTTGGCACAGTGTGGTACAGGAGAGGAAACTGATAGTGAGAAAAGCAGAGGCAACAGCATAATTATGAAGGATTTTTCCCCCTCGTGGTTATTTATTCTTTTTTTCCATCTTTCCCTGGGTTATTTCTCTTCTCAAAATGAAAATAACCTGGCAAGAAAACAGTGTTTCCACTCCCATCATTTTTTAGGCAGGCAACATCAGGCATGTTTTTTTTTTTAAGTGCTAACTGAAGGATGATTATTCACCGCTATTTTTTGTGGAAGCAAGCAGGCTTGTTAACTGTGGTGATGTTTTTAATGGTTCTATGGTGTCCCTGTGTCATTATTGCTTGATTTATCTGTGTCTAAAGGATTATTTTGTTGAAAAACTTACTATGGATCTTGTGGTTAGGGCTGACTTCATATGCGTACAAACACGTGTGTGAAATTGTATGAAAAGAAGGGACACAACTGTTAAGATACTTCTGTTTTCGGCTTTTGACTCTGTGTTATAAAATAGAAACTGTAGCCTTGAATTTCCATGCTTTAAAGTGGCTGGCTTCAAAGAGGAATTTCGTAATTAAGAGCAGCTCAGCTACAGCTATCCTACAGCGTGAATCTGTGTACTCCCTCTCCTACAAGTTCCTGACTCACCTTCTGTCATCCCCCTGCTTCTTCCTGCGGGACTGCTGCTTGCGGCCCTCACCTCCCCACTGTCCCACCCAGGGGACGTGTGCCGAACTCTCTGCCACCCCTTGCTGCTGTTGCGAGGCCAGCCATAGCCCTACTGTCACCCGCACCGTCCTCGCCTCCTTCTCCTACCCAGTGGAAGGCACACACACACACACAGTGATGCTGGCAGCACCTGGCTACCAGCACCAAGTCTCATCCCTTCTACCAAAGTCTCATGGTCACGCTGTCTGGCGTGCTTGCTGCTGGACTGCACGTAACCAGCTGCGCTGTAGGGGATTTTTAATCCTATGCTGAGCCTCTGCCTTTTGTGTGTGGCTGTCGTGGGTCTTTGAAGGGTTATAGCCAGCGTGCCAGTGTGGTGGTAGCGCAGTTGTTGAGTCTGCGGTGTCAGCCCAGCACTGTGGGGATGGGGAGAAGCAGGTTTTCCCCCATTTTAGTTTAACAAAGGCATGTTGGGCTGCTGGGCTTGCAGTGGCTCAGAGCTGCAGCTGCCCAGCATATCCAGCTCCTGCTCCGCCCGGCTCTTTGGGAACCCAGAACCTTTTCAGCACCACGTCCACAACGGCCAGTTTGTTGTATTAAATCCAGGCCAGGAGGCTGAAGTTGTATAGATAAAAGGAACAAAGTGCCTTATTCCAGGTGGGTCCCCCACATTAAGTTGGCTGTCCAAAAGCACCTCGTTCTGTGGACAGAGACTAGGGAAGGGGAAGACAGAGCACATTTTAGGGCCACTTTGGAGACCTTTAGGTGGGTTGTGGCCATTTAGTCTTCAATAAAACATGAACTCTTGCCATGGCAACCCTGGTGGCACATGGTGTGTGCGCTGCCTCTAAGGCCGTAACGCAGGCAGGCCTCTGAGACTGCCAGCGCCGTAACACAGGCAGCAGGCAGGCGATCCCCGCAGAAAGTCTCACAAACATGCAGAAGGAGATGTACAAGCAAACGGCCTCGCTTCAGGAAACGTCCGTGTTTTCCCAGCGTGGGTGTAGGAGGTGGCACAGCGTGCTGCCGGGTGCCGCGGCTCTGCTGACGCATGCTGCTGGAAATGGGATGGCGTGTGTGGTGGGATGGCGGTAGGGAGTCACCACCACCCTGAGCACCCTGCCAGGGACCCCCGTGTGTTTTCCTTAATCCCCACTTAACCTGCAGAAAGAAGCAAACTGTTTTGCAGTGCCTCTGTTCCTCAGGAGGTCTCGGGGATGTTTAACATCATCTTCTGCGGCGTTCTGTGCTGTTACCCCTAGGGCAGGCTGGGCCCCCCCACGATAAGTGGGTTTGGATCCGAAGCGCTGCTAGATCGGCCTCCTGGAAAAAGGATGCTCCGCCTGGTAAAATTTGAAACAAAATGTTTGTTGAGGAAGTATTAGATTAGTCACAGATTAATTACGATAGTCAAGTATTATTCATCTGTAATAAGAGTGAATTCTTCACTCAAGATTCATAGCAAAATAACATTATTTTTCAAACAGAAGTAATTTAAATTGAAGTAAGACCTTCTAATACCACCATCTGTACAAGTAAATTACTTTCAGAGTAATTAAATATGCATATCTGGGCTGTGTACTGTACTGATGAACCAAGTTTTATGGATGCAATATGCTTATAAATCCCTTAGGTATTAAATATGAAGAATCCATGGCATTTTGCATTCATATAACCATGAATAAGAAAAAAAAATATTTTGTCTGTTGCATAATTTGGGGGAATATAGTTTTATTAACTTTTCCTAGTTAATTAATATTTTTGCCAAATAGCAAATATGATCACCATATTTATTAGTTTGACATTTCACGGGGACTTAAAGCTCCATAAGATATTTTAACGTTGTATGTGTCTGAATTTATGATCGTGACACACTCACTTATCTTCTGCAGGTTCCCAGGAAGCAGAGCAACGCAGTGAAACTGAAATCATTATGTTGACTGAATTCGTTACCACTGGATTCGCCCCACCATGAAATAGCACTGTGCAGCCAATTGGGATTCATGGTCACAGCCCTTTATTGGATCATCAGGGTTTATAGTCCATAACAAATACAAATACAGAAAGGAACAATAACAGTATGATACATCTGACCTATTATCCCACCTTACCAGAATCTGTATCGTGAGTACCGAAATAGGACCAGCTGAATGCTTTCTGAGGGCTTTCTGTTATACAGACAAATGGGAGAGTCATGTATGAAATGGAAGCCATGTCTCCAAATGCAGCGCTCTTGGTGCGGTCTTTAATGACTAAAAGCCATCCTTATGCATACAACATGTCGTTTGTGATTTTTTAAAATAGTGGTTTGTAGGGAACCTTGGGAGCTTTGCTTGAAGCATGTGAACACTGCAGAAATATTTGGTTAGAGAAGTAACTGAAGTCGGTTCTGCAGAATACTTCAGAAGAAATCTGAAATCCCAGCAGATCACCCCTTTCAGAGAAGCAAACATGCCTGTCTACCTGCCACCAAAATGCGAGAGCGAACTCCAGCGTAAAAATACACAGTTGGCACAACCTCTGTTTGCAAGTCAGCCACTCTGTGCTACACAACATGGCTGATCCTTATATATTTTGTGAATCTAATGTCATTTTTGTCAATCTTTTGAAACATATGGAAGGTCTCTGTAGTAGAGAGATTTAATCTACCTATGACACTTTCACAGTTATCTGTTCAGGTTAATCTTGGGAGGCTGGTAATAGATATAGAATGTTAGATCAATTCTTTCTGTACTCCTATGGTAAAATAAAAAATGTTGATCTGAAACTCAGATAAGCAAGGAATCATGAGGGCTTGATTCCTCTTCTCTAAGCCTTGTACTAACATGTATGAACTATCTAAGACTTGTACTAACACGTAGGAAACAGCAAGATGTGTGTCCTAAAGGTCATGTCTTTGGGAGCTGTTTATGTATATTTTAGATCATATTTCATGGTAGACGGAGGTGCATGTTTATATGCTGAAGCGAACAAATAGAAATGTGTGTGCCAATTGGCAATCCTGAAGTTTTCCAAGTTTGAACAACATAATTTCTGATCTAGTATAAGGTAAGTTTGGTGAAAGATTCAGTTGAATCTCGTCTGGTCATGCACATGTATTGTACCGGAGTTAGCCACTCTCTGCATGCGCTGTCTTAATGTTTGGATCTTTTCTTTGGATGTTTTGTCACCTTTGTCTCTCTCAACCCCAGATCATGCCCAGCCTGCGGATCCTAGTGCCTCTGCTTGCTTCGTTTGCAGGCTTTCATTTTCCAGAACTACCGCTGAAAGACTAAATGGTGGTGTTTTTTTCTTTTCTTTTTTTTTAATTTTATTTTATTTTTTAGCAGATTTTTCTAGCAGAGTTGAGGTTTGAAAGAAAACAAAACAGGAATTTGGATGTGAATGTGTTGTGTAAGTCCTTGGAAAACATGCTTTGGCAGATAGCTGTGTGGAATTGCTCCTAGGAGGGCTGTATATAAAAGACTTATATAGTACTCCTGAGCAGACCTGATTTCCAGATCAAGGTTTGACCCATAACAGACAATAATAGTTATTGCTTTAAGGCAGTGGAATACAGGCTGGAATTTATATAATAACATCCTTTGTACAGGAAAATATGCAAAAGAAATTCTACATATTCAAAAAAAAGGAAAATTGAAAAGTGGATCTTTATTTGGTTTCTGAATGTTTGTGTGTGTGTGTGACCAGTTTGCCATGTTCAAGTCCAGGTTTATGCTAAAACATTTTCAGATCAGCACTGTTAGGGTAATGTAGCACAATTTCCAACAATTTGGAAACTGACCTTCCAGTGTGTTTGAAATACCACTGTGGGACAAAGATATTAAAATCTTGTCTTCCTGTGTCATGGATGCTTCCTGCTCAGGATATGGTTCTCACAGAGGCTGGAGCATTATTTTCCATACCCTTTCCCCCCCATTTAGCTTCTAGCTACTTAGACAAAATTGAGTAAAGAAGCCTTTACCTGAGAACCTTTTTACTGGCTGCCATGCTTTTAAAGCTTTAAAAGCTTTTGCTGAAAAGGTGCCTATTTTCTTATCACTTTTTTTTTTTCTCCTCGAGAAAAAGGGCATCATTTGAAGTTCTTTTTTGGCAGCTGTATTTCATCATGATACATTATGTCAGGGCACATCAGTCACATGAGATTTTATGAGAAAAAAACATACCCTTTTTAGATGCCCCTCTCTGCAGCCCCCTTCAAAACATAGTGTTTTTTCAAGAAACTCTTCAACTATCAACAGCATTATGATACTTGAAACATCGTGGGTGTAATGGCTTCATCTTACTCAATTATATAAATGCTACTTAAAGAAGAAATGTAGAATGTAATGTGGTGAATTTAGTCATTCTGAAAAAAAATTGACCATTTTCACCTTTTACTGATGTTTACTTTTCAGCGCTGGGGAAGGGCTTCTTCTCTTCTGTAAGCAGACGAATCCTGTGTTTTCCTTATTTTACCATAAAATGAGAAACATTCTGAATTCAAATGAAAATGAGGTACCTTGATGAAAGTGGGCTTCAGGTGTCGCACACTAAGCATTGTACATTTCTATTTGCTCTGATCCTCTAGCACACATAAGATTTCACCTCTTCACCTTTGAACAAGATTGCACTAACTTTGATCTTTTCAATTTTGTTCAACTCCAGGGAAGGAGCAGCTACTTGAAACATGTTATCATTTAGATGTTCAGAGGTTCTTTTTTTTTTAAAAAAAAAAAAAAAAAAAGAAGGAAATAATAAAAAAAAAGAAATTGAAAGCTGTACCATGAAGTAAAAGCTGTAGATTTTTAACTTGAGCATTAGCTTTTGTAGCTAGCATGTTATGCTTTAACAGCAAAAGCTTTCTCTATATGTAGAACAAAATAATTTGTTCTATGTGTAGAATAAAACAACAAAAAAATGCAGATTTTTAAAGCAAACAGAATTATTAAACATGTAAACATTTATCCACAGTAGTGTTACGGTTATCCTTTCCCAGGTCAAAGCATAAGCTTTGTGTTCCTGCTTCTTTCCTTATGGCCTCAGTCTGTTATTTGAGCCTCTGTACTACTGTGATATTAATTCATGATACTGACAGTTAATCTATTTTTATAACTGTTATTATCTGAGCAAAATAACAAACTAGGTTCTTCATTTTCTCTTCAAGTCTGAGAACATATAACAGTGGGAGCAAAGTTAAAGTATGATATTTTCAAGAACTCACATGGTTTAGCAATAGTTCTTGTAATGATTGTCACTGTGTGTCAGTATAGTAGCTCTTTTTCTTTTCCTATTACAAGCCAAATTTTTCACCTAAATACTTGAAAATTAAAGGCCCCATTTCAAACTCCTGTTCGCTTTCTGAAGAGCAAAGTGGCTGTAAGGTCCAGGAAGTTTCATTGACGTTCATATGTTAAAGATGACCAAAAGCTTGCATTTTTGGCCGTTTGCTCCTTTTTCTTGTTATCTGGTTTGCTCAGACTTGCGTTGTTTCATCCCATGTCTTCTCTGCTGAGGCTGCAGTTGTTCAGGGGTGTTCACTGTAAGGAGCTTTTTGTGCCCATTGTACCAGTCAGTTGTCAGATCCTTTTGCTTTATTTTGAAGTTGACTTTGCACAATCGTGCAAACAGGGACAGTTTCCCTCTTCTAGGATGTGCTGCTTGTTGAATTCCCTTCCATTGACAAGCTGTTGGAGACAAGTTAATGCCACGTTAATTTACTTTAACATCTGATTCTTCCTGTCTATTCTAAGGGTTGCTTAGACAACAGATCATCTCCTAAATGGTATCTTGTAAAAGGTCTGAAGTCCATTTTAGACCTTTAGTGAGCAATTACTCACTATTGATTTCTGGGGGCAAATACGACAAGCTGAAGTTAGAGTTGGCTCCCGTTATGTTGCCCAGGTGCTCAGTGCTGCAGTGCCTGGCCAAAAATCATCTGCAAGTGAGACCCAGACTATCACTGGCAGATCTCAGGGCTGAGAAAATCCTCTCATATCTCATTGTCTGCTGGGTGCAGCTCCAGGTTCTGTCAGTGGGTATAGGAGCGAGCTGTTTGTAGTGTCCTTCCAGAAGGCTGCAGTGGGGAAGCACCCCCAGGAAGCACTGGCATTCCCCTGGCACTCCAGCAAGGAGCACTGGTGATAAAGGCTCATAATTTTGTGGTAGTTTTGAGGTAGATGTCTCTGTCCAGGTTCAATGGGCATCATTCTACTCTACACAAATAGTATTCAGCTTTGTTTCCATTTCCTTAATTTTTCCAGAAAACTGCAAAAACAATTTTTCAGTCAAAACTGCAAGAGACACTTAGAAAAAAGATTACTCATAACAACATGACTTTTTTTTTAAAGTAATACATTTTAATACTAATTGTGCTAAGTATATGCAGGATATAGTATATAGGACAATATCTATCTTAAAGTCACTATTACCTAGATTTTTTTTTAATAGTAGTTGGTAGTTAAAAGCTGTCCTTATTGTACTGAGGAAGTAAAATCCACACTTGTTAGGCTCTTATTTCATCCTCTTTCCTCTAGCCTCACCTTTTTGGCCCCACTAACTTTCATGTCCATAATGAACTCCATTTAGCTTCCCTGCAGTAGGACCTTGTCTTTGTTAATCACTGACCCAGCGACATGAAGCTGCATAGGAGAGCAGATTTTTTTTTTTTCTGAATTTTCTGTACTTCCTTCAGCAGTTGTAACTTCTAAGAAACTGCAGAACAAACAAGTATAAAAGATCAGGTACATGGCCTGAAAAAGTAATGTTTAAAAGATGTCTCATTCATTGTACTCAGTTTTCTGCTAGCTGCTGACTGCAGACTGACAGCTGAAATCTTAGAAGGAGTTAATGAGATTAGGTCTTTGGCAATTGATTGCTCGATGCTGTCTTCTCATTCAGTGATGTCAGTCTTTTTTTTTCTTTTTACTTCTTCTCAGCAACTGCCTATGAACTTCTCATGGAGATCAGCTGGGACCTTGCAGCAGAAATCTCATTTAAAACAACTGGAAATGACTTCACCTTGGCCCACGTCTCAGAGTAACAGCCATGTCCTCGTCCTCCAGCCCTGCTGTGAGTCAAAGGCATTTTCTGGGCTGTTACTTTTCTGTGCCAAATGACCTCGAGCAGCTTACTGGCACCCTGTCTTTGCTTGGCTCAGCATGCACATCTCTCTTGCTCTTTATAAACACACACACGTACTCTCCTTAGAAATGTACCCTCTTCTTAAAAGCTGGAGGTACCAGTCCTTCCTCAGGCAATATGATTCACACATTTTAGTTCAGAAAAGCCAATAGTACTTCTGCATGCTCTTGATTGTGAGGATTTTTTCCACCTGATAAAAAAAAAAAAAGCTGTGTCAGATACGTGGTACTCAACTACTGGTATATTTCTTAGGACCGATTCCTTTCTGCCTGTACTTGCATAGCAAGTGCAAATTGGTTGAAAAAGTAGAGCAGTAACAACTTGTACTTGCTTTGCTGGGATATAAATGGTGGGAAGCTTTGCAAAGAGGAGGAGAGCCAGCCCACCATGCCTCTCAGCACAAACACAACAGAGTTGGAGAAGCCTGGCTTGGACTGGTGTTCCTCTCTGCTAATTGGGAAAGCTGAAATGCTAATAGAGCTTGTGGTCTGCTTCAGGTCAGGTGAAGGTTATCAGACTGCTGGAAACCATCAGTACTTTCCAGGGAAGTGCTGTGAGGTTCCCTAGGATGCTGCAGAAACAAACATGTTTTGTTATGTGGAGAATCTCTGCTGGGGAACAAAGAGCAGGCTGAATGGTGGTAGAGAGGCATGGGAATGGCAGCGATGTCAGGGGTGCCAATGTGCTGGAAGATGCTGTGGGGCAAAATAGCCATCTTTTGTTTCGTCTTTTTGCATGTTAAACATCATGGAGATACTCCCGTGAAACGAAATTGCTTGGTCTTTGCCACCGATTACCTCCCTGATCTTCAGTCTTCCAATAAAAAGCTCCACCAGCCAGCTGTTCCCTGTGTTGAGCACCAGCTTAGATTTGAGCACAATATGAAAAGAAGACAGTGTAAAACGGGGAGAAGGCAATACCGAGAGCTACACGCTTCCTAGCTGATGTGGTGGACCCACTTCTTACATTCAGTAAGGTAATGTAGTGCACATGTAACTTAATAGCAAGTTCTGCTAAAATAAAGAGGGCTATTTGTGTGTATAAATACACGTGTGTGCTAAAGTGCTCTGCTGGGCTGGGGCCAGGATGCTCAGCAGTGTGCAGGCTGAACCCTTCCAGATGTCTCTAAAGATAAAATGAAAAGAAAGCGACAGTCAGTCCTGCTTACGTGGAACCCAATCCAGCTTTTAAAAGGCTACTTTTGATAATGAGGTATTTTGTGTACTGCGGCAAGATGTGAATTATAAAACCACTAATAATAATGTAGTTCAGTCAGGGTAGCCTTGAAATTAGACCCCTAACAGAGAGGTTGCACTGCATAATGATAGTACAGTACCATTTGTTTCAACACATTTAGCACTTCAGAATGGGATTTTTTTTGTTACACACCAGATGTTCTAGTGACCCGAGCATTGACTTTAAAAGAAGACACAATAGAATAGTGTGTCAAGGTCAACAGCACAAATTAATCTATATTATTGTGCTGTCATATTATACCGTATGCCACATATGAGCAAGATCTATGGTTAGGACTTTCCTTTCATGCAACAATTTTTCTGTGTGGGTGGGGGTGCTTTCAGTATAGAGATCTTGATCTTTCCAAACCCTTAAATCCCCCTGAAAGAACTCTGATTCTTGCTTTGATAGTTTAAATTGTAAACGTAGCATCCTTACAGAGGGTGAGAAATGTGTAGGAATGTGACTGTAATCTAGCAGAACTGGCAAGAGACCGCAACACAGTGGAAAGTATATTTCTTCACTGCAAATTCAGCATTTAAAGACTTCAAAAAATGATCAGTGTACCTTGGTTGTCTGCGTCTTTCTCTGGACTTAAAAATGTTACAGGGGAATAAATGAATAATCATTTCCAAACATTTGAAGTAATGGCTTACCTCAAGTAGATGCTTTTGTCTCTGTGAATCCCCCGTATCCCTCCTTTTCCCTGCCCTGTGACTTCTAAGCTATTGCTGCAAGATGGCAGGATGTCAATGCCCCCAAAATTGAACCTGTGATTTGTTTTTCTTTGATTTATGGGCTTGTAGTCAATAAACTTTATAAAGGAAAGTATCAGACTGAGCAATCAATCAAAGATAAGCAGATTCTTGTCCTTTAAAAGCATTTCACCCCAGTAAGCAAGGGCCTCATTCATCTTTTACAACCACTCTTGGAGCTTTCAGCTGAGAAAGGACTCGCTGCTGACTACAGCCAGTTCTGCTGAAAAGTCCCCTGTTGTTGCATTTGAACTGAGATTTTTAAAATTCATTGCAGCAGTATGCTTTGCTTCTGTATTATTTGTGATCTCTAAAGGGTAGATTGTTTACATGTCGTTACTAAAGGTAGATCTTCTGGCTGTGTAGTGAGGAAAATGCTTCTGTTTTTAACTGTCAGGCATGAGCTGTTGTTTTGCAAAAATAGTGTTCATTTTCTTTGTTATTTGACAAAACAAAACATAAAAAAGAGTTCCCATTTGTTCTTTTAGTAGTATGTGAATTTCCCTTTGAGTAAAGCAAATGTTATCCTGCATGTTTTGCTTCTCTGAAGCACAGATGGTGTGCATATGCAGATTGGTGATTTTCTAATCAATACAGTGACACTTGGGAATATATGTAAGTATCGTAATAATGCATTAGTCAGGAGTGATGTTGTAACACACTGAGATCATACACATAAATCTAAGACACCATGTCTAGACACCCCAGGGAAGATGGCATGCCATGGGTTAGAGCAAGCATTAAGGAAGTGCAATATTTCAAATATGATGGGAAAATAATGCAATTTGCAGACTTTAATAAAACCATTGGGGAATTAATTTCACTAAGGGTACACTCTCTCCCAAAACATCCACGTTCCTAGGTTTGCTTCATGGATAATCAGAACAAGAGACACTTTACCTGCTATCTCAGGCATAAACACAGTGCGATATCTATGAATTGTGCTGTATCTTTAATGCGCTGAATATGAAAATAATCCCTTTATAGGTAGTGCTTTAGCAGTGCAAAACTACATTATGCAAACAATGCACAGATAGCAAAAACCTTGGAGATTCAGAATTTGAAGAGCTTATAAATTAATCTCATAAGTGTTGATTTGAACATGTTCAGGGAGTGCGCTCAGCTGTAAAACTTGACCAAACTAACCTTCCTAGTTTTAATTATTAGCTTTTTGATGATCAAATATTAAATGAAGATGTGGGATTTATGACTCATCTGCATGTATAGGTTTTCTTTCTTAGAAAATATATATCTTTAAAAGAATATTTGCAGCCTTTAGTTATTTTGTTGTTTCTGTATAGCTCTTGTCATATAATTTTAATCAGCCAACCTCTTTTTAAATATTTGCCAGTTGATAACTACTCACAAGCAAGTAATTTGCAGTACCATGCCAGGAATGTTGTGATAAAAATGTCAATTTAAACCTGGCCAAGGATGACAATCATAACTATTTCCAAGTGAGAAACTTGAGTGGAATACATAACACAATAGTACTTTTTGCTTTCTGCTCGTGAAATATGTGCTGGAACTCAAGAGGTTCCTATAGCAATAACCTTCACAGTCAAAACTCCACTTAAAATTTGGCTGCATTGGTAGCTCCATCAGCCTCATCATCTCTTGTCATGTGAAAGGCTGATAGTAGAAAATCTTTAATACATCTGAAGATTTTCAATTAAAATGCAATCAAGTCAAATGCTAGCTGTAATCAGTCCTATTAATTCTGCAGCTATAGAAATTAGTAAATGAGGGAGCTCAGGTTTTGCAAATAGTGACAAAGATGTCTGTCCTATCTGAACTCTGTTTCAGAAAATAAGTGGTGCATTCATTAGCATGGAGTAAAACTAAACATTTCAGTATTTTCCTCTCCCCTCATAACTGTTTCCCTCTCTGCTCTATAAAGACGCTGATCTATAACCCTGTGTTTGGTCAATAATATGAAGTAAAGATACTTTGAAACCAAAACCTGAAGCATGGCAGTTTTAAGTGTAAGTGGTATTTTAAAATGCATGGGAGATTGCTGGGTGAGGTAGCAGAGCTGCAAAGCCTCTCAGCAGATAGACCTGGAGATAGCCCACCTCCTTCAGAGGGTGGTAAAACACCACTTACGCTTAAGCTCCTCACAATTCAAAGTCAGGTTTCATATTCTAGGACCTTCAGGAAATCTGAACGGGCCTCAGGGCTTGTTCAGGGGTAGAAATCTCTCTGCAAAATAATAATAAGGAACGGCTTTCATGAATCTCCATGGAGATTTCTTTCCTGTGAGCATCTTCCAAGGCCTTTGCCACAGTCAGGGCAGAATGTCTGTTATTAGACCAATCCTCCTATTGTCCTCTGCCTCTTCCTATCCAGCTGATGCTACCCAGCTATTATTATTATTCTTTATTATATATTCATTTGCACAGTTCTCATTATAACTGTGGAGTGTCAGTAGCACATTAATGATCATTCTTTAACCTTATTTTTACCCTCGAGAAATGTTCTCTAGTTTCTTCCTCTTTCCTTTACCTTCCCTCACTCTGGCACTTGATCTTTGTTGACTCTGCTGTGTTTCTGTTGGTACTTCATCCATGGTGATTACTGTCATCCTTCATAATACCGTGTTCTGAAGTCCACTTGCTTTAATCACTATCACTTAAGAATGCGCTAATATTTTAGTTTGGAGATGGTTTAGCTGATACCAGTTCTTTAGAAGGAAATTCTTCACAGTCAGGTTCAATACATGTAATCCTCACTATTTTCTAGAATAGGAACCAAATCCTAGATTCTTCTTTCTTATGGGAGCTACTGTAGTCCAATTTTAACATTATCTGCCTATTAGATGGATCTTTGTGGTATATGGGTCGAATACATTCTTGTTTAAGGTCCTGGCTGCATCCCACCACGCTGCTCTTCAGTGGCACACTTGCACTCCTTGTCATGGAGATCTGCAGCAGGGGAAGCTTGCATAAGGCTTACCTTGTCTTCTAGTTAGGTACCCACATGTGCTTTGGATCAGAAGCCTCTGTGGATCCAGTTCTCTTGCTCTTGAGGGTGTAAATGAGGGTGCCCTCCAGACAAGGCTATCAGATCGGGCTCAGCTGGGGACAGGCCATGATGGGTGGTGGGAGGCTCTCAGTGCCTCCCTGCTGTGTTGCCCATGCCCAGGAAGCACGTGGCCTTCACCTGATGGTCAGGGACATCATTAAAGCTGGTTGTGAAGAATATCTTGTCATCCTGCAGGAATATCAGGCGCTGGACAGAGCAATCTAACCTTGCTTGACCTTTCACTGGGCTATTTGACTAAATAGATGAATGGGAGTTTTATTGGTGTTTCTCTACCTAGATCTTTTACGTGGCAGTTGTGTCTGTCTAAGTAGTCTAATGCCTCACATTCTGAAAATCAATATTTTTATTTTAAAAAAGCTAGAAATGTATTTTATTGTTGTTGTTGTTTTAGGCCTACTATCACATCCTATAAATAATACTGATTTTTTTTTTTAGCCTGAAAAACTATCTAATTTCTGAATTGTCTTAACTCGTTAGTCAAATACAGTTCTTAGGTAAGTGCAGCCATGCTTTTCATGCATTACGCCTCTTTTGTCCTCCGTGTATATACAAAACTGGGGTAAATGAGTGCAGAATGGGGCCTTCTGTGCTTAAACTGCACCTAAAATTTCACTATGGATTTTTTCAGACTGGGGTTTAACTGACAAATACATGAAAGCAAAATCATAGCAGATTGTGTATTCTCATTTTACCTCAGATAATGCAGATGTTGTGGGACAGTGATGGGAATGTCTAACATTAAGCAGGCCTTAAACGGTGTTATATGAGTTACTCTGATTAGGCTAAAAGTTAAAAATAGATTTTATGTTTCAGTCTCAGTTATAGTCTTTTCCTGGTTTCTCTCCCACACTCTTTTTAATTCTGGGGATATGAACACTGCCATCTTTGATGTTCAGAATAGAAAATTTTAAGAGAAGGTAACAAAATAATAATATTCAAGGTTAGGATCATTGCTCCATCTGTTGTCTGCTATGTTTGACACAACTAATATTATACTGCATGTGCAACTGGAAAGGACCAGGAGACCAGTGCAGTGATGTTTCTTGTGGCTGCCTGAGACATTTGTAAAGGCACTTTTCAGAATAACTTCTGCTACTGATGACGTTTCCTTGCCATGTGTTCCAGACTTCCGTACCAGTATTTTCTCAATTTTCATTCTGAACACATGCAAAAAATTGAGTAATCCAGTTTTCAAAACAAAATCCAATGAGACGGTATTTTAAAATACATTCTTTATTAGCTGGCTCTATGTTAAAGTTTTAATGCAAGTCTTTGGACTGCATGGTAAGTAAATGTCCATTTAATCTGTCTACGTGTAAGACATGAAATCCTCTTTTGAGTGTCTTATAGTAAGCATTTTGATGCTTCAGGTGCTGAACAGCGTATCTGGAGTCTGACTCTCTGTGGAAGAACAGATTTGATTCATACATAAACTGAGATGTGATAGGGGGTTTTAAGGTTCATTTTTTTCTATGCTAGCCTTACACAAATGCAACTGAGAAAGCAATTGTTACATTTCTCTGTTGAACTGGCATGCTAGTTTCTTTATAATTACTTGCAACTAGCTTTTTAATTCTTACTGTTATTTGCCTTTCTTGGTTAGTGAGGACAAAATGTCAGATTGCTCAATTGCATTTTATGTGGGAGGAAAATAGGAGTTACAAGAAGGTCAGTCTGTGACTTTTTAAGGAAACAACACAGAGAAGCTAAGCAACTTCAGTCACTAGTTACAGAAATTCATGTATAATAATGTTTTCTGAAAATACAGTATCATCTTATGGCTTTAAATAGATTGTCTTCATGAAAAGTACATAAGCCTATTTTGTATAGAAACTAAAGAGAAAATATTCATTTCTTCTTGTCGAGGGAATGTCCATAAGAATTTGTGATAGGCGTCTAAATGTGGAGGTAAGTAATAAGCAGGTATTGACTTCTATTGAGATCAGTATCGAGATTTGTTGACCCAAAGAGGTTACAATTGACTGAAGAGTGGGGCAGTAAATCTTCTTATTGAACAAAAAGCAAAAGTCAATATATGTATTATTATAAACATTTTTCTTTTGGTAGAGATAATAAGGGTGGAGTGGTTTAAGACTTTGGATTTATATGGCCATGATAGCATACAGCTTCTATTATTTAGTCAAAGGGTCTAGAATGCCTGTTTTGTGCGTTGCTGTTTTTTTTTTGTTTGTTTGTTTTGTTTTACATTTATTTATTTTTAATACAGCTTCACCAATCATGCCAAAAAAGTAAAGTCTGCATCAACTTTCACATCATAAACCCTTATTCTCATTGTTTTATAGCTCAGCCATAAAGATTATTTCCAGATTGAAATTTGGCCTGCAAGCTCTTTGCCTAAGAATCACTTTTTTCCCTGGAAGGGTGAAAGGAATAAAGAAGATCTATTGAACTGTTTATTGAATTTTAGGGGAGCAAAAAAGGACGTGTTGTGATTTTTATATAATTCAAAATTTAGATTATATTCTTTATTGAATACTATTTTCTGCATAAAGCAAAGATTTACTTGACTAGAAAGGAGGAGACTGCAAATATTCTTTCAGTGCTTTCAAACACTTGTGAATATTAATCCAAGCTTTATATTGTAAACAAGTATTTTTATGATACTTATTTTTTAGTCCATTCAATTGTGGTCTGGTGAGTGCATTATGTGTTGGGTTATCGCTTGGAAAAATAAAGAGGCAGAGCACAGAAGAAAACAGAAATCCATCCAGCTCAAAATATTAAACCTATTAATTAAAATAATGTATAAAACATAGAGTGACTGAAGAAATAAGTGTTGAATTGCTAGTTTGTAACATTTATATCTGTTAAGATCTTGGCTGCCGGTAGAAACAATCCTTCAGCACCTCCGAAAGTCTCTAACAAAAGCCATCTCTAGTTTTGCACTGCAGAAACCATCTGCCTCCTGCCTTCTTTCACAAGATCCTCTTACATTTCCTTAGGATTCACGAGCTTCAGCTAAATTAGGGCACTTTGCTGAATCTGTTTAGCAGCCCAGGCTACAATAAACACATCAAGAATATTCTCTGCTCTTTGCACTGGCTTGCTGTGAAATTTCAGAAGAAACCCAAGTCCGCATTCCTCGCAGCCCTTGGTAGTAGGTGCAGTGCAGGAGCAGCCCTAGGGATGGCTTCTGGAGCAGAGCGGCATGGTTTGTGCCAAGAGCGGAGCTGCCTTCTGCACAGGGCAGAGAGGGACAATGACCTCGTCCAGAGCCTCGGCCCAAGTTCTGCTCTGCTCCCTGCTGAGAATTTCTTTTCCAAAGTAAGCATTTCCCTGGGGGTGTGTTGGGTTTTAAGAAAGAGCAGCATCTAATGATGTTTTGCCACCTTCTTGCAGTTGTTTCTGTCTATTGACTATAAGAAGTTCAAATCGGTTTCCATTTTCACTCCATTACAAAGGCTGTTGATTAAAATCCTACACAGCCACAAAGGGTCCACCAATGTATTCAAACCTACTGAAACTTCATCCATTTCTGTTCATAAGACAGTTTCTGCCTTTGCTGTATGAGTATGCACAAGTTAATGTCTGCCTGTTGGTACTGATGTGGTAATGGTGGCAGTTATTGATACAGATCATTAGATGGAAATAAAGGATCTCAACTATGTTAATGGTGGAAAACATTTGAATTCAGTAGGAACAGGTCTGCTGATATCAAATGAACCTTTAATACATCAGGCTTTCACATTGTCACATTCTGGGCTGTAACTTCTTGGGAAGAAGCAGATTTTTATTCTCATAAATTTTGTATTTTTGTATCAGAAAATCGGCTGCTTTTTGGTCTATAAACAGTCTAAATGACTTCCTTATGTCTGCTGGTCTCCATGTAAAACATGTTTATAGCAAGTGAGCTGTAAACCAGCTTTGTGAAGTAAATGGGAAAATCTATTTATGATGGCATACATTCTCCAAAACTAAAGCAGAGTAACTCCACTTCTGAATGAGATATGCCTTTAAAAATATTATAGAAAATAAGCACTATATTAACAGATAATAATAAAAATATCTGTTGAATGGCTAAACAGTGGGTCCAATGTCCCATCTGAAAAGCAGCGTCTTTTCGAGTATGAAAATAACATTTCTGTGGCTTTTCCCAGGAGTACAACACGACCTGCTTTGGGCATAATGAGCTGTTTTTTTGTTTACAGCACAAGGTAGCGTGGTAATCGGAGTAGTGCGGTACAGAGTCTGGCTTTTAGAGCAAATGTGCAAAGATGGGTATGTATGGGATTTATTAATTAGGTGTTCACAAAGTTAGCCAGATCATGATTGTTTTGATCATAATTTGCTCTTTCTGAACTTTCACTGTTCAAAAGAGCTTTCCTTAAGCTAGAGGTGTGCTGCTCTTACCACTGTCTGCCAGAGTGTGATTAATAGTAAAATAATGTTGTCAGACAAACTTAAACTGGTAAAGTAACTTACTTTTTAAAAAAGAGATGAGAATAGTGGGTTGCGTGGGTGAAAAATCTTTCCAGCATCACAAGGTTTGTAAGCCCAAAGGACGTTTTTATTATAGTCAGTGGGGGATGTTAGAAAAATGAGAAGTTGAAGAGCCAAAATGTGATTCTAGCTGATTCTTGATCTTGCAGGGGGAGGCTGTGCTTTTTGATTTCTTCCATGAAAGCAGAGTGCACACCTGTGGTATCACATAAAACATTGCATAATTATAAGACTAATGCCCTGAGCTTTCTCCCTCCAGTGCTGGCCCAGGCCACCTTTAACGAAGGACTGAGTTGTGGTGGCCTTTGCTCAGGTCTGCCTCTGTGACCTGCAGGTGTTCCCGTCCATACTTGTTGCCCTTGATGTATATTTTCTGGCATTGCTCTTATTTTTGTTTTCTGGGGGAAAAATTAATGATGTTCCATTAAAACAAGTTCACCAGTCAGGCCAGGTTGTTCTCTTTTCTTCCCTCCCACACTTGCAGCCTTATTGTATTTAATAGCAAAGTTCACGGCTTTCCTCTCTCTGCTCCTTGCCACTCAGAGGTATTTAAAAGAGGATTTTAAATGTCTATTTTTTGTGTTTAATCCTTGATCCCCTCTGCCCCCTGCCAAGCTCACTTATTCACTAGAAATAGCAACCTCAGTCCACATTTTGCAGCTCTGGTAATAGTAATTTTGTCTTTTGCTTTTGGAGTATAAATGATTGTTCAATTCAGACATTCAAATTAAAGTGAAGTTGCCAGTGGAAACGGGTGACTCATTATACGATGACTGAGGACAAATAAAAAGGTGCCTGCGTATAATAATCAGAAGATATTGACTTTGTTGAGGTCAGAATCACAATTTATTAACCCAAGAGGTAAATATTGACTGAAAACTTTGAGCAGCTTTTTTTTTCTTCTTCTTCTTTTCCTTGTAGCCCAGAGAAGACAGTAGAGGATTGACTAAATAACTCCATCTGCCTGCACAGTGAGATGGAGACTTCTGCATTTGCTTGCAGTTTTGTGCTCGTCTTTGTTCTGGCTCTTCCAAGGGCAAGAGATTTATAGCGTATTTAGAGGAATATTTAAATCGTGCTTATTTCTGTTGTTTTGTCATTGATTCTGCTCTTGACACACCACAGCCCTTCTCCTGAAGGAGGTTTGGCTTCTGAAGGCTTCTTCGGGTGCTCCAGCCCCAGCCTGGGTGGCTGTCTGCACCACCTTCTTCCCCAGCCACTTCCTGACCATTCTGAGCCCATTCTGTGCTGGAAGCACGCTGGTATGGCAGCAGTCCTGTGCCAAGGCCACTCCTTGTGCCACTGACACCTTCTCGCTCTGCCAGCTGCACAGGTGCTGCTTCATATGGCTAAAATGAGCACCCAAAACTGTTATTCTGCTGCCTTTGGTTGGAAAGCAAGGCTTTGACAGGTTTCCCCCATCTTTGACTTCTCCATCCTGCTGAGGGACTGTAACGTAATCTCCATCCTCAGATGGAAATCATCTCCATCCTCCTCCCTTCTCTTTTCTCAATCTTGAATTTTGCTCGATAATTTGTGTTTTGTTTTGTTTTTTTCTCTCTCGATGTCCTCGTTGCCTACTGCCCTGTTTCTTTGCTCCTGCATCTTCCTCAGAGGAAGGCCATTTGTTGCTCAGAGCTTGATTTCTATGAGGCAATGCAAGGCAGGATTGGGTTTCCATACATGTTTAAACATTACAAACAACTCCAGTGAGTTTTTAGCAGGTGAGAGCTGCTTAGTGAGAATTGGAAACGTGCTTTGAAAGCAATTTCTGAACCTACTGAAAAATCAATCTGTGAATAAGGAACTGCAAAGTATTAGTATCAAATTGTTATATGTGAGAGCAAGATCTTAATTCCGACTTTACCTGTGGATTTCTAAGAAGCTTCCAGTGGAGGTGTGGGCACCTGTATAACAAACTTAAGCCTACTGAAAATAAATTTTTCCTTGTTATCACTGCAGAGCCTAGAACAAACCCCACAGATCTCCGAGCACCCACGAATTGCGGGCTGGAAACCGCTGCCACCAGGTGGTTTAATGCTCTGTGAGCTCTGGGAGGATCTTTCCTGCTGAAGCTCATGTTATAGCTTCTCTGAGCTGAGCAACCTGGCCCGAATGGTGACATTGACTGATTTAAGCATTTTAAATCGCTTTGTAGAGTTAGAGGCTTAACTGTAGATGTTGCTTCTTGGAGACTCCAAGTCTGTACAGAATACTTCCCACTGACTGACTTGTGTCTGGTGTAATGGAGCCTGCTTGACCTGATCCAGAGACACCCATTACCTTCACAGATGAGGCCCCTAAAACACTTCTGGACTCAGACCAAAGTAAAGGGCCAAGGGAAATGGGTTTTAAAAGCCTTAGCGCATCTCCCAATGGACTCAGCAGTCCACATTGCAAAATTTATATGCATAACTTTAAATAGTTGGCAACTTTAGGAAGCAGAGCAAAGAGCAAAGTAGAGCTACTTTAGATGATTATTTACGAGGACCTTTTGTCTCAGATGCTTCTGTAAAGAAAATCTTGCCCATTCAGTAGTTCAAATCATTACATGCTAAAGCTAAAATAAGCTGTTCCTTGCTCTAAACGAGGATCACACATTCACTGCCTATTTAGCAAGCACACTTTCTGTGTTTTAAATTTAAATGATTTGTCTCCCTTTATTTCCCAGTGCTCAGATGAAGACACTTTCACTCCCCAGACTCTGCTACCGCTCAGTTGCCCTCCGAGTATTTTGTATGAAAGGTCATGGTCTCACAATACTGACTCCTCACAGAGTTCAACTGGCTCTCTTTGTAGGATAAAGCCATTCCCCATCTCCACAGCAAGGGAGATCCCCTGGCAGCAAAACAAATGTGCTTAGTTATGTGTGGCATGAACCTCAGCTGCACTGGGAGCTGAGCTCCAGATAACATGTAATGGCAGTGTATATAGAATTACAAGGCTAACCCATCAGCCCCTCTCAAGAAATTTAACTATGAAATGTTTTATTTTGCCTAGGGAAAGTCTATATGGGTCTATCATCTAGTTTCCAGCAAGGTCCAGCACTTCCCTCTCCCCTGTTGCTTGGTAGGATGAATTCCATATAAAGAGGTCAAAAAGACTACTAGTGTCATGCCATAAATCAGGGGTTCAGCTTAGATGAGAGCCCAAAAGGCTCCTGCTCATCTGGTGTAAAGTGACTTGTTCTGCTGCAGTCAACAGAGATCTGACAGCAGTGGATTTGCCCCAAGAGCTTCTGAATTCCCACTTTAGATTTCTCTCTCTGGTATTTCAGATTTCTCTGCTGTCAATGGGGGAGATTTTATTAATATCCTCTAATAAATGTTTTTCAACTGCAGCTTCATAGGGTATCCATGCTGCTCCCTGCCCACAGATAATATATTACATATATGTGATTATAAAAATACCAGTAGCCAATTTAGTTTAATTTAAATTTAGATTTTGCCCTAAACAAATACTGATGTGCCCTGTATATTTTTACTGCCAGATCATGATTTACTAAACTCCATTTTGGGGGTTAAAGAGAGCATGCCTTGCTCCATATAATATTTAAAGATTACCTTGCACATGAAATCAGATGCTGACACAAGTCTCACAGGACTAAGAGGTTTTAATCTTTTGCAGAGCAGTGCCACGTTGAAATATGTATTACTACATTCAGAGCAGAGCATGTAACAAATGTCCCACTAGCAGGCATCAGAGACTGCAAATTTCATTCAGTGCAATCTGCACCACAATATCAACTTTTTTCTAGAAGGGAAATTGCAATGCCACAAAGGCCGATGCTTGACATCACAGCAAGGCCAGCAGCATAATCTCAGACATTGCAGTAAAAAAGGGTTTGCCATCCTGTCCTAAATGCAGGAGCCATTTAGTGCCCTTTTCACAGCAATACATAGATTTTACTCTTCAAAAAGGTGAAAGTTTACTTACATTTCTGTAATAAATGCAATGTGATAGCAGTTTAGGAACCATGTGATTTTTGATTTTTACAAGTACACGAGCCTAAAATACAAAAAAAAAACCCAAAAACTCCTGATTATCTTTAATACAGTTAGTTAAAAAGAAAACTAGCCCTCTTTAATGGAAATCACAAGCAGTTATTATTTAACATAAATGACTAATGTTTGAGATATTTTTAGACATTGCTGCCTTCTTAAAAATTAAAACACTCAAGCTTAGCTAAATGATTCTGTGATTCTTAATCTATCAATATTTTAATTCATTCTGTCCACTATACCTAAGCCTCAGACAAAAATATGAAGTGGCAAGCTGTAGAAGGATTAATTCTCATTGCATTTTGGGAGCACTCAGTTTGTATGAAGTTGACATAGATGAGGTCTGATTACAATAGTTCCTGTATTTTGACAGTGTCATGGAGGTATTATGGGATTCGAGAAGGACAAGAGAATGGCTTTTCCATTCTCCTTCAAGGTGGGGGACAGAGAGTACAGTTTGATGTTGAGAATGTTCCTGCTCCTGGTCTCGTGTCCTGTTTCTGCTAGGTATTGCAGCAGATGCCCAGCTGAATGATGCCTCTAGGAGCTTGCTATAGTGCTACCAGAAAGCAGTGGTGTAGTTTTGGAGGTAGCCAAAACCTTACACTGATGTGCAAGTGTTTGAGTTTAGAGGAATCTAGCCCCGAGGAGTTGGGAGCCTGTGAAGATGACCCTGCACATTCTTTTTGAAATCACTCCTATATTTGCTCAGAAGTTTATATGCGGTTACAGTAGACATTAAAGTAAAAGAGCTAGACCTATTGTTTTGGAGTTATGGAGGTTGTGCTGAAGGATTTGGTGCAAAGAGGTTAAGGTAGTCCCGCCTTGGGCATGCAGAGCTGCTTGCCGTGGAGCACTTACTGCTCCCAGCTGACCGCCCTCATGGCATTGGCCAGGCTCTTGAAGGTAGGATCGTCATAAGCTAGCCCTTGCCTGGCAATTTTTAAAGCAGGGTACATCATCTTTGTTCCCTTTACAACCTCTAAGGTTGTCATCTTCATTTTTCCTCAGCGTGGCCTCCCCTAACCCCTCTTTCTGCCCTCTGTCGCCTCCCTCAGTAGGATAATGAGGAGCAGATGCCACAGAAATGCACGCACCTTCTAATTGAGTTAGAACATAAAAGGGAACAGTAAAAATGGCACAGAGACATTTGCTTTCAGTGCCTTCCAAATATTTGGTGTTAGTTCAACACTGTTGGTGATCAGCTAACCCATTTTCTTCTAAATCTGGTTATCTTCTTAGATTTTTTTTTTGAGACAAAACTTACTAAACGTTTGTTGGTCACCATAAACACAATTGGATCTATTTTATCCTAAATTAGTGTTTCTCTCAGCATGACTTACAACATCATACTGATAAGTCTCAAAACAGATTTTCAGTGAGTCATGAGCGTACCAGGATGACACGATTCCCTTTACAGAAATAACAACTACAGGCGCGTTAAAATATAGAAAGAATTTGAGAATCTGAAGTTCTTTGCAAAATCTGCAATACTTTATTATCAACATTGCTGATAGTGCAAATGGGACTGAATCAACTGATAAATGTTCTGTCTGGTCCAATGAATTGACTTACTGTTTATGATCCCTTTAGTCACATTTTTAACTGTTTTGTCATTCCCATTAAATCTCCCTAAATATTCTTGCTGGTTCAGTGCTCTCGACCAGGAAGCTTGTGAGTTCATGAGGATTTGTACATGATCATGAATGATTCATGAAGTGAGCTTAGAAAACTAAGTTTAACATTATTCAATTCTGAGGAAAAAAGAGCATCTTCTCCCATACTCGTAGCAACTTGGCTAAGGAGGAAGTGTCTCAATGTCTCATTTCAAACACTAAAATTCAGAGCATCTGTTGCCTTTCCAGCTAAACCTCATATCTACTAAGAAGCAAGAGGAAGTGTTTAACTTGCTGCTGTAGACAGGCTAAAAACAATGGAGTTTTGTTTCTTGTTTCGCTATTGCATGTTACCACATACCTGGCAACATGGCATGGCCGAGCTTTCGGTGTACAGCTGACAGACAGTATCTGGCTATGTTGACATTTCTCCCTCACATTTAATCACATGTAGTGTTTTTCTCTAAAAGCTACATGTGAAATCAATTGGTCTTGTTTTAAATTGTTTATGGTTGATTCTGCAGCAGCTTTCTATATCTTTCTTAGGACAAGAGAAGGCCTATAAACGGGAGTGTTAGGGGCTGGTGCCTTTACTTCCTTCTCTCTCTTGACCTCTTTGTGCTCTGTAATCCTGCCCGGCAGACAGAAATATTGTATTCTTTACTACTTCATTTCTAATGTATACATATGGCATTCGTATTCTGGGAACTTACCGTGCTGTTTCCCTGCTGTGCATATTCCGTACAGATGATGTTTGAGTCTTGGTTTTCGCATCAGTGAAATGGGGATAATTGTGTCTCTTTGATGTACTGATAAAAGTGCTTTGTGAGAGCTAAATATTTCTTTGTGGAACATGCAATAGTGTTTGGAAGATCTGTATAGCAAGGGGTAGAAGGAGGACAGAGGCATGGATCTGATGCAAAAAAATCAAGACAAAACAGAGAAGGAAGACCATGGCTATTCCATTGCTGTTCTTTGTCTCCTAGCTCTGCAAGAGGAGGATTTTCCTCTTCCTTTGCAGAATGAAAAGAGGAGATGCCTGCTGAGAGAATAAAACACAACAAACATGAGCATACTACGGTGAAATATATTTTGCTTGTACAATAGAAATTTTGATCCAGAGCTATAAAAAGTTGAAATGCAACCCATAAATTAAAATCAATTCAAATACTTTTGTTACTAAACCTCCGGGTGGTTTTTTTTTTTTGTTTTGTTTTGTGTTGTTGTTGTGCTTTGTATTTTTAAGCTGGAAATTTTTTGATCTCGTGGTTAAGAGCATTCTAAGGTGTCCCCTAGGACTCTGATTTTAAACTGGTCTTTCATTAATTGCAGTTTCTCTGGCTGTTTGTTAGGCCATTGCCATGCTGTGTTAAGGTCTTGATGCTTTTATCTAGCCCTCCCCTATTCTCTGTTTGTTCTTCAGTGAGGATGAGAGGAACCCTTACAGTATGCAAATATATAATGCTTTCTGTGCTTCTTTCTTTAGAGACATAAAAGGATTTTTTAAAAAGGCAAGTTGAATATAAGGCAATAAAGACGTAAATCTTCAGAAGCAGGCAAGCTACACTCCCTTTGCACTTCACAAATGAAGCACGGTTTTTGCAAAGAAAGAGTTTGTTAGGAGAACCACAGAAAGCAGAATTTCCATAATGATTTGCAAGAAAAAAATCTGTAACACATGGCACCGTATTTCCTTCAGAACTGCAATCCCCTTGGGACCAAATTCTTTACTACTTAATCACTGCAGTAATTAGAGATGATGTTGGCAAGTGTTCATTGAACGTTGTGTCATTTTACATCTTAAAACATTTTGGCATTACTTTCCATTTCCTTTATTCAGTGTATTCTGGCCCATCCACTGGATGATTAGGCACAGCTGGCCTTTTCTTTGGTACCAGGTCAGCTTTGCAATTAAGAACTGTGTTGGTCTGCACTAATAAAAACAGGGACTAAATTGTTCTATTTGTGGCTTATGCGTTAATTTTCCACCGAACATTTTTTACAACGGCTTGTACACGAGCAACATAATGTGAAACAAATCTTCAAGCGAAACAGAGAATCCAGCCACAAAAAAAATGGCCTTGTCCTGCAAAGAGACTCCAAATGTGGAAAACAGCAGTAGCAAATTGTGAATAAACATCAGTCTGAATGAGGCAGAGCTCCATAGATGCAGAATAACACTGCAGCATCGGACATGTGTGCGAGAGGCCCCGGTGATGCTGCCCTGCTGCTCAGGGCTGTGGGGAGCGCTGGCAGCGAGTGGATGCTGAGCCCCCCTGCACCCCAGGCCCTGCGAGCAGCATCCCTGTAGCGCTGCTCCTTCTCCTTCCCACTGCCCAGCATACACCTGACCGAAGTGATGTTGGATGAGGAGAAAGAGAAAAAGAAAAGGATGCTTCATCCCGCAGATCTGTCATTTAAAAATCTGTTGGTGAGGTTGTGAGGTGGGTTGGTTTTGGTTTTAGTAATAAGGTTAAAAGGTGGTGGTCTGGCTTCTCTGCATTTCAGCTCTGTGCCTGTAGTTGCGACTTCAGAAAAGTAGACAAGAGCCTTCTCACAGAAGATCATAACAGCTGAAAACTGGGTATGTGAGTACCATTCTCTTTCCTAAAATCCAAGTATCATTAACAGCTTTAAACAACTTACCAAGGCAGCAGGGCACAGTGGAAGATCCCTTCACTATTTGTTTGGGTTTAGTCTATCCTTTTACTCTTTAGATCTTACATTAATGTTTGGAAAAACAGAGATGATGCAGGACATAGCGCATTTTTAAATAGCCTTTGATGAAGGGCTGGAGCCTTCCAAAGGTTAGATGTGGAGGGTGCAGCCACAGCATGGCTGTTATGGATGCTTCTCCCTGACCCTGCGCGGCTGAGCATCCTTCCAGCCAGGTACACCATCGAACCCCACTGAGGTGTCCCTCACACCTTGTTTGGCTCTTGACCAGGGAACAGTTCCTAGTTTCCTCTGCCAGTCTTATTTCTTACAGGCTGAAACGGAGAGCTGTAGAATTTAAAGTTCAACTTAAATGACAATTTGTGGAACTAATGACCTTTAATAGGACAAGGTGTGGATTATAATGTCTTTTTAAATGCTTCCAGAGTAGAAAAACACACAGCAAAATTATATGACAAAAATTAAAAAAAAAAAGGAAAAAAACAAACTTAGTAACACAAGCAAACAGTAACAGCCATTATGCTTTTAAATTTTCTCTCCACAGCCTGCAAATCTTCGCTTTGACTCATGCATACTGTGCATCTAGCAAAGGGAGAAGTAATATTTTTTTTAACCACTCAATTATAATTGGTATACTATTATTTCATTTTAAAATGTACAAAAGCTGAAAAGTACACACAAGAAAAAAAAAAGAGCAGTATGTAAAGTGCAATAGAACTTTACAAAATGCTATTTCCTACACCCTCTTTCCCCTCATACGCATCTGTATGGAGAATCGAACTGTGCTATCATGGGCTTGAAAACTGTGTGTGTGTATATTTCTATATCTGTCTGTCTATCCATCTGTCTATTTTTAGACACATTAACGTGGCAGACCAGGACCCAAAGAGGTAGTTGTGGCATAGCACACATGCTCTGCAAGGCACTAAAACTCTTAGAACTTCGTGGCGGGCAGATGTGTTTGGGAGTTTCTATCCACATGTATATACACGACTGCTGACCATGCCATGTGTGGCAAAATTACACAAACTGATGCTACAGGTGGCTAAGATGCAATGGTAGCACTGTGGTGATACTGACCGGTGCGTGTCAGTGCACAAATGCTACAAGAAAGGAAAAAGGTTTTATTCTAAAATTTATTTTTTAGAACCCATATCCGGGAACTGTAAAACACAAATTCTTTTTCATATAGAAAGACTATGAAAGTTTGAGGACCTGAAATCTGAGACAGGCTGTAACAATAATTCTAAAATTAACCTGGCACTGTATGGTCTAGGAGCAGACAAGAAGTCTTAATGAAAATTGGTAGTGCGTAATAGCTCAAAACTGATTGAAGGAAATTACTGCTCCTTTTAATTCTGCTTACAAGCCTTTTCTGCAATCTCAATTATATTTCAGAGGTAAGTGATAGTGTCTATTCTTTCTGCAATTAATCCATATATTTGGTTTGCATGGTGTTTGGGAAGTCCACTGAGATCCAGAATTAATGAGATAGTGGTATTTCCAGAATAAAGCTAGTTCTGTGAAACTTCTGAGAAAATTCGGGCATAAGGCTGATCTCTCTGCTGCTATGATACAGATACCTGTCTGTGTATTAGTGGCCTGATATGCTAGGGACAGGTGCTGGAATTGTTTGAAACTGAAATTTAGATTGCATTTGGCAGTTTGTTTCCTTTCTCCAACACCAGTTCTTAAATTCCAGAGCTGTGGGTAATCAGCAAATGTGCATGAAAAAACATTATTTATGATTTTGTTTTCTACCCTAAAACAAACTGATTTTTATTTTTCTTTCATTTTAGAGTCTGTCATACATACAAATCTTCCAAATGATGATGCTAGTTTTGTGCTGAAAGTTGTCTCTCTCAGTCTTTGTTACATTTATGACATATATTATAATGATACCAAAAAGAAGTATATTTTGAAGGATTTTCTGTAGGCAATTTGGATTTTGGACATCTCAAGCCATCTTTCCATTGTAACTGGTCTAATTACTGTTTCCTAGATTCTCAAACATCTAAACAAACCTAAGTATAGTTGAACATTTTAAATGTTACTTCCTTTGCTCTTTTGCCAATGTAAATGCTCCTAAATAATCATGGGACAGTAGGAATTACGTGGTGCACCTTAATAATCAGAACACTGAACACGTTGTGAGGGGCTGCAGGGCCAGATTCCTTGGCTACTGTGGGTGGGAGCACAGCCAAACCAGAAGTTACCAAATCTAGTGGCAAAGGTATAGTATAGTCAGGTTTCTTTATCTGACTTTGTCTTGTGTCTGGTTTCCATTGCTTTTAATGCTTTTAGATCCATTTATTGGGTTAAACAACACAAGGTTGTGCCTGTTCCCACTCCTCAGCTTCTCCGAGGTGACTGGATCTCCTATCGTTTAAAAAAAGCCTTTAAAAAGTGTAAGTGCAAATACTTACAGCTTAGCTCTGACCTGCACCCCCTGCCACTGCACGAACTGTACAGGAGGCAGGTTTTTGCTCCAGTGCGATGTCGTAGGCACAGTCCCTGTCCTGTGCAATGCCAGCAGCAGCCAGGCTCCAGCCGAATTCAGCTGCTGGACGGCCCAGGGAGAGGAGCAGACTTGCACCATCGGTGCTCTGCCATGTGTGCTTTTATTTTATTTTATTTTATTTTATTCAGTAATAATAAGAGCCTCTTTGTAACATTTGAAGGTTGAGGTAAAAAATCAGCTTGGAAAGGCAAATGGTAAAAACAGCATGGGGATTCATTTACTTCTGACCACACCGAGCTTTCTGCTTTTAAGCTCAGAATGTAGTTTTTTTCCTCTAGCTGTGGGAAAACTAAGCAAACCAAAATGCATCCTTTCCTCATTGAAATATGACCTATTTTCTCTCTTGAGGCTCACAGACACCCTTCTCCAGCTCCTCCCCCCCCCCCCCCAAAAAAAAAAAAAATTTGTGTTCTGCAACAAAAGGAAATATAATTATAAGCTAGACTCTCCTTTTGGTCACTTTAAATCCACATGGTATTCTGTACACTATTCCGTGCTGTCAGACATACAGGAATTCTACCATGTTGCAAAAAAACTATACTCTGTAAAAATGAGCTTTACTTTTTAAGTCATGTCGCAGTAAATTGCCTGTGAGTGTGTTATAAAAATTGCTGTACTTCCTGCGGGAAAAGAAAAGTGCTGGAGAGGTAAGTTTCTTATCCTATTTTTTTAATTTCTATCTGTTGTTTCAGAAAAAATGAAATCTGCAAAACTTTAAATGGTTACCCCTACAAGCAGTAAATTCAGAAATATTTTCTGTATTTTAAATGTGTTTTACATGAAGTTCTAAGTTATAGCAGTGGCGCAATTTCCAGATGTGGTTCATATACACACAGATTAAGGTAAGCATAACAGGTTGAGCTAAAATTACCAACTAAAATTACAATGCTTCGGATTATTCAGTGTCTTTCCTGATAAAAGCTAAAATGATATGTACTTTTAAGACGTATATCCTGAAATGTGTGCCTTTAAGTCAGGAGGTGAAGTCAGCACAGGTGAAAATCAGTAATAATTGTGCAGCGGCTTGTGGTTATATCAGAGTTATTAATTATACCTCCATATGTACTGTCACAAGAAGTGTCCCTCTTGTTGGGAGTCTCAGCAGAGAGGTCAAGGACTCCAGATGGAGGTAGGCTGAGTTACCTTCTCGGTCTTTGATGGACCTTACTAGGTCTAGCTCTGTTACCATAGTTTCCATTTTGTTCTCTAGATAAGAAATAGAAGCCTGTTATGATCAGTCGATTGACATGGGGTCCCTGCCTGCAGTGAGGTTTAAGGGAATGAGAAGTTACTATGCAGAGGCCTGTTGTGTGTAGGTAAAAATCAATTTTTGTTCTTTATTTTTTTGCTTGCTTGTTTTTAGCCATATCCCTGTTCGCAGAAGCTTGGTGTTGTGCATTTAAGTCACCGGGTAGGTAAAGGATATCTTCAGTGCTATTTTATGAGATGCTTTGTGTAATTATTGCATAATTCAGAAACTTGGCTGCTGTGTGTCCTTTAGTGGGCTTGTTGAGCTCGACCTCTCTGGCTATGGCCTGTTTTACTGGCTGTCCTATGAACATTGTTCTCTTTTCACTTTTCACTGTCCTTTTATGTACTTCCTGCACTTGCAAGTCCACTCCAAAATTTCAGAGCAGTGCTTCTTTACTGAGGCACTATGAAGTTATAAAAGCACCGGATGCAGTTAACAGTAATAGTAATACCTCTTCTGCAGAAACAATAATTGCCTTCAACTATCTTCTCCCTTACTAAAATCACTGTTCCTTCCAGCACAAGACAGGCTGTGAGAAATACAGGGACAAGCCTTTACTGTCTATAGCTCTCCCTATTTTACTGTCAGTAGCAATTTCAGATCACTTTATTCCCATGCCACTGTCATTCCCCCTTCTTCCGTCTCTCTGGGCAGTGGCCAGGACTTCTGAGTTAATGCAAGTGTTGTTGTGCAGAAGCAGTATTCTCTGTCACCGTTCCTTTACCTTAATAAATAGATACTATCTGCTAGAGAAGAAAAGCAGAATGTGTTTCCTTTTAATTTATTTTGTAGCCACTGTTAAATGGTAGGGAACTCATTATGTTCCAGTCAGACAGGAAGTTTTATTTACAATTCCTTACCTCAACGCAGCCATGGCAAACTATATCAGCCTTTCAATTTGTGCATTATCATTACTTCCCTACTTTCATACCCTTTCCAGAATTACACTACCACTGACCTGATGAACCCATTTTCTTTTAAAATCACTCCTATTTTATGCTTAGAGATTGCTTGGGAAAACTCAGCAGGCAGCTATAAGAGCAGGAAAGTTTGCCATGTATAATCAAAAGGTCAGAGTCTATTTTCAGGTGCTTGTTAGGGGCCACCGCTGAAGAAAGAAGGGAGCCATCTGTGCATGCTTTTCCCAAAGCCGGGGAGAACAGGCACTGATTCACCTAATGCCTCCTGTTTTATCATGGATGCTGGAGAGGGCCTGAGATTTTCATCCCAGGACACAGCCAATTCACATTCCACATGCCCAGAAGCAGCCATTCAATTTTTGTGCAGTGGCTTTGAAGGAGCAGGACTCTCATCCTTTCACAAACACTGACAGCTAGACTGATATATGGAGCTGAAGTGAATGGATGACAGTATGATAGGGATCAATGACTCTTTGAGGTTTACTTACTTTTTCTACAGAGATCAGACATTTAGGTATGAACTGCCAACACACCGCTTCTTGCATTTCACCCTTCTGTTCAATTATTCCTATTAACTAAACTTGTATGGAGCAGTAGCCAATATCCTGCCAGGAAAACAACCCTAACCCTAAATTCTGTATTTGTGGACTGAATCTATTGCCCCAAGCCCTAGCATCATTGGATCACTTTCTTTATCTTGCAGCTCCTTTGCTTTCTCGTCTCCCTACCTAGAAAACAAGCTTTAGCACTTTAAATGCTCTACCTCCAACTCTCCAGCTGAGCAAGGCAGCATAACGGGTCTGAAAGCTTTGTCTTCTCTTCTGTTTTCAATAGCTTTTCTTTTCCAGCCTGAGCCCCTGCCTGGCTCCCTGCATCTCAGGACATTTTATGCTTCTGCTCCTTCCCACGTTTTTGCCCATGTTTCTGCTTCTCCACAGTCCTTCCCCCTGTAGCACAGAGCAGTGGTATACCAAAGACCACTGTTACTACATGTTCCGCTGCCTTGTGCACGAGCACAAAGAACGGTTACTGCTGGCACAACCATACAGGTCAGCTTAGAGCTCATCCTTATTACCTGGATTAACACAGTTGCACTAAAAGCTATCTCATTCTTGTCTTTTTCTCCTAGAAGAATGACTAAGAGCTTGATTAGTTAATCTTAATTATCTACCCTAACTAAGCATGCTGTCAATAAGGAAATAGGCTGCTATCATACAGCAACTAATATGCTAAATTATTAGAGGCTATACTGAAGAAATGTAGTCATTTATTGAGTATGCTCTGAATTGCTGCTGCTCAATTTGCCATGAGTTGTGAATTTGCTCTGAGTTATTTTTATTATCTGAGAATTGCCAGGCTTTATACCATGTTTTGCACAAGGACTCAGCTGCCCTTTTGCTTTTGTATTTGTGGTTCCCTTCCAAGGAAGCTGCCTGCTGTTCCCAGGTTTCTCTCTCTCTCCCTCTCAGTATCTCCTTTAGACATGAGTAGTCCAAATGACTGATTTAAATTCTGTGTTTTGCAGGGAAACTTCCTGCTAGAACTTGAGTCTGGCCAAGCAATGTCTTCTCACCACCTGGAGAAAACCTTTATCCTTCAGGCTGATGACAGATGCTTAAAAGGAATCCTGCTTGGTCTGTCTCCACTAGCCACTAGCAAGAAGGAAAGAATTGCTCTTTCCTGGTGTTCTCCACTTGTACAGGCATAGTATTAGGACAGTTTTTCTCAGATTTCTTTCTTCTTTTGCATCATCCAACGGGGCAGATTGAGTTACCACTTGATTTTATTCCCCACCCCCCCAGTGTGAAGGCTTCGTTTCTTTTTGATCACTAGAAATCCCAAGTAATGGTCCTGTTCTAACCATGTTTACGCTGTACCTTCTGGACAGAATGTTTCCATGGGCTGTCAGCCCCTCCTTTGCTTGGGATGATGGCGAAGAGGTCAGCACAAGAAGCTGCCATTTGGAGCTACCTGGGAGACCTTATGTTACTTCTTCATTGTGCTGCCTTTCTCACAACAGGGCGAGCCTTTGGTGCAGTTAAAGATGCATTAAGTGATGGGTGGAAATGTGCTTGTCCCCAAAAAGGCAACAGTTCAGTTTTACTGTAGATGAAAGACAACTGCTCTGTTTATGTCCTTAAACCCCAATAATTTTCGTTGGAGTTGCTGCTGGTCATTCTTTACTGACTGGAACCCCAGCACAATGCTAAAGGGAATGTTATGTTTAATCTGGTTCCCAACACTTCATCTTTCCTTCACCCACGGCAACTGCCTGCACGTTTGTGAGTTTTTCATTTGAATGAAATTTCTCTCTAGCTGTCGGCAAAACATGGAAAAAATCAATAGCTATTAAGATATGTAACTGCGGGATATGGGATCCAACTAGTAGAAGAAGTGAAGGCCCTTTATTTATTCACATTCCCAAGTGCCAGCATTTGTTACCTGCCTTCACTTCCTGTGTCCTACTCCTTCCCCCAGGTTTTCAGTCAGATTTTTGTTGCCAAAAGCTGAGCAGAGGGTGTTTTGCCTACTGCGCTCAGTTGCATTCTGTGCTAGTTCCCTGTGAAAGCACCTCCGGGTACTTTCCCAGGGCTAGCACTTTTTGTTCAAGAACAAGTTAAGAAAAAAGAGTTACTGGTGGTTTTAAAACCCATTTTCTTTTTATCTAGTGTTCTGTTAAAGCTTTCCTCCTAAGCAGCTTACGATAATATAAACAACCTGCAGAAAAAACCTGCTGTCAATCTGCTGCTATAAATTCCTGCAGGTCCAGGGGCTTCAGGAGCTGGGTACTGCACCTACAGGCCTTGGAGTCAGAGATAAGTATCAGATAATTCACTCCTCCAGAAAATACTGCCTTGTATTCAAAATGGAGCGGGGGGAGAAGGGAAGCGGGGGCGCAGCAGCCAGGAGGTGTGCTGAGAGTGCAGCAGGAGCTGGAGACCTGGCGTACAGCTGGGGCGATGCTCACAGGGCTCCCAAAGCCGCAGCTGGGTAAGTGCTCGCCTCTCCTCACGGCTGTGTGCTTTACTGAGCTCCATAGCTGCACATCTCCTTCCTCACTGCAAAACATACATTTCCTCATTTCAGCTTGTGAGGGCCCAGACCATCATCTCAGCCCCAGGGGCTGCTCTAGCAGGAGCAGCAGCTGTGCCAGCTGCCCCAGGTCGGTGAGGCATCCTCCTGGCATGCAGGTTTGGGTTTCTCCCTTCGGCCATGGCACTCTGCTGTTTGTAGGCTGACGGTGCTGGAGCATGGCTGTAGGGGTGTGCAGCAGTGCTGTGCTGCTCCAGCTTTTGGAGGTGCTCGGGAATACTGAGAAAAATCTAATTAAGAAAAGTGAAATACAGTAGGTTAAGCCAGCTGCATCAGTGTGTGAAATGCAGCCATTATAAAACAAAACAAAACGTTGTAGAGCAGCATCTCTGGAGCTCTGCAGCCTTAAAATGATGCTGCCAGACTTCCCTGCCATCAGAGAGCCAACACTTGCGTAAGAGCTGCTAATACCTTGGATTGTCACTAACTGGGGCTGTGGCGCTCCTGGGGGCATGCAGGGCTCTGCCCGTGGGTGCTCCTTGCTCTGAGCAGCTCCTGCTTGAAAACTGGGGGCTGTGGGGGCAAAATGGGCCTGACCATGGCAGGTGGTGGAAGAGGAGGAATGAGGAAGGAGGTGATAAGAAAGCATCGGTGCAGTAGAAAGATGAGGGAAGTGAAAGACAAGCTGGGCAATGAGGGGGTAAGCAGGAAGGGTGGGTGTGGAGTGAGGCTGAGGGAGCAACCAGCTGACCTTTGCAGGCAGAGAGACTGCTCCAAATAATCTGAGAGCATGTTTGCTTCTGAAGAGCTGGGTTTGGCCAAGCCCCCTGGAAAAGTCTGCAAGAAAGCTGCTCTGCTCGGGTGGCAGAGGGCACTGCACTGCGCACGGGCATGGGCCGCTGTTGTGCTCTTGGGATGGCTCAGCGAGTGCACGTGTGTCCATACAGTGACACTTTCTGCATTGTGAAAGACAAACAAAAACAGAACAGCAACAGCAGCAAAACAACAACAAAGTTGATTTAAAATCTTATCCTTCTGAGATCACTGAGCAGAGGTCTTGGACCAGATGATCTTCAGATGTTCCTTCCAACCTCAACTGTTCTGTGATCAACAGGTAAAGCTTTAAAACAAGGCCATTGTATTTGTTCGTGATGCTACAATTTATGAAGTGGTAGGATTAATTTTACTATTTCAGATATCCTAAAATGGGAAAAATGTAATTAAGATTTAATCTCTTGCTGAAAAAAGCGTCTTTAAAATCAATCAGGAATGGCTGCAAAACCCTTAAAATATTTTTAATGGTAATTGTATGCAGTTCCCTCTGTCTAAAGTTTGGAGAAAGGGCATCTTGGATGTATGACAGTAAGTTCAGCGCAAGCGAAGCTGCTTTCAAATATACTGGAAAAGATATCCACAGTAATAGGATTAGTACAAAAAGAACGTGTCTTTGTATCTAAAATTCTGAGGCTAATTTGTCTTGGTTCCACCCCTCCAAAAACTTTTGTAATAAATTACTTTCATCAGGAACACTTAATGATGTTTCACTGGTAAAATGCTCACAAGAAATTCCCTGCTGGGAAAATTATCTGTAAAGGTTATCACAGTAAGGCTTGGATGTAAAATGTCAAAGGACAACTTCATCTCTCTCCCCTTCCTCGCCCTTCTACCCCAGCTACAGGCAGGAAATTTGGGGGAGCTTATGCAAGCCCATCAGATGGGCAGGAGTCTGTTCACTTCCAACGTGTCCCCACACTCGGAGTGCCCTGGCATGCATTTTATTCAAGCTAATGGGTGATCTGAAAGCTGAACACCAGAAGGCTGCAAAAATTAAGAATTCACCAAAACTTTGCTGGAGTTGAGTTTGACAGAAGAGCTCAACGTCTGCCGTCATCACCTGAGGGACAACCTAATGTCAAGGCAAGAGGGGCCTGCTGCTGGGAGCCACGGGGGGAGTGTTGGCCCCAGGCCCTGCCACCACGAGACCAACGTGACGGGAGGTAAGAGGGCCATGGGGACAGAGCAGAACTGCCTCCAGCTTCAGTGTAATAGCACATCAGCTACAGACCACTTTGCTGCATTTTTAAGCACTCTGCTGTTCCTCTACACAGGTCAAAATATGTTTAAGCATGTGGTGTGTCTCATGTAGCCTCTTTCATGGGTGGTGAACTGCTACAAGTGTCCCATTACCAGAGGTTCAGTCATATGCAGTGGGTAATTACAATTAATGTGCTTTGCTCTTCCTCGTGAGTATGCACTGAGGTGGCATGAAATAACATAATAAAATACCTATTGTACATAGTGATATCTGCACGGCAGGTACTTTTACCCAACACAATCTCTCTGTCAGTACAATATTTCCTCTCGATATCGATTATAATCTTGATAATACCTGCGATATTATCTGTGATAATATCTGCAACAAGGTATTTCCTATGTGATATCTTCATAATCAGATATCTTGGCTTTAGCTGATACAGGCAGTTTATGACTACGTTAAAGAATTTTGAAGAATGAAGTTTTTCTTACAAAAACTAAAATCTGTAAAAGACATCGACGTAGTGTTTGATGTGTGCTTGGTGTATGCATGTTCTTGTTCATTTTGAATTAATATAACTGATTTCACTTTCAGTAACAAAAATGTAGAAATACTTTGGGAATAAAAAGGCACCATTTATGTTCTTTAGGCTTTGATAATGCATTGACTTCCTTAGTGAAACTACAGAATGGGTCAACGAACTTTTATGTCTTTTCCAGTAGCATGTTTTGGAATATTTCTCTGGTTACTCACATGCCCTCTCCATTTCCAGGTGAACACAGTTACAGCTGCTCTCTTACGGACAGCTTACTTGTGCTTTATACTGTCATACAGGTACAGATTTCTGACAGCTGCGAAAATGTGCCTGAGGGGTGGGAAAGGGAAAGCAGGTTGCAACACCACCTCTTCTTGAGGTGGAATCACAGAGAGTGCTGTTATGGTAATTTCTGATGTGGCATGCTGTTTGTCTTTTCTGGGTTAATCTCAAAATGAGAGAAAGTTTTCCAACAGGGCCAGTTAAGTTACCAGGTGTCTTTGTGGCTGCAGAAGCACGGACTGCTGCTATATGCAGTCCTGCACTTCTCAGATGGCTCCACTGCAAAGGGAGCTTCTCATTTTGTGGTCATGTAATAAACCTTTTAGAGCCATTCCCCTATTGTTAACATCTGTCAGGGAAGGACACTAGATACAGAGTCAGTAGCAGTACCCCAGAAGGACTATATGTGGTCACACTTGGCAAAGGGTTGTCTTGTGGGGCGGCAGAGCTGTGCATGTCCCCCAGGTGTCCCCCACATCCCTGAAGAAAGGCCATCCCAGGCAGGTGGGGATGTTAGCACTGGTTCTGGTGCACCAAGTGGTCTAGAGCACAGGCTCTCTGTAGCTCACCTGTAACTCAGGTGTTCATCACCCTGCTCTTGACCGCATGTCGGGACACTGACTGGAGGGGAAGGGCTCGTGGGTGGATGTGGCTTGCCAAGGAGCCAGCTGGCAGCACACGTTGACACCACAAACAACTCATCTCTGAATGTTTTCTGCAAGAATAACTGAGATAAACAAGCCTCAAGAGCAAACAGAGGGGAAAAAAGCCAACAACCTCAAAACAAACTTTAAAATGCTACCCAGGCCTATTCTCAACCTTCGTGAGCAATGCTTAAGTGAGCCAAGTTCTCTGACAGCACAAGTCGTAAGTGGAGGAATTTCACACACAAAAAGCATATGCACAGTAGGCCTCTGAAACAACGGTGCTAGAAGACAATTTCTAAAGGTCAGAATTATTATAGGGCATTAATTAGCAATCAGATAATGCTCAAATTGCCTTAGCAAGTTTAGACACTCTGTAAAGCCACATGCTGCAGAGTGTGCAGCCACCTGAAAAGAATTTGGACACTTTAACCGAAATATGCCTTGCTCAGAAGAGAGCTAGAAGAACATAATGAAAACAATATGACTTCTCTGAAGTAATTAGGAAGTGGTATCGAGAGTAAAGAAGCTTTTGCAGAACAAGGTATGAGTGAAGCAAATAAGAGCAAATAAACCAGCAGCCAGGGTTTCTGCAACTGCAGAAAAAAGAAGGTAGATAACCCTTTCTTTTAACAATGGTACTTCAGATGTTAGCAAAAGGTAAAATGTCTTTGCAGAAAGAGGACATTACAAAACAGACGGAATACATGTAACAGTTTCTGATCCCAGATTTATCAAAAGTCTTTCCTCTGCCATCAGTGATGTCTTTATTTGGCCCCCAAATGGCTGAGGTAGGTTACACAGATTTCACGCAAGATGACGTGCATTTTTAGAAGCAGTGAAAAATGCTAACTCCATTGTATATATTTTTTCATTGCTCTTAAATTCAAAGTAGATCAAGGCTGGATGTATATCTGTTGCAGTTCAAATGTTGCCTTACCACTATCTTTGATAAAATGATATTGACTAAAAGAATATTTAAGTTACAGATTTTGGTGAATTAATCTGCTTATCTGTTAATTATATGCATATTTTAACAAGATAATAGCTGTTGGAGGAGAGTGATAATTGCTCTAACTTTTCTTCCTTGTTATGGGAGGCTGAATGGCAGACCTGAAGCTGAATTTTGAATATGTTTATATTTAGTGAGTTAGCCTCATTCATTGTAAAAACAAAGAATTGAAACTGGAACTTGGGATAGAATTTGTCTTCCATTTCTGGCCTTTCAGCTTGCAACAGTGCACAGTGCAGGGTGGCTGGATGTCTCTTTTTGATCTAAATGCATAGGTTTTATAGGCTTTTTGTATAATATATAGATATGTATATGATGATGTATATATGTATTTCCCTAGTGGCATTTGCTAAGAAATACTTTCATGACTACTTTTTCTTAAGCTACCTGTTACAGGTGGATGTGAAAACTGTAGCCAATTTGTCTTCTCAGCTGTGAGAAGAATCTTGTAGTTAACCTTTCCCTGTGAATACTCAGAAAAAGAGTATAAAAAGAATTGGAAAGAGGGTACATCTTGTAAAACAAGGAACAAGAAATTTGAAGCTAACTATCTATTTTCCATTATGAAGTTCCACTGAATTGGTTCAACAGCCTGCAATAAAAGAGCTGAAGATTTCTTCTTTTTTTTTTTTTTTTTTTTTTTGATGGGGACATGTAGATTGAGGTGAGAACTCTCCAAAGATTATCCGACGAGTGCCAGCTTTTAATGAATCCCATTTGTTTTCTTGATTAAGTCTGCTATTACCCCTGTTTAGTCTTGTCACGAGCCCATTAGCTGGAATTTTCATATCATGGATTAGAAGAGAAATTAGTGTACAAGAGCAGCACTCATCATCAGTCAGTTTTCAGCATATTTAACATAGTTTACAGTATATGAATTCAGGAACCTGTAGCCTTGCACACATATATATAAATATATACATATGTAATAAATAACTGTTCTTTGCAGTGAAATTCATAGGCCACTAAGGGTTGCAAATACCAGTTTGTGGTGATAAGATTGAATATCACTAATATTTTACACCTGCTAGGTATCTTCAGTGAACTTGCATTTGACAGGCTCTGTCAGGTCTATGATTTGTGAGACAGAAGTTTCTTTAGAAAGAAATGGCTCTTGAAAGGTTTTAACCTCTTATTTCCAAAATAAGCATCCAGGAGGCTTATCAAGCCTCGTGGTCAAAAAAGTACTCAAACGTTTTGGAGGTGTTTAAAATGCGTGTGCTGGGTACAGTGTAAAATTTGCACAGATGTAGCAGGGTTTTGAAGTTCTTGGCTTTCTTGAAAATGTTGTGAGAATAACCCTTTAAGACGTTTAAATACCCCCATTCTTTTTCAGATTCTCTAAATGAAAAGAGCAGACTAGGGTGAAATGTACTTTTTAAATGACATTTTGCAAATTTCAAGAGAGATCATTTGAGCCTCTCCTGGAGGTGAAGATTTGGACAGTGGAATTTGCAGAGCTGCCACAGAAGTATTTCATCAGTGACAAGAGTGAGAGAGGACTGCGACTGAATCATGGGTGATGCCCTGGCATTATTCTGTAATGGAAAACATGACTTTGCTAGCTACTTGGAAGCAAATATTGCAAATATTTGGACATTATGCCATTACTTAATATTACCCATTGTATGTCCTCTTTCTCTCTCTCATTTATTTATTTTATGTCATTCTAAATGTCTAGGCTAACCTGCTAGCATTTCATTTTTTTCTTTTTTTTTCTTTTCATTTTTTCCTTTTTTTTTCCTCTTTTCTACCCTCTTTTCTCTAAGTCCTGAAACAAAGTGGGATCTTGATCACTCTATTCTCCTCACTTAAAGCTCCCACGTCCTTTTGTATTTGATGAACAGTGTGAGAACATCCTGTAATCAAAGCGAAAACAACTCCAATCATATCACTATTCCACAGGAGCTCCCAGAGATGCCTTGAAGAATTTGCTGCATTTCTGGGCCTATAGGGTGTTATGGAGAACAACAGCTGGTAATCACAGCTCTTTAAACTATCTGAATTACTGAAGGAAAATCCTTTTCCATATCCTTACCAAGGCTGAATAGAACACAAGGACCCATTTCATAACTAACTGAATCTGAAAATTTCAAATCCCTGCTTAATAAACAAAAATAACCATCTTTATAAAACTGGTAAATGACCGTGACTGCCTCTCTAAAGAATTATTTCCTAAGAATAATTTGGTGCAAAAGGAGCATACCTCTCACCAAACACACCAGTTCCAAAAGCCTATAGTTTCCCTGCACAATATTCTCTAGCTACAAGACCCTTTTCTTTCAGTAAATGTATTATAACCCTTTCAGTCTGTTCTGTTTTACCTACTGTACACCATGAATCTGTAACAAGGTTAGGGTGAGTAACTATTTAAATCTACTTTCAAATACAGCTGAAAAGCCTATTATAGATGCAACCTTGAACTTTAATTGTATAAAGACAGCTACTTTCTTAGCGTTCACACAAGTGACAGAGTTTCTTGCTTTTAAGTCTGCTTGGACTTCCTGGCTGTATTGGCAACTGTGTATTCTGCCTCTAGACTTAGAAAAACAAACAAACAAACAAACAAACGAAAACAAAAACCTAAGTTTTCACACTGTGTAGCATCATAACATCTATTGAAATTTGTATTGATGAAGGTTATTAACATATTTGAGTTGGAGAATTTAATCTGGCTAATTATATGTTTTTCTTCCTGCTATTTTACTAGGCTACACAAGAGGCTGCTGAAATCCAGCATTTGTTTTCAGATACATGTTGATGCTTTTTAAGGAAATGATTGTAAAGAACCAGAGAATTCTTTAAAACAACGTTGGTCACAGCTTTTCCAGCATCGGCACTAACTGAGTAAATAAGGGGAAGCTTAAAGGATCCATGGAAGGTAAACAAAAGTCTCCATTTGCGGCTGGTTTGTAGTGGGTAACTGAAAATTCTGGTAGTAGCTTGGTGGTCTCAGTTTTATACCTTTCTGGCACCTCTGATGGTAAACCAACATCACAAAAAACAAAACAAAACAAACAAAAAAAAACACCACAAAAAGTTCAGTGTAACTGGCATTAACACCTGTAGTCTGTAAGCTGTCTTCATAGGAACATAACTCCTTTGCAGCTGCAGCTATGGTCTTGATGGAAAGGATCAATTTCAAATGAAAGTTTGTGCTTCATACTCCAAAAATTTCCATTAAATTTTCCAGTCATTGTAGCTGCAGCAAAGATGGTAACGTGATTATGGATGTAGAAATGAGGCTGCTGCTAATTCAGTGCAAACAGATTGCAAACGGATCTCAAACACTGGTAGTAACTATGGGTCTGTTCAGCCCTGGAGTAGTTGTGTAAAAGACCAAGTGAAATTTCATTATATTTAGTTAGTTTGTTTTATTTTAACCAACTTTAAGCCATGCTATTTCTGTCCTCCTAACCATATATATTTATATATATATATATGTCTTCAAAATCTTTGATCAAATATTTCATCTATTGTTTAGATAAGAACATATTTATCATTCATTTTCATTAAAGAAAGGATGATGTTATATGAGTAGATCTGCCTTTATCAGACCTTTTGCTCAGAGAAGTATGATATAGAAAGGAGAGCCTTGTAATCCTTCCAGTGCTCCCTGGAATGCACACTTGAAAGCACCCGAGATGTGAAGTGATGTTCTGAGTTACTGACTCCTGTGTGGAAGCACATTTGCTCTCTGTTAGCTGAAATTTTAAAAGAATTTTTTAGGCTTTACAGTTTGATTCTGTCATTTTTGGCCAAGATAACCTCATTCTATCTTATTAGCACACATAGAATAGCACTTGGAAAAAAAAATTTGGATTCAGAGGTACACTGAAAGTTTTTGGTCCCTAAGCAGAGATTTGAGATCTTTGTATTTCCTCTTCATTCAGAAAAATGAGGCACAAATTTTAAAAATGAGATGCATTTTGAAAGATTATCATCTAATTTGATAATTCAGCTAAAGAAATGCAGCTAAGTGAATATAGCATTATATTAATTAGCAGCAAGATATATGTCCTCTTTATGGTACTTATCAACAATATCGGTGAAAGGATGTCAGCAGGGGCACTGTGGTGTGAGCACTGGGAATATTGTGTAATGTTGCATGCACCAATCCTGAATAATATTGACTTATGCTAACTCCTCAGTCAGCTCAGCCCCTTCCGCTTACCAAAAGCTTTCCCATCTGGAAGAGAGATTCATTTGTAGGAGGAATGTAATGAGAGTCTTCATGGTGTGGGCATTTGACTGATTAAACTGTTATATGCCAAATCCCTTTACGATGCCACAGAAGGAAGAAAATTAATAAATAAATAACAATTAATATGCTACACTGAATAACATGCAGTGTAGCTTTGCAGCTATGCTAGCAAGCTGCTAGAAACTTCTTAAAATGCAAAGAAATTTTTACTTCCTTAAATGTTTTTTTTTTTGAGCTGTATTGAGCAATTATGCTTCTTCAGAGGTGGTTAATTTTTGTGAGCAGAATATTAATAATTTATAAGTGTGTTAATGGTATTGATCATACAAGGGTAGGAACATTATGCCTGACTTCCTTCTATAACCCATTAAAAAAGGAAGTGAATTGCTTCAGTTTACTATTAAAATATGAGGCTAACAGACTGTAGTTTAAAACAGATGTAAAGTTGTTTTCCTGCTTTAACTGCAGTCATCCATCGTAGAGCCGGTGGTAACATGACAACGTTTGCTGGGACTCAGCTGCAGGCACTCCAAACAGCAAACAGCAGTCTGTCCTCCTGCTCCAGGTGCCTTCCTCTCCACCTCTGTGCCAGCTACGCCCTGCAGGCACCGCTCCCTCTGGGTCCTCTGGGCTGATTTCAGTAGCCATGTCTGAATGCCTTGGTTTCTTCTTTTTGTGATCCTGTTTCTGGGCTCAAGACACTGCGTTTGGGAGCCAACAGGCTCTGCCTAAGTTCTCCTGGGGAAATGGTGAGGGACTGGAGGTCTAGCTGGTCTCTTCGTTTTCTTCTGCCCTGACCATTTTCTCATGTTTGACCCAAAAAGTGTGCATAAACGTTGTAGGTGTGCATGGTGGGTAACTGCAGCAGGCAGAGGCTTGTTGGGTCAAGGAATCTACCTGTATGGGACGTTTTGCTACATCAGGGAGTTAGTGTTTTCTTGATTCTGAATTGTTGCCCGATTTTGTCACAGTTGCATAAATAAGGCCTTAAAGCTCAGGACCAGGGTGGGATGTTTGTGACAGGAAGGGCCATTGTCTTTGAAACCAGTCAATACAATTCCTATTCTTCCATTCCTGTTCTAATGGAGAAGGAGGAATGATATAAACCGGAGGAAATAAATGATTGGTGAATAATTTTTTTAATCAGATTCCTTCTGGAGCACCAGTCTCATTATTTGTTTATCAGCTGGGCTTCTACTAAATCTATTCACGATTTAAAAAAAAAAAAAAAAAAAAAAAAGTGAACGGTATTGAACTGATCCTTAATTAGGGCAGCTGAGATGTCTTGTATAATTAACTGGGCTTTGTTCATAATTATTTCCTGATAGTTGGAATTGTTTTTTACAAGTAACCAAGCAATGGTAATGGTAGCACGAAGAAATGATTTTCAGTGTAAAAATGGCCAGGCTAACTGTGCTTAAGTTCTGTGAGACCTACTTGTTCCCACTGACATCTGAAAGTAATCATGTCAATTTGGCTTGTCCACATAGGAAAGGTTTTGCAAAATCAGGTATATCAGTGTAGAAATAAGTATGCATTTTAATTTTTAAAATGCATCTCTTCTGATTTGTGCTTTTTGATGGTCAGCGTGAGGTTACTCCTCGGGCAGCGGCTCCTGAGTCCTGACAACGAGTACCACGACAGGACTGTTTGGAAGAGTTTCTGTTCTCAGAGCCCACAGCTTTAAGCTGGTGCCTACAAGGTGTCTTGTCAAGCATTACAGCCAGCACCACGTGCCCTGCATGGGGTTGTAGACACCACTCTGGTTCCATAACTGAAGTAAGACCTCACTGTGATGTTTGTGATTCTCTGAGAGAAGCTGGGGAAGATGTGGGTGCACCCAGTGCTTTGTGGGGAAGTTGTAGCAGGCTCCAGGGAATGGGAAGTGTGTCTTTCCCACTGGAAAGAGGCATTTGCTAGAGCGTTGCCTCTGATTTCAAGAAAACTAGTATCTGCTCTAATCTAGGAAAATTGTAGTTGTGTTACAACCTGAGTTTTTTTGGGATTCATTATGAAGCTGCGTGAAAGAGCATGTGGGTTAAACAGGTTCACTGCTAATTAACACCTTTGCTTCTAACAAAGTAGCTCCTTGCTCTTGGGGCTAGGCAGCGTGTGAGGAGAAAAACAAGCAGGGAACTGTCTGCAGGCTCTTTCAGGGCTGAAGCAAAAACTGAGTATATGTAGTTTAGGGAGCAGGGCACCAGCCCTGCCGCCAAGCAGGGAAGCCCGGTAACTCAAACACCCAACAGCAGCTGAGTTCCTGTCTCTCAACAGCACTAAGGCAGAGGGGTTGGATCGGTATGGCTGAAATCAGTTTGTTTCTAAAATTCCAGAGCTCAGAAAAACTATGGGTTCCTTTTAGTATAATTTTCTGCGAGATTTGTTTAACGTGAGTAGTCATCCCCTGAGAGATCTTGGACGGTGCTAGGCTGCATTCAGGCTAGGAAGCACAGAATGGAAGTCGTGAGAATTGTTCAGCTGCCTCTGGTCTCTGCCTGGCAGCATCTCCCTTAATCTGCTCATTTATAAGGAATCTGGTGAATTTGGCTCATTGCTTTCTGATCACTCTGTTGCCAACAGTGAAGCCAAAGTCCATAAGCTGTAGAAACCTTTCAAAGTGTCGGGAAGATGTGAATAATGCGACTGCCTATTCCAAATCTTAATCATAGAAAGCATGGTGCCCTGGGGTGCCCTGACAATCATTGCCTTTCTCATTCTGCTCCTGAATCAACTGACCCATTACCTGTGCCTGTTTTGTTATTAGCTAATGCCTAATTATTTTTTTCACTGTTGAATTACTTGCAGCTCTCTTTAAAGTTTAGTCAATAAGAAGATTAAAACATAAATGCCATTAAATACGCTTTAAATATCAGACCTATTGAAATATTTCCAGGTTCTGTATCCTCTTAAAAAATAATCCCCATTCAAAACAGAGAGGAAATGTCAGCTGTATGAGTGTCTTCTGAGTTTAAGATTGGATTATACAGGGAATTATGTAGAGTAGCTTTGGAAATCTGATAATGAAAAAACTTTGGACTCTTTTATTTATGACATTTTAAACCGCTGTAACATTTGGGGAAATTTTCAGCATTGTACATGTACTGCTAACCTCGTGTGTAAAATTTTCCTGGGTAACTCCATGTGAATTAAAGGTCATACAAGCTGAATTTAGATTCAGTCAAGCTGGATTTACTGGGATTTGAAGGGGATACCTAGATCTGCATGAGGTTGCAATGGGGGTGTGGGCAGATGAGGCTGTTGCTCTCAGCCACCCCATACGGGATGCTTGCTCGCTCCATAGGGAGTGCAGTGAGAGAGTTGCCAAAGGTTAACATTAGCTGTTATGGATGTCCTCCTGAATCATCCTCTATAGGAATTCCACAACATCCCCAAATAGAAATTTCTACACCTCAGTGCCAATTTATTAACAAGTGTAGTGAGCCCTGGGAGTCCCTCAGAAAAGGGCCGAATGAAGCCCGATTACAGCCACTTCAGTTTCTATGTTTAAGTGCAGTAGGAAAATCCTCACAGAAGGTCAGGACAGGACTTCTCAGCTACTCCAAGCCCTGAAGCTCGTGTCCAGCATGGGATGCCAAAGTGTCTGTCAGATGTCTGGGACAACCCTGCATCCTCTCCCTGTAGGCCTGCCACCACAGCAGGAATTAAGGGATCCTCAAGTGCCCGAAGTGCCAGGGAGCAGGGCTCTCTGCCGGGAAGTGCAGAAAGGATTCCTTTCCAAGGCTGCTGGATAAGCTGCTTTTGGAAGCAAAGAGCAAAACCTTCAAACCAGCTTGGCCTTTTGCATTGTATAAGCACAGCAGGACTGGAAAAATGCCAGGTCACGCAATGCTGGGGAGGGGGAGGGAGAGTGGGAGGGAGGGAGGGAGGCAGGAGGACGGTGAATAACCCCAGAGCTTGGGTGTGGGTTTGCCATCTCGCTCTTCCCAGCCCTCTGGGTGGAGCAAGTACATTGGAGACCCCGTAGCAGAGAAATACAGGACGTCTGTTTCTGGTGAAGTCTGCAACCGGCGTTCATTGGGGCTGGCAGTGCGTGACTACCTGTTCCTTTCACAAGGCAGTAGCTGAACTGGAAGACATGCCCGTTGATGTAGAAATGCTCCTGGAAAATATTGACCGGGGAATTTACCATAAATATGCCATGAATCTATGAGCTAGTGGGAAATGTTAAAGCAAATATGTTTAGGACAGAGGCTTTCAAAACAGGCCAGGAAAATTCTTATTCCAGCAAGAGGTGACAAGCGCTTATTCTTTCTTCAGCTGGCTAAGCAACAGCGGGAGTGTTTCCTACTAAACAGCCTCATTAGCATAAGAATAACTACAGGGTAAATTTTCAAGCTCATTCCAAATGAATTCGAGGGGAGGGGGGAAAATATTCTTTTAATATGCGCAACTCATGCAAACAATGATATGAAACTAATTCATTTCATCATATTATCACCATATCATATTAACTTAAAAGAAATAATAATGCAACATGGAAATGTTTGCATATTAGAGAGAACTCTCATTGTACCCTATTAGCACCATATCGTATTAGTATTGCATTAGGCTATTATGCTCCAGTGCTAAAATGATGAAATCCCACTGTGAAAACTGATATTGAATTCTTGTAATGTTTCAGAACCATTTTTAGCACTGCATATAAATAATTCATGGGAGCAGATCTAATGAATTGATGAAACCCCCCCATCCCTTAACATTGTGAGAGTATTTGTGAATGTAAAGTCATGAACAGGATTTTTTTATTATTATTTTTTTTTTCTAACGAGGATGGGCTGGGACTGAAATATCTGGCTTACCCTCAGCCCCATGTCACTTAGAGCACCAGGCTGGGTGGCCGCATCCCTCTGTGGGCACGGTGAAGGCAGCATCTATGTGGCATGCAGCCCAGGGTTGGGCAGCGTGGCGCTGACCTCTGTGGCATGCTGAGCTGGACGCCCCGGGGCCCCAGCAGGGCGACCCCCAGACACCAGGGCACTGCTGCTCTGGTCCGCCCCATCGGCTTCCTGAGTTGTTGAGATCTGAGGCTACCGGCAATTTTTTAATGAGAAATTATATATCTAACTTGAAGGCTTTTGTGGAAATAGCCCTTAGCTTGCACAGCATTTGAATCCTACAATGTGGACCGCTATGGTGGTTGTTAATGAATGCTGTGCTGAACTTTTGTTTTATATAGATGTATTACTAGTAAGCTGTGTCCCAGTGACTATTTAGGAAACCAGAGTCCTGTAGCAAAGGGAGGTATGATGAACTAGTGAGATTAACTCAGCCTGTAGGGGCCCCACAAGGAGCAGCCCTGATGCAGAAGCCATCACCCATCTGTGTGCCCGGGAGAAGGGAGCAGCTGTGGGGCCACTTGGAGCAGATGGCCTGCTTGCTGGTGTCCGGGTTGGTCACCTTGTTCCTTTCCCTCTGCTCTCTCCAGGCTTACACTTCATCCCTCTCCTGCTCCTCTGGCTGCCTGCTTTCACGTCCAATTCCACACAGCGTTGGGGTCCCTGAGTCCAAACCACACTGCTCCCCAGGCTACTGGGAAAACAGTAACATGGGACCCCTTTGTAAACCCATTAGCTTCCTTTTCACGGAGGTGTAAGTTGAGAGTAAGAGATGTATGCACAGCAAGGCTGGCTTACTGTTCCCTTTGCTTTCCAACAGGACGCAAGGGTGCTGGCGTGCTGTGGATCCTGCTGCTGGGCGGGCAGGAGCCCTGGTCCGTGGATGCCATGTCTTGAAAGTTTATTGGGCTCCTCAGGCTTGTCCTTTCTTCAGTAACCTAGGACGCCTCTGCTGTGCTTGCAACAGGAAGCATGAATCAGACAGGGGGAATTACTATGTTTTCAGTGCAAGAGGCAGCAATTTGGGGGAAGTTTCTCTAAAGGTCAGCAGGAGTCGTGTGCTCTGAATGCTCTTCCCTAGTCTGGAGATTTCAAGGGGAAAAAATCAACACCAGGCTATGGGAGTTTCTGGTTTGCGGGATACAAGGTCAGTGCATTTATGACCTTGTTTTGAGCAGAGAAGGAGTGGATGAGGTGTGAGATCCCAGGAACAGCATTATGCAGGGAAAGACTAGGTGAAGAGGCATGAAATGTAGGGTATATCGTGACTCTTCTCAATATACCTCTTCATATGCACAGCTCTTTTCCTTTAAGACTGGGTGGAGAAATGGATCCATTCATGAGAATTTGATAGGATGGTAGTGTGGGAGCATTGGTTTCTCTCTCTGTTCTTTTTCTTCCCCACCACACAGTTTTGGTTTTCCATCCTTTCCTCCAGAAAAGGATGCAGAGATGCTGAAAGAGCTCTATTTAGCTCCTGGTTTTTGTGTCCAAACTTAAAAAATTGGCAGTGCTTGGAGTTCATCCCAGCTGGTTCAACTACTTCTAGTTTTCACTGGTGATATTAAATTACATGTACATCACTAGTGGAAATAGTTTTAGTTCTTCCTATAGTCCGTATATACAGTTTATAAATAACATGCAAGAGAGGATTATTTTCTTGTGGCCTATTTTTCAGTTAAGTTGAATACCAGACTTCAAGTTTGTTTGTAATTTACGTAGACAAGAGTTTTCCTCTGCGAACTGCAGAATTTCGGAGGTGTTTGAGTGTTCACCTAATTCATACTAAAAATAATGAATTTTGATGTTGGCATGTGAACCACAGTAGCAGCACATGCTGGCTTTACTCCAGCAAACAAAATCACTTGTTTATTTCACTGAAACATTTTATATGTATTGATGGGGAAATGGACCCTATGTTAGGGCTAACTGAACAGTCAGCGAACTATTAATGTGATATTGCTGCCAAAGTATTGTTCTAAATAGATTACAGCAGCTTCTTGTGGCTTACTGAATTTGTTTATGTGGGTCAATATGGCCTAATTTTTCCTGTTGAAGGTCTTCTCCAATTATAACCGTGAATCATTTTAGGTGAACGTGACAATTCATGAATAGTTCTACTGCTATAAATATCAAGTGTTTAGAAAGTACAACTTAACCTCCAAACGCTTACTGCTATAATTACCACTGAGTATCACGGTAGGATGGGAACAACTGTTGGTGGTGAAGAATGACGTATTTATTCCAAGTGTGAGTGAGAGACATACTTTATTCCAAGTATGAATGAGAACTTGCTGAGATGCTCGCAGTGCCAGGGGAGCACATCGGCAGTGATAAGGTGGAGGAATGGAAAGCTGTGCTCGTTGCACACTGCGGGAGACCACAGTGTCCTTGCCAGCAGCACCTGCCACGCAGCAGAGGAGCGGCTTCTGCGTCGGAGAGATGCTGCGTCCCCCAGGTGCAAGGAACACTGTGCAGTTTGCCAGTCAACAGGTATGGCATATCCTAATGTAAGAAATGCCTTTTGCATTATTAACTAAGAATTCCTATGTGCTTTACTGCAAATCTGGCAGTTCGGTGAGATATCTAATAGGAAATATTAGCCCAGATTGGGCTGATTCAGTGCTGGAATTGTTTTCAACATCCATGGATAACTCTTCCAATGGCATATTGGATCTCCGGCAGAGATTGGTATTCAAGAGCATACTGGTTTCTGGCACAAATGTTCGAGTCTATTTGCCACTCTTAAACATGTTTTAATCATAGTTTGGAGCTTAGATGTTGGTCCTGCTCCCCAGTGAATGAATAAAAACTGGTGTGAATTTGCTTTTGCACTTCCTTGAATTTGGCGGCTGCGGCGTTGGAAATGGCTGCAGTGGTAAGTTAGCAGCTCCCAAACTTGCTTAGTTATTTCAGCCTCTCCACAGCTCCATGCTTTCTAACCTTCTCCCATAACTGCAGACAGCACAACTCCTCCTTGCTGCTGCATGCTTTGCTCTTACAGCAGACAAGGGATATGTCTGCATCACACACTGTAGTAGGGTACCAGAAATAGCTTTGCGGGGCTGTGCAGGGGCCATCCAGGCTGGATTTCCAGATTCCCTTATTTCACGTAGCCTGAGTCTCTACTACACTGCACCGCAGTGCAGACATACTTCAGCGATAACAGGGTTGTATTGCTTTAGGAAAAACGCACCCTGTGCACACTGTATTCCTTCATTTTGCCAGGGAGCACTGGAGACTGGGAACAGGGGCGATGTCCTGCCTCTGTTGTGCCTCCTTGTTTCCCTGAAATCTGCCCAACCCTTTTGTCCTTCACCTCAGATTACATCTCCCCTAAATCCCAAAGCCTTGGTTTCCCTGCTAATTCACATTTCTGACCCTTCGAATCTTAGGTTGGGACTGCTAGTGGTATTGACTTCCTTGTGCCTATCTCTGTTTCTAACAGCAGGGGGGAGAGTTTTCTGTGAGAATCTGAAAATAGACAGATTGAAGATATCCACAGCCCCGTGTGAGCTGGATTGCAAACAGCTAAGCTTCTTAAAAAATTTGTTGGGTTTGCTGTATTCACACATACCTCAGTAAACACGGCAAACACTCCTTGGTTTCCAGAGCATCTCAAACGTGTCACTCAGCCACAGGGACTGACCTCACCGGAGCTCTCAGTGAAGAGGGTAGACAAGTAGAGGAGGACACCAGACTGGCAGTGAATTGCACAGAAGAGATGTCCTACAGGAAAAGTCATGAAACAGGAAGATAGGGGAGCAGCTTAAGGTCTGCAGTCTGTCCTGTAAGTGCTTTTTGGAGGGGAAGCAGAAATGCCACTTATCTGTTGTGTGTACTGTGGGACTCTGTTCTGTCAATGGTGAAGGGACAAAATCATGGGTGCAAAGTGTATCACAAAGCAAATATTGAGATATTTTTGAAAATGAAGTCAGGGAGCTACAGGGCTGGGCTTTTGCAGTGATGGCGAGATTGTGCTGGTGCCTGATCATCAAAGGACTAAATCAGTGGTTGTATGGGTGGACTTGGTAACAGCACTGAAGCTGGATTCAGTTGTGTGGAGTTGTCACTGGCAGCATAGCCCAAAAGCTCCTGGGACAGGCTCATGGGGGCTGCCCGAGCCGTAGCAGAATCCTGGCAAGCAGAAGATGCTCTGCACCTTCTCCAGCACGAGCCTCTGCCAAGTAATGTAGCAAAGCCCAATGGTAGTAAGCCTATGGATTTCATATGGATTTCATGCAGCTTTAACAGGCTCTGCACGGTGAAAATATCCTGCCTTTGGCAGAATAATAGTTGAATTACTTGAAGTCCACTTACAATCAAATCTTGTTAATTTGTGCCCGTAACTGGAGATTCAGCAAGAATGACAAAAACTTAGCAAGTTAGAGAGGAAGTGGTACAACACATTTTAAGAAGTGTGGCTAATGCATTACAGAATTCATTATCACCTTACAAACTTCTTCACACTCCAGAAAAGGATGAATGCTCTTAATTCATTTATTTTGACAAGGTTTGTTTCTTAAACATCTTTTGTTATAGCTGATAAGTTTGCACTGAAAAAAAAAAAAAAAAAAGGAATAAATTGTAATTAAGGAGACATTATAATAGTCCCTTCTATCAAGCCTGTGCCATTTTTTTGGGTACAAACTGTAGCATGCGTGGATAGAAGTGAACGTGCTTCACTTCATTCTGCTCACAAAAGCCGCTTACTTAGCCAGTGCTTGGCAAATCCTTTCTGCAAAGCAGCAATACCAGTGACTTCATTTGTCATCCTGTTGGAGAACCGTTGCTTTTTTAAAAACAAACAACCAAACAAATAGCTCTAATTTGGCGTGATACATTTAGAAAAAAATAAAATAAAAAGGAATCTTTATATCATGAAAAGGGTATCTCTGGCACTCTGAGAATGCAATACGTGGAAGAGATGTGACTGAATTTTTATTACTATTCTTAAAATGTTGTCAGTTTGTTCACTGCTAGCGTATTGTATCTCATTGAATAAGAAATACAGTTGGGGGAAAATAGATCAGATTTGCGGGTCAGAGGTTCTGCAAAAATGGGATTTGAACCTAAGTGCAGCAACCTTGAGGCAAAGCTGCCCTTCCTTGAGTGCCAGACATGAAATGAGGCTGATTACCATAACCTGCACTGTCTCTTTGATTTGGACGGCGATGGAGGCAAAGGTCAGCTCATGGCATGAATCTTCATACTGATACCTGGGCCACCCCTGTCTGCAGACAGGCACTTTCCTTTTTTGCCAGTAGCACAGTGGTTACAGATACCTGTATCTGACTGTGTACCACTTGTAAATCTATAATTAATTACCATAGGTTAAACAGACTGAGGAAATAACTGGAGTCTTTTTGAGGAAATGTAATCGTCAATATAGCAAGACCCCTGAATTATGGATTCAGCAATGATTGCTATTACAGAGATGGCATTAGACGAGTATCATTTTGTCAATTAACCTTTTACAATTCATAGTTTATTATAGCCTAGAACAATCCATTTTTAAAGACTTTTTTTTTTTAATTTTTTAACAGGACTCTTGCTGCTTTAAACACTTACTACCTGCTCTTTAGCCTTTGAACATAGATGGTTGTACTTGCTTAGCATAATGGTCCCTGGGTCACAAAGCTAAAGCAAACCCTTTTAATTTATTGGAGATGTCATTTTAACTGAATATTTTGAAGATGGCAGAATTTCCTAACTTTCTGATGGCACATCAGTCCAACCAAGGATACAAATGTATCTGTGTTCCTGGGTCCAGCCACTTTACCCTACTATAGTTTAAGCTTTAATTTCATAACCTACAGTGCCCTGGTTAATTTGCAAAAGAAAAAAGCATTCTTAGTCAAGACGATGTAATAGAGACTTCTGCAATAGCAGATAAAATGGCAATGACAAAGTAATTATCATAAAAATGATTCTTTTCTAAAAATACTTTAAAAATTCTCTACTGTAAGAAAGGGAACAGACTAGTTTTGATGAAAAACACATGGGAAAATGGCGATATAATTTCTTTGCTATACAAAAACAATTATTTTTTCTGCTAGAAATAGCGTTGCTGTAGCTGCTGTGGTAGGAGGGTGGAAGAGAGGTAAGGTTTGAGGGGAGAGGTAATATTTTTATTAGAACAATTGACATAGTTGAAAAAAAAAAAACAGAAACGCTTTCAAGGGGCTTGTGTGTCTGAAAGCTTTTTTTTTTTTCCCTCCAACTATATCAGCTGGTCTAATAAAAGATATTCCTTCTGCCTGCAATCCTTGCTATTTTTGTACATCGCCATCTCTGTACAAATGATTTGTCCACTCACAGGACAAAGACTTCTACAATTCTTAAAACTGGTATAATTTGGTTAAAATTGATTCTGCAATACTAAAAGTTTTAAATGCTTCATTAAAGTGCTGAGAACTTGGGTTTGGCTTTGTGTTTTAAAGAGAATAATTGCAACTTATGAAGGAACTACATATATATGAGAAAATGTGGTCAACTCTTCCCTTCAGTAGCTTTGAAGCAGCAGTAATCTAACAAAGCACCTTGCTCTTGCTGTGCTGACAATGAGTCCGGTGTACAAAAAGAAATTAAACAAAAAAAGACATTTTAATTTCAAGGTTCACTGGAAAAAAAAACATGAAAAAAATCAATGTTTGCCAAAGAGAAAGACAAACTCTGAAGGGAGATGAAAAAAATGTATTTACAGGATTTACAGAGAACTTTATAAATAATGGGGCAATAAAAAAGAAAATAAAATATTTGTCCACCTTAGCTCTAAATATGTGGGTTATATTCCCAATAAATCCATTACAATGAGGTAACCTGAAGGCATCATCAAATTACATTGTTAACAGCTTGAGTATTTATTAGGAATAGGAAAACAAAAACAAACAAACAAAAAAACCACCCAACCAACCTAACAGGCAAAGAAAAACCCCCCAAACCAGACCAAAACACCCTATTGTGATAGCGTTAACTAATGATTGAGACTGAATCTGGATTTGCCCTTGCCCCTCTCCTTGCTCCCAGCTGCGTTGAGGCTGTGGCCTCTTCTGCCGTGTCCCCTCCTAAGGCTGTGCCACCAGTGTGGCGGCAGAGGGTCAGCTGGAGCGGTTACCTCCACACCATGCAGCTGCATCGCCCCACAGCGATGGTCTTCTGCAGCCCCGCACTCGCCACCTTCCTACGGGGCAGCATGGCCCTGCACAGGCACAGCGCGGGGCTCCCACACAGCAGTGCTCCTGGGTCGTCTTCTCTTCTGCACAGGCTGCAACCTATAGCCTCGTGTACTGTAACGAAGCTTTAAGTTAATTGTCTTCCCCTCTGTGTTCTCATGCTCTGTGAGATGGAGCATTTTCTTTCAAGTCTGGAATCCAAACTTCACAGCTGAATTTCCTGCTCGGGCCGAGGCTGCGGGAGCCCCAGCTCCTGTCCCTCTCCAGGACAGCCTGGTGGCCGGGTGGCTGTGGGACAGCTGCAGGCACAGCGGTGGCACCCGGGGCCTGGCCAGAACTGCCCCGAGCTCTGGTGGGTGCCGAGCTGATGTGCTGGTGCCGATTAGCCCTGTCAGTGATACCCCATCCTGAGCAGGCACTGCTGCCCGCATCATGGAGCAGCCGCATGTGGTGCCCCCCACCACAGCTCCTGCCCTGCTGGAGCGCTGCACAGGGGGTAAGTCCTCCGTTCCTCCTGACTCCCTGTAACATCCTCACACGTGGGCACACAAGGACTTGGCCGTCCCCAGGCCCGCTGGCTGCGCATGGTGGGAGCGGCAGGCTCTGCTCTTCTGACGCTCCCCACACGAGCGCAGTGGGTGCTCAGCATGGGGCAGCCTCCCGCTGCCATGAGTGCCTAGGCAGGCAGCAGCCACTGATGCATTTCTTTCTCCTCATTATTTTTTTTCCCTGTTCTCCATTTGATCACTCAGCTGTTCACCACAATGGCAAGATAAAAATGCAGCACTTCATTGTTACGCTGAGAATCTCTCTTAACCCAAGGCTTTTTAGTGCATGCTGAGAGCAATGCCGAGCTTTCTCCTGGACAGGTGAAGATCAGGATTCCCGAGAGAAGACTGTCCAGTTACGGTTTGGGACAGGCTTTCTGCTTTTGCCGTGCTGCCTCCGACTGTGCAGCGACTGTGCGTGAAGCCTGTAGAGAGAGCTACAGCTTCAGCTATCCATGCGGCACAGACGTACGCTCCACTACTGCTTTGCTTTCAGCCAACAACTGGGAGCTTCGAACGGCTTTGGTATTTAATGCTTTAAATCAGCCCCCTGCTTCCCGTCAGCATGTTCCTGGAGCCCTGGTGGGGTGGCAGGGCTGCAGCTGTGGGCCCCTGGGTGCGCAGGGTAGGCAGGGCTGCTCCAGCTGCCTCTGTGCCTCCAGCACCCAGCCGCGACTGCGATGGCAGACCAGGCCTGCACGCAGTGCCAGCCTGGCTAATGAACTGCACATGGCTTTTAATTAGATTCCCCAGGCACATGGTCTTCTTCTGCGAACCTGCTCCTGGGTGGGAGATGCAGGGATGAGCGTGGTCTGCCCGGGAGCCTTTGCTTCCTGCAGCCACCCTGCCCTGGTGCCTGCACCTCCCGCCTAGGGCTGTTCTCCTCTGGAGTTAAATCGATTTTGCACAAGTGCTAGTGTTCAGGACCAGACCTGTTCTCTCTGTCAGGTTTGTAATGCCTTTCTCCCTATTAGTTTTCTGATACTCAGCTATCACGGCTTTCTGTAAGGATGTTTAGGTTTTATATGTACTTTGTCTGACATATAAAACACTTTATAAACTTTATCCATTTAATTCTCCTACACTGTGCACTGTGCTGTAGGAGCATTATCTTCACTTTACAGATAAGGAGATTTACATTCACACAAAGCCAGACTGGAATTGGGGTAAGGACCAGGCTCAGAGCTCCAGATATGATGATAACCTGCTGCGTGCTTAAGGCAGTAGATTGTACAGCTCTTTCCCAGCACAATGTTGCAGGTCAGGCCATGGATTTCCTTCTTACAAGCTCCTTTTTGTTTCAGATTGGGCTAAACCTTGTTGGATGTTTACCGTTTGTTTCAGGTAATAGAGCAGGTAAGTTTCTTTATGAAACAAAAGGTGTTCCATGACCACAGCTCTGAGGAGAGTGACAGGGACAGGACTTTTTGGCTAGCTGCTGACATGTGGTAAAGGATGGTAGGAAAGACCTAATCTCTGGTATTTAAGTAGGTAAAAAGGAATGCAACAAAGAACCCAAACATTTCATCTGATCTTCCAAACTAAAACAACTCAACTTTCTTTGTCTTCCTTTTTTTAATTTTTTTTTATTTTTATTTTTTGACTAATTGCATGTGTCAGAAGCCATCATAGTATTTAATTTACAGTCATTAAGTTAGACTGCCTGATCAGCATCAAAAAACATTTACAAACCATGGGCTCATCTATGCACATCAACTATGCTGTGCTAGCCTCAACCCTCCCGAGCATGCACTGATGCTCTTGGGTTTGGAAATGAAGTTGGTGCTGCTTGGCTGGTTTGCATCTTACTTGAAGAAGGTTTTAAAGAACCCAGCTCCTGAGATAGACAGAAATTTAATGATTTAAGTGAAGCAATGTCTTGTCAGCTGCGGAGTTGGCTCAGGGTCTGTAAATCTGATCAAATGCACTGAATACAGTTAAGGCTGGATTCACAACTCTGTGAGGAGAAATCAGCTCTTACTGGACAAGAGGATTTTATACTCAATAATTAGGCTAAATGAAGCTGTTACACAGAATGGTGGCAAAGAGCCACGTTTCGCTGGCATGCTATAACATCACATAATACATGAACGTACTGTATGCAGTAAGTCCTGGTTTCTCCTTCCAAAATTTTTATTACAGCCCTAACTGACACTTCATTCTCTGCCAATTCCTCTGCTCCCTTCTCATGCTGGCAAAAATATAGCAGGACACCCAGAACTGTAGGCCTTGGCAGGATCATGTGAATATGCTGAACGCATACATGCTGATTAATTCATTGCCTTAGCAACTGAAAAGTCTCACATTATTCTGTCTTGTTTATTGGCCCTTTCAGAGCTAATGTGAGCAGTAAAGATCATCCACAGGCAAAATACAGCATCCATTAACTCCTTGCACCTGCAAGGACCAAAAATCTCCTTCAATCCCACAAGATTACCTGTTCTGCAGAAGTCAGGTAAGTGTTCTTTGGTACACCAGACCAAAAACCCTTCCTGTACATACTGAGTACACAATGTTACCCTGCTAAACTTGCTGTTGCGCCACCAGTGGCAATATACAACAGCTTCCCGCTGTGTTGTGGGTGTACAGACGCAAGGTGTAAGGGAGCAGGGAGTCTCGCTTTTGGATAAAAGCGTGCAGTTGGAGCCCTTGAAGGTGCGATGTTGGTTTCCCCTCCGAGAGGCACCCAGTAACGCCTGCCACTGGTGTGTTCCCTCCCTGCAGCTGCAGAGGCAACAGCAGCTGTCAGCACTGGGACCGCAGGGAGGAGCCGAGGGTGGTTCTTCATAGAGCTGCGGGAAAGAGATGTCCAGGGTGTCACTGCAAGCACGGCGTCTGGGTGCCTCTGTGTGTATATTAACCATTAAATGGAGACTCATAAGTCCCTTGCTGTTACATATTTTGCATCCAACGTGCATGCTGAAGAGGAAGCTCCTTGCACACAGCCTGAGGCCATCTACTCCTGGGCTGGGCTCGCTCCCACCGTGCAAGGAGGCTGCCAGTGCTTCCCGCTGTCCCCTGCCTCCCGGGGCCACATCCGAGCAGCACGTGGCTGGCCCCACGCTCCTACATCCATCTAACCATCTTTTATTTGCCTGGTGTAGTTCAGTAAGGCAGAGCCACGTGTGGCGCCAGCCGAGGAGCAGTGTCCCCCCAGCCTGGCCGGAGCTGTGCCCGTGCCCGTGCCCGTACCCAGTAGCACTGCACTCCCGGGGATGGCTGATGCGAGCAGTGCAGATAAGCTGGCGGGGTAGTGGGCAAACAGAGCAAGAGGGCTGGCCCATTAGATGGGAACATCTCAGTTCAAGAGCAAGCATTATGTTCATCTTTCATTTTTGATTTAGGTCTCATACTGCTTAGTTAAAAAACAAACCAGAAAACAGTTTGCTGAATCACTGCTACCCGGTGAATGTGCTGCTTGATTCAGTTCTGCAGGTATGAACCATAGCTGCTATATTTTTTCCAGTTGTTTTAGAAATATTTTCATATTCTTTTTGAACTTTTGCCTGGTTTTCAAGCTAAAGTGACCCAGTGTTCCTCATTCAGTTGGTTTTGTTGCTGAATCCAAAAGTATTTTTTGTTGCTGAATCCAAAAGTATTAGCTGGACTGCCTGCTCCTCCTGGTTGTCCTCCCTGAAGGTCCAAAGAAGGTTTTCACATGTACTCCTCCTGTGAGAGTCCTAACAGAAGTCCTGACGATTTTTTTTTCTGGAAGACTTTGCAGAAAGTCTCCTTTTCTCTGTCAATCTGTGGTCCCTGTCTCTCAGTGCTGCTGTCCTCCCTCCCCACAGACATTGCATGGAGTCTTAAGAGCTTGAAAATGTGCATGAGAAAAGTACTCCCTGCATTTTGCCCTGCCGTGTTTTCAAGCCCTGTGACAGGTCCTGCAGCCTTGTTTGGGTGAGCACACACCAGCAAAGGGTCCCATCTCTGCCAGAAAGGACAGGAAGGTCCTGGTGCTTATGCCACCTTCTGTACAGGACCTACAACAACTTCACTGCTTTTAAAGTAGGTGCTTCTCTTCTTTTCTTTCTTTCTTTTTCTATTTCTGTGCAAATACAAGCTGCCCCTTGGTAAACTCTGAGCTGAGAAACATCTAGCAGTGCTGTCAAGAGGAATCTACATTTGCTTCAAGGAAAATATGTGACTCATCCCTGTGTCCCTGCTACAGCTGTGTGGAGTGAAGTCACAACCCCCATGGTTGGGATGAAGCCAACTTCCAGCAATACTTCTACATATATTGTAAGTCCAATACGAATGTCTACAGACATTTCACAGACTGAACTCAGAAACGTACTCTGACACCGAGCCACCATATTAAAGGTGTTGAAGTACACGTTGTGTAAGCCTGAGGCAATATACAGAATTAATGAAAGAAACGCTGCATACTCTGAGCTTTGTGGACCAGAACATGAAATAATATCTGGAATTTTTCACACACAATTTTTCACAACTATGAAAATGCTGATTCCAAGTATCCTAGTAAATAACTAAATAACAGTCCTCTGACCCTGGTGAGACAATTCCATACTAAGAGATTTTCTTGAAATTCGCAGCTGTTGACTATTAGAAATGGTTTGGGGGTATTGGCTTTGAAACAGAAATTTTTTTCCCCGCTACATACTGCTGGTACTGCCCTTGAAAGATGCACTGTTTGATGTGAGGTTTTGCACAAAATGAATATTTGAGTTTTGAGCTATGAAAAATGGCTTCTTTTTCTGAAGAGTGTGATACATACTGAAGCTCCGAGCTCACTGGGTTCTACTGATTGATATCCACAGATGAGCTAGTCTTCTACCTTAAACCACTCTTCTTCCTGCAAGTATAAAATAACAACACGAGCTGTCGGCAGAGTACCAGGTAAATGTTGCCATGGGCCCAAGGGCTTTCCCTGTCCCAAGAGCTCTTTTTGGAAGCCAGAAAATGACTATCAAATGAAAGCATATTTACTTGATGCAAACAGCAGTGAGATGATGTTTGCAAATGCCTCCTTCTGTTTCCAAACAGTACAAACAACAAATTACTGCCTCAGACTGATTTCCACCAAATATATTTTCACACTTTTCCATTGTTAGTTGGTTGGCTTTTTTTTAATTTTTTTTTTTTTTTTTTTGGAGGGGGGGGAGGCTGAGGGCAGGAAGTCAATGCTTTGTAAGCTATCCTCAGCTAGAAAAAGGTGAAGAACCAGCACTATTTCAAGTAAATGCATTTTAAACAGAACTCTGATATTACTACTTGGCCCGTCTTTTTGACTTCAACTGTTGGTAGATTTTTTTTTTTTCCTTTGGCCTGGTCCATTTGGATAGCACAGAACTTCAGGAAATTAGTGATGCTGCCTTTGAAAACCCTGCCTATTTTACAGAGGAAATACTTAAAACTCAATGATATGAAACTAACTAGATATGTTTGAAATATTGATTACATATATCTTCTGGAATAGGATAATGGGATATTCCTGGTTGCTATATGCATGTTTATACGTCCCTGAAATGTTTGATTAATGTGCACCTAATCTTTCTTTCCGCTAATAGACCATCATATTTCTTACTAAGAAATGAATTATTTGACTACTGGTACAAGTGGCTGAGAGAAAGCCATTTATAATGCTGCATCTTCAGCTAATGTTTCTTCTGCAACTAAACCTTGACCTGGAAAGCTCTTTCACTGAAAATGACTAATATTGTCAATTTTAATTTTAGCTTTGAATATGTTTTTCTGATGGCAGTCTAATCTATCCTAAAATACTTTATACTTCACAATATTAATAAAACATACATAGAAAATAAACAAAGGAAAACCCTCATGAAGCAAAATTTGAATCCTGTTTATGGAGATGTTATCCCAGAACTCTGAATTTATGCAAAAGCAGTATATTGGCAAAAAGAAAGAAAATATTTTAAAAGCAAAACAGAATTGACTTAACCTCTCCTTTTCTTTGTTCACAAAATATATTGTCATTTTAGGCTGGTATTGATTTTGCTTTCCATTTTTCTTTTAAGATTAACTCACATTTGAATGTTTTTATCATTTTCTGTATCACTTTTTTGAGCAATGTTATTTTTCATATTTCTGAAAATTGCTTAGTTAAGAGATTCGACAAATAGCAGGTTGTAATAACAACAGTTGCTCTCTGCTGGCCTTGTGTGTATCAGCCCTAGTCTTATCATTTGTACACTATAAGCAGCCCTTCTTCATACAATCATTTTCAAAATTGCTGTGCTAAACTTTAGGGAATAGGGATGTTCACCACATTTGTACACTCAGTCATGAGCTCAGACAAGAACGCTGAGCATTAGGCATGGCAAACAAACCATGAAAACTTACAGTTGTCAGACTGGATGACTTTTGCAGAAAAGCTGCAGAGGGTTAGTTTGTTCCTTGGCACCTTTTGTAAGAAAAAATAAGCATTTGCATACACATTTTCAAAAGCTTAAAAAGATCAATAGAAAATATAACCCAGTGTCACTGATGCCCAAGCACTCTGAGCTAGGGTCACAGCCCTGAACAGAAGCCTTAGTATCCAAATTCTCTTAGTGTCCACATTCTAAATTCTCCTTCCAATTAGCAACTAAAAAGTGGTAACTTGTAATTTCTGTTGACTTTAATAAACTGTACAGATTTCAGCCTGCCCTGCATCTGACATCCAGAGTCTTTTAGAGACTATCCAGTTGCCACTCAAAAGCAGGAGCATTTTAAAATGGGGGCCTTCGTTAAAAAACAGAGAACACCCACTGAATCTGCTGATCGGTAAAATCCAGCCTGGCAGTTCAGCATGACTTTAACTTTAGTCTGAGGAAGCCTGAGCCTATTCTGTTGTAGAATTTTCTGGAAACGGCATTCACAAGAAGCAGTAATGAGTTATATGGCATCTGCTGACTTTGACATGGAGCTTTTTTGATCCATCTTATGGATTTCAGTTCTCCCTATTGTGTTAACACTGTGACTTTTGTAAACCAGAGGAGTGGAATTTCAACTGGGACTCTACTCCTACCCTTGGCTCCAGGCTGTAGACCTTCCAAGAGCTATTGGGAGGTTGAATGGAAATAAAGATTACTACGACTAGAGGAAGCAATGGATGTGATCAATCCCTCAGTAAGATATGTACTGGGAGCCCTGTTAAAATGAAAATGGAGAGAAAGAAGAGTTTTCACAAACTGGCTGTGTAGAAAGAGCAACTACACAAATTATGCTCACCTGGAACAGATGAGCTAATAACCTCCTGCCCTCCCTTCCACTTCTTCCCCCACTGTTACTTGGGGAGGTGAGTAGGAATTTCTGGTGGTAAAGAAAAGGGTTTGATTTACTTTTTTGAACATGTGAGTTTGTAATTCAACAACCTGTTCCTGAGTTGAGGGAAAAACATCTGTGCATGCCGCTGGAGTAAGTACATGTATTATGGACTAATATTGTCACTTTTCAAGAGTGCAAGTACTGTAATTTGTTGTGCGTGTGCTTATCAAAGCAAAGTTTAAGAAGTCTTCTAATAAATGAAAAGTTTTATGGAGATTTATTTATTTATTCTTTTCAAAAGCTTTTGTTGAAACAGAAAAGTATCTTTTTGATGAGAAACATCCACCTTCTTTCCCCTTAACAAACATTGCCATCTAAGCCTGTCTGGGAGCCTGGGGTGCATCTATGCTCTGTATATTGAGGTATCTTGTTCAATCTTGGGTAGAATTTATAAGGAGCCCCTGTAGGTCTGAGTAACTTCAGTGGAGCTGGTTGGTAAGCTAATGTCCTGCTGTTGTTTGCAAAGGAAGGAGATGTGAGCTTTGTTTACAGGGTATGATCTAAGAGATGGTTTCTAGAGACTTCTTGACTTTTTCTATCTTGATAGAAGACTACATCTTTTTACAATATCAGGAAAAAAAAGTTAGTTTTTTTTTTTTTTATAAGATAAGACTTAAACCTAATAGTGAATTTCTCAGTATTTGTACCAAGCTCACTACTAATAGAAAGGAGCAAACAAACAACAACAACAAAAAAACCCACCTAACCCGAGCATTACAGACAAAGGGCACAGGAAGCTTTGGAAAAAAAAAAAAGGAATATTACAGGAAATGCTATCTTAAATTATGCTTCCTGGGCAGGGGGAGACAATGAAATTCTGATCCTATTTTGCTATGTTAGTCAATCAGTCTGATTTGTCTGAGAAGAGAACTTCCCACGTGCAACTCCGGTGAGGTCCTTAGATGATGCTGAGGCCCGCTGGCAGTAGGATTGTGTGGTGATGTGTGGGGTATCAGGTAGGTTCCTGTTAACCAGATCCTCCGCAGCTTCACACATGCTGAGAGCTTCTTGGCCTCAGCTTCATATTTAGGTCGTATTAAAGAAAACAAATGCCACCACATAGGAAGCTTCTTCCTGAAACCCTTAGCTCCTTTAGGGCTGTCAGGCATACTCCTCTCCCCTCTTGGGCTCGCGCCCAGCCCTAAGCAAGACCCTCCTGCTGCCGCAGCAACTGACCATATGATGAGCTGCTAATTAACGAGAGTAGAAGGCACTTGCAAAGAGCAAAAGAGAAAGTATGAAGCCTCTGTAATTTGAGTACAACTTTTGGTAATTACATTTGTCTTACAAGCAAACCTTGAGATCACAGCAAAATTGAAGGAAAACTTTGAAAAACAACGCTAAGATTGTTCAGGTGCAAGAGGCAGGGAAGTGTAAATGCCTTCAGTTTTCTGCCTTGTTTAACTCTCTGCAATTTCATTTTCCAGGCTGTGATTCATACGTTCATACGCTCCTCTTGAGACACTTACATCCTCCTCATGTGAGGGAGGTGGCAAGTTCAGGTATGTGGCTGGGCCTGGGCCTAGGCCGCAGCAGGAGCAGGCGCTGTTACGGCGGTGCTGTGCTTTCACACCTGGGGACTGGGGAGTAAAAAGTAGTCGTAGCTGCTGCCCCTGGCCTGTGGGCACGTGGCAGCAGCAGGCAGATCTGCAAGGCAGAGCACAGCACCAGCCTCCTGTGCAGGGTAATAGGCACCCTCCCCACAGAGGGAAGTCTCCCTGGGTCCCTGTTTGTCACTGCCCAGCAGGCTGGGCTGGGCAGCCTTTTGGTGTGACATGGGCACCTGGAGGTGGCATAGGCCTGTCTCCATCTGGTGTGGTTGGAATCACTTCCCAGAGAATGAACAAACAAAGCTTGTGAGAGGATAGTTATGCTAAGAATAATGAATATCAGCTATTCCATAGGGACTAACTTAACTGGGTACTTAGGTGCTGGATAATTAAGGAAAATGAAGATCGTTAAGTAACTGCTGATGCCTCCCCTTCTCTCTCCAGTGTGGCTTCTAGGAGGAAGGAGGCAGGGGACTCTGCAAGGTACGTTGCAGAAAGCCACCTGCGAGGCCTTCACATGTCACAAATCAAGTTTTTTGTCCCCCACCCCCTCAGGTAGAAGCTGTTTCAAATGACAGCGAAACATTAGAAGTAGGGAAAGATTTTCTTATTTTTTTCCCTTTCTTACTGGTTTCTGAAAAAGCGTGGTTTATATGCTGTCAATCATTTCCAATGATCTCAGTCCGGTGTTTATTCAAAAATCACGTTTGGTGTAGCTGGAAGTGTTGTTACTAACTGATGAGCAAGTCTGAATACTGAAAATGAAAAATGATTGACATTCTTTAAGGTAAAGAGGGAGACTCTTCATCCAGCAGAAGCTGCCACTGCAACAGATGCTGTTATAGCTTCTGACACTGATCGTGATGAGTGGTGTGTAATGTCAGTAAAAGATGAGAGGATTACAACAACAAAGTGAAAAGGAAGCCTCTGAACATGAATCCCATGGCACCCTGGTAACAGTTAATAGCCATGACTTTCCTGGCTAGAGATATGACTAAAAAGGTCAAACATATATTTGTTAACTTATCATCTATTCGGTAAATAAACACAAGCTTGTTAATTAGCATTCTATTATTATTTGACTCTGGGTTATTTTTTTTATTATTATTTTTGGTTCTTATTTCCCATGGCTTCTGGCAAATATGTTGTCTTGTGCTCTTTTTTACCATTTCAGGTTTTCCTTTTGGTTAAGTATAGCAGATATTTACAGAGAATAATTCATAGCAGAGCTACACATGGTCCTGAATACTTTGAGGTACTCAGGGGTAATACTGCATGTTGGACATCTTTCCAGCAATATTAAGCAGCAAGTTTCCATGTGCAGTTATAAACTTTTTCCCTAAACAGTAACATCATTTTAGGTGTAATACCTTCTCCCCCAGTTTGCTACAGGAAATCTCTCTTTAGGCATTCTGCAGCAGCATCATTCTAGCGTGGGCAAGGCTGCTGGGGAGCAGCTTAGGAGACCTGCACAGTCAGACCAGGGCTCACAGAAAGCTCCCCTGAGCACCGGACAGCCCCAGTACCTGCTTCAATTTACCATGGATGAGGGTCCTTCTGGGGAGCAGCCTTTCATTAACCCCAAAATTGTTGATACAGTTCACTTCTTATAAGTGGTGTTCTTCTTGTGCTTCCTGGAGGGCTGTTTAGATCATGGCTTAAAGATAACTCTTGTCCTCGCAGTTCTAGGCTTGCAAGTGAAATTAAGGTCATTATTAAATTGTCCTGTAAGTGGTATAAATATTTACACTGGTGCAATGTGTATACTAGAGTCTCTTGTATGCTTTAGTAATAAAATGTGATTTGGTTATATTCACATACTCTCTTGATGTGTGTGCATATGATCAGAGCCAAGTGGAAAGCCAGCACTGAAGAGTGACGCACAGTCCCCTTCCATATCCCACTTTACTGCACAGCTGTAGTCCCATACCTGTCCCCAACATGTGCCTATGGGACGTGCTGCTCAGCTTGCTGCCTCCAGGGAGCTGAGTACAAATCTGGGGATATGCTTCAACTTCTATAATTGCTGAATTTACTCTGGGGCTATAGTGTTGTGATAATTCTCTTTTCCTTAAATGCAGGAAATGGAGCTCCATGTTGTCCATTTGGGGACGGTGAGTTCAACAGTGCAATATTTCTTCATAAAAGTGCTTTCTCTCACATGGAGAATCTCACATGCATTTCCCCAGGAGCTACCACAAATTTAAATTGTGTACACATTTTCATATGTTCACAGTTTTAACAACAACACCACCACCACAAGAGTCTTCCTCTTTCTCTTTCCCTGTTTGGCCTCATTTGAGTGTCTCTGGGATACGTGCCTGAATACACGCTTAAAGCACGTTGGGAATGTGGATCTGTTGTGAAGGGCTGGATTGCTGCTTCCTTCTCCGTTAGCATACTGCCCATGAAAGATGATATGGAGCTGGGTGCTGTGATTTGGCTATGTTTAACATGACTAACAATGAAGTTAAATATCCGTCATTAACAACATATTTCTTTTTTCCAGTACTGTGGAGGGTTTGCTGTAGTAAGGGTGTTTCTGAAATGCTGTGTGTCAGCACAGACTCAGCGGATGCCCCCAAGTAAGCCAGGCAGCCCAATTCCTTTCCTTTCTACCTCTTTCTGGGTGCTCACCTTACAAGGTAGGTGAGCTCATTGCTGCATCCCTGGGCCCATGCTCTGATTTGTAAAGCATTTTCTCCTAGGTCATGGGAATCGGTGCGTGTAGGCTCTTGCAGAGCTAGCAGGTGCGTTAGGCAGCCTCGTGCTTTACGTGTCGTTAACTCTGCATTTCGAAAGCTGCCTGCTGTGTGGTGCCTGGAGGTTTCAGTTATTTTGGCCCATAAATTCCAGATCTTGTACTTCTGCACTGAAGCTGACCCTGTACCTTCTTCTCCACTGCAGGAGAGTTTTGTTGTTGTTGTTTGTGAAACGCAGACAAATCTAACTTGTCCAAAGGCCTCTTGCAGAAACCCTGGTAAAGCATCATCGCTCTTCTGTGACATGCGACCACTTCCAGGTGCTCTGCCTTGTAGAAGCTTCTGTTGTTTTTCGCACCCCAAACAAGGTTTCCCTTCTTACTCTATCCTTCCCCTTAGGAACTGTCCCCAGCTCAAAGATCCTTCTGCAGGGCTATGGCCCTTCAAAGGAGACCTTTCGTTTGTACAGCAGCTTTGATACAAATGATCCCAGGAGGTTTAACTGCCAGATAAAAGTAGAGTGCATTAACCCACACAATCGCTCTAATGAAGTCAGGGTGAAGTTGTGAAGTCTGGGTCACAACTAATGGATGAACCATTAACACCTCTCAGACATAACAGCACTTAAAAATATCAGACAGCAAATGCATTTAGTGACTTTCAGGTGTATAACTGGTCACAGTGTTTTGAGCGCGAACAATCATGAAAAGCTCACAATTTCATTGCATATCCCCTACAGTGCTTTCCACATTTATGTTTTAAGGTCAACTCAACTCTAGAAGATTTTGCCATCATAAAACTGTCAGATGACAGGTAACTTTTTCCTTTTTCCTTTTTTTTTTTTTTTTGTGTGTGCGTGAAGTGCTTAGCACTTCAAGAGCTTGTGTTGATCCAGAGAAACTTTGAGAACCCCAGCTCTGATCAGCACTTCTGTACTGTCAGGTATTTCTGCTGGCATATTCACTGAATTAATAGCAAAATGTTTGAGGACCTGCTCTAATGCAAAAACCTTTCCAATAGAGAAAAGTGATTTTTTTTTTTTTTTTTTTCCGATGTTAAAGGACTGGATTAAGAGTTGTTCCTTTGTACCACGAATCTGAGTGCTGTGGTAGAGGGACAGGGATAGGCTGTCTCAGTAGAGACTAAGATCTGTAGATGTTTTGATGCAGAAGTTCTTGTTCCCCCTCAGTTGTTGAGAGGCTACTTGTGATTAATGCAGGAGCTTGTTTAAATAACTGAGGTGTTGAATGCTGGAGGACGTTTCAGGGTATAGTAGGCTGGCAGGGGTTTGCCCTCTTGGACTGGGCTGCAAGCCCCAGATGTAGTTTTGTGGAGAAGACCTGCAATAAAGGCTCTCCAAAATTTCTTGAGATTGCTTTTTCTTTCAGCATCTTCTACAGAAGGCCTGATTGTCATGCGTGCCTTGCCCTGGCCCATTGTGCTGACTGTGGCCTGTGTTATGTTCTACAGAAAACAAAGCTGCTCTGCACTTTTTCTGGCAGCAAGTAGCTCGAGCGGCTGCTTGCCTGCGTGCTGGCCTCCCCAGCACTCTCACCAGCTGCTCATCCCTGTGCTGCTGCATGTGCTCCTCGCTGCCGCTGCTCTTCTCACCTCTGTGCCCCTTCTGTCATGAGTGCCCTGGGGAGGATGCTTTGCTTGTGATTGCGGGGCACTGTCAGCCCACAGCTGATGGTATCTGCAGCCATGGCCTTGGTGCAGCTCCAAGTTTGCTTTGGGTGTCTCCCAGCCCTGCGAACACACGTTGGCACAAAATGGGATGTGCTGTTCCGGCAGCACACTGCAGCATACAGATGGGGTCAGGGAGGTGTCTGAGGAAGGTGTGTGTTGCAGTTCCCTGCCACCAGCTTGCTAGTCTACAGGACAAATACTGAATTGTTATTTAAGCTTTCTTTGTGTCCTTGTTTTTACACTGGGCAAATCCTGCATAATGAATCCACAAAGTGGGACAAGAGCGTAGCAGCTGTAATTCCGGTTAAAGTGCTGCACGGTGAAAAGCTGCATTTTGTGTCTTAATTCTCCACTTCTGTGTCAGATCTGTACCACTGTCCATGTTCAGAAGGAGCTGCTGCTGCAAAACCATGAAGTGTTTAGGCTTCCCGATGAATCCTTAGGGTATAATTTAAGGAAACAGGGTCACGTGTTGGACGCTGTGTCTTGCACAATGGTGTCATTATCTCTTATGTATTAGCAGGCTACTAATGCTGACACCTAATTAGCACCAAGAAACTGATTAAGTCTCAATAGGGTCAAGAGAAAGAAGAAAAATAGATCTCAGGCAAGCAATTAGGTCATTTATTTAATAAATTAAAATACTTGTGATTATAAGCTCACTCTAGCAAGTTTTTTTTTTCCTGTACTGAATAGTTGATGGCAGAAACAATGATAAAATTAAAATAGTGAATGCAACACTATGTTAACGGCAACGTAATCAAAACGGCACATGCGCGCACACAAGAAAAAAAAACAAAACTTGAGCTTTCTCTAATGGACAGTTTATCATCCAAAATAGATGCATTCATTAGGAAAAAATTGCATTCAAATACCAGTAAAATAAATGGAGTCTGTTCAGATTTCCTGTTGCATTTGGGCTGCTCCATGCTATGGAAGCTAAGTATGTAGAAGATGCTTCAATACACACTCATGACATGGCAGACATTTATGTTTATGGTGTACCTTTTGTAAAATAATCTGATTTGCTTTTTTTGAGCATTCAGACAAATATTGAGCAGGCAGTAATTAATATCTTTTTGTCATCCTTTGCAATCAGTTTCTACTTTTAATAAGGCAAAATATTTTTTCAGTGACAATGAAATGTAAAACACATCTATGTATGCTAATGGGCGGTGCATTCAACCCACAGAGCCTGGTGTTTTCTTCTCTCTCTGTAGAGCCCCATAAGGGCTTGTCTCTTCGTGCATTAGCACTCCACAGCTTTCTAATAGACAAGTCGCCCATACTCCCTTCTTGCATGCTCAGTTTAAAGCATTTCTTAATTGGGTTCATTTAAATGCTAATTTTATTGAATTCAGACTCCTCTAAATCACTGAGGTGAGCTCTTGCCAGACTCCTTCAGTAATAATAATATTTCAAAAGGTTTGAAGTTCGGATTAGGTTTGGACGGGCTCTGGAAGGTCTGCTCGCACATCCAATGTTGACTGCAGCCCACGAGGCATCTCCCATCTTGCTTTCTTCTCTCTTCCTGCACAAGCCCTCCTCTTCCTCCCTGCTGCAGGCTCACCTCCTTCATCTACTGCTTTGAAACCTTCTTGCTGGTATTTAAATGCATCCTATGTGGAAGTTTTAGACTGCTGGAGACTTTCAAAATTGTGGTTTTCTTTTCAACTTATTTAAAAGGTAAAGCCTGTGTGTGCTGTGGGAAGTAGCCACTGGCTCCCTGTGTTTTTCCTGCCTGTGCTCTAGCTGCATGAAGTGGGGGTTCAGTTCTTGCTTGAAACATGAGCTCCCTCAGCTTTTTCCTAAATCACTGTGGGGGATGAAAAGGATGCTCAGGCCTTTTCTGAGGCTCTGGACTAGTTTGGAGCTCGCAGTTACAGGCAAGGGGAGAGCTCACTGCTTGGTCCCAGTTGCTGCAGGCACTACAGGATGGTGGCTGGGAGGGACCCGGTGGTGTCCTGGTCCAGCCCTCGCCCCACAAGCGGCTGCCCTCTACTCCTGCATGTGGTTGTGCTCACCTGGCTGCCAGCATACCCCCAGGCATGGGTGGCCCTGGCTGATGCACCTATCTTAAAAACACAGCAACTAATACAGTAACAGTTCCTTGAAAATAAGAAAATAACCTCTCAAATTTTTTTTCTTAATATTATCTTCTTATTATTAAAACAAATCTATCAAGGATGGAGTATGCAGCACCAAGCAATGAGAAATTCATCATTTGTACCTAGTCTTAAACACTTGATTTTTTTTTTTTTTTGAGAGACTGTCTTGAAAAAGTTGTCATAAACACCAACAAATGCAAAGCAGCTTTCAAGATGACTTTTTGTTATAGGCATATTCCTGAACTATTCATCTGTGTTAAATGCATTTTGCCTTGAATCATATGTCATGTTGCCAGAAAATAGTTGTTTCCATGCCAACTCATTTGCAATATGGGGGAAAAAAATCAAAGCTACTAACATCTGCAAGATGTCAGTACTGATATAAGCCACTTGCAATGAAAAACGCAGAACTGCAGGAGGGTTTGCCAAGTAGACACTATATATAGGGTAGAATGTCATAAACTAATCACCGAACAGTGCATTTCCATTCCTTTTTTGGCTGTATTCTTGATCTAATCTCTTTGCCAAAAAAGGCTTGCAGCAAAAGGAGCATCAGTGGCTTCCACGTGCATTTCTCTTGTAAAGCAGGAATTACTTGGATTTCTTTTTTCTTTGACTCGAGCCTCCACAAAAGCCACTTAATTTAAAACACATAGGAACTAGTACAAGAAACTGCAGCTTCACTTTCCATACTATTTCCTTTCAATTCTCTCAACTGCAGGGTCTCCTTCTATAAAGATCCTATTCATCAGCCAGATTAATGAGAGCTGGTGTCTGAAACTGTGGATTCCATTTCACAGACACTATTTCCTCTGCGCTCTTCCGCACCCCCCACCCCTAACCCCTTTATATATTTTTTTGATAGAATAAGATTGTTCGTTTATTACCCAAGTATTATGAAATGCCAGAGGCTGAGGCTCTGAAGCCCAAACAGTTCAAATATCAAGGTATATTTAATTTTGAGATGATCCAGGCATTGCTGTATTGTGTGAGCCATCAGAGGCAGCAGTATTTTTTTATTATTTTTTTTCCCCCTTGGAGGTATTAGAGCAGTTTTAATTTCCAAAAGTTTTCTACAATACTGATGGAAAATCTGTTATTTAGATCTGGAGAGTACAGCTGATGCTCAGCATGCCTGTTGTACCACATCCATTGTCCCCTTATGTCTCACGATACTGTGTGGTGGCACTTGTAGTAATGCCTGTGGTCTGGTGTTGGGGATGGGACTGAGGCAGTGCTCTCCAAGTATGCTGGGCCAGTGCTGCATGGTACCTGGCTGTGCTGGGTGCTCCCTGGCACGGGCTGGAGCATCTCTCGTTGCATGGGCACCCCTTTTGGCTCTCGCCCCATACCCTGGGGTTCCTGAGTGCTGGGGCCCTGCTGGGCAGCACTGTTAGCTGAAAGGTGAAGGGTGTTGTTTTTGAGTCATTGAGCAATAAGAGAATGCTTGCTTCCCTTAGCGAAGAGGCTGCCAGCCATCTATCCCGTGCATGTGGTGGGGCTGGAGCGTCATCTCCAAATGGCCACTTATAAAGCCCATCCCCATTGTGCAGTGCTGGGGCTTGTGCAACATGAGCCTCTGAGTTATTTGTAATTGCTGAATTTCACAAAGGAATATTCATGCTTTCTGAGTATTGCTTACCCGATGAAAGCAATTACCAGAGTTGTCACGGAGATGTTACGCGGCAGTGAACGGAGAGGAGTTAATTTCATGGGAGTCGTCTTTGCATAAGGGAGATTTGAAATATCAAATTGAAACATCCATGGCAAAACCTTTTGTAGAGGAAAGGTCCTGTCTTTGCTTACTGGTAAGGTGGGAGGATGGGAAACAACCAATCTACTGCGTTTCAGATATCTCCATAATTTTGCTTCGGCTATTGTTAGAATGATAAAAATTCTCACACAGATCATCATTGTACTTCATAAAGATCTCAGTCCAAACTCATCTAACTTTGCTTTATTAAAATGGCTGTATTAAAGCTTTTTAATAGAAGGTTATCACAAGCAAGCAGAATTGAGAGCAAATGTAGGAATTAATTCCTACAACACCTTATTTATTTCACTGAATTTTGCAAGGTAAAGCACAAGTAAGACCACTTAAGGACATACAAAATTACCTGGATCTGTTTTGAATGACAATGAGATGCTGCAAGCTTTGCTGTTGCTGAGCAGAAGTTATGGTACTAACACCTAGGCTGTACAGCACACACCTGGTAATATTGTTTTCCTGTGCGACTTCAGTTGCGTGTATTTATTTTTATATACACATCTACATATCTTTCACATATTAATATGCAGGTTAATGTAATTAATAGGTTAGTGCAAACAATATGAAATTGGCTTGTCTGAAATATATGCTGTAGTTAAATCAGAGACAAATGTAACTGAGAGAGGTTAGAGGCAATTTACTTTCTGCTTCTTAAAAAACTGTGTGCTTTGTACAGTTGACAGTGGCACGTCTGTGACGAAGCAGGTCCTTTTTTCTTTGCATGTGTACTACCTCAGCAGAGTACAGAAGCATCCTTAGAAGAGAAAAATATGACTGTAAAATGATTCTTAAGAGTTCATTTGAACTCAGTCAGGCACAACAGCTAGAAATGCTATAAATCGGATTTTTTTTTATCAGATTTCAAGTTGGCAGTGTCCTATGTTGTTACGCATAGAATTGTAACTTCAGTGTCTGTAGTGCTTTGTCTGTCTTGGCTTGCAGACAAGCACAGCATCTCTCTGTGCAAATGCAACACGAGCAGCTCAGCTTGAATACAGTGAGCCTTGAAGAAGATCGAGCATAGGTTAAGCACAGTTTCGGCTCCAAGAAGTTACACAACAAGATAGTAGTTTTAGAAGGGCTGGGTGCAGCACAGGCCTGCTGAGGTGCTGGCCTTTGCGCGGTGCCTCAGGGCTGGCCCAGTGTGGCAGTTGCAGCATCGTGGCCCAGCTGTGACCAGGCCCTTCAGGTGGCAAGGAGCTCTTCCTGCTCCTTGTTTTCCAGAGGTGAACAATAGTGGTTGAAATAAGGCAGCCTCCAGATGGCTATAGCCTGGCTGGTGCAGGCCTGGCTGTGCACTGAGCCAAGCATTCGCCTGCCCTCATGTTCATCACAGCTGTTTTTCATCTGAACTTGAAATGTGAGCCACTGGCTTTGCTGCTGTGGCTAATGAAGGGAACACCTTGCACCTGGGTAGCTTATTTGGTCTCTGTATTTATTTTTTTCTCAAGAGTTTTCATCCTGTATGTATCTGTGATGTAGAATACTACCTTCACTTAGCAGTGGTTGCACTTTGCCCATTTTGCTGCATTGTGAGCACAGGGTTAGCTGTAAAATAACATTTGTGTCTGCTACCTGCATAACCTATGACAGTGGTCACTGGATGAAACCAAGGACATCCATTAGGGTCTCTTGGTGGAAACACCTGCCTCATTCCTGCCTGCAGCAGGGACACTTTAAATGGCCTCTCTCTACTTCAAAGAAATTGCAGGATTTCCAGGACAGTTTTTGTCAAAGATTTTTTTGTTTCTACAACTCAGTTGCTGTTCACAAGATCTCTGAGTCACCAGCAAGTTCTTTCCCTGTGATTCCGATGCTGGGCGATGCATGGCAGTGCTCCATATGCAGTCCGGGCCTGAGGCCTACGGCCTGTCAGGGAGGCTGTGTATACTGCCACCCCATTGTCACCGTTGGCCTCAAGTCAAGTGTTTCCTTTTTTTTTTTTTAGCACATTAACACAACTAGATTTGTGTTGGTTTCTGATCTTTTGATTTCTTTTTATAATAATAAAAGTTTCATTATGCTTTCATCTGACAATTTAGTATTTTTGATCTGTTTTGGCACTTGCCTTTGAACTTGGAGTCTTTGAGAATGTTTCTGACTTGGATAAGCATTCAGATACAGATTTCAAGGAAATACTTTTTAGAGGGTTTCAAACTGTTGTGGTTTAACCCGGCCAGCAGCTAAACACCACACAGCTGTTCGCTCACCCTCCCCCCTCCCTCTCTGGGGTGGGGGAGAGAAATGGGAAAGTGAAGCCTGTGGGTTGAGATTAAGACAGGAAAATAATAATAATGATAATAGTACTACTAATCATAATGTGTACAAAACAAGTGATGCACAATGCAATTGCTCACCACCCATTGACCAATGCCCAGCCTATTCCCGAGCAGCCGGCCCCACACCCCGGCTAGCCACCCCTATATATTGTTCAGCATGACATCAGATGGTATGGAATACCCCTTTGGCTAGTTTGGGTCAGCTGTCCTGGGTCTGCCCCCTCCCAGCTCCTGCTGCACCTGTAGCCTGCTCGCTGGTGGGACAGAGTGAGAAGCTGAAAAGTCCTTGGCTTGGTGTAAGCACTGCTCTGCAACAATTAAAACATCAGCATGTTATCAGCGCTCTTCTCATCCTAATCCAAAACATAGCACCCTACCAGCTACTAGGAGGAAAATTAACTCTGTCCTAACTGAAACTAGGACACAAACCAACCATTCAGATAAGATCTTTTCAAAACTGATGATTCATAATTTGATAAAAACTAGCTCTTGTGCCAGACCTACCATTTCCATGTAACTGAGCACAGGGCGAGCATCCTGTAACTGTCCTCTGTTGTCTACCAAAGTGACAGCACACTATAATCATCATGAGCATATGTTTCCATATGTGTTTTTTCTGTTGGTTCATGTGACGGAGTTACTCATTTTCATTCAGAGAAAGCATACCTGGTCCTCAAGTTTCTATGCTGAGCATTTATTCTCGTCACTAAATATGCCACCTGCTACTATGAGTAGTGACTCTGAGCTTTTTACCATTTAAGAGCTCAAGTTGTCAGGTGTTATCCCAAGATATCATTACTTTTACTGTCAGTATTTTTGGCTAGAATTCTTTTAGAGTAGATCTTAAAATAAATAATAATAATAATTGCATTCCAGTCTCCAAGAATGACATTAAAATCCTGGCCACTGCTTCTTTATTCCCAGTAAATCTTGTTTTGTTAAGTCTTATTTGATCCTGATGAACTTCAGTGGGAGGAGATTGCTTCTGCAGACTGCAGGGGTTTGTATAAGGCTTTAAGAAGTCTTAAAGACCTCTCTTTATGTCCTAGTCTGATACTGAGGGGAGAAAATCCAAAAACAAAACAGTAAATCAGGTTGTCATTAGCAACGTACTCGTTAAAAGTGACTGCAGTGATTTTTCTGTACTTATAACTTTTCAATTAAAATTTAGTTTAAAAATAACAAATAGTCAGGGTGCACGTTCTTCTTCTAGCTCTTCCTCATTATTCTGATAGTTTTGAAGGAGTTCACTGACTATATTTTCTTCTTTGTATTTTATTTTTATTTTTTATTTTCTATCATGCTGTGCAGTAGGAGCCTTGCACCTATATTTTGGAACACTTTTTTCCAAGTGGGTAGCCACATTTCACATAAACGAGTTATGGACAGAGATGTTCTTACAGAGTTTAAAAAACAAAGCAAGCTTTGAGGCATTTCTTGTCTGAAGAAAGATTTGTATGGCTAAACTGCTTTTATCTCTCTTCTATATTCCCTTGTCTAGCATAAGATGCTACTTCAACTTACAAACGTTGTTTTGCTTGCATTTTTAGATCATTATGTTTATAATGATTCTCATTGCTACATTTAGGCTCTTTGTTTCAGTTCTAATAGTGCCCACAACGTGTAGTTAAGTCTTTGCAAACACTTGAATGCAGTCCCAAGGCATTTATAATCATCTGTTCCCAGGAATCGGCATCTGACACTTGTTTAAATGCCTTACTGTCCACGTAGTTAAATATCTGTGCTGGAGAGCCACACAGGCTGTAAGGGTATTTGTGTTCCCTCCATCTCTAGTTGATGACAAGTACCTCTTGTGTGTCCCCTCAGATGGGTTTGTTTTGTAAGAAAAGCTGTGCATCAGATGCTTTGATCAAACACTGCTGGTTTAGGTTGTAGTCCGGTTCAGATGCTACCTGGTAAAACAAAGCACAACACCTGTGGTTCAACTATTATTTCTGCATGGTTTGCTGCTCTAAGATGTTTCTGAGGTTAGTAAATCTCCAAATTCTCTGAGACAAATTCTCTGATTGTGCCTTGATGAAGTCAGGCTCTAGCTTCCTGGTGGAACTTCTCATCACACTGCAAATAGCATTGCTCTGCAGAGAGGCTAAAGCACCATTTCTACTTTCATCATATAAAAACAGCACCTGGCTATTCCACCAGGCTGTCTGCTGCATGTAGAGGAGCACCTACACCAACAATAAATGTTATGCCCTGTCCACTTGTAAATAGAAATGTATTTGCTTTGATTTCTCCAGAACTCTATGTAAATGCTTTGTTCTTCATTGTTTCAGCATACTTCAAGTTCCCTACCCTGTGTTAGCAGTTTAAATTGTCGGACTGGAGCACAAATATTGCAGAGGAAAATCAGTGGAGGAGGGCTGGAATTAATTCTGTGCTGAAAGAGCTGTTCTAAACAGAAATAGTGCTGATGCACTTTCCATTTACACCTTACAGGAGAACATTACATATGCATCAACTTGGTTTTACTGTAGTCTGTGCAAATATCATTCTTGCAACAACCTGGGGCTATGTATACCATACTATAGTACTACAGATATGCAGTTGTTATGAGCATGCTTTACTGACATTAAACGCTTTGATCAAAATTGCACTAGCATCGTAACTGAGCAGCAAAGAAACACATAGAACGTTAACTGATATTGCTAGTGAAGAAGAAAACTAAACAAAGCCAATGTTGTGTTGTACAGTCAGCTCTGGATATAGTATTCCTATTAAGAGAATGGCTATTAAATTTAAGAAGACCTAATACATATACTTCTTTTTAAAGTTTAATCTGGTCATTGAGAACCTTATGAGGCCATTAACGCCAAGAAGAAATCTACTGAAAAGAAATAGCAGTAAAGGACTAAACTGAAAGCAGAATGGGAGAGTCTTACTGCTACGCTGCACCAATTATACTGCCATGTTGTTTCTTCACTGCAAAACTGATAGGGATCTACAAATGCGTAGATCCCAAGGGACTCGAGCATGTCTGGTGAAAATTGGAAATCAATAGGAGTCTATAATCGCAAGCAAACTGCATCATTTCCATTGGGGTGAATGATGGCAGGCATCCACAAAAATGCAGTAGATGTGGGTCCATCAAGTGCATTTGTTGGAGCTTTTTGCTCAACATGAGAAGTACAAGGACCTTATTTCTTGGCATATTAAGAGTATTACTTGCCTCTTAATTAGCAAGGCAATAGGAAAATGTTTAGTGACCTTTCCATTCAGATGAACATTTTGTCACATAAAAGGAAAGAAGAGAATTCATTTTTTTGGATGTGGTTTTTGAATGTATTGGCAGTCCTGCTGAGGAGGCAAACAGTTTTTAGTTTCCAGTCCTGTCAGTAAACTGCAAATTCATCTCAGGTCTGGCTTGAAGCAAGCTTCATGTTCGAAGCTGAGAGGTAATTTAGTCTCCAGGGTTATTCTGTCCCGGCTTTTGCTTAAGCAAAGTCTACCAATTCAACGTGACAATGAGAATTACTATCCACTAGGGGCCAAACTATGCCCACCAAATGCTTGATTTCCTTTATGAAGCACTTTTTCTTCCCCCAGTAGTTGAAATTGTGTGGTTTTGTGTTTTTTTTTTTTTTTGAGCCCACTACTTAATGTATTCAATTCCAGACTGTCCTTGAGCTAAGTCTGAATCCACAAGGTATAGTTCACTTGTTCTAGAGATATATGCAGCAATTATGAATATTATGACTGTATTCGTCTATAGGGCAGGCAGGCAAGGTATAAAGTCATGCTATTGTTGATGAATATAAAAGAGATGTCAGTTTCAGAGGTGGGGGAAATTATGTCTATTGAGGGCTCAGAAACAATTTTTTCAATGTATGTAATAGCTGAAATGATCCTGCTCACTGTGTTGAAGAAGGGTTTGTGAAAGGTCTCAACAGGAGATGCCTCTGTAAAGGCCTGATTCAAAGCTCAATGAAGTCAGTGGGCAGCCCTTCAAGCGAGACATGCTCCTAGACCATATGCCCCTTGAACACCTTCTGCTCCCTTCAGTGGTTGAGCAAGCTGACAAATGGAGGAAAGCACTTGTCCTACTGAGACACATTGGAGCGCACCTTTAAACACTGTTTAAATGTAGATGTCCTTTGTGGTCATTGGCCAATAAAATCTGACAGTGTAGGCTTTTAACAGGAATGTGACATGACGACAGTCCTGTATCTTTCCACAGACTCCAAAAACAGGAATTCTGAAGTCATTCTTGTGCTTTTCATTCTCCCACAAGGTACTAACAAATGAGCTATTAGATTAGTTACAGCTTTCATTAAAATGTAATTAAAAGATGTCATACTTTTATAGTCGGACTCAGCTGTAGCCAAACATATGGGCATAGTAAAACATTTCACAGAGCTGAAAGATTTTGTCGTCCTGCTGAGAAAATGATAGCCTTACAGCTTCTCACTTAATTATTCTAAAATTAATAATAACAATTGTGAAAGTTCCTCTCATTCCAACAGAGAAGTTTTTAATATTGCTGGCTGAAATGCTTCATGGTGGAGGTAGTTTGGTTGCTAGGGATATAGAGAGGTTCCAGAGCGGCTCCGAGTCCTGCATGCTCCATGCTTCCAGGTGCCTTATTGCTTTGAGCACACCTATGAAACATTGCCTGTGTTCAGGGGAAGGGACTTGAAACTGTGCCACTTCCAGTTTGGAGAGGGTGTCCACACCACCAGGTCTGTCGTGCTTTTCTGCCTTTTCCACACTGCTGGAGCTGCTCTGTTGGCTCATTTCTTGCTCTGGGATGGGGATGGATTTGGGTACCATGTAGCTAGGTCATTTACCTGGAATGGGAAAACGTGCTGGGGGATTTTTTCCAGTCATTTGAAGCTAGTTGTACAAAGTCAAGTAGCTGCAAGGGGAGGGAAATTCACACCAATGTATCAGTCCCTGGGCAGCCAGGACACAGGGGGCTCAGTTCAAGTCACTGTTCCAGAAAAGGGACCGCAGCAGGGTCTCCCCATGCTACAGCAGTGTCAGCGAGGCTGTAGGCATATGTAGTTCGGTGCTGGCTTTGGGATTGTTTTGTGCCTCAGCTGCAGATGCATAAATACCGGGGCCCTGATGGCGAGGGGGATGTCTCTGCATTGGAGAGCTGTGCCCTGGGCTGCTCGTTAGCTGTGGCTCAATGCAGCTGCTTGGCCCAGCTTCGCCCGGCAGCAGCAGTGCAGGCTCCTGTCGGGCCAGGCAGCGGCTCAGTGACTGTCCTGGGGACGTTGGCCAGCGCTGAGCGGTGGGATCCATGCGTGTGTAAAGCAGTGGGCAGCGCTGCTGCCGATCCAGCCCGCTCCTCTCTGCAGAGCTGGCTTTAGGCATAAACAAACAGTGGAAGACTGCTTGGGGAAACCCAGCATCTGTGAGATGCGGGCCTCAAAGCTGATTAGAAACCATCTCTTCCTTCCACCTGGGCAGCTGGGGAGGGAGAGTTGGGCTGCTGCTGCCCTATGCGGGGCCGGGGAGGGAGTGATGCTGGCGGGGGTGCCGCCATCCAGCGCGACCCAGCGCTGTGAAGCATTGCCCGAGTGCCGGCCGAGCAGGGGATGGGTGCTGCTTCCTCCTGTGCCTGCCGTCTGAACCCACAGCACCAAAATCTGCTGCCTCGGGGAGGGAGGCTTTGTTCCCTTTATTTTTCAGAAGGCAATAATGTTTCGTCTCCTCTGAAGGTCTTATCTGTACGCAGTGTCCTCTGTGTGCCTGGGATCCAGAGAGGGTATTTTTGAATTACAAGTGCAGGCAGAGTTCATCTTCTGAAAGTAATCGGTTGCCAAGGGTTTGGGGGAAATGCTCATTTATTCTAAAAGCTTCACAAATTTTAACATGGATCCCAAAAAATTAACCAAAGTATGCATTGCTTATTGTTATTCACTTTTTCCACTTGCTTGTAAAAGTTGTTCAGAAATAAGAAATCACATCATGTAACCATAGCAGGTGCAGGAAAAAAAAAAAAAAAAAAGGTGTATTAACAACCTTAGTGCAAGCTATTTGTATGGATTAACTGAACATTTATAAGTAACTAATCTGTTCAGAGGAACCTGAATCAGCCTGCTTACATGAAAATTGCAGAAGTTGCGGAATATGATTTGAGACAAAATTAACAACTCTGCACTAGCATCAAATATTGCTAGTTCTGGAAAAAAAAAAGACGACTTTGAGTCACCTTGTGTATAACACTGGGATATGGAAAGCACTTGCTCAGCGTGGACGCTGCAGTTGGTACGTGTGCAGCACGAAGAGCTCTACTTTCAGTGGGGTTAATGAATTGGTGTTACTAGTTGGGTTGCAAAGCAGTGGCACTGAGGCAGAGGGGGGTTCTTGGTGCCAGCAGCTCTGGTGCAGGTGTGTGAGCCCACGTGCCTGGGACTTTGTCCTACCCATCGTGTGCCTGGCTCAGACAGGGGCGAGCAGCCCTCTTCTCCAAACCATCTCAGGGCTGGAAGGCATGGGAGTGAGACTGCTGTGGATCTGGGACAAGATAAAGGTTTCGGTGGGAGAGTAAGATCAGTACTGTTGGCGGGATTTGAAGTAGTAGGAGCAAGAAGTACATTCCTGCGCTGCTTTGACTGGTAAATGGAAAATGTTTCCTCTTCACAAGAGCTGCCTTCCTATAGAAAGCTATCAAAGTATTACTTTAAACAAACTATCTTATTCAAAGGACTGTACCACATCCATTTCATCATGAACATATCACTTCAGAAGGGCCTGACTGTGAGCCCAGGCCCTCTGAACACTGTGAATCCAGGAGGGTTAGAGGGTAATGCAGCAGTTACAGAACAAACAAGTTGTAGGCAAGTAGTTTTATTTGGGGTACGAATTTCAGATAAATGATACAGCATGGGACTGACTGTTCAGATATTGTGGACATCTGTCTAGAGATTATTCCCTAACAAAAGAGTCTGAGAAATCATTCATATAGTTTGTATTCATGTCAGGTTTTGGTCACAGACAAATTCACACATTCAGCAATGTAGTTAATCTCCTAGATACCCACCACAGAAGAATAGGGATTAATACATTTATCTTGTAAAACAATGCAGTCCTCCTCTGAATTACAACCAGAAATTACACTGTAGTTATCAAATATGCTCAGTGAGGTTATGAGTCAAGTCTCCGCATTGTTAAAATTCCCCTCTCTTATCATCTACCATTTGGAAGGCTGCAGGCACCAGTGTCAGCTGCCAACTGGATTTGCTGGAGGCAGAGAAGTGCCTCTTCCAGTACAGAAATTCTGCATCAGGGCACTGAGAGGGCTTTGCTCTGCAAATGTCACCCAGAAATCCAGAAGAGATACCAGAAGACGCCCCTTGGACTAGGTCATCCATAAAGGCTTCATGAAAGTCAATGACTGTTCCAATGCAGATTGAAGCCATCGCTTACATAGCATGCCAGCCATAATAAATCTGTCCTGTGTATGTGCACAGGACTGCTGGGTGTCACACTGCATGCCTGCTGAGGTCTATGTTAAGCCCAGGAAAACTTCCACTGATCTCAACCTAAAAAAATCCCCCCAAAATAGAGATCAAAAAGCCAGTGCTGGTTACAAGGGAAGAAAATCTATTGGCTTGTAGTTTTGGAGAGGGGAGAGAGCAAGGGCTCTTTCCTTTCCTGCTCTTTCTAAATGTATGTGGCACATATATTTATAGGTTAATGGCACCTTTGAGGAAATGCAACTCTTGCAGTGATTAACAGAATATTTATTTTCTACAAGCAATGTTATAAAGCTCATGTATTTCCTGCCTCCTAAATTATAATTAATCTGCTTGCACACATTGCCCATCTCAAGACTTCCACAGTGCAACACTGGCGTTTCTCATTAAAATGGATCCTGGAGGCACTTTGTTATTGTTTAGACTGTGAAAACCACTGACAATTTTTTTCCCCCTCTCTGTATGTTTTGTAAGTGCTAAACGCAAAAGGAATTTAGTACGTTCTGTAAAGGGCTGCACATTAATAATACATGCTAGACCACAAAAAGAAAGTAAAATTGCTGAATGGTAGTTGTATAAGTCAACAGCGTTCAGGAAAAAGCGCTCTCCCTTTAATCTTTGCTACAAAGAGATGCCCTTGTAGTAGACAGTATCATCTCGAAGTCGACCGATTCTTGCTTTCTGCGCTGCTCCGTTGTGCCTTTCAACAGTGCTTCAGGGGGTTATTTCAACAGCATTGCAGATGACAAGGCTTGGATTAGTGAAACTTTTCAATTCCATCTTTGGTTTTTAAAAGGCTGCCTGCTGTACGAGAGCACTTGTATGGCCTTTTATGCATCTCTTTCTCTTGCCATAGGTAATTATTTATTAATGTAAACCCTGCAAGAAAGATTGACTATGTCAAGAGGAGAGCAAGGAAATAACAGTCTAATGAAATTCCATCTCAGTGCTCTTGTCTGATTCCGATGAGAGTCAGTAGTTCAGGTTTGTGCCACATTGTTTCAGCTAATTCCCAAATTTAAAAACAGTTTCGTTTAATAGCGATAAGACAATACCAAAATAAGCCCGCTGTTAGGATCCTCTTTCTGCTAATTGATCAGAGCTGATAACATTAGTGCTGTTCTGCATATAAGCCTGTGGCAATTCTACAGTATTTACACAATGCTGAGGATTAGTGGAGCTGTTGGTGGAGCTGCTGGTAGTTGTCTGAAATTGGCTGTCACATGAATAAAATGAACAGGGGAATATGCATTAGGAAAGCAGGTTTACTTTGTTTTTGCATTTTGTTTTCACCCCGATGCACCGTCAGTGCTGTGTTCTTCTTTCATGAGTTTCTTCAACATTTTCCACTTTGCCACTACTGCATGCTGGGGCTCTGGGCTGTGCGTGTATGCGGATAAGCAACATCTTGATGTAGTAAATTTAGGATTCAGAAGAGGAGGCTGGAAAGCTCATGCTTCAAATTGGCAGCTTGCTTACATTTCTGGTTGTACATATTCCTTGTGAGCTACAATCTTCTGTCTAGACTCTGATGTATCTGTATGTGGACTTTGTTCTCCACAAATTTGTGTTGATGCTCCTTGCATCTGTTGATATGGTCCATCTCCAGTCCCCTGTGACAGCAGCTTCTAGAAGTTTTTTGCTCACTATGTAAAGGAGCACTTTCTTTCATTTAAAAAGACTGAATCTTCTTTATGTCCTGTCAGGTGTCTCCTCGTTCTCACACTGCAGGTGTGAATCCTGAATAGAACCAGACTGCTGCTTTGCACTTTTTCCACCCACAAGCAGTTGACAGCCTTTATTAAAACCTAAATTTGAATCTTACCATTTTGTGGAGAGTCACGGTACAGCAAAATTTGCACAGACTAATGAAAGACGAAGTTTGAGCTATCAGGAAGCTTTGCAAATGCTCTTAAATAACATCCAAGTCTTCAGTTTCAAATAACTTTTAATATACCTTCTTTCGGTCATTCTGGGAGGGTTGCTGGGATCACACAATGTTTAAAAAAGTTTACTTCATCTTAAAATAGCTTCTCCTTACTCATTCTGTACAGGAAGGACAGGGCGGTTTGACCAGGTAAAGTTTCCCTTATACCTGAAAAACTTTGGGTTAGCTACAAAACAAAAGTTCATGAATTTCTCCCTAGGTTTTTGATTTTTTTTTTCCTAATGGCAAAATGCCCAGTGAAATCAAATCCTTCAATTCATTTTCCAAAAAAAAAAAAAAAAAAAAAAGGAAAGAAAGAAGCTATCTTGTATGCCTGAAGTATTAATTAAAAAGAAGCAAAAAAGAAAGATTTGGACAGATCCCAAACCAGCTACTCAAATATAAATGTCTGCAACTGTCATATGAACTTCTCTGTAAATTAGACTATAATCCTTCCTTCCTAAAGTGGAAATACTACTTGATTAGCCCAATTAAGAGTGGATTTCTGACAGAATATTACTTTAGGGTGTAGTGTAGTTTCCTACAGGATCAAAAAGTGCCAACTGAGAAACAACTGTATGTTATTCACATTATTAAAAATAGAAACAAGGAATGACATAGTAAATTAACCACTGGAATTGCATATTGGCCTGAGTTTCCCTTCAAAGCAATATTAAAAATGTAGAGCAATTAGGCTATTTTTATAGAGTGAATTTGTAAATCAATATTCTACATAAAGCTTTTAATTTGTACAAGTAGAGAGTGATCACTGATGCTATATTTTAGTTTGTTTGGTGGTTGCTTTTCTGTTGTGTTTTTTTTGTTTTGTTGTTGTTTTTAATCCTTCTCTTCGCTCGTTCTGCTTAGAGAGTGGACAAATAATTGCTGGCAGGAGACCCTTTTCTCCTGGCTCGTTCTTCCCCAGCAGGACCTGGCATTCTGGCATCCCAAGGCTTGTTTTCCTTCTTAACTAATAGAATATTTCAACGTGGCACAGAAGAGCTCAGTGCTAAAGCCCTTCTCAAATCACAGTGCAGAAACGCACCATTTCTAATATTACATTATCAGGCCAAGGGGAGGAAATTCCCTCTAGCAAGAACCCTCCTTTGACTCCTGGCAACCTACTTCTTACACGTAAATCTGTTTGTGCTGCCGTAGTGGCTCATCCACTGATTGATCGTTTGACTTATTGTAGAGGTCTGCATGCGTTTAATTTGGTGAATGTTTGTGGAAGCTGGACTGAGCGGGTGCTCGCCCAGTTGCCAGTGTATGAGAGGCCAGGACCATCACTCATCTGTGGAGTCCGTGTTTTGGTTCATTTGTCTTATGCTACTCTTCCCAAGGTCCCGTCACCAGTAGCCTTAACCCTGCCTGTGGCGTGGTGCAAAGCCCAGGGCCGGGCTGCAAGGGTTCCCTGCGGGCCGGGAGGATGCTGCCCAGCCCAGGCATGGCACAACTCCTGCTGACCTCTGGGATGTGGGAAGCCGGTCTCAAAGCCCCTCTTGTTGGTGCAACATACTGCAAAGGTTTTACATGGCTGCTTAAAGTTCCCTCTGCTTGTTTAACTTTGTCAAGGCAGGGAATATTAATATGCCATAAAGATTTCTGCTCCGTGCGATCCACAGGATTTCATATTGAAAGAATGTCTATCCGTGCAGCCACGCTTATTTTCCAGTTGCCCAAATTAAGACAATCTATAAAGAAATGTTCATTTATTAGCAACTAGTGTTTGACAGTTTATTTCATGTAAGCCTCCAGCTTTCCTTGGCAAGCTGATTTGCATAATGTGTTATTATGTCTAAATGGAAAACTAAATGCCTCCATGTGGTCTTTAAATGACAAGTGCTTGTCAGCTTCATGCAATATTCAGAAGTAATAGATCCAAATCACAACAGCACTCACTGGGATATACAAGCAGAAAAGGAAACAACCCCCCAAAACTTGTTGCGCATCCTTCCTTGACAAATTTACACTTCGGTTCAGAATTGTCAATTAGAGTTTTCATGTGTTAAACAGTTGAGTTCAACTGTGAAGGAATTTACTGTAGCTTTTGAGTAATTACAATTCACAATGCTTTCTTTTTTTCTTGTTTATTTTTTTTCCTCTCAAACAATGCTGCTCAGGGAATAAACTTTAGAGGACCTTGGCAAGATATACCCTAGAATTTCTGACTTAATTATTTTTGAAACCATGAATGCTCTCTGACAATAGTTATTATAGCTTTGGAAGATCTGTTATGATGTTCACATCTGAAATAGTCGTTGACTCTGAAATTTGCAGAGCTACATATTGAATATATGCTGTCTTAAAATAGAAAACTGGCAAATTTGTGTGTGGGTCCAGGTTGTTAGTGGCTTTAAAAATGGAAGGTCTGTGAATCAACACTCAGTAAACATCTCTTTACACACTTTGCTTGTGTATTTATGGTGTGCCATTCAGGGCCTTTCAGTCTGCCTCCTTCCTGAGCACACCTGGCAAGCCAAGTGACTTCCACTCAAAAATGGAAAAAAATGAATTCCTGGTGTTAGCCAGGGAGGGAGAGAGGTGTACTGGAATGACAGGCTGTCTGAGCTTCAGCCAAGGGGGAAGCACTGGCAGCAATGAGCGCTACCGCACAGCACAGGCAAGGGCAGTTCTGTGCTTTAGCAGTGTCACATCTCTTTTTGCTAAATAATCTCTTGCGAAAGGCTAGAAAAAGCACAGAGCATTTTACATTTAAGATTCGTTTTAACTTTCAAGATAGATGGATATCTCATTTTCTTCCTTTGAGCTGCATAAGTTATTTTTTCAGTTGTTTTTGGTATTGGTAAATGCTTTTAAAGGTAGCATGAAGTGATTGAAATGGTTTGGAAGCTGGACGTTCACAGAATCACAGAATCGTCTAGGTTGGAAGAGACCTCCAAGATCATCTAGTCCAACCTCTGCCCTAACACTAACAAGACCTCCACTAAACCATATCACTAAGGGCTACATCTAAACGTCTTTTAAAGACCTCCAGGGATGGCAACTCAACCACCTCCCTGGGCAGCCCATTCCAATGCCTAACAACCCTTTCAGTAAAGAAGTTCTTCCTAATATCCAACCTAAACCTCCCCTGGCGCAACTTTAGCCCATTCCCCCTCGTCCTGTCACCAGGCACATGGGAGAATAGACCGTCCCCCACCTCTCTACAGCCTCCTTTAAGGTACCTATAGAGAGCGATGAGGTCTCCCCTGAGCCTCCTCTTCTCCAGGCTAAACAACCCCAGCTCCCTCAGCCACTCCTCGTAAGACTTGTTCTCCAGACCCCTCACCAGCTTCGTTGCCCTCTCTGGACTCTCTCGAGCACCTCCATGTGCTTCTTGTAGCGAGGGGCCCAAAACTGAACACAGTACTCGAGGTGCGGCCTCACCAGAGCCGAGTACAGGGGGACAATCACCTCCCTAGACCTGCTGGCCACGCTGCTTCTTATGCAAGCCAGGATGGCTGTTGGCCTTCTTGGCCACCTGAGCACACTGCTGGCTCATATTCAGCTGCCTATCAACCAGTACTCCCAGGTCCTCTCTGCCAGGCAGCTTTCCAGCCACTCATCTCCCAGCCTGTAGCGCTGAACGTTTGGTTGCACAAGTTCTGCTTTCCCTTTTTTTTTTTTTCCCTCCTCTCTTTATAAGCAAAAATTCAGAACAAAGACAGGGAGAAGAGAGAGCAAGATGAGAAGGAATTTGCTGTCTGGGTGAATCTGTCTGCTGGGGGGAGGCAGTAGAAAGAAGGGAAAAAGACCAGATACTGCACACGATGTTGTCTCTTCGCAGGAGCTTGGACTAGTGATATGCTAGTGAATGTTTATTTTTTGCATCTACTGCAATTTTTGCATTGCTCAGTGTTGCAGGACAAGGAGACGAGGAGAAGCGGTTAAAGGGCAGAGACATGGAGGAGAGGAGAAGTGAGCAGTAAAACATGAGGTGAGACAGACAAGTGGGGAGGGCTTGTGTCACCCTTCCCGGGTTGGCTCTGGGGCTCAGCCACCAGCAGGGACTCAGAAGCTTGTTTGGTTTTTAAATCTCAGCTGGAGACAACAGTGTACCACCAGAAAGTTTTCAAGCACAGCTGGAAGTTTACCAGAAGTCTTGCAGCCCCCCTTAGGCAATCCCTTTAACATAGACAATTTAAGATGGACAGTTCTGGTGGTTTTTTTGGTTGCTTGCTTGGTTGGTTTGTTGTTTTGTGTTTTGTTCAGATGGTTGAGGTGTTTTCCTCCCACAGTAATTTCCATGAATAACTCCAGGTGACTGCCTGATGTGAATGTTTGTTCCTTGGTGGATTCAGAAGCCCTTAACTCCTTCAAGCATAAGCCCTGACCACTGCTGCAGCTGCTGCAGCAGTAGAGCTCACTGCCCTCAGCACAGCTGCGGTGGTCATATCGCTCCTAGCAGGCGGGTGTCCTGCTGCCTTCAGCCACTCAGCTGGGCTGGGCACCCCTGCACCCTCAAATGCCTTTGAGGTGCATTTCGGAGCACCTGCACCCCAGGGGCGGTGGCAGGGCTGGCCCAGTTTTGGCCAATGGGAAATGCTGTGGGGACACTCAAGTATTTTCAATAGCATGTGTGTTAACTGTAAGAGCCCAAGGACTGGCTTGCAAATAGGTGACAAGTAGCCAAAAAGAGTGCGTTTCCATGGAGAGGTATTTATAGTGAATAGTTTGATAGCTGTGGCTCGCCGTGCAAATAACAGTCCTTGTTACAGACATGAGAGGTGGGTGGCACATGTTCTGACTCCAGGTGAGGTGCGTGCTGCAGCTCCAGTTGCTCTTTCAGGTCTTCGGCTTAAAATAACATTTATTTCTGTGTCCCTTGAACAGCTGTTTTTTAAAAGTAGTACAGGAGTTATCATCTCGTATCGGTGTGCACGGATGTATGTAGGTGACTCCGTGTGTATGAAAATGAGGATAAACTTCCCAATGCCAGAACGTAACCAAGTACAAAGCTTTCTGCTGCATTGCTGCACACCTTACTCCTGTCAAAGAATAGGTAAAATTATCTAAAGGAAACAGCAATCAGGCTGGATCTCAAAGCGAAGTGTCCAACAGTGTGAACTTTTGAAAGTACCACTACTGATTTTAGAGCTATTAAAAGCCAAGGCATTTCTTAAAAAATGCCTCACCTTTCTCGTGGTAACCTTATTGAGATTAATTATGTATGTAAAATTCTCAATGAAGAATGCAGCATTTAAGGAACTCATGTTGAGTTTCAGTAGTTAGTCTGGTGATATTAAAATGAAACGGGATCAACTTTGTAGGGGGCAATTATAACACATTAAGGTGTGAATCGCACACTGTGATTAAACTCATAGGAGGTACTCAGCATCAGCATTTGCTTTGAAAGGGGCACTGATTACCATTTATGCTATGCATTTGGTAATCAGAAATCATTATGGAAACTATTACATCAACTAAACAATAACCCCTTAGCAGCATGAAATATACAGATTAAAAAAAAAATAAAATACTGTCCTTATGCAGGTAAATAAATAATTTTTTTTCTGCACGGTCCTAGCACTTGCTCAGCACATCGAATTGTATGCCATCGGGCTGCAGTAGGACCACGCACTGTAGAATGAATGGTTTAAAGTTAAAACACCTCCTGGGGTTGGGTTTTTCTTTTGTGTCTTAACTTCAGACTGGTTGCAATTACATTATAAACCATCAATTACTTGTGATTTATAAAAATAGCCTTGTGAAAGAATTAAGCTAGCAAGAGGTGTTAACATTCGCTTTGGAAGTCCTGAGTTATTCTATTAAACGGCTTTCCTTAGGATTTAAGATAGGGGAGTCTTAAGGTTCTTACTGCCATAAAATACTAATGGGACTATGTTGCAAAGGCACTATATTTTTCTGGCATATTTTGACACCTAGATCTACTAATATTTTAAGGGATTTGGCAGCGAGCTTTTGTATCAGGGCATTAACTGGTTTTATTAAAGCATTTTTGCCATTGACTTCGGCGGGCATTTCAGAGGTGGGCATGCTCAGGTGCTCGCTCAGGCACCCCAAGGCCTGTGGCTTGCCAGGCGAGGGTGTTTCAGCACCTGGTGGCAAAGAAGAACCGGGCTGGCAGCAGGTCTCCCGTGCGTGTAGTTACTCGGAGCAAATCTCCATTGCAAGCTAAGGGAAATCAAATAGCTGCTGCTCAGGGATTCTTTCTTCTTCTCTTTGATAGAATGTCATCTAGAGCAAGTGTAATGATAATCCTATAATGTTTCTGGCAGTTGGGCACTATGTGATTGCTTTAAGGATGCAAACTCATCTTCACTATATCTTGATCATCTTCCCTCCTTTTCAGCCTGCCATCCCATTTTGATTGCTTAACATAAGGTCTAATGTCAAGTAATAATAAAGCAATTACAAGAAATACAATTCATTCTAAAGTGCATTAAGCAAGAACTAAATTAAGACGCAATTAACAACAACAACAAAAAAAAAAGATACATCCAGGACAAAATGTTTTAACCCCTATATTTCTTCTAACATTAATTACCTTGGCGTTAACTCAAAAGTGGCAGGAAAAAGAGTAGATTATATGCACATACACAGTAGGGCTTGTGGTGATTTATGTATAGGGAAATTCACAATCCTCTATGCATGATTCTTCTATATAGAAACATACTCAGTTTAAGCTGTCATGCTATTTTTTTTCTTGTCCATCTGGCCCAATTATTAGAAAATTGTACTCAAGAAGGCTCCAGTAACAAACATGAAACAGCTCAATATTTCAAGTTGCCAGTGTTTTTCTCATATTTGTTCTTTTTAATTAGAGAGCATACCAAGTTCCAACTGCAGGACCCAGCCATTTATTAAGTGATAGAGAAGCAGCATTATTTTATTGACTAATTCCCAGGCTTTTATTATGTTTCCTAGCAAAATGTGATTTATAGGAAAGTTAATAAAGGTATCTTCACCTACTGCACCTGGAGACAGGACATCCACAAAGGGAAGACATTTAGACTAATAAGTGAAATCACAAATCTAGGAGATGAAATTGGATTTTATTACTGGGATGTATCAGAGAATAGATGCAGGCTTGGGCATTTAACATCTCCATTCTTAGCTGACTTTGACTATGAACTGAATATAACGGTTTCTCTGGATTTTCAGAAACATTATACTAACTGATTATACAGTACTTACAAAATTTCACAGATTTAATGCTGAAAAACATCATTAAAATGTTTCCTATATATTACTTCCCATTTCCTCCTCACAAATTGTTGAAACTTCTTTTTTTTAAATTTACCTTGTTCCTGAATTGAAAGTAAATGCTTGAACACTGTATGCTGTTTAGACTAATTTTGATACATTTTGCCTGCTTTTTTTCCTTTGTATACCGTTACTTCAGTCTCCTGTGCGTGAGCTCAGCACTGGGTCCAGGGGGGTCCAGGGCATTCATGGGCTCTGCAGACGGCTGCTGAGTGGCAGTAGGGCAAGGCAGGCCCTGAAACTGGTTTGTGCTCCGTGTGTCAGCTCCACAACCAGCCAAAATCACAGTACAACAGCATTGGACAAACGCAATTTAAAATAAATACATTGATTTTTGATTCTTAATAAGGTTAGGCATGCAATTGTGTGATGAGTAATTTGTGTGCCTAATTACCATGATTGTATGTGCAAATCAAGTAATTATAGAAGTAAATAACCATAATCAGTTATTTTCATGGGTAATTATTCAATTTATGCACAATGGCAATAATTGGGTGTGCAAATTAAGCATGCAATTGTGCATGCATATTCAACACACACTTGTGTGTCTAATCTTTTCATAAACTGCTTTTTTCTGAGGATTTTTCTAATTTTCTATCCGTTACTGTGGTGTAGTGTTACTGGGCATTATTGCTTGGGTAAGGACTTAGAAATGTACCTCTCTGAGCCTCCTGAGTGTTTGGGCGTTAACAATTCTGCATTACAAGTGGCCTGCTCTCTTGGAAGAAGGTTTTTGCATTCTTCTTAACACAGGTGCACTTTTTTCCTAATTGTGTAGGGAAATTCTAGAGAGACAAACATATATTCCTTTTTCTTTTTAAATTTCAAATATGTAATTTTGTAACCTATTAGGAGCATTTCAAATATTTTTGCTTTCATATGCACAATGAACTTGTCTTTTCTAGATATAAACAATAGTTTCTTTGTCATCAAGAAGTGCTTCATGCTGTACTGCACGACAGGAGATATCCCTAACCTGTCGAAGAGAGGAACACGCTGTACCTGCTTGCTTACTGCACAGGTCTGATTTACAAAAGCACTTCATCACAGACCTAATTTGGTTCCATTCAAGACATGTAGAAAGAAATGCCATTAACCTCATTACAGGTAAAGTTTATCACTGCCACTGCCAAGTGGTTTTAAAAATGTCACCCTATTTTTCTGTTGTAACTGTTTGCCTATAAATTCAGGTCTTATGTTTAAGCATACATGCCCAAGCGCTGGAAGCCTGAAGGCCGTTGCCAATGGCACCCAAGTCCCCGGGCACCAGGCCGGTTGTTGTGGTGTTGCTGCACTTCAGCTCTGTCGCAGGTGAAGTTGCTGTGCTGTCCCTGAGTGGTGTCTGTGGTGGGATGTGACGCACGTGGCTCAGCACAGGCTGGCAGCAGCTCTTTTTCATCTTGGCTGCTGCGCTCGGTGGTGCCAAAAGAGCCACAATTTATCAGTACCTTTCCTCCCCCTCCTGCGAGCGGCAGGGAGGACGAGGGAGCACTGGGCTTCATTCTGCCTCAGAAAACGTCTTGCTGCTTTGTTTAACCGTGGGATCTAATTTCCATGTTTGTCTTCTGTGTCTCTTTTATTCTTGATAGATTTCCAGCCTCACTGATGCTAATCTCCTTGTCCAGGAATCAGCAAGGGTAATTAGCCTCTGTGATAATGATCTATCTGTTGCAAGATCATGCCCTCCATCACACACCATCTCGCATGTTTTCTAACTAAGCACAGGAGCTGCTGGGAGAATGAGCACAGCCCTCGCACGGTGTTAGGCATCAGCTGCCCGAGCTCAGCATGGAAGCGATTCCCACTGCTGGTACCGGGCTTGGAGCCTCTCTGTCCAAGCTGGGCCTTGGCTGCCATTACCACAGAGGCAGGGGGAGTTTCCTGATGGGCAGAACCTGGCAACGGCAGAAAAAGAAACCCAAACTTTCTTTATGGGTAAAAACATGACAACAACAATTTTTAGTTTTTTTTATTTTTTTTTTAAGCTATGCTATGAAAATAACTTTTCACAGCATGGTGTGTCTCCCTGTGGTAAAAGAATAGAAAGGTCAAAAGCAGAAGGCATCTTGTTGTCATCAAAACGAAGGTTCTGTTCAGGTGCCAAAGCACTTCTCCTGGCCACTTCATTTCATAGGCAATCTTTAAATTCTAGTTTGAAGCATTCTGAAATGAAAAAAACAAGGACTGAAGAAGCAGAATGGTGTATAAATCTAACTGTTCTGCTGTGTGTTCTCCGTGGCAGCAGGCACAGTGTCACCAGGTCACCAGCCGGGCTCCGCCTTGGGCTGGGAGCAACTGCCTCACGCGGGAGCGTCGCACGTCCATGGGGGCTGAACCACCTCCACCCCATTGGTGGCATGTGCTACCACAGCCATTCTTCCAGGCAGCAAGCGTACACTTTCTGAGCTCTTTGCTCTCTGCACAAGAGTACAGAGATCCAGGTGTTTCTTATTGTGCCTCCTTTAATTGCCAAACTAAGCTGGCCTCCTGCTTGATGAGAGCTCACATCGCATCAGAAATTGCATGCTCAGTCCTGCACTTCACGTCATTGAAAGGCTAACATAATCTATTCTTATAGTAACCTATTCGTTATAAAGTATTAGAAGCTTTCTTTCTACAAAAAGTTCAGCTATTGCCTTCACAGAAGGATTATTTTTAAATTGCATATAGCCTACCCACAATGTTACTATCTTTGAATACACACATACACACACACACAATCGTTTTGGACTATATCTCTGGGAGAAGATAGTTTTCCAACTATCCATAAATGAGGATAATTGTGCTGGGTTTGTACACAGTAATATGGACACTGAAGTTGAAGTGGGGAGAGAAATCACTAATTACAAACAATAAACACTGGATGTTGTCACTTTACAGTTCTGCTGACTCACAGAGCCGCAGCTGCTTTATGGAAAGTCATGCTAAACATTTCTTTGTGTCAAAACAATTCTGCTTATATAGCCTATACTTTCCATATTTCTTTATTCCGAGTTACTAGAAGCATTGCATTAAAAAAGTGTCTTTGTTTTTCAAGAGTTCATCTGCTTTCCTGCTTAGCATGCACATGCCAAGAAAATGAGATCAGCGGGGAACAACAAAAGCCCATTTCCCCAGGTTACGAAGCCTTCTGCCATAATAACAGGAGTAACCTGGAGAGCATACCTGACCTGCTGCCCTGCCTTCTCCTTTTTCAGACAGATCAGTCAACGATATTGCTCTGCCTGACAGGACGTGACCTTGGGGTACTCGGGAGAATTGGGGACAAATTGGAATTCTAAGTAATTTCTTTGGAGTTTAAATATTACTGCAGTCATTCATCAAACATCTTCCCTTTGAAGAGGTATTGATCTCCAATAATGGCAGAATAAACAGCTAAACAAGAATCCTAAGAAAGCCAGCTTCAAATGTAATTCTTCTTTAGCAGTGGGCAGATACGGTAAATTTATGCACGTTCAGGAGCCTTTTCTAAGTCGTCTGTGTGGGGAGGCTAGCCCATGGCTGTGACACAGCATTTGGGGACGCTACTGGTTATACTGCACTGCACAAAAACATGCTGCTTGCTGCTATTCTATTGTGGCAACAGTCCCCTCAAAAATTCAGTTTATTCACCCCTGATGCAGCAGCTCCAAAGAGCTACACGTAGCTGCGGGCCGGCCTCTTGGCCTACAGGCCTCCGCTGTGGTAGCAGGCACTGTTGCTGTGGAGGGAAGCCAGCAGCAGCCCACGAGCTCCCTGCTGCTGCGTGCTGTGGGGCTTGGTGGGGTGTGGGGATACTAGGAGCGCTGTGCCTGGGGACAGGCTCAAAGTATCTTTTCGACTGTATTAATCGTTTATTCTGTTAATGAGCAAAGGTCTGGAAAGGAGTTGGTTTTGTGGTGAGCAGCACCAAAAGGGCAAGGTGATTTCTCCTGGTGACAGGGGGACCTTTTGCCTCTCAATAGCTTAACCAAAAGGAAACAGAGGAACTTGATGGAAAAGCAAGGTTGTAGTGCCACAAGTTTAGAAACAGAAATACACATAAGCATTTACTAAGAAACAAATACAGTATTAATTTAGTAAAAAATGTTTTTAAAATGACTTTCTCTGAGAGGCACGCATAACAAACCACTCTTAGTCGTTTGCCTTGAGAATAACTACAGAGCAAATTCACCCAGTTTTCCCCAGCAAATGCTTTGTGCCCTGCTGTTTATCACGTCTTATTACTCTTGATTATACCTGTTTGAGACTTACGCCTTGCTTAAATAGAACAATGCTGTTATCACAGTGGAGCTGTTACTTGTTTCTTTGGGCTACTTTTGTCATCCTGTGGTGAAAGATCATCCTTTTATTTGCACAGTGCTCAGCTCAGCTTACGTGGTACTGAAATTTGAGTAACGAATGATGATTCGGGCATCCTGCTTCATGTACGGCCTTGCCCTGTCCTCCATGCAATGACCAGGTTATTCACAAAGTGGAAACTAGGCTGATAACGGTGTCTGGGACAGCAGTGGGGAGGGTAACCAAAAAGTGCAAAGTCACCTGTTAAACTTAGCTACAGTGGGTTTCTACTTCGTCGTCATGTGCTTTTAAGTAGGTAGCCTTGTCAGTGGGTAATTGTGCTATTTTTTTTTTAATTTTAATTTTTTTTTTTTGTAAATGACTTCTCCACCTGCAATGGCTGTATTTCTCATGTGGTGTCTGTTGTACTTTTGCACATGCAGGATGAAAGAGAGCTCTGGAATGGGTGTCTGTAGCTCGCCAGGAGATAAGGCAAAGCAGAGATGAGAACAAATACGACAATAAGAGCAATGTACGTAGTGAGTTAACCTAGAAAACCGGAAGACCATGAATGTGTTGTTTGCTTGTGCTTATGCTACAGTCTTTGAAACCACTGAAGACATGTGAAATCTGAAGCTATGTAAAAGAAAAGTTGTAATTTTTGGCTCATCCCAGAAACCATCATTTCAAGAGACAGTAGAATTAGCTTCTGTGCATACTCCTTATTTCACTTGTGTCATGGAGAACTTAAAATATAATGGAAATGGGGATTTTTAAGTTGCCAGGGGTACACTTGCAGCTGCCAGTGTGCTGGCTGGTAACATATAGAGAGGAGCAGAGAAAAAAATCCCAGCCTTCAGCCTGCAGAGCTCCTGAGGCAGATGCTAACCCCATGTGGGTGTTGCCAGCTGGCAGTGCAGGACAGAAGCCCTTCTCTGCTTCACAAGGATCCCACCTGCTTCCCCAGACAGCCTCAAGGAACAGCAAGGCTCCTTAGCACTGACAGCTAGAGCATCCTCCTCTGTTCCTTACCTGTAAAATAAATTCAGAGTAGCGCTTGCAGAGCAGCACTGTACTGGTAAGGCAATGAGGAGACCCTCTGTGGCCATTTGCTTGAGGGCAGGATTTGCCTCTGTATTTCTCTGTGCTATCATCTCTCTATAAAACACAGGAAGTAATCTTTTCCTATGTCATAGGGAGATAGGCAGCTCAATTAAAGTTTATGAAGCATGATCTGAAATCTTTGGAATCAGAGCATTATGGATATGCAAAGCAAGACTTTAAGTTATTCATTACTGTTTAGTATACATTGCATCTAATTTTTTTTCTAGCAGAACAGTGGCTTGATCAGGAAATAGTTCTGACTTAATGGGAATGAGCATGATTTTGAGGAGAGAAATGTGGTAATTATTAATTATACATTATGACTTCTTAGTGCATCATTTCGTCCACATACCTAGAATATGTTACTTGGATTGGATGGTAGGATTTTATTCTAGGATTTCTTTTCCATTTCAAAAAATGTGATATTTGTATACACTATCTATAGAGATATGCTTAAAGGTGATTTGTGATGTAATATCTAATTTTTCTGTTGACAGTGATCTGCTTCTGGTCACATAAAATACCCTCTAGCTTAGATCTAACAATGAACACTGAGGACTTGTCTACTAATGATTTAGGAAATATTATTTACTTTTATTTAAGGGCAGCTGAGAAGACTCAGTTGATTGGATTAAAGAAAGTGAGAGCAGTAAATAAAACCCAATCCCCAATATTTAATATATCAGTCACAAAAAAAAAAAAAAAAAGGATAACTGATGCAGCAGGATGCAGTATAGTAAGGCAATTGGTTGGCTATTTAAATGGTTGAAATAAAGGAGGAGCAAATAGAGCCCACCTGCCCATCCTTTGCTTTTTAGAAAAAAAACAGAAATGGAAGTTTTGAATTTTGACAGGCAAAATGTTTTCTGATTATTTGCCGGCTCTATCTCGTCTTGCGGATTTAACTAGTCCAGACAAATTTCATGGAAGCAGTATTTTTAAACTGTCTCCAGATACCCTGCTGATCATTGTAGCTCCATTATGTCAACAGAGCTATGTAATTCTACATCATCAGAGCACTAGTCCTCTTCATTTATGCTTGCCTTTAAAAGAGGAAATCCTTATCTAACGTATCTGGTTGTGTAGCACTCACGACATTATTAGGAGCAGGTGAAGCATCTCCAGCCTTCTCTCATCCCCAAATTGAATCTGAATTTTCTGGTTCATAGTTTGTACAGATTGTAATGCTAATGTTCTTTTTCTAACTTGATTTGAGTCACTATCACAGTCCTGAATCAGTCGTGGAGCCCCAGTAACAGTAAATAACATAAATTATGTACTTGGACTAAAATAACAAGGTGATATACTGTCACCTATCACAGATTCTTTCTGTATATATATGAACCAAAATACATTAGCAGTGAATAGCATCCTGCTATGGAACTCCAAGAAGTGATATAAATTAGTTTGTTGGCACATCGCAGTAAGAACCAGGATCACGACAACCTATTTGATGGCACCGCAGACACGGTAGAAAAGTTCAACATTCTGCCTCAGAACCTGCTGTCATTTCCCTGAGATAACGTAACATCTGTGGCTTGAAAAAAAAACAACCAACATTTCAATCTTGTTCTGGCTCACATCAGTAAGTCCTGGTAAGGAATGAATATTTGTTATTTTGATTAAATATCAAGCATTTACAGAAATGCAGGAGTATATTCATAATTATAACTATATTTTTTCTTTGGATTTCATTTCTTGGATTCTGCATCGACAGATGCCACACAAAGGAACTGCTAAAGGCACTTTCATTGTAGGCTTAGTGCTGTCACTTCAGCTTTCTGGCTTTTGAGGGAAGATTTAATCACAAAGCACCAGCTGAACTTTGTGGCTATGTACTTAGAAGATGATCAGGCACCTTTAAATCAGTTCAGCCCATGGGCCCAGAGGAGAGAAAGTCAGATCAGGAGCGCATACAGATGCACCAAAGCTTTTTCATCCACATGCGGGCAAACTTTCTATGCTGAAGATATATTAAATTGCTAAAGGCAAACAAAGCTACTTTGTTAGGTAGTCTTTTAGGTAGTCTTAAAGTTTATTTTTACCTGATGATGACATTTGCATTGGGAGTGAGGTACAGCAATAGAAAGCCCACAAGGGCAGCATCAATGGAATAGATATTGAAAAGAGAGAAGAAAAAAAAAATATCTTTCTTATGCGTCTTCCATACTTGTGAATGTAAGACCTATTTCTGCGATAAATGAAAGGGTCATGAGCAAATGCACTAGAGGATGAAATACAATACTGACTTCCCAAAGTTTGTTTAAAAACAACACAAAAAAGCCACCCCCCCAAAAAAAACCAAAACAAACAAAAAACCAGAACACGTTACTGCAAAAAAAAAATCTCAGGCAAACAGTACTGAAGGTTTATTCACGCTAGAGCAAATCCTTCCCCCTTCCTTTCTCTGGTGTAGAGGGTTACAGGCACGATGGAGGAAGTCCATCCCTGCTGGACTTCAAAATGTGCATTTTCTGCAAGGAAAATAAATTTTTCTGTTGTTAGTGCCATACCCAAATGTCTTCCGCTCCACCCCTTGAGGTCAGACTGCTGAGGAGTGTCCAGGTAAAGCAGAAGTGGTACAGACCAGGAAAGCTTAGAAAGGCCAAGGGGAGAACAGAGCTACATAGGACTGGACTTACTTATTTCTTACAAACTATGTAAAGCACCACCAGGCACGGACTGCAGCTAAATATTATGAAATGCTTTCCTGGGGTGTTTGGGTTAGCATGGAGAAGTGACAATATCACCTTGGGGCCAGCAGAAACCCCAGGGTGCTGGCTCTGTCCTCGCATCATTCTCCATTGCATCAATTACTTTTTCTCCCTGCAGAAAACCTCCAGAAGTTAGCAGCAATGTCTACTACAGCTCCTCATTCTCTTACAAGATGCAAGAGTGCTCCTGTCTGAAGAGCTCAACGGGATGCAAGCAGGCGGGGACAACCACCTGCTGACCACTTCTCACATGCATGGTGATAAGGAAGAAAGCTAATTATGAACTTGCTCTGAGTGTGGATTCACTGTTAGTCACACAGGTGAGGACCCTAAGGACTGTGTTTGCTACTTTCTACTTGGTTCCTCAAGCTAGTCTGCTTCTCTGGGAGTCTGTTTCCACCAGGACCATTTGGAAGTGATTTCTGGCTGGAAGGGAAGAACAGGGCCAGATGCGTGTGAGAGAGATGAGGACAATAAGACCAGGCAAAACCCCATATGCCTACAGCTTGTTGGTGAGCACTGAGGAAAAAGGAGGAAGGTAAAGAGGGTACTAATGTATATGGACTGTGACCCTCATATGAGGGGCCATGGATTCCTGGTTTCTCCCTGCAAAGCCTCTTTAGCAGGTCTTGCTGCCTGGTTCAGTGTTTTCATAATTAATGTCATATTAATAACTTTACTGATCTATCCTGTGCCCCACGTTTCTGACTCCCCATCTTTTCCCACCCTTTCCCATCTCTTCATGCCCCCTCTTCTACCACGGAAGACAGCTAGAAGCAGGTCCTCCTCCCCTTTCTCTGGCCCAGGTGGCCTGACCACAACTAAGTGTGAAATACTGGTTTGGATACTGCCTCATGGAGAAGGGCTGTCTGTGGCCCACAGGGAGCGTGATTTGGCTCCATCAGGCTCACGAGAGTACTTCTGGAGAGAGGTGTGAGAAAGAGAAAGCAGAAATGGAGTATTAGCTGCAGCTATAGGTCTGCTGTCAAATAATCTGAAAAGCTTGTTTTTAAAAATAATCTGACTTCATGTAAGAGTAATTTCAGTAACCTGCACTTCTTAGCTCTTTTTTTGTATTTTGTGGTGTGTCACTGAACAAAACTTAGTAATATTTCTCCATATAAACCTCTGTGACTGTATGCAGTTTCAGCAGAAAAACAAAATGAATTCTCTCACGTCACAGTAGTTTGTTTGTATAATAAGCTGACCTTTTGCATTTATTTTGCATGTAGAAAACGCTACTAATTCATTAAGATAGGGATCTGCAGATCAACATTTAAAGTGTTATTATAAACAACAAATTTTGTTATTTACAAAGGTTTGAAATGATACCTATTTCAGCCTGTTAGTGCACAAAATTTAAAACAAAAGGATGAAAATATCTGTTATATCAGGTGTAAATGTTACAGGTTTCTAAAATTTACATAGTATGAATAGCAACAACAGTAATGCCGGTGAAGAATATGGCATTTCTGATGCAAAATGTTACTGGTTTCTATTCTGATGACAAAGCAATCATTAATTCACTGTTAGTCTATTGCCTCATTTAAAAATCAGTTACATAGATGAAACATGTTCGCTTTCAGGTAATTCTTTTAATGAATAATTTTACTGGTATATCACCACACAATGTCACAGTATGCTGGCAATAAATAAAAATAATAAAGCAGTAGCTTATTTAGTAGCTAAACATAACAAATACTGTTATAAGTAGATCCAAACTGGTTTTCTACAAGAGGCTTTTCCAAAGATTCAATATTGTTTCTCATTTTTACTATTAAAGAATTGGTATAGCTTGCAAGAGAGAAATATCTAGGGATGGGAGTTGCATCCATTGTCATAATCAACTGTGTGTGCTCATCATTGACTGCTCCGGGATATTTTGGTTTATAGAACATCATTATGGCCAATGTTAACACCATTATCGCAGTTGCTGGAATTCTCTGGTACCCTCTTTCGATTAGAAAAAGGTCTACATACATAAAAACATAGCACATTTGTAACACAGATGAAGAAACTAGTCGGGAGCTTTGCTGACAGCAAATTTCATTTAGCTAGTTTTACTATAAGCAATTTACTCTACATGTGCATTTTTGCATTGAAACTGTTCTTTATTAAGATCCTTCCCTAATAATACAAAAATGTGTTTATAAAGCCTGTAAGTGGTTTCTATAATAAGATTTTTAATGAGTTGGAATATTAAATTAAGTTTTGTAGAAATGCTTGAGGTGTTGTTATAACTAACTTACAAACTGTACACCATTAACTTTATCATAAAGAGTAGTTTTGGCTTCTATTCATGCAACAATATACAGCTCTGAAGTAGTAACTATCAGCTACTTTGCACCGCAAATGACATTTTGTTGACTATTTAGCAATAATGTCTGTTGTTGTGATATTTGAGCCCTACTGTGAGAGTAATCCAGCTGTTCAGCCGACCCGGAGGTGGTCGTGTATCTGGCAGGCTTTAGGCTGTGTTTTTGGGCCCCGTGCTCTTTGCTGGATGGCATAAACCAGAGCAGGCCAACGGCACCACAGGATGCTTGGCATGGAGCTCAGCAGGGATCGGCTGGCTCTCCAGTGATTTATGTTCTCTATCTGTTGTTTGCAGCTGAGACTCCTTAAAAGTAAGAAGCTGTGGAAATGGCCCCAAACATTTGCTGTCTGAATGGCTAGTGCGCAGTAGATGAAGCATGTCTAACCTTAAGCAGCTTGTGTGTAAATCAAAATGATTAACATGATTGCAGAACAAGCAAGTCAGAGTTTTACAGGTGTATTTTTGCACTCTGTAGTTAATAGCAAAGCATCTAACATTAAATGTATAACATAGATTGCCCCCCCCCCTTTTTTTTAAAAAAAAAAACACTTTCTACTTTAGAAGAAAGAAACTTATGCTCCTAACTTTTGAAAAGCAGGGAAATTGCTATCTCGGGGTCTTCCAGAACAACTGACCTTGCTTACTAGTTGCTATCCTTTCTTCCTGGAAAAAATGCCATGTGTTGTTGCATGATGGTTGCATGAGTGGTTGTGTAACTAGGACCCCATGCGTGTCCTGTCATATAACCAAATGTGCCTTTTCCGTAATGGGCAGTATTTTTCATAACCTGATGGATGAGGGAAAGGGGTGTGCAGCTCTCCACTGTTTTGGATAAGAGGCCAACAGTAGTTGAGGGGTAAAACACTGCATCGCACCTAAGTTGGATGGCAGAAATTGTCTAAGACAGATGATGTGCCTTCCTTAGAGGTCTCTTACCTCATTTGTAAATCTATAGCCGCTTTTTGTTTGTTATTCACATTTTGCTTCACTTCATAATGCTTTTTCTTATACTTTCATATATTTCATTTACCTTCTCATTTCTTATCCTTCTGTCTGATGCAAGTTTTGTCGTACATCAAAGTGGCAGGCCAGTGAAAAATCTCCCAGTGAAGAAAACACATTTTTTCATTACTTTGATTTTGACTTCAAGGAGCTTGAATTGGTCCAAGAAAAGCCATGCTCTTCAAACCTCAGCACTGTGACAGTAGACCAGTCACAATAGCTTACCCTGTCTCAATTTCTTCATCTACAAAATGATGGTAATGATATGTACCTCTGTCAAGTGCTAGGTGTAGGAACAAAACAGCATTTTAAATAAAACCAAAGCATTATTATTATCTATTGCATAGAGTTAGCATCCAGCAGTAGCTGAAGTTTCTGAGCCCAGGGAAGCACAGAGCTGCTGGCCATGCAGGCTTGAACGTGCAATGCTGTCTGTCACTCTGGCAAGTTCTGCATCCAAACCAGAAACAGCAACAGATAGAAAATGCACTTCTTGCCATGCCATAGCGATGGTAATGGCTTTCTCATTCCAAGCAGAAAAGAAAAACAAGCCACTTTTATTTATAACATTTGGTTAAGGTATACTGTTACTTCTGCTTGCTTTTAATTAAAAGATATTAAGTGCTGCCAATAAACTTAGAGCTGGCAGTAATGAGGAACACAGAGCTGCTGCTGAATATTCAGCAAGACTAACTGCAGCTTTTGAGGCATCTACCATTGCAGCAAATGGGCTGCAACATCAGATTTTAAGATACAGGGGCAGTGCTCTTAAGCTATGGTGCAGCTCAGATGTGCTGCCTCTCTCCATGAGATTGATGAGAATTCTGCTGCGACTGCTGCACTCCAGCGCAGAGCACTGCAGGGCATTCACTACGTTGAGAAGGGTCAGAACAAGACTACATCAGCCTCTGAACCTAAAAACTCTGAACTCTTTGCTACCTATTAGGATGAACGAAGAAAAGCTGTGTTTTGATGTGTGACATCCCAAAGTATTGCTAGAGGCAGATGACAAAGTTACTGCTACTTAAAGGAAGGAGCAGTAGTCTGCGAGCTGGGTGTCTCAAAGGATGAACCACAGCCTGGCTTGAACGAGCTGCCTTTTAAACAAAAACTCTCCATGGTGAATTGGCTGAAGATTCAGTAATGAGATGCTTGCTCATCTTGACAATCATTAAAAGTTTTCCATCCTTTTACAGTTAAAGAAAAAAAAAAAGTCCGCTGTTTATTGTAAGGTATTATGGAAGCTGGAATAAATGATGCTCAAAGAAATAGGGCATGGCCTGATGTACGCTACCAGTAAATGCCACTTTCTGCATTTCTAAGACTTGTAACGTGCATTGTTGCAGCTTGTTGAGGGTTATGAGAACTGCATTTGGTAGAACATTGAAATAAACCTGACATGAAGAAAGCTTGATATGCTGCAGGGGCAGCAGGAGTGGGAAGGCAGCGTCTCCCAGAGCCTGGACTGAGTGTCACCACAGCAGGGCTGTGGTCTTGCCTGTGGGACCACAGCTCCCCAAGCGTGGCTGGTGGTTTGCTCTGGGAGGGTGCTGCCTCTACCACAAGCCTGCACTGTGTGGTGGCTGCAGCTTCAGCTGCCGTCTCTAATTCAAAGATGGGTAATATACGGTCTTGACCTGTGCTTATTTGTGAATATTAGAACTTGCTGCAGGTTACTAACTGCCCTGCTAAACTTCAAACATCTTTTTTGTTTGTTTGTTTTTCCTCCTTGCATAAAAATGGTATTCTACACCTTGGCTTCTAATAACCTGCCTGTTATGTTATCAGCACTAATGTCTTTAAAAAATAACCATATTTTGCTTTTTTCTACTTATCTGTTGCTCATGTCCTCACCCATGCACACTCATTCTGATAACCAATGCAGTATTTCTACAAGCTAAAATTTTCTTTTTATATCACGTTAAAACAAGTGTACTTAGAGAAAAAGAAAGATTAGTTGTGCTAGTCTGGAAGAGGGAGGTAGTACACAACAAGCCTGGGATTGATCATCTTAATGCCGTGCTGATATTGATGATATACTTAAGTACTGCTTCTTTCTTTATAAGGATGTACACTGGGGCAAGGCAGTAAGGTGAAAGACTGCCATGGAGTGACTCAGGAGATAGGCACGTAACTAAAAGCTTGCTGCTTCTCAGCTATGGGCAGCATTATTCCCGCCAGGAATTCCTTCTAGCAGCTCTACCAGGCTGTGAAAGAAAAATATTGCAGAAAGGTTCTCTTCCACAGCTTTCCCTCTCAACTGATCAGCGATCCCCTTGCATAAATGTGACAGTTTCACAGAGGGCCTTCTGCAATCTCTCTCCTTCTTGGTCTTTTCAGGAGTGCTGTTTTCTATTTTGTGTTGAAATTTTAGTGAAGGGTGAATTAATACAGAATGTAATGTTTTTTAATTACAAGTCATATTAGAATTTCTGCTGGTACAACTACATTTTAATTAAGTAAAGAACTGGACATAGAAATAGCTCTCCATGTCTCCAAACTACGTTTACTTTTGTGACATTTAATAAAGGTCCAATGTATCCAGAATTAAGAAGACTTGTGTTCTGCAGGAAGATCTGGGGAGTCAATGCTGCTCTGCCTGAAATGCTACACCACTTTCAGCTTAATTAATATCTGGCTGCTTTTGTTAACAAGCTATGACAATTGCAAATGTAGAGGACAAACCAGAATGTAGTTCTTTTTCAGTTGTCTTCTCTCTGCATGTTCTGCTGTCTGTGTGGCTAATGCAGGTCATTCAAAATGTATTTCTTCCCCACAGACCCCTGCATCACCACTGCCTAAACTGTGCCGCTTCCGTTTCGATACCTGGAAATGGGCATTGCAAAAGGGCTCCAGTGACCTGGATTTATGGATCGTCACAGCTGCTGAGATGGGATGTTGTGATTTTAGCCATCATCCTTGAAACCACTTTTCATGGAAGTTCACAATCAGTGACCTGGCTGAAGGATAGAGTGTACTCTTAGCAAACTTGCTGATGATACAAAACCGGGAGGAGTAGCTGATCCACCAGAGGGCCGTGCAGCCATTCAGGAAGACCTGGACAGGCCGGAGAGTTGGGCAGAGGGGAACTTCATGACATTCAACAAAGGCAAGTGCAGGGTCCTACACCGAGGGAGGAATAACCCCATGCACCATTACAGGCTGGAGCTGACCTGCTGGAAAGCAGCTCTGTGCAGAAGGACCTGGGAGTCCTGCTGGACAGCAGGTTAACCATGAGCCAGCACTGTGCCCTTGTGGCCAAGAAGGCCAATGGTATGCGGGGCTGCCTTAGGAAGAGTGTTGCCAGCAGCCAGAGGGAGGTGATCCTGCCCCTCTACCCAGCCCTGGTGAGGCCACACCTGGAGTATTGTGTCCAGTTCTGGGCTCCCCAGTACAAGAGGGATCTGGAGCTATTGGAGCGAGTCCAGCAGAGGCCTGCTAAGATGATTAGGGGGCTGGAGCATCTGTCATATGAGGAGAGGCTGAGAGGGCTGGGCTTATTTAACTTGGAGAAGACTGAGAGAGGATCTTATCAATGTATGTAAATATCTGAAGGAGGGTGTGAAGAGGATGGTGCCAGACTCTTTTCAGTGGTGCCCAGCAACAGGACGAGGCAACGGGCACAAATTGAGGCACAGGAAGTTCCAGACAAATATGAGAAAAGACTTCCAGTGCTGTCACCCTTACAGTAAAGACCAGGTTGCTCAGAGAGGTGTAGTCTCCTTCTCTGGAGAAACTCAAAACCCATCTGGATGCGATCCCATGCAATGTGCTGTAGGTGACCCTGTTCAGCAGGAGGTTGGACTAGATGATCCGTTCCAGCCTCAACCAGTCTGTGACTCTGTGATGATTTGGTGTCCCTACTGTTTTTGGAGATGCCTCTTTCCCATCGATACCCTTGGTGCCAAAATCCTCTCTATTTAATGAGACTACTTAAAAATCATTGACCATTAAGACATGAAATACTATTTTTGGTAAGACAATGTCCAAATCTGCACTGAATCTATAAACGTGCCATACTTCATACAAGCCTATAACTGGGATTAATGCTTCTGGCTTATTATTGCCTCTTGATAGACACTATATATGATAGCAATCAATCATTTAATGATGATAGTAGGTTTGGGGTGGTTTACTCAATGTCCTACCTTTTACAGGTACTCTGACAGTCACTAAAAGAGTTAAAAAAAAAATAAAAATAAATAAATCTTGATACTTATATATTTAAGCTGACTTTTCAGCTTCAGTTTAGTAAGGCAGCTCACACTTCTCAGACAGCTAATGTGTCAGGCTGTTTGTACCTCCAGGAGTGAAATGATTTAAAAATTATCTTTCCAACCATAACAGTTGGGATCATTATATTTTTCACTGAAAGCTGAGAATATGCAGTGTAACACCGCCATAGAGGAGGGAGCTGATCAGAATCTAGGCATTCTGGAATATTTGTGAATTTAAAATACAACTTTTGAAGTCCCATAAAATATGCATTTATGCATTTTAATTAATTTCTTTATGGAGTATTATACTGTTGGAGATATAAAATTCAAAGGCATGATTGTCCTGTTACCAAAGAATCCCACTGCCAGTATGACAGTTTTGACAGTGGTTACAGTGGAAGACTTGGGACTGAACCCTAAACATCTTTTTCTTCCTCTGCTACCATGCTCTTCTGTGACTTGAAGTGAATTGGTATGTCCAACAGTAAAAACATACAATGATTATTATGTTAAAGGTGCTTCTGACATCTAAGTACAATGTATTATTAAATCTTGACATTTTGTTGCAAACCTCTCCAGAATAGACTGTTCTACTCAAGCCTTCACTATACTTGCCTGAGTACCTTAACTAATGTTCAGACTAATTTGCTTCGAGAAAAATAAGCCCTCCTAACATATGAATGCTATTAACTTGTTAATTCTGGTGAACCCCAGCCTACTTTATTTTGTGTGTCCTTACAAGAAAAATAGAGTGAAAACAGCTAAAAGAGGAAAATGTAGAAGAGTATGGATATTACTCCTGAAATTGTTGTTGGCTTTATGTTTTTGCTACTGTCAAGCTGCAATATCAATACTTTGTCCAACTGACTATGGTCCTAATAGGGCACTACATAGGGTGTCACATCTAATTCCAGAAGTAGCAGCGTGAGGAAACATGTTGCAAGTAAGGAGTAAGCTGGGGAGCTAGATACTGTGATGGCGTTTTATTTTATTGTTTGCCAATAATGAAAATACGCGGAGTCTGAACAATAACATACTGTATACTAAAACTTTCCTTTTTAACTGAGCATGTAAGTCTGCGGTTTCTCTAGCACTAAGAACATGCCTTTAGTATTGTTAGACAATCAAAAGCCAGAGATTTAAGGTTTAGGTCTGGTGGTCCCTAAGCTTTACGTCTGGGATGATCTCAGCAACATTTTGCGATACAAATACAACTAAGAACAAAAATGAGTGCATGGCAATTGGTGTTTGGAAAAAAATAACAGTACCAGAGCTGAAAAAGACGTCTAGAGATATGTAAACAGTCTCTACAGCTCTTAGGACTATGTTTGTGTATAACCCTGTTTTATTCATCAGTCTGTGTGTAATAGGAGGGAGCTGTATTGCCTCAGGTTGGGTTGGAACTGTGAGAGACTTCGTGCCTCTGAACATGCTGCTCATCCTCAAGTGCAGTCCACAGCCTTGACTCCCTCAGCCAGCAAGCTCCTGCACCTCAAGGCCAAGGCTTAACTCTGCCTGCCTGTGTGTAAAATATGACTACCTGGGCATCCCAGCCTGTCTGAAAACCTGCATCAGGAGCAGAGCAATCTAGTATTTTGATTGCTTATCACAGGACAGTGACTTCTGTTTCTGGCACTCCATGCCTATATTGCCTGTAAATGATCAGTTTTACCTTTTAAAATATATATATCTATATATTTTTTTACATAGTTCCTAAGTCACAACATTAGACAGCAAGCATTATATTGGACTGATATCTGAAATAAAAAATAAGTAAATGGTATAGACATGAAAATTTGCCATAAAGAAGATTGCTACAGTCTAAGTTTTGAAGAGTATGCATATCACTGGACTATATCTCATACCGTTAAATGTTGCTGCTGTTCATGAGAGAAGTTGAGATGATAGCTGATGTTTATTCACAAAATGCAGATATCTTTGTTGGGTTCAGATATTGTAAAAGGTTAATGAGATATTAAGTCACAATTGGGCAGAAAGTCTCTGAGGTTTACAAGCAGACAGTTAATAATGCAGTGTGACAAGCTGCTCTTGTTCTCCAGCTACATCAGCAGTCCTAAATGACAGCAGACTACACAGAAGATTACTCTCAAAGTTATAAAGTACATTAGTTTTTGGAATGGCAAACTGAAGGTTTTTTTTTATTTTTTTTAATGATACCCATTCTGAAAAAGTAATGAACTTTACAGGATTATTTCAGACTTACATCTCTGACTTGTTGCTCTTCTATCTGGCACCTGTTTTCAGATTCTCAGAGTCAGCTGATGTGCCTTTTACCACATAACATTTCTAAAACTGTTTATGTTATGAAAGAAAGAAAACAGTATCTGCTTTGTATGGTTGATAGAGCAAATTACAATTTTCAAATGGAAAACACCATTTAGGCTAGAGAGGAATATATGTGCCCTCAGAAACATTTGGAGTTTTCTATTATTCTCCAAATTACAAAGACAAGGAGAGTTAGACTTGAGAAGGAAAATTACTGAGGTACCCCTGTTCTGTTCTTGCTACTTCCATATAAGTGGGATTTTTATTTGCTGTAACAGGTCAGCTTTAAATTGCAGCTAACATAGCATGAAATTCCTGTGGAGCATGAGGAAAAAAAAAAAAAAAGAAGAAAACACCAAAACAAAACCATTAGCTTATGGATTGCTTTTCGGTGCCTTTTTAGCCTTGTAGCCCAAGGTGCAGTGGAAGTTACTGGATCTACCTGTGGTATTCAAGCACCATCTAAGAATTACTTGGACACTGATGCTCATGACACCAAAGCTCTACATTCACCAGGCCAGTCTTGCCAAGCTGGAACTGCAGGTGCGCTCACCTCTCCCAAAATGAGAGAAAGAATTATGAAAGGCCTCTGTCATATAGAGTATGCTGTTTGGGTCAGGTTTGTATCCTATATATATGTATTGAATCTCCCACTAACACTACAGGAATCACAGTTCTGTGAAATGTATATGCTAAAAAGTATTTCAGATGAGTAGGCCTGAAAGAATAATTTTATCCAGAATATTTAATACAGAAAGACATTTAAGTGATGCCAGATAAACTGCTGCTAGAAAAATAGAGGAGTGGGAAGAGTGTGTACAGCAAAGCAATGAAAAACCACAGCGTCAGTGTGTCACCTCAGCTGTGTTCTGTTAAGGGTGTTTATTGTATACAAATCCTGAAGTGAGGAGAGTGTGAGGACAGCATGAGAAGAGACTAAAGGAGAGTTGGGTAAACGATGTTATTGAATTTCTACTGGTTTTTGATTGTATGGTCTGCATGGCTGGGAACAGTATGCGACCTATGCTGCTCTATGCTGCTGCCAAGACTTCATAGGTAAGAGGCTAAAATGGCCATTCAGGTGGTCCAATATGTATTTTATCTTCTAATTTCTGAATTTTTCAATTAAAAAAAAAAAAAAAAAAAAGATTGTCTTTCTCCAGGCTGCTTTGAACTCCAACATCTTGTCTAGAAAATCATTTTGGTTTGCCCTTGGCTATAGGTCAGCTGCAGCTTGCTCATACACCAATACTGCATGCCACAGCAGTCAGACCCTTTGAGTGATCCTGCAGGGTCATCTCCTGGCTTTGCTCAAAGAAATGCTTCAATAGCAGTCATCTTAAACGCCATCATGTTTCAGTGTGTCAGACTGTCCTGCTCTACTCTGTGCTCATGCAGCCTCACCTTGAGTACTGCATGCAATTTTGGATGCCACAATGTTAGAAAGGCAAAACTATTAGAGCACCTCCAAAGGAGGGCAACGAAGATGGTGAGGGGTCTAGAGGGAATAATGTATGAGGAGGAACTGCATTCACTTGGTTTCTTCAGCCTGGAGGAGACTGAGGGGAGGCCTCATGCTGGCCTGCAGCTTCCTCATGAGGGGAGTGGAGGGGCGGGCACTGATCTCTGTGACACGAAATGGATTCTCTTCATGGAAAAACAGTCAAGATTTAAAAGCCATCCTATTCTCATCTGGAAAATGTACTGAAAACCTCCATTCTTCTGTGAAAAGTCTTACTTTTACGAAATCTGTATTACTGCTTGAGAATACAATTCACGATTCACACAAGTATTTCCTTTGGCCTCCACTCCATGAACTTCCTTGCTGCCATTTTTAGAAATGAAGAAGCTGTTTTCAGCTATGCAGTGTGTGTGAAACTACCCGTCCAGTGATGAAAGAGCATACTGCCACCAACACTTTTGTTAAACATATTGTAATAATGTAGCTTCATAACTGATATTATGTTAAAAGGTTTTTAAAAATCTTTATGCTTTTTTTTTTTTTTTTTTTTTTGTGAGAGAAGTTGGGGTTGATCACCTCTGTAGTTAATAATGGCAGCATTTCTCCCTTTAAGAACACTTTATACTCTATCAAGGAAATATTGCCTTCATTTTTAGGTATAGGTTATTTCTTTCAAAGTTATGAAATCACTTTGGAGGAATGCCTCTTTGAGGATTTCCTCACAGAAAGAGATGCCTGCTTTGAAGATTTTCATTTTTAAAAAACAGTCACATCTCTGTGTTTTCCTCTTTGAAGATATTTTTCTTAAAGAGTTTATATTTTGAATGTCTTTCACCACCCTGGACAGCATCCATTTGAAAATATTTTTCCTCTGTGATATTCTTTTTGATAATGTACACATTCTTGTAGGAGTCTGTAAACTAATCCCTATTAAATAAGCCTAATATTGTGCCTGTGTAAGATGTAAAAGGGTTTGGAAGAACTTCTGTAGGATGAGATGTTGTGAGAGCACAGTTTTGAAAAAAAATCTACAAAAATAATTCCATTTTCTAACATGAAAGAGTAAAGTGGAAAGGTGAGCTCATCCGTCACTTACATGACCTTTCAAAAATTACTGTGAGACACTTTATACTCCTTTTAAATTATTAGAGTTCAGAGTTCAAGTTGTGGATTCCTGAAATCAATAGCAAAAGTCCCATTTTCAGTCCAACTGTGCATTCTTTGAAATTGCTGTGAGTTTTCTTTCTTTCTTTTTTTGAGAACATATTGCTTTAATTTACTATGTTACCGGGGGTTTTAATTTCTGGTGTTGAACATGCTGTTCATTTCTTAAAACAAAAACCAGTTCATCTCTTTTTTGCCACCTTTTTACTAATCATAGTTACCATGTTTGTATATGTAGGCAACCTCCGACCTTGTACAGGCCTGGGCTCTCTGTATACATTACAGAAAGTCTTCAGTTTGAGGTTGGCCTGTGAGTTGGGCAGAGGGTGAGTCAAAATACATCTAAGCAGCCCATTTAGCTTACATCTAAGCATAGTTTTGTGATACAAACTGCTAATCTATTGCATCTTACTTGTCAGGTATGGAATTATTTACTCAGGCTGTGGCTTAAATGTTTGGTCTGAGCTCGCTTTTGTCTGCAAGTAAAGATGGCAAACCACACATCATGAAAGGGAGCCGTCCTCCTCAGTGCTGGTCAGATCTACTGCACATACAGTTGGGGAAAAACTAGGTTCTCACAAATGGCTAACACTGTATTAACATACTTGGAAAGTAATCATTGTTTTGTTGTTGGGATATTTTGGCTGGGTCTTGTAGAGTGGCAAGGCCAGCCTTTCTTATCAGTCTGTGATAACAGAGGGATCCATACATTTTATTAGATCGAGAAGCAGTGAACTTCCTCCCCTTTGCCTTACAACCTCACAGACATATATTTGCTTTCAGGAAAAAAAAAAAAAAGATCCATTTCTCCTGTTTCCATGACAGAACACTGCACTAGGATGAGAGCTGCAGTCATGCCTGTCCTACAACACCATCCTTGTGCTGCTGCTAACTGGCTGAGGCAAAGAACAAGCCAACCTTACAGTACGAAAGATATAAGCAACCACTTCTGGTATATAATGTTTGCAAGAAAAAGTAAAACTGATCTTTAGCCCTAATGAAGGTAAATGTACATATATTTAATAAGTGTTAGAAAAAGGTGCATTTGCTCTGGAAAATGAATTTCCAGGCGGATATTGTACAAGCAAGAGAGAAAGGTGAGCAGGCAAATAATAATGTAGTTGTCAAAAATCGACTTTTTGATCCGTATGAATGTTTAGTAAAGTATAGTATAAGATATGTCACATGTTTTGACATTTAAGATGGTAGAGAGCAGTAACACTCCCAGCTCCCCCTCCTTCCCTTCCTCCAAATAAGCTGTCTTTCTAGGAAATAAAATGCTGGAGAATACCCTGCGGGACTTGGACCAGCGAGACACGTTCTGACCTGAAGTTGAAAAAGAGACTTTTATTTAGGGTACTGTGCTTGTAAGAATTACTCAAGTCACTTCAAAACTTAGTTCAATAAAACAAAGTAAATCAACACAGACTGCTGGGAAGAAATGTTGATTAAGGATATTGTTTGCAGGAGCACAAAAAGATGAATAGCTACTAATAAACGTTGGGACTTTGCTCAAAGGCATCTAGGGAATTTATGAAGTTGATAAGAATTGATTTAAGATAGAATAATGTGGTTTAATACAACAAAGACTGGTAAACTGATCAACCTTTCCCACAATATCCAGAGGAACTGTTATACTAAGCAACATCACTGTTAATATGAGGAAACTAAAGAGATGATAGAGCTATCTAGTTTGGTGATACGGACAAATGAAGAGTTTTTACTTTACAAGTGTATCTAACAGCAAAAAGTATAACATTTTTTACAGGAGTTAGTAAGTTTGTTGTTTAGGATTGATTGAAACAACATAATAGTTTCAAAAAAAGAATTTGTTGGAGTTCTCTGCCCACAACTCTTGAGAATAAAGTGATACAGGACTATCAGGTACATTCTTTGATAAATGAATAACTTATTATTAGTTATTAATATCAGATTACTACAAGATATGATGTGAAGGGCCAAGAAAAAATAGTATATTTTTTTTACAGCAGAAGGAGGTCATTGGTAGTGTACCACAGGGACCCGTGCTGTTCAGCATATTCCTAAATGATGTGGAAAAAAGACTGATTATCGAGGCGACCAAGTTTGCTGATGATGCTGAATTATTCATGGTAATAAAAACAAAAGCTGACCGTGAAGAATTGTGGAAAGCTCTCATGATACTCTGTGACTGAATGATAAAATGGCGAGTTAAATTCTGTTCTGAAAAATTGAAGCAATATGCAAGGGAGAAAACAAAACAAACTATACATGTAAAATGCTGAAATCTAAATGAATGACTACCACACAGGAAAGACTGCTTGAGTTCTGTGAAAATATCAGGTCATGGTTTAGCAGAACTCAAATGTGCAAATCAGATTGGTTTTATAAGGAAAAATTAAAAAAAAAAAAAAAAAAAAAAAGAAAAAATGTATTATTCATCTATATAAAAACATTGGTTTTGTAACGTGAATAACGAGGACCATCATAATCTTCTAGAAAAGAATTAGGAAGGGTGTAGAAAAAAGCAAGATAAATTACTGCAAATATGGAATGACTTCCAATAGAGGAGAAATTAAATTTACAAAGATTCTTGAAATAAAATGAAGATGGTATATGCCTTCATGAATGGTATGGTTAGGTGAACAGGGAAAGTCATCCAGCTATTTTTGTTAAGAAAATAGCAAATGGATATTGAAGGAAATGATCAAGCAGCAGGCTTGAAAGAAACAGCAAGAAATATTTTTTACACAATGATTAATTAATTGTATAACTTGCTTCCCTAGAATGTTGTGAATGTCAAAAAGTGTTCAGATGTATTCTTGGAAAAGCTATCCTCTGCAAGTGTGGATGCTCTTCTTTTTCTCAGCAGCTCTGAACTCAGGACTGAATTTGGGAAAAGGTAGTGGAGAGAGTATCTCTGTGTGCTGCCTAATTCCTAGTCTTTCGCTAAGTGTACACCACTGTTAGTACTGCTGCTGGACTACACAGGCTATTAGTTATTAGATGCTCATGAAATAAAAAGGAAACAATGAAAGTGAAACATCTAAATGTGCTGATAATCAAAGGAGATTATTTTGGGAAACAAAATATAATTGTGGCAGTAAGATTAATAGGATTTAAAAAGTACTGAACTTTTGTGTAGCTAATAATAATATTCACACTTAAATTCTAGTTAGAATAAGTTGAATAGAGGGTATAAACCCTCATGTTTCATAAATATAACCACTAAATGTGGAGGGTTTTTCTAGAGGTGGTTTGCTGCCTAATACCAGATATTTTAGCCTTCTTCTAAAGTATCTGGTACTAGAATTCAGCAGAAAGTTGACAGGGCCTAAGGAAAAGGGGAGTGTTTTGGACAGCAATGCTTTTCTGACCTTCTAAAATATGATAAAGACAAAGGAATGACAAACTACAGCAACAGAGAAAACATGACCAAGTCATTGTTTGTACTATCACAATGTTCAAAATATGCTAGATATTTTACAAAGACATCCAAAAGCTTACTAATGATACCTTAATAGTATAAAGGGCAAAGCTACATGAAGTGGAATACCATACTTAATAAGCAAATGAGCAAGAAGATTGATTTTGTTAGTTACATGCTGGTTATTGATATATATATGTATATATATTATTTCTAAGATTAAATGCTCTAGGTAAAATCCAGATTAATTATCAATTTTATTGCTGGATTCAGAAGGACCAGAGTTTTGCTCTACAAATTCCCATCCACTCATACTTCTTTCATTTTTTTAATTTTATTTAACTGTTTCACAAAGATTTGTAAACTCAATTCCAATGTCTTTTCTGCTGTAAACATTCATAGCTCTCTCCTCGGTCTCCCTTATATGGAGGAGCATTTCACTCAGACGATAAACAGAATGAATATTAGTGCATTTAATCAGATGGATTCTGGTACGTTTCATGAAAGAAGAAAACTGGAATATTACAACAACAAAAAAAGATGAGAAGCATGGGTTTTAAGATGACATTACTATAAAGGCAGAGGTAAGCGAGATAGGCAGTGAGGTAAGTCAAACAGAAACACAGATTTGATATTTGTAATATGTAGAAGAACCAATAGTTCTATCACACACACACACACAAAAAAAAACCACCACAACAACAAAAATTGATTTAGATTTAGAAAGGGAAAAAAAGAAGGGAAAAATCACCAACATAATGTGGCAACAAACAGGAGTGAAGGCAGTGGCAAATGAGGGAAGCTGACTATAACCCCGAACTGCAATTGTATACGACAGGCAAAGTGTACTAAACATGCCAGAAACACCAGGAATATGATTTATTTGGATTAAATGTACAAAAATGAACTGGATTTTTAGAGACAGTTATAAGAAATTCTAACTCTCTTAAGTTCTCAATTTTACCGCATGCTAACAGTAAAGAATGCTACAAGAAATACTTTTTTTTTTTTTTTTTTTTTTTTTTTTATCATAAGAACGTTGGAAATAAGAAAGTAGGAAGAATAAGTGCAATTTTTAAAAGGGGGTTTATAAGAATGACAATTATCAAATCTTCACTGCTTGTCAGCAAGAAGAGATGATTGGTTTGTGCTCAGGGCACAGCACTGGAAGGCCCAAATGTGGGCATGGCTGTCAGCTCCATTGAGGACATAGGCTAAACAATTTTGCTGCTCTACCTAGCAGTGTAGTGAATATAACAAACGATAGCTTTGATACCCAAGGGGACATCATGAAGCTGTGACAGGGGAGGGTCAGGCTGGGTGTTAGGAAAAGGTTCTTCACTGAGAGGATGGTCTGGCAGTGGGACAGGCTCCCCAGAGAAGTGGCCACAGCACTGAGCCTGACAGAGTTCAAGAAGCAGTTGGACAACGCTCTGAGACATATGGCTTGATTTTTGGGTGGTCCTGTGTAGAGCCAGGAGTTGGACTCGATGATCCTCGTGGGTCCCTTCCAACTCAGGTTATTCTATGATTCAACGATTTTTGTCTAGTGGTTAGTAGTGGGTGCTGAAAACAGTTGCTGAAAGAAAAGGTAGTTGCAGATACCCAAATGATAGTAGTATTTATAAGAACCGGTATTAGTTCTTTTCCACCTCATAAATTCATTGCTGCAGAGAACCCAAGTGACTTTTCCATAACAGAGCAACAAAACTCAAAAATTGGAATGAGAATTTCCATGTACTCTTAAGTTAGTTGCTGTGCTACTCACAGAGCCACTTGGAGATGGAGACAGGGATAGTGAAGCACAGTGAACTGAAAAATGCTGGTTTTCTAGTTATGGAAATGTGCGTTGTATTTTGCCTCTCAAGTTCTTTATCGCGCTTTATTGCAATAGTTTCAGTGACAGACTCCAAGGGGCTTATACTAACCAGAAAAAAATAATAGTGCAATCAAATATCAGGCTATCTCCTAAAAGGTATTTTTGAAACCAGTATTGCCAGAACCTACTATAGCAAATACAAAGACATTTTGAGTACTACAAAGGGCTACAAAGATGGTGAGGGGCCTCAAGGGGAAGACGTACGAGGAGCGGCTGAGGTCACTTGGCGTGTTCAGCCTGGAAAAGAGGAGGCTGAGGGGAGACCTCATCGAAGTCTACAGCTTCCTCACGAGGGGGAGTGGAGGGGCAGGCACCGACCTATTCTCTTCAGTGACCAGTGATAGGACCTGAGGGAATGGTGTCAAGCTGTGACAGGGGAAGTTCAGGCTGGATTTCAGGAAGAGGTTCTTCACTGAGACGGTGGTCGTGCACTGGAACAGGCTCCCCAGGGATGTAGTCATGGCACTAAGCCTCTCAGAGTTTAAGAAGTGTCTGGACTGTGCTCTTAAGTCATATGATCTGAATTTTCGGGTAGACCTGTGTGAAGCCAGGAGTTGGACTCAATGATCCTTATGGGTCCCTTCCAACTCGAGACATTCTGTGATTCTATTATTCTACTTTTTAGTATCTGTCTGGGCTTGTGCTCAGGCATGTTTAGACCATTTTCAAGTCTTCCATCATAGGCATAGAAACTTTAGATTTACTTTTCATTTGAATGCAATCCAGAGTGTCCTGCGAACACCTCTTTTTAGAAACATTGTGAGATGTGCAAGACTGAGCACAGGAGTGGGGAAAAGCAGCACATTTCCTAACGGCCTCAGTTTGTGCTCTGATGGTTCACCACCGTGGCTACACTGATTTCCACAGAGACAGCCAAAGTTTCTGCAACACTAGACTTGCACTTTCACCTTTATTTTTTGAAATAGTATTTAGCAGTCAGGAGTAAAGGTAACCGCGGGACGCTCCCTTATGGGCGGCCGGGCGGCGAGGACGTGACCGCGGGGCGCTCAGGCCGAGGGGGCGCCCAGCGCCTGCTCCTCGCGCTTCCCCTAACGGGACGGGACAGACTGTGGGCGGGTGCGGCACCAACTCCGGCGGGTCCCACCACACAAGTGCAATCCGCCGGGGCGGCTGAGACACCGGGGCAGGGACCGCCGAGGGCCGGAGGAGCCCCACGACCTGGGACCGTGCTTGTCGCCACCTCGACCGCCCAGGCGGGGCAAGTTGCGCCGCCACACCGGCCGCCCGGGCCCGGGCAGCAGCTGAGGGCAAAACCTTCAGTTGCGGCGACTGCGCATGCACAGCGCCCGGCGCATGCGGGAGGGGGACGACGCCGAGGAGCGGAATCCGCCGCTCGGCACCGTTGGTTGGTTTCCGTGCAGGCCCCGCCGCCATTTTCTCGCAGCCCTCCCGTGCTCGTCGGCCGCGCGGCTCTCCGTCCCGCTGCTCCGCGCTTCGTCCTGCTCGGCGATGGACGGGTGAGCCGCGGCTGGGGGCGAGGGCACGCCGCGCCGGTGCCGCCGCCCGCTCGGGGCTCGGGAGCAGCCCCCGCTGCTGGGTCTCCGGCGGGGCGTGGGGAGCGGCCGCTGCCCCGGCTCGCTGCGGGACGGCCGGAGCCCGAGGCCCGGCGCCGGGTGGGGAGCAGGGAGCTTAGCCTGCCCGCCCCTCGGGGGGGGCTTCGGTGCCCAGTGCCGAGGGCTTTGGGCCGTGCGAGCCCGCTCCCTGCTTAGCGCGGTGCCCGGGGCGGCGGGTCCCGCCGCGAGGACGGGGCGCGGTGTGCCCCCGTGCCGCCCCTCGGGGGCTCCTTGCCCGCTCCTGCCCTGTCCGTGCTCCCTCTTGCTGCCCCCCGGCCGCGGGGTGCGGAGGCTCGCTCTGTGTGGGGCTCGGGTTTGTTTTGGAGCTGGAGCAATACCAGCAGGAGCCAGATGTCGAGCTCTTTTGTTTTCAGAAACTGACTAGTAGTGCTCTGGCTGCCTCCCCTCCCCAGGTAGAAAGATGCCTTTGTGCACGCTGGAGACAGGCTGTAAAAGCCAAAGAAGGGGAGGTTTTGAAGGCGTTAGGGGACAGCAAGGACCCTCAGAGCCGGCCAGGAGCATGGTGGGCAGGCAGGTGCTCCGCACAAGGCCCCCTTTCTCTTGGACCTGGAAAGGGAGACTGGTGGTTGTAGCCCTCATCAGTGTAAATACAACATCTTCCCGCTTCCAGGTTTCCAATTAAGTTGTTTGTTCTGATTCAAACAGAGAAGCAATCTCTCTGGTATGCTTTACGCTTATAACCTTTCAACTGTGAGAGTTTTAAAGGCTTTTTATGGTTACTTGTGTTTGTAATGTTGGGAGTTACTTATCCTGCCCAAGAAATCTTGTCAGTGATGAGTATTATTACACTGTGGAATGCTTTCAGATATTCATATTTTGCTTTCTTATTTTCTTTTGTACTGTTTTATGTTGTCGTTGGAGTTCTGTTACACAGTGTAAGTTATGGTGTCACAACTTTTCAGGAAAAGATGCACTTTGGTATACCTGTTGCAGTTTCATATAGATATCTGATGATGAAATCTTAATACTAGCCAATGTGTTTTTTTTTTTAATTTATTTAAGTTTGTTTCAAAAAATGTATTTATTGCTTTATGCAGTTAGAAGATTTGTAGGGTTACTGTGTTGTTGAACTGGATGTCTGGTTAATGAGGGTGCGTGAGAAAAGTTCTGTATATATTCTTAGGTTCTTTCTATTTTCACCCTGTCTGTAATTTCATGTAGTCCAGAGACCTGAGTTTCCTAAATGCATTTCCTGGCAGTGTTACATTAGAGTAATATTTACTTAAACTTTGGACTACTCTGGAGATGCCTGTAAGTGGCTCAGTGGCTTTTGTAGGTTGCTTTTTTACTTCCCCATAGTCACATTGTGTTCTTTGGACACATTTTCTGGATTGGGGAAGTTGTTAGCTATTTTGATTCCGAATTGTTTTAGTATTGCAATGCATCTAAAAGTTGTTTTTATGAGGACAAATTGGTTGACTTGTTTCTTTTTTTTTTTTTTTACAGCATTGTCACTGATGTTGCAGTTGGTGTGAAGGTAGGATGTACACTTAGCAAATAAGGGGGTAAATTGCCAATACAAAATGAACTACTTTAAGCCTCAGTAATTGCAAATTGTAAGACTTTAACCAGTCATTGTCAGCTGATATTTAGTCAGCAGTATATGCTTTATTAACCAAAAATCCCTAGAGATAAATTGGAAGCTCTACACAAAAGACTTCTCTAAGCACTGAACTGTAAACACGAGTTCTAAATTAATATAGTGGTGTCAGATTACTATTTTAAAGCTTACTTGTGTTTTTTTTCTCTTTTCAAAGCAACACTCTCATGTGTTGTATGGTGGTTAAAAACATGCTTTCTTCTGTCCTCTTCCTCCCTCCCCCTTTTCCAAAACAGTTAACATGGAAATAAAAAAAAAAAGTGTCTGTAACAGGACAGAAAAATACGGGAACTAGAACTTCTGTAGACAGAGAAACAGACATTTGCCTTGCATTACTTTTTCTTTCTCAAGTTCAGTTATGAATTTATCATATTTGTTATAACAAGGAAGGTGCTTCTTGGTGGTTATTAATTTATTATTTATTTCACTTTTGTACTTAGCTTTGTTGCAGGAATTGGATCAGTACTTCATAAAAGCAGGCTGAGAAATGAGAATGAAAAAATATATGGGACAAGAGAACTGTAGGTTATGTTAGTGAACGCATGCAAGAAATCCTATTTCAGTGGAACGTGCGAAAGTTTTCTAATGAATACAGTCTCCATATTTGTCCAGGAAACTTGTAGCTGTACTAACTAGCTGCCTTTTCACCTGAAGCTGATTTATGTTAACTGCTTGCTGAGCCAGGTTTTGTCTAGTAAAGCTCTCTCTCAAGTCCAGTACTGATTCTACTGGACTTGGACTAGCTCTTACATAATACAATTCGCCTGCGGATAATAGTGGCTACTCTGACAGATGCATCTGCATTATGTTCCTGAGCAAGCTCACTTCTAGGAGGTGTTGTAGGAAGTCATTTGTATAGATTCTGGTCCTTTCTGGCTCCATGTGTTTGTGTAGTGTTGCAGACAAAATCACTCTCAGAATCAGGAGAAAAATACAGTTATTAAAAGTATTTCTGTGGGAACTAATCCCAACCAGAAACACAGACTGGTACAGTTGTTTCCCGGTCGCCCTGGAGGACAGCGTTGACTTACTAAAACATTAGGAATGCATTTGACAGTTAGATTCAAGTCTTTAAGAAATACACTGTGCCATATTGTTGGCTTTGAGGCAAAACAATGTATAAATTGCCCTCCTCGTTTCTAATGAAGAAGCAATTTCAGGTAGACCATGTGTTACTTGACCATTAAATTGTGACATTGTTAATTCAGGAGAAGTAAGTGGATCCAGTATCAATCTCATTCTTAATGTTGAGTGATTTAGACTCCTATGGAAATTTGAGCATTCCTAAAATACCTTGAGTGTAGTGCAATGTTGGAACTGTATTTTCAGATATTAGCTTGCCAATGAAATGAAGACGCTTTAGATGACATAACTACTTCTTTCTGTTGATTGTAGAAGTTTAATTATTAATACAATACAAGAAAGAAGGCAAGGCAGGTGTATCAGAGAGTGATTAAGTTAAGTACAAGGAAATGCACACAAGTACATAATAATATGCTCTTTGCCATGCGAAAACGGACTTGTTCTCTGGATTTAAAAAAGAAACAATCTATTTGTGCACAGGAGTAAAAGGAATAGAATAAAAAGGATGATGGTTTTCTGAAGAAAGCTGTTAAATATGGGAGGAGTTACGGGAGAGGGCTGTCTTCTGGATCTTCTGTTATTGTCTCAGGACACTAACAATGGAAAATGGAATTTCTTGCCCATTCGTATATGTTATTTGTGTAGCAGTCTAGTGTTGGCTTTAGTCATATTTTGTAGAAAGCATTGTGAAACATGTAAATGTCCCTTTTTTTTTTCTCCCTCTGGCACCTATTCATTGCTGTTGATGAACTGACAACATAAAATTGAGGGATGCAACTGGGAAAATTCATGTTGCTTTTCAGTGACTGTCATATGTTCTTTGGGGCGCTTTGGGAGCGAATAGGGAGCTCCTTTTGAGTCCAAGCAATTGGACTTGCATTGGCATGTTTAATGCTCTTTTAGCACTGTTTTTATCATGATTGGACAGGCATTAGGAGACAAGGATTTACCTGTCCATGCACATGGTCAGCTTATCCAGAATATTTGTTTGACCTTATGCTTTCTTGAGATTTTTGTACCTGCTGTATATATGCTGATCAGTTACATAGCATGTTTGTAATATACTTGATTATACTTAAAGAAAAGGACTGTGACCCATCTCTTTGAAAAACTTGATTTATTTTATCAAAATCATTGTTAGTGCTGTTGGTTAAAAACAAGAAAACATTATTAACTGTTGTCTGACTGGTTTCTCTCTTAAGCAGAAAAATGAGTGTGCCACCTATGTTTTAAACCCATTCATAGAAAGAGTAATAATAAAAGTTAACAAGTGTAGCCTTGGAGTTGTCTATGGATTGGAAGAGGCTTTTGAGCTTTAGGAAACTGTGTGTGAGCAAGGCAAGTATAAAGCGAGAGGAGTACTTGTAATTTTAGAGTTGTGTAGTCTAGCAATTACCTGCTAAGAGATTGTTAAATTTAAGGTGATTACCATTTATTTGTGCTGTGTAGTTTGATTTGATTTAAAGCATTTTTTTGTTCATCAAACTGTTGAATGTTCCATCTTTATTTTATTTACGTATGAGTCAGAAGAAATTAATGCCAAAAACTGAGGAAAACATTCAACACAAAGTGAAGGGTGGGAAAATGACAAATGCCATTTGAAAGCCTGGTTTATATGGAGTTAAACGTGGTGTTCTGTCCTAAGTCAAAATATGCAATGAGAGCACACCTCCCAGCTAACATCTGTCAAAGCAGCAGCATGCTTGGTTTGTAAAGGTATCAGAACATGTCAAAACCCAGTCATCTTGTGGTCATATGTGAAATAATTCATACTTATGTGTAATGTCTTGTTTTGCTTAGCTAGAATTCACAGAGACATGGAAATGTTGCTTTGTGCACAGTACACTGTCCCTTACACTACAATTTAGATAACAGTATGAAAAGAATGAATTTTAGCTCTGTCAGATGTTACTTTATGAACTCCCACTACGTATAGGAGTTTCCAGTCATAACACTATATACATAGTTAGACACTTCTTTAGTTTTCTGTTTCTTGAAGAAATTTTGTGCATCTTAAACTTATATTTCTTCATACATATATTTGAAAATTGCCATGTTACATAAAAATGTTTGTTTTAAAATCTTTATTTTTAAAGTGTACATCCAAGTTGCTCTGTTCTCATTGCATGTGGTCCATGTCACTAAAACCAAAATGGCCTCCTAACTCAGGGAAATTCAGAGGCTAGTTAGCTTCTAATCTCAAACGCTGCATCACTCACTGGCTGTATAGATGTTAGTATCAGGATCTAATAACTAATTTGGATTGCTGACTGGTGTTCTCTTTACAGTTACGATGCTTTGCCCTGGATAAGTAAACTTATTTGGAGGCTTGGATTGATAGAGACTTTTTCAGTTGATTAAGTGAATGTACTAAGTATTTAATGTATCCTAGGAGTAATTGCAAAAATCTTCTGAGGTGTATAAATGTGGTGTAAAGAATATGCCTCACACAGGTACAGGGAATAACTCTTAGTAAGCTTCTGGTTAGTATTGAAGTTGATAGTGTTTTTGTTTTTTAAGTATTTCAGTGTGGGCCACTTTAGTCTGACATACTGTCTTTCTCCTGATTGGCAAGTGTATGTGTGCAGTGAATGTGTCCTGAACAATTGAGTGACTCACTCTGGATATGTGCATTGCACATTTCAGAATGGCTGCAGTCTACTGACAACGCTCTACCTGATGAGGAGGGGAAAAAGAAAAGCAAGTGGCCATACATTCATGGTATATTACTTGGTACATAGCATTTGGGAGTTTGTGATGTTGTGGAAGTGCTTTGGGCAGCACACAGGCCAAGAACTGAAGTGCTTGTGAACAGATAGCCCCAGTTAAACCTAGGAGAGAAAACTCATATTTGTGTAAACATCATTTTGTAGCACTTGAAGATACAGGAAAGGCCTTTTATTTTTTCCAAAAGACAGCATCAACCTGTGCAATATGCTTAAGGGTTTTTAGTTGGTTATGTTAGGGTTGGGCAGGAAATGCTGGAAATTAGTGTACTAGTACTCTTTATTAGTTTTTCAACATCATGTGTCACCAAGTCTGTTTTTTTCCTGGTTGTTGAAATTTAACAGTATACAGGAAAGGCAGTAGCTAAACCAGCTAAAACCAGTGCGAGTCTAAAGAGGTATGAGCTGATGGAGAGAAATAAGAAAGCACAGAGTAGCATTGTGTGTAAATAATCTTGAAGCATTATTCACTTTTTTTTTTAAACTCAAGTTCTTAGGGGTTCTCTTCTCTTACAAAATTACAGAACACTGGCTGTTTTTTGCTACTAATAATTGAGTTTCCTCATGGTGGAAACGTACTTTGGATATGTTGTGGCTTTCTATTTTAATTATATGCAGTATAGTTAAATTATTGCTACGCTTTTTTTTATAAATTCTACTAAGTTGTCAGAAGATGTGTTTAGCTTATTCTTACAGAAGGAGAAAATGTATTTAAATAGCTTTTTCCCTTCAGTTTCTTTTTCCCCTCAAGATCTGTTGTTTTGCCTTCACTGTTGTCACTCTAGTGACTTCTTAAGAGGAACGGAATTATAGTATGAGAAATTGTTTGATTCACTCATACAGACAAATGCCATGTAATGGCCTGTTTTACTGTTTTTAAAACATTAGACTACTTCTTATACTGGTGATATATGAATACTGTTGACATATTTGGTATAATTCGGCTACTTGCAGGTTAGATGAAGATTCTACTAAGGGCAACGATATGAGAAAAATGGGTTATTTGCTTGTGAGTTGGCGAGACTGTCTTCTGTGTTAGCTAGGATAATGCTGATAATCAACTTTTGTGTCCAGTAATACTCTGCTTTCTGCTGTTGCTACAACTACAACATGCAGAACATTCTAACCATGCAGGAAGAATGAAGTGTGATGAAGTTCAGAAGTTTAGAACTGGCATCTGGGTTTGTTTCTTCAGCACGACTATGGGGAGTATGTCCTTGGTGACAAAAACAAACACAACTTCTTGCAATGAAATACACCTGCTTTATTCTCAACAGGCTTTAAAATTGACCCTGTTGAAGGTAACTTTCATATTTATTCTCAGGATACTCTACTCCAGTTCTTTTCTTTGTAACTTTTATATATTTTCTTCCTTTGTGTCCATCTGTTCTGTTACTTTAAGTTGAAAAACAAGGGGAACTGAAAATGGAGAGAAGAAAAATGTTGAAAGTTAGTTTGTGCTGCATAGCAAGTAGGCTTGAATGTTTTGAAAACTTAAGGAAAGTTTTGATGTCTATTGATAATTGGAAGTCACCTATTTGTCTTTTGTAACAGAACACCTATACTTGCATCTTAATTGAGGGGGTTATAAGAAGAGAAATGTGATCATTTGCACAGACTGGTTGCATTTTTCAGCATCACTATAAAAATACTGTTCTCATTTCTGAGAGCTTTGGGGCCACAAGCTAGCGAAGCTTCTCTCTGTTTTTTCCTGCCACTGATATTTCAGGCACAGATGTTTGGATAATCTTTCCTGGGAACTTAACCAGTTTGAAGCTAGTGTAATGAGTTAGGTGGTTTTAGGGCATTGGAACAAACCTGGTATACTTGCATAAATGCTTGTAGCAATATATTATCGAGGAGGACAATAGGAATGAATTGCTAGGGCTGGGGAGAAGGTAGGGCTGTTGCTTTTGGTGGTAGTGTTGGTTCCAATGAGATCGTGTTTTCACAAGCTGTTCAGAAGACTAATGTTTCATTTAAGGTTATGTGATGTGTTGTTTTTTTTTAATTGTTTTTAAGCTGCAAGTACATAGAGCTATTCTTAGTTTTTCCTGAAATCACTTTGTCTATGAATACCTAACTTGATTATTGTATTAAAGACTGGACTTAATTATTGCGGAATAGCAGTCAGTCAAGCCTTTCTCATGGATCTTTTTAGAGATATAGCAACTGTTACAGAAGGAATAACTCTGTACTTGTAGATGCCCTCATTCTCTAACCAAAAAGCTAAGAACACATCCAAACAGTATCTCTAGTGAGTTACTCTTGCCTCTTCCAGTTTACTACAGTTATGTACAGCAGCTTCAGAGTAACCATTTCTGTGCTGGTAAAAGCAAACAGGTAAGTCTGAAGTGCTGGAATAGATGATGTTTTTGTACTTCATCCTGGATGTTTGAAGTAGAATCATAGAATCGTAGAATATCCCAAGTTGGAAGGGACCCATAAGGATCATCAAGTCCAACTCCTGGCACCGCACAGGTCTGCCCAAAAGTTTAGACCATGTGACTAAGTGCACAGTCCAATCTCTTCTTAAATTCAGACAGGCTTGGTGCAGTGACTCCTTCCCTGGGGAGCCTGTTCCAGTGTGCAACCACCCTGTTGGTGAAGAACCTCTTCCTGATGTCCAGCCTAAACTTCCCCTGCCTCAGCTTAACACCGTTTCCACGGGTCCTGTCACTGGTGATTACGGAGAATAGGTCACCTGCCTCTCCACTCCCCCTCACGAGGAAGCTGTAGACCGCGATGAGGTCCCCCCTCAGCCTCCTCTTCTCCAGGCTGAACAGGCCCAGTGACCTCAGCCGCTCCTCATATGTCTTCCCCTCTAGGCCCTTCACCATCTTCGTGAAGTATTGTCTGGTCTTGGACTTTTGCTTGCATTCTTTCATTGCAATGTAAAATCTGGAGGTTTGAAAATGAGGCAGGGTGGCATGGTTTAAATGGAGATCTGGTTCTTAACTTCTTGGCTTTTGGTCCAATATAGTCTGTGTTGATCTTCAGATGCTTTGAGAAATTTGGCTTTCTCACACTGTTTCAGTTGAGAATTTGGAGTCCTTTCTGAGGAATTGAGGCTTGTCTCATTTCAGTTTTAAAACTTTTAATGTTCCCTTCATTTTGTGCTCTCAATTTCTGCAAATTCAGTGGCATATACCTGGCTTACAGTTGCAAGAAAAAAAAAGCTTCTAGATCCATCCTTACTGGAAAAAGTATGTGTACACAAATACTGAAGTTACTGTTAGGATATGTAAATGATATATGGTTAGCTGGGGATGGCATGAAAAAGTTGAAGTGGGGGGAAAAGAATATAGAGGAAAAGTATGGAAAGGTGGTGATGTATCAAGTTATTTCATTCTGAATTTAGAGGCAATCGATGTAATTGGGTTATTAAGCACTCATGGAGTTCATGGCTTTTGTAGTCTTTGTTAATAATAACAACAAAAAATAAAAAAGTAGACATACTCCTTGTATGTACGGTTCTGATGTAGTGATAATAAGCTTAGAGTTGAAATTGCACGCTTAATTCAAACAAAAAACCTACAAACTGCACCAAATTTCTTTTGGGTTGTACTTAGCTTGTCCTGTCCCAAATTAATCTTATGCAATGCTGTATGTACAAGAGGTGTAGCAGTAGAGCAATGTTTCATTAAAAATGTATCCTATAAAAATAAGGCATTCATTAAATTCTGATCCATTGCGTGTAAACAGAGCGAAGTTTATAAACACTGTGCTTGGGGGTTTAAAGTACATTGTTGTTTCAACAGGCAGTCCCCAAAGTTAATTCAGAGATTGGGTTTACATGTGTGTATCTGTTGGAGAGGAGTGTTTAGTATCTAGGCAGGAATTCTCAGATGCTCTTACTCATCTCCCATACTGCTGAGTTTCTGGCTTTTGCTTTTAAACTGTTCCCAGATGTTGTTAGAAATGAAGTGTTTTACAGTGCTGTTAGAATTCTTTAAATCGTGAGATCTGTCTCCTGGCTTGTCATACCCCTTGGGAAATTCATGACTGTGGGCTGAGAATGACTGTGGTAAACATGCAGTGCAGCTGAAGTTCTCCTTTTTTCTTTCATCTGGGGGAGGTGAGGGGAGGGAGGGAAGTGGTGGAGGGGAAAAGCATCCTGCTCTTGTGAGAGGTCTGTAGTATCAGCAAATTGTATGCCACGAGTCAGGATTTGTCGACAGTGGTTTTTGTTACCTTTTGTAGCTTTTCTAACGGGACTTCAAGAAATGATTTTAGATGATGCTGTTGACTTCTTAAAGTGTAGTTTTGTTCATTTGTTTTCTTTTTCTAGTAGTATCAGTGCAGTGTTTTTGTAGTGTTAAAAGAAGCCTGCACGTACACACTTCTGATAAGCCTCCAGTAATATACACAGTTTGTCATGTTAGGTGCGGCTGTAACTTCTCATCAGAGTCTTCATGGCCTTGAACTATTGGAAAAAGCTGATAATATTTCTCTTCTATAAACAGGTGTCAAAATACTTTGGTGCTTGAAAGACCAAACCTCCTTAGTAGCTCTCTAGCTTAAATTTACAATTCTGGGGGGGAGGGAGGTGGAGGTTGGTGATGTTTTTGGGAGGAGGGTTGGATGTAATAAGATCTGGAGAATGTTCAAATTATTTGAAGTCTTATCTAGAATGTGAGGAAAACTCTTAACTAAATTCTAAATAGTATTTTTTCTTTGTTTTTGATTAGTCTGGAAGGATGGTATAACAACTTCCTGAAATTACAAAGGTACTTAATATAACATGAAGCTTTACGATAATCTGTTACGGGGCGCGAGGGAATCTGAAATGCGGCTACATAAATTCAGTTTAAGTAGTGAGGGACTCTGAGTTAACTGTGCCTGTTAAAACAAGGAGCTAGGAGATTAATTTGTTAAGCTAGTTCCTTTTTCTTTCTCTTTGTATAATTTTTTTTTTTGAATTGTGGAAGAGACAAAATAAATCCAACTACTTATTTACAGAAATTAACTGAAATATTTATTGAAATAATATCTTCAGTTTCCAATACACAAAATAGTTTTAGTATGTATTTTAAGGTTCTCTGAAATACCTATTCAGAACCTGAGTTGATAACTGTTTCATCTTTTGCTGAAAGTGATCCTATATGTCAGTTTTGTGTATTTTCATTGGTTGGTTCAAACCATAGCTTAACATTCTGTTTCTACACTGTGGAAGGAAATACTGTGTCATTGGGGCCAGGGTGTGATAACGTGACCTTCATTGAAAAGACAGCATTGACTGCAAGAAATACAAGTTTTACTCCCTGTAAGAACCTAATCTGGCAATTCCTTGATTTACTCTGTCATAGTAGTTTGGCAGGTGTTGGATTCATGAACAAATGTTCTGGATATCTGTGTTACAGTTTGTGTTTTAGCTTTTATGCAAGATTAATGTTCTTCTTGACATTGGCAGGAATACAGTATTGAAAACTTCTGCTGTTGAGGACTAGCTTTCGGAAGATGACCTATTAATAGTACAATAGCAGTTTGTACTTCTTATTTTGTCCTTTCAGTTCTCTTTCCCTCATGCTAAAATGGGTATTCACTTAGTCTCTAGCACATTGCTGTTACTGGAAGTTTCCTTTGCAGTCTGTGATTGGGAAAAAATGTGGTGGCTTTTGTTTGATGCTTTTTTTCGTTTTTAATTTTAACCTTTTCTGTGACCTGTGTGTTTGTGATATTCGGTCTTGTTCTGCGGTCTCAAACTTGTTTGATTCACATGCAGCAATTTGCATAGATGGAGAAAAGCACAAAGTGAACGTTGCTCTTGAATCTTCCATTCTTTATTGAACTCTCTGTGTTCCTCAAAGATTTGAGCTTGGTTTTCTTGTTTCTGAAACACTCAACAGAATTGAGCTAAACCAATTGGAAGGTTTCTTCCCTTTGGATGATTTGAGTAATGGAAGTGATGTGCTTAAGACTGAGTCCAAGATGCTTAGAAAATGGGTTGTTAATTCTGAAATCAGGTGTGAGATAGCGATGAGGAACTTTGTCCTTGGAGCAAGGTGCAAGTTGTTTTTGGCTTATCCCCCTCTACAAGAAAATGCACACAAAAAATGTCATATGCCCAAACACACAAATTGAATGACATCTTATCTCTGCTGAATGGTTGTAAGAAAAACAACTATTTTTCTCTCTGCTATAATTTTGGAGATGCTTGTGTCACATAGCAGTGCTAGTCTGTACGCTGGCTTACTTGAAATGCTTACGTTAAATTGTTAAACAACTGTCATGTTAAGATAACCCTTCTGAAGTAAATAACAATTACCAGCCAGTTCACTGCTTTTGATTTTATAATTTGATCGCTCTGTTTCCACATACATCGCGTGTCTTCTGCTGCATAGCTGGTTTTGAAGTTATGTGCTTTAATGATGTTCAGGGCTGTGTAGGCTGCTTAAGAACCACCAAGGAGAAATACCTATGTACATATAGTCAGGTGGTCTGCTCGCCTCGGGAGGTATCTTTGTCTCTTACCAAAAGCTAGACAAGTATTCATGGGGGTTAATTTGCATAGATTTGGTATACACCTCTGATGTCTTGGTGAACACTGATTTATAAGAACAAAACAAATGCTATTTATACTTGATATTTGCTAACGTAGGAAGCTTGCATTAAGTTGTTCTCCTGAAGCAAAATTTTTAACTTTTTCAAGTGCAATGACAAAAATCTTGTAATTGCCTGTATTTTTATGAAATGTGAAAAAGGTTTCAAAATGAAAACTCTTTTCATTGCTCATGAAAACAAATAATTGAGTAATTATTGATTCTTTAGCTTTTTGTTTGTTTTGGATTTTTCTCTGCTGTGGATTAAGAAATGACCAGGTTTTAAGAGCCTGATTTATTAGGAGCGAGAAGTTCATGTAATCTCTTTTACATGCTGCTAGTCAGGAGTTGCTCATTTAGCTAACTTCCTGAAGCTGAAGACAATTCAGATAAATTTGAGATTTTAGAATTGTAAAATTCCTAGGGGCTTTGGGGAGAACATTCAGTCATTGGTACTGGGGGGTTTCAGTTGTTTCTGTAGCATCAGTCGCAAATTAATGCATGGCATATTAAGGAAAACCAAAACTGCCACAGAATTATTTTAGTATGCCTGACTTTGAAGGGATTCAAGTGTGACGCTGCTTCTGCCTGTTGAGTTGTCCAGGCTACAGATGAGGCCTTCCAAGCAAGGCTGGGTGCATAGCTGTGGGCAGAAATAACTGCAGCATTACTGAGGGAGCAGTGCTGTTAGGGATCTTGAACTCTGAGGCGTTCTAACCATGCAAATACTGTGTCAGAAAACAGACCATGAAAGAGAGAAGGAATGCTTATGTAGCCATTTCTATGGAGAGCCTGTGTTAGTGTGTGGCATTAACAATAGAGAGCAGTATAGGTTGAGTAATGGAGACTTTCCATAACTTCTCAAACTTATTTCTCAGTTATGTCCAATTAAATTTTTCTTTAGTTATAGCTCATTGGAGATTTATCTTTGCATTGAGAATGAGAAGACTTCTTGGTATTAGCCATTACTTATTTTTAAAGGAAATCTGTTGTTGATTTGATGGGCACAGCTCTGTTGGTTGCTAGGAGTATTCCATAAACTGTATAAAGATTCTTCAGAGCTGACATTGAAAACTAAGTAGACTTTAATGGCTCTGTGTGCATACGCAAATGTACTATTTTTAAGAACCTCTGGATATCAGGTATGGATTAAACAAACTTTAACATGTCACTTTTTGTCTATATGCATAACAGCGCGCTGTGATGCAGTGTTGAAGGTTTGCTTTTATGCTTCTCGCAATCATGCTGCAATGAAAGGTGATATCCTCAGCTTAATTTAGCAAGTAGTTTTGAGGTACCGTGTAAGACGTTTCACTGACTACCCTGGAGACTCTATCATAGTGTCCATAACAGAGTGAAAAGCTTTTACTTTATAAAGAAGATGGGCTGTAACTGACTTTTTCCCTCTTCTCCATTTTAGTCATTACCTGGTTTAGTGTTGAGGCTGCTGGGGAAACAGCCTTGAAGTAGGGAAAGATCTAGTTAGAAAAAATGTTTAAAGGATGTCTGGTCAGTTCCTTTTTAGAAAGTTTTTGCTTCCTTAAGTGAACAAAGAGAAATATTTTAAGGGCTTTTCAAGAGATGGAGACTTCTTGGAGTGGGGAAAGAAGAAAAAAAAAAGGAGGGAAAACAATAGGAAGGAAAAGAAGCAAAAGCCTCTTCATCTGTGTCAAGTGCTCATCTTGAATATAATTTGAGAGATGATCTTTAAAGTTTTCAGTTTAAATGCTACTCTGATTTTTTTTTTTCAGCCTACTTCCGAATAGTCTTCAAAAAGACTGTTTACTTCATATTTGTTATGTTTTAGGAATTACAGTGAAGATGCAACTCCCTGCCCTGAGCTGTGTTTTGCAGGACAAATGGATGTCCCCAGACTGAAAAGCAATAATATCCTCTGAAGACAAGTCTTTTTTCAAATAGGGGTGTTAGAATTGGGCTAAACTCAATATTTCTGTCTATATATTTCCCTTGTAGTTTCAGTTGGATATAATATTTTAATTTTACATACAAAATATCAAAATATTAAATATATTATGGGAATACAGTAAGCAATTATAATATTTTAATTTGAAATGCTGAACAAAGTTACTGCTCAGCACTTCTTTCTAAAGGTGGCTGTATTTCAGTGGTGGGTGAAACAACTGCTTCAGCAGCTCTCATTGCGAAGATTACCATGTAAATATACTGCTTTACGTAGATTTCAAGTTGTTACACTTATCTGAAAAGACAGTGTGCCAAATCTGAATAGGTTTGGTTATGGTTGCTTAAGTTCTTTTAAAGGTTTTCCCTGTCAAACTGACATTTTTAATATCATCTTTAAAAATCACAAAATAGAGGAAAAAAAATCTCTTACTGTCTCTTTCTTTTTAGAGAGGATCTGACGAACTTCTTTCAGGCAGTGTACTCAATAGCCCGAACTCTAACATGAGCAGCATGGTAGTTACTGGTAAGTGATGCCCTTTCAAAGGAGAAATCTATCATTTATACTTGGACTCATTTCCTATTTACAAGGGGAGAACACTGAAACAAGATTCCATTGTGCTATAGAGGGATAAACTGTTGGCATGCATCAGACTGTAGTGACCTTGTATATACTCACAAACCTCAGGTATCTGAGAATAATAATCCTGTAAAACAAAAAGCAACTTTCAGATGTCTGTACAGCAAATTGTTGGTGGGTAACAGGATGAAAAATTACACTTGTCTTGTACTGCTGCCTTCAAAGTAAGGAATAAGAGCTACTAACTAAAGGTAAACAGCTAACAACTCCTCTATGACATCTGCTTTTTCACACATAGCCATCTGCAAGTCTGAGTATTACGGAGAAGAATGCTGCCCCATAATCCGTAATAGAGTATGGCTTCAGGAAAAGAGAACTTGGTCTGGTCCCATGTAGACTGCTAAAGCAGTAAACTTCACTTTGCTACTGCAGTCTGAGATGACAATGTTACAATCTCAGAATGTCAATGCAAAGTGAGTGTAATTATTCTTTAGTCACGTTTATGGTGTTACTAGATAGATTTTTTTCATGAATTGGCACATAATAAAATGTCGTGTATTGCAGTATATGCTCTTGAGTGTTGAACTTGCATTGACCTCTATCAGAGGGGCTCACCACAGAGTTGTGCATTTTCTCTCCTTTCTCTCCTTTCCCCAAGAACACATGTATTTTTCACTTTCTCTCAGAGATGTAGAGGAAATAGTTCTTGGTATCAGTGTTGGTGTGCCTCCCAAGTAGTTGCCTGATTCACTGTTTTAATGTGCCTGATATATTCCCCCTCTCACATTGTGTTGAGCAGTACAGTTGCTCATATTAGTAGCAGATCATTTCCTTTCCTTTTAATCTAGCAGTAAAAGACTGGGCTTCACGATGCAGTTTCATATTACACTTGCTGTGCTGTGATGGCAGCTGTTGCCAGAGTGGGCAGTTTTGTGCTTTTTCTTCCTATATCGCTAGCACAAGCAGGAAAAAATGCACAACTGGTCATGTTTCTGCTCGACACAATATTGGAGTATTCATACGCTTGCAAGGTGAGCTAATGCAGCACTGAACTGTGCCACTGAGAAGTGGAGCTTTCCAGCATACTGACTAGGCACACAGCTGTGCAATCGCTAGGTCCTGTGCAGGGTGGGTTGGCAGAAGAGAGTAGTACTGTCTCCGTTGACTGTTACCTAACTAGAGGTGGGGAGATGAGACTTCTTTAGCATAGATCAAAAATAAGTGTAGTGTACTGGTAGCCATTTTAGAACCCCTGGAACAGTCATTTATCTCTCTCTGCTTTTCTTGCTTTCTTCTGGTTCTGAAAGAGATGCATCTTTTCATTTTCTTGATGTCCTATGCGGTCCAAGATAATACTGCTTCAGCAGTATACTTTCCTTTTAATTCTAGTTTCTCATTTAAGTAGTTTGAGTTGGGGGGGAGGTTGGGCATTGAGCTTTGGACAGGGCGTCACTGTTACCAGGACAAACTAGTTTTTCCTGAATGTTTTGGAACTTTCCATATATTTTCAGAGAAAATTTTTCTTCAGGAAAACTAAGTGGAAGTTAATTTATCAAAGGGAAAAAGCTAAAAGGGGAAGGAAAAAAACTATTATAGGCTTGAGTTTTCAGAAGAAAAGTTACAGAAGCTTTTCTAAGAAGTCTTGAAACTTTTCGAGAAAAATGAAATTTCTGTTTAAAGCTCTTCAAATAGAAGAGTCCATTATGTATACTGAAGAGTTTGTATTTAACACATGCAAATTCTCCCACCACCCTCTACCAACCACTGAAGATTTGGGAAGCAGTTTTCAGACGAATTGATCCTTATGTTTTTTATACAAAGGAGACCTCTTGATACATTTCTAGGCATCCAGAACTGTACATGGTTTCAGAGGAAAGATCTTGTTAACAAACAGCAGCGGCCTGAGATATGCTCCTGTAGTATCAGGGTGGTTGCCTGTTGCAGTGGTCGTACTAACTGTGTAATATATAAAGGAGGTTGGTGTGGAAAAATAATGTCAAACGAACAAAATACACAAGTCTGAATGCAGTATTACAATTCAAGCCATTTCCTACAGATGTCAGTGGGAAGGGGTTAGTTTCATTTGAGGCTTCTTGTTTGTTTTGTTTTTAAGCAATTTCTTGGGATTGTGCTCAAATTTCACTACTGCCTTCCTATCTTTGAATAGTGTATGAAACCTGTACAGTAGGCTAAATCAACAGTTCAGTTCTAAATTCAGTTCTGAATATATGAGCATGCATCTGTCTTGTTTATCAGAAGCCTGGAAGTACTTTTTCCAAACTTGCACAGGTTTCCTTTACAAATGTAAATTGTAGATGCAGAATTAATTAGGCCTGAAATGGAAACTGGTATGTTAATTTTTCTGTACCTGTCTCCTGAAGCCAAATGAGTCGATGTATTTTTTTTTTATGTTCAAATTAATGTTAGGTTTTTTCCTGTAGAAGAATTTTAAAACTTCTGTGAATAGGGTTTTTAGCTGTAGCCCAGCCCTTGTAGATTTCCTAGGGTCTGTTCAGAGAATCTGTAGTTATTGCTTCCTTTATGAAGAGCTTAATCATTTTGTCAAAACTGGCCTATTCTGTACCATTTAAAACTACTTTCTGTTCTTGGAGTTTGGTGTCACGATTTTATGAGACCTGGCCATTGTTTAATACATAGAAAACTAAACTGGTTTTGTCCTTGATATTTTCAACCTATGATCCCATTATAATTTCTAAGCAGATACCTAGGTGAACAGAAAAAAGAACCAGTTTGTCTGTCTAATATTCTGAGCCTTAATGGAAAAGTACACAATCCAAAAACCACGTTTGCCACCAGCAGTGCCCTAGCGGGCCTAAACTTAGAACAAAAACGTGACTCCCTCATTTTTTTCAAGTCTGTGCTATAGAAATATCTTTTTTTAAAACAAATTGCTTGAGGAAGTTTGTTTTAAAAAACTCTTCATTAAAAAAAAAAAGACCTCTTAGTGCAAGCTGATGTTTTCCATAGAATTGTGGGCTGTGTCTTTAAGGATTCTGTCTTTAGGGGTAAGGTTAAACCTGAGGTTTTTAAAATGATCATCTTAACTTTTTAACATAGTAACTGTTCTGTGAGGGTATTTTTTTTGTTTGTTTCTGGTTCTGGTATTCAACTCTTTCTGGTAGTTTAATGCTTTTAAGAACCCTCTTGTGCGAATTCTTTTTTAGAGGCACGAAAGTTGCATACTTTCTTTCTCCTTTGGAGAGTCTTACATATGAATCTGTCCCCAATTTTTTGTCAAGAAATGTGCAAAATTTTTGGACAAACATTTGATTTGCATTCTTACTGATTATTTGCACCACTGGCAGTTTGATAAACAATACAGAATTAAGGAAAATGTCATCATGTTGGACTGTTTAAAGAAATTGATCAAAATACGAGGTTTGTTCCTAGAAAAATTTCTAAATGGCTTTGTCAGCAGTATCTATCTTCCAAGACCATATAGATAAAAGAAAATTGGCAGTATGCTACACTAACTTTTAGTACAAGTCCGGTTACTATCTTAAGTACTTTGTGTATCTTTAGTAAAAGAACTGCCTCAAAAGAAATTTAGACCTGGATATTTGAGGATGACTGTTACCTTCTTACCACTTACTTCTGAACTCTTGCATCTCCTATTATTGCTGTCTTTATCCTTAAGGAATTTCGTTTAAGTTAAACATGTCTATTAATTACACAAGACTCTTTATTTTTTTAGCATAAGTAGTTTATGAGCAATATGAGAGTAAATTCTTTAAACGTTTTATGGTAGAATCCTATCTCCTAGATCATAATTTCTTTCAAGGAAAGACTTATGTAAGGTTTCGGGTCAGCAGATACCTAAGCTTTTTTTCCTCTAGCATGAGGTGACATTGTCTTGAGGGTGTGTTGTCAGAACCACAGGCCTTGCACTACTCTAAGTGTTTTCCTTTATCTTTTCTGAAAATATTCTTGGAGTCCATTTTTGTTCTCTACCATAACCATGCTTGGCTCTCGTTTTTGGAGGGCATAACCTCTTCATAGGAACTATTCATTCATTTTTTCATGTTTATGCACAGCAGCCAGTGACTCAAAGGGAAGTTTAGATAAACTGAAATATGATTTGATAGCAGGATTCTGAGAAACAAGAGCTGAAGCCAGGTTACATTGAAAAAAATAAATTGACTATTAACTCTGTATTCTTCAAATTTAAAACTAAGAAAATAATAAAGAAAAATCCCTTTTTCTGTTGAACTAGAAAGGGTCTTTCTTTTATGATGGGTTATTTTTATTCCAAGCTTGCTTGAGGTAGAGGGCTGCTTGATGGAAGTTTTAGGAACAGCTCTGTGCATGAAGGTGCTTATGCCGTGAACTCTGTTGCTAGAATCCATGAGCACAAAAAAATTAAAGGGATATAGATAAAAAGTGAAAGTTGGTGAAACTTTTATGGAAGTTGGCTTATCAAAGACAAAGGATTGAAGCAGAAAAAATGGAAGATTTTTTCCTATAGTTGTCATAGCTTTTATTGTTTACATTTGTGCATTTTTACTCAATCAGCCAAAACATTTCAAAAATCATTTTGCAGCTGGGCTCACTAAACTCCTGGAGCTTTAAATGATACTATTAATCTTGATCTTGTTTTTACTTCATTAGCAGGGAAAGTTAGTGGTGACTTTGACAGGTAATTCATTGTATTAACAGAGTACTTGGCACTGAGGCATGCAAGCTAATAATCATGTTTCAAGTGCCCCGTTTAACTTATGGTATAAACATACATGTGCTGTTTTTGATAGCACATTAAGTAAAATTGGTTATTAGTTAACATTAATGATGCCTTAGCATAGGTAATTTACTTCTGAAGTTTGCAAATTGATTACAATTAATAGTAATTGGAAAGATTTGGAGAAGTACAACACATGATTGAAAAGTATCATAACATTAATAGACTATAATTTACATTTTTCTACAGACTCAGGTGGGCATTTGCATGTGGATAAACTGAATTTTAATGCTCTGAATGTTTGAACACTGTCTTTTTGTAAATTAAGAAATTTAAGGACAAACAAAACAACAACAAAACCATATGACCAACCATGCCAACAAAAACACCTTTGAGGATGGGAGAAATAAAATGTGGCCATTATCGTTAATTGATTTCCGTCTGCATCACTATGCCGCAATTCATTTTTATCCTATTTGTTACACTGCACTCTAGCCGTAGTATTTTTTTTACATATTTTAAGGGCCAAAATTCAGTGCATTAGTTGTGGACTGTGGTGTGCAACGTTGAATAGCCGTTATACTATATTATAACTGTATTATAGTTAGAAAAGTTAATTAGTGGGGTTTGAAACAGTTGCAGCCTGTGTGCAGATGTGCTAGTTCTAATTAAAAGCAGTATAGTTAATCTTTTAATCTGCCTGACCATAGTTAGTTATTTGAGCTCAAATTCCTGATGGGCAATATTCTGTGTAGTATAAAGTAGTTTTATTGCTGTTTGGTCAAGACTTTCCTATGCATGTGGCCTGTATCCAGAGTAACGATCCATCTGTTATTACTGATGAATGCTTTAGTTCAAGTGGTAAGAACTGTGCAACATAGCAGTGGCCCAGCAAGACAAGGATAATGGGGTATAACATGCTTTGAAGTACAAAATCTTACAGAATGTGCTCCCCACTCCCTAAAAATCCTCAAAACAACAACAAAAAGTCAAGTTGGCATTGAACATGTAACTTGTAATTTAAGAATTAAAAAATGGAAACTTCAGAGAATTCCACGTTCTTCATGATTTTTACCTTGAGTACATAATCTACTTTTTTCCTCTGTTTCCAATGTTCTGAATTCCAGATTTTATCTTTAGGTTGAACTCCAAGATGTCTTTATGAAAAATAAAAAGCACTTCAATTTTCCTTGTTTTAGGAACCTGCTGGCCCTTGTCTCAGAGTCTCTCACTGGATCAAACCAAAGATCCTTTCTTCCTACCTTATATCTATGATGTCAGGCCAGGCACATATGCTTAAGAAAATCTCAAATGAAACCACAGTGGTCTCTTTGTCTTACACCCTCACAGTTTGTGATTTTCTGTGATTTCCTTAGCTGGTTGTTTTAGAGGCAGGTGATTGTTTTCAGTAACTACTGCTATATTTAATGTTCCTGTCTGGTCAGAATCCACAATTTTAAACTAGGTATTTTCTTAATTCCATTGCCATTTTCTTAATTCTGTTGCCTTTTACTTGGTCAAATATTTCCTGTGTGGATATATGCCTGATGCTCTCTCTACTTCTTAACTATTCGGTTAGGTGAAACAAGAAATATGTTTGATATTGGCAACAACAATTAATACAACTATTAGTGAGCCTCTTGTTTTTACTGAATGAAGTGATTGTATTGAAGGATGAAATAAGTGTTTCAGGAATGCATAACTTTGCATTTCTTTTGTAGTTGTTTGGTGGGGTGTACTGACCATTGTGATACAGAGATTAACTTCTGCAGAAATGGTGTTTATCAATTAATTTTTACTATTGCAGATATACAGCAATTTATAGTTAGTGTCCTGTGATGAAATCTGACCTTTTTCCTCCTTCTTTTAAAGAAGTAACAGATTTAAAAAACTCTTTTTTTTTTTTATTTATGCAAGATCTTTGCCAATACCCACATAGTTGCATTTCTGTATTAAGAGATGGTGTAAATATGAAAGTTTTTTTATGGAAAGTGCATGAGGAAGAAAAGTATTTACTGTAGTAGCTCTTACTTTATAGACAAAATATTCATTACAGTTACTGTGAAGGAAAACTATACATCTTAAAATAAAGGGTTTATATATGAAAGTAAAACTATAAATATTTAACTCTTGTGTTTTGGCCTCAGAACACTTGAGGTTATATCTTAAGGGGTGGAGAGGGGTGGGGAAGTGTGCAAAGAAGAACTCGTTAGGATGAAATCTTCTATTTTTAATGTTTTCAAAAATCGTTATCAGCAGGAAGCATGTTATTTACTGTTGTCTAGGAGCTACTCTGAAGTTCAGGATCTGTTTTTCTGCAATATCTACCTGTGAGCATTGAGGTTTTTATAGATAGAATGCCACAGATTTACCGTGTGTTTTGTGTGTGTTATACTTCATTTTGTTGCTCATATATATAGGTTTTCCTTCATTTGTTTAATAAGGTAGGAGTTTCTAACTAAAAATGGCAGGGAATCCAGATTGCTTAGATAATGCCCATTTATAGGCTTTGTTGACTCTAATGCATTCAATTTCAGTGACTTGGTTTTCTGTGCAGTAGGGGAGTGGCTTGTATGTTGATTACGTTTAGACTGCAGGATCCTACTTAGATGGGAGAATAATGCTTTTGAATGCTGTTTGTAGACACAAGATTTTGTTTAGAATTAGACAATCGATGTTACAAGGAAACTGCTTTTTTTTTCCTCTCCTCGCCGGAGAACCAAAGAGGGCTTGCATCAGTGCAGTAGCTGTTACAGGAATTTAAATAAAAATTGCTCTAATTCTGAATTGAATATAGTAAATATTCAGGGTTAGATTTCTGTTTGAGTGCTTTATCACCATAGAGCCATGGGACTTTCCTTTACTATATGTTTAAGGCTGTGACTTGATTGGAAATGGACAAACACTGAATACTGTGTTTTAGTCAGTGTTCTCACTTATTTTTTTTTCCCCACTGTAGACTTTGCAGCATTATGGTCCAGTGCATCGTTATAGTTGTTAAAAACTGCGGGGGAAAGGGGTTTGCATTGATCAGGCTTCTTAAGTCTGGTGAAAGCCGAACTATGTGATGAAATAGCTCCTTGCCAATGAGCTTCCAATTTAACAGCAGTTAGTTTCTCGGCAGTAGTTACTAGTTGTCATGTGAGATTTCCCCTTCCAACGTTCCCTTACCCTCCCCAGTTTTCTGCAATTTTGTCCTTTTCCAGAAAGATCTTTCAGGTTGCTTATTGCCGTAGTCTGTTTCTGACACAAGGCAGTGTTATTCTTAGTGCCTTGTTCTTTTTTTGTTATACAGTTGGTGCTTTGACTGTAGCTGAACTTACCTTTCAGTGACTCAGAACAGGTTGTGTTCCCATTTTTAAATGCTGTGGCTTTCTGTTCCTAAGTGCAGTGTAACGATGCATCTCCAGCCGAGAAGTATCATTTAAAATGGCAAATAAAAGACTACATAAAGTTAGGGAGAGATGTCATATGGTGCCAAAAACTTTACTAATTGTCTTAAAAGCTGATTTCATTTGCTTGACAAATATTTTGAAAATTCACATATATGTGCATGCATGTTTAATATATGACACTTTACTATTTCAATAATAGCCGTAATAAGTTAGTGCTAGGCTATGCTGGCTGGATAACCAAAAATTTAAAGTGTTCTGTGTTTCATTCAAGAAAAGCAGTGATAGCTACTGCTGTGTTAATTTCTTCTGTCTTAAAATCTGGTCTTACGTGTTTTGGGGTAAATTTTATGGCTTCGTTTTGTGAATGTTGTCAGTTCACCTTTCACTCTGCTACTTACTGGGAAGAGTATACCTTACAAACAGCTTTGTCGGGCTTACTTGCCCCACTGCTGAAAGCTTTCTTCGGGCATTTTACACAGCACTGGAAATGGCTGTTGACAGCAGTCCTTAAATGACCACCCAAGTCTTGTCTTGCGTTTTTCAGTGCATAATCCTGTACATTTTTGTGTATTATTTTATTATATACCTTCTATATTAAACATATCACAAGCACTTTCTAGTTTGCCTCTTTTTTATTTTTATTAGTAAGTGTTGGATGTAGATAGTTTAAACTTATATGAGATATTTGAATCACATTTAGGCTCTAGGCTGCTCTTTAGGAAGAGATGCTACATAGTACAATATTTTTATTTTACAGTTCTTTAAACCTACTGCAGCAAAAGTTGAAAAACTCTATAAAATGAAGAAAATCAGATAGGAAGGTTTATAGATGGCAAAGTAATGTAGTCAGGCGTTACAGAAATTATTAAAGGAACTGGAGATGCATTTCCTCACAAATCCATGTGCGTGAGTGGTTATATACTAGACTATGATCCTTTTTTAATACTAACATTTGGGTTAGGCTTTAGGTAATCCTAATATAGGCCTTAGTTTTAAGGGGAAAGAAAAAAAGAGAAAATCAACTTAAAAATCTTGGAACTTATTCTGTGGAAAAAAATATGTCAGAGTTCTGTGTTTTCGTTTCTTGTTGTTAATGTTCCCATACTTAATTCTCGAAACTTGTAAGGAGTTCAGATTACTTAGAAGTTTAAGAATAAAAAGGCACTGGAAATATACTTCCATTATCACTGCAACTCTATTCTTTGCGAGTTTGTAATACGTTGATTGTAGAGAGTGGCAGGCTTAATGTATTAGTGTTTTCTTCTAGCTTTCTGTAGAGACGTAAATTAAGACCTAGGCAAGGCTATTGTGTAATGAGCTTCAGGTGAAAAGTAAAAGTACTTCATAAACTTTGGCTGCATGTGGTTTTTAGCATAACATGCTATATTGTGCCCTGTCTCAGTCTGAAAGACAGAAATCTGGCTACCTGGAAGACGAGTCTCCCCACATTTTCAAAACCTGATACAGGTTAGAGCCTTGTACAGACTAAAAAGGGACTTCAAATCCTAGCTCAGTGTGCACTTTTGAAATTTTACTCTTCTGTGTTCCCTCTAAGTTTGTCCTTCTCTTCTGTGAAGAAAAAATGAGATCATACAGTTAACCTCGTAAGCAGACAAATATTGCCTAGATCTTTTTTTAATTCTAGGTGAAAGTAATTTTTAGATACTGAATAGGAATAGTTGTTTTTGAGCATTTTAATTTTTGATGGAGATCTTTCTAAAGCCTGACTAAAACATCGATCTAGAATTTAGCTTTTTCCTTTTTATTCCTTATCCTGTGTATTGGGAGATGAGGGAAGATTTCAAAAAGCTGGGAGTGAATATTTTATTTATATTTGATTTCATGAAACTCCACACTCATGAAAATAAGCGATAGTCATGAGGTTTGGCAGCACAGCAAAACAAAACATATACTATTGCCTGGATTCATCCTCTCCTAGTGTTGTTGCTTGCATGCTACTGGCTGAATTTTCACCAGTTGCAATGTCACAGGGATTTTGTTGTTTCCTAGAATAAGTTGGAAAAGGCTTAGAAAGTGTTCAGCAGTGAAAGAACTTCTTAAAAGCTCAGTTTTAGAGTATTATTTTTTATCTTCTAAATATATGACCTGATTCTAAAGCATACTGACTACTTTGATTTTTAGTTGTAGATCAATCGAGATTGTAATTTGAGAGAAGCATTAGAAAAGCAAGCAGAAGTAGAAAGAGAAGTGTTCCAATTAGAAGTTTAGCTGTTAGAAAAAGATATAAGGGAGTGATAGAAATAATTTGTGACGTAGAGGTTTTTCTTTTTTCCAGCACTTCCTGTAGTGGAAATATGAAGAATGACCCTATTACTGAAAATGGCAACAGTTCATAGAATTGGTCAGAGAACTGGGGTTTGCCAGTTTCGCTAGAAGTGGTGAAAGGCTAGTTAAATGTGTTACCTGGTCTGGCTGTTTGGATCCAGAACCGGAGCATGGATACTGTACACTCGTAAAAATACGAGTCCATTCCATTCTGTGTTTTGAATCTTCAGTGAGTTGGCGTGGTGTAGGCAAACTGAGTTAAAAGCTTAAATTCTTAATTATGATTTCAGCATACTCTTAGCAAAAGTTACTGTTCTCAGTACACTCATAATTTAATGAAATATTTTTGTGCAGGTGACCAGTTTAGGTCTAAGTGACTTTCCTGGATGTAAAATCTGGATTATATTCAGTTATAGCTGAGTGATAATTGAGGACTTCTTTATTTTCTTCCCTTTGGAAAATGCTGCCCTCAGCTTTCTTGCAAAGGCAAGGCTTTTGGAGAATTTAATGTAAATGTTTACTATTAACACTCCTTCTCCCTCCCTTATTTCTTCTGACTTTTTTTAGTTAGAAAATAAAATCAAAGTAATTTTGTTCATAATTTTATTTTTTAAATCCTCATTGGTATCTGCCATCAACCATGATTTTGAACCCTAATAATTACATAAATTTTTCTACTAATCACATTTTTTGTTGTTTTTTTTGAACAGCTCTTCTAAGGTAAAATGAGAGATGGAGTATCTCACTGTCAGCTGCATGTTTTATAGAAAGAAATATAAAAAAGGAAATCTGAACGCTTTCCTCATATCTAAATGCATTCTGATTTCCAGCATTAATTCTTAATATCTATGTATCTTAAGACAGTGTTTTTCTTTAGCTTTTAACCCTTTCTGATGTTTGCTCCAGTGACATGTTTATAGGCAGTAGTTTTATTACCTTGTAGCCAAAGTAAATAGTATTTTTGTAGGCTGCTTTTCAAAGCAAAACTTCTATCCAGCTGGCTAGCTCTTTATTTCATATGCTCCAGATTGAGTTATTTTTTATTGAATTTTGTTCGAAATCTTTACGAGAATTCTGGACAACATTCCAAACTATCTTCCTGGTGTCTTGTTACAACGATGTCGATTTTTCCTCATTTCTGCTAGGAAAATACTGTATTTTTCTTTTTACTCTCCTCCCTCCCAGTTAGCAGCATTGTTTTTAATAGTTGGTCTTCCCTTTTCTGTCCACAGTTCATAATGGTCACTTTGTACTTGGCTCTTAAACTACGGGGATGTAAATTTCATCAGACTTCTGTAATGTCAGTCCTCTGTGTCATCACTGTTCTCCAGTGTCATCCATCTCAGCATTTAATGATTTTTCCTGTATTTGTATCATCAATAAATTTCCTTTGAAACTTTTATCATTTCTTTGTCTGGTTACTTAGTGAAAACAGTCCTTAAAAACAATTTTCCCTAAGGAGCATCTTTAGTCAATTTATTCCGTTGACATCTTTCTCCTTTCAAAAAAAAAAAAAATATAAAAAAAAAACTGGGTGATCTTTTTATTTACATATGGTTTTTATTCAAGCCTTTCTGAGGAGTTATTAGTATTCCTACATGGCATTATATGATACTTCACTGAAAGTGAGATAAAGATTTGTTGTGTTTTTTATCTTGCTTAGAAAATATGTTATCACAGAGCTATTGAGTTAGTCTTGAACAGACTTGAACCACCTAACACTTTTTCATGTTCTTCCAGTTGCCTCTTCAAAATTTGTTCTAAACCCTTGATTTTTATTTAGATGAGAGTAAGAGGTGGCTCTTTTAAAATTCTCATGTTTATAATGAAAAACATTTTAACAAAACACTAATAATAGCAGTAAGCTCTTCAAATAGTCTGAATATGTCTTTCAGCCAATGGTAATGACAACAAGAAATTCAAAGGTGACGATAAAATGGATGGGGCTCCGTCTCGTGTTCTTCATATCAGAAAATTGCCTGGGGAAGTAACAGAAACAGAAGTCATTGCTTTAGGTTTACCTTTTGGTAAGGTAACCAACATCCTGATGCTGAAAGGGAAAAATCAGGTAATTTGTTGCCTCTTTTTATATTATTATTAATTTACTCTGCCTTGTAATTCTGTTTGGGAGTGTGGGGTGGTTAGCAGCTACATAAAGTAGGAAAGACGGCTGTAGGATAAATACTCAGTTCTGCATCTTCACAGATGATTTTTTGGAATGTAGTAGTTTAACAAATAAAGTTGACATGTGGAGAAAGAAATCATCTTCTAGAGACTGATACTTGGCAAAATATTTTATCCAACCTCTAAGTGCTGGGTTTTTCCTGTGCTTTTAATATAAAGATTGTCTACTTTGTAAATATTGAAATTTACTTGTTTGTCTTGGTATTACAGGCTTTTTTGGAACTTGCTACAGAAGAAGCAGCTATCACTATGGTTAATTACTACTCTGCTGTGACACCTCATCTTCGTAACCAACCTATCTATATCCAGTATTCCAATCATAAAGAACTAAAGACTGATAACACACTGAACCAGGTATACTGTTATGCACTATTAGAAATATAGACAGTAGAACATGATTCATGGTGCGTAGTCTTGGCTTGTGTAGCATATATTTAAACCATCTACTTTTGTCCACATCTAAACACTGCTGTTTTACCTATGTTGTTCCATTTTGTGATATTGAAGGGGATTTTGCTCTGTATGTGATCTTTCCATTAGGATGAATTTTCTTAATGTGTTCTCTTAATGTAAAATAGATTCTGAAGATGCCTTAACTTTATTTTTTTCATAAAATAAGTTTTCATCTTATTTTAGAAACTGTAGGACGACAAAAAAATAACTATTTAATTCTGACAACTGAGATTCTAATGCCTCTTTGAATTTCCATAGTGATAATGACTAATACCTACGTTTCAGTGATTGCTCTTGGTAGCACTGGTAACATCAGTTTATGTGATTTACTGTTCCTCAAGAAGAACATATTAATGTACAAATGTATTTGCTAGTAGAGGGGAAAAAAAAGTTTTTGCCTCTGCAGAACCTATTTTAAAATAGATCTATCATGTCTGGGTGTGATAGGACAGGAAATTTAGCAAAAATAATACCTTTGCAAAATAGGTTTTCCTAATGTGATGACCCTGTCTTACAAATTATAGGGAAAAAGACATTCATTTACCACAAGTAAAATTACTTTAAGGTTAATTTCTCATATTCCCTTGATGTTACAAAAGATTGTGCAAATACCGAGTTACATTTTCTGTTACTGGTGTCCTGTCTTAGATAAGGTATGGAAATAGTAAAGTTGTAGCTGTTATCTTTAAAATAATTATTCTGAAATTTTTTAAAGGCATCTTGGTTCAGATCAATTGATTTTCTTGTTGATCACGTCAGCGTTCCAGTTCCTTAGAAACTTTTGATAGTTTGTCTGTCAAAGGTACTTCTCAAAAATTGGTTTTCCTTTTTTCCAAAATGTCAGTTACAAAGGAAAATAGTTACCTTTATTTTGGGGGGAGAAGAATGGTGTCTGGATTCTGTCTGCACACCAATTTATACTGGATGGGTAAGCCTTAAGAAGCTTTCTGTAGTATTGTTCTCTGGCTTCTGTGGTGATGGTGGTTTGTGTACATCCCAGGACCACCTTCACAGCACGTGGGATGTAGTGACTCTTCAGCGGCTTTTATGCCACCGTACCCTTTGATGCCCAGTTTTAACATTCATATTTCTAGGATTTCAGATCTTTCTTTAAACCAGAACTAATAACTATAAATAGGTACCTGGCAGTAAGTATTCTGTAACTAGCATTTCATGAGTCCTTCTGTAAGCCAGAAGGTGGTTGATTATTCATTTTTCTTTAAGGAAAGATAAAGGTGGTGCAGATATTGCTAGTTTTCTGAACAAAAAGAGCTTATCGTTACCAAAAGGCATTTTTATAGAGTTAGGTTGATTAATGTTAAATGTAGTTGGGAGAACAAGATTTACCTCTAGTGTTCACCAGGTCTTTTTTAAACTTTCTTTACTCATTGATTCATTTCATTTTGGGGAGTGTCATGTAAGTTGTGAGACATGAGAACTGGTTGTAGCTCTAATACCACTGAAATATGCTGTGTGCATTAATATTGTGGTTATTATTGGTCATAATTTTTACGTGGAATGTTCGCTTTGTCTCTTCATTTTGTATTGTTTTGCTTCATAAGACTGTCCTAATGGAAGTATTAACTGGAAATCTTTTTTCCCTGTACTTTTTCTTTCTCAGAAAAAAAAAATTAGTCATTCTGATGCTTTCAGTTTTGGCAGTAGAAGTAGTTTAATGTAGTAGATGTGTGTTTTTACGATGTTGTCATTAACCTCTGAATTTCTAAGACCTTGCTTGTGTTTCAAAAGAAAACAAATGGGGGAAAAAAAAAACACAGCCACAGTTGAAGAGTATTTTCTTTCTTCTTTTTTTTTTCTTAGTAAAGGGAGTGAATATCAGACACCAGGTTGTTTATCCCTCTATGGATACTACTTTCTGGCACTGTCAGTTCTGTGTACTATTTCCTTGTGTTACAACTGAGAAGTTTGGAAGTGTTTAGCATTATCCCTTTCTTTCAGAGCCTTCTACGGAATTAAAATGGAATTGAAATGTTAACTGTAAGACAAACTGGAAACACTACGAAAATTGGCTTCTGTAGGCTTTTTTCTATAAAAGAGTCTGGAAGGAGTCTTGACATCCACAAAATCCTCTGTTTTTTGTCCTTATTAGTAGAACAATATGCTTGCTACTGGGAAGATTGATACTTATGCAGTCTGAAGGCTTAATTGATATTTTCATTTTTTTCACAAAGTTGGACTGCATTCCACTTCTGTTATGTTCTGTGTGTAGCTCTGATTTTTCTGAAGATAACCATTATGAATATTGCTAACTAATTTCTAGCTATTGTGTTGAAATATTAAATAAGATCTCTTTAAATGTCTTTTGTTGCTTTGTGTCTTAAAGCGGGCCCAAGCTGTTCTTCAGGCAGTGACAGCCGTGCAGGCAACAAATGCTCCCATAAGTGGGACCACTGTGAGTGAGAGTGCAGTGACTCCAGCTCAGAGTCCGGTACTTAGAATAATTATTGACAACATGTACTATCCCGTAACTCTGGATGTTCTTCATCAGGTAAGCCAAATTTTGTTTTAATTTGAGCTGTGATTGGCAGGAACTTGTGTGTAAAACTTTATGATGTTTTTGACAGATATTCTCTAAATTTGGTGCTGTATTGAAGATAATCACATTCACAAAGAATAACCAGTTTCAAGCTTTACTGCAGTATGGTGATCCAGTGAATGCACAGCAAGCAAAACTAGTAAGTATAGTTCTCTTTTAAGGCTAAGTTACAAAACATGGATTTCATTTTAAGTGCCCAGAAGAGAGTGCCTTCTTACTTGTGGGACCAGAGTATGATGCAGCAGTGACACAAGAGAGCGAGATCCTAATTTTAGTTCATAGGAGACTCTATCCTTGATATGAGAGGCAAGAACCAGTAATTATTTTTATTCATTACAGCAGGAGAGGGCATATGGATAAACGATGACAAAGATCGACTGTCATCTAGACCAGACATTTTGAATTAAGTGAATAAGATTTGTTAACATCTGCGGCAATAGGAAAGGTGACCCAAAGGGGAAGGATAGATATTATTAAAAAAAAAAAAAAAAATATTCAAGAGATAATCAATGTATATTTTTAAACCTTCACATACATTCTGTGTTTGTGGAAGGCTGATTAAAATTGACGTGTTGGTTAACTGTTGCATGGTAGCATAGAAAGTGCTTATTACCCATAGGTGATAGAATAGCTGAGAACTTAAGGGGAAAAAGTGAAGGAAAGTGGAGGAAAGAAAAAGCAGGCTTAGGTTTCTGCTCTGCCTTTAAGAATGATGACTATTGAGATAAAGATGGACGTTAAAAAGTAGAAGATGGTCATTTTTATCTTCATCACCATATGAAATACTAGGCATTGATTAAAAGAGTATGAGGTGGCCAAAACAGGGAATCACAAAAAAAAAAAAAAAAGCCATCAAAAAGAAAAGTATAAGTGGTGTTCTTATTCAGAAAAAATAAGTTAGTCAAGGATAGGGAGTTTTTCAACTTGGCTTATGATGATCTACTTTAAGATAATCTACCCCTGAAAACCAGTCTGGAAATACTTAAAAACTTGGAATACAGTTAAAATTATTTTCTGAGATGTATAATACAAAATATTAGATGATGCTTCGGAATAGAGGGAGGTGCAAATATATTACTGTAATAAATAAAAATTCCCATGGATGGGATTACATCTTTCATGTTGTAAGTAGAATTAAAATAGTGATACAGAAACTAGATATTTAACCTACAATTGCTGCAGGAATTGATTGTAAGCCATTTGGGTTCGTATTAGAGGTATATTTTAATCCAAGTGTTTCTCGGGTATTTGTTGCGGAGTGTTGTAATTTAGTCTTGATTTGTGTTTGCAAAGTTGTTTTTCAGTAGTAGATGTTAATAACTCTTTAAAACAAGTGCATTTTTGAAGTAAAATGTAATATCAAGTGATGCATTTTTTGACTTTATTTTTTGAGTCTTACATACGTTATCAGAAGATTTAATGGAAAAATATTGTCTGTGAAATGGACTGTATATTATATTCCTAGAATTATACTGATAATTTTCAAATCAGTAAAGAAGTTGCAAAATAACAAAGGATGAGGTATGTAAAAGTATGAAAAGAAATAAAGAATCTGGTGCTGTTGTTGACTTCAGACAAACTAATGCTAGCTTGTTTGGACACTGTAGTGGTCAGCTTCTGCGTGAATGACTGAACTTAATTGAATAACAGTGACTCCTGCATGTGTGGTCATTGAGTGATCCTGAAGCTGTTGATCCAAAGTAATGAATTGAAACAGGCTTAGGTTTATAGCTTCTCATTTTAAAGAGCTTCTAAGTAAGTAAAGAATGCTGTATTTGAAGGAAGGTTTGATTTTTATTTTTTTTTCACCCTCCTCTCTCCCTGAGATAAATAGAGTAAAATAACTGTTTTTATGGTTGAGTTATTGTGGTAAAACACGAAGTGTCACCAAAACAAAACTGCCTAAAGGAAAGAAAGTCAGATAATAAGAGAAAAACAGTTTAAATACATCTGGAAATTGTACAAGCAAGCGGATGTGGTGGCAATATTTGTTGCATGGAGTTCAAAATTAAAAGCATGGTAAAAGAGTAAAGAAGTTTTCGATTTGTTTTCCATCAGTTGTTACTGTAGAAGATAATGGGGAAAATTTAATTTTCCACTGGCACTCTTCACAGGAAATCAGAATGTGGCCTTAATAGAAATTGAAGACTTATTAAGGAAGTTAAAGAGCAATTTGAAAAACTCAAGTGATGTAAGTACCAAGGAGAGATACTATTCATTTGAAGGTTCTGAGAAAATAGTGACGCTGACAGGAATGTTCAATATGAAGCCTCTAGCCCTGTGGGACTCCTTTGCTATCTGAATGAGCAAGTAGTGAAAAATTGCATTCCTACTCCACTTGCTTTGTGAGAAACTCATTTCCTGTAGTAGTAGGTTATGGCTACACTGATTCATGTTCCATCACTGCCTTCAGATTGGATCGCTATAGTTCATTATATCTGCAAGTAAAGGTGAAGATGACAAACTTCAGGTTCTGTACGATTCAGCAGCCTAGCCATGGTTTGGAGAAAGTCCTGGGAACCTGCAACAGTAGAGCACACTGAACAGTTGTGCTTCTTCCAGTGAAACAAAGTGGTGTTATGGAGATGTCTGTATTCATAAGGAGACTTTCTGTGCATCAGAACCAGTACATTTTCATAGTAAATGATAATGCCATCGGCAGAAGCATCAAACATAAATATTGGAATACCACTAATGTGGTATACCATAATGAGATTGGAGTGCCAGTGTTTATATCTGAACAGCTGGCTAATTCAAACTGTTGTCTTTGTGTAAACGAATTAGAAGTATTCTTGCCAAATCTTGGCTATAGACAGTTAATAATGTCTTCTGCAGGATTAAGTGAGACTCTTTAAGTATGCTACGCATGATGGTTGTCTTGACCCAAAATGAGTTAAAAATATCACAAGTCTAACAGAGCTTTTGTTACAGTTGACCATTTGGTCCTTACTTGGCATGTAAGTGTTTCATATTACCCTGGATTTGTTTCTCTGCAGAGATTCTGTTGAGGTCTGACTCACATTCGAGATACCTTCTTTCCAGTGGCTTTGAGTGACAGCTTCAGGGTGGCTCTGCATTGGTAGCAGTTTGCAGAAAATTTCTGCTGGGGTTCATTGCCATAAAATCTGTAATGGGAACTTCAGGTAGTCATTTTCAGAACACAAAGCAATGACATCTCAAGATAAGATATTTAGATTCAGGGCAGTTATCTTAGATTATTGCATTAAGGATTTTTGGACACCTTGAATGCTGAAGAAGACTGCTAGCTGAAATGAATGATAAGCAATATTTAGATCACCAGGAGAGTGCTGGATTGTATCCATTATAGCAGAAAGCCCAGCAAATGCAGTAATGATGTTCATGTCCTTGACTTTCCAGCTTTGTAGAGAAGAATATGACTGGTCCTTTAGTCATGGAACTGCACACAAAAACTCATTTTTGGATAATGGATTATGCTTTATGTGTGGTGTTTAGCCACAGAAACCTCTTGTATCCAAGACACTTGTCTCAAAAGAAACATTTTCATTCAAATGTGTATCCGTAGGATGCACTTGGGACACATCTCTCTCCCAAGATTTACCGTATCACCTTTGAGGTACTTACTTGAGTCTGGATTTTGTTTTGTAAGGATCTCTTGGGAATTTTTTTTATTACTCTAAACTGTTACATCATGTCCTTTTTAAAATATTATTCTTAGTTGCTGCTGTGTTTTGGGAGAGAGAGATGGTGGGGACTCAATGGTTTTGTTGTATTTCCTCTCTGCTCATTTTTTTTCTTTCCAGTCTAATTTGATTTTTTTTATCAGACCTTGGCAAGTGCTTTCAAGCTATTCTCATCATGCGATAGATCTGTTTCCTGTTTTGGATCATCACTTTAGGTGCCTGAAGTGCTTGACAAAGAGAGGTGCAGATACACTGTTTGTTGTGGCTTGAGGCACTATGTCTCCAGAAATACATGCTAGCTAAATTTCTGAGTTACGTTTCTGAACTGGGAAATCAGGATATCTAAACATAAAATCACTTCCTATCTCCCAAGCTGCATTCTTGTTTGTTGTCTTTGTACTATATATGAATTATCTAAAGAACCTTGTAAGTAACATCTCTCTCCCTGAAGTTCAGAGGGCTAATTTGACCATCTCCTGTAGGGGCATTTAATTCCCCAGGTTGATGGCCTATACAGGCCTTGGGAGAAGCTCATTGAAGCATAGTTCCTAGAAATACAATACTTTTTCAGGGGCCATTCTATCACAAGGATTTTGAGTCATCTTGAACCCTGAAAGTAAAAAGAACAGTGAATTGTATCTGTAACATCAGAAATTCATTCATTCAGGCAAGGAAGGCCTGACAGAATAAATTATTCGAAGAATGTTCTCTTTCTCCACATCAGAGCCTACTGATAGATCTGCATGAGGCGACATCAGAGAGCTGCATCAGTCATTCAAGATGTGACAATGTTTTGTAATCTCATAGGGTACTTTTGCTGAGTTCACCTTAGCTGCTGCTGCTGTCACTTCTCTCAACATCCACAGTCGCATTGGAGAATGAGATGCAAGTGTTACAACTCCATGTTGCCTGGATAGAAATTCTTGCTGTCCTTTTGCAGAAAAGCTTGTGTGTGTTTGATTATTTGAGCAATAGAAGGAAATACTCTTCCTTGAGCTTTGTTTTCTTATTGGAACAGTCTCTTCTCATCTCACCTCTTCATCTGGGATTCTTTTTCTCAGCCATTTTCATCACTCCATCATCTCCCTGGTTGCTATTACCAAAAAAAAAAAAATTTGTATTTCATTGAATATATGGTCATACTTGCACTCTTTGGCAGACCATCATAGTTCTCTATTTTGGATCTTTCACCAGGTTATTTCTGCTGTTTTCCTTGTTGTTAGGCTGTGCTTGTCTATTCTTACCTTCTGTGAAAGATGCTGTTTTAAGACATGAGCAGATTTTGGATTCTTTGTGAATCTAAGCCTGGTTACTAGGACCCTTTCTAAGTATTTTGAATTCTTCTACTGTAGTGGTTATGTAGGAATACTGACTTCTTTCCAGCCAAATCAACTTTCCACTATTTTGAAACTCTGAGCAGCACTGGGGGTTTTTGATTTTTTTCCTCTATTTCTGGCTTGTTTCTTTCCTTAACTGTCATAGCTGATGAGGAACTGTGCAGCATACTTAGTGATTAGGAGGAGTGTTTTGTCTGTTTTTCAGCCCAATAGCAATGTTAGTGGCTGTAGAGAAAGTTTTAATGGTGAAAGCGAGTTTGTACTGCAGAGTTGAGGTCTTCTGTGTCAGTTTAAGCACGTGCATCATTCCTGGGGTTATGGGTATTAGTCTGAACTTAAGCTTTTTTTTTCTTTTCTTTCACTACTGTTTTCTATGGGTCTTCTGCATGTTCTTTCTAGCCATCTTGTTTGTATGCTCCTAAATACCATAGTGGGCTTCTTCAGGAGCGAGTCTGTATGACAAGCTCTTGGCAGGAGATGAACCAACTCGTCGGGCTCATTTTCCCCCTTAGGAAAGGCCAAGAGAATGGTACACTTTTTTGTGATGGGGGGAAGGGAGGAAGGCAGGGGCCTGAATTTCACAAGATTCAGAATCACAGCAGTTGCTTAAGTATCCACTGAAGTATCTGTCCACGATGGCGTAAGTTTTATTTCTGTTCTTGAGGCTTACGTAATGGTTTTGCTGTCAAAGGCAAGATAAAGAATGATACTCTCATTTTGTACTTGTTCTCCTTGGTTTGGCATGCAAGTGGTGTGGCACTGTCACATGTGAATACGTATAGATAAGTGCTCAAAGAAAGAAAAGTTTCTTAGCAGTAACTAGAGTTCTTTGAGATTATATCTATTTGTACATTCACTAACAGTACCGTTACTGTCCTCAGTTTTTTTAGGTTACGTGTTTGAGAGGAACTTTGCACGTGCTTTTTTTGCGGTATAAAAAGGAGCTGAGGATAAACGTTCACGATAGTGACTTTATAACAGCTACTCTTGGGAAAAAAAGTAGCTGCTGGCAAGCTTTCTTGCATTGTTGTTGGTGTATGATGCTGCTGGTAGAGGCTGGTGGGGTAGGTTCTCTGTTTTTATCTGTTGCAAGGGGCTTTTTCTAGAGTGTGACTGCAGTGCTCATTAAGAGTGCATCTCCTTCCATTCTGGTTCAGGAGCTTCTTTCAGACTGTCTCTGCTCCCACTACAGGGGATTTCTATTGTGCTGTATTCTTTCGTATGTACTTTAGGTAACTGAGTTTTTCAGAATGATAGGATTTAAACCTTTTAGTAGTTTTAGTATAAGTTTTTAATTACTTGCATGGCTCTCTTAACCATTGACTAGTCTGGAAACCACAAACATAGGTAATATTGTGGTTTGCTACTATTTCTGTTTTTTAAAGCTAAAGATTTTAACCACTAACATCCTTCTGCCAGCCATAAATCAACATGTCTACAGACTCCAGAGAGAGGTATAATGAGAGTCTTGACTGTGTTTTGAGGACTTAGAGCTTTATGTCACGTTCTGTGATTTGGACAAAGCTAAATGAGTACTGCCTTTTGGTCCCGGTTGTACCTAGTTTTTGTTATGAATGGTTATTTCTTGATGGTAATGACATTGGCTGTGTAAACTGGATCTGCCTTTAATCTGTATCGTAGTGTATTTTAGAACATAAGTCTTGTAAAAGTGGTTATTGATTCTCTGGTATATACTTTTTTGTATGTAAGTGTTCCAGTGAGATATTCTCAAATACAAACTTCAGGAGAGTCTTGAATTTTGCTTCCTCACGGTATATGAAAGAGCTAGCAAATACTTTATTTTGTATTGTTGATTGCCCTCCTTTTCCCCTCATCCTCCTTGCCCCCCAAAATACAAAATTAATTCTCTGCTTGTATTCTGTGAACCAGGGCAGTAGATTTTGTGTTGCTGATACTGTATAAAACATAGTTTAAGCTGAGTTTAAAGGAGTTCCTCTTTAATTGCTAGGTATTTGTTGAAACAATTGTCTAGATTGTCAGGTTTCTATCCTTTCTTTTTTTTCTTTGTATTTTATTTTCCCAGTGCTTGAAAGATCTAATAGTACTGTCTTATTTGTTCTTGTACATGGACTGCTAATGGTGTTAATTCTTTAAAGCAATTTTGTGAGCCCTGGTGATATGTCAGCTGTGATAATATATTTTGGAGGAAGGGACAGCCTTGCTGGCCCAGACCTAGCAGGGGGGTGTCTGCAGGATGTTCAGTTTCCAGATGCATCACTGTATGAAAATAGCTGTGTTGCTTTCCGTACCCAGCAGGCCCATTAGGTTCACACAGTGCTTGGCTCAAAATAGCAAGTCCTACCAGAACTTGAATGTGTTTGAAAGTGCGTTGCAGGTGTAACAAAGCTAGCTCTGCAAGAGCTAGTTTAGGTCCAGAGGTGATGTGTTTTAGTACCGCATTAATCAAAAGAAACAAAAGATCTGATTTTGGTATTTGAAAGCGTGTTAGGGTTTTTTGTTTTCTTCAGATGAGCTGTGTGATCATTTCTTAGCATTTCTTGAAAATATGAAATAACTTATGGAAGTTGTCGGTTTACTAATCTCTTCTGTATAGCTGTTAGTGCTCCATACACTACATGAAGGTATGCCCAAAATGCGAATGGAATAAAATCCAGATATATTCATTTATTTGGTATAGAATGAAGATGGACAAACCATGTATGATTAGGCTTTTTTTGGAGAATGTTTTCATGTAGTTCAAAGTGGTGCTGTGTTAAGAGTTCATGTGAATTTTACTGTTGGTAGACATCCATTTAGAAGTACCAACTAATTGTGGAAATAAGATTTTTAAGTATAAGTAATATTAGGTTAGCAGATAATATTTTTCTTCAAATTTTTGCAATAACTACCTTTAAGGGGAGAACAAAAACATGCAAGAACAATGTAAACGTTCTGCTTCAATATATAGCAATCCACTGTGTGGTATATAAGCTTAGGGTTTTTTTCAGTTTCTCAGGTCATCTTTCTTTTTAGAAGAGTACTTGTTTGATTTTTAACTTTCTGAGAAATGTTTGGCATTTTGTCTGTGCCGCAGCTATGCTGTGGAATGCAGGCTAATTAATTATATTCAATGGACTAACCTTTAAGCTTGCACTAAAATGTCTCTTCCCACCTTGGTGCATAAGCAGTCTCTCGGTAAGAGAAGTAAACGTTGAGCTTCCTGGAATCATGTTAAAAGAGGTTAATGCATTGTAATCTTAATTGGTTTTAAGTTAGACAGTAAGAGCGATAAATAAATGCTGGGCTTGTGTTTCTTTTTAGTACATCCAATGTGTATTATGTATTATTTTAAATAAATTGACTTCTTTTTCTAGGCCCTAGATGGTCAGAATATTTATAATGCTTGCTGTACCCTACGGATTGATTTTTCCAAATTGGTGAATTTGAATGTCAAGTACAACAACGATAAAAGCAGAGACTACACTCGTCCTGATCTTCCATCTGGTGATGGACAACCAGCGCTGGACCCAGCTATTGCTGCAGCATTTGCAAAGGAGACCTCCCTTTTAGGTATGACTCTGGCATTGTACTTCTGTGTTGCAGTCACTTGATGAAAATGTTTATCAATCCTTCTAATGAATAAGTATCTTAAACTGCAATAGTGTCCAAAGGCCTGTTCATTTTATATCGTGATCTGAACAGTAATAACACTATTGCATTGTCTTTAGAAGACCTGGAGAAGTAGATGAGAGAATGTATGACAAATGAGAAATGCACAAATTAAAAGGAAATCTAACTATTCCTGCTTTTATTCCCAAGCCAGTTTTCACTTCTTTCTAATGTTCCTGTTAGTCAGCTGCTACAGCCCGCCTTGCCCACTCTCCCAATCATGCTTGTAACAGACTTAACATGATTTGCACGTTGCACTCTCATGAATGCTTATTTGTAATATCAGATTGTTAAAAATAACATTTTGTTTCATTCCTTCAATGAGGAATGATTATACTCTTTGCTTAAAAAAAAAGTGTGCCCCTTTTTTTGGTAAATTACAGGAAAAGAAAATCTGTAGCTGCACTTCTAGATTTATGGTACCTAGATAGATGGTATCTAGATTATGGTACTAGATTTGTGGTAGTATAGATTTATGGTAGAACTCATGTTCTAATATCCAGTCAGTTTTCGAGCTCATCACAAGAAATAGGTGAATCGCCTTGAGAAAACATATAATTACATCTTCAAGTGTTAGCAAAATACTTAATTCAGCATGTTCCGCATGCTTTGGGAGAAATTTGTAATACTCTGGGTTTTATTTTAATTTATTATAGTTCATTACATGTGTTTCACTGCTACTTCTGTTAAGTTGATATTCTTTGGTACGAACACCTTTCACTCTTCAAAACATCAGACGTAATCTTACGACTTTTATGAAACCTGATTTTTTATGTTGTGATCACTGTTCTTCCCACTTAGTCTTTTCCTTTTTTTCATAATTTCTCATTTTTCTTCTACAGGGAACTTAAGAACAACAGATTTCTTGTGTTGCTTTTTGTAAAGGATGGGCCAACTTGGAGTGAGGCAGAGTTAATGTAAAGAGTAAAGGCAGGCCTCTGCTCTCTGTGTTACAGCAGTTAGGCGGCCCATAGTGAAAGCCGCAAACACAGGAAGAGGGTCAGTGTCCTAGTTATGGCTACTGAATGCTGCATTGTCTGCCTTTTTCAAAAACCTGGTTATTTAAAGGATACATTTCATATCTAGCTGTAGAACCTCCCAGTAAAGTTGTATCTTGTTTTAACTGCTCATCATTAAAAATTGAAAGTATAAAATCTCTCGTCTCATAGATTGATAGGGAAGATGGATGAGTGTTTGTGAAGAAGTTTGACACCATAGAGGTGAGTGCTGTAGAAAAGCACTCAAAGCAATTAGTAATTCTTTTGTCAGAGCACAGTGGTATTAGATGTGGGGCTGCAGTATGAACAGTAAAGAGAAAAAACAATACCAAAGCTGTTTATTAATGAGACCAATCAGTTTATGTGCTGTAAGGCATGGATTTTGGAGAAGAGAGTTAGAGTCATGATTTATAAAACGGTATCAAATACAACATGAAGTATGTAGCTCTAATTCTGACATTTTCCTGAGTCCCGAGAAGTTGATTTCCAGTCTGTCTTCTAACATATTTCTTGGTGTGTAATGCTTCTAGTATGTGTCAAATTGACGACTTTAATTTGCTTGGCATAGTGGAATAGCACTTTGAAGATGCTTGAATCATTGTATCACTTTGGGTGTGTTTAGTAATTGGGTTTACTATAATTGTAAAGTTATCAGAGTATCCAAATGAGTTATGTTTAGCAGACCTAATGTTCCAGTGTTTTAGGCTTGTAGGTTACTTACATGCTTTTGTGATTTTTGTCCACAAAACTGCTCAAGTTCTTTTAACCTTTTGATTTTAATTAGACTTGTTCTTCTATGTATTCGTGTTTTTTGCTAGTAGAATTATGAAGATGCCAGTCATATTAACAAATTAAATATTTTAATTCTCACTGTCTGAATGCATCTCTTCAATTGCACTTGTTTCCTAAGCAGCAGGAAAATAAAAGGGTTGTAACACAAGTAACTTCGATTGCAGCTGTTGAAAGTTTTCTGAGCATCAGTGAAGTCAGTCATGTGTTTATTTTGATGAGTAATGAGGATTATGTATTGGAAGAGACTTAAGATAGCTGGGTATGTCTTAACTGTGCTTCATCTGGCAAGTGGGGATGACGATACTGTCATCTCTCCTTGTGTTGCTTTTTTTCATGGTTGCCTTTTTTCAGCTGTAGAGCTCAAAGTCTGTAAAACTTCACAAAAGGGGTCTCTTAGTACTGTTGCTGTCTTAGCCATTCAGATGTCAAAGTGGGAATGATGCTTGTTTGAATATGGAAGAACAGGGTTCTCATTCATGTTTACTGTGCAAAAATGCACAAAATCTTAGTAACATCAATAAGAAAGGATAGGACAGAAAAAATGAAAGCCTGAATGGGTGCTTGTGCATGCAGTTTATGGCTGTGTTTCTATTCAGATATGCAAAAGGAAAATTTTGAGAACACTTTAAAGTTCAGAAAGTTATAAGATGGAGGTTAGCAAACCATGATGAGTGAAATATGGTAGTATGATGGCAGTGACTTCCTCCTGCTTCTGTATTTTATTTTCACATTTTATTTTGTTTTACAATTGTTTTCTGTAATGAAAAATGTAGGGAGTAAATCTAGTTCAGTCATAGTTATACATACCTACGTTAAGATGACTACTCCTGCCAATGTTTTTCACACATAAGTTCATGTTATATTTTTAGTATAGCTTTAATTTGCCTTGTGCTAAAATGTCATTAATAATTTGCACTTCAGAAGTCATGCAAAAAGGTACTTCAAGGACGAATAAGTAATACATGACATACTGTGTTTGACCTTTTAGGTGAAAGACTCAGTGGCTAGGAAGGAAGATGTATAATGTTTGTATGGTTCAATTAATATCCAGAAAAAGCAAAATCCTGTTATCTATAATTGTTGAAAGCTAAAATAAAATTAATGATGACAGAGCTTTCAAATACCAGTTCATCTTCTTGACAAAGTAGCTCGTGTTTCTAAATAGTTGCAGGTAAGTCCTCAAATCGTCACCAGTGTGTTGAGTGATAACTAATAATTACAATACAAATTAATCTTTTTACAATTTTGACTTATAGTAGTAAATGGTAGGGACCTACAGATCAAGAATTGTTTTCTATGGGTTCATAATTTGTCTGACCTTTTTAAGAAATAAGGTCTGTCTGCTATGTAATCAGGTGGAAAAATATTTCCTGACTAGATGATCCTAGCTCACGTGCATAATATACTCATTCATATATACTGCACCGTCAGTTTTGATGTAACTAAGTTGTCAGAAATCTTGGAGACCGTAAATTGTACGTATTTTCAATGAGCCTTGTTATCTTTTGAAAGCAGAAAATCACTAATGGACAGAATTGGTTGCTTTCAAATGAATTATCAGCAGCAAATGGTTGTTTGGTTTTGAACGTGTATTTCTTTTATACGTGAGGTGACGAAGGTTACAGGAGATCTTACAGGGGAAAAATCTAGAATAAATAGCAACTGTATTGTACTTAACCACTACAAATTATGCCAAATATAAATAAACAGCTGGAAATACGCTGCTCTAGCTATGGGCTACCACAACTTTATTCATCACTGTTTTCCATAGGTTTTATTATTCCTTTTCACTAACTTTTCCACTAATTTTTCCCTCTAAAGATTCTTAATAAATGAATCTGTTTCAGAGGATAACAACTGAAAACATTTTTGTATGAATGCTGTTGAATTAATGTTTGGTTTTAACGTCATCAGTAGTACTAAGAATGTCCTTTAGAGGGTTTAATGCTATGAAGAATTTTGCCTTTTAAAGGCAATTACTTGGTTACACCTAACCATAACAGTGTCACTAGCATCTTTAAAATTCCTTTATTCCTAAAAGTGCTGAACTAGCTTAAAGCTTCTAAGGCTAGGGAGAGGTGCTTAGACACACTAAAAGACTTGAAATGCTCTAATGTCTCAGCATTTTTTCATAGCTAAATGATTGCCATTGACCTGTTTCTTTTCAGGTGAACGTCTGTCACACCATATCGTCATTCTTCACGTTTCTGTCTGTGTGACCTCTATGGTAGCCAAGCATAAACAAATACGAGTTAGTATATGCAATACAAAGCGCACAAATTGCACTTCCAAAATATGACTTTCAGAACCAAATGGAATTTTTAAAAATTGTTACTTGAGAAGTTGTATTTTATATTGGCAGATTTCCCTGCATATCACAGGTTTTTTGTTCTGTTTCTTCTGCAGGGCTGCTTTCTTTAACTGCCTCCTTTATTAGCAGCTTTTACGTGAGAATAAAGCTATATTCTTCAGATTTAACCCAAGAACAAAACACACCTATATTAGATTTCTGTCTTGCTATTTATACACCTAGGTATATAGATCTGTATTTACGCTTTCCTGTTTTATAAAACTGATTTTAAGAAACAGTAATCACTATGTGTGGACTAGCAGTGGTCTGTCTAATTTGATATCCTTTCTATGACAGCAGCTGTTACTTCTATGTTCTCATAGGGAAGACTGAAGACAGCCTCAATAATGGATGATCACACAGTGGCATACCTGAGAGAAGTGCTTTCTTAAACCCCAAATAGCTGGTGCTTGGCTTATGTGCTGAAGCATGTTACATGTCACTTTATTGCATATTTAATAAAATCCTAGTAAGAGTGTTTACAGGATGGAAGGATGACAAGTTAGGGTTTTTCCTTCTGTTTTCTATTAGTCAGTTCCACGACTAATGCAAGTAATGCAATAAAAAGATGGTATTCGTTGTTTCTATTCTAGTACACTTTCCCTTTATATTGTTTCATAAGAGATGACTAGAATTTTCTAACTGATCATTACTCAGTACTTCTTATGCCTCTGGTTTGATCTCTGAGTACTAACGCTTTTATCAGAAGGCATGCTGTATCTTTTTTAATTTCCTTTCTTAGAACACGTTTCTATGTGATTTGATAGGAGACAACTAGAAAATATTTTTCAGAATGTGTTTTTTATTATCCTTGATAAACGCTTTCGCAAAGTTGTGATGGATGTCCTGTTCCCTTTGAGGAGACATTTGTCCAGCCCAGCAAAATCTAATTTTCTGAAATACTTATTTTTTTATGAATTCATGTAATAAAGTATACATAAAGTGTTGGAGATCTTTTCTAGAGAATTAAAAATAATAATGGTAACCATATTTATCCCCCTGTATGAAAACATCTCCTTTCCCTACATGTTTTTTCCTTTTGATACTAATGGAATCTTTTTTGAATATACAGATGACTATCTTTACTGTTGTCATTGTCATATCTGGTCATTGACTGAAACTGAAGAAATTTGCTTTCTCATAATGACTTCCTATATTAAGTTTTATTTTAAAGGAAGGAAAATGGTCTTAGGTACATAGTGTACAGGTTATATTCAGACTGTCTACCTGGCATTCTGGAAGACTGGTCAGAAGTGTTAGCTTAGTATCATCATATAAACATCCCAAATTTTGCCAAAATGCTGAAATCTGAGAAGCCAGAAGCAGAAAATAAAATACTGAAGTTCCGTTTTTTCTTTTCTTTACCCTTTTTGCTATATAAATATCCTTTTGCTGGATTCTGTAAAATGTACAAATAAACTGTTGGTAACATATGATAAAGATGGTCCTTTATGAAGTGTGTATAGTGCACGTGTGTCATAAGAACCTTTCACAGATCCTGAAAGTAGCATACTTGCCTGGTATACCAGTGACATCACCAGGCAAAACCACCAGATCTCTCCAGGATTTCAGTTTCCTTTGAAGAAGAAGAGTAAAGCACAGCTGAAGGTTTAGCTAATAGTTGTGCGTGCTTCTTCAAAGACTCGGATTACATAAAGCCATGGAGTAACCAGTTTGGTGCTACTTTGAATCCTGAATTTAGAAGTTTGCCTCCTCACCTGGTTTATGCTGTTCATGTAGGCCTTTTCACTTGACCAACTCTGTAGTGTTGTGTATTTAGCCTGAAGCATCAAGTTGAAGTGAACAATACCTCTCAAAGGGTGATACAAAATAAGGATATAACAATGCAGAGTATGTTCTGGAGTACAGAAAAAAACAGTTGTGGTGCACAAGAATGTTTATTTTAAAAAGTACTTCATATTTTTGAAGACTTCATGTGAATAAAGAAAATATTTCTGTTCCTCATGTTTACTTAACCCATATCACAACTCTTTGGACGACTGTAGCAGTGGAGTGGTCTGCTCTGTAGAGTGTTGTCTGCAACACTTGTACTGATATAGGTGCTTTTTTTCTTAATCGACTTGTGTGTGTTTCGTAAAATATGCTTTATTTTAAAATTAGGGCTTCCTGTTGCAGCTGTTCCAGGAGCTCTGAGTCCTTTGGCTATTCCAAATGCTGCTGCTGCTGCAGCTGCTGCTGCTGCTGGCCGTGTGGGAATGCCTGGAGTCTCAGCTGGTGGCAATACAGTCCTCCTGGTTAGCAATTTAAATGAAGAGGTCAGTGAAACAATTCAGTTTTTTTTCCTCTTTAGCCATACTTCATCAATCAGTATCTTATTTCTTTGAATTTGGCGTCTCATATTTGGATTTTAAGCTCATAGTATTTTTGCTGTTTATTGCTCCCTACCCTCCCCCAAAGTTAATTTAAAAACCATTATTGTTGAATACTTTTGTTTTTCCAGGTAGCTAAAAACTTACTGTCGTTTGATAGTTGGCTACCTTTTTTTCTAAGAAAAATATGGTAATTACTGCATGTTTGACATTTGAATTGAAAGCTTTTTTTCTTTTGCAATTATAATCATGTAAACTAGAATTCCCATTTTCGTTTCTTTTGTTTGCTGCTTCATTTCATGCTTGTATCTCATGTTTTAAGGTTTTAATTTATGTGAACTACTCTAACACATTTTTCTTTAAAGGTTCTCCCAAAGATCTTGACGAGGCACTCTTCCAGTCTCTCTTAGTAATTTTTTTTCTTGGCAGTTACTCATTTGTCTTATTAAAAAAAAAATGGTGACAAAGCTTTTTTTTACCTTCACTGTATCTTTCTTGCTAACTCTGAAATCTAAAGGGGTTTGTTTAGTTACACATTTTTACTGTCCTTTACATTTATTTTGATGGCTGTGAAAGCTGGTATGAAATGTGGGAAGTTTGTATCAGTCTAGCTGTTCCATTTTTAACTGGCCTCTGTCACTATAAATCATTAAGCTTATTTTATCATCTGGTACTAGTTTGTCATCCAGTCTTGCATGTTAAAATGTTTTAGGTCAGAGTGCCATTTTGAAAGATTTTTTGCCTGCATTTCATAACCAGCCATGCTTACGCAGTTAAAGTTTAAAGTTTAAAATTTTTATTGCATGCTTTTTTTTAATTTATTTTCATGTTGAGATGAAATGCTGTAGTTTACTCTTTGATATGAATGTACTTTACCCATATTTGTCTTGGGTGACTACATTTTACTCAGTTTTTCTTGTACAGTACATAAACCAACCATTTTCTGACCAAATTCCTGCATTTCCTATGTACTGACCTATATTTTATTTTTTTTGTTCCCCACTTATTTTTTCTTCTGCATTGCTGTTTTCCCTTCCCCATTTCATCCTTTTCCCTTTGTGTTCAACTTCCCTTTCCTTGTCTTTACCCAAATTCCCGTGCCCTTCCCTGTTTTACCCTTTTCTCCTTGTCTTTGTCTATGTTCCCTGTCTTCATTCCCTACGTTCATGCTTCTGTGCTTGAACAAAATGTTCCTCGGACCAACTTGCCCCAATTAACCGCCTTGAAACCATGATCCATGACCACCTCACCATTCTGCGGGAACCACCCTTCGTTATGGATGATCTGTTCATCTCCGCTCTTCCTCGACTCTTCTCTCTTCTTGTCTTACGCTGCTTGCTCTTCTCTCCTTCTAAAGATGGTTACGCCCCAAAGTCTGTTTACCCTCTTCGGTATGTTATTGTTAGCACTATACTTTTATTATTGATTTAATTTTGTTTTGTTTTGCTTTTTGTTGTTTTTTTGTTTTGTTTTGTTTGTTTCACCTTAATTCTTATTTGTAGCTAGCACTTTGGCTTAAAGTTGAATAGTAAATCTTTTGCTATTTTTCTTTTGCTGTTTAAAACTCTCCATAGACACAGATTTTCTTTTAATGCATGCTAATATATTTTGCATGGTCTTTAATTTAATATCATTCACATAGCTTTGAGGGTTTATCAGAAATTATTCTTTTCAAAATTCACTATTCAAAATCTTTATCTCCTTTATTCATTTGTGAGAGTGTTGAGTTTGAGTGAGCGATCTTGTTGCTGTCTGAATGTTCCATTGATATGTCAAAATGCATAACTTAGTTGACTGGCTTTAAAATAACCTTTTTCTTTTGGGTTACCTTTGACTTTGAAAAGGTGTTTATGGTGATGTGCAGCGTGTGAAGATTTTATACAATAAGAAAGACAGTGCTCTTATACAGATGGCTGATGGAAACCAGTCACAGCTGGGTAAGACTAGATTTCTGTTTATATTCCCAATAGTCTAAGTATTTGAAATTAAGCTATGTGAAATCAGGTGAACTAAGCATGTTTTCATCTGTTAGTTTTTGTTGTATCCTGGTTACCACCAAGATCCAAAATCTTACTGTATTAGGTTCCAAAAAGTTTGCACAATAGCCTAAATGAATTCAACAGCTGAAACACGTGTGGAGGTCTTTAAACACTCTGCAGACCTCGTTTTTGATTCTAGTGCAATGACCCTTTGATTTTCTTGTTTTTTTCCTTGTTTCTAGGGTTGTGTGTGATATGCAACATGCTATTGAAAAGTAATATTGAATTGAGTAAACCTCTTGTCTCTTTCAGCCATGAGCCATCTTAATGGACAAAAAATGTATGGAAAGATTATTCGGGTTACCCTTTCTAAACATCAGACAGTACAACTACCTCGAGAGGGACTTGATGACCAAGGGCTGACTAAAGATTTTGGTAATTCACCTCTGCATCGCTTCAAGAAACCTGGTTCAAAAAACTTTCAGAATATATTCCCTCCATCTGCAACTCTTCATCTATCCAATATTCCGTGAGTGTTGGCTGTCAGTAAGCCAGTAGCATTAATACTAATCACAACACACTGAATGGACTAGTAATTTTCTGGTTATGCTTGTTTTCCGTCTGTAGACCGTCAGTAGCAGAAGAGGATCTCCGCACACTGTTTGCTAACACTGGAGGCACTGTGAAAGCATTTAAATTTTTTCAGTAAGTAACTTTTCTGTACGCGGTTTTAACAAAGGACAGCTTAATTGTTTTTTTTTGTGGCATGTCTTAAGGAAAACATTAGTAACAACCCCCGTATTGTTTGAGTTCCTAATGCCATTATTTTGTTTCAGAAGAGATCACAAGATGGCACTTCTTCAGATGTCAACAGTAGAAGAAGCTATTCAGGCTTTGATTGATCTTCACAATTACAATCTTGGAGAAAATCACCATCTGAGAGTTTCTTTCTCCAAGTCAACTATTTAAAAAGGCAGATTGAAAATGAGGGTGTATTGCATTGTTTGGTGTTGTCACCTATTGACTGTTCAGGAAAGTGGGGACCAGAGTTTGTCTTCTATTTTTGGATTTTCTTTCATGCTGTTATCATTCCTTGTTTGTTTAAAAAATAAAAATTAATATTAAAAAGCAGTGATACTAACTGCTGTTGTCCAGCTGTTGTTTAGGTAAATCATCATTTTGTTTAAAAGATTTCAAGTTAATACCACAGTTTTTCAACTGAGTTGACATATGTGCCTTAAAAGGGGAAACTAGTACTGCTGAAATTGCGTAACTAGTAAAAACAAATTTGGTTGTCTGGGGCACACTGTTACATGATGATTTCAATACGTTTAGGCAGGGGTGTGTAAAAAGGTTAAGCTTTTGTTTCTCCTGCTTGGAATTGATTTCTTTATCTGCGGGCCTGTCACTTATTTATCTTTTTAATTGGGTAAGATGCAGTATGCTGAAAGAATAAAACAATGTTATTTGATTTTGCTACTTTTTGCTTTGTGCTTTTTTCAAAAAAAAAAAAAAGGCCTTTTGTATTTCATGGTTCTGGTCTAGATTCAGTTATGAATGTAGGCATTTGTTAAAATTAACAAGGTACAGAATATTAATTTTGTAAAGGACAAGAAGTGACTTCTGTGACTTTGAGCCCTAAGTGAAAAACATTATAGAATCTTAACCTTTTTGTACACACTCTTGTGGGATGTATCATATAAATGTCAGCACTAAGTAATGTCCTGTTTGTGGCTGAATATTTTTCGTAGATGTTTTTGAAGTTGACATGACTTATGTGCATTTAAATATATATTGCCATCTTTAGTTTGTAATTAAGATATGGAATATGGTTGTGGATTTCTGAGCATGTACAGACTGGTCAAGCTAGTTCAGGAAATGGTGCATGTATTTTTCAATGATGAAGAAAGTTTTCTGCGAACATTGCAGGAAATTTTGTGGCAGTTTTCTAAAACTGACAACCAGGTGGGACCAAAGTTTATGTGCCTTTAGTCTTAATTTACCTTGCATTGTAATATTCAGTTTTAATAAATCTCTTCAAAATATTTTGTATTTAGAAATTAATCTGACTTTACTATAAACATGGCTCAGAATCTACAGATCCAGTTAATTTGAAAGCAGTTCTCTGTCAGTCTGAACTGTTACCTTGGTTCTGTTTAAATGACCAATACTTTTTGAAATTGATGTACTTAGTTTCAAGATTCATAGATTCTGTTATCTATGTAGAGAAAATGGTCATGTATATTTTCTATTAGTTGAGTTTTTACATCTTTAGAATTGTAAAATTCAGTATAGTTTGAAAGTGGCACAATTAAAAAATAATTTTCTAACAAAGTCGGGAGGTTTGATGGTTGTTTAATTTCATTTTGTGTGTACTCTGCTTACCTCTGTAGCATGCTCAATAAACACTTCTGTAGCTCTGTATTCACCTTTTCTGTCTTTCTCTGCTGCTTTCTCTCTTTTCCTCCTACTCTGTTTTTCACTTCTACTGTGCTTCTAAATTCATGTTTATTCTCCGTCAGGGTGGGAAAAGCATAATATTAATAAATACAATTTTAAGTCTTTACTGCAAATCTGATGCTGCAAAAAGTACCAGCTCGTTCAGAAAGACCATGATCCTTTTGCAGGCGTATGTTCATATTAAACGTTTCCCACCCTGTTAAAACTTACTGCTTTAAACACATAACTTTTATTGTAGTTTGTTAGCTTTCTCTTTCTATCTTTTTAGTTTTTAAGCAGATCTATGCACTAATGGATCTCAGGTTTGCCCGCAGTTTCATTTCCTCTTGCTGCAGTTTCATTTTTCTTTTTTTTTGTGTGCTAAAGATTTTCTACTAATCATACAGTATACTTACGGGTTTAAGTAACAAAGTTGTGAGGTGAGCGGACCATACATTCTAGACCGTGATATTTCACCTTTTTAGAGACATGGGTTCAAATGAATGTAAAAGCAGTTTGGGCACTTTAATAGTGTTTCTACATCCATGATATTTTTAATTGATTGTCGTTTTTTTTCATTCTGTGATTGTTTTTCCTCAATTAGAAATAGGATTGAAACATTTACGCAGTCCCCTTTTAAGAATAACTGTATGATTCTGAAGCATTACGGTGGTAAAAGCTATCACAATGTTCAATTCAAAGCAGTTTTTCTGTCACTTCTCCAATATACCTACCGTAGATTTATTGATGTCTGATTACTTTGTGACCCAGTGCTTGTTCTTTGAGTTGGCTTTGAAATCAATAAATAGCTATCAGCTATTTAAAGGTCATGATCTAACTTAGGGGGCTTTCATTAGTCTTCACTGTGTGAAATAAATTTTATTAAGTTCTTATCTGCTTTATCAGAAATACACCCAAGATCTGACTTAAAAGATATACTTCGTATATCGTAGCGATTAGTCAATCTGAAATACTAGTAAAATAAGATTCATCCATATCTGAAACTCGTGAGTCAACATCTTTTTTTCAAGACTCAGACACCTAAGGGCATTGATGTGACTATCTCACAATTGCCTTGAACAGTAGTTATGGATCTGACTGAGCTGCTCTCTCAAGCTTTTCATCTATATACTATGGTGTTCCGTATTTTTAAAAGTAAAAATGTGTCAGATTTCAGAATGTGCTTGCATGTTTCAAATAGAAATATGAATCGAAATTTACTGTTCTTTGGGTGGGTTCAGCTTTCTTAGGGTGGATTCAGCTTGTGCTGAACTATTTCTACTCTGAAACATCTGTATCAGATAGCATTTAGTGATTGCCATATGTACAATGTTGAAATAACTTCAAATATCTGCAGTGCTTGAGTGTTTATAAATAGAGGGTTTTTTATAACTTTTATTCATTCTTCTTGCCAGGCCTATTTCCTTAATTTTTAGGTTTCTATACTTTTCTCAGTTTGAAAATTTCTGTGGAAAAAAATTCAAGGGAAAGAATGTATATTGAAATTGTTATAAACTAAGTAACTTTTATTAAGAGCATATATTTGTATCAGTCACAATTAAAAGCAATGATAGTCATAAATGGCATGGAAGTGTTTTTTACGAACTCAGTGAAGAAAATCCCTGTTTATTTATTGATACATAGTCTTTAAAGGGGGTATATTTGCACATGCATTGTTATAAAGAAGTATTTTTTGCTCTTCAGAATGTGAAAATGCAAAGCATAATTTTTATTATAATTTTACTAAAAAAAGGGTTATGAGTAACTTGACCTACTCAGTGGAATGAGTTTTAGATTATTATAGAGCTTTGCCATAGGCATTTGATACTCCAAACTCAGTTTCAGATTTTTAAAATAATTTTAATTTTTTGACATGAATAGGAAGTGGTTGCTGATTCCTACTTTCCTTTTTTTTTTTAAATAATGGAGTGATGAAAGAATTCCAAAGGTGTTGGTCAGGAAATATCCATTGGCAAATACAGTATATAAATGAAGTAAAATAAAACCTGCATTAGCATTCTGACTAAAAATTGTGGCAAGTACTTTTATTTATTGTGATTTAACATTTTATTAACAGGCACCTTTGCCCTGCAGGAATAACAGCTCAAACAAACAGCTCAAATGACTGTAGGTTGCCACTTCTAATGTTTTAAAGTAATTTTCAGTTTCATAAGCCATCTTAGGGAAAAAAATCCTTTTGATTCACTGTAAGTTCATTTATTATACTATGTCACAGCATGAAAGCAACAATATAGACGTAATCCTCGCATGTGTAGAAAGGGCTAACTGTGTTGTGAATGTGGTCAAGATAGGTTTTCCAAGGTCTTGGTCATGCAATATCGTCAGTATTTCTTACTGTACTGTTCTGGGAGGCAGCTGCAGCATGCTAGTACAGCTCTCATCCGTGCAGGTTATGAGGAGAGAGATGGATTTTTTTTCTTTTCCAAAACAAAGATACTTGACGTGCTATTTTCTACTTAACGAGCCTTGGTAAAGTTAATCAATGGACTGTAGTAACTGTAGGGAATGAAAATCTATTAGAAATTATTTTGTTAGTCTTCAGTTAGCCTGCTAGAACCGGTGACAAGGTTCCTGCCTTGCTGAGGAATTCTGTGCAACAATAATGAACCTTCAGGTGATTTCTCTAATTTTTTTCTTTTAATATAATAATTTATTCAGGGAAAGGGCTGTATTGCAGCAGGAGGAGTGCAGGGCAGGAACATGTGGGGGTTTCAGTAGGCTTCTTTAAGTTCCTTCTGGTGTAAATAAGACCTTCAAGATTGCTGATAAGGGGAGAATTACTATTATTTATTTGTAATTTTAGAAACGAGTCATGTTAAAATTGGGTAAATGTGAGGTAAATACTCTATTTTGTAACTTCCACTCAACAAGTGTTGAGATGCTGGAGCTAGCAATTAATGCAGACTGCTGTGGAAGTTGGTCTCCCCAGGATGAGTACTGATCTTCCTGAGAAGTCAGCAAGACTGAAAGCCTGAAGCCACTAGCCCTTGGAGGGGCTGCATGTCACTGTGGTTTGGGATAATGGACACTGACAGCTTCCAAAGAGCTCCGTACCAGGAGCTAGCTGGGTCTAGGAAGAGATTTCTTAGAAAAGTTGTCAAAAGTGACACATTAGGGAACTGATTTTTTGATGAAAAAGTGTCTGCTAGAAAACTTCTGACCATCTGTATCCTGTTGAACGATGCAGTTGATGTTAAGTATTGAACAGTGCTTCAGTATCCCTTCTGACCCCATCCCTTTTAGCTCCTGAATGCTCGAGCTTACCTCTCGCAGCATCAACATCCTGTGAAGGTTTCAACTGTGCAGCCAAAATCATGCTGGGCTGGGCTGTTCTTTCTGAAGAGAGAGGAGTCTTGGCAGCTGCACCTGACAAGCCCTGGTGACTTGCTCTGTGTGCCGAGCAGGGGACACCAGCCTTGCTGCTGCTTTAAAGCGTTGGCAGTCCTCAGCTGGCTGACAGCCCCCGTGCTCTGCCAACAGCATACTTGCTAGCATGCTCTGCCTTGTGGGCTGAACGTTAACCTACAGGTATTGACTTTAAGATAAATTGGGTATGTTTTTTTTGAGTGGGTTGTGTTTAGGAGTGTGTGTGTGTGTGGGGGGGGGCTTCTCTCCCCTACCCCCTCAATTTTTTGATTGGTTTTTGCTGTAGCAGAAAGATTTACCCGGGGGTCAGTAACTTCCCATTGAACTTTACAGAAAGTAGCTTTTGTTTCCCAGCTCTTGAGCAAATTCCGGTAAACCTTAACCAGTTGGGGCAGAGTTGTCTAATCTGGTCTTTCAACTTTGAAGACAGAAGTTGCACAACTAAGAACAGAGAAAACTTTTTTATGTAAATCTTTTGCTGAAATTTAAGTCCATTTTGGTTTGTAGAATGTGATTTTCAAATTTCTGTTACATGTAGTTAAACCTCATCTCTGTGGTTTTGTTACTTCAGAATATATGACTTATAGTAGATGACCTTTTTATCACAGGTGGCTCTTTGCTCATGAAGGTTCTTAAGTGTGAAGGTGCTTGCGATGCCAACTTGTTTCACAGAGGTGGGTATACTTTGAATGCATTGTTCTTTTGATTATGAAAGGAGAACAGTAATGGTGACAATAGCACTTCTGCATTCCTCTACATAGCTTTTTTCCTCCAGCTTTTGGTCCAGGAAGGGATGTGTTCTTAGCTGTTGCGGTAGAATTACCAAATCACCACCCGTTAGCACTAGCAAGTGCTTGGCTAAGTAAAACTGAAGTCTATAGCATATCAACACTGTCACTGACAAGACCAGCGCTGACACTTATTTGTGGTTTCCTTATGGGTCCCTCAAAATGGTTAAAGTAGTTCAATTTTCAAAACAAACAGTAAAGTCAAGGAATTGTTTTCACAGAAGTGTAGACTTTGTACAGGCTGTCTATAAGCTTTATGCAGGCTTTCTGAATAGGTTGCTCTAAATAAAGGAATTCTGCATTTCATTTCTGATTCCAGCTCTTGCAAGTTTTGATCCAGCTGAGAACTCGCATTTTTGCTGATCTGAAAGAATATACCCCTTAACACCCTTGAGTTTTAAGGCAACTGCAGCTTCCTCGCTTTCTGTAGAAGGGGAATCTGAAAATCAGGGCATTTTCAAAGCCCTGATCTGAGACAACGTAAGCAAGGTATTCCTCCACAGCTGAAGAAACTTTGTAGAGATTTTATTCCTAATTTGGAGAAGGCATTCACCTGTCCTATAATTGCTTGGTAAGCTTCCAGACAGGTTTACTGCAAAGTAAATGCATTGTACTTGGTGTACTTACACAGTGTGGTAATGCTGAACTTTTCTCATTGAGACATCACGCTCAAAAACAACCTGGTTGTCTAGTGCAGCTAGTAGACTTCTAGGCATCTATGACTTGTAGATTCAGTGGGATTTGAGTTTGCAACAGAGGGAATTAATTTTCTGTGCTGGAAAATCTGGGTATAGACTTTTGCCGTTTAGGAAGTTTTATCCAGGCAACTGCTACTGAATGGTGAGATGTTCTCTTTGCAGGTGTCTGTTCTGCCCAGCCAAAACTGTATTCCTAGGTAGAAGAACAAGTCCATCCATCCAGATTGGCCGAGTATGCAAGGGAAAGGAAATGGAGAGAGAAGAATGGTAATACTGAGTTGCTGTGCAAGAACTTCAGCTCTCCAGAGATGAAACAGTAGCAGAGACTTTCCTCTGTGAAAGATGGCAGTACATGCAGGGCAAGGGGTGCGTCTCAGAGCGGTGTGGTTTCTCAGCCACTGTCTGCCTATGTCTCCCTGCACCTCTCTTTTTTTTTAACAGATTTTTTAATACAAATTTTAAAAGTGAATTTACAATTTCTTTGCAAAGTTGATGTAGGTTATCAGTAACTAACGTTTCAGGCCCCTCCTGTAAATGCAATATGATGCACCTAATCTTTAGGAATACTAACATGGTGAGGTAGTACTTGCCTTCTCAATTACTTCACCATATGAAGGTGACAGATTACTATCACTTGGAACTTTTAAACATTATTTTCATAAATGCTGATTCAGTGGTTCTAAAAAATGTCCGATTTGTGCATTTTGAACTAGTGAAACTGAAAGGATTGTAGGAACTGATAAGTGGAAGGCAGAAGCAATATACTTGATGCTTGTAAATTTATAGTTGGATTTTTGAAGTCTCCAGTATGTACAGCTACTAGAAAATCACTTGAACAAAATGTGATCCTTCAATAAGCAAAATGCAAGGAGTTATTTTCCAGTAAATCAAAAAATGAATGAACTGTATGCTTACATCCTTTTTCTTAATACTGTTATATGAAATGTTTATACTACACAATGGGCATTTCACTTGAAATATATAGACACTAACAACATAACCCATTTGTTCTCTGTCCTCTTGTTAATGTGACTATCAAGGGTAGGAAGGTGTTCCAAACACACCATTTGCACTGCAAGAGGCAGCCTCGAGTTATTAATATTTTCTTCATCCTAAACCAAAGCACAGCACCGTACCAGCTAGTAGGAAGAAAATTAACACTATCTCAGCCAAAACCAGGGAAAATATCAATTTTAAAACACTTCATGATGATATAATTTACCAGTCCTAAAAGCAGAACTGGTGTGGATTTTAGGTATAGGTAGAAATACTGAGTAGCTCTAGGACTAAGTTAATACACACTGGGATGTTCATGGACCTAAATGCCTGTAAGAAGCTGTTAAGCTCCCAGACACTAATAATTTCTAAAAATACTGTATATTATACAGAGATATAATGTAACAAATTAACATAATAAACACATCACTGCAGCGGCAGCGTCTTACGAAATGGTTTGCCACATGCTGCCAAATGCTGAATTATATCAGCTTTATGGGCTATGCTGAATATTTTCCTTAAGTAAAGTTATTTAAATTCTTAATGCCTCTTTTTTTCCCTTAGTGAGGTGGAAAAAATATTTTTTTAATGGTGGACTAATGATGATGGTCTCAGGGGTGTTGATTATTCTGCATGATGTTTCAGTTTTTTTTTTACCTACCTTTAGTAGGTATCTTGCAACTGTTGTTGTATATCCGCCATTGCCACTCTAGGTCCAAGCAGGATTTTCCAGACACAACTATTTTGAAGTCTCTAGTTGTTGTCTCAGTGAGAATTTCTTTCTGTTCTTCTATTTCAAGGGATGCTTTTTTGAAACAGTGTGTTAGTTCCTTGTTAGCTGTGATGAGAAAGATATTTGCTTTCACCACATTGAGTTGGGCTGATGTATATACCTTAAGTTTCTTAAAGCAAAGGCTCATTTTGTTGGTCATGTTATAAAGGCTGTAAAAATACTCAAACATTTCAGATTTTTGCCCCTCACTGTAGTATAAAGGGAGAAAGGCAAGAAATTAGTGCTTTGTGAGCCAGGCTTTTACTGTTTTATCATGACAGATAATGGCAATATTTACAACTTATGAGCCATGCACATAAATTTACATACATAGTAATGAATAAAGAAAAATACTGTGGCATTTGTAGTTAGAACATAATCGCCATGTATATTAACACACTGTGATCTGGGATGTCAAAACAAGCCAAAAGTAGAGCCAAAAGTAAAGCTGTTTCACCAAATTGATTCGGTACTATGAGAGTATTGTAAGAGGCTATAATAATGGAGGAATAGATTAAAATATTTCTGCATATAGCTAAAAGGTGAAATAAGGGGGATAAGCATTGTCATACTTTGCAGCATGCGATCAGCTCTTAAGTATAGGAGTCCCTGTACTAAATTTCTAAAGTGTATCAATAGCTCTGTCCTTTAGAGTTCAAGTCTTAAGTGGACTGAACAGTAAAAGTTCTGCTAGACTGAGTTTGTCTTGTCTGAAATCCTGCATCTCCCTTTCCCTTTCTCATGTCTTTTCTCACTCTTTCTCATGTCCTTTCCCATTTTCCTATGTAGCTCGGGCTAGATATACCAGACCAAACCTTAAGTAAAATGAGTGTTTCCTTTCTCTGCCATTAATACCTTCTCACCCTGTCCCCCTTGCCTCCACCCCCCCCCCCAAAAAAAAAAAAAAAAACACCACCACACTTTAGAGCATTTTATACTGCTGATACTCCATTCCTGTTTCATTCAGAGTGCATTCCGCTGTTTCTGCTGCCTCCTTGGCCCTTGAGCACTACTTTTCATCTGTAAATGATCCTTAGACACTTGGTGTGGGTTCCCTGTGATGGTTGGTGAAAGTATAATGGTACTGTGCAACTCAGTCTTTGAAATTCTGTTGTTAGCCATTTGCAGGGGGAAAAACGCTAGGAGCTGTTGGGTAAAGGTTCAGAAAATGCTTTGTCTTCCCCAGCTGGAATAATGCACTGCTGGGGAGGGCTGAGCTGAGAAAGCACTACCTGCTGGTGTGTTGTCTTCATCATTTGCATCCTGAGTGCAGAGTGCCAGCTCTGGGAGACCTTACCTGCAGATCTACCAAAAAATGTGTGATGGGAGACCCAAGCAAGTCCAAAAGTGTATGTGGAACACCACCAGATTCAGCACGGAGGTTCCCAGGTAACGGGATGGTCTTAATGATAAAATGGGAAGGGTGGGAATGTATGGGATTATACAGATGCATATACAGGGTGAAGAGACTTTAAATGTTGTTTGATAATGTTGCAGTGGTGGTAGCAACACTTCAAAAATGCACTCTTTATTGTTCCAATCCACTGATGTGGAAAATACAAGTGAGGTTTCTTGGCATTCTGCCACCTGACCAGCCCTGTCTGTCCAGGCCTGTTTCTCAGGCTGGGTACCAATTGAATATATATATTGATATACTAAAGGAAGGGCTAGCAATGAGAAAGGATTGATTGACAGAAGAGAAGATGATTGCCAGTGTCAAATAGGGAGAATGCATGTGCTATTCCCAGGGTTTTCTGAAAACAATTTCAGTGTGTTCACTAATGACTTTGAAGGTAAGGTTAATTTGATATTGATCAGATTAAGAAATGTAAAATCTAGTAAATAAAAGCAATTAATTACAAATATCGAGGAGGACAGTAGCTTGTTGTTGAATGCAAGTGAGGGGAGTTTTAACATAAGTAAGAGCAAGGTGCTACAGAGCTGCGAATGCTCCTGATGTCATGAGCTACCTTATGACTAATTTTTCCTTGTTGGAGAAAACTTCCTCCTGGAATTCCTCGTCTTTGTGCTTCAGCATTTGATGTTGTTTGTGCTGAAGTAGCCACTGTAGCTGAGCAGAAAATATGTCCTTACCTCCCAGGATTTCTCTGTTGGATTGAAGTTACCCAGATATCTTTTCAGGCTTCTATTTAATTGCGGAGAGGAGCTCTGGGGCAATCAAGTGCTTTGTGCTTGCCAGGCTCGCTTGAGATTCCACTACCTATCAGAAAAATAAAGAGAAAGAGTAGCAAAATGTGGATTTACATTTCTTGATGCCAAAGCTAGAAATGTGGAACTCCAGAGGACACTTTTACACGCAATGGGCGTTGAAGCATGCCTGCAATTTCTCTGAGGGACCCTGGAAGCCAAGGATACAACTGCACAGCAGTGCTTCTTGGGAGTGCTGTGTTCTAGTCTTTGAAAGTTCAAAACTTTATTCAGCGGTAGAAGCCGAAGGGTTACCTTACACCTGCATTTTAAAAGCTGCTGTTCATAACTTATCTGATCCGGGGAGAGCCACTGTCCTTACTGCGGCCCACTCGTCTCGCAGGCAGCTCTTTCAGCTCTTCCTTTCAGGAGCATTCCTGAGGAGCAAGTTACTGCTTGCATTGGTTCTAACATTGCATGGAGGCTTTAGGTGAATCCTTTCTCTTGCTGTTGCCACCTCTTGTGGCCTTTATGTATAATGAATGACTAGGTAGAAGAGGTGAGAAAATCAGTCAGTGAACCCAAGCCATTGGGTTTCACGCGGAGGGGGAGACAACTAAGTACAGTTTTGCCTACCTCACGGTCTCCCCCACGGTCCATCCTTGTCCTGTGACTCCACTAGAAGTTACTGAAGACTCCGCCTTCCACATTTCCTTATCAAAAAGCAGGGAAAAAAAAGTTCCACTACATACATTGCACTTGTATCATCCTTTCCCATGCGCCTGTTTTGTTTTTAAGAGAAACGATAATAGAAACACTAGTGGGGAAAGACAGAGCACAAGCAATTCCCACTCCTTCCTTTGAAGTGAACAGTTTAAAAATGGGCTTATTTGTTAGAATTCAGGGTAAGTGCTTTTCAATAGATGAACTATACATTTGCTGGGTTCCAATGGACTCCACCAAATCAACCTCCCACTCAATTCAATTAATTCCCTTCCCCCTGTGTATGAGGAGCAAAGTTTGGATATAAAAACACCAAATGTAAGATTAAACTGTCTACAGATATGATCAGAAGGGAGTCTATTTTAATAACCCTCTCAGATTGCTGTGCATGAGATGTGGAAGTAGGAGGTTTAATCTCAGTGCAGTGCCTTTACAATTATAATCAGAATTGAGCAGAGTATTGGTCAATAGGAAATGTGCTCCTCAGGGTAGGGAGAGTACTGTAACAAGAATTAAGTCTCAGGATGTTAGGGAAGGAAACCATCTGAAAAGAATAATCAGCTGCAGTGGTATGGATCTCATGTTCATGGAAAGAATTGTTCAAAACAAAATAAAAATCTCTAGCAAGAACCAGTAGAAAATTCACAGAGACTGAGGCCATGGTAGTGTGAGCAGGAAAGAAACGCTGTTTCCAAAATGCTTCCCTTTTGGTTATTTTTGACTTCGAGGTGTTTACAGCTGATGCTAAGGTAAAAAGAAGTTATTCATTCTCTCTTTCTTTATGGCCAAGACTGGTTCCTATAAATCAGTGTAGGGTGAATAAAAATTGTCATTAATTTTTGGGAGGTCACGGGTCATGGAAACATAAAGGTGATAATTGAAAATATCATTCTGAAGACCTCTTTCCTCCTTAATCTCCTAGGCTAAAAGCTAATCGAGTTTTTCCTTTTTTTGTCACGTAGTATGTGTGTAGTGTCTTCTAAATTAACTTTGGGCTGCTGGTAGTTGAGGTATTACATAGAAACCAGGGTTAAGTCACATTATTAGAAAGTTCTTGATTATTTTCCCTTTTGTTTTTATTCACATCTATTATGTGCATTATTTGGAATGTGAGATTAAATATGATTAACATGAGTTCACTACTCCTACCTACCATAATTGTACTTTGCAGTGAGAATCTTACAGTATCTCTTAAGACTCTTAAAGATGACTGAGATAAGGTGTAACTTCATAAGGTGCTATAATTTTCTGCTCTACAGATACAACTAACTTAAGTCTTTCTTGCTAATTCAAACTGTATTATCATTTCTTAAGTAATCAGAGAGAACTGGAAAATTCAACAGTGGAAGAGGACAATTTACAGTTTTGTATCCTAATCTTAAATTTGTAAGGTTAATAAAACAGTGGCCAAGATTTAAAATAAGTAATATAACCTCTATGCACTATTAACCTGTTAGTGAGGGAATGCAGGGGAATGCATAAGAGGACAGCATGAGACACCTTACTTCCTGTTCATTTGTCTGGGTGCAAGAGGATGTTTCTCTTAGAATAACCTCAATAATTACTTTTTTTCCTTTCTTCGTCCATAGAAACAAGGAACTACTGCATTCTTGCCTACCTGTAGTGGAGGATGACGTTTCCCCTGTTATATACATCTGTTAGGGCTGCAGGCAAATGACCAGGCCCTGTCCTGAGGTAATCTAACTGAAGATGTGAAAAACTGACTGGAACATGATTTGAGAAATTGCTCTGTGACAGATAATAGTGTAAGAAACTAACAGAAGTTGCAGATTTGCTGTAACTGTGAGGATTATTTGGATTTCAGAAGGTGGGAAAGGTATAGTTATGTGAGAAACAGCTGGATTTCAGAAATAATGGCAGGGTACTTCGGGGGGGAGTGCAGTCTTGCAAGGCAAACAGCAAATAAGTAAACATGTCAGAAACGCCATGCAAGGCTGAGACTACCTGGTAACAATGTCAGACACATCAAGCTGGGGCACAGAGGCCAGCAATACTGGGACCACTGGGAATGGTGGTGTGGTGTGTCATTAGAGGCAGGTTGTTTATTTTGTAGATAAGTGGGACAGAGAAAAGGAGGGGAAAAAGGCTTTTTAAAATACATATTTGCTGTTTGGGAACCAAATTGCACTCTCCCTGAAGGAATTTTCCCTCCACCGCAAGCCACCACCAAGGATCCCACTGTTCTCAGAACAGCTCGAGGTGCCTGTGAGGCTTTTCATGTGCTGTGTTTTTAGGACTGCCCTGGCATTATGGTGTGCAAGCCCCTGTGCAAGTGTGAAGCTGACTCTTCATGAGCAGTAAGTAAGCCCTCCATCTTATGGCAGGCTACCGGAGCCACCTCCAAACACAAGAGCTGCAAGATGTGGCCAAAAGCTTGTGAAGCTGAACATAGTATGAATATTCCAGAGTGCAAGTCATCTTGTTATCAGAGAGTTCAGTTTTAGATTATATTATTTTTGTTTCAAAATAGCACTGATCTTCTGGCATTCTTGAACAAGCTATTTAAGGTATTACCACAGATAGGGAGTTGTTTTTTTTTTAAACTTGCTTTCAGTGCAAAGATGTGCACTGCCATTGTGTCTTGAATAAGGAGATGCCAGCAATGTGGCCTGAGTCTAACCAGTGTTTCTTCAGCTGCCTCAGCTTCCCTAGAGCCTTGAAACTGCAGCAAGCCACAAGGTGCCTGCCAGTGTCAAAGCACCAGCTTGAAATACCAGCAAGAGGCTGTGTAGAGTGGCAAGGGGAAGGATGTGCTGTAAGTCTTGCCCACTTGTCCACTAGCACTAATCTGTCCTGCTGGTGGTAAAAGTTTCTGTTCTGCAGAAAACAGAGCAGGCCTTGCCAGCACTTCTGAGAGAGAGGAAGGCCTGAGCTACACTTTCAGTCACTCTGACTATCCCTGGTGGGGATTATTTGGATGATTGCAGGATCATTTGGTGGCTCTCTCTCATAACGCACCTTTGAACTCTGACTGCCTTAATCTAGTCCTGAATAGAAGTTAATTTAGAGCTATTCAGAAGCTAATTTAGAGAGATTTACTGAGCTCTCTTCAAAGGAGCAGTCTTTTAGGATTTCATTTCTAAAACGTGATTTTTTTTTTAACCGTGATTTCCAGGCTCTGTGTCAGGAAAAAAAAGCCGTGGTTACTATCATAACACATCAGACGGTGGTTACTTGATATCTTTTTAGCAGTACTCAGCTCTTCTGGAAACACCAATACTTTCTTAGGGCAGTGCAGGGACAAGCTACATGTGACACACCTGTGTGGCTTTGACCCCACTGGTATAGGCAAAGATCCTTTCCTGGGCTCACTGGGGATGCCCTAACACCAATGAGGCTGGAAAACAATGATTAATACCTTCCTTGGGCTTCAGACTCTGGGCCATAGTGGTCTTCATAGCTCCTGAAGTGGTCTGGCCTTGCCACTAGATCACACCGCTCACTATGCTACTGGGACCTCTGCACTCTTTCATTTATTAAGTTCTGAGTAACCAAAAAGTTTCTCCTTGTTGAAGTTTGGGTCAGTTGAGGAGATTCTACTAAAAAACCCCAGGCCATCTGAGAGGAAAATCTCTTCCAATGTTTGCCCAGCCTGGCGTGACCAGAATTCAGTGGGATGTGGGGACTACCACAGAGCTGACCTTGACTGAATCCATACACACTTTATGACCAGTGTTTGCTCTGCAAGAATGATGTCTTGGAATCATAATAGAGCTGAGGAATGGTGTGCTGCTGGCAGCATGGGACAGCCCCAGTGGGACACCAGGAGCAACCAGTGGGGGGAAAGAAGAGCTTGGGTCCCTCGGTAGCACTGTGCTGAGCACAGCTCTGCAGGCACGGCAAGTCTGGAGCAGGATGTACTTTCTTCCACAAGGCCATCTTGCTGAAAAGTCTGAAACTCTTCTCTCCAGACAGAGATAGCTTTGGAGATTCGGCTATCACAAGTAGCAAGCAGAAACTAGAGAATGAGGATTCTGTAAATAGCAAAAACTCAGAATCAGTGGTCAATAATGGGCAAGATATCTGTAAACAAAACTTATTACTTTTCTGTTGTAAGCCAGGGCTTTTAGTCCTGGCTTCTCCAACAGCCGCAACAGTTACCCGCCTACTTTTTTTGTGTATAGTGGCTTGTGGTCTCCTGGATTGCAGCCCTAATCTTTTCATTTACTACTTTATTTTATTTTCAGGAATCTGACACCTTGTTAGGCCCAAGTAACTCAGCCTGAGGGCTAACCCCAGCTGAACAGGGTGTTTGCTGACAAGGGCAGCAAAAGAGGAACAGTTGCGGACTTGGCTTGCCACAGCCAAGGCCGAAGGAGAGGAGGCGGCAGCAAGGCATGGCCTACAGACACGCCAGGCTGGCTGGGGGCAACGTGAGGCCTGTGGGGCTGCCTGGGCCTGGGTAGAGGCTCAAGTGCTGATGTCCTGACTGAAAAAAGGATTTCTCTGCACTGGGAGAGGTGGACATGCAGAAAGCTAGGCTTTAGGCCTAAAAGCTGGTTCAAACCTCTAGTGCAGGCAGAGGATATACATGTCTCTGGATTAGGAATGGCATTGGAAGAAACCCATATGACCAGTTCCCCCTGGCACTTCAAATCCTTCTTCACTTGCAGCAGTGTATGGCTGGTGTCAAATTCTGTGGCAGGGTCTGAATTTGCAGGCATTGTAGCCAGCAGTGTAGCTATAAATGCTGCACTGAACAGGAGGCTGTGGCTGTCCTGACCCCATGTGCTCGGGCACGCTTTCTTACTTGCATTCGGCATTACGCTGTGGTGCCGGGAGGGAGCTTCTCTAATTTTCTAGGACAACTCCCTAACAGAGGGGATTGGTAGAGAAGTTAACTTGGGCTGAGTTACTTTTTTCTCTGTTACTCTTCCCAGTCAGATAACTAAACAGATTAAAAAAAAAAAAAAAAAACTGTTGTGAAAATACTGGATTACTCAGTCTTTTGTAGTTCCTTCTACAAGAGAACATACCAAATAAAAGGGAGCCTAAGGATGCCAATAGAGAGATGGGCACATCTTTGTGTCTATGTGTGGGAAGTGCTTGAAAATTGCTTCCTATGGGCAGATTAGTGACTTGTTAGGAGAAGGAAGCTTTTTTTTTAAAATATGTTTTGTATAAACTTTAAATTGCGGAAAGAATCTACTTCCCTGTAAAATTCATTATTCAGGTACTATCTGAAACAAATACCAGGCTGACGCTTCACAAATTGTTTGCTACTGATTCTCCTATTACTTTACAGATGTTCTGAAAGTTTTCACACCAGATTCTCTGGAAAATACGTAAAGCCAAGGGCAGGTTTCATTCTGTAGCATCATTGTTTTGGCAGGTACACAGAAAGTTGAGTGGGCTGGTCACGTGCTTCCTATCTGTCAGCTCATCACTGTTAATAGGAGCTTGAAGGAAAATTGCCGTTATTTCATGCAGCACTGGATGCTGAAAGTTCATGTGTCAAGAAAAGATGGACATGGAAAGAACTGAATGTTTCATAACAGACTTTTTTTCTTGTCTACAGAAGACATCCCTGTGCTAACCTGTTGGTGGCAGTTACCTTTTGTGTAGATGGGATCTTGGGTTAATTTGGACTTGCTGATGCTCTTTGAAAAGGACGTTGCACTCAGGCTGGAGTCTGCCAACCCTGCGACACTGAGTGGGATTTTTTTTCAGCATTGTTGAAGTCCATCTAAAGGCTGACAGAGTACTGTGGTGCACATTTTCCTGACTTCATGGAAGTATAGTTCATACTCGAGTGCCAGCTATTGATACCTCTCAACTACTGTGTGTATTGATGTTTCTTAGCTGTAGAGTTGTGCTGCAAGTTCCAGCAGTTCTGTAGTAGCAGCTCCGTATATCCATCGTGGATATGGGTGCCCATGAATACAGGTTGAATCTACAGCTATATATCTTTAAAGATGAAACATAAACTTTCTTAGCTTTCCTTGTCTGAAAGCCATTCTAACAAGCCAAATTACCCACATTCCTGGGCTGTAATTTGTCCCAGATGATAAATACGGAGTTGTGCTTAGGCTGGATTAGAGGCCTCCTGGGGTGTTTCAAACAATTCAGTACTTAGAGGTTTTGGGATGGCATGTTACAGCATGACTGTAGCATGACTGATTTGCTAAAATGGCCGGTTTGCCATTCATAGTGCACCACTCAAATAGAACTTGTCTTCCTGTTGATTGCAACAGCAGCTAGATGAGATGAATCATACCAAAGAGACATCTAAATTTAGCTGCCTAAATATTGGACACCTCATCTGAACCAGTCATCTAGATTAGTCTCAAAATTAGTCATCAGAGATAAGCAGCTCAACAGGTCAGTCTGACCTGCATTAAGGTAGGTTTCTAGCAGGGACTGGGGGATAAGTCATCTCCGGAGACAGCTGTTTTTCTCTGATGATTCTCACTTAATTTAGTGACTTTCGACAGTAAGGTGAGAGAAGGTTCTATCCTTTGGTAAAGCATCTTTTAAACTTCAGTTATCAATATCCTTCCTTTTAATTGTGAAAAACTGTGTTTTTCTGAAGCATGAAACTGAGTTTGCCTTTTTTTATTAATTCCTCTTTTTTCTTAATATTTTTATTTTGATTGTGAATTAGAATAATTTCCAAGGGTAGGAGAAAAAGGGGAGAAATGTTCTATATTCTTTATTTAAACATTTTTTTCCAGTAATCAATACTTGAGCTAAAGCTATGTGTTTCAGTGTTCTCTCCTTTACAACATAGATCAAACAGTGTTGTGAACCCATACATCTTCCCTGTCAAACATTTAATTTGTTGTGCTGTTCATTTATAGCTTGAGACTAGAGAACTATTGGTTGACAAAAGAGGATGGATGGCTTTTTTATTGAGTCCTTACATAGCTGGCAGAAGATAGCAAATGGGGGAAGGAAATGTGCAATACTCCTTTCCAAACTTCTAATAAATTGTGGGTGGATCACAAGGGGTTTATGCTAACTTAAATAACTGTTGCATTGCATTTTCAAAGGATTGGGGGGGGGGGGGGTTGACGATCATTTGTCTCATTCACTGTGGTTAAACCGAGCATCAGAAAGCTTAAGAAAGAACTTTCCTATAGTGATATGCGGCAACTAATATTATGGGTACACAGCATGATCCATTTCTAAGGCATTTTTGGTTGTTGCTTCATCCCTCTGAACTTAAAATAATGTTAACATTGATACCAAACAAGAACTGTTTTATTTATACCAGTATACTGCTGAGCTTTTTTTCAAGTTAGTAGTTTATGGTAGTGGGAAAGTGGTTTCAGCTTGCTTCTCTAGCAGCTCCTAGCTGTGAGCTTGTTCATGCACAGGGCGGTCATGCTGTGGGCAGAGCTTCGAAGCCCAGATGCTGCTGCTGCTTTGCAAGTTCCCAGTTATGGGGCAGTGTGCATGCCCTGGCCTTCCCTCCTGTTAATCGCTCTTGCTCTGATCATCTTGAAGTACATGCAAATCTTACCACTGTATAAAAATACAGATGCTAATTGGTTTGATCTAATCATTCTCTGGTTTGAATCTTATTTTTGTCTTTTTGTTTGTTTTCTAGTATCAAATTGTAAGTTTCATCTCTAGCTTTGGAGACTTTTGACTCTGTTCCTCTGCTGCTTTTGCATCACAATATCCACCCCATCTTTCTCAATATATGTAATGATCTTGCTTCTGTTGAGTAATTTTACCCATGTATAATATTCATCCCAAGCATGCCCATCCTGAGCATCCCAGAAGCACAGATACCTCTCTTCCCCACAGATTTGTTTGCAAGGTCTCTTGCACTATCAACATTCAATGCATGCCCTTACTATGATTCCTAGTGGAAAAAATGGACTATTATTATGATTATTACTGGATTAGTAATCCAGGAGAATAATTTCTGAACTGTGAATGCATTGTCACTGATGCTGTCCCCTTAAGGGAATTTCACCCTTAACATACGTAAATTTAAAATACATAATTCTGTAATGATCTCTTGACTACAGGCTATTAGTGGTATAATCCATGCAAACTGAATTTCAAAGTGTTGTTTTCTAGTAACAGTAGAAAACTTGTATCCTCTTTCTCTGTCACTAGAGAGGGTCAAAACCTATTTATCATAATTAGAGATTGTGATTGGTTTCAAGTTATCCATCTTGATGGATTGGTTAGAATATAGATCTGTATTTTACATTTCTCTAACATTCCTGAGTTTCTCATGTTTCCCTTTTTCTTTGGTTAATCTTTCATTTAAGTGTGATAATTAAAGCTAATATTGTGGTTTACACACACATGCAAGCAATGTGTAAACAACTGAATAACTATTAGTAAAGAGCATTGCAGCCATTAGACTAACAAAGTGTTTCTACTAAGCAAAAGGAGAATGAGTGCATTATGTAATAATTCTCTCAAGAATTTTGAACAGTGTATAAGTGAAGCAAATGCAAGGAGAGGGGTATCTGAGCTTTTTAAAATGAAGTGAAGTTTCTGCTTGGCCACATCTTAATGAACAGAAGCAAGCTAAGCCATGTTGCTTATATCTACGTGGAATGAATGGCACTTCAATCAATAAACCCAACAGTGAAGAGTAAGTGGTTGTAAGTATATGGCTGCAAATGTCAAACATAGTGTTTAAAAATGCATTGATAAAACTGAGATTTTTGTATTAACAAATATTTTTAGGCAAAATATACTTGTATAGTAATTGGTACTGACCGTGAAAATAACATGCAGAATTAATACCATGATTGATTTTTGCAGTGAAAAACGCTTTCATACCACAACCTCATTATCTAGAAATCAACGTGGTAAAATCTTACAATAGGGCTCATAAACAGGACAGCAGAAGTCAAAATAATTACATTTACTGCTATTTCATTCAGAAAAATTCCTGTGTAGAATAGGTAGAACAAATGAAGAATAGCCATGGATCTGATATGCTGTAACAGAAACCCCCAGACTTACCTTTCACCTGCACATTTCCAACCTCTCAGGAAAAGCACCAGCCAGGCACTGCTGTTTGAAAGATTTAAAAAAATGTATCTTAAAGCTTCATAGGCAAAGGGCAGGGGCTATGCATCTCTTAGGAATTAACACTTAAAAATGTGTGTGCACCCTCACATGGAACACTTGTTACCTTGTCTTAAGCAGCTAGTTTGTGGAAGCTGTTGTTAACGTTTTCTAGCACAGACTTTGTCTTCCAGGCTTCTTGAAACCTTACTTATAAATACATTTGTATATACAATTCTCCAGTTTTTCATCAAGAGATAACGTTTGAATTTCCAGAGATTGTCTCAGAACTGATTGCTTAACCTTCTCCAGCATCAGCAAAGTGTACCCAACTACTCCCTGCATATTTTCCTCAACAAAGCAGCTTATGGAGCTTCTCTTATCCGATGGTAACTCTGACCCAGGCTAACAGCTTTTCAGTTTCCAGTGAAGCAGAGTTCGTGGTGTGGAGCCTGAGCAGCTTGTTCTGGGGCTGCACTTGTAGCAGACCCAGCCTGTGGTTCCCACTCACTCACTGCGGTGCTGGCTGAATGCTTCTACAAGGAGTTTGTTAGCTTAGCCAAAGGGAAAGCCAAGCAGCACTGGGGCAGACCAGAGCAATGTGTAGCACTATTAAGTTCTCATTCCTGCATGTCAACAGCTCTCGTACTGCTCTGTGATGGGCCAAACAGTTTGATTTGAAAATATGACCTATCTTGAGCAGGTGCAAACGTCATTATACACTTTGGTCTTCACCAGGCCTACATGGCTCATCCACAGGGCTATCGTCAGCACTCATTGACAGAGTATTGACGAGCATTCTCAGTAACTGGTATACCCCTCCAAAATATTCCTGTGGTTGTCTCTAAAGGGGCATGTTAACACATGCTAAGCTAGATGGTCTGCACTAGCTCCCTTTGAGGACCACGTGCACACTAAGTCATAGATAGGTATCAGGCAAACTTAAGCTGTTAGGGAGTGAAGGGTTACACCTTCACCCATAGGTACCTGCACCTACAAACACATCCTCAGAGGCCTGCACCATTCTGCGTTTTAAGAGACAGTGGGTTCAACATCTTCACAAGGAAATTTTAAACAAAAAGTATACTCCAGTTGCTTCATACAAGCATGTTTGCAAGTTGTTTTTCCATTCTTTTTAAAGAACTGAGTTGAACTTAAATATATGGTTGAGAAAAGATCCATTAGAATTAAACTGCATACACTGTAAGCTACTGTCAAACTTCAAATATTTCTGGTTTCCTCCCTCTTATTCCTTTTATTTTCTCAATAAATAATGCACTTGTTCAGTAAGTGAAATAGACTGCTTCAGTAGCCCATCATGTACTTCATTTTTGCTAAGCTTTTGTCTGTTTTAAATCCTCTCATTTTAGAGAGATGGAGGAAAAAAGTCTTCTCACTTTTTTTTTTCATTTAAACTTATTGCAAATTAGTTGAAAGGTTTTCTTTGTCCCTAGTGCATCTTAGGTTTGGTGTAATGGATACCACTGAGTCCTTGACACAGCATACATAGATAAAACATGGGGTGCCTATAGGATGTCTAGATACTCAACATTAGTTTCTGAAATTCCTGATATATCCTTCCCCGTATTGCCTCCATCTTCCCCCTCCATAACCTTTTACAGTTTTATATGCATTCTCATATATATATATATATATTTATTTTTTTTTTCACAAGATAATAAAAAACTACTCCTCTACTCTTTTAAATGTCAAAGATGTCCACTGGGGATAATGCGGGAAAAGGTTCTGTTTAAAATAGCCCCAGCAACATTGAGGCAAGTAATGTTTTGTTATGTTGCCTGGTGAGCTAACCCTAGAGCAAATCATGCAGGAAGATGAATATGTTTTGAAGGCCTTTGAGAACAATGATTATTCTTCAAATGTATCCTAACTACAGAAACATGCCTAAAAAATAAATGCTTTATTTACACAGAGAGAATTCATAAAGTGTTCATTATCTTTTAGAAAAGTTTCATTGCCTGTTTTATGTGTAAGCTAAAAAAACTACTTTTGTGTTTGCACCTGTCTAAATATTTCATAGGCTCTCCTGCTATATTCTTGATAGTTTGATTTCCAATCTCAGGTTGTCTGTCCTAGAGACAGATTTTCAGTGATGTTCAAGGATGTGCATGTTGCTTGCAGCACAGCTGCCTCCATGTGTAGGTGATGGACCAAGTCTGTGTCCATACGTCAAGTACTGCATCCACCATTTAAATGTCAGTGTGCCATTGCAATGGAGTCTCTAGCACGGAGATCAAAATAATATCCCTTCAAGACGTTTCATAGCTGAGCTCCAATCACACAAAGCAATAGACCTGTTACTACTATCTTACTTTCCTACCCAATATTCATTATGGATCAATATCCATTCTGATCTTTTTCCATAAGTCAACATATTTATCCTCCCTCCCCAAACAATACAAGAAATATTAAGAAAATAATAGTTTTTGAAGGTAAAAAGAATACTAGACTTAACTAAATATGTTTTAACTTGGTTTACATTTTAAAGCTTGGTTGAATACAAGTAGAATATGTGCTTTTTTGTTTGTGTTCCTAGTCTGAAAGAGTGAAACGGATTGTACTTTTCTCCATTACTGTCTTTTTGGTGCATCTTCACATAGGGATGTGTTTGCCTCTTGGGAAGTTGGCAGTGTAAGTGGTTGACAAACAAGCTAATAAATCTGAGGTTAATAGGGCTGTAGACAGCAAAGTACATAGGCGTAGGAAGGATCACCAGCCACTGAATGCTGCACATCTAGAAACTGTCAATACAGAGTATGAAAAATGCAAAGGACAAAGCAAAACTAGGAGAAGTTCCAGCTCATTTTTCTGCTTGCTGAAGCGATCTCTCACATCAGCATATCCTGGTCCTCTAGGGAAGAGATGTATTTAGGGCCTGATCTTTCTTCTATTCACACCACTAGAAAGTCTCCTTTTAACCTGAAGTGGACAGGATCAGATCATTAATGACTGTCTCCCCAAAAATCACACCAGAAAAATAACAATGCTTCAGGTTATACCAAAATCTGTATACCAAGTAGCTCTCTCTTGCCTATTTTTTTTTTTCAAATTCACTTTGAGGTATTTAAGGATGCATGTTAGATCTTTAAAGCTGATTATTCTAGTTCTCTTAATTAGTGGACCAAATGACTGATACAGCTGCTGTGCACTTGTGGTAGCAAGGACAATTTCCATCTGGGGAAAAAAATCTTTTGAAGAAATTTTCTGTGCACTAAATTAAATCCCTTGAAGTAGCTTGTGGCCAGAAATTTGAGCAAGTCAGCATGGTGCTCTTGAACTCGGTGGAGCCACACTGGTGTCTGTTGCCTGTGATGGCCGTTGAATAATGAAATGAAATGAAATACTCTTAGTCATTAACACAAGTATAAAGCAGGAAAGGGAGAAAAGATGTTACCATTCTACTAAAACTGGTCAAAGAAATGGGAATTGCCAAAGACTCGCATCTTTGATGCGCTTTTCATTTATCTAAAGCTGCCATAAAATTAGCTGACCAGAGACTTAAAGGTGTGCCCTACACATCCCCATACTGCTGAGGAGACCCTCCCCGCACCGGGAAGGCTGCCAGGCTGTTCTGCTGCTTCCTTTGAAGGCATGATGCCCTTAAGGCCCCACTCTCCCCTCTTCCTTCCCTGTGAGGGTACTTCTCAGATGCTTTTGATCATGGAAGGATGTTGCCACGGGGTTGTTGTTTCAAAGGGATCCAGGATGCCCCACGCCAGCTGGCCGGGGGTGACCACCTGCCTCAGGGCTCTTCCCCCTTGCTGTGGGCACTGCACCCTCTGATGGCATTGCGCCTCTTGCAGGCAGCTGCTCACAGCCTGGGAATGTTTTCCAGGGCACGGAGAAGCAGCAGGCAGTGGGAGATGAGGTTGCTGAAGGAGGAACGGGCTGGGAGCGGTGTCCTGGCACTCCCATGAGGCAGATCCTTGCTGCTGCGTCACCACGAAGCACATCTTCCGTGCCATGGTGTTTTAATATTGAATTAGTGCCATCAGTCAGGAGCATTATTATTTATTTATTTAGTTCCTAAATAGGTTTGAAGCTAAAGTGCTGGTTTTGGCAGTGATGGGACATAGCCTGCCTAAAGAGGGAAGGGAGAAGACAAACCTATTAAACACGTAGGACCATGGGTTCATACACAGAAGTCTTGTCCTTTGGAAGGGTGATCTGAAAGGAGGTCCCCATGGTACCAGGTAAGCACAGCACCTCCTTTAGTATTGCATAAATAATTCTCCTGGCTATAGACTGAGTTAATTGTGTGGTTAAGTGCTGGAGTGGGGGCACTGGAGTCTGACAGCAAATCACGACTTTTAATGTTATCTGGAATAATGCCATTACGGTTTGCCCTTACACAAAGCTGAGGTTCACTGATGGACATCATATTACCATCTAAAAGAGGTTTCCACTATAAACATAGGTTGCTCAAATTGAGATAGTGTTAAATTATTGCTCTGGCAGTGGGCAAAGTGAGCTTGCCGTAACAGAGATGGTTGTGCTTCTTTGTGCCCTAAAGATTCAAATTCTGTGACAAGATTTGTCCATGTCAATCTAATCTGGAACTTGAGATTTCCTTTCTCATAGCCACACTTTTCACTAAGTCCTTGCATGACAGGAAATAATTGTGCCCAAATTCAGAGAAGTACGTATTCACACACAAAATGCATATTCTGACACAAAAGGCCCTGTCTTTGATTTAGTGGGATATGAAACTGAATACTCTGGCCTCATTGGTATTCTGTAGTGGTTTTGTGTTGTTTTGTTTTTACCTGAACATTAAGTGTTTTAACAACATGGATATTGGGTATGGAAATGGTGCAATTTCTGATATTTTTTCAATACTAGTATACGAAGTATATATGTTATGGAGAAAGTACCAGTTGCTCTGGCATGCGAAAGAGAAGCTGCTGTAGTTGTCTTTTTATCTTTAAACTCTTTCAATAACCATCAAATATGGACTATTGTCAGAGGAGGGTTACTGTATTAATAAACCTTTGGTCTGTTGCAACGTGCTCCTTAGTTTTCCAGAACAACAAAAAAGTTGCACTTATACTACGCCCCAAAATTTACAAAGGCTTTTAATTTTCAATACTGCATTAATGTTGAAAGATATTTCTGATTTATTTAAAAAGCACGCCCTTTTATTTCACACTCATCTATTGCAATGAAGTCATGATGCTTGTGCCTATGACCCCAGAATCAGTTGTCAGAGAAATAAATGTGGCAACACAGATTCAATCCAGGGCTTCAGTGAAACATCGAGTGCAAAGAACATAGGAGAAGATAATTGCCTTTCGGAAATGGAAACATTTATTAGAAAAATCTATTTGTTTTTGTCAGCTCTATTTGAACAGAGTGTTTCAGTGTCAAAATCTCCACTTAATTGAAATACATATATATTTAAGTTTTGCAGTGATCCCGTGCTCCTGGGGCTTATCCAGATTCACTGATAGCAGCTGAGAGGTTCCTATCAATTTCAGTAGACTTTGTTTATGCCCGCTGTTAAAAATCCTCATTTTTGGCAACATTAAACTGAAAAGTACATATTGAAAGTAAGAGTTTGTCACGTAACTCACTCTCAAAGAACCCAGATCCAATATGTGCAGGATTCTGTGCTTTTGCTTTCTATCAACCTCCGTTAAATATAAAGGGAGTAAGGCTCATCCTAGAAGCACTTAGAACAAGAATGTAAACCACGAATGCTGAAGTATCAGAATTCTTCATTGCCCAGATATTTGAAAATCTGGCTTTCCTCAGAATTTTCTACCAAAGAAATAATATAAATCTAACAGTTATATGTGCAAATGGGAAAAATACATTCTGCAAGAGGATTTGCCTGAACTGTAAATTAAAATGTCTAAGGAGTATCATGCTTAAATTTTCAGCCTTACGTTTTGTGGGTTGTGATTTCATAAATTAGTTGTTTACCCCTTAGTTTTTGTTGTCTGAGTGTTCAGGTTGCCTATGCTCCCCCTCACCTATGGGGAGAATCCGGCAGCTCTGACCAGGAGTGGTGGTGAAGTGGTACATGGAATCGTGTGCTGGAGGTTGCTGTTGCCTATGGTAGAGCTTTAAGTGACCATGGGTAAAGTCCGGTGAAACGTGTGCTATCTTTAGCAAACAAGGAGTGTGATTGGAAGCCTTTTTCTCTGACCTACAGGAAAAGATGTGCTAATAAGCAGCAGTCAATGCATCAACCAGAATGGTTACATTTTCGCTGAAAGTTGGTTTGATGCTTAAAGGGGAGATGGATAATTAAGACTTCATCTTCCAAATTATTAAATATTGATTTGTAGACATTTAGCAGCAGGCATAAAGCTCTCCTGAGAACTGGCAGCAACTGTCTAAAAGATTATAAAAGATTTTAGTTCTCCATGTAGAATTTAGTTTTTTGTTTTGTTTTGTTTAAAATTTATGAAATGAGAGTAAAATAAATCAGGAGGTAGATTTGAGCCCTCAGAGTGTGTGAGTTCTGCTCCATGTGGCCGTTCAGAGTCAAAATGGATGTATGATTTTTTTTTAAGGTTTGTATTGGCTTTTGGTTTATTGAAGTGTCAGGGGGTTTATAAGCTCTTCAACTCCAATTTTGATTGTTTTATCCAACTACTGTCACTTCTTATCAGTACTAAAGGCAGAAATCAAAGCACGGGACCCATGGGAAGCGGCGTTTCAAATGTATACCACCACTCTTCTGTGTCACTGTTCTGAACTATGCACCCTCCGCTCCTGACAGCACACCCACAACAAGATAAGGAGGTGAGTTCATGCTTTGTTAATTCATTTGTGAATTAAACAAAGGGTTTTTTTTAACTAGAAATTTTTCTTTCCACCTGCCTAGTCAAAACTGCTGAAATACAAGAGACCATATAGGACAGCTTTGTTTAGGCAGCCAGTTTCTCTTCACCCTTCTGCTAATTTTAAGTTGGTAATCTACATGGTTGCATCTGTTCAAGGAGGTGAAAATAAATTATTCCAGCTTAACTGCATCTTGCAGGTGTTTCTCCCTGAGAGAAAGCAACCCAGATACATTAACTGGAATTGAAAACTTAGCCCTAAGCGTGGTACTTGGTGGTCTGAGCCAAGTCAACCAGACACTGAGCTGCTCAGCATGGGCCCACCCGCAGGACACAGCCGTGCAGAGGATTCCATGTGTGAGGTTACTTGAAAAGCTGTGCCTCTGTGCGAAGAAAATAACTCAAGTTAAAGGGAAAGGAAGAGTTAAGAAAAACTTTTTTTTCCTTTTCTTTTTTTTTCAGTTGTCTATGCATTAGAAACAAACATGAATTTTCACAGTCCATTTTATTTGGGTTAGCAAGTGTATTGAATTTAAGAGATGGCATTTTCTGTGCTTTATTCACAATAGTTTCACGTTGATCAAATCCATTTCAGAACGTTCCCCATTTTATGCAGACTCACTTTAAATAAGTGTAAGCAAAGTATGTTCATTTTACCATTGGCTCAGTTTATTAGGTTTTAAAAGTGCATTTCCACTACACCATCAAGAGCAGTAAGGGAAGAAAAGGAGTAGTGACGGAAAATCTGTTTGACAGAGTAAATTGTCTCTTTGCACATGTGTATATATAGGTGTGTGGATTTATATGGGTAAAGTAATGGCAATGTTACTGACGGAGCAGACACATTTTAGCATTATAATGACAAATCGTGAAAGATGACACACTTTAAAAAAAAAAAAAAAAGACGTATATTGGAGATGTGATTACTTCCTACCTTTAGCAAATGGAAAATTGACTGAGACAAGAGAAACCAGCAAGTTAGTGTCCAAACTGAAACACTAAGCTATGTCTACATGGTAAGTAAAAAGTAATAATTAAAAAAGAAGTCACAAATTTTAAAGGGGTAGAAAGAGAGGCAATACAATTAGAAGTCAATACTTTCATATTACTTTAAACACTGCAGTTGCAAAAAGCAGATATTTCATGACAAGATTTTGCAGTGGCATAAGCAGGAGAAAAAAACATTATGGTGAAGCAGGCAAATCTGTACATTTGCACATTTGTAAATAAGCATATATATTTATTTTTAAATAAGCATACAATATATTTTTGTTCTTAGGATTATATTAAATTCTTTACTTACTTTGACCATTTCAGCTGGGCTGTAGACCCAGGAGGGAAATATATTTCATGTTTTTTTATTTTGACAATTTTTATTGTTAAGTGTTGAGCGCGCACAAAAAAAATTCAGTGCACAAGTTTGGATATTTGAATCCTGAGGTCCTTTTATTCATCCTGTCATCTGTCATTGATGTAACTGACTTCCATGAAAGTGTTGACAGGATTTATCTAAGAGTTTGCTGGATGACACACTTTTTAAAATAAAATAAATAAAAGGGTCCATCATCTGGGGGATATGGGATTGGAAGTCAATGGGTGTTGATGGTGCTTAGTTTCACAAAGAGCTATTCAGGAACTCACCCAAACACCTCTTACAGATTTATCTCTTTTTATATATGACCATGTTCATATTCCCTTCAGGTTGGAGAACAAAATTTGTGGTGGTATTATTTTTTTCTTTTTTTTTCTTTCCCGTGGCCTGCCAGATAATCAAATATGTACATGCATTTTTTATTTATTTTTTTGACATTTCAGAAATACTAAATGTTGTATTCTGGTGATAATGCTTTCTGAAGAAGGAAGGAGATGGCCCATTTAATAATGTATACTTCATTTACAGTTTGGAGTGTTAGCCAACTACTTGTGATGATACTTCTTCCAGTCATAATACTGATATATGCAGAGTTCTAAGTACATTTTTAAATAGAACAACAACTGAATGATACATTCAAAATAATTCATGGAGAGGAAATAGAAGTATTTCAGCATGGGAGAATATTTATGCATTATTTAACAGCAATAATGTTTGAATTCATACATTATGCAAATGCTGTTATAATCAGGAAAATGAAAGAACTTGGACTGCTGCAACATCTTTAAATCTACTATTAGGTACTTATTTGTGCATATCATTTAATACTGCACAATGTTACAGTATGTCACTTCAAAAGAGAAGTTCTAAGAGACTAACAGGTTATAAAATAGTAAAGCTGATGAATTCCTGATTGCTACCTTGATGCTAATGTCTATAAATTTATCAGCAAACAAGAGTAAAGGCTTTAGTAGTAATTTACATAAACTCCTCTTCTGGAGACAAGTTACTGGGGTTTTACACACAGTTCACATTTTGCTTTGTGATCTTTATCTATACACACCCCCACACAACAGACCAGAACACATTGTGGGCTGACACAACCAAATTATATTTTCTTAATCTATCAGCAGCTACATTCCCGAACTACCAAAACCAGCAAGCCTGGCCATCTAAAACCAAAGCTGGTTTAGTCTCCTATTATCTTCAAGACTAAATATAAAAATATCAAGCCTCTAATTTGGTGAAAGGCGTTAAGAGACCTCCCTCTGGCTAGTTTGATCCATTTATATTTCTGCTTAATTAAATATAGAAAACTCCATATATATGTGTGTGCATTTGATTGCAGTATTCTTGTGCCACGTTTCCTTTATAGCATCTCTGCCATCCCAGTGAGGAGCCAGGAGTGGTGCAAGAAGGGCAGTGACCCATGAAGGCTGTGCTCTCTGTTCTGCCTTTTGCCACTCTGAGGCAAAACCCAGAGAGACCCACCAAAAAGGTGGGTTTGCTGTCCACCAGCACAGCCACTCTAGGGCTGTGTTTTTATGGGCTTGCTCTGGCCAGCATTCAAGATCTTTGGGTCTCTTAAGTCTGCACCCATGAAAAGTAAAAATGCATGGGATACAGGAAGAACAGAGTAAGCAAGTCTTTCTTATGGAGAATGCTGGAGCTGGTCATGAAAGTTATAATGATAAAACAAAACAACAACAACAAAATAGCCTGTAACTGTTTGGTCTGTTCTCTTTGGTCCCTACGGGAGTGAGAACTTGAGAAGTATGACAGCTGACTATCTTATGCTTTCCAGTTTCCCATCTTTCACAAATATATCCAGGAGAGAATGGGCTATGAATGATTTTGCCAAATTAGATGTAAATGTTGCATCTGATTGTTATTTATTTATTTATTTATTAAACCAAACTTTATGCATGCTTAATGTACTGGCAGGAAAGATAAATGACAAAGGAGCTTCCTAGTCAGCCACAGACTCTGCCAGGTGCCTTCTTACCTGGCCGAGGTTTAGGTCAGGATTTGGGAAAACAATACCGTCAGTAGTCCCAAGGGTGCAACATGATGAAAGAACAAGTAGGCTTTTCTCTTACAGTTCATGAATGAACAAAATTTCTTCCAAGTGACTTATATTACAAAACTCTTAATTTTTATTAATTAATATTTCTGTTAATGATAAAAATGAGAGCAAATAGAAATGAAGAACATCTGTACTGAAGGAGTAAACCATTTTCTTAACCCATTAAATGAAGGTGGCCTATCACTAGTCAAGGAGTAATTTACAGAAATGGACAGCAGAGGAAAATTTACACTCTGATTTCCATGTTGGGGAAAAAAAAAGCCATCAATCTGGCATGTCTCATAAACAATATATTCATGAAATAAATAGCTCAGGAATTCAGAACAGATCTCCTTGCAACTGGGTGGCATTTTGACACATTTTGGGTACTTACCAATTTGAATCCAGTCCACAGCCTGGAATTTTTACTGTGCTAGAGTCTTCCAGAAATGATTACTTTTTATGGCAGAGTGTATGCAATACTGTTTGCTCCTCTATCATAAAGATTGTGCCAGGGCTTCTGCTATAAAATCTCTGTTGCTAACAAGAAAACACAATTTAACCAATATATTGTGCTCCTGGCTAAGAACTGGCATGCAAAAATTCATCCTGGAAATTTTTATTTGAAGCACATGACACTAATTTCTCAGAGTGCAAAATAATGCATGAACTCCCTTTTGCTGAGCATTAACTAATTTTTATGGCATTGTAGTAATCAGTTGTCATAAAGCTTGTTTGGAAAATATCGGGACAGTAAGATGCAGCAGGCACCGAGGGTGCAACAACATGTATCCGCTCCAGTGCCAACTGGAGATCACCAGATGATAAGGAGGAGACAGGGCTGTAGAAACTGGACTCAATATGCAGTGCAATGGGAAATCAATTAACGTATTAACTTTGGAGTTGTTACACTAAAGCGTTTAATACAGACCTCCCTATTTTGCATAGCTTTGACAGTGATGAGTGGGTTCTGGCTATGCATGAAGAAATTGGAAGCTGGTTATCACCACAATCATGCAATGGGACTGTTGCACTGGCTGCTGTGTTGCTTGTGCGAGGCTGAGCCGAGGGGTAAGTTGGTCTCAGGTGGATTTCCGTGTCAACAGTACCTGAATGCATTGGGAAAGCGCAGCCTTATCTAAGACAATAAGTTCATATCAGTTCAGCCCTTTCTCCCTCTGTCTGGAGTGCTCCTTTTTGGACAAACAAATGGTACTTTGTTTTGTCGAAGCTGCCCAGAGTGTCTGTGTTTTCCCTCTGATTACAGCTCCTGAGATGAAATTTCAGAAAGTGCCAAATCCAGACAGGCTCTGTATGATTAACAAGGATGCCTGCCTCACCACAGAGATGTGCAGAAACTGCAGCAATCACTCAGCAGGGCTGCTTGGAGAGACCAAGAGTCAGTGGTATGGTTAACCCTGAGCTGTCACGCTGTACAGATCTCTTCTGCCTAATGCAACCCAGATGTTGTGGTGGTGCGGGCAAACTCCAGCTGGAGGAAGGGTGTGCTTTGCTACGAGAATGCAGTCCCTTTCTGTAGTAGTTGAGCTATTAAAATGGGAACATGACATTTTTATAGATTTACAAGAGGGTATACTAAATGATGACCAGAAATCCTACACAGCCAAAAAAGACAATGTAACTTGGTTTGGATTTTGTTCAATAGTTCAGTAGACTGGCTGCATGTGGAAAAGGATCTCCAGGTTGTCTGCTTCCCTCAGGTCATCCTGTTTCGGAAGAGGGCTATTCTTCTTCTTGCTCCTAATAATTTCTGATTACACTCAGGACATGCTTCAAAATCCACTGAAGTCAACAGAAAAATCCTCTGAGAGTACCAAAACCCCATTTGAGATCATCCAATGTCTGTCCCTGGTGTGCTGGGATAGGTCCAGAATACTTGCGTAAAATTAACTCCAATATTAAAATTGCCACTGACTTTAAAATGATTACCCCAGTCCACTATGTTCTGGTAATCCTTGCTTAAAGCACAGTTTTAACATGTGTTAAATTTTGTGCTCATAGCTTGCATATTCTGATACTGAATAAATACGCACATTTATGTACACTGGCGATATACTTCTCATATGATCATCTGACTTTGCTTCTCCTAGGAATATATAATGGATGCATCTTCTCTGCATCACAAGAAAAAGGCTATTTCAACCTAATAGAATATTTTAGTTTCAGATAGTCAAAATGCTGCATCTTCAACATAAGGTTGTCTGCAATTGTCAGTATGGCTTTCCTAAGTTTGCTGATTCCTTTGGGTTTTAATTAGGAACACTTCAGCTACATTCACCTAAAACGTGCAGATGTTGAGGCTCCCACCAACAGTATTATTAAGATGGCTTCTTAATTGATTTTTATTTGGGAGCAATTTGTTTCTCTTCCAGTTTATTGTGGCAAACACTGGCATTTGTCACTTCTTCCAGTAACTGAAGCTTTCTACTTTAATAAATGCACATATTAGACGGTATTTTCTTTCAGCTTGATAGGTGTGTAGTGTCAGGCAGAAGAAAGTCACAATGTTGTTAAATTTGCTGCTGAGCAAAGGATCAGAGTGTAAATGAAATCTTGAAAGCTGGGAAATGAGAATGTGCAAGTGTAAATAATGTATTAATTATTGACAGCTAAGGGACTGAAGAGTCCTATTTAGTAATGACATCTTCATTGTCACACTGCCTTGATACTATCTCAGGTATTTTTATTTTAATAAAAGGTTTTCCTCCCAAGACAGTAAGTATTTCAATTTACTGGTGTAACTTTATTGATATTTTTCATTTTCTTTGGCTTTTCTTTATCTTACTGTATTCTAGGTCCTTGGTTCAGGAGGGTATGGGGGAGAATGAATTCTCACTGGTAAGCGATATTACTACAGTACAAACTCTTTTTCTTATAATAAAAGATCACAATGCTGAGGTTCAAAAGGAGATTCCACCTTGTTGGTTGTTTATGGAAGTTAAGATATAGTTTAGGAAGAGACGTGTAATAGCTAAGGGCTTGGTGCTACCAACAGGCCTTTATAGCAATGACTAGTGCTTAACATACACTGGAAACTGAATTGCTTTCCTGCTGGCTTCCCCAGGTGAAACATCAGTTAGGTTAAGGGAAGATGTTTATCAGGTAAAAGGCTTTTAATACTTTGTACCTTCCAACCATTGCACAAGGTCTGGGAGCAGTAATCAATCCTTTATTATTTTAATGTTTTTTGTTACAAATGAGTGCATAAAAAATTCCATGATCCAAAAATGTCTCAGTTTAATAGCTGTTTGCATAAAGCTGCTAGATGTAAATAGCTAGGAGCTTGCAAACATCAGGATTTAAAATTAATTAATTTAAAAGATACCTCCTGAGCCTTGTTTACCAAACAAGCTAAGAACTTTTCTCCTTCTCCACAGGTTAAGCTACTAGGTCTTGTCTCTTCTGCTTCCCAAGCCCTCCAGCCTGCTCCACATTGGGACGTGTGATGCCCAGCATGTTGCAATGGCCTACACTGCAGCTCTACTCTCTGGCTGTGTTACCTCCAGACCACCCAGCAATCCCTGGCCCCTGCTTTAAAACCAGTGTCTTTTGTTTGTTTTTCTCTTCTTCCCACAGATACCAAACTTTTTCCCTTCTGTAGTTAGAACACACAGCAGTTTGGGGAGGCTTGCAAGGCCCACTCTGGATCTAAACAATGACTGTGACGCTATGTTCAGTGCAATGTGAGGAGCTCCTTTCACTCCTGTTTACTCGGGCAGGAGGCAAAGTCATGTAGGTTACCTTTGTATTTGGCAGATAGCTGGAGCCCTTTTGCAGGCAGCCCTGGGCTGGGGAACCCACTGTTCAATTCCCTGCAGGACAGAAGATGCTGCTGAAAGCTGGGGGTTAAAGGAAAAGAACTACTTCAGGTGCTCTCCAGCCTGGTGATGGTTATATTTTCTTTATCCTTTTGGAGTAGAGCAGGGTGACATCTTGCAGTCAAATCCTGTTTTCCCTGAAAAATGCCATTTCTGGTCTGTGGACTTGTTTAGCAAATTTCTGTCAGCTTTAGTGAATTGTTAGAGATGATAAATCCTGGTAGGCAGGGAGCTGGAAAAAGTTGAAACCATTCCATTTCACTGTTTTCAAAATGTGCTTTGATTGCATCAGAAAGACCTCCCATCTGAAGTTTTACTTCTTTGATCAACAAATATTGAAGTTTTTACATAAGCTAAAATTAGTGAAATGTTTCACCTGAAGGTAATCTTTACATTTTTCAGCTCCATAAAGCCCAATGTGGTTTCAGCCAGCAGTATGCTAAGTGGTGAGCAGAAAGTGCACAGAAATGCCCAGCGTTGTCAGCGCTTCCCTTGGCATTGTGCTCGTGGTTCTGCTGCTGCTTCTGCCTGCCGTGGTCTCTGTGGGGAAAAAGGCAAAGTCTTGTTACAGGTATGTTCCCAAACGTATAAGCCACTTCCAAGGTGTTATTTACAGGTGCTGATACCACTTGGGAAAATTGTGACTCCCTCTTTAGCTCTGTTGTTACTTACAGGTTATATCTCAAACATTAAAAAAAACACCGTATTTGATGCTTCTTCCTCTGCCCAAGAATATAACTTTATCAAAATGAAATTTCCTGCTCATGTGAGCCAATCACCATAGAAACTGTACTGTACACCTGTGATGTATGGGCATATGCCGTTACAACGTATGAACTAGCCTGAATGAGCCATGCCTCATCCCCCTGCCAAAGTGAGAAGTACATCTCCTGTGTATCCATGGCATCTATTTCTCTATGGTACATGTGTGGTCTGTATGTAAGATCATTTTATTCAGAATTACCACACTTACATTTAGTAAATAAACACAAATATGCTGCTAACATGAAGTTATACACTTGCAAATATTCAATATATTCTTGTCCTGAGGGAAGACTTTCTAATGCAAACGTTATACAAAAATAACAGCTCATGGTTACATTTGCTTCTATAAGAGTTTCCTAATGCAAAAAAATTCATAAAAGGCCTTAGTCTTGCAAATCTGTCAACCTGTTAATAGTACATCATTAAAAAGAGAATAAAGCAACTGCATGCTGAATTATTTAAATATTGTTTTAATAGTAAACTGGAAGTAATTATGCACCTTTGGCTATTCAATATTGCAAATAGCCTGTTGGTGTTCACTCCATAACTTCTAATGAAATTGAACTCACCAGTAAGAAACAAATGGCTGCATTTTAAAGAAACCAAAAATTAGTTCCTCAGGTCATTCATAAGGTAGATCATTACAGAGAAACATTTTCTTATGCAAAGGAGGAAAAAAAAGAAAAAAGAAAAGCTTATGAATGCAATGGAAATTGTGTTTTAAGCTTCCTGCATTTATTAGCTTATTTAAGAAGAGGCAAACTTCAAAGAAAAATTTCATTTGAAATATGTGCAGTATAAAAACCTACATAATTATGGGTATTACTCTCAGATGTACTATATATGACTAAACATACCGGTTACTGCCTGTTCCCATGCTCCGACGTGTGCGTTTTAGTCTTTGCTCTCAGATCTACCCTCTTTTCCCTTCTTAACTCAGCCTTGTCCGTTACAGAATGCAGGGAATGCAAAAAGCCAAAGGTAAGAAATATGACAGAAGATACCTGCATATTTTCCAAAGTTGATTGCAGCAGGTTGCCTGAATTTTTAGTAGTGCTCCTTGATAGTGTGCTTGCGCCTTTTATTATTATTATTACTATTACTATTATTATTATCTTCATTTTTATGCCAGTGAATCTGGGGCTTCTGCTCTCTCAGCAAAATTTCTTGTCCTTGTTCAGTGAACAGGGTAGACAATATTGTTCTTAATGGGGAAGAGAAGTCAGGGCCTAGTGACTCATCCTCATGCAGGCTGCAGTCATTGAGGCAGTTTGATTACAGCTGGGAACTGGATGAAAAGAGAATGCAACTGATTTTTTTTCCCTTTTTTTTTCTTACCAGCAATTTAAGGACAGGAGACAACTATCTCCTTTTGTTGTTGTTTTTTATAACTATTTTTTTATTTTTTCTGAAGTGTAACTGTTTTCACTTTTTCTACTAGGAAATATCTGTCTTTTATAAGCTGCTAATACTCTTCTTTAGGCAGAACACGGTGCTTGGAGCTTATGGAGGCTGATTTCAGGGAAACTAGCAGCATTATTGATTTTCATTGGGCTTATTAGGATCAGTGTAACATGCACTTTTGCTATAGTAGATTGTATTTGGCTTTCATCATGAAATCTCATTACACTAAAAAGAAATGGAAACAAGTTATGCAAGTAAAAGATTTTGCAGTGTACTATAATGAAATTACTTTGCATCTGTGAAAACACACTTTGGATGTAGCTTGTACAAACCCTGTATGCTGCTGGTCAGACTCTGCTCCCATTTGCTTTTGAAAATTAAGAATAAATTCTCCAGTGTTAGAGAAATTATTTCAGATTCATCCTAATGTAAATGAACGTATGGCTTGGCCCTTGAAGTACTCGTGCTATCTGAACCCTGATGGTGAATCAGTGATTTCCTAGGAAAGAGAAGTCCCACTTGTTTGCTTGCAGCTGGGCTGGAATATACAATAACCTTAGAAGGGTGTGTGAATTGCATGTGCTGACGGACACTCTTCTTCCCCAGGCCAGGATGATCAATGAACAATAAGCTTGTTTTCATCTCTTTTTTATTGTGGAGCACTAGCTACTTGTGATTTGCCTGTTGCCATTGGCAGAGGAAGATGAGCTTCAAAGCACAGCATCGAAGGCACAGATCCTCCCCCTAAAGCTCAGAGGATATCCAGTTGCCAGCCCAGCCCTGTTCTCTACCAAAACTCACATGTCCCAACTCTGACTCTTCTCCAGTATTTCTGTACTGCAGGTGGGTCTGGGCCTTTCTCATATTCTGCTAGCAGGGTGGAGGTAAAGTCATGTGTATGATTTCCAGCCCTGGAGTGCCTGACACAGAGGGCTGGGGCTGGGGAGGCAGCGATGCCGTCCTCCTGCATTGGGTGGCAGCAAGCCTGCAGGACACCTCTGTGGGCCAGACCTTCTCTCATGGTGTGCTGAGCGAAATCACGGGGCTGAGGGGAAGGGGATTTTGTTTGTTGCCTCTTTTTTTTTTTTTTATTTTTTCTTTCTAAGAACTTTAAATTGGTGATGTGGAAAACATTTCACCGAAATCTATACTTACTCTGTAAGAATGAATCAAGATTCTTGAGCTATCAGGGAAAAAATACATTGTCCTTTGGTATGTTTTGCTGGTATATCTTAGAATTACATTTCCTAATGGCCAGGATAATTTTATTTCTGTAGCTGTTCTACATTTGGTGAAAGCCATATTCTTTAGAGAAGGCAAACAGAAAATTAATTTTGAAGAAATCTAAGAAGTGATTTTCAAGCTGCTTCTTCTAATATCTCAAAGTATTTCAGATCATAGAGAACAGTCTATGTAAGGTACCAAAACCAGCAGAAAGCACTCAGCTAAAAACAAATATGCAGAATAGATGTCAAGAAGCACAAATTCAAGATACAAATCTGAAACTGCAAAGTTACCCAGGGGATCTAAATTTAGTGTCAGCTACAAGCTATGATTTTATGTCACCCCATAGTCATTGCTTGGGCAGTCTGGAGTCCTTCCCTGTTGGTTCAATGCTACTGTGATCTTCTATTTGGAATTACGTACTTTTTTTTTTTTTTTTTTTAATGGAGAAACTTTAATACCCTGAATTGGACTGATCATGTCCTATGCTGGAAAGCTCTTTTTCAGAATTTTTCAAACTCAAACAGCAAAATCCTGAAGAGGGAGATCCCTTGAATATACATGTGATTGTCTTATTTGTGGAAAGGGCTCTCAACCTGCTGACCACACAACTTTATGGAAAAGAGGTCTCCTATGTTGCTGACAATTAGTACACTTTTCACTTGTAAAATGACACTTTCAGCTAATTCTACAGAACAGTAATCAAAAGCATGTAATTCAGCTGACTGAAGTTCCCTGTTGGGCTCTGCTGACCAAATGAATACACTTAGTAAGAAATTTCAAGTAGAGACTTTCCTGCAAATACTCATAGTCATAGATTTCAATTAAAAATTATGAGAACTGCACATCAAATGAGAAGAGGTCTTGTTCCCTGGTGCAGCTCAGTGAGACCTATTGCTGATGTGCAGCAGGAGAGGTTTTATGCTGTAAATGCAGGTAAGCACTTCATTCAGATTTCGGCTTTAGAGTCAAATTAATTGAGTGATAAAAGCACTTTCTTTTTGACCTCCTACCAAAAAAGCCCCCTAAAATAAGTTAGCTCACTAAGGCAATGGTAACAGGTGCTATTGGTTGTTATTGGGATTCTGTTTGTTTAATATTAATCTAAAATAATTTAAACACAATCTTAATAGCCTTATTTTATGTCTCTTATCTTGATTTTAAAAATTGGAGCATTCCCCTCAGTGCAGTTAATAGGGTCAGTCTGTGAGCCTGTGCTGGTTACCATGCCTTCAGTCATGTGGAATCCAAACAGCCATTATAATTTGTTTCTAAACAGATCAAGAGCTATTTACCATCTCAATGTTTTGTGCACAGCTGGGTGTCTGGCAAACATCCAATATCCATTAACATTTAAAAATTAGTCCCATAATGCATCTTTTCCGTGGCTTGAGGAGTATACACACTGACACATGTTGGGAACCAATTATATTTGCACCACCATTAGTCTGGCTGCATTCAACTTCCCAGTAAATGAGGGCTAATTTAGTTTCCAGAATGGTGTATCTTAAATTCATGCAATGACCTTAGAGAAAGCAGAGTATCTGAAGATTTAAAGAGGAAGGAAATGTTCAGAAAGAATAATGCTTCCTTTTTTTTTCTGCTGAAAACATGAGAGTACATTATTATATGTTCCCAGCATCCATGCCTGTCCCTGACAACCAGATTCCTTTAATTCAATACTTCTAAAATTCATGAGCAGAATTTATTTGGGAAGAAATCAGACTAATAGAGTAAACTAGTGATCCCTTCTTGCTCAGATCAAACGTGCTAATAGACCTTTTTACAAAAGCGATTTAAGACCTGCCTGTAGCAGGTCTAACTCTTTGGGTTGCCAACTGGTTTAAGTATTCTATTTTCCTACCAGCAGGAAAATAAGAAATACAGACTTCACAGTAAGCGATGTCTACACTGCTTGTGCAATGTATTATAACAATGCCGTGCAAGTGAAATGACCTTCAAAATTGGCAGTTTGGCAAAAGAGGTTTAATGAAAACAGAGAAATACAAAAATACTGCCTGAGAAATATAGTTTGCCAAACCTCTGCTGCCATGAGAAATTCCTTCAATAATATCAGAGGTGAAGCAGAGTGTCTATATTGGCTGATGAGTAAGCGGGAGGAAGGGTTTTTAACACCTTTCCTTGTAGTGTGCCAGTGCATCTCTGGGTAATCAGGTTCTAGACGGATTGGCGGCAGCTGCTGCTGCTGATGACTCTGCTGCAATGTACTGTACACAGCTTATCTCAGCTCGCTTCGTCTGTGTCATGCTGCTTAATAAAACCAAATTGCTCCTACAAACAGAACACAGTTCTGCAGCCTTTTAGAATGCAGAGATGCTTTAAAAACCCCATTTTTCTTTAATATTCCTCAGAAGCAGTTAGAAACTCAGGAAGACAGGAATTCTCTAAATGGGCATAAGGCAATCTGGTAAAGCAAGCCTGAGTGACGAGTCTGCTTCCTGCTACAGCAGTGAGGACCTGCAGTAACTCTGTCCTGTCAGCACAGTGGTTTGAATGCAGTAGAGTAGGTAAAGGAGTCTGGTGTGAGGCTGCAGGTTGATAAGCAAGTTTATTACAGTTTAATATATAAAAATATTTATTTGCATATCTTTAACATGCAGTATTTGATATGTATAAACAAGTTCTCCTGTTATGTCCGTACAGTTCAGAGCTGGCCTTTGTCAGGTATTATTGCATCAGCATTCTTTTTTTTTTTTTTTTTTTGTTTGTGTAGCTTTTTCGTGTAATGGTTTATTCCTTGAGGCTGTTCTCTTGCAGGAGTTCATTGTACAGTCAGTATTTACAGATGCTCTTTATACTGCATTTGACTCAAAATACATGGCTTTTTATTTTAGTGGTTTCAGTGGAACCCATGCTTGTAGTCCCTAACAATAATATATTTTCATGCATCATTGGCAATACAAGGCTTCATTTAGACTATTGATTAACATTCTTATTTTATTAGGGCTTGTTAGTGTTTCATACCTTTTTATTGTTTGGTGATTTCAAGAATTGACCTTTGCAGATTTACAATATATAAGCAATTAGCCAGTAATGGATTAAATTAATAAAGAAGATTCCTATCAAATTTTGGGGCTTCATAGATCTATCATATTATGGCACTGTCCATTTTTTTTTATTTATAACATGTGTAACTGCTTTACTAGCTGAAGCCCACATATGATAAATCCTACTGAAGACTCTTGAGGTGCACTCAGGAAGATGATGCCACACTGCATGTTTACAGTTTGCTGTGCAAGTGGGTAGGGATGAGAACTGTCAGAAAGGTTGCAATGTTTTCTTTTTCTGTCCTGACAGTCTCTTTTGTTCTTCATTTATGGATTTAACAAAACAAAACTTGAGCTAATTTTAATTTTTAATTAAAGTCATTTATGATGTATTTGGCATGAAGAAGAATAAAAGAAAATACAGAGAATCTTGAAAGAAAAATGCATTTCTTCAGCTTAATTATTTAGTTTCCAACTAAGAAACAGCTCTGCAGAGGTTGATTATCCTTCAGAGATATCTTAGAAGAAGTGAACAATTAGCTTGATTTTCTGTTGAATATGTAGCTTGTGACTCAGTATGTGATCTATTAAAAAGATGATAATTCCTCTTAAACTATGTGCTAATACACATGGAGTCTGTTACCAAAGGTAAGAGCCAGTGGAGTAATCCCATCTATCACCACGAGACACAGCTTTTCTGTCTTGCTGCACAATCAATGAGAATTTTAGGTCTTCTAAAGAGTGTATTGCTTATACATAGATGTAAGAGGAAGGTGAAGCTTTCCTGTTAAAATGTAAACTGGAATACTGCATACACTTCGGTGGCTTGAGAGATGACACATGCAACTGAACATGTGAGAAGCTGTGGAGAGAGGCAGGAAAGGGCACGGCTTGCTGTTAGCATCATCCTTCCAGAGGCAGGTCTGGCTGTCACAGGAACATTGCTGGGGCTATTGCATGGAGACACAGCACCAGAGTCCTGGCATGGCCTTCACTGGGCACACTGATTACAAGAAAAGCAGGGACTGGAAGGGGGATTCAAAAGAGTTGTCTGGTATCTTCTAAATACCACCACTGGTGTAAACATGGCCTGAAGTACGCTACCCCTGCTTCCAGCTTGCTGCCATCACTGGCTTGGGAATACCCAGGCCACAGACTTTTTTTTGTACATCTACTGACCTCCTGTTTCATGCCTGGATGGAACACAGACATTCAAAAGATGTCTAAGTTTCATACAGGAAAAACAAAACAGTTTTTCATTTGTTTGGATGTACTGTGTGTTTTTTTTAAACTACAGGAAGAAACTGGGGTGTTTGAACTTAAAAAACGAGCTTTATGTAAGTGATTTGCAGGAGGACAAAGTTTGCAAAAGTACTGCCAAAATTCCTGCATATATCAGTGCCACTTTGAGCACCTCAGCCTGTCAAACTATGCTCCTCCAAATACATATGGAGCTAATGATTGCCTATGATGGGCCTAAATTAGGAGGCACCTGTATTTTTGACATTAAAGCTCCCATGGAATCTGAAATCTTGCTTCTGGTCATGTGTAGAAGTGCCTCAGTCCTGTCAGGACTGAGCAGTGTGGTACCGAACTTGTGCCTTTATCTGCAACGCAAACCCAGTGTTTTAATATTCCATGACAGTAAAATCTGGAACTCATCACTTCAAGGCCAGTCTGCTCTAAATCCTTTCTAAATCTTCCCAGCACACCAGTGTAAGTGAGGAGAAAACCTGAGCTGTGCTTTCTTTCCCAGAATTGTGGCACGATTGGAATTGAATTCTAGGCCTCATTAAAGAGCACAGGTTGCCCCCAGTCCTGTTCACTGTTGTGGCTGCTGCTGGTGAAGGCATGGGCCTAGCACAGCAGTATGTCTGCCTTTGCCCTGGTCCTGCAGTGCTGGAGGTGGCCTTGTGGGAGCTCTGCCTGGGTGTATGGGCCCGGCCAGGCCAAGGTTGGCTCCTGAGGAACCACCAACCTCCTCCTCCATGGCTTTTCCTGGCACAGAGGGGCCTTTGTGAACAGTAGCATGCAGGGGCAAGGTGTGCCAGCGAGCTGGTGGCTTCTGTGTGATCAGGGAGCATTCTCACCCAACTTTCCTTACTTAGTATTTTATTTATAATTCTGTTGGTTATTTGGTTTTTAAATTACATTAGCCACCCTGTGGCTCTGCTGACATCAGGAAGCTGCCATGCTCTGGTCACGCTGCGTGCTGCCACTGTGGGCTCCATGCATGCAGCAGCGTGAGTAATGGTGGCATGAGAGCCCTGCTGCTGCATTGAGCCAGGCCGGCAGGGCATGTGCCCACAGCCTCCCTTTGGTGTGTCTGCCCCAGCGGGGGACAAAGCTGAAGACGCTGTCCATTTCATTGCTTCTCTGGGGGCTGCTCTGGTGTATCTGATGGTGAGACTCCAAGGCCTCTATTGCACAGTTCTGTAATCACCAGAGGAGATGACCCCTGCGTAAAATGTAAGCATAGGCCCCTTCGCCAGCAGTGTCACGCTTCCTGCAGTCAAGGTCATGCTTCATGGTTTGCTTCTGGATTTTGCCTTGCAGAAGTCATTAGGAGATAAAAGGCACGTAGACTGCGTTTCATGTGACTGTGGGCTTGTAAAAGGTGATTTTTTTTCTTTCTGGTTCCTCTCAAATGATTCCCTCAGTTTACTCAGGATATACAAACTAAAACACTGGCACTGTTGTGGAAGCTATTTTGGTGTTGCTTCTTTTGCTTTGATTTTCTAAAGGAAGCCAGAGATGAGGATGGAGTTCGGAGACATTCTCTGAACTAGGATGAAGCACACCTCACAAAATGGGGCACGTCTCCTGAAGGGTGGTGTGATTACTGATTATAACCTGACTTCTTTTCTTTTCAGACCGGCTGTGCCCACTGCTAGAGAAGTGCTTCATCCCAACTCCTCCCAGCTGAGATATCCAGAAACTGGCACACCAGAAAATGGACAGATTTGCCCTGAGCATGATTTTTCTCATTTTGGCTCAGCTCCATTAACGGATTAAGCCATGGTTTGTTAAGCAGTGGCTCCTGTGGAAGTTACGGTACATTTTTGAGAACTGCTGCTTTAGACAGCAGCACAGCGTGATGCACACAGAGCTGTCAGCTGCATTCACCGTGAGGTCTGGCCTGAGCTGGCATCACAGGGCGCCTGTGCTGGCCAGTGCTTATTTGTTTTACAACTACTTGCTGTAAAACTGAAATTATTGCTTGGGAGAGGCTCAGTTTCTTTTTTATTATTATTTTTTCATTTGTTGCGCTTGTTCCAGAGTAGCATTGCCCATGATAAAACAGTGCTTGGTTTAGCTTCTGTAACTTGTTGTGGAGGGAAAAGTTTTCACAAGCACTAAAGATCTTCTGAGTCACCCTGAGGTGAACCCTATATTCCTGTGACTTGGAAAGCCCCCTCTGAAACACAGTGTGGTTAGATCACTGTCTCATGTGATGCTGGAGACTGTGCTTTTATGTTTCAGCTTTGTCCAAATTGGAATTTAAGGATAGGCTCTTGCAGTGTGTGTGAGCTGAGGGCAGGCAGCTGGAGCTGCAAGACCAACAAGGAGCATCTCTGCCCCATCTCTGCAATGACTGCTAACACCCACCTGGGGGACTGGCTTCAATGGCACTGAAGTCATACAGCTCCTTTTTTGCTTTTCTCTTACTCAATCTAGGCTACATGGGCTTTAGGCATAAGGGAAAATTTAGGAGTGGTATTCTCAGGATCAGAAAAGATGTGATTTTTCCATATCTTAATCTCAGCTACAACTAGTCAGTAGTTTTCTAGTGAAAACTGAAACTTTTTGATGGAAGAAAAGAGTTGCAGAGCAGAGGTGGGATCTGCTTTAGCAGGGGGTCTGGTGGGGAGCTGAGGGCTGGGCATGGGGCTGGGGACCACGGGGGCTCATGCAACAGCACTCAGAGCACTGCAGTCATGGCAGTGAGTGAGGGGGCTGTGCTAAAGGTTGGAAGCTCACACAGTGCATTCCTTTTGTAAGTCTTGCTTCTGCATCTTGAGGAATTAAATTAGCATGTAAGCCATTGCTATGTGTTTGTGCCGAAACTCTACAGTGGAAATGTTCTGACCTGGGAGAGCTCAAGTACTCATTTTTCTTAAAAGCTTTTGTGAGAGATATAAAACTGTAGCTTATTTCTTGTTGTATATCTAAGAGGTTTTACAAGAGAGTTAAAAATGAAGAACAAGAGAATTTAAAGAAATAGGACCTCCATTCTGACTGATTAAAGATAGGATACAGCTGCATTTTCACTTCTTCAATTTTTCTGACATTTAGAATAGCAGAGTGAAAAAAAAAAAATGCAAGGATCTTTTCAATCCATTGAAAAATATCTTTCTGATGTCTTACCAGGGTAGTGAAAAATGTTCCAAGACAGTATAGACATATACAAACGTGTATATATATATGTATGTCTTTATTAGAGGCAATTCTGAAGAAAACAATATGAATACAGAACAATGGCACAAATCCATTAAAGAATGCAAGTGCCAAGAGGCTGCTTTTGTGTTGAATAAAAGTTCATGAAACCTAAGGTTGCTTCCAAATAGAGAACTAACCTGGGAGTTTGGATTTAACACTGACTGGACCTGTCACATTTCCCATTAATGAGCCTTAGCTCTGAAGAAAAGGAGGGAAGGAAAATGGTCGGTGTGATAAGCTGTACAAAGCAGTAATTGGATCAAGCTGAGACATTGGTGGCCTTTAAGAGCAGCAGAAGTGACTAGTTAGGGGGTTGGCATATGGAAATTTCTTTTCTCTATTCAATTTTCTCAATACAGTTTTTATCTTCAAATTAGGATAGGCAGAATAATCAGTTTGTGGACTCTGGGAACGTTACACATTTTACTTCTCAACATGGTAGGACATAAGTGGTTACACCTTTGCCGAAAGGAAGACCCTTCCATGTTGAGAAAATTTATCACAGAACTTTGGGAACCATCTTCTGTGTGGCTCAGTGGCTGTAAGAAATCTTGGAGGATTTGAATTTTGGAGCAAAATGCCTACAGGAGGAGTTAGGTGAGGGCCATACAGGTTTAATCTTGGTAAGTCCAGAACCATTGGGTGGATCTAGACCTCAGTGCAATACATGAAGCAGAAAGATTCTCTGTGGATGTATTCCAGCTCTTATGATGAGTTTACCGAGAGTATCTCTAGGTATAGTAGAAGCTCATATCAGTGTGAATCCAAATTTAAATAATGATTAATCTTTTTGATGTGACTTTTGATGTAACCCCACATAATGCTTCATTTCAATGTAACTGGATTTCTGGAATAAACTTTGTGTGTTAAAACAGGATAAACTTCCTTTATAAACATGAATATGTGGGGTAGGCATTCCAGGTTGGCCAAGACAGTGCGGTTCTGTCCTTGCTTAACTGCAGGCATCAGTGTGCTCTCCTAGCAGTGCAGATCAGGTACAAGTCAGTTAACATATGGAGGATCAACATCCTGTCCTGTCCTGTTCATTTAATCTTGTAGAGAAAATGACCTTCATTAAAGGTTTGAACTTGACATTTACTTTTCCACTCACAAGGTACTTCTAAAGCTGTATCCTGACTCTTGGCCCTACCTTTTGTAGCTCAGCATCCAAAGGGCTACAGGCTGGCCACGCGGGGTAGCCTACCTCATTAACACTATGTCCTACAGGTTTTACATTCTCAGAGATTGAATTTTCATTTGGGAGAGAACAGAAGTATCATATTTTGGACCAGAAAATTAACAGTTTACTAGTCATTCACTACTACACTAGTTTTTAGTAATAAAATTGGTTTTATATTTGTTTAGTGTGTCTATGATATTGTAGAAGGAAATGTGTGATTGGTCACACTGTACCTATTCAGAGAATAAATCACAAGCAGATTGTCACACAATACTTGGAGTTCACATTAAGAAATAGTAAGAAAGACCTCACCAACTTTTCCCTAAGTCTGTGGCAAAATGAGTGAAGTCAGCTCTGTTGGAAGTCCTCCTGAATATCCGTCAGGGCTCACTGTATCATGTGCTGTTTCTTACTGCTAGTTTTATAGATTGAAAAGGTTGCTCCTGGATGTTTTGGTCCTCCCTGCTGTAAGCACTTTAAACAAACACACAACAGAAAAAATTCTCAAAGTACTGACAGTGACATTCCTTTTTTTTTTTTTAATTCACGAACTAAATAGTGTTTTCCAATGGATAAAAATGATTGACATTTCTAAAGTTGCCAACAACAACATTCTTGAATACCCAAATACTTTATAATAATTAAACAGTTTCTTCAGGGATCAAAGTGGTGCTATTACTGCAGCTCAGTTTCCTAAGGAAAGTAGAGCTATATCCTCATGCTATGGATTTAATTCACCTCTTACCCTCTTTTTGAACCTTTCAACTGTACCACACACCTTCAAGTCAACTTGACAGCATAAATACTTCAAAGACAGCAAGCTGCCCCCCATTCTGTGGCAATCTGTAGTGTCATCACGTAGGGACAGGGGGTTTGGCATTGTCCCTGAGGCAGCAGAGGCTGCAGGAGGGATCCCATTCCCAATGAAGGTAGTTAAATAAATAACATAGCCCTCTGTTTATGTCTCAGTTTATTATACAGAATTATTATTTAGGACATATTGGCACAAAACAAGATGACTGAGAGAATGGTTGTGATGTTAGCTATACTCATGTGTGCCTTCCTTGCCTAGATGTGGTCTAAATAAAACAAGCAAGCTCTTCTTCTGTGCGAAATTTGTTATACATACATGCATACATGTTTGCGGGGAAGGAAAAGGTGGGTGCAAATCTCCACGCTATATTACACTGGTATAGTATTACTTCTGTATTTTATCAAACATTATTTTCAAAGGATTTTTTGCTAACTAGGGCAACACCAACAACTCATAAATCTTTTTTTGTTTGTTTGACCAGTGTGGAACCATGCAGCCCATACCTTCCCTGGCAGCACCAGACCCAAGCACCAGTCCCCAGCCCTAACACTCAGTGCACTGCACGGCCACGTGGCACGCTGCCCCTCACATACCGTGTGCTGCTCCTGCCTCTCTGCTTCTTCAGAAGTGTCTCTTCTATGTAGGCAGCAACAGCGTGCCATCTGTTGGGGACATTAGCATACCCAAGCTGTATCCCTGCAATGCTACTAGACAGTATAAGGAATGTATTACCGGGATGTGGCGACTTCTATTTGCATTTCACACATTTAGCTTTGCTTCACACATTTCTCCCTCTCAGACATGATAAAGGGAGGAAGCGCTCTATTTCTTGTCAGGGTGGATGGATGGCACCCCTAGAAGAATATGCATTTGAAGCAATATGTTCTGCATCACTGACGTAAGCTAAGATGCTGTTAGGGCCCAGGCAGGTTTGTTTTCCCATTCAGAGCTAGTGAGCAGGGCACTCAGGGACTCAGTGTCCTTGAATTTAAAGAAGATTGAAACATCGCTTTGTTTAGACTGAAGGCAACAAAGATGGGAGCAGAATGATGCTGGGGCAGACAGTAAACACTTGATTGCAAGCGTGGCATGAGCTTGCCCTACGTATTGAATCTCACCATGGTGTTTATTATTCACCCCATTCGTATTCTCTGACTCTGCTGTCTGCCCCAGGTTTGTTCCAGTACCTTATACCACATTTTTCCTTCAGGCCTGCAGTGCTGATTGCTCAGCTTGATGGAAGAATAATCCATGCCCAAGCATTTATGAATGAAGGATTCCAGGATAGTGATGTATACAAGATCATTTCTTTCTGCATGTATTTTGTCTTTTTAAGATTGAAAATTGTCCTCATGGGATTCACTTGGTAGTCTCTAAACCCATCAGTTCATACCCTCTGGCAGGGCTCCAGCATTCAGGGTGCAGAAATGTTTCAGAATTTCTCAAAGCAAAATTTTACACCTAGCAAGCACTGTCCCCTTCCCTACCCCACCCCTGGGCAAATCCATCACTCCTGCTGCTTGCCCGCTCCTCCTGGGGGTGCTTCCAGGTGGTCAACACTTGTCCCAACCTTGTCTGCGGCCTGCCAGGGCCATGTCTTCTATTTCTGTTCTCTGCTTGTGTTGGAATGGCAGATAAGCAGGAATTAAATGAAGGGGCAACACCTACACAGAAAGTTGTAGTAGATCTCAATGTAATTCCTTTAAATATCAAGATTTTTCAAATCTGGCAGTGGAGACCAAGAAACTTGTAAAATCATAGTTAAAGCTAGGTTGGGAAGAGAAAAATGCTTCTTTTTTCTAAATGATATTTGACAGGAATAACCAATTTTAAAATACACTGGAGTTCTCTTAGTTCCTTGCTGAAGCTGAAGGAAAGAAATGGAGACAAATTCAATACAGTGCATTTTTTTTCAATAGAGAACACAATTTCTTGACATATTCACTGTGCTTGTTGAATGCTTTGCTCCTGCAAAAAGTCTCTAGAACTACAAAGTATAACTGTTTACAGATGATTGAAGAGACTTCTGAAGGTGGTCTTCTGTACATTGGATGGATGATTAGAATGGCAAACAATGATGACTTATTCAGCCTTTTGCCTTTTACATACAAACCAAAACATTTTTTTGTCTATTTATTAAATACCTTATAGTTGAACTCCAAGGTATCTTATAGGTATATCCTTGAGACTGATCATCCTTTAGAATGGCATCTTATAAATGTATAAATTAATATATGCTACTGTTTGATGAATACAAATGCATGAAATGCAAAGTGTAAAGAGTATAAAATATGTGTGGTACAAACCATGCTTTGATGTCTCCAGTCTTTGAAAACAACATCTGTCAAAGCATCTTTACATTTCAATCGTCAAGTTCTGTGGGACGGGTTTGCGTGGTAAACCATCAGCCCAATGTAATTCCTGCAAATATTTCCCTGCTAATAACTGCCACAATCCCTCTTGCCATTTGGCTGCAGGATTCTGAAAAAAGTTTAAAAATAGCTCAGTATATAATCTAAACCATCAACTGCTCTAAATCTTCGTTTCATATTTATTTCAGGGACTTAAAACACCACAGTGTTTGCATTTGCCTGGAGAAACTTCAAGATGCTGTCATGCTCCTGCTAGTGAATTAAAGGTGGAGTGGCTTCAGGCAATGGATAGGTGGGATTTGGCCCGCGGATCTGCCCTCTGGCCATGCCTGCACTCCGGACATACCTTGCTTATGGCTGCTTAGAGGTGTTCAGGTCTGCATCAAACAGCGAGAGGATAAACAGGCTGGAGGTATGCGGTGGTGTATGAATGCCAGTATCATGTTCTTCCCTGTAGTGTCCACCAAAACACCAGTGTGTCATATCCTGTCTGACGTTAAATTCAGTACCCATTCACTGCTACAGAGCACATGCAAGACCTTTGCAGCATTCAGCAGCAGAACAGACATAAGTTCTGCTACAAGCACGCATGAGGGCTACAGTGATGTGTGTGGGGTAGGGGGGGGTCTAGAGGGGAAGATATCTGAGGGGCAGCTGAGGTCCCTTGGTTTGTTCAGCCCAGAGGAGGCTGAGGTGAGGCCTCATGGCGGCCTGCAGCTCCCTCATGAGGGGAACAGAGGGGCAGGCGCTGAGCTCTGCTCTCTGGGGACAGTGACAGGACCCGAGGGAACGGCATGGAGCTGGGAAAGGGGAGGGTCAGGCTGGGTGGTAGGGAAAGGTTCTTCACTGAGAGGGTGATCAGGCACTGGGACAGGCTGCAAACCTGCTGGAGCATTTGGACAACGCTCTCAGACATACGGTCTGATTCTTGGGTGGTTCTTATGCGGAGCCAGGAGTCGATGATCCTTGTGTGTCCTTTCCAACTCAGAATATTTTGTGATTCGATGAGTCTAGGAATTAGGCAGCTGAAGGCTGATACACTTTCCCACAGGCAATGTTAAAAATACTGGATCTATAGCTTAGGATCAGACATAGTCCCAGAGGGACAGGAGCTTTCCGTGCTCTACAAGACAGGCTTCCAAAGGTCTCAGCTTTGTTTTGCTGCACATGTTTATTACTACTTTTTACAACTGAATTCTCAATTAACCATGAAATAATTTAGGGAAAACTGCATTAGTAAGCAGACTTGCTAAATTCATAATTAGGGTATTTTCAAATATTATGGATGGAAATTAACTTCCTAGGCTGACTATGGAAACAGTGCAGAAGACAGCAGGGTGTCTGGCAGAATATTTATGAAACGCACTCTGGTTTCGGCGGAGGACATGGTCTCGTCGGTGCGGAGCAGCGTGGCTGGGCGCAGCACTGTGAGGGTAGGGAGCAGCTGGCACAGGAGCTGCCACCTGGCATCGCTTCCCCGGGGGGGGGTGGTCTGCGAAGCACAGACCCCTGGGCCTCGCAGGCTGGGGTGCTGCAGGCTGACAGCCCTGTGTGTAGGCCCACATGGCAGCACACCCTGCCAGCCTCCTCCTGTCTAAGGGTAGCTGTTTGCCCTGACTCGTATCAAAGGGTATCTTTCTAAGCGCATACCTGCAGTAGGTGTGTTAGGAGCACCCTGTAAGGTACTAGGGGGCAACATCATATGTCCTCTTGTCCCTCTGCAGCCAGGCATCGGGGGCAGCTCCCCTCTCGTATTGCAGGGAACCTCTGACAGGGAAACAGAGTGGGGCTGGTCAGGGCGTGGGCAAGTGAAAGGTTTTTGTAAGAGAGAAAGTCATTTTGATGGAACTAAAATTTTTCACAGAAATGACAGACTTTTGGTAAATTCATGTTGCGTAAAGACCTGAAAAACTAATTTAAAACGTTTTGTTTGGAATATTTTTACTTCAGAAAAACAAATGATGATTTCTCTTCTGAAAGTGTATTTAAAACTGCTCACTTTAAAATAGACTACTGTCATCTTTGGAATAGGAAATATTATAAACATCCATTTTTATGTTGTAATTTTAAAATAATTGTAAGCACAACCTGCTGAAAAGAAATGGAGACACTGGTCTAGACAAAACAATGCCTTTCAGTGAGTTCTAAGAGGCAGCCATCTTCACTGCTTTAACAAGTGACAAAAATAATCAGGAAACTTGCAGCATTTATATTACCTGATGATACCAGTGAACTGAATATCACCTAGTAAGCCACCATAATGTAAAATAATTGTTTTTTTTTGTTTGTTTTTGTTTTTGTGTTTGTTTTTTTTTTAATTGGAACAAGCACAAGCCTCCACCTGTAAAAATGTCCTGCAATTCTTTATTGCAACAGACTGGCGGTATGGCAGTGTGATCCAGCTGTGTTGAACCCAATGTTAGTGTGAGCATTTGATTGCACATTTGAAAGCACAGCATGGGAGAGAAAACAAAAGAAAAATGCAGAGCAGTAGCCCTGCATCTGAGATGGGAGGAAGGAAGAGGCTTCCCATCCAGCAGCAACGCTCTTGGGAACGGCAGAGCCATTGCACACTGGGGCACAGCCAGCCGGCTGCTTTCTGCTTGGCGCTGCATGGGTGCCCGTATCTCACAGGACTAGCAGCTCCCAAGCCCTGCAGCCCATGCACCTGGCTGTGTGTGTGGTTTGGCCATGGGGATCCAGGGGTCAGAAACATCACTGGAGATGACAGGTGCCAGCAGCATGAGCATGCTTCTTGCACGTGCCCTCCTGCATCCATCTGAAAAGGGAGCTGCATGTTAGATGTGTTCTTAAGATGGCACAGGGGAAATCATTCATTCAGGTGAGGCTCTGCTGAACCCAGCAGGGTTAAACTTAATTACCAAAGCCATGCAGAACACTAGTGAGGCTGTTGCTGACCTGTCACTGACAACCAAGGTGATATGCTGTGGGCCTGGCAGCGCTACAGGCCCCAGCCTGCTGCTGCACTGCTGTGTTTTCACAGCAAGAGTTGCTGCCAGCCTTGTCCTCAGTGGATGAGATGGTAGGTTGTGGTTGGGAACTGGCTGTCAACTACCTTGCACGTCCCTTGCAGATGTCTTTAAGGGGCAGCCTTATGGGGGAGAGCAAGAGTTAACAGCCAGCATTGTTTTACGAGCAGTACATGTGGTAAACAAGATTATCTATAATGAGATTAGCCTGGGCCAGGCTAAACTATGTCTGAGTTCATCTTGGTCTGAGGCAATCCTGAAGCAATTGTAGCACCTGTGGGTCAGGTGTGGTGCTGGGCGGCCCAGCTGCCAGGAAAATGGCAGGGAATTGGTGCCGCTGCTGGCCTGGCTGAGCAGCCCCTGCCGACAGGCAGCAGTCACAGCCATGCACCTCATTGGAGGCACACAGGACAAGCAGACACAATGTCCTTCAGAGATTCATCTCTGGTGAAAGGTGACTACTTAAGGCTGGAAAGCCAGAGCTGGCCTTCTGTGCTGTGGCAGGAGCGCTGGGCTTGGCAGGGCATTGAGGAGCAGCATGGGGCTGGCAGTCCTTAGTCCAAGTGCATGGGTGTGGGCACAGCTACCTGCCCTGTACGCTGCCAGCGAATTGATGCAGCCTTAAATAAACATAACGGGAGCAAGACACCTGGCGGTACGTGTCTGTGTGTTCCTCAAACAAGCAGACTTCTGTCCAGGATGGATGAAGTTTAATCATGAGTGTAAATGAACAAGCACAGGAAACAAATGTAAAAGAATAGCCTGGTGGCAGAGGGAAACCCTTGGCTTCAGGGAAACAGTCCACTGTTTGTGTGCCCGCTTTGCCTTCCCAGTATGTTCCCAGCTCCTGCAGAGGGCAGCTCGCAGGAGCAGTGCAGAAAGACCCAGCCCCAGGCAGGAGCCAGGCCGCAGGCCCAGGCCCCCCTGCCAGGCCCAAAGTGTCCTGCTGCAGGCCCGCCTGCGTCACCGACGTGATTTAAATTGCCAAGTCTGACTTCACATATACTTAAGCCAGCCATTAGATTTTCCTGGTTGTATGGCAGTATAAATTAATGTCAAATCTGTTTGTATAGTGCAGCTGTAATGAAGAACTGATCTGGCGGTGTTTTCATGCTGCATGGTGTTAGCCCTCCACTCTGTCCCAGTAGTCCCCACTGGGAACGTGTCTCCCTTGGCCTAAAGTCCCCGCTACAGTAATGTTGAACATGCAGTGAATGGAGAATTATTGACATTTCAGCAAGCATCATTTATATTCTTGCCACTGCTGCTTGCAGGTTTTGGACCCTTTATTTCCTCGGTCAAATCTCATTATCATCCATCAACTTTCTGATATTCAAAATCCAAAGCAATTTGGTGATTTTTTTTTCCCAATCAGATATTAAATGGTTATTCTATTTCCAGTAATTAGTCTTCTAACATGTCTAAATTGTTTTTAACAGAAGAAAAGTATGACCTAAAAGTTTTAAAGCCAACCCACTCCTTTTTTCCTGTTGCTTTTCACTAATCAGTAGGTCTGTAGTACCAGACTAAAATTACACTGCTTAAACTCGATAGTGTACTGCCTCGGCAACAAAAAAGGAAAATAGGCCAGAGGAAAGGAACAGAAAGCAAAAAATTCACAGTACGCTTTTCTATTCCATTTCATATTATGTAACATGCAGAAGTATCCAATTTGATAAGCTAACTCAGAACAAACTGCTAGTGAGTGAGCAAGCATAAAAGCAGACACTGACCTGCTAATAGACTTGAATTAAGTGAACTTGCCAGATACCCCACCTCACCAGTATATTGCAGATCTGAGAATTAGGCAAACTGTCAGGCAGTGTGTGTGCATGAGCCAGAAAAGTATCGAGAGAAACATGCTCACCTTGGAGATTTGTAGGGCTTGAGAGGCCTTGCCAGGGCCACCCGCTTGGCTTGTCCATAGTGCAGGTCACGGTGCCCTATGTGGCCACACTAGTACTGTGCCCGGGGGCTGGCAGGTGCTGCTTGCCTGACTGGTGCCAAAAATACAGATGAACTAGGTAGGATAGTTGTGTGCATTAAATTGTCTCGGTGCAAATTGAGAGTGAGTGTGTGAAGAGGAAGATTGGTATTTGTGGTATTTCTCTTTCTCAGAAATGCTATTAGTGATCTCCCACTTCAGCACTTCACTTGTTGGTTAGTCCCCATTCTCCAAATGCCACTATGTCACAGAGGGAACATCAGCCCAGAAATAATTAGTATGGCAATTTGGCGCTCACTCTGCAAATTGCATCTAGCAGTTGCATGCAAAATTGTCTGTAGAAATCATCTGGCTCTTACCAAGAGTTAGTTTAATAATGAAACTTGTTTTGTTACTGCAGCTATTATGCTGAAGTCTGTGGTTAAGATTTGTTTTCCCTTGTTGCTGATGGAAACATCTTCCAGCAAAAGGGAGTGAAATTAAACCTTTTCTACTACACTGTTCTTTGGAGTGTGCTGTCCTGACTTAATGTCTTTTCAGAACACAAGTGTTCACTGATAGTTACTCTCCAAAGAGATCTGTCCAAATGCTGTATTTCATGCACATACTGGACTATTGGATCTCTTCCTCCTATGAGTAATTAACTATTAAGTCATGCAGAGACAATAGTGAGATCTCCCACGTCTTAGGTGACTGCTGAACCCAAGCTGAGCTATGATGCTTCCTGGTGCAGAGGAGCAGAGGCACAAGGCAAGACTGAAAGCCACTCCCAGAAGAGAGGAGAGCTCTCTTTGTTGCAGAGAGATATGATGCCCTCAGCTTGAATTTGAATCCTCTTCACCACTAATGAACATTCTCAGGACACTGGTGAGAGAAAGGCAGACTATATTTCCAACAACCCCGTCTTGGACTTGAGAAAGTGCCTTCAGCAAATGTGGGTTTTGCCCAAGCAGGTCCTGGGGCTTTATCCTGGGACAGCTGCAGCTGAGCAAGCTGGCACTGGCCCAGAAGCAGGGCTTTGCCCAGCTTCCAACCACTTCGCTAAGTGACTTAGCAATCGGTCTTTCCCACAGCAGCATATGGCTCTGCATCAGACCTTGCAGATGGGATTTAAAGAGAGGGAATAACAGATAACCACCAGACTACTGACAAAGGAAAAAGCAAGGTCCTTGTAACACGGAAACCACAGGATTCCTGGAGCTTCTTAAAAAATGGATCCAAAGACAATATATCATGCAGTGCAGGACATCTGGAAAAAGATTACAGGCTAGCTGGAGGAAGGAAAACAATAAGGAATGGGGTAGTTTGTGTGTACAAATGTGTGTGCACTTCTTGGGCTTCAGACGCAAGCTGTGATGGGACAGCAGCTGGTCCACAGCAACTGTGCACATTATGTCCCTGGCAAATACCAGGCAGTGCAGGTGAGCTTGGGCATCCTTCCTTGACTTAGCTTACAACTGAGCTGAGGGGAAGTATGCTTAGTGCACGTGGCTAAGCCCTCAGTGAAACAGATGATGCATTCATTTGAACATGTGGAAGAGCTTTAAACACACACTGTGCATGCCTCTTCAGCTGCAGGTTCTTTAGCTGTGCACTCTTTGACCACTGCTCAGATTTCATGTGTTGCTTTCTTCCCACATGTTGAATTAAACCACGTCTGCTGTGCTGCCCCTTGTGTGGCCCAGGAGCTGGGGGAGGGCGAGAGGAAGGTGTGATTTCTTGGTGTCCATTCATTCCTTTGTGACAGTGCTTGCTTGAACTACAGCACGATTAACCAAACGCCCAATGTGTATGCACCTTATGGTGTTTGCAATGGTACTAAGTTATGAGCACTCATGGACTGGGGTGTTGTTCTAATTGTAATACTTTACTTCTGGCAGCCTTTAACTCCCATTAGATTAGTGGCTCCTATAATGATTACGACTGCCAAATTAAGCCATCTGTAAACACTAAAACTTGCAAGCTCTTACCAAGTTCATAGCAGTCATGTTTAGGAAATAAGTTCTGCATCTTTTCAGCGGACTGGCAGGAAAAATGCTCGGCACATGGCCTTGTCCCTTCCTTGGGAGCACCTTTCTTGTGCTCTGACAGCCAGCACCTCCTCCATGCGGTTGCTGCACTGCTTGGCATGAGCGCTCTCAGTGGCCTTGGCACGCCAGGGTACACTTGTGCCTGAGCCTTTCTGTAAACATGTTTTGGCAAATATTGTAAAGGAGTCGTTTGACAACACAGTCATTTGAACCTGAAAGGCTAAAGCAGAAGTGACAGCGTAGCGTCACCACTCTGCTACCGCCTGCTTATTATGTTTATTCAACATATGTTGTTATTGAATTAAAGCGATATTTTTCAATTAACAAGTGAGGTGAAGAAGGAGACCCTCCTTGCTGCTTCTTTCTTCTGTAGCCACATGTGTGGCCAGTGTGCAGTGACAGCCACCCGCCCCATGGAGCAGTGGAGCAGAAAGTGCTGAAGGCCAGGGCTGGACAGCCCCACGCGAGTGAAGCACGAAGCTGCTCCCGGGGCTCGGCTAGGGCTGGAGGCACCGCACACACCCACACCTCTCGGCTGTGGGTTCTGGCTCCAGGGCACGGCACAGCAGTGTTCATGGCTCTAGAACAAGTCACAGATGAGGTAGAGCCCTCCCAGCAGTGAGGCGATCCCTATGAAACGTGTATTTAACTCAAGAGCAGAGGAGGGACCTAGCTAGCCTAACTAGAGCAGGCGTTATCTTGCAACAGCAACCAGCGACTGGGCTCGCTGGGTGCTTGCTGCACAGCGAGCCTGGGAGGTGTGATGCGGTTTGCTCAGGGCACTGCCACCAAGCAAACCTCGCATCTGGAGCTGCTGTCAGCCTTGGGTGGTGTCCTGGGTGTGTCAGAAGAGCGATCCCACCCCCTGCTAGTTCCCATTGTCAGTCAGCCCTGATGTAGATGGATCTCTGTCACTCTGCAGGGCTGCTGCGTGAGCGGTACCTCCGGCTTCACCATGCCAACAAAGTGTGCACGGTGACTGGCAGGGTGCTCACCGCAATCCCAGGGGCCTCCAGCCCTCTTCTGGAGGAGAGGGCCGGGGCAGAATAGAGAAAGGCAAACAATGTCCTAAACTGCCTGTTGGCACTGCCTCCATGTTCCTGGTGAAGTTTCTAAAGGCTCAGCTGGCCCAGGTCCTGTGGGAGCAGGGTCAGAGAAGGCTGGCACATACCCTGCGCTCACCCCACACGGCAGCAGGGAAGCAGGCATGCGTCTGTAAGAGGCAGTGCTTGGGCAGGTGGCTTCTCCTCCTGCGGGGGCTGTCAGGACCCAGGGGTCATCCTGAGACAGCTGAGAGCTTTGACAATACACAAGGTGACCTTAATTTTGATTTGGGGTGCACAGTAATGAGCAAGTGGTGTGATTAATGCATAAAGCTGACAGAAGGCACAGGCATCTTTAAAGAAATAGGGTGTGCGAGGTCAAGAAAGGTGTGCGGGGTGAAATGATATTTCAGAAGCAGCAAGCATGCCTGGCTGACTCATGAGCTGAACTGTGCAATAATCACGGGTAATTATTGCACACCAGGCAGCAAGTATCTGCATACTCACCAAACTGGACTGCGGTTTCCATTTTGGCTCTGGCATGCTCAGTTCAGAGATGAGGAGCCATTTCCACACAGATCCAATATTGTGGTTGTTTTCCTATCAAGCCTCTAGATGTGATATTGAACCATGTCCTGCAACAGTGAGGAGAGGGGAGCCACTGTCTTTAGAGCAATGAATAACAGAGAAGTACATGTACTTATCCTCTCTAAAAATGTCTGTGTGACAGAAATGTGCTTCTGAATCAATGGCAGGGCACTCACTTATAGGTCAATCTGTTTTTCACCCAAACGAAAGCAATGGAAGGCCTGAAAGGTAATGAGCCCGGGTAGGACAGGAGCTATTGAGCATGCAGGCAAAGCCCCAGCACCGGGCCTCCCACAGCAGCAGAAGCCTGGTGGCACCCCGTTACCCCGGGAGGGCAGCCCCTGGTGCCGTGAGGGACTCGTGCTATTTGGGTTTAATGTCACTCACGCTTCCTTGGTCCTGTCCGGATGCAGGACAGGATAGCACAGATTTTCTGCGTGCCTGTGTATAGATACAGACCCTTGAACGCGAGGTAGATCTACAAGTCTGGTAGTTGAAGGGCAGGTAAATAATGGCGTGTATTGGGTAGGGGTTCCTTGGACCCCCTGCCAGCCACTCGTTGGACCCCCTAGCAGGGCTGCAAACAACTCTGACGTACAGCTGGCTCTCGCTAGGCATCTTAGGAGTGCATCCTTCCGTACCTCCAACACCCATTGTCTTCCACAGCGAGGCTTTAACCTGTGTGTGTTACAGACTTGGAGCTAGATAGATAAATAGATTTTTATCAGTGTTTCAGATGATGTGCTTAGAAACTGAACAATGAGCAATAATTAACAACTGTCTAGACATATATGAAATGTGCAATATATAGAGCATATACATATAAACATATGTTATTGCAGACAAGTACATATAAGGCACTGTTTATATGCCTAACATTTCATGCAGCAAAATACCATTTCAGCTTAAGTAAAGTGAAGTCATACTCTTTCTCCTATAATACAGACATTTCCCAACTATTTTTAGCTCCGTCTGGCTAATTCAGCAGCGCTTGGATAACAGTAATACTTTCCCTTCTCTTCTTGTGATGCTAATTTTACTCTGCTATCCAGAGCCTTTCTGGTGGTAGCTCTGCCTCTTGTTTCATCGGCACTGATGTCCGCTGGAAAGTTAAAATACACCATGACTAACGGCACAGTACCTGAGAATGCGTGCTGCTGTTTGAGCGTGGAAAAAGGAAATGCTACCAAGTGCCAGGCATTGTGGTGAGCTACCCAATGATAAACAATTTACTTTGAAGACCTGAAATCCATATTATAGATAGCTGGGATAAAGCCAGGCATCCAAGTAAAGAAAAAAATCTCTCTGACTGTGGTGACTCATCAGCATGTATACCATCATAACCTGAAGGTTGCACCTTCCGTTCATTACAGAAGGGCAGCTGCCGACTGAGCGGAATACGGTATTCAAACATTTATGTAATGCCGGAGATAAAATGTCAGTAGTAATATAAACATTTGGGTTGCTGCGTACCACCACAAATCCTCAGGCTGTCAGGAAAATAGTTAACAAGCTTGGAAACTCCTGCAGCACCGTGCGAACAGGCTTGCTTTCGGTACCTAGTTAATAGCCGTAAGCCGGGCAATAGTTTGCATCATGCATTAAATTACTTCTGACTCAAACAATTAGCCGATTCCAACAATTAGTAGATAAGGCGCGTAGTAAGTAGCCTCTCTGCAGCTGACAAAAGCTCTCCCCAAGTTCCTCCTCGGTAGGACTTGGTGAAACGCTGCCCTCTTGTGCAGGAAAGGAAAGCGGCGGCCTGAGAATCCCTTCCGTGTGAAGAATGCAGAGCGCGGCTCGCACGGCACTGCAGCCCATCCTGCAAGCCCTTCCTCACCACAGGAATCCCACAGACTTCGAGACCGCTTTCCTTTAACTCGGCCATTACTGCTCTTTAACAGGCAGCGAGGTTTACTCAGGTCTCTTGCCTTGCCTCGCTCCCAGCCGGCTCCAGGCCGAGGCGCTGGCTGGGGACCACTTTGCAGCCCGCGGCCCCCGACCTGCGCTGCGTGACCGCCAGCAGCAGCCGCACGTGCAGGTGGAAGCCACAAATGTGAGGCACCGGCTCCTTCTTTATGCCTGCTGCTCAAATGTACAGAAGGTCTTTAACAGCCCTCATTCTCACTTGGGTATTTGGCTTGGGAGTCACCACTGTTACCTGAATTATACAAGCTCTGCGCTAGATGGTGAAATAATATCCAGTTTGGAACAGACGCAGCTGATTGTTCAAGTGTTAATCAACCTTAGAATAGCTCTCAGGAGAGAGGCAAGCAAGTTTTTAACCTTCATTTTACAGAATGTAAAAGGAGGTTAACAGAGGATAAGGACTTGCTTTCCTGAGGTTCGCAACGGCAGCAGATGCCGATGGCAGACACAGCTGCGCTGCAGCTCAGGAAGCCAAGTGACTTTTCCTCAGCCACAGAGGTAAGGGTGCACCCCGGGGGCCTGGGGGCTGGGTCTTCTCTGCACCAGGGGAATAGGGAACGGACAGGGCAGCACGGCCCCTGCTTTGTGTGAAAGCCCCAGTTTTAAACACTGTTATTTCTCCTCATGTTTGGACAAGAGGAGATCCAGTGAATTGCAGCTGAGGGTCCCCCCCACCAGAATCTCTCCATCTTATTTGTAGAAAGTCCAGATGAGCTGCCTGCTGCTTACAGAGTGCCCAGTTCTAGTAAAGCATAGGAGAGAGTTGTAAAGGTTGAAAAATTTGTAGTCATGTATACTAATCCTTGTAGCACTGCTAGCCTCTGCGTGCAGAAATATCTTTAATGTTTAGATGAGATGCTTTTGGAAGCCACAAGCTGCTTGTTAATCACTAAAGGAGACATTCTTCTGGATAAACTTACACCAGATGACGAGTTGCCCAATACTAAACTATTGATTCAAAGGCTTAGCATTAACATGACATTTACGAGTTCAAAATCCTCACCTACAGCATCACAATATGCACTGGTAAAATTAAATGAGTCCTGTATTACTGGGCAGCTGGGAGGATGCTTTCATTATACGGAGAGAAACAAAGGCAGGAGGAGAATATGGCACCAGCGCTATCTGCAGCGCACACAGAGCCTTTGTGCTTATGCTTTTGTGTCCAGGGTCAGTTGCGGTCTTTTACCTTGCCAGCCACATAACTTTCTCCTTCTGGGTCTTCAGGCACTCCTTACACAATGAATTGCCTAGGAGGAAGCATTTAAAATTTAATTCAGGTAGGGAAGGCAGCACACGTGAATGATATAGAATCTACTAGCCCTTGTAGATTATATGATTTATACATTCACTCAAACAGCAATGAATGAACAGTCTTATAGCAGGCAATATGCTATTGTTCTGTTACTTCTATGCCTTGTCTTTTTAATGAAAGGGCTTATACCTTCAAAGTTAATTAACTCATTTCTCAAAATCATTTATACATCTGCCCTATTTCCAGTAAAACTCCAGTTTCATGTTACTAACTTTAGAATTGTATTAGAGAAAAGAAAGAAAGAAATAAACAAAAAACGTCGTATCAGCTATGCTATTTTATTTGCAATGACTTCAGCTGTGGAATTGCTAATAATGATGAATTTCATAGACTGAAATTTGGTCTGTGAATTTGCACCAGTGGTTGCTTTGGAAGGACAGTCAAATATTAGCCAAGAGCCTGTGTTGCACTTACTGTCACATTGCTGGAGCAAAGCAGCACTAAGACCAGCAGACCCAGCCCTGGGGTGTATCGCTGGCACCCAGCTGGGCACCTGGCTGCTAGCACACAGGCAGCGAGTGTCACCTGGCCCCTCGGCCACTAGCAGGTGGCACATGAGCGCTGGGGAGGTCTTGGTCCTGCCTGCGCCCTGCCTGTCTGCGTAGCCCCGTGCTGAGTGTGGGCCCCGCTCTGGTTGCTGCTGGCGGGCGAGCCGCGGTGCTGCTCGCGCAGAGCAACGCAGACGCGGGCCGACATCGCCCCTGCCCATGCCACACGCATGGAGCTCTCCTGCTTCCTTCTGCTGATGGGTGGACTTTTAATTAAGCTATTATTTCAATAACCATTACGAAGTGTGGGCACGGCTTGGGAAACATTAAAACCAGGGTAAACAAAGACTGTAGCACTCCATCTGCTTTTAGCACTACAGTTCAGCAACAGGAATGTTTGGGCAGCGTACATGGCTGAGTACTGTCAGTATTTACAGTAGAACACACCATGCCAAGCTTAGCCTACAAGCTGGTCGCAGGCACGAGCTTTTCATTATTTTAAATGATTTATTCTTTTCTGATGTGAAGAACACCACTTCTTTGCACTGAATGCTGCCTGTGAAGTCTGCTTTTCCACTTTAGGGATGCTAAACAGAAGCTAGCCAATGAAACGGAAGTAAATTTATTGACAATATAACATTCTTCAAAACCAACAGCTCTCTCTCTCCCCAACAAGGAAGAAATAAAATAAAAAACCCTTTGGAAATGCTGGGAAAATATCAGGGGCTGAGGTGAAAGGGACACAGCTTAAGTACGCTGAAAGCTGAATGTGGATTACCCGTGAGTGCAAAAATGAATAAATGTGTTTTATTCCATCATATTAATGAAATGGTTAATTCGGTTGCTATAGCAACAAAGAACAGCCATGCTAAAAAGCTAAAGGGCTATACATAATGCCTGATACAAGGTCCCTCTTAATTCTAAAGCTGATTTTCTTAGCTACAATAGAAGTGATATGTGTTTCCAATATCGTCTTAAGCTTTTGCATCAAATCCTCAAGCTAATCCAATAAATAGACTAGTAGCATAAAATAGCATATATGTTTGCACCTCATAAAACTTACAAAAGGGGTTTACCTATGTGCAATCAAAAGAAAAGATCTGCAGAGTGAGGCTTTTCAGAAAGACTATTCTTCGTGCCATGGTGAAACAGCAAATATGTACAATAGGAAGTTCCTGCAATTACAAAGCACGTGACTGTGCAGGAAATCGCTGCAGAGGTAGCTGAGACACCAAAACAGAATTATGCTTACCACCGATAGATATTTCTCCTTACACAAAATAGACTTGATTTTCTTTTCACTTGCATTTTGCATTATTTTGTCAAAAATTAATAATTCTTAGGGACTTCAAAAAAGGAATCCTGCAGCACTTGTTTTTGTTGTAACATCAAAGTCACGGAGGGGGTGACCCGTGGTCTTGCCAGCAGTGCAGAGGACAGATCAATTCTTATTAAACTCTGTGCCAAAGCAGAAGCAAGAGGGACGCCCGTCCTCCCTTCAGAGGGGGCCTGGTGCAGCCCCGCAGCCCCTGCACCAGGGAAGGGAGCTGCCAGCACCATGCAGCCGTGCTGCGTTCACCGGGGTGGAGCTGCAGCCGAGGGGCACTGGCATTCGCTTTGGTTCTCTTGTTACCGTCAGATTTGTCGAACTCTGTATCGCTTGCTCTTCTTAAAATAAATAGAAGAGTCTATAGTACACCGACACGAGCACAAGAAGGCTCTGACTCCTGTCACTGAACGCAGACTTACAAAACTCTGTCATGCACCTCCACGATCAAAGTGGATGCCTTTTATCTGCAGGCCGTCTCATTCTCATGGTAATGGCCGTGCGGGTCCCCACAAATGTCATTTCTCAACAACAGCGTATGAAGACTTCAGTGATGAGGCCTAAGCCCATCTCCAGTAAGCTGAAGCAAAAGCTACGACTCGAAGCACTCTCTAGACTGCACAGGTGAGAAGCGTCCCTTGGGGCGATGCCTGGCTCTAGCCATTGGCAGTGTGCAGGCAGCTGCCAGTGCGAGCTGCCCACGGGGGGCATTCGGTGCTGACTGCATCGTTTTTGGCTGAAATGCAACAGAAGAGCTCTTGTGGCAGCTGGCAGTCATACCAAGGTGCAACTTCAACTATACCGTGAGTTAATGGTGCTGGAGAGGAGAAATGCTTGGTGTAAAAAAATGGACAAAGCAGACAAATGGTTTGAAGCTGTTTTATTCAACAAAATCATTTATGGAGTCTCTCCTCTTTCCACTGAGTGTTGCATAATACCTCAAAAATGGTTGAGCAACAGCTTTAAACTATTTGCTGCCTGTGTCTGAGGGAGCCTGGCTGCCCAGTACATGGCAAGGCCCATGCCAGGCAGACAGACAGGTCCTGCCTAACCTCACCACTTCCACGCCAGAAGGCAATGCTGGATTGTTACTGCACGGCATTTCCTTGCGGTAAGTTTAGTTCACTTAAGCTAGAAAAGTGTGTTTGTGTTTAATCATGAAGACTTGAGGTTGTTTAGGGCCTTACCTCTGCAGAGGGGATACGTGTCTACTTGCTGAGGGGAACTGCAGCTCGCTGCTTTGTATCAGCGAGAAGTTCCCCTCCCAAATAACAAAACATCACAAGGGGCGGATTCAGACTGCCAGCAAAGGTGAGGGGATGAAAGTGGGTGGTCAGTCCCTGCACAAGGCCAGCATGGAAATCTGCATGAGATCCAGCAGCTGAACCTGAGGAAGAGCTGTTAAAAGCTGTTCTCTGAACAGTTGTCTGTGGAGCATACAGTTCCTCAGAAAGAAAGAAAATGGCAACAGCAAAGACAAAGCGACCCAGATGGTCCATAAGCAGACTAATTATTTGAACGACCCAGAAGCAACTCTGAAGTTACCAATCCAGCTGCCTAGAGAGTCTGCCAGGTTGCCAGATGTTGCCAATGAAAACTTATCTTCCACAGTTCATCAAAGAAGTGGAGCAGCCTGGTGAAGGGAAACTGTTGCCAATAAAATAAATATTTTATCTAAAAAAATATTTTCTACTAGGAAACGTGTTGAAAATTATAAAACTTTAACAACATGCCCAACCCCATGTTACAGTAGATGAATAATGAAACACACATCCAGAATATGCTGGCTGGATCTTCTTATTGATAGGAGATATCTATGCTCAAGATTGTATTTCTAAGCCTACAGTCTCAGTTTGTGTTAAACAAAGTGGTAATATGAGGCACGGGGCTCATGACATTCATTTGGGGTTTGGATAGTTTGCCTTGAATCTAGCAATGGCTTTTGCCACCTTGAGATAAAAGGCTACAAGGCAACAAACCTGGAGGATCCAGAGGTGACAGCAATACCTGCTGGAAGACAGGGAGACTGCAGAAATGACAGCGAGCCACTCTGTGGCCCCTGGCTGCCCAGTCACCTCTCAAACTGGCCACGCTGCGGAAAGCCCCACGTCCTCAAAGAGACAATAAAGAAGGGGCAGTGGTTCCAGACAAGTAACTTGTATTTTGTTTCTGCCAAATCTTATGGACTAAGCAAATGGGTGTCTGCAAACAAGTCTTCCTCTTACAATTGGTGAGGCATCAAAACAACAAACACTATGCAAATACATTGGCAACAACACCGGAAATACAGGCTACCATCGGGTTCACGCACAAAGGCTAGTTTTAATTTTCCTAAGAGACCAAATTAATGTTTTATTTAAAATCATGAAATATATATATTTTAAAAATCCTGTGTCATTTTTCAAATGCAGCTATTATCATTGCCAGTCGAGTTCCTTGCAGATATTATGTATGTTCAGCCTAGAGGCCAAAAACCAAACTGCCTGTATAGTCTGTTAGCAAGGCAAAACATCTCTTTTTCCAATGAACGTGTATGAGCGCACTGGGATTCTCACAAGCAGATTTGGCAGCTTTTTCAAGTATTTCTTGGACTGCAGAGCATGCATTGAACACGGGGAGCTTTTTCTGTTCAGGAATATGATGTGAATAAGAATGTGCTAGTGCGGCAGAGCAGGAGAAGCTATGGCAGTTCTATCATAATTTAATTTGTCAAATACAGTTTACAATATTTTATAATAGTGATCAATAGATCAACATGTCTAAACACTGTGCGGGTTAGGGTTGCAAGATCCAACCCAGCATGTCTTTAATAATACATAATTCCTTAAATATGAAGCTAAATCATTGAAATATATGAGCTTAATTTGGAACCTTTTACACTTTTAAAATTCATATCCCCTTTTTTAATAACTGGCTACAGCATTTGCAAAATAGACCAGATTTTTCTGGTTTGTTTCCTTGGCTCTTGAACGTGCTTAATTGGTTCACCAAGATGGATGCATAAACCTATGGAACCCAGGTCTTTCGTGTTTACTCCTGTTTACACTTTGCCTTACTCTGATGACTTAAGACCTGCAGGAGCCCTAAATGTGGCCATTTCTCTGAGTTCCAGCAACACACAGATTTATTGCTGACTGTCAGTTAGAAATTATTCGCATTCATTTGGGAATGCATTTCCTGAAACTGTTAATGGGCTTGATGGAAGAGGAGTGGGGGAGAGGGTGGGTGGCAAGAGAGAAACCTGAACAATATAACTTGTTATTTCTTCTTTGGTTAAAAACAAATTATAGTCTTGATCATAAACTTGATTCATAGAATGTCCCTAATCTTCTATAGATTACTTTATAGCTACTTAGGAACACTGGATATCCTGAGAATACTGAATATCATAGGAAAACCTCTGATTTTGCTGCTACATTGATGATATAAATGTACGTGTGCTTAGCCACTTAAATCAGGTCTCTCGGCTTTGTCCTGTAGCTAAAAGAAGCCACACTACCAGATGTGAAGTGTTCAGTATAGTGAGGTAACCAGGTCTGACAATACAGCAGTGAGGGACCTTGAGAAGCTGGAAGGTTCAGCCACAGGTGACACACCGTCTCTCACCTTTGCGGTTTGTGTTAGGATACAAACTAAGAAGTAGATAGTAACAGCCTGGGATAAAATAGCTGCTTTTCCTTGCATCTGTTAACTGAGATCGTAAAGTGCTACCTGCAGAAAATCTGAATTTGATTTTTTTCTGCTGTACTCAAGGGCATGCTGCTTGTCAACCAGCTTCTCAGAGGGAAAAGACAGAGACCCTCCAAACTTTGCCCCTCACACTCACAAAGCAGTTTCTTCTTACTGTGAGTCTCCTATAACTCACACAAGATAAGAAACTACCAGAAGACCAAGAGATTTAAACAAGATTCAGGCAAATATTTTCTAAGCAGTACAACTATCTCTTACTACTTGAGTGTGAAAAATGTACAACTATGAGGAGAAAGATTACAGTATGAAGAGAAAGCTATTAGCTTTGGGCTTGGGCCTGCCAGTGGATCTCATCAGGTGAGTCCAAAATGTCAGCAAAACCAGGCTGGTGGAGTGAGGATACTAAATGAGCTGACACTTCAAAATGTTAGAGGGGGAAACTGTGTACATATGTGTGCGTGCGTGGGGAAAGGATGTAAAGGGAAGACAAGTCAAAGGAAGACAAAGAGATGCCATCCAGGGGCAAAGAGGATGTTATATTCTGCACTGTAGGCAATTAATAGAATAATGTACACATGAATTAACTCATTAATGATTCCTGGAGTGCAGAGTAGAGAACATGAAACACCACCTGACAAGTCTCTTAAGAAAAATCTGTTAGTAAATTAAGAAAAAAGAAATACAACAAGTTGCTTTCAACATTTATTTATAATTTGGTGCACAATTCATAAACCAGCAAATGAAAGTTAGGGCATATTTTTAATCAAAGCTTTTGCTAATCGCAATATAGGGTATAAGAAATTGAATGAATAGATCATTTATTATTATTATGAAACCAAAGGCTTTATATTCTTAAGTGGAGTAAAGCAGACAGCAATACGTCCAAATTAGAAAGTTCCTACTGTGAATGAAAAATGGATTAATACTGAGATATTGTTCAGTAAGACAGACAAATCTGTATTTCTTTTTGGTTGTGAAATTACTAGAACCATACATAACTGCTAAGTATGAAGAATTGGCACTGGGGGAAATCATCTTGCCAGTTTGCCCTATACGTGTGTGTTTGGCAAACACAGCCTGCAGGGTGTGTATTCCATTTGCACGTAATCAGATCTCTGACCTGTAACGTGTACATTCTGGAACATTAATTGGCACAATTAGAAAGTTGTTTAGAGGATGAGCTTGGAGAAAAAACATTGTCCCTTCTCAGAATCCCGAAATGAAACCTGGGCTTTGCAATAAGGCAGTTTAACCATTTTTAAATGGATGTTATGAGTGTTCACTGGGGGAAAAAAAGTAATGATCAGGCTAGCCAGGCAACATACAAATCTGAAGAGTCCAGCATGTGTCAGTACACAGCAAATTTATTCTATTAAGTGACTAGTGTGAGAAAGAATTAGAAAGGATTATGAAAATACACTACCATATGCTGTAGTAGTTGAAAGTGATTAATCCAGTTCTTAAATCCTGTTTTAAATTCCCTTTCATTTCTTCCCATAGAAAAATAGAAGCAACATTGCTTTATTTGAATGCTGTGTAGTTAATTACATCTTCTAAGAAACTCTTTTAAAACTAAATGTAATGTTTAATTACAAAATGCCTCCTTGAAAACAGTTAGCTTGTACATTGATTTGTAGTTCATTAAAAATGGTTTCTTAATTATATTTACAGCCAGAAATTACATAGAGATTAAACAGTCTACAGAGGACTTTTGAAATTACAGCACGAATTGTAAGGAAAAAGTTACATTTCAAATCGTGGACAACTGACAGCTACAACCGACTAATTGCTGCCTTTCTGTAATTTCAGAACTTAATTGTCGTAAAAATAATAATTGGAAAACAGTGTTCATTGTAACGGCTCCCAGTATTGCATTTTTTTGGTAAGAGTAGATTTCAAGGATTAATTAGAAAGCGAATCAGCCGCATCAAACAAGTGTACAGCTCGCATCAGCTGTCGGTCGGATCACCTCAGTGCGCGGGGCCCAGGGCTAGGGGCAGCCCAGGGCTAGGGGCAGCCCGCGCCTGGGTTCGTACGGTGTCGTCCTGGAAACCATGCGGATGCAGTCGATAACAGGGCAGACGCTGAGACACAGGGTGCAGCCTGTACAGCTGTCAGTAACCGCGGGCAGGTGGGTTTGGGGATCAAACTGGATAGCCTGCGAACAGGAATAAACATTATTGATGTCACTCACGGAAAAGGTCAGAACTGCTCCCATTTTAGTGCCTGCATTTCCTGTGCTGCAGCGGCTGGAGACATCTTGGTGTGGTTCTGCACTGCAGCTATAGCAACTGGTGAAGTGGCAGGGAACAAAACCACCCCTCCCTCCCCCGGCCCTTCAAAATCAGAAATTCCACCTTGGCAAAAGCTCACGGCCACGAGGAGCAGCTACAAAAGGCTGACTTCGGCCTGTGATGTTTAGACTCCCAGAGGGATGTTCCTCCGCCACATGAAGACAATATTTCATCATATTGCTGGGTCTGCTGGTCTGGGGGACACTGGGACATGCCTGCATGGCCTCAGCACAGCGCTGGCTGCACACACCACTGGGCAACTCTTTTGATTTTTATTTTCAGCACGGCATAAACAATCTAATTTAATAAAAAGGTAGAGAAAAACACAGCATGCTGTGCCTCCTGTGCAAATCTTTTTTTTCCTTTGCAAATCTTTGAAAGGGATATCTGAGTTCCAGGCAGGTAGAGCTTGCTTTATTTCTCACATTTCCATGCAGTGAATCCTCATTACCAATTAGTGTGATAAGTGTATTTGAATGTGAAATAACAATTGAAGTCTCAATGAAATAAGCTGCTGGTATAATGGGAAATGGCAATTAAAAGCAAAACCAAAAGCTTCACACAACCACAAAAGGTTCAACATCTAAGAAGCAAGCCTGGAAAAGTACAAAATAGTAATAAAAAAAAATGAATATGTACTTTTAAAAGAGTTCTGGGGAGGAAGGGTCAGGCCTGAAAGCTGAACTCTTGCGGTGCCTTAGCAAACCTCCCCAGCCACTGCCAGCAGCTGGGGCAGCCAGAGGGGAGGTGGGAGCGCATGAGGTGGCTCTGCAGGTTGGGTCCAGAGGCACATCTGCAGCGTTTGGGGTTTCACCACCAGGAGGGTGCTGAAACGCTGCTGTAGCAGCTGGCAAGAGCATGGAGCAGGTACTAACTGCCCTGAATCTATAAGTTTTAGCTTAGCTCGAACACAAAGAAAACTTTGGCTTGTGAGTATTTAGGACTCCTTCCTCTCTCCCCAACAACAATGCACATCTTGAAAGAGAGTTCAAAGAGACAGAGGAATTCAGGGCTACAGTGCTACCTTCGAGTTAAGGAAAGCTTTTCTGTTGGAGTCCTACAAGGTGGTAGGTCTGCATAACAGCATGGATTTTTTGAAACAAAGATAAGCACAAAGCAGATGATATTTTGAAGTGTGGGGGGCTTTTGATTTCTTTGCAATTAAGTTCTTTGCAGTTCTTTGCAATTATTTTCTTTGCAGTTTCCTTAATTAATTAAGGAAAAACACTTTTTTTGTGCTAAAGAACCTCCTGGGGTTTTAAGCTTTGGTTCTTTTGGTGCTGATTTTTTTTTTTTCCAGTTACAGAAAAGTAGGTTTCACTAAATACAAACACAGTCCTTTGCTCTCCAGGGCTGTATCTTTCCTATTGCTGGGAAATCTAATGGAAGGAGAATCAGTGAAGATCACAGTGTCAAGAAGAAATTTAGATGAAAACTACAATAATCATCTAATCTTGTAAAAATGCAGCACTATTTTTTTCATATCGATGGAAAAAAAGTCTACCTTTGATCTGATGGTTGTTTTAATTGTGGGAGCTGATTTTAAATAGGAAGACTTCTTTCTTTGGCAGTATGTAGTTAAGTAAGACTTCAGACTTAATATTGATTAGACTGAATTAAGGATAAACAAAAGGTCTTGGTGTTCTGATGAAACTTGTTGCTCAGTTAAAGTATTTGTCTCTGACAAACTGTTCTTGTACTGGGATGAATGGAAAAAATTGTGTATACATTATTGTTTAATGCATACTAGGTTCCATGGAGATTATTCTAGATTATTCTAAAAGAACATGGGTCTTCCTGTGATGCCCTTCTTCCCACAGACCAGTTCATCAACTCCAGTGGACACGGAAACCGGTGGTATATAAAAATATAAACCAGTGGTATATAAAAATGCCAATGCCATACTGCATAAATCAGATACATACTTTGATGTGAACAGGAGTCCCAACTCAAAATTGCTTAGGCTGATGGAACAAAGACTAAGTTTCTTTAACAGTTTTTGACACAAGAACGTCTCTTGCCTCCCTGTATCTTCTTGATGGGAAGGGATGCATTCTTCCCTTTCTCCCTCACGTATTTGAAAATCATCAAAATTCATAGGCATCTGACATGGGTCTCCTTCATTTTCTTCCTCGTAAGAAGCAGCCCATTCCCACTCACAGTTAGGGACATACCGGGAGAGTGACCTAGAGCGGCACCCTTCTGCACAGCCGTCCAGAGGAAGCCGTGCTGGGTGCTGTGCAAACGGCTCAGACAGGGCTTGCACAGCGTAGCCTGGGAGCATGCTGGGGCTCAAATCCAGTATTTTAGACATCTGTTTTTACCACCTGCTCATTAACAGAAGGTGGATTCTTTCTTCCCAGCAGCAGAAAGATAACTCATTGTGCCTTCCTGCTAATTACAGCTGTGCTCTTACCTGGTAGCCAGAATCATTACAGGTCATGTAACATTTGCCACAGTTGATACACATTTCCTCGTCAATCAGAGCCACAACTTGCTCTGTGTTGCAGAGCTCACCATATGCTCCAATATACTGCAGTGCTTTTCCAATTATATCCTAGGGAAAAAAAAAATTATTGACTCATTTACAGGATACCTAAGCTGTTTCTATAGCTGCAGAGAAACACTCTCCAGTACTTTAACATGGGAAATTTGGACAGGTATTGTGAAGATGTTTACGATTTTTCTTATAAATTTCCAAGCCATCAACCTTCATACATACTCTAAAATACAAAGAATGCTCCACATAGGTACATTTTGAATGTAAGCAACTCTAAAGGTATTTGTCTGTATACAAATATGTTATACAAAAAGGTTACATGTGTAACACCTTTGAATGTACTATTTTAATTTGTCCATTATTGTGTGATGCTTAAAGGAATAAAATGGAGCACAAACCAGGAGTGACATGCTACAGACAATCTGATCATCCTTAGTCATTTCTCATTAGTACAGATTTAAGAACTCACAGTGAGAAAAGAAAGCAACATGATCAAATAAACTGAGAACAATAATTGCTTTTCACAGTAAGAAAGATGCACAAATGACATGAAGATCATCAGATTATTGCAAATATTGCACAGAAATAAGATGTGGGTCTAATCCTGCAAGTTTTGGTTCAGTTCTTTTAACTTCACAGGGAAGAGTTTGTGGCATCAACCTCACACATCTGTGCTGCAAAAAACATTTGCATGGCAGACAGAATATAGCTACATACCACAAGAGGAAGACGCCTTCTAAAATAAGTTGTTGAAGAACTACCTGATGCAAATCATTTGCATTTCACATAAAGCGAAACTGCACAGTTCAGTGGTAGTTCAACTATACTAAATCAATGGCAGAGATGGGCCAAGTCCCAGGTCCTTCAGACTATGACTATTCTTCAGTTAAATCAGTTTAACTAATGCAATTGTAACACAGGTGGTGAACATCGCTGCATTTTAAAGGATTCACTCTGTGGTATGGTATTGCTGGCCTGGATATTTTGTGAGTTTTCTGAGGAGGCTTTAATAGCAGTTCTCATGCTGCAAAACAAGCTAGATTTTAGGTGCGGCATTCTACATTGTTAAAATAAAGTCAAGCTCAGTAAATGCATGTTATTTGATGCAACAATACATTCTACTTGTGCTTTAGAAAGGGGTATAACTGTTAGGTATTTCAAAAATCTTATTGTATTTTAGGAGCACAGAACTGGCTTCAAAGCCATGCTATTGTAATAAACCAAGAAGTCATTATGATTTTCATTACAGAATTTGATCCAAGTCAATTGAAAAATACTCAAGATCAAGCCAAATATGAGACACAGACAAGTCTGCCTAGAATTATAAGCTTCAAAGTGTTTACCTTTGGTCTTTCATTGCCAAGAAACATGATAAGAATTTATTTTCATATTCTGTTTCTCAATATTTTTGAAGAAGCAATATTTACCTTACTCCTATCAGTCAAAAAAAAAGTGTACTGAAGTGGATATCAAGTATTTTAAATGTCTACTAATATACTACGTTTAACCTGTATAATTTATAGTCATATACAATCTTTTATATCGTTTTCAATTCTCATATAGAAAATTGAAGAAGATCTGGATACCAATACCTTAAGTTTTCATTGCATATGTTGTTTTGGGCAGCCTTATTTTCAAACACACTAAAAAATCACTAATTCTTCCTATGCCACAAAGAGGAATAAGGGAGCAGTGGTAGGATCTATGAAGTTGCTGTTAATGACTGCTAATGTAGGAAATTGAGCCATATCCTAAACCCAGGAAGAAGGATAGGGAAAGTATACTCTTTTCTTCTTCCACAAATATTCAAATGTTTTCTCTGTGCCAAACCCTAACTTGCTTACATGTGAAATACCTTGGTTGCATTCATCCAGAATAGAGAACATTAAAGCTCTTCCAGCATAAAACATCTATGGCACATTGCTAAAGGCAGCATGACGAGTGTGGACAGATGACTGCAAGTGAGCAAGTTATGACAGCTTAATGAGTTAGCACTCATCAACAAAGCTGTGCAAGCTGATTATGTGCATGGTCCAAATTCACTGCAAATTTGAAGTAAAATCTGTTTGCTTAAACCACTGTAAAAGGTCAATTAACTACTATGAAAGTGTTTAAGCTAATACTTTTTGCTTTGCTATTGCAAAGGGCTAGGCTTGAACACACAATCCTTTAGCATGCCTCCACTGATGAACTACAGTAACTCAATTAAATGTAATCTCTTAGGACCTGCTCACGCTCTTGTATTTTCATTTTCTTTTTCTTACTCAGAACAGTTCATGGATTTACTGGGAATTGTTCTGCAGTTTTCAGGGTGCTGCAGTGCTGCAGTTCTCAAGTTTCTGCAGTCTTCTGTATCTGTTGAAAAACTGTATTTGTTGAAAGCAGCTCCAGCTTGTTTCAGGTCTCATGTAGGCTTGTCTGTATCATACCTGTTAAGGTTTCTTTGTGATCTACTGCCGCCAGCAATACTAAGTATCCTGTAAGCCTCTCTCTTGTGTATAACAGCTCCCATACATTGCACTGTGTGCCACAAATGCAGTTGTTGTCTGCAAGTATGGTACCGTGCTTCTCTCTTTTAGAATTTAAAGAAATGATATAAAACCTGTGCAACAAACAGTGATGTAGCTTTCCACTGCTTGTTCGTGTTTTGAAAGGATCTACATGGGGAGATTCCTGATAGTGAAAAGCTTTTTAATCTAACAGAGGCAGACTTTTGTACAGCATAGGTAATTAACAATTTTCTCAGGGAGGTGCTGGATTCACATTTGTATTCTTTAAATACAGTTTGGATGTGATGTTACAAGAAAACAAAGCTCTAGCAGGTTGCAGAGAAGGGCTGCTCATATAATCAGGGGATGTAAGGCCTTTCTTACAAGAGAAGACAAAAAGAGCCTAACAAGATGTTTAGCCTAGGCAGATGAAGGCAGAACAGGAATATGATGTCTCTTTATATATACATCAGGGAGGGAAAAGAGCTATTTAAGATAAACGACAATGTTGGCACAGGAACATATGATTATAAGCCAGACATGAATAAATTTAAAGCTGAAAATTAGAAAAGACTTTTTTAAAAAGGAAAGGAGTGAGGTGGTTAATGGCCTTCCAGAGAAGCAGCTGGGGGACAGGAGGGAGACGGTCCAAGATTTAGGATACCATTAGATAAGCTTAGGAAGTGGTTACTTAGAAAAACGTGATCAAAACAGATTTTTCCATCTATAAACTTACAAAGGGAATAACAAAAACAATGCATGTGACATGGTGATTTCTGAATTTGTAAAAAGTCTCACTCCTTGCAGCTCACAAAACACACTTTTGGGCGACCTAGAATCCCAAACAGGGAGGTTGATGACATTTTGGAGGCATGAAAATAATTTCAAAAGACTGTGTCAATGATTTATAGCTCATTTACACTGTTGGATGTTTTGTCTTTTAATCATTTATTACTCTCAAGCAAAATCTGTATCTTCAGCCATTTGCAAAGTTTTAAGTCTTCATTGACTAAAAAAGTACTGGTACTTAAAAGATATTCTGCAGGTGCACTCTTTTAAAACATCTCATTATATCTCTGAGTTTCTTGTTCCCATCAAATCATAAATGTTTAGAACAAACTAAACAGTGCAGCAAGACAATCAACTTTCACAGTTTAAAGTGCAGTTTCACTCCAAAAAGCAACTGGCTAAAATGGCACTATGGGATTCCACACTTAGTATACCTCAATGGCCTCCAGATCAAATTTGCACTGTTTACAGTATAATTTTTTTTTTCCCTAACTGCCAAACCTGCAAACAGAAGCCAGGTTTTGAAAGTCAAGTTGTGTGCTTTCTGGCTTATACATTACCAGCAGCAATAAAAAGAAAAAATCTAGAAGTTAAATTTTGCCCTAAGTTACTCCTTTGCAATCACAGGGACCTAGAGCACTTGTTTTGATTACTGCTGTGCTGTCCCACTCTTCTCAACAAAACTACACTGAATGAGCTGGGAGAGGAATTTAGTCCTGTAAATGGAACTGGCAGGGAATTCAGTTGCTATGGAGAGAATCAGAGCAGAATCCATTAGTTTTATGTTACTAATGAGTACAGAAAAAATTCATTTTGTCACTAAGCTAAGCAGATGTGGTTTTGAGTATACACAAGGAACAGATCTGTTCAGTAGGATATTATTTTTACAATGCTACTTTTATTACTATAGCTATATTTTTAATGTTCATATATCAAGCATTTAATGGCGATTAGTGTGTCATTAGCCATCATATTAGTAAACCTATATTTGTAAATACGATTCACAGTTCAGGCATGGCTCCTTGTAGACCTGCTGTCTCCATATTCATGCAGACCACACTAAAAGACTATGTTCTCCAGAGATGCCAACCACCACAATCCTATTCTATTCTCTCTTAAGAAAGCCGTAAGACAGTGCAGGTACTGTCTCATATAGCAAGTTCAAAGGGTACACACATGCTTGTCCTCTTATTGCACATTTTGATCCACTACAAAACACCGTGTTCAGGAGAAAGGTTCACTCAAAGCTGACAGCAACAGCAGGTAAGGAAAACAGGGTAATCTTTAGGTTGCCAGAAGTAGAGACCTGCTTGCTGTGATAGCAGTCTGTCCCAAGGACAGGCCTTGACCTCAGTCCTCATGGCTCTGAGGGAGCATTCGCAAGGATACAAACGCTGAAGTTGATTCAACTCCAAGTAATAAAAAACACCCCTCCAAACAAAGCATCTGACATTTATACAGCAAGGTTATGAACTTGATCCCAAGTACTACATCTGTTCATCATCTTTGGTGTTTGGGTAATTCTCAGGATTCAGCAGTTGTTGAGGAATAAAAGGGGGTTCCTTGGAAGAGTTCCTTGGATATGATGAGAGCACAGAAAGGGGGCGAAATGTTGCAAAGAAATTAAATGTCTGTCTGTATCAGTGCGTATCTCTATTGGGGAGATACCCGCCTTCCACCTGGTCTTTTTTGGTAATAAAGGTGAGGTGCTGTCAAAGACTGAGATATAAGAAGGAAAAATGTTAGAAAAAATCAGATACATTAAAGAAGAATAAGTCAGCAGGATCAGAGAGTACATGGCCAAGGTTAATTTAAAGTAAAGAGCCTAACAAAAATATGTAATCTCATTAAAACTAATTTTTATATCTAAAGATTACAAATGCTTTGGCAATAGTTAAAAATGTTATTAAATGTGTCTTGGGATTTAGCGACCTGGGACCTCTAAGCTTTGTTTCTAAGTAAAAAAGTTGCAGTACTAGCTATTAGGGGACTTACACAATAACTCAAATGAACTTTTACTACGTAATTCAATATGGCTTCTGTAAAGAAAAATTTTGCTTCATGAATCTATTACAATTCTGGATAGAGACTGTGAGGCAGTAAATACTAGATAATTAACTGGTAAATTTTATGTTTCAGTAGGCCTCTGACACAGGCTTTAAAACAGAGTTTTAAACAGAGAAATTAGGTAGCCATGAAGTGGGTTTGGAAACAGCTAAACAAATTAAAAGTAGAGAGCTGAAATATAACAGTCAACATACAGAAAAGGCAAAATATTAACACAGGAATATATCACAATTTTCCAGTTTAGATATGGTTCTGTTTAATACGCTAGCATGTGTTTCAGGAAATGATTTGAACTGTAATACTACAGAGTTGATACTGATAATAGCTCAAACTAAATTCATGAAAACCTAAGGAACTTCACAGGTATTTTATATGATTAGATGAACAGGTACTATAATGGTGAAAAAAAGCTGTTTGATAAAGAACTATTCAGTCTATCAAAATAAGCAACTCTTGCTATTCTTGCAAAGAGATATATTCTAGATAAAACAAAGCTACAAGAGAAAATAAAGTAGGTGACACCATGGGCAGCTCACACAAACTTCTGCTTAACGTGCTGTCATGATAAAAGACAAGCAAACCAGCAAGATGTTAATATAGACAACAGCACCATAATTACTGTAACTCTGTTGTGATATTAATCAACCCTGATCTGGAATACACCATTATTCTAGTTTTATATGCAGTAACAGAGTGTCCCTCCTCTCTTACGGGCTGCTAGTGCAATAGCAGTCATTATAAAACCACTTGAGGCAGTCCTTTGACAGTCAGAGAGGGGAAGAAAAAAGAAGGGTTGACCCTAGGATTTCTCCCCACACCTGAAGACTAATTGAAATTTGCTTAAACTGTCAGATGTGATGAGAATATTCTCTGAGGTACAGTGACAGAGAAGGGATCGCTATGGGCTACCTAGCATGAGAGGCTACTGCTGTGATTCATGTTGGAGCAAATACTTGGAGAAGCAGACTCGGAGTCATAAATTATGGGGCACACACGCATAGTTCCACCTGAAATATGCAACAGCATCAAGTTTATGAGGAAGATTATGACAACCTGGTCTTTTGCAGGCAGGCGAGCCCAAGCTACTTTTGTTGAACCACCTAGATACAGGCTGGGAAGACATGGTACACTGTTATGGCACAATAGTGCTGTGCCTAGACCAATATACCCTTACAATATACTTTATAGGTTATAATATACTTTTACAATATACTTTTACAGGTTAAGCACAGCACTGGACTAAATGTGGCTAGAGGGCTCCCAAGATGGCTGTCTTCCAGCTGGATGCTGATAGCATCCACATAAAAAAACTTGTGTATATGTATGTGCAAAAGACCACATACACATACCAGTAACACACATGGGTGAAAAATTTCAAACATAAGGAATTTAAGCTTGAGGAACTCTATGGCTATTTGTCCAACAGGTGGGACAATATTCCATGCCCTACCTAATCTGACAAACAAAGCTATGTCAGAATGTGTAAACTACTGAACAGGGCAACCACAGCAAGACCTGTGGAATAAAAAAGGAATAAATAAAATAAGCAGATAAATGCTGACCAAATATTATGCCATAGGCCCTCAAAGACAATGAATGAAATTATTAAGAAACAAACCACAGAAATGATATAAGGAAAGAAAATTAAAGTAATAAGGAGGTAACCTGAGGAACGCAAATAAATATGTGGGAGCAGTGCAGAAGTGTAACCGAAAATAAAAGATCCAGAGGATATATCTGCATATAGCAGGAGTTCTGATAGTGCAGAAAAGTAAGAAAAGAAGAAACAACACTGCTGAGTATCAAAGTATGCATTTTCAATTAATATTGAAAAATAGAGAAAATAAAGAGAAAAGCCATGGGAAAAGCCATCCAAAAATTAAATTAGATTTTGGATAACCACAGAGGGTTTTTACATCTATAAAAAAGGCGTTTTGGCAGCATGCAGAATTTAAACAAATGTTGGAATTTACATATCACCAACACAACAGCAGATCAGACAGATGAGGGAGTTCTGAGCAGGCATCAGGAAATTTGCAGCAACCCTCCAAAAATACAGCCAGCCAAATCAAGGGTCATAGCTGTTCCAAGGACAGCTATCTCTCAGGTGCTATCAGCTTTTGAGCACACCTCTCCACTGTTCCTGAGAACTGGAGTTGGGCTGGTCCTAGCTATTAGTGTTGACCATTCCCACTCCCCTGATATCCCAGTCTGAACTAACAGAATGTATTCTCCTCTCTGTCCAGGGGGTCAGCCAAGACAGAACTGCCTGGAGACTGGGATTTGTAATTCTAAATGTGAATACTTCTCGGACAGCTACAGATAAATCACTCAAGTCTGAGCTCATCTGCCTCTCTCTGCAGAGAATCCCTGATCAGGGAAGGGTATCAGATAAGTCACCTTTTTTCAGTAAGCTTCACTCAGCTTCTGTAATAAATATTCTCAATCTTTCTGGCAGATTTTCTCCACAAAATGTTATAGATGGGTCATTTAATAATAAACTTTACAACACATCCCTTTATAGAGTGGCAAGTTCCCTAACTTCAAGCAAAACCCAGATATTCTGTTATTTCTTTGTGGACATCTCTTACTGCTGTTTTTCTCATTATCGTTAAAACATTCCTTTCTAAAGAGATGCTCAGACTGTAAGACTGTCATGAATCAGCTACCTTCTTCTAATTGCTTCAGTCTTTCTCAGTCTTGTTTAATTCAAGTGAAGGTGTGAGAAAGAGGCTAACCTGATTTCTCTGCCTGAGAAACTCCTTGCAGCCACCACACAAAAATATTCAGTGTCTTTATAAACAAAAGTTTTTGTTTAGGGGAATTCATCTTCCTCTTCCCTGCAGTAGGACCTCCTTTCTTCTTTTCAACCCATCTCTGACTATTTGGTTCTTTTTTTTCTTTTTTTTTTTCTTTTGTACTTGGAGTTTGGCTTGGGCTTGATAAATTATTGACCTCAACTTTTTATTTATTTATTTATTTATTACCCAAGTCTTTATGTCTGCTTTTCCCTCTTGCTAAATTTCTTCCATCATTCAGTTTATTTGTTTTTTGATGGTATCATTTTTTTTCTGCTGTTTTCAGAAGCAAGCTATCTCATTGAAAATGCAGTTATTGGCTGTTGTTTCTTCTTTCTCTTTTCCCTTACATCAATACTCTCCCTGCAAAGAGAATAGAACCATAAAACCTCTGAGGTCCAGTAGGCTTTGAAAATGTTCATCGTAGTGGAAAAAAAAAAGAGTAGATTGCTGTTCTTTGGGACTTTTCATATACATAAAGAATGGAACCTGAGCACAAGAGGTGGGGAGTGATTTTCAGTAGCAGAGCTCAAACTCAAATAATCAGTCCAAAAAAGTGAGGGAGATCTACAGAAGTTGCAAACTATTTAACTTAAACAAGAAGATGACTCAGAATTTCTCCTTGGCTTGTTTTGCAGTCCTATCAGCTATCTTGGAATGCTGCATGTATACGTAAATGTTGCAAAATCTCCTTGGGAATTATATGTGATATTTTGAGCTATTGCTCATGTTGTATTTTATTCTTGATCTTATTTTTGCAAGAATTCATACCGTTTTGATCATACAGTGAAAGCTACCTATCTATGAATATCTGATATTCTTACATACATAATGAAGACAGTTAATGAGTTCAGCAGATATTTTCACATGGCTTCATAAAAGGGCCTACAGGAGATTTCTGATAAAAGTTTTCCTTGTATTTATTTATTTATTGCCTGTTTCTTTCTTTCTTTCTTTTCTTTTTTTTTTCTCCCTGTTGAAACATGAAGTTTAAGTAGGGTCTAAAGTGAACACTTAGAATAATTAGCTGCTGATGTTTAATTTTATTGGCTACTTAAGGGATGGGAAAATCTCCAATGTATGGATTATGCAGTGGATGTAGGAACAGGTTTTATTTTCACCTTGACATTTACTCATTGCACATAGTGGATCAGTTACCTAGACAAACATCTTCCAGCTTTAAAAATTTAGTTTGAAAACCTAGGTCTCAGCTGTTGTATATATTGAAGACCAACCTTTTCCACACCAACCTTTTCCTGCATGAGAGATGGATATTTAGTAAGCCACAAATAATCAAGAAGTATCATGCAAAACTGAGCTCATACTGTTTCATTCAAATTAAAAGAAATTGTTAATGGTTCAACTTAATTCCTCAAGGCATTCACCATGTTCTACAATTACCATTCCACTGCCTGAATATCTTGGTTTTGAAAAATGACATTAGGGAAATACCTATACATGTACATCACAAATCATTTCCCATCGATTTTGGTTAAAAGCTAGAAAGTCTGCATAAATAGTTGTCTTTGATGCCCTCTAACAAGCTTAAAAGCAGTAATAACCAACTCAAACTGCTAGAAATGACTGTGCATGTCAACTGCCTGATGGCTGATCATTTCTTACACATAAGCATATCTTTTTTTACCTTGATTGCTGGAATGGGTTTCTTTGGAATGAAGTGCTTTTTCTCAGGAAGTACAGCCGCTGTGCTTTGTTCCTTCAGTTTAATCTTGTTCTCAGCTATTATTTTTTTGCGTTGTTCCAGGTAAGGCCCAAAATTAGGTAGTTTCTAAAATAAAAATCAGGAAACATGATTAATATGCTTAATAAGCAGGCGTAGTAAAGGGAGTAAGTCTGAACCTAAGGGCAAGATCCTAAGTCCTTGTTTAGTGTGACTTATTTAGGAGGTTGAAATTGAAATCAGTGGGACTGTACCAGAGCGAGAAGTGAATAAAAATCAGCCATGAACTTCAGGATCTGACTTGAAAATCTATATTGAATATTAAAATATTAATATAGCACAGCAGAAAAATAGCTGATTTGCAGGTCAGCATCCAACAGTCTTCTATTTCCCCATTGCATACTTGCTTATATATAAAAATGTATCATGTTAAATAATTCAAATGTATAACTTTATTTCTATACTATGTGGAAAGGCATCATAAAACTATCAATTTACTTACAAGGGCTCTAGCAGTGTTTGAGATTACTTGTATGGATATCTGGTTATATCTATGTATTTTTAAAGCATGCAAACATGCATTTTATGTTCTGATAACAGAAGGTTGTCTTGACCTGTCAAAAGCAAGGCTAACAAACACCAAATGAACAGAAACACATTCTAATCTCATAATTTACCTCTATGAACCACTTGTAGTCTTTTCTGTGACATTTAATCCTTGAGCCCAATTAAGCAAACTCTACAGGACAATTTCACTGAATTGCAAAACTCATGTCTCACCCAAGAACATGGAAGCGCAGGTTCAGATTTCATAAACCTGCCAAACACCCAGCTTCCTGAAAGAAAAAGTTCCTTTGTTTGCACAGCAGAGAGATGGAAAACTCTAGTGTGCCATAATCACAGATTTAGGTGAATAAAAAGATGGTGGAAAACATGGATTTTTTGCTTGATGAAAGATATTGTGCCCTTCCTCCCCTGAAACTAGTTCCTTATTGTGCACAAAATATTTTATCCATCTAACTAAACCCTGCTCAGAAGCTACTGCAGTACTGCAGAAACTAGCAGGTAGTAACAGGGGATACGTAGCCTCAGTAGTTGCTAGCATTAATTCACGCTAATAATACAACCTCAAAGAGCATATCGAACAAGATACAGTACTGCTGTGGTTATCAAATTTTAAGAGGGAATTTCAATGTGAATTTTAAAAACAGAATTATTTAAAAATTTAGAAATTATTATTTTTTAAAATGAAGTAAATCCAGAAGAGGTTACTCCGCTCTATAGGAGAAAAATCCCTCAATGAGCTCTGTCAATCAGGATACCCCACAATGGAACCGCAGGACTCCTGTCACGGCAAATAATAGCTTTCTTGGCTGCTAGGTTTTTGGCACTTGTAAGCACACAGATAGAGGGTGAGGTCCTTGAAATGTTTCCCTGCTTCTGAGACTTGTTCTGTGGTTTCAACACATTTTAACTTGAAGTCAGAACTTGCAGTCTCATGGTGATCTCCAAAGGAGGTGACCTGCTGCAGGCTGGGAACGTGCCATTCTCTCAATCTAGGTAAATGCAAGACCAGCACTGGTGTGCGTGTGTGTGTGTGTGAAGGGGGGGTGGTAACTGCAGACCCCCTCTGTCCCAAATCTAGCTATAGTCTCAATTTGCCCACTGTCACAAGACTCTTTTGTCTGTTGAATGGGAACTTTGTTCCTCAGTGTCACATTCAAGTGCTTCCTCAAAGATGTCAAATACACTTTCCTTTCTGTGCAGTTGCCATACATTTGTGATTCATGTTCTTAGAAAGAAAAAGGTCTAGGATGGCTTAAAATAAGCTTTTAAATATTACTGCAAACAGCAGTAAGGTAGTGGACTAATATACCAAATTAAAATAAGACAAAAAAAAAGAAGTTATTTTTAAAAGGAAAATAAGTGGAAGGAAAGATTTGACTAAATTCATTGTAAATAACAGGCTCTAAAACACAGACAGATTCAAGTCTTCATACAAATTTTAGAAAACCTAAGATTTTAACCAAAAATCTAAAAAAAATACAAATTTTGATAGAAAATATTCTTGTCTATCTGCTAGGCGGCATCAATTAGAAATATATTTTGGCTACACATAAGCCAACTACATAAGTAGCTGTGCCACTTAGAAACTATTTTTTCTCCATCATGTATGTGCTGATGCCAACAACTTTGAACTTGAGAAGGAAGGAGACCTGATGACAAAAACATTTTTGGACTCTTCCCTGTCTGGCCAGGAATTGAACTGCTGACTTTCAGAGTAGGTAGTAAAGCTAATTTTGCTGAGGTTTTAACTGAAACAGTAGAGAAAAGAGACAGCTGTTCATGGCCTGACTGATTGAAGACCATCTTTGGGAAGAACAGCCAAACTTCTGCAGAATAAAGCCTTTACTTTTCTATTCTCTTAATGTATGTGCAATCATCTACTTTCTAGAGACAGAAATATTGAGTGTATTGAAATAAAATAGGTGATCTGAGGAAAAGCGTGGAAAAACCATCCATTTTGATTTATAGATAAAGTGTGATTTTTAATGGCAATTAATTCATTTTCTAAATTGTGATATGGAAGTAAGCAGATTTTTACATCTAACATAGCCACTAGCTGGAATGTACAGCAGACATTTTGAATAGCATCCCATGCCATCGGTACCATAATTGTATTATTTCAGATGTTTTTTAATTACATACATGTTAAATTAAGCTATAAAAACAGTATATTTTCAAACTAAATGAAGTAAATATTTATCTAGAAAACTAACATCCAACCTGAGTTTTTGCTATGCATCACTGTATTTCCATCAATAAATTGATTAAATGGATTTTAGGATAATTAACGAAACACCTAGGTCCTAGTCCAGGCTTGGGCATGAACAATGAGTTTCCACTGACTTAACAGAAGATGACTGTGTGTCTATACAAATGATCTGGTTATTTTGTGCTTGGGGTCTAGCAGTCCACAAGCAGCCAAGGCAAATTTCATCAAACAACACTGAAAACCAGCCATCTTTTCTATAACAATAAATAATACATGAAAATGTAGTCTCAGGAGTTTGGGAAGGACTTATTGAAGGTTGTCCTTCTGAGTAATGCACAGAAGGCTGATGATATAAGAATAAAATATACAGAAGGCTGATGAGATGACTTCTTGGTCAGAGCTGTAGTTTCAAACATGTTGGGAGACAAAGGCCTTATGAAATGGGAAGCAGTATTTTAACACACTGAGTTACTGGATATAGCAGAAGTGGAAACATGTTGAAATAACTTCTCAAGAGATGGATATTCTAGAGAGTTTAAAGTTAAATCACCTCTAATCATGCTAGGGGATGTCTTCCAAAGCACATAGGGATTTAATGGCACAATTCCCAATGAAAGCACAAGCACGGTAACTTGGTCGGTTTAAATCCCTGTTTGCTTTTGAAATCTTTCCGCAGTATGTCTTGAGATTATTTTTTTGAAATTTCAACATATCTCATATGTCACTAAGCTCTCCATACACTTGTATCTTTGTCCTATCAACATCTGCCTAGAAAAAACAGCTAATACGAATATGTGGATCACAGCAAGTATTTAGAAGATTGCAACAAGCAGAGTAATTAGATAATTCTTGTCTGCTTATATATCTGTATCAATGATGTCTATAGCTGCATTATTCGTATCCATCTGTCTCTATATTGCCATAATTTAATGTATTTCTATTAAAGAGGATAACATCAATAATGGAGCCAAAATAAATATATTAAGTGGTTTTCTTTCATTGTTTATAAGTGTATTATCACAAAGCTTGAAGCTTGAAATATTGTGCTGAAATATTTTACAGAAAGAAAGAAAAAATCCAACCCTCCCTGCTAAAGACTTCCAAAAGCTGCCTTTTAACTGATGAACTGTATAAATCTCCAGCAACATTGTGATTTTTGTTTCAGTAGTTTCTCCAGGGATTCATCATTGATGAATTTGTTCTCACCAGAAAAGCTAAATCCTACTCATTTAAAGATAACAGTATCTTCCACTAAAACTGTCTCTATCCAGATATAAAAAAGCATTACCCTGCCAATAGAGAACTGACAACATAATGAATCAACAATGAAACCTTAAGCCAGGAGAGCTTTAAGGTGAATAAGTCTGTTTTGATTATAATTTATTCATGGATCAATCTAAAGGTAATTGAGCATATTATGAACTAAAAAAGGTGCTTGTTTCCTAATGGTAAAAAGTAGAGAGTATCTTTCACTTCAGATTGCTGTAATTTTTATGGGTGCACAAGCAAGTAGCGTAATTGAATTGGAGCTGGAATAGGCTAGTGAACAGGGCAGTGCAATACATATCAGATGACTGAGCCTCTATTTCTAACTTTAAAATTTATATTTTCCTTATTCTGGGAAAGTCCAGCTACATCCCCATGCTGTGGTTACCAGTTGTTTATTTAGGAGCTGTTTCCTGCGAAAGGGCTGGATGCTATCTGCTGTTAGAAAACCCAGATTTCAGCTGCCACAGCTAGGTATCATCATAAACCAAAAATAAGCAACAGTCTCCTACAGTACTCTGGTGGATCTGAAGTGTATCCTGCTGGTATACGCTAATGAGATGGGGCATAGAAAAGAACACTGAAAATTAGTAATTTTCATAAAAATAATTTTCAGGGAGCAGTGGTCACAAGGTAAAGGAAGAACTTACATAAGCAAGTCTAATGATCACTGGCATATGGAAATTTGGGGTAGCAGTATCATGTAGCCATGAGGCAACAGCTTTTAAAAATACCATTTCCCTCATGTCTGACAAATTTCCCATGTTGAATGTAATGTCATTATCCAGTTTCTTCTGTATTTGTGTGTTGCCTCAAGTCTGCGGTATGATGAGGTGTATGCATTCATTCTCTAAATTCCTCTTGTACGCTTTTAACTTCCAAACATTTTTAGGTTACACAGTGATGTCTCATGAATCTGGAGGTAGAACTGAAGCCAAATTGTCTTATTTCACATACTTTACATTTTTCAAGTGTAGACGTTTCTGCTTGCACATAGGAAAACTAGATGAGAACAAGAACGAAGACTGAAAAATATCTGACAAGCTGAACTGCTAAAAGAGTTCAAATTGATGTACTGAAATATTCTTTACTGGTTGCAGTAGTGATACACCAAACAAAGGCCCACAAAGTTATGCAAATGGATGGATAACTTTAACACCAAAACTTTGCCGTGTAATCACCAGTGTGGTTTAGAATTCAAACAAGGTATTGCTCTTATTCTTCCTTTTCTGGAGCTTGTTTTTCTGAATAGACCTTTCTTTGAAATTACTTAACCAACAGCTTTTCCTCAGAGAAGAAGCGAAGAAAGGAGGAGAAAATACATACGCTCTAAATGATTGGAAAGGAGAAAGGTGGACAGCTACCTTCGCAGAATCACAAAGTAGTTGAAATCTGACTAGATGTCCAGAGACTGCTGAGTCTAACCCCCTGCTTGCTGCTGGGTCAGATACAGCAGGTTGCTCTGGGCCATGGCCAGTAAGGCTTTGAATTTCTCAAAGGATGGAAAATCCACAAGATCTCTGGGCAACGTGCTCCTGTGTTTGATCATTCTCATAATAAAAAAGTTCTTTCTAATGTTTAAATGGAATTCCTTATCATTCAGCTTGTGCTTGTTGCCTCCCAGCCTTTCACTGGGCACTACTGAGAAGAGTCAGGCTCTGTTGTCTTTGCTCCCTCCCATCAGATATTTTTACATATTGGTAAGATCCTCCCAAGCCTCCCCTGCTCCCCTAAATGCCTCCATCGCTCTCAGCCTGCCCTCATGGGGCAGGCGCCCCAGTTCCTTGCTCACTCCGGTAAGGCCATGTCCCTGTCGTGGGGAGCCTGGCTCTGGGCGCAGTGCTCCGGGTGTCTCACCAGTGCTGGGCCGTGGGGAGGGATCACCTCCCTCGGCCTGCTAGCGATGCTCTGCCTGATGCAGCCCAGGGCACTGCTGGCCTTTGCTGCGAGGACACGTGGCTGGCTGGTGGTCAGCTTGTCCCCCGGGACCCCCAGGGCCTTTTCTGCAAAGCTCCTTGCCAGATGGTTGGCCCCTGCCTGTGCTGGTGCCTGGGGTTGTTCCTCCCCAGATGCAGGACTTCATACTTCCCCTTACTGAACTTCTCGCGGTTCCTGTCAGCCCATTTTTCCAGCATGCCATCCTTCTGAGTGGCAGCACAACCCCCTGGTATGTCAACAAATCCTTCTAGCTCTGCATCATCTGTAAACATGATGAAGATGCACTCTGTCCTGTCATCCAGATCATTAATGAGGATGTTAAAATGGCCACAGAATTAACATCTTGGGTACACCACTAGGGACTGGCCTCTAGTTGGATTTTCTGCCACTAGTAGGTTCAGTCAGTATTCAGTTGATCTCACTGTCCATTTATCTACTCAATGTTTCACCACTCTGTCCATAAGGATGTTTTGAGAGACAGTGTTGAAAGCCTTGCTGAAGATAACATCCACTGTTCTGCCCACAGTCAGTCACACATGGTTTCCCCTTCATAAATCCATGCCAAGTGCCACTTTCCTACAAAGAAGAGTTGATCTGTACTTGGTTGAGCTATCCTCCCCAAATACCACTCACTTCTATAAACGTGTAGAAAAGCTGGGCTTTATCTCTGTTTTGCCTTGACAGGACTATGTCCGAGAAGGCTTCTACTTGGCCTTGGAAAACTGCAGAGAGAAGCAGCTGGGTTGGTAATAGCTAAGGATGAAAAAGCTTGGGAGGCTACTCAGCCAAGTGACTGCCTCAGACACAATTAGAGATATGAAGATTGCAGACAAGAATGAGTAGCTTTGAAGGGGGTAATAGGTGAGGCAGGACCCCTGAAATAGGGAGCATGGTACAGAAAGGCAATCAGATAAAGGAAACATTAACATTTAAGCAAGGTAGACAGCTGCCCTCACCCAGAAGCTGCAAGAATTTAAATCAGGTTTGTATGGGTCATTTTATATGCCCTCAGCACAAAGGTTTTAGTAACGTTTGACCCGCATTTGTTCATGTGGAAAATTTTCTGTATTTGATGTACATAAGAGAAAGTACTTTCACTTTTAATGATTTTTCCAGTAGCTTCTGAATCCTTCAAGTTTGCTTTTTCCAAAGTCAAATGTGCTCAAAATGGCTGCATAAATCTAGAATCCTTATTATATGCTGCACAAACATGTGGCCTTGACTATATCTTATCCTGCATAATAAACCACATTCCAGTGGTCTGCCTCCAGCCTCCTGCAACTTTACTAAAACATTTACTGAAGTTTCCTGAAGTGGTATCTGTTTTCTTCCTTGTTCTCTGAGAATACAGAAGAACATAACTCCAACATTTCCAGAGGTAGGAAACACAAACTCCCGGTACAATAACAGCAATAGTAACAACAGCAAAATCTTGTCACAATGTCAAGGTAGCTTGTGCTTCTTCTGAAAAGATAAACAATAAAGCTAAAAGCTGAATTTGGTTCCTGTGAAGGTGGAAAATAACATACACATTCATATTCATAAGTAATCTGGAGGGAACATTTCACACAAGCTTTCCCCACTAATCTTGTAAACTGTTCAACTAATGAAAACTAACTATATACAGCAAAGGAGAAAATGAAGCTGCTACTTCTTAATCTTTTAGATGTTCTTACTCTTTTAAAGATTCAAAGCTAAATTCTCTTAAATAGCTTCTGTGTTGGCCTGACAATGCTAATGGATGGACCTTTCCCATATGCTGCACAGGAAGAGCCTATGTCATGAAGGATTTACCCAGATGGCAGTAGAGTTCATGTCAAGCCCACATAAACAACTGCAAGCTCCTCTGGGGAATCCTTTAAGGGTCCTCCCCAGGGCATATAGGCAGGTGATGCTTCATGGGGATGATGGGACACTTCACTCTATCAGTCTCCAGCTGATAGAGAGTTTCTTGGGCCAACACCAGTTGTTAAAGGCCCCAGAGCTGCTGTAGTGGTTAGCAAGAAGCTGCAGAAAACTTGGCCCTTTTATGAAAGGGTTCACACATCCTCACTGCTCTTTGTTTAGAGCTGAGTCATTACTGGCATCACTGCCTTTAATGATGTGCAAAAGACTGCAAAATAAAGGACAACACAATAAATCTGAAAAAAAATGAACTCTGTCTTTCAGTTATTTTGAAATTTTGCCTTGGAACTTTTATTTGCTTGTAAACAGCACTGTCTCAATAATCCATAATTCCTGCACATGCGCTTCTTCCTGCAACCTCTGCTCCCTGTGCTGCCTGTGTATATACCACTGCACTTAGTTACTCAACTATTCTGTCCACTCTTTAAACCATGATTATTTAAAGTGGGTGAGCTAACCCCCAGCCCTGCAGTAATTCTGTGACTAACTGCAACATTAATGTGTATTCTAGGAAAACATACTGCTGTGACCTCACCATGAGATATATAGTATCATGCTCGAGAGTGCAGATAAAACCATTATTTAAAATAATAATTATTCCTGCTTTCATCATATCTCTACCACTGCCAAAATTTTCTCTACTGCCTCAAAATCACCACCAAAGTATTCTTCAGGTTCTCCCTCAAATGTTTGTTTTTTAGCAGCTTATACTGAGTGAAGGAAAAGATTTTAGGATTACAGGCTTACTATAGTGCAGCAAAAACTTATATTCTACAAATGTATTAAAGTCTTTCTGTCATGAAATATTCATCAATAAAACAAAAAGGAGTTAATATTTGAAGCAAGCTTAGACATTTACAATCAAAAGCCAAGATGACATAGATGATAAAGAAAATGTTACCTTCTGGGTTGAAGAAAAGAAGATACTGATACACATTACTGTGCTACTTCATGAACATCTGGCAGTCTGTCACTTAATAGACAACAACATCTTCTCTAAACAGAAGAGACTTGAATTCATCAGGGATTCCTGTAGTACAGTATGTGCTTAACTTAAGTACCTGCTTTCTGTGATTTCCATAGATTACCATATTCATGACACTGCGGAGTGAAAGCATTCTTCTCACTCTCTAACCAGAACATGCACAAGAAATTAAAACATTGGCAGGCACTTTGTCTCCAGTTTGTTAGACATGTGAGGAAAGGACTTTCCACCCATTTATGCAGATGAAATTCTGTCAGCTAAGCAGCAGTGTAACAAAGATGTCAGCAGAATGGCTATTTACAAATATGTGACAGGTGAGCAAATATAACTATTCAAAGGCATTTAGGAAACGTGGATTAGTATCAGTTGCCTTAGCTTTGGAACAACTTGGTGCAAATAAGATTTTGTACTTCTACTGGTATAGAAATAAAAATGCATCAGTCCAGTATTCACATTTTCTTGTGTGTCTATATACCACATTCTGTTTATTTCTATATATTCAGCCCATGTGCTTATCATATCAGTGTTGTAAATCACCTGATCATATGAAAAAAATGCCACTGCTAGGCACTTTTAGCTGCTTTCTCTTCCAAGCTGGCTGGTAATTGAGCTTTTCAGAACAACCACAAAATCACCTGTTTCTTTGGGTTTAACCATCCTGTTCTGGGAATGCATTTACTGAGGAGATTGAACTCCAGCAGTACCTAATGACTGTCTGTTTTCTAGACCGTTTCGAAAAAGCTTTAGAAGTCTAGCCAGACTATGAGAAGGAAAAAATAAGTCATTCCTTACAACTATGAGAAAGCACGAATATCCTTGCTGCTATGGCTACGTTACCAACTGACCTGTCAGTCAGAGACGCAGCTGACCCAGCAACGTGAGTGGAGCTGTATCAAGCTGAATTTGCTAATTCTGCTTGTGCTCAATGAGCTGGGTCGGATACCAGAAGCACCCTAGCCCTATACCTAGAACTGTGAAGCCCCATGAAGCTACATTTAAACTGCCTATATGACCCATGTGAACCTGTTGAAAAGCTCCTTGAGCAACCTGATGCTACCATGCAGCCTAAGTGCAAATATGCCCTGGGCACAGGACTAGGTGAACTGCACGCTATCTGCATTCTCCTCAGCTCTCCCTGATACAGACTCCTCTTCCAGCATCTCCCTGATACAGACCCATACACCTTACAGCACTTACATGGTGAAAGTCTATGTATGCACGAGGGACATTTATACAAAACATGCAGTTTAATAAGTCAGGCCCACCAAATTTGTGCTCTCAGGCTATTGGGAGACTATGCAGAGAGGGAAAGCAAACAACAACCTCTTCTAGCCTCTGGAAGAACCTAAGATTCTGAAAGCCACTCTGTGAAGCTTTGAGTAAATTCAGTAAAAGAACTACTGCTGCCACTGGGTGCAAAGGAAAGTACATTTTCACCCATTGCTGAGTGTATTTTTGCTGCAAATTTACCTATCAAATACTTCTTGCTAGCACAGTTAAACCTTGCACAAGTGGTAAGAGCATACACTTTTTCCATCTGCTGGAACCTCCTCAGAATTTTGGTTATCCTGTATTTTTATTTTGATGCCTTTTTTTTTTTCTTCATAGAAGCTCCAAATTTGTTACCAACTTGTCTATACTGTAAACAGCACGTAATTTCGATATATCTAGAAATAAACTCCACTTTTCCCTGGTAGATTAAACATCACATAACTATATGTGTATTATTGCAGTAGTAGATTACTTAAATGCAAACCATTGCTAATAATTCCTAAGCAAACCTTCTACCACTTCAGATTCATTGTAATCCATCTCTTATGTCAGATGAACCACAGCACTTATCCTCCTTCTGCACAGAATACAATGCTTTCCCTCATTCATCTCTCACACACCGTAATCCTTCCACCTCTAGTTCACAACATCCTAATTTAAATGTAAAGTATTCAGTTCAGACAAACGAGCGCTAGTCAACTCTTGCAGTTAAGACCAAGAAGCCCACCACTGCATTTTAAAGCCTTAATACTCAACAATACAATGTTTTTTATCATCACCTTGATAATCTAAACTCACTAAATTTCATACTAAGAGTGGTAATACAAATAGTTTTGGCATTAGTGCTTCCACCCCTAGACAGAAAAATCTTCCACTTGAGTCAAGTTGAGAAAACATTAAATGCCTTCCTAGGAGGAGCTTTGGTATTCTGGTTGATTCAGGCCTTTCAACGGCTTTGAAAATCAACACAATACATATCGCATAAAATAAATAAATAAATAAATAAACAGCACCATCGACAAAACAACAACAACAACCAGAAGTATACCCAAATGATAAAATTGATATGGCCCACTGAAAGAAACTGAGGATGAAGAATTTTGATCATTTGAAGTTCTAAAAACTTTTAAAAAGATCTGTAAAGAAATAAGCAATTGCTAAACTATTTAAAATTAATATTATATAAAACTTATTGCCTGAATAAAATGCCAATAATGCATTACCAAAGTGATCCCTTCACTGAAGCGTTATGTTTTCTATATCGCCATCAAGGAGTGAGGAGGTGTCAATGTGTAGGTACCAAAGTAATAGATGCTGTATAAAAACCTAACTTAGAAAACAGAACAGTGCTCATTAGAATTAAACTTCCAAGTCTCCCACAGTGCCTCTCTTGCATATTTATCTGTCTTTATAACAGTGAAAGTATCGTATCAAAAGTATTATTGTGTTCTGAAAATGACATTAGAATAGTCATATATTCTAAAATGCTAATTTGATTAGATTTTCACTCAGGTCAGTCTGAGAATGAATTTCAGTTTTAAAAATCTAATGTGCAAATCATTAGACATATAGATCACAGACATATATGACTATATTTTTGAAAACTATCTTGTTTTAAATTACTGTAAGAGCTTTAAAACGAATTCTGTTCTGAGCATCTAGTTACTACAAGACTTCATTGATTTGTATGCACAGTTAGGCTTGCAAGTATATGCATTCAGTTTTCCCTCTGCTATTAAATGTAACCACAATCACATATTGCTTCAACAGGCCATCCGCTTTTTCAATGGCCACGTGCTCTTTACATATAAACCATGGAGATGCATAAATCTTTCCTTCACGTGTGTACTCATCGGGCTATTTTGCAGCTCATAAGGATTGGTATGGCACAGAAAACTATATTAGTTACATTTACAAAGAAACTCCTATCCTGATCCTACAAGCTTTTGCACATGGCTGAACTTTAAACATACAAGTAGTTACCCAAGGGTAAGCCCCTGTGCAGTGACCAAGGGAGCCGGGACCATGTCCCACTGGCTGACCACAGCCCACTCTTCTCGGATGTGCAAACATGGTTTCACCTGGCTCCATCACAGGAGTTACAAGTCCCCAATGAAGGGTAAAATGGAGCCCACAGTGTTCACCTTTTTCATGTTGTTTGAAAAAAGTCATGTCTTCAGCTGTTCTGCACACAAATAATTCCCAATAACATATCTCTTTGTGGATGACAGATCATGCAAGACCTACAGAGCTTCTGTACTCAGAAACTGCAGTATTTTAAAATCAAATCCTTATTTAAATTGTAAAAACAATATGCTTTCTATTCTTGACATAACTTACCTTCTTAAAGCTATGCCAGATATTTATGGTGATACAATCTACAGCCCAAATTATATCATCTATAGCTATTTCTACCATAAGACAGAAAGGGAAACAAAATTTTCTACTTAGTGCAGCTTCTCTATGTTAATGCTCTCTGCAACAAGGCTGCTGCTATAAAGGTCACAGACGACATAATTTCTATTATTACAGATAATCCATGTCTTCTGTGTGCCTGGCTTTTTTTTTCATCTGTATTTTATAGAGGCGTTGCGTATTCTGATGGATAAAGCTCCTAGGAGAGCTTCAGTCTCAGTGGCTTACAAAGGCAGGAGCAGTCACCAAGCAGTCAGCACACACGCATTTCCTACCTCCAGAGAAGATGCATTGAATGACCTTGCATGAGCACAAAGTCTGCTCTCAAAGACTGCTTTTATGAGGCATGACACCAGAGCAGGACAAGCTGTTTCCCATCATCAGGTGTGCACCTGGAGCGCGGTGGGCACGAAATGTGGCAGGGTAGCAAACCACAGTTTAGCTACACGGGCATTCCCCCTGCTAAAATGGCCAACGTGAAAGATCAATGGGCATGAGCTGACACTAAATCTTTGCCTTGTTCAAGCACACCTTTGATGTTCTTTTGTAACCCCTGCCTCAAACTGACTAAGATCTGGCTTAAATAATACTTATGCTGAATTTCATCGTTTTATCTGTTTCTATTATTTTGTGGGTCTGACATTCTTGTTCCATAGTACTGTTTTCGTGTATGCCTCACTCAAACAGCAGTGCCTCCAGCACCCTGCATCATGTGATGTAATGGCCTCTGCATTTACATGCTGCAAAGCTGCGCTATGGGATATTTTGTACAGCTCCTTTATATGTAAGAAGACCTAAGGGAATTACAGTGGCTATATTCTTAGCATGGTTTTGTTTAGTAATCACCTCAGGAGACTGTATGGATCTCAAAAGCTTGGAATAGTGATGTGAGATAGTTTATGAATCCTACTAATCTTCAAACTGACTTATCCATTTTCAGGTGTGGGTCTTTCCTGCATGGTTTTTACTTTTTAGGAGCTGGGTAATAGCCTCTGGGAGGTCAGCAATTATCCCAGTGCTCCAGGAGTCAAATGCAATTTCATCTCATTTTATTTCATTTTAGATTTATTGCCTTGGTCATTTCAAACAGATGAGATTGTAATCATGATGAGCTACACCTTTTGCTGTTCTGTTTCTGCATCTATACAGCTATGGCAGCAATCCCAGCAAGCTGCATTTGTTCTTCCTGCTTATACTTCTACAACAGGTATTCTTCTACAACAGGTTTGATCTCAAATTGCATTTTCTTCCACCTGTACCACCCCCAAAAGGTGCTCAGAAGGCATTGAGATAGTTACTTTCTTTAATTCTTCTATCTAATACACTTGCAAATATCTGAGTATTGCATCACAAACTGACACTACTTTTACTTTTGTAAGTGGTAAACTGCAGGTCTGTATAATACCTTACTTAAATTGCTTAAGACTATGCATATGTATGGCTTCCTCCCTTCTCTACAGCTCATGACTTGCCCATCTGACCTGTGACTCTGGAAAACCTCAGCGATGAGACTTATGTCCTCTTTACTTCCACTTGCTTTACTGCTTCTTCTGAGTGCAGAGGATATTCTATTAAGCAAATGTTCAGCTGGCTACACTGCTGTATCCATTTCCAGCTCTTCTATGCCCAGAAGACATGCTAGACCTTTAAAACACCATTAGACACTGCTGCAGGGATCTTACATTGCTACCTATTTGAATTTTTTTTTGTGCGTGCAACTTTTATGAATTGTTTGCCCCAGTTTAGCCGCACACTTCATTCAATCTCTTGATTTAGTTAAAAGCAGTGTATTTGTGTGGTATTTATATTTCCCGGTATTTTAATGTGCCCACTTTTCCTTGGTATTGTTCTTGTAATTTACATTGTCCTACTGGCATTTTGATTGTTCTATTGTATAATGCTAATCTGTATGTGTTTGTCTGCAGTTTTCGATTCTTACAAAACACCAACAAAATCTCTGTTATCTAACATTTACAGATGTTCGACTGCCCAGCTGGTATTCAACTTCTCTGTTTTTGTGCTGCTGCTCTTAGTTTAAAGTTCATGCTTGTGCAAATGACACCAAAAGTTTATTTTTGCTCTTGTGTAGTGAATCAAAGCTGGATATGTGCAAAAGTACATTTTCTGAGTCAGATTGTTTTCTTTCTATGGTGCATTTTTTCTTTTTGCTATTGTAAGCAAGCTTTGGCAAAACATTTTTCTTGCCAGTGCAAAGAATTCCATATGTGAGACAACTACCAGTAGGTTTTCCTTTTCTGCTTTCTGCTAATGCATTTACGTTTGCACAAAATTTTTCCTTGTCTATGCAAACATTTTCTTTTCTACGTGGTTAACAGCTTCTGTCTCTGCTCCACTGATGGCTGGCCTCGGTTTGCTCACTAATTGTGCACATTAGCTCTGCATCGCTGTAGTGCTGCTGCATGAGCTCTCCAGGTGCCGCTACATTAGTGGTTTAGTTTAGATCAGGAGTACGCTTCTGAAGCAAATCTCCTGATTATCCCCACATACCGTGCTTTGGTTCTTGCTGCAGAGCAGTCTCAGAGAGCACAAACAGGATTTTATTTTGGATGAAATGAAACCTGAATGTGTGCTCCAGAAGTACACCTAAAATGAGCTCCAGCTGCTAATGGGCATTTAGCTTAAGAGACAAGACTAGAGTCAGAACACAGTAAAGCCCCTCTGAAATGCATATTGTATGGACACCAGTCTGCAGCATCAACCGTTTCATTCTGCATCTCCATTCCTATTTGTCTCCACCACTTCTGAATGTAAAAATAGCTTCTGAGGATTCTCTTTTGAATCACTGCAACATTGTCTTACTCTTACATACAAACTGAATTCATCCATTAGGATGCAATGAATTCATGGGTTAGCTGTCTTATAACATTCGGAGAGATAGTGAGCTATAGTTTTTCTACACTGTCCAGACTTAGATTAGTCACACCATACAGAAATATGTATATTACTCACACACACATTACATTAAATCCTATTTTATTTTACACAGAAGACATTTCCAGAATGTTTCTAAAAATTCTCACTAGTTTTCTTGATTTTGGAGCCTCAGGCTTTTAGAGCTGTTTTTCCCAGTGCAATGTTCACAAACATCCAATATAGCTCATTTTTATGTCCATCTGTCCATTGTTCATGCCCACTCATATACTGTCATAATCACTGCTTTTTCTCTTTTATTTTTTTTAAATCCTTTTGCAAGAGTCTCAGTCTATATCCACAGTAGTAAACATGTCTGGGAATATTCCTGGGCATAAGGATGTTGTCATCTGTCCTAAAAAAGCGTTACAACATTTTCTTGCCCACTTATGGCCTGTGCTCACTATCAGTGTCCCAGGCAATTCCTGGAGAGGCTTTGGAAGTCGGCATGCTCCAGGAGCTGTTCCCAGCAGGCAGCCTGCCTGCAGCCAACCTGCTTTGGAGACTAACAGCTTCTGATCATTGGCACAGGCTGCTCAGTGCCAGCTGGCCTAAGTACCCAGGAATATTCCTGGGCACATTTAATTTGAAAGTGCAGACATCCCTCTACTTTCTGAAGTTAGGTGCCTGTAGGAATCTAGTCATTTCTGATGTCATTGCCTAGGCGGATTGAAGTAAAACAGTGTAACATCCAACTAGTTTCAGTAAATGCTATTCTCTGTCATGAGGGACATTCTGGGACCAGACTTACTAGACTTAATGCGTAACCATAAAAAGTCCTAGTGTGGAGTTACTTAACACAGATATCACTGCAGTTTTTAACATTTAAGGAAACATTTTTCATCTTCAGAAATAGGCAAAGTAAAAATGCAACATTAAAAACAAAAAACAAAGTCCCAGCATAAGCCAAAGTCTGAGATGTATCTTCAGTCTAGTCTCAAAGTAAGATCCTGCACCAGGCATGTCCTTAAGATATGTGATTTCTCCATTCTACAGCCATTTTACACAAAGGATTCCTTTCATAATGCTAATGTAGTCTTAAATAAGAAGCAAAACATTGTCAGGATACTATTAAATTTTCTTTTAGGCACATTCACTGGCATCAGTGACACTGATACTGACACTGGCACAGATAGATCAAAAGATCATCATATTTTGATTTTACTCTCCTTTCTAAGTGAAATCACAGCTTTAAAAATTGAGTGTTGGTGACTTCAATGGGAACTCAGCTCATTTCATATGATTACCTATTTTTTTTCTTAGAAAAAAAAATTTTCTTAGAAAAAAAAAAATTGCTTCAGAGTCTTTAAACACTTTCTCCTAATGAAATGAGTAAATCTGGGGGTTCACCAATTCATTTTTATAACAAGGAAACTGATCTGAGCTATGGCAAATACTTGGCAGGTCCAAATGGCAACACTGAGAGTATGGATCATATATGAAGAGTAGCCCAGAAACCTTGTCCCTGTCTTCAGAATGAGAAATACCTTGAGAATTCTAGTCTTAATGTCTTACTTTTTCTCTGAAAATAATACAAATTGAGTATGCACAAAATCAGTCTCGGCAACAGAACTGGGAACTAATTTTAATTTCCTTTCAGTATTTAATTAGGTTTCTTGAGCCTGCCTCTCATGACTCTGTTTCTGTTTCAGAAGACAAAAGAAATGAGATAAAATGGACACTTGCTTCATACTGTTGTCTTCTCTTGCAAAGGTTTTATGCCTCCTTCATCATTAAAATATCCCAGCAATGTCTGCTAACTAATGAACTCCACCTATCTTGCATGGCTCACCTGCTCTCTCATTCTCATTCTTTGGGTACAGGGCAGGCTGTTTTGTTTTGGCAAGATTTTACTAATTTCCTTCCTGTAAAAAGAAAAGCAAGCAGCAGTGCAGATATACTTCTGCAGAGATAAGACAAAGTTGAAAAAGTGCCTTTTACACTCAAGGTGAAAGGCAAAGGCACTAATTGATTCTTAAATCCTGTGGGAGCTTGTTCCACAGTTTAGGACATGCCCCTAAACCACCTCAGTCATCTTAGACAGCTGTATTATAGAAAGAGCATTGCTGAAAATCCAACAAGCACAAGAAATGAATGGAGTCGTGGAGTATAGCCTTCACTGTGGGGGTTTAAGCTAGCATGTAAGAAGCAAAGGATCTTTGGTACTGACTGTGCTGAAGAAAAGAGCCAAGACCTGGTTTGTTATTCTGTCCTGGGACAGTCGATCTAGGGCTTCCATGCCACAACCACTCCAGGTTTCCAGCACATACTGGGATGCAGAGAAAACAAAAACCAAACCAAGCCAAACCAAGCCAAAACCAACCAACCAACCAGACAAACAAACAGACAAACAGAAAAAGTGGAGGTCAGTACTTGATCTGAGATAGCAGATGGGTCTTCCCTTCAATATGTGCTGAACCTTGCAGCTGAACTGCCATGTTGGAAAATGCTGGGAATCCAGCCTAGAAAATGGAGGGAGAATGGGCCTTGTGTGCTTTCAGTAACTTATGCTTCTGAGCAGACCTGCTGCAGCATTTTCTGCAAGCTGAAGTTTTTTAGGAGATAATTACAACCACTGCTACTTTATGCTTTCTTTTCTTTTACCTCTTAGTGGAAGGTAAATCACAGTAATAAATCTTTCTGTATAAATGCAAAGCAGAGCTAAAAATGAAATCGATGTCACAATTTTAATTTACCACTTTCATCGTTGTTAATTTATACGCCAGCAGTGTGCCATAAGTTTTCCCTGGAAAATAGTCTAATTCATTTCAAGCATCCCCCCTGAAAACCAGATACAGATACTCTGAGTTTCACGCCGTATTCTTTATATGTCTTGTAGGACATATATATGTCTTCTCCCTTTTTTTATTTTTTTTGTAAGTTGTGGAAAAGAACATACCCCTGTAGTGAGACAAAGTAAAGTAGGTTCCAGCATTTATCTGAAGTTTCTGAGTGCTGTGATAAGGGGCAAAGAATAATTTTAGATACAATCATTAATCACAGTAAAATTTACAGTAGCCTACTTAAAGCCTTACTGTTCTTGTGTACATACAAGCTATCAGGGGCACAAATAAAATTGAACTCTTTGGCCAAGCTCACTTAACAACTGGTTCCAGCTACAAGTTATTTTTCAAAGATTCCTCCAAAACTTAAGCCCAGACAAACACTACGAGATTTTCATCCCCAGACAGTCTCTTTTACAGCACACTTTACATGCAGTAGTTAGGACCTGGACATGAGAGTTACCAGGCTTCATGACAGAAGATTTCAAGGCAAAATGGGCCCATAGTGGGAGAGAAACCCTGAAATATTTTGTATTTCTTTGCAACTGTTTCTGGGAGACTCTTTCCATGAAAAGAGTTCAAATGTCTAGTATCAGCTGTCAGCTTATTTTGGAAGGAAAAAAAACACACTTTGGAATGGAAATTTTGAGTTGCTGAAGTTCTGTCTGGGAAAAAGTAGGTAAACTATGCTTCTCAAGTCTGCAGACTGACCTACTGTCCATCTTCACCTTCAAGATGATCATTTTATATAATATTCACTTCTAAACAGGAAAATGGATAGCATTATAGAACTATTTCCCCAAAACTATTTAAAACATTTCAAAATAAATAAATAAATAAAACAGAAATCAGTTTATACTGATTTAGCTAAAACTAAATAGTCTTCAGCAATGTGCTAAAATTGTTTACACAAATTTTTACAATTACTCTTAGAATCAAATTTCTTCTTAGTTTTCTTAACTCTAAAAAAGAATTCTACCTCTTTATGACTGTAACAACCAAGTAGAAACCAAATGCAATGAAACTATCCCAGCCTCATATTTTAATTGACTTGTTCAATAATTTCTATTTCTTTGCATTATTTTTACTTTATTATCCTTTTATAATACCCTCAAATATATCTATAAAACTTTACAGCCCTTTTCCAATGGCATATGGTGTGTGTTGTGAAGAGAAGCATGTTTATGAGCTGCAAGACAGGAAGAAAATTAAATTACCCTTGTGGGACTGAGACATGGAGAGTTGACTATGGTTATGAGCTGAGGTTCTGATGTATCCACCGCTACCTATCTAATTCTTGATTCTCCAAGTTTTCATTGCAAGAGAATTATCTTAGACATTGGACTATAGAAGTATCTTGTATTGGACCGATAACACTGCACAATCTCTCAACACTTGAAACTGAAAGCAAGTTATGTTGTGACACAGTCCCTTTCACAGCAGAAGCTGGCTAATTGTGCAAAGCTAGCCTTGAATGAATTCAAAATTAATTTTAACTGAACTAACATTAATTCCACTAGAGATGTGGAAGTAAATATTCAACATACCTAGGTGCATCTCAAGAACCGCTTGTCATATCTTGATCCAATTCCACTTTCTAAACGAACATCAGTCAGCTGGGATAGGACCTAACAGCAGAAAATTACTTGTCTTTGAGCTAGATGGGCTTAAATGTGGTTGGTCACAATACTCAGTCCTGGGTTTCTAAAACAAACGTTCAAAGTGGATGAGAAGGAAATGTTATTGTTTTTGTTGTTTTGTTTTCTAAATGGAGGCAGACTTTCAAGCCTTTCAGACTGTAAGTTCATCACTCAATGTTGTTATAAATAACTCTACAAACAATTCACACCCCGTAGACTAAAATACCTCAGTGACAAACAACAGAGAAATAAATTAAGTCCTATGGAAAAATGTAAACACTTTCTCCTCCATCTGCTTTATCCTGGTAATTATGGCCAAAATCCAGCAGCAGGCATAGACGTCCACCCACAGAGCAAGTACTGTAGGTCAAAAACCAAGCTTGACAAACTTGCTATTAAAATGGCTGGAGTCTATCAAATAAATGATTATGATTTTGTTGTGAAGAGAAAGACGGGAATTCTGGACTGTGACACATTAATTAAATTTGCTGTTTACTACCCTGAGCAGCAGCCCCTAAAGACCATGCTCACTCTTGCTGGATGCTCTTTTATAAATGTTGATTATGAAAACCACATTCGTGCTACAGTTGCCAAAGGATTCCTGGTGCTCCTGCTATAACAGGTATGTTTAGAGGCTTCAGAATGTCATTTATGCTAATGTCAATGACATGTGAGTTGTTTGTAGTTTAGTGATACATTTTGAGCAAAAGAGAACATGTAGATATATTTGTGCGTATAGAGCTTTGTGGTTTTTGATGAGCTTTCTGGTTTTCAATTTACAAATGGAAATTTTTTAAATGGACACTCCAAAATGTCAGGAGCGCTCAGCATTTGAAAGAAGGCTCAGTAAAGGCAGTGAGAAAATGCTGGTGAGTCTGGATTAAATTTTTAGTCTGGAATTTGAAAGAATGCCTTTTGGCATATCTTTAATATTTTAAATGAGAACACAACTATTCAGGAAATATTAAGTAATGATTAGCATCTAGTATGCAATGTACTATGATGTAATGATAAGTAATATAAATAAATAAAATTATAATAGATAGGGTATAGAATTCAACTACTTTAAACTCAACTGCAAGGTCTGGTCTTGAAAGATGTAAAAAAAACCACACGCAGTATTTCAGTGATAAGCTTCCGGGTTTCTCATGAATCCAGGCATACTGTATAAAATAACACAGTATTTTATAGTTTGTATGTATAAATAAATCAGCAACTTGGAAGAAAAACTACACAGTAATAGCAACAAATGCATTAATTATTCCAAGCAGTCAAACTGGAAATGGACAAAATGATTAATGAAGGAACAAATACATGACGTGATATATCCTGACCAAGATATGGGTTATGCATTGACTTACACTGGATAGTTCCAAATGTAGCAATCAAAAACAGAGATGTGGCATAAAAAATAAAAGGGAGCTATTTCATTAAAACTTATCTGCTCAGTTGAATGAAGGGCAAACAAGGTCTTACCGACATGAGGATTAGACCCACCTTCTTAATAATAGCTAGGGTAGGTGTTCTTAAACATCAACCATCAGAGTACCAAAGCGCAATCAGCCTGAATGAGATCCCAAGAAATCAATAAAATTCTTGCCAGGCCCCTTCGAACTATTACAGAGCCCCAATGTGCTCCGGAGCTGCAGATTACAGGCTGGCTGTAATTGCTCCCTGGAACAACCCAAACACGGTTCCAGGCCCTTAATGAATTCTGTACAGCATGGATAGGTCAGCAAGTGCAGAAACCTCTTTTCTCAACTCTACGTGTAGAAACGGGGTGCCCAACATCTCCTGTCAGTTACGGAGGGCAGTTGCCCTGTCTGTGCCAATGTATGGCTAATGGGCAATGAAAGAGAAAGACATTTCTAATCCATTTGTCCATAAAAACTCAGAAAGTACTGCTTTCAGAGCTGAGGCATCCATGGGGTTGGATCAGAAACACAGATGATTACAGGAAAATTTTCACTGCTTTTTATTTGCAATGAAAATAAAATGAGTGGGAAAGGACATAATCATGATCCTTAAGTATAGTCTTAATAATTAAGCAGAAGGACATCTCAATTACATATGGTTAGATACTGTTGGCTCCAGCAGCTTACACTGAGCCACTGTCTGAAGACATGCTAGGATGCAGTGGCTTCCAAGGCTAGCCCTTAGTGCACAGCTGAAATGCTGGAAAGGGCTATACACTAGCATGTGAAAATCAGACAGGAAAGGTCTACACGCCCAGCACGTACTCCTGGCAACCTGAAATTTCTCCTGGCGGGACTTTTGCTAGACTTCACGCATTCAAGTCTTAAAAGTCCTCCCTTCCTTTAATCTCAGCAACACAGCATGAAACTGCCATCATTTCTACAAAAAGGCTTGCCTTCCAATCAGGATAATTTTTCTGCTCCTCTTCCTGAACATTTCTTTTTTTTTTTTTTTTTTTTCCAAATTCAACTCATCAGTCTTGGTTGAATTGTCACTCTACATCATAAAATTCCTCTCTCTCAATTGATTGCAAACCTCAAATATTTGTAGACCACTGAGTTTTTCACCTGTTACGTTTACATGTCATTTAGAAAGGACATATGGACACTTTAAAGTTTAGCTTCTTTAGCCTCTCCCCATAAATCACTCCTTCCACATTTCTGGTACATCTGTGTATGTCACTACACCTAGGGCTGCACTTAAGGGCCAAATCCGCTCCTAAGTCACCTAAGAGGTGTCAAGAAAATTAACTGAGAAGTCACAAAATCCCTCTCAAAACTAGCACAAGAATAAAACAGTTCTTGGGAAACAGTCTGAAAAATATTTAGTCTGCTATGGCCAATTGTACAGAATTTGTTTTGTGCTTTCCTTACACGAGCATTGTGGCTCACAGAGCAGCTTGCTATCTAGGTAGACAGCTTCCTCAGCTGAGAAGTTTAAGGGACAATGTTTATTTCAAAGGCTAAGAGCCCGAGTCTTCACATGCACATCAGTAAGTACATCTGTGACTAGTACCATAAATAAAATGAGGACACAAAAGCAGCTTTTACTAGTAATAGCTACCTGTAGTTACAGAAGAGACATTTCTCATTGCATATATGTTTCTAAGCCACCTGGATATCTGTAGGATATAACCTGCATCTCCATAAGACTACACCTCAGATAATATCGAGCATTTTACCAGTTCTTAATGAATAATAAGATGCTTAGAAGTACTGCTTAGAAATACACAATATTGTTAATAAGTGACTTGTCTCACCAGGTGTAGATTCTAGAGAAAGAAATTTCATATCATCAGGTTCTCAGACTAGTAATTATAGCTTATATTTTGAAAGGCACAACCTTGCTTTCACAGATGCCATTTGCATCAAAATCTGTAAAAATCAGGGAGAACAGTTTTGCACACACAAATTAATTGCTGATATTTGAGTGCTTGAACTCTAGACAATTAGATATCAGTCACTACTGACCAGGGCTTTACCCAGTGATGACACAAAGAAAAAGGCTCTGCAACTAATACCAATCCCATGAGTACTGCAGTGTCCTAAACATCCCCAAACTCTGTAGTTTCACCTGACAAAGAAAAATCTCTCTGGCAGTAAAAGCTGGTACTGAACCCAAGGCTGGAGGAAGAGACTGGGGGAAGGGGAGAGAGAGAGACTGATTTGCTTTCAATGAATATGAAAAAGCTGATCTCTGCCATTGAGGAAAATTCTTGCACCAGCAAGTGCTGACTGATTGCAATGAGGAATGCTTTATCACCAAGATCCAGACACCCTTTCATATGGTGATTATTATTCCTGTCATGACCCTCTGGTCATCAAGCCACAGTGTCTTTTGTCACGAAACAACTATCCAATAAGGAATAATCTAGGAATAAGCCTGTAGCATAATATCTTCTACTTGCTTATACACACAGCAGGAGTAGGAAAATCTTCTTCCTATGAGTTATTACCTGCTCTAATCCACTTTGGAAAATAGCGGTATTTCCTTAATTTTGTGAAGCATGCAAACATTTTTTCACAAGCCACAGCAACCTGAATAGCTCAGCCCTGAGTTGAAATCAAATCTCTCAGGTAGTGACAAATGATCCAACATCACCACCAAATCCATGGTAGCACAGAAATTGTCAAACATTCCCATTAAAACTTGATAAGGACATGTAAAGGCTGAACTGTGCACCATCTTACCTCTACTTTCATATCATCTTACACAAGGCTGAAGTCTGCCCTAAATCCTGATGCCATTCTTGGAGTGACAGCTATGACAAACGGAGGCTATGCATGTTCAAAGCCCCAACAAATGCACATGCCACCTAGCAATCTTAGCTCTCTTTTAGTTCCTATACAGAAAAACAATGCTAAATTCTTCACTATTGTCCATATTAATACTATCCAACTATATAATTCCACAGAACTAATTAAAACTTTCATGCATTATTTCTCTGGCTTTTCTAATTTAGCTGTTTGAGAAAGGGGCTCCCACCCTGCAGCCACAGACAGGGCACACTGCACTGAAAGCATCCAGGAGGAAGGGCTGGGAAGCCCTGCTCTGACAGCAGATGTGAGAAGCCATGTCTGGCCACGTCAGCCAATTCCTTCTGTGCCATTTCTGTCCCTATTGCTTACGTAGATCACCTAACATGAGGGCTGTTTTGAAGTTTTTAACCAGCTAGCAAGCTAACCCTAAGTAACAAATACAACAATACACATACAACTGTACGGAATAAAAAATTAATGGTGTTAGAGAAGGATGATGCACAGAGACATTATGTGTGACACTGGGGAGGAAGTGGGGGTAAGTGCGCATGGTTAATATGAAAAGATGTCAAAAAAAAAGAAGCATAATAATAGTGCAATTTATCCTTGCTAAACGTACTGCGCTGTGCTATAATTAAATATGAAAACCTAAATTTATCTCTATGTTCGGCTGTCATTAACTTAACAGGGAGTGCACATGTTCTAATCTAATGGCTGATTTTTTTCTCCACGTGCAGCATATTAAAATGTATATTAGCCTCAAGGTGCATAAACACAAAATAATAGACCAAAGGTTTTGGCCTGTGGAGAAAAAAATCCATGCTCAAAGGCCGTCAAGTAGCTGGTGATGCAGGGGAGACACTCACTTAGCCTCATTAAGCCAAAGCTCTCTTTTGCTTGTCTTTTGTTCTGCATGACAGCAGCCTCTTTGTTGTATAATAATTCATTCCAAGTTCGTTCCAAGCTACCGAAACTGGTGAACTGTGGCCATTTTAATGAGCAGTATTGGTGGTATGCATAATCTGGAAGCCACGTGGACCAGGCAATCACAGAGCACTGCAGCCAGCAAAATGAGATACTGTCGAAATCACAAATTTGTCAAGTTGTTTTTGGACAGGGTATTATAATAAGCACTAAAATATGCATCTTATTACTCTGCATCTGCCAGTCAAAGATCACTGTAATGAATGCATGCTGCAGGGTATGACCAGGCCGTTTTCCTAAGTAAAACAAACTGCAGAGTACAAAAAAAGAATTATGTATTTTTGGCAGTGCCTGTTTTTTTAAAAATCCTTTTGCATCAAGAGTTGGATTTTCCTGGCTTGATGTTGGTTGCCAGCAGTGAACACACTAAAACCACCACAGCCAAGGAGTTAATGTGAATACATTGTTTCTTAATAGCCACATTTACTGGCTGTGAATATCAAACTTTAAACTCAGTGCTTAAAGCAAATTTAGCATACAGTACATATAAAACCCACAAAGATTAAACTACTTACATCCACCTTAATAATCCTAGTTCCTTTTCTTTTATCCGTTTCTACTGCAAATGGCTTCACTGTTAGGGAAGATACATTTTATATAACAAACTATGGTCTTCCTAAGAAACAACACTGTGGATAATCACAACATAAACTTCCATAATAGACCCGTTAAGAAAAAAATAACATTAGAGAGGTTCTTTATTCACATATTGTTTGGGCCAGAGATTGCTTTTGGCTTGCAAACACTGGGAGATTCACCTAAAATCCATCTTTTTTTCCCTCTCTTACTCTTTTTCAGAATTGGCAATGGGAGTAAGGGAAGAAAGATTTCTTCACTAATGATCATTTTTAATGTGATCTCTAAACCACCATTTGATGACGTTTCTGCATTTCTAGCAAATGCACAGTGCTGGAAATGAGGACAGTTCTTTACCATACTGGAAAGCCTTGCCTTCCCAAACAGCAGTCCACAAGGAGCACTTCCAAACATGAGGGGTGAAAACCTCTGCTCAGTGAAGGTAGTCACAGGCCTTGAAGAATCTGAAAGCAGCCAAAATGTGGTGCATGCATGGCAACAGTGTACTTACACAGCTGGTGGTTCACATTTTATTCATTTCATAGCAGAGCTAATTTAGTATTTCATATGAAATCTTCAAGGTTTTGCAAGATATTTTTTTTCTCTGCCATATAAAACGCCATTTAGATTTGACTACAATCAAGTTAGAATGTAGCAGGTTGGCACTACTCAGAAGAATCAGCTTCTAGTACCCATAAATACTCAAAGGGAGTGCATATTTTAGTCTTAACAGGAAGTCCATGCATTCGAAAACAAAATCAGCATTTTGCTAAATTTCAGTAAGAAGAATTTTCAGTGAAGTTCATACACAGGATAGCGCATGTTCAGGATCGTTCTCTTTGCTGGAGAAACTGTCTATTGATGTGTTTTTATTAGATATGGCTGCAACATTTTTATTACAGCACCATCCTAACAGTTGATGTGGATTCACTATGAAAAAGAGTTTGCTTCAGGTTTTGGATATTTCTGAAATCAAGACACCTAAATTATTACTTTATTATTATTATTATTATTATTATTATTATTTTTAGCCTCTAGACATGATGAAACAAATGTCTATTTTTTTTTTCCAAAACTTCTGGTGCTGGAAGTGATCTATGCATATTTACCTCTTCTTATAAACCCATAAATTGCCATATTTCTAATGTTTAACTACCTGGCATGTATAGAGGCCACTGTGTTAAGTATGATTTTTATAGCTGACGTTAGGTGGAAGTTTATACAGAAACACACTATACCACTTCTGTTACCATCAGCTGACACCAGTGTATTTCTTGGACATAATCACTTCAGCTCCCTGGAGTAAGATCTGTGAGCAACTAATAAAAGATTCCTATAATAAACAGACAAGGTGAGAGGGACTATGCAGGGGAGATCAAATTGCACCTCTGGGGAATACTCTACCTTGTCTGGATGCCTGGTGAGAACACAGTTATCTTTATCACTCCTGTTGATATATCTTCCCAAGAAACTCAGAAACATGATTCTAAAACACAATTCAGTTAATTTGGGATTATGAGGATACTAACTGCGCTCTCCCTCTCTCTTATGCAGCCACCCCAATAATTTTGGGTTGTAAGAGCATGCCGTACATCTTAACTGTCTGCCTCATTGCATCATGTACTTGATCTCAGTCTACATTCATGCTGAGGTAAGTGTCCTTTTACAAAAGTTCTTCCTTGAGGGTGTTCAGTGAGAAAGCAGTGTGGTGTCATCATTACCTTGCCACTCTCTCATCTCAGTGCCTAGATTTGCAAACTGAGATTATAGCTGAGACAAGCTGACAAGGTTTATTTCATGCATTTAATAGAAAGGTGATTCAGAGGTGGTATTAATAACAGTCATCTGTGTCAAAGTTTCAAAATTTAGTTCCTCCCACAGAAAAAAATAAATCTAAATAAGCTATCAGAAAAGCAATGAGGAAGAAAGCCCCGAAGACTGGCTCTGTCCACCTTTGTGAGTCTGATGCAGCATCTATGTAAGGACTGTCTTCGGAGTGGTTATGGAGAAAGGCTACAACCCTAGTAAAGAATGAATAAAATTGGTGGAGCTAAGGAAAACAGTCACTAGAAGCCATGACTGAGGTTAGCATTTCTAAGTGGGAATCTCACTGATATTACAGGTAGTATAGCATTACAAGTCACATCTTGGGACAATGACAAGCACTGACTGCAGCAGCAACCACTATATTAGCAAACAGGGAAAAAGCTAGCATTATAGAAAAGACTATTAGAAAATATGTACCAGCTGCCTCAAAGATGTTAAATTTAGGGTCTATAGACCAACAAACACATTATGAAACAGCGAAAAACATAAAAACAGCACTTGAGTTTCCAAGATATTTTCTACTACTATGATTCTTCTCATTCATTAAGGACTAGAAGTTACTGGATGAAAATATTGGTTGTATTAATGGAGATATATGAACAGGAACTGATCAAAATGATTCTCCTTTTCAGCCAAAAGTAGGTATGCCTATTCATAGACTGCTTAGCATATCACACTATTTGGCACAGTATTTTTAGTATTGTTTCTGTTTAGGAAGGAAATTGTTGTGGTAAATGTAACAACTGACAGTGATAACTGTTCAGTTTGTCATTTCTCTGGTGTCTGCATGGCAAGACAGCTTCAGTCTGATGTCAGGTGAACAGTTTAGAAGTAAGAATTTATCTTCTAGTTGACTCTGGTCATCATATACTACAATATTTCATAACAAAACTCTACTGTGTCACTCTTGTGGCAACAGTGCACTCAGCATCTATTTGATACTGATCCCAGGATGGAAAATGAATTATCAAAAGGCTAGTGCACTGCTATATACAAATATGGACATTAATGTTCAATACTGCATTGTGAATCAAAATAGATAACATAACAAACATTACAAACATATTCAACTAGGAATAGGACCAGTCCTAATTCTGTAATATATTGAGGACTAGGAAAGGCTTAATGAATTGCATACCATCAGAAGGCAAGTAGTTCTTGATACTTTTGAAAATTATTCTTGTCCTGCAGTTCCTCCTCATTAAATTATCAATTGCCTGAATTATCCCCATGTTTCCACATGAAAATCAACAGGAATTCTGTCACTTACCAAATTGAGAATCATTCCCTTCTATTTTTACATTTACTGCAACTAAATTAGATTATTTTTAAATTAGCATCTTCACTTTTTTAAATGCAAAACTTCATCAGTATTTGCTGTTTAGTTTCTCATGGGGTCTTACTGAAAAAACTGCATTTCACCTTACAGTAATGAGGAAGTTTTTTTAAAAAACTTGGAAGGTTTTAAAAATTGCAATGAAGGATTTTGGCTGTCATATTTTAGTCTATGTATAAAATATGGACATGAATTACTTTTATCAATGAGAATATACACATCACATCAGTAGGCTACCTCCCCTTTTTCAAACAAAGAGTGAGGACATCCCTTTCAGTGAATTTATTTTAGAAAGAGAATCAAGAGTGTGTGTTATTACTTGCTGCCAAACACACTAGATACTTGTGTTTGAATCTAGATGAAACTGCAGTACTTAACTGAATTTGCTAGGCACAAGTACATGAAATCCAATATTGATAATAATTTATAAAGGTAAGAATACTGATTCCTATAGTATTGCTAACATAGTTTATGATAACATAATTAGTTACACTAATAACACTGCTTAGGCACAGTCTTGCTAATTATGGTATTGTAAATATTAATGATATCAAGCCTTTGTATTTGATTGCCCCTAGTAGGATCATTTATCATTGTATTTCCCTTTACCCATGTTGTATTATATTTCTTCCTTTTCCCTTGAATGTACATTCCTGAACAGTCATCCTGAGCTTTGGTCTAAAATATATCACTACCTTATCAATGGTGCAGCCTGGTTAACTTTATATTTTATTATTTAGTAGCAATGATCCAATGATATAATTCTGTGCTAAAGGCAATCAAATACACAATTACTTATATTCTGTACGTCTTGCTACTTTTAAATGTCTAACAGGCCCAGCCAGACATGATTACATAGGGCTTTGTTTTCCATTCTTTTTCATGTGACCTGTTTCAAGTTAAGATTCCTTTGAATTATTAAATGTTCCCTTAAAGCATCTTTTCACACTACCTTTTTAAATTTAATTATTGATGTAGTGACAAGCGGAAAAGACTAAGACTTGTAATTTTTTTTCTCAATCAAAAGGACATGAGAGACATCTTTGACAATGGTTGTCTTTTTTAGTAAAATAAAAAGATAATACAAAGAACACTGAATGCAGCTTTAAAGAAGAATTGCAAAAAATCTCTGTCACGTGAATTGAAAATGCTGTATACGTTTCCACAGGTGTTAAAGAAAGGAAGTTTGAATACAACCCTTTGAGACTGGTTTAACTGCTTAACATAAGTAGATGAAAATGAAACTGCTTATATCTTGTTTTATTTTTAAGCAGTGTATTATTTAGAGCTTTAGGAATGGGATTGTCTTTTCTCCTGAAAGGTAATGTTATAATTTTCAGAGCTCCACAGAGAACAATAATACAGGAGTCTCTAATCTGCTTCTAAATCCAACTCCAGTCATCAGCAATGATAAGCAGAGATTTGGAGGTGTTTGACACTCCAAATCCTATTCTTTTGTAATTCTTTACTTTTTACAACATTTTCAACAGTGTTGTATCAGATTTTAGAAGGATAATCAATAGGCATGAAGTATAACTGAAATCAGTCTTCAAAGTGATCCCCTCTAGTAACCAGAAACAAAAGCTCTGCCTCCCTGATGTGCAGGTATTTTGCTTAGAGCAGTAGGCAGCAGGGCATCAGTAGGAAGCCAGTTACACCTCCCTGCTTCTCAGCATGGATCAGCAGGTGTCCTAGTATAGGGGTGTGCAGTATTGGGGCAGCTGCAATCTACTGCATCTGGAAAAATATCCAAAGACGTTTTGTAGTAGGGAACTAGTAGAGCAGAGAGGAGAGACAGTCCAGAAGTCAGGATTTCAGAGAGACCGTAGTTTACATTCCTATTCCACCACACTTTCTAGGTTTAAATGACCTTGTGGAATTTATTATTCAGTGTTGCTGTTCCTCACCTGGAACTTTCCCTGCCTTGCATAGGGTATGGGAATCGGTACACATGAAAGACCATGAGATACTCAGGTATGATGGCAGTAGAACCACTGCTATCTGATCTAGCATTCCAACCAGCAGCGTGGTTGTGACAGAAGCTGTCTCAGCTGGTCGAGTCCAGTGCTAGGTGGCTTTCATATCTCCTGAATGTTGCACTATGGGCGGAACACCCTGGCACTTCTGGCACAGTACTAGTATCAATCTGAATTGAGTTGTTGCATTAAAACAAGCAGTTCCAATGCAATTGCAATTTTACATCCTACACTTTAAAAAAAGACATGCTGTTATAAACAAAGTGGAGACATCATATTTACAATAAAAAGGTTATTGCATATCAAGTCATTTCAAGTTTGTCTGCTCAAGCTGCCGTCAGATATTTGCTAATACCCTGGAGGAAAAAAAAAAAGACTTGGTGACTAGTTGTGACAGCAGCAGTGGTTAACCAAGGTAGTTAGCATACAACGAAGATGGACTTGCATAGACATAACGTTATAGAGGAATGACAATGAAACAACATACCTTTCCTATTAGATCAGCAATTCTAGGTATTGGTTTTCCTTTCTGATGGCGCATGGTTGCAGGACTCTGTCCATTCCAGTCTTTGAGTTCCTCAATGCTTTTCAGGTAAAGAAGAGCTCGCAGTCCAGTGCAGTAGTCATCAATAACAGTGAAATCTTGATTCTGGATTGCACTGCACACCTGTGAAATGTAAATACAGTTATCAGCAACATCCTGGCAGAGGAGCACAAGAAGTTAGCAAGCTTTTTGGACTTACTGATTATCAGATGACCCTTATTGAAACTTCACTGACAAAGAACTATAGGAATTCAGGATATTAATTGGCTGCTCGATCTTATGTCATGATAGCCACCAGTGCAGTTCACGAAAAAAAGGACTCAGTAACATCGGTTATGCCCATGTTTCCTAATGGCAGCCCTTAGACCAGATCTGAAGGCTTTTCAGAAGCAAGCCTGCACACTCAGCCCCACTGTGCATCTTTCAGGACTCTGCTGCTGAGCATGCAGGCCTTTGCCTGCAGACACTGGGTATTTCCCAGCCTGCCCTGTTTGGGAAGCACAGACATAGCCATTTATGCCCCGGTCAAACAAATCAGAGAACTACAGACTTGCTGAGGTTACAAGGCTTCTCTAGAGATTGTGAAGTCCAACCTCCCAGCTCAGAGAAGGGTCAATTAGAGAAGGCTACCCAGGACTGTATCAAGTTGGGTTTTGAATATCTCCAAAGATAGGGACTCCACAACCTCTCAGGGGAATTTGGTCTAGTGTTCAATCACCCTTACAGCTTTTTCTTATATTTAAATGGAATTTCCTGTTTTCCAATTCATGTCTATTGCTGCTTGTCCTCTCCCTGGATATTCCTGAGAAGAATCTGGCTCCAATGAAGGTGTCTCAGCACACAGTATCCACTAAACAGACCTAGTATGGGCAACCATAAGCAGATACACTAAGCAGATACTAGTATGGGCAACCATTGCCAGGCATGGAGCAGAACAATGCTCCCCTTCTGCTAATTAATATTTGCCACTCAACGGTACTCGGAGGCCAGGCCAGTTTATTTTAGGTGCTTTAAAAACACGGAGAGCAATATATCTTTATAAACATGCAAAGAAATGATCCCTGATCTGTAGGCACAGAACTACCAATAGCAGAGAATAGCCTGATTATTTACATGGATTTTTCTAGACTACCTTGTGGATATCAGCTCAGATTTAAACCCACAGAGATACCCAACTAAACTGACAACAAGTGAGTAAAATATCCCTGACTCTTCTTTGAACACATTTTTATGAGCTAAACCCTAATCCACCACTGAAGAGCGGCAGGGTCAGTTGACTACCATTAACTGTCATTCCCTGGAAATGCTCATAAATTCCAGATGTGTCAGTGTTTTCAGCTTCTGATTCAGCTTTTATTCTAAAAAATAAAACCAGTTCTGCTGATAATACCTACATTTACATACACACGTAATAAGCACAACAATGAAATAGCTACCTACCTTAGAACATGAAGGTGTGGACATGCACAAACACATAAACACTTTCAATAAGAAAATATACCTCAGATCACAATTGGCATTAACATTTGAAAACACAGGAAATATATAACTGTTTTTCACATTTCAGAAATGATAATACAACTCGCAATTTTGAAGAAAGGCATACTTCACACTGTAAAATACCATACACTATAGCTACACAAGGAAAAAATAAGGACAAACTATAACCTAAACACAAGAACATATTCTATGTAGTGCATTTAGATTACACAAAATCTGTTTCTCTGCAGAAATAATGTGGGCATTAATTAGGCCTGTTATTCATTCTACAGACTTCAAGTTTTTTTTTTTTTTTTTTTTTTTAACCCAAGAGTAATTATGGAGAATATCAATAATTTCCAGTATAGGCTATTTAACTGCAAAACTCAACTGGTGCTTATTTAAGGGTTTTTGTTCAACAAGGAATTCTCTATTATTTTAGTGCACAGGTAACAACAGTTTTATTAGCTATTCTTGAAAATAGTAAAATTGTAAAAAAAAAAAAAAAACCAAACCAGTTAAAAGCCATGTCATGTCACTTGAAACAGGTTCAGGCACTGTTGTCAAAATCCTGAAATATTTTGACAGGATGTATACATGAGATACACTGGAGGATACCTGTAATAACCTTATAAATAAAGTGGTTTTTACTGTTTTCCATCTTATGGTGCAGTGTTATGAACTGCAATAATATAAAAAATGTGCAGAAGATGATATCACACTACAACTCAGGGATCAATCCTAGCTCTACGTGCATCGCACTGTTTGCCTTCCATGGGAAGCCACGTAGGTTCCAGAAGTGAAGGCAAAATGCATTTTTTAAAAAAAGAATGTAAATCACTGAACTAAAGAAGAACGTTATCTGAAATGAGAAGACTTAGAAACTGAATTTGCTAGTGGCTTCAGATGACCCTTCTCCTCTGTGGGAACCTTATGACTGGTGCCCAATGGTGCAAATAATTACCCAAAGACATGCCTTTCACTGATTTCACTGTGATAAAAGCAGGTGCTTATTTTTATGGGCCTTTCCTGGAACAAGAGACTTTCAAACATTAATGCATACAAAACCAACAGAAATAGTTCTGTCATGTTTTTGGCAAATTCCAAAGCATTCCGAACTTCAAAATTTCTTAGGCTGTACATATCAGATGGGGATATTTGGCTTTTAGGCTTATAGTATCTTCTGTGAATCAATGCAGAAAGCTTTGTTGCCTTTTAAAAGGGGTTGAACAAAGTCGAGATAAAAGGTCCCAGTGCCCCATCAGCCAGGACAATTTCTACACCACAGAGAGAGGTTTTTAGCGCCATACCTGGCTGCCTCTGAATCACTGGTTTAAATGACACTTGCCCTCTTCTCAGCACCAGAGAAGTGGCAGGGCAGTAGACCAGGTGACTCAAACTCTCACTCCCGGAAAAACCACAGCAGTGAGCTGACCTGTCTCCACATATCGCTTCAGTCCTGCTGCTTGAACTGGGAGCAGGCATGCTTCCCTCCCTTCCAAAGCTCAACGTTAAACTCTCCCTTCTGCTGCTTCTTATTTTACAGGTGTGAAAAGCAGGAAACGCAGTCCAGCTATATCCATATTTAAAATGGAACTGCCTTTTGATTGTGCCACCTCTCATTTAATGTCTTATTAAAAACCACCTCAACAGGAGATAATGGAGCACGGTACCACTGGAACAGCTGTTGTCAGAGCCCTGTGCACCGACTGGCCCAGCAGCACAAACCTGGCTGGAGACCAGCTCTGTCCACCCATCTCCTCTCCTCAGCACCACTCCTTTCAGGACCAAACACAATGAAATTTGTTTCCCTTTAGACCCTGAAGTAAAAGCCTAAGCAAATACATAACTACAACTGAGCACATTCAAATGTTCATATTGTTCCAGACCAGCAGCCTATGGCCAGCAGAAACTGGTTATGGACAGGTACAAGAAACATCAAGTGTGGATCTGTTGCTCATTTGGTTTATCAGCCCAGGTTCTAGCAAGCAGTGGTGCTGTGACTTCGCATGGCAGAGATTCCATCTGTTTAATATCCCTTGGTTCTACGTAATCCAAGTGACTCAGTCTTATGAGTAAATTAACGTTCAATGGTGTGCTGACCCAGGCTTTCACCTGAAATGGTTAGGTAGAAAGTAGCTTTTTCTTCATTGGATGGTGAGAGGCAGGCCCTGTGAGCAATCTATGGGACACGCACAGAAGTCAAGATCGCAATGAAGTTGTCAGCTGTCCTCCTTGCCTATGTTTGTCTCTAGCTTGGAATAGAATTTGGGACAGAGAAAAAAGGCACTACTTTTTCCTGTTTGCAAAGGCAACATGTACTATTCTTATTGCACTCATACACAGAAAGATAATTTTGCACAAGCTTGGTTTTAGTGCACTGTCTGACTACGCTACTGCCTTGGCAGTAAAACCACCACAATTTCACAAGTTAACTTTTAACATCTGACCTCCCTTTCTATCCACCAGATCCACGTTCCTCTTTCTATACCAGTGAGTGCCCCTTGCATCCTGAAAGAGACAAGCCAGCCAACACGCATTACACGATCAGTAATATTGTACTCCTAATATTCTGAAGTATAAAACTGTTCAGTATAAATTGCAACTGTAGGTTACGATTCTAATCTATACAGACACATATGAGATACTAAAAGACACAACGCCTGCTACGCTGCTGGTAAATCAAACGTACACCAAATGACCTCATTGGGGAATGTGGATGTGAAATGAATCACAGGCTTAAGGCTCTAAGTAAAACTGCCCTGCAAAATGCAATGATGGGGTTAGCATCCAAAGGTCCCTGCTGATGTCTTGCATAACAAATGACCTGTCTGCTCTATTACTAAATAAACATAAATACTCAGCGTAGCTTTGTCAAAGGATCTAGAGCCATTACAAATCTTACTTGAGAGACTAGAGTAAATTGCCAAGAGATTATTATTTTGTAAAAAGAATTTTACAAGATACATGATTGCTTTTCATCATTCACATCACTGAAACTTTTAATTTACATGCTATGAAGAAAAAGTTCATTATCAGTGACAGGTACTACTACGTCAGGTACAAAACATTGTAAATGCCTTTGCTGTTAGCAGAATCATTACACAAAAAAAGAGAAGGCAATTTCTGAAGTCTTTCCTCGGACAAATCCCCTTCACTGTTCACTGAGAGATCTCTGTAATAACTTTAGGGTATTGCCCATAACCTATGGTTCTAGCATCAACAGGGAAAATATCCCCACACTGCATTATCATCCTGCTCAAACTCTGGAGTATCCTGGGGGACTGTGTGCAAGACCTATGCCATCCATGCAGAGCCCTGGACAAAGTGGCTGAGGCATTTCCAGCCAGATCACCCACTGAAGCAATTCCTGTTCAATGCTGTCCTTGCCTTTTCCAATGAGGGATGTCTGTTTCAAATCACTATTAAACAACTTTGCCAGCAATGAATTTGAGGTAAGTGGTGTTAGAGACAATAGTTTGGATAAAAATTTCATTTTTACACCCTCCGAAATATATGTTGTTCTCTTCAGAATATGAGTGCAAAATAATTGTCATTTTTATGAAAATGGAAGTAACAGTAAGGAGGCAGATGGGTGGCAGTGATACACAGTCTAGAAGTAAGATTGATGGGTATATATTTGTATATACAAACGCAAATCACATAGCTTGACTGTTCTACAATATTAGTTTCCATTTGTTGCAGCTGTACAACATCAAAGCAGTGATGTCCCCATATATTGCATTTAGTGGTAATGTAACGGGCTACCAAAAAAAAAAAAATCAAAGTGAGAGTTTCTAAGTAGTTTCCTGGCAATTGAGACAGCAGGCTCTTTCATCTGTGCTGTAACTGTGGCAGTGCATTGATTTAAACTCCTTCTGAGATCTCAAATGCTTTTATATTCTTAGGTCTTGCTGGCTGCTTTCTTTTGCTTTTTTTTTCACCTTCAAATGATAAAATTCTAGCATTTAGCAGAATGCCATCTTGCTTCCCCAGAAGACAGAAACTTATTTCAGCTTTGGTTCTAAACTGCATAGGATCTCTAAATAAAATAGCTCTCAAAATGCCATCCTATTAGGCAATCAGCCTTTGACTTCACAGTTTCTAATATTCTTATCATAGCAAGGGGATAAACAACTATTATTCCTCTGAGATACCTGCAAGAGTTTTTATGATGAATTAATTTTTTTCCATTAATTTGTCAGACTTCCTTTGAAATATTTTTACTTATATGCCCAAATGGTAAGCAAAAGAATTATGTGCTGTTTTTATTTTATATTATATATTCTACTTTGACATTATTTATCATCATCTTATAGAAGCTTTCTTTTTCTACTAAAATTCTTCCTGATAACTACTGAAGACATAAATCCACCTTTCTGTTAGAGAAACATTTATGAATGACTCTAAGCTGTTTTTCAATGTATAGTTGAAGCTACTGCTTTTTTGATTAGTGTCTATTGACTAAGATTCTTGTAGAAAAAAAGCTGAAATCATAAATGAATGCAAGGTGCTTCAGGAAGGATCCTATTTGTGCCTATCTGGATACCCATATAAATCAATGGCCTTAAGAAAATTAATTTTATTTTTGTGGGAAAAAGCATGATTTTAATCTGGGGAAAGGCATACATGCAATTTAAAAATTATTCTCAATAGCAACTAGCAAAAATTGACTCAACCAAAGGGAGATCTTTCAGGGCCCTGCAATCTATCTGCTGCATAGCCCTTGCCCATGGAAATTAAAATGCTTGTTTTGTAGCCCCACTACAATGATTTAGATGTGCCCAGCTTTACAAAATGAAAAGCAGTATACACTGCGTTGGTTGCCGAACACAATACTCATACTAAAGTGAAAAGAACTGCAACCTGAGAGTAAGGACACACATAAAATCTTCTCTGAGAGATGTTTCTGTACTTACAGTCATCAGGATACCAATGCCCATGGAAAGACTGCCTATATACCAATGGTTCCTAATCCTCATGTCTCGTTGAGCACTGACTTACCAGTACATTAAATGCATAGCCTAAATTACCCTTTCTATCAGCAATTATAACTTTTGCTGGAGGGTTGTAGGATTAAGAATATTAGGGGAAGTGGATTATCAGACAACGTGCTGCACTCTCTGGAAAAAAGCAAGATTCTTTGTTTCAAAGAATAAATTTGTAACTAAGGAAAAGCTTTCCAAATATTGATACAGTACAGATGGAATGATTTGATTCATTCACATTAGCTGCTTAAATGACTCTAGAGATATAGGTTAGCAGATGGGATGTTACTTAACAAGGCTTCAGATACTGGATCAACATGCAAAACTGATTTGGATGATGGCTGATAGCCTTTTTAAAACATCAGAATCGAGCTAATATACATGAACTAATGAACTACTATTTGTTCCAAAGTCCAATACAGCTTTCAGAAAGCAGTTGATGGTCTCATATATTACACCTACGAATGGTCTGAGTTATGGGAAAAAAAACAAACACTATATTTTTTTTTTTTTAAAACTGAGTTCTAGACTTAAAGTCCTAATGAGCTGAGGGCTTACTGGTGACATTCGAGGGGTAACAAACAGCAGAAAGATTCAAAGATGCTAACTGTTCCAGGGTTTGCAGAGTAGGCAACCATCCACATGTGGGCTTAAGAACCTCTATATAAAAAACAAACAAACACTGTATGGTCAGATGTCATGTGAGTGTCAGTAAGGAAATATTTTAGTTATTTTGTTATACCTAGAATTTTTTCATAGAATTTCACTGAAGGGCTTGGGTTGGAAGGGACCTTAAAGACCACCTAGTTCCAACCCCCTGTCATAGACAGGGATGCCATCCTCTAGATCAGGTTGCCCAGGGCCCCATTCAGCCTGGCCTTGAACACTTCCAGGGATGGAGCATCCATAGCTTCTCTGGGCAACCTGTTCTGGTACCTCATCACCCTCTGAGTGAAGAATAACCTCCTAACATCTTTTAGTTTAAAATGGTGCCCCCTTGTCCCATCAACTTCCTGCATGTGTAAAAAGATGCTCTTCATTTTTTTTTTTATAAGTCCCTTTTAAGTACTGAAAGGCCACAATGAGCTCTCCCCAGAGCCTTCTCTTCTCCAGGCTGAAGATCCTCAGCTCTCTCTTTCTTCATACAAGAGGTGCTCTAGACCTCTGAACATCTTCGTGGTCCTCCTCTGGACCCACTCTAACAGCCCCACACCCTTCTTGTGCTGGGGGCCCCAGGCTTGGATGCAGCACTCCATGTCGGACCTCACAAGGGAAGAGCAGAGGGGCACAATCACCTCCCTACACCTGCTGGCCACTCCTCTCTTGACTCAGCCAGCCTTCTGGGCTGCAAGCGCACACTGCTGGCTCATGTCAAGCTTTTTGTCCACCAGAATCCCCAAGTCTCTGTCTGCAGAGCTGCTCTCAATGAGTTCTCCCAGTCTGTGCTCATGTCTGGGATTGCCCCAACCCAGGTGCAGCACCTTGCACTTGGAGAGAGAGTTCAAGAGTACTCTTGAGAGTACCTCAGGAGAGTTCATCAGTCAAGCTTAAGGTAAGGTGCTATTCTAATCAAAAGTATAGGTTAATGTCAGTAAGTAATGAAGCTCAAAATGAACTATAAGGAGATGAAGGTACGCAGTCTAAGCAAGACAAGCTTGTGGGATAAGTCTCTGTCTCCTGAACAGCTTGGATCCTCTCTACAACAGGACGATATAATGCTGAAGCAGTGTTGAGCACAGCTGAGTTGACATTCACAGAGGAAATTGGAACTGGGAGTGGGAAATCAGTACTTATCAAGGGACCTGAATGATGCAATTTTGTATCCCAAGTCTTTGAGAAGGGAAATGCGGAAGAAATCAAGAATTTTCAGAAGGCTCCCTGTAGTAATTGTTTTTTTTTTTTTATTTTTTTATTTTTTTCCCCTCCTGTCAGCCACACATAGAGGAATGGTTATATTTCCTTATCTCACTAGAGCATTCTGTCAGTTCTTGGAACTACAAAGTGGACCTTTATGCAGTAGGTGGGCACACACACTGATAAAAGTGCTGATCATGATCATCTTTCCTAAGAAAACAAATATGATTCCACATGCCTTGAGCATTGAGGAGTGTGGAAACAGCCTCATAATCAGCCATCTACAGCAAATTGTATCACTGTACTCTAGATCTATAAAATGAAAGATATCTTTGAAAGCAGATGAATTAACTCCCCTGTGTAAACAGTGCAATCACATACACAGGCTCTCCAAGAATCTTTAAATATATGTTGAATATCACTTCATATTTCGTTTATTAACACCTAAAGGTCTCACCTCTCTCTTACAAGTTCTGTTGTGGAAAATGAAATCTTTCAGTTCTCCCAGCGGTTCTCCAGCTGCTGGAACAGCATCAGCAGCTGTGCCAGGTAGATGTAGATTTACTTGACATTTCCATATCCTATATCCTCCAATTCCTCCACAGATATTTCTAAACCAGATACCAGTTAACTTGCTCAGACCTGGTGGTTTGATGCTGAAAGTCATATACATACATAACACATTTAGTTAGAAGTTAGTAGCATGTTTAAGATTTCATATTTTGAGGGCTAAACAACAGGAACTCCATCCTCTCTTGACTGGAGTTGGTTAGTTTTTCCATTTTGGAAATGCATATTTGTCAGAAGTGAGAGTGGCTCTACGAAAACACACTTTTCAGAAAAGAACTGTGTTCAGAAAAATGTGCATAAAAAAGTTTCAGAATTGCCAATATGTGCTGTTTGACAACATGGAATGCAACAGTTCTATTTAACTTGAAAATGCCTGTTTTGCAATCCAAGTTAATTGGATGAAAAGGTCAAAACTAAAATATGTTGCAAAATGACTGAAACAGAATTTTGATTCACTCAAATAATATTTTTTCTTGAAATGTGTTAATTCCACACATTTTTAGAAGTCTCACTAGCAGTTTAAACTGAAAACCTTTTTCATCCTTAAACTTCCCTGTGACAGAAGAACTATTTCCTGGTCATTGACTTCTCCCCATGCAACTTGCCTGTGGCCTCTTATACTGCAGGAGGGTAAACACATCGGTAATGCAAAGGTTCATTAATGCATAACAGATTCAAGTTAAACCTTCAGAGTTCTTCAACCCAGGACATTCTGAATCAGGCACAGCAGGGACTTGAACCCAAATCTATTTTGATTAAATAAAATTTGTCAATGAAAAACAGTTTCGTCAAAGAAGTTTTCAACAAACCCTAATGAGAACCATCTACTGAGGGACATCATCCTGTGACCAGAATTTTGAAAGCCTCAGACCTCTCAAAATCAAACAGAAAAGCAATTTTTCCATTTTGGAACCTCAGTTCAGTCCTGCAATGATTAACCCCTCATCCTTGTGAGTCTCTCCCTCTAGTACTGTCACATTTTATTTCAGTTAAAATTACTTTCATCCTTTATCAGCTTGCCTGTACGAATTTGTGCAGCAGCTGCTGTGTCCATTGAAGAGTGAGATTCATGTGAATAAAATTGTTCTGACCCTCTGAGTCCTTCGTGTCTGAGATAAAAACCCACTTCCACATTTCCTTGGGGATTGTTTTACCTATCTTTGTCCAAACAATAAATATCAGCAAGAAAAGCAGCAACATAACTCAGATATTGAAGGAAATTAAACCCTTTGTTAAATGTACTGCCAGCTTCAGAAAAAATGGTTTCTCTGTTTGTTTCTTTCATTCAAATTGCATGGATAAAAGGGCCTCTCTGTAGACAGATCAAGCTGTGTCAGGTGGCTTATGTTGTAGCAGGAAAAATTCTTCAAAAGGCATCAGGGCTCCCATTCCCAGATTGCTTCCTCCTGCCTGGGCAGAAAAAAGATTTCTCCACTCCTAGGGAAACCAGCGGAATGGTCACCTGGTCTTGTCAAACTGCGATTGCACCGAGCCCAAGCTGAGCTGCACAGCAGTTCACGTACACCAGGGTGGTTCCAGGACCGTGCCTTGCCAGAGCTGGCTGCTCCACTGCCTCCTCACCCTTTCTTCCTTTCGCTGCTAGCTACAGCCTCAGACTGACAGATCAACAGAGCTGCTCTGATACAAAATGGAAAACTTCTTGCATGCGTACTTTCTTTGTATGGCTGATAATGTTTCTGAGAAAAACGTCTCTGACAGCAGAGCTTTGCAATCCTGAAAATTTTGCGTTTTCCTCTTTTAAGAAAACCAGGTCCTCTGCAGTTAAAATAAGTATAACTTAAACAAAATTCAGGAAATTCCCTAAGTAATTATTGGAGATGGCAGTACTAAGAAAAGAAAATCATCGTTTTCCACTGTGCTTGTCTTTCCTTCTATTTACATTTTCAATGTCCAACAGGGAATTGGGTACATTTTCAGTTTCAATTTCCGGTCACTTCCACACTGGCACACAAGGGTAACTCCTCTACAACAAAGCTAGCTTTGTGGCTGAAAGCATCCTGAGCTGAATAAAACAACCTGCCCACAATTTCTTACATCTTAACTGAGCCTCTTTTGAAGAGTCATTTCCATATTGCTTTTGCTTTGTAAACTTCTAAACAGAACTCACTTGTTGTCAATTCATATCATGTGGTTTTATCTACAGGGACGACAGCTCTGTGCTTGTTCAGACAAGATAGCAGTAGCATGAATCCACACTAGTAGTGTGTATCCACATTAAAAATACGAACAACAGTGCTGGATTGGAAAGAGAGGCAGTACTCTGGATCCTTGGGGTGAGGAAGGAGAGACAGTGTTGCCAAAGCAATTACTCTTCGTATGTCCTCAATTGCTGAAGTCACCAAGCCCCCAGACCCAGCGCTGCAGGGCAGACACCTGGTAGAAGGGGGGACGGGAGGCTTGGGGACGCCCAGGTATAAGACTACGGAGCAAATCCTCTGCAGAGGTTGGGAGTGACTGCCATAGACCAGCATTTGAGCTGATGCTCAACTGAGACAATTTAATAATTGTTATTAAATAATTATTACCATTCAGTGATAGTTAAACCTACTTTGCATGAGAATCCATTATAAGAATGACAAATAGCAATTGTTATGGAATGAGCTTGAATTCATTCTTACAAATTTATGAAATAACAATCCTATCTATGCAAACCTCATTTACTAGCTGGTGAAATGAGCAGAAAGAAAGTTAATAGATAAATCCCTTAAGCAGCTCCAAAAAAAAGTAAAACTACTGCAAAACTGCACAAAATAAAAGGTAGTATTAGCTTAGAGTTCAGTTCATAGCTTTACAATGCAATGATTTGAATATTGCAACTCTTCATTAAAAGTGGCTAATAATAAATGCAAAAATAAATACTGAAAACCTGCTATAAACCTGATATTTTTATCTAGCCATGACCAAAAAACTTTCTAGAATTTTTTGTCCAACCAATTCAGATTTTCAGTGAAAGGAATTCTCACAGAAAATTCTCACCAGCAATTAGCAATTTCCATCCCAAGTATGTGTAGCACAGTAAGTGTGGCAGTCCTCTAATGTTTGTTTTGTTTTTTTTTTTATTAGCAAAGGAAGACAGACAGTTGAGAACAGGTTGAGTTTCTCTAATTAGCAGTGAGCTAAGAAAAAAGCAGAAAATAATGAAATGTTTATTAGAAGGGATCACATATGTATCTGTCCAACTCCTCTCTCTTTCATGTTCATTTTTCTTTTGATTTTATTTCAACATGTTCAAACAGCACTTTGTTCCCTCTTTTGTTTCTCCATGTACTGTAAATTTCAGCTCTGCAGAGAAGAGCCACTCCATTCAGTGCTGCATCCATTGAAGACTTTTTTAAGCATGAGGCTCTGTGAGCAGCAGAGCTAATGATACCTGGCTTCCAGCAGGTCTGTGTCTCCTGGTTGGGTTCTCTGACGTCTAATAAGGTGTGACTGCCAATTAAAGCCTTTCCTGTGGCTGACACAGTCCTAGCAGCACTGTCCCATGTGGATTCTCAGAGGTCTAATAGAGGTGAGCTCATAGTGCTCTCTCTCTTACAGTGAAGGAATGCAGGTACACACTCTTCTCTGCCTGACTTCTTCATTTTCTCAAAACCTGTTACAGCAAAATACTTTCTAACTTCTGCCAAATTTCAAAGAAAATGACCATAAATCTCAAATGTGACTGAGGATACTCAAAAGGACATGCAGACACATATTGAGTTTCTTTGGGAATGCAGGCTGTAGTGTTTTTTAAAACTATTTCTATCTGAGACTGTTTCTGTCTGAATCAGAGGATTTACATCTGAAAAGTGGTTTTGCCTTAACTGTTACTTTGTTTCCTTAAAATTTTGGGAACCGTAAAGAGCCATTCTGTGAACCTGGTCTTGCTCGTACAATGTTGGTGGCCTGCCACTACATCCAGCAATCTATTCTTCATTCGCCCATTTCATTGGTGCGAGAAGAATTAGCTCCAACATCTTGACTTCTCTGTAACATGGACAGCTTTGTACAGAGAGGTTTTGATCTTCTACCCTGAGCCACAGACTGTGTCAGAAACTTCATGCTGTTAGCTGGTACCAAAGCCTACCTGTTCTCAGTCGCGATGGCTGGCAGAGCACTCTCTGACAGGAACCTCTCCACTGACACGAAGCAAAGTCACCAGCCTCTGTTCCCCCATCACGCAGGTGTTCGGTCTGGCAGGGGTCAAGGCAGAGGGGATCCTTGTGGGTCAGAGCAGGAGAGGCCCAACCTTGCTCAGTCACATGGACTGCACCCTTTGGTTACGGCTTGCAGCCAGCTACCCGACTTGATTCTCCTTGCACAGAGCTGAGGTTAGATGCAAGGGATTACTGAGCCCTTCCTCTGCACTCAAAGGCACTGTTATTCACCACAGGATTAAATAAATTGTTTCGAAGTGTCACCAGTGTAAACTTAACCTGGAATTCTAACGCACTGGGCCTGCTCCAGCACTGCCCTGCTCCAGTGCTCCTGTGATTTCAGTCTCTTAGTTTCTCACTCTCCATACCGTTAAATGGCATAAGCAGTAATTCCTGGATGAGAATTTTTTGGCCTCATCTAGTCCTCGCTTATCTCAATATCAGCGTCTTCACTGACTTGAACAGACACTGAGATGGGCTTAAAAGAACACTAATTAAGTGCACAGAGAACCAGGTCTCTATTTCACAGTTCTGTAGCCATTAAAAAACAGAAAAATTGCATCAGTAACCTTGATGAAAACTAAAAATAAGTTAGTTTTTATTTTTATTTATTTATTTATTTATTTTTGAGATTGGGGTTGAGGAAATGGTAGCATCTAAACATTAAGATAATGACAATGTTTATGAAATGGTATTTTTTTCCTACCATTTCAGTGATTATATTTCCAGAGCCTTGCTTTTATTTTCTGACACAGGGCATTTTATACTGCGTAGAAGGGTTCCTCACAGGGTTTCACATTTGCACAAATACAATAACAATGCTCTCTCATAGTTCAAGTCCCACTATTTTGTGATGAAAAACCTTGTTTATTCACACACAAAGGGCCATCCTGCTGTTATAAAAATCCCCTGGCTAAATGCTTCAGTAAAATGCCTGCCAAAGAAAAAATAATAATCTAACTGTCCTGAATCCCCTGAGACTCTGGCTCCAAAGAGGTACCAACAAGAATTCTTGAAAATGTTACAAAAAACGCAAGTACTCTCATAAAACAACTGCGTTCTGTGTTGGGGGGAGATTTTATCTCACGGAAGCCAAAAATGTCCTTATTGTTTTCCCATCATGAGCTGTCATGCTTCCAGAACAGATTTTGTTCTTCATCAGATCCCTGGGGTCCTATGCAGGCTGGCAGGGGGTAGGAGAGGAGGGCACAGGCAGATTCAGTGTTATGGCAGCTTGCCTCAGGGGCCGGGGTATTCCTGCTCTATTTCCTCATCTTTCCCTCACAGCTGCTTGCTGGGTTAAACCCCATCTGAGGAGGGTCATGGTGTGAGTGCAGTGGGTGTGTATGAGTTGGAGATGACAGCGTGAGGACAAGAGCAGTGCTCATAGGAAAAGGACTACAAGGTGCTAAATCCCAGCTGGTGCTAGTGAGAGACGTAGGTGGGTGAAGGGAAAAGGCAGAGCTGTGGTGTGAGTGTGCCTTGAGCCTGTAAAGTGGCAGGGGAAGGGCCAATAAATTTGATTTCCCACTTCCCAGACCAAGGGGAGACCTGGGACCGGTGAGGACCTGACCACTGCGCAAAGAGACACAGAGGCCTAGGACAGCTGCTGTGGCATCACCTCACAGCCTGTGGGCCCGATGGGAGCAGCAGCACTGCCCATGCATCGGCCCTGGCTGCACTGCAGCAGTGCCTTCGCCTGGTCCTGATCCTGCTGAGCACAACGGGGAGCCAGAAACAGGGCTTGGGGTAGAGCTACAGGCTGCCCCCTGGCAGGTGGGCCCACAAAAGCAGAACTATGTGGGTGGATTTTAAATCTTTGCTATGTAGACAGCCTTACAGACAGCCATGCTGGAGCATGCGGGGACACGAGTGTCCTCCATACTTTGTAAGAAAAGAAATTTGTTTGAAAAGAAGCCCATATTCTTTTCAAGTTAATGACTAAAATTCAAGATTAACAGAAGTGTTCCATAACAGAATATAATGTTAAAAGACTTTACCATGAAAAATGTATACTTCAGAAAGTACCCCTTTGTTCTACCTTTTTTTTTCTTTACATCTGATAGAAATAATGACCACAGAATCTCTTTCAACAAAAGGTCATTTATGTCAATGGACAGAACACAGAGGATCAGATCACCTGCGGTAATTGCAAATTAATGCTCTACTGCTAATGCATTAACTACACGATATTGATCTACAATTGAATCATACAGGCTACTGTGAAGTGATTTTTACTTTAATATTTTTTACGCTTTTATTGGTTTTGCCATAATGCATTTTCTCTTTCCACTGGAATTTTCTATAATTGTCTCCATTTTTAATTTCCTACAGTGAGATGACTTTGAAAAATGTATGTCTGCCTCAAAGCCTTGCAGAAATCTAACAAACCATCAGTGTGACATGCTAAATCACACACATGATGCAAAAGATGCAAAAAATCCAATATACATCTTATTTTGATAAATTGTGGCTTTAAAAAAAGCTCACTTTAAAGAAAAGAAAACATTCTTCAGCCGCACTGCAAGCCTACAGTAATGAACTGTACATCAAGAAGTTGCAGCTAGACATCTCTAGGGCATTGGCTATGTGAGACAAGTGCAGGACTGGATAAAGAAGTGCAGGATAGATATAGCTTTTTTTTTTTTTTCCTGAATTTCATGCTTGCACTGAAAAAGGATTGGTGGATTTGTGTGTGTTACAAAAAACTACAGTCCCGGGGAATCAGCCGAAGAACAACTGAAAAGTTTCAGCATTTTTAATGAAAAATTGAAAAGTTTTGTCGCTGTTGTTTTCCCAACTGTTTCTGAAGTCCATAACATGGAAGAATGAGGCTATTTACTGTATAAAATTTTAATCCCAGCTACAACTAACTACAATGATCCAGTGTGTTTTCAACATCTGATGCAAAACTTTCTTACATATGAACATTATATCAGTAACAACACTAAAATGTGTTCTAGCAGAGGGAATAGAACACACAGTGAGTAATGAAATTATTTCCCAGAACCATTCGCTAACATACCTGCTTAATACCACTTGCGGTGGTTGTAGCAAAAATAAAAATATGGTTTACCAACTGACTCCTGACTTGCATTCCTGTGTATGATGATTTTGTAAATGGAAAATAAATCCCCACATTTTAAAAATAAAAGCAATTGGAAAAAATAAGGGAGAACTGATTGCAGGTAAAATAGCTGCAGAGAAAAACCTGATCTTGCTTTTAATGGAGGTACATTTATTATTCATAAACCTCTTCTCGAAGAGATATGCCACATGGCAATTAAATCAACTCACACAAAGCCTTCGTATTTTCCTCGTTCATGAACATCATCCTCTCCTGGCAGAGAAGACCACTCTCATTTGGCATAGCCAAGTGCAGAATGCACTCCTGCACTGCCAAAGCCCTGGCTGTTTGCTTTCTGCCTCTGGATTAGTCTCTCATAAGGTGTCTACGTGGTTTTGGAAACATAAAGTTAGACCCTAAAATGCACAGCACTGGGTTAATCTATTCACAACCACTTCCAACAGTATCCAAAGCAAATATTTCAGATAAAACTATGGGATGCATATGTAATTCTCCCAGTACAGTCCCAGCTCCTACTTAACTCAGAGACCAGCAAAATAGTAAATCTTAATACAATGAATCATTCAGTAGATCACTTAATTTGGTATTACCTCCAGATTCTGTACTTGCTCTGTGTTTTGGTACTGAGAAAGCAACAGAAGTTTTCACTACTGAAGAAAGAACAACTGAGGCATTTGTTACCAAGGACAGGTGAGAGAGAAACTAGGATTTAGGGAAAAGTATATTAGCCAGCTATTCCTATGACCTTGTTGTCATGCAGATTGACAGCAAGGCTTGTACTGATTCTCATAATCATAATTATGTTCCATAGGTAACCTGTGAAGATGAGGTTGCCTTTTTCTGTCCATCACAATGTATCTTGCTTGAACAGCAAACAGATGTTTCAGTCTAGTCCTGGTCAAGTGTATCCCTTGTAAGAATATCTATATGGATTACCTGTCTTCCTCTCCCTTCCACTTGCCTTTCCTTAGATGAGGGAAGTATTTATGGCCTGTACTCACAATCTCGCATGAGGTTTTCTAAAGGCTTATTTTTAAATAAATGTAATTGAACTAGTTCAGACCCTCACATAACACAGCACTTTTAGAATCCATTTATCTCAGATTAGCTTAAATGTCTTCCCTGCTTCGGTGAAACAAAAATAGGCCACTCAAACTGAGGATGGGTTTGATCCAGAGGAGTTCATAAGCAGTTCTAGAACCGATTAAAGTTAAACTGGTGAAGCCTGAGGACAAGAAAAGAGTTTTTTTTTACCATCTCTGGGAAAAAATCTGTTGGAAAGGGCAGAAGACCAGTATGGATCCAAGTCATTTCTGGAAGCCAGTTCCAGGGAAGTTAATCATTACTTAACAGAAAATAATGATTAAAAAACATGTAAAGCCAACAATTCTCTCTCTTGAGCACTGACTGGGATGTCTGCATTAGATATTTCAAAATTTCCCATTGCCATTGGGGCAAACTAACAGAAAAGAAAAGAAATAATAAAAAGTAAACAGCTAGACAGTCTATATAAAGGAAACATGCATGTCATTTTAAAACTTCATTTTTAGCCATCTAGAAACATATGTAGTAGAGGTAGAACAGAAAATCATTCCACTTTGTGTAGTTGCGGTCATGTAACATCGTAACTGACAAAGCCATCAAAACTGCAGCTCTATTAGCAATAACAAATGAAATGCATGCATAGCACTAAAAACATTCCCTTGCCATTCCTACTTTTTGTAGAAAAATACTGCTTTGTAATTTGTGCCATTACTTAGTACTTATATTGAAGAAACTCTCAGAACACTGTATAAGAAAGGTAGATCTTTTGTCTGTTCACGAGAAAGGAAGTTTGAAGCATTCCCATAAAAACTAGAAAAATAGGAATTGTTATTAATAAAGGCAAACAACATAGCAAGTCTATAAAAAAGCAATAGCCTTCCAATTCAGCTCCTCAAAATGATAACTTGTATGTACATAAAAAAAAAATGTTAAGTTGTCCTATGATTATTTTTTTTTTTTTGAAACAGCAAACAAGCGACTAATATCAATAGTTACCATAGCTGTGCAGAAAAGATGGTCACACTGAAACTAATTTTTAATGTCAGAGTGAACTGTGGGAATGAAACCACTCCAGCCGTCCCATAGAGTGACACCAAGCCAATATCCACAGGATCCTCAGCTGCTGTTGTCTTTGATGGGAACTTTGCATTGAGGGGACAAGTATCTACCAGAATATAACAACACATAATGGAACTATATAACTTAACTACCACGCACTCCTTATCGATCCGTCTAACGTGTATGCCGCAATGATGCCCTGACATGCCTATTAGAGCATGGTAAGGGGCTGATTTCCAGCCAATATTCTGGTGTTCATAGTAACAGGCTACCAAGATGTTTAAAGTTCAAATCCCATAGATTATAGAAAAAAGCGGTAATATACTTATGGATAGCCTTTCCCCAGATTGGTATTGTGACACTCAAAGTCTTCTTTTGGCAACTCCTCCTACTACTCCATCTAAAATGAATGTATTTTAGCGAGAAACATGTCTAAAAACATGAAAATTGCTTTCAGTGGTATAAAAAACCCACTATGCTAATGTTTGAAAGGAACATACATTATGCTGTTAATTACAGTTATTTTAATTTTCAAGTTTTAAAGAAAGAAAAGGTACCTGTAAAACAGAAGCTCCACTGTACAGAAACTGGAGCCCACTTTCAGCAGAGTCGATGCCTCCAGTTGCTAAAATGGGAAATCCTGGAAGAGCACGGGCTATAGCAGACACTGCACGGAGGGCGATAGGCCTAATAGCATTTCCTACAGAAAATCAGAACATTTTGTTAGTAATGTCAGAGCATTCCCTGATATAATTTGTACATCCTTCACAATAGAAAAATGAAGAACTAACACTTAATTCTGAAATGCAGAGGTTATATTAATTATAAGAGGACATGAACTGGGTTTTAAGTGGTATTAATGCTTGTAAAGAATTATAAATTTGGGTGAAAAAAATGCAAAAATATTTGGATAACATTGCAAAGGTGGCTTGAAAATTTTAGCTGATGCTCAAATCAAACCTAGCAATGTCTGAGACAGAAAGCAATATTGTACTAAACACTGTAGACAAAGAGATCTATGATTTTACATAAAGAATTGAGTTGATTTTTTTGAACACATGTTGCACAAGTAAGAAGGCGCATCCCATTTATTTGTGTCTGACTAAAAATTGTTTAAAAGCACCATTTCACTGCACTTGACACTTCATATATTATTTAATATGTTGCCCCTTTGGATGTTTGTATATTCAGATAATCCTTTAAGTAAGCCCCTGATAACTATTAATATGACAGACAGAAGCTCAAAAGAGTAAAGTAATTCATTTAGGGTTAAATCTCCACAACTGCAGCTTACATTTTCAAATGTTATACAGAGGTTGAGTCAGACAACTCCTTGCTACATTTATAGGAGTTATGGTTAAAGTCTCAATATGTTGTCTGCAATGCATCTGCTTTGGTTGCAGCCTACTGATGGTAAGCAACTATTTAGAACACTCATATAAATGTTGCTCATTAATTGATGGATGATGTAGACAGCTGACACATTCAACTATTTATTTTTAGGCTAGTTGGGATTTCTCTGGACAATTCCCTTATTTTATAATTTCTATTTAATGTAGAGAACTTTTAGGATAATTTGACGTTATCATTGAAAAACAATACTGTAGTGTAAGGAAGGAATACATTACTCCCAGAGGAACTGGCTGGCTGCCAACCTACACACGGAAATGGAAATATAACGTGTTAGGTAACTTGGGGAAATACTATGATATGAAACACTTCTGAACACTTTCCATGGGTACTGTTATAACCTTTAAAAATTTAACCTCCTACAAGGGCAAACAAGCAGAGGGAAAGAAAGAAAGAAAACCAATGCAATAAACTAAGGAAGTGGAAGAAGTAACAATTCAGGAGCATGGGAAGAGAGCAAACAGTAGTTACTGCACCAGCACAACTCTGCTTAGATGCCTGACCAACGCTCTTGTTTCCTTCAGATAAAACCCAAATGATCTGTGTTGACATCCTTCCTCTACCCTTTGTGAGCACAGAAGCCTGCTAGCTGGATTTTTAATCTAAGAAAGTCTTTAGGAAAAGATAAGTTGCTTTTTTCAAGCAGCCCTGTCTCACTGAGCCCAGCATCAATCCTCCCTCCACCGTCCCCATCAGCTCTTCCCCTCAGGCAGAGTTTTACTGGTCCCCATGATGGACTTAGTGTCAGCTCAGGATTCTGCCCTCTAGAAACAGCCTCTGCCTTACTTCTGCATCAGCTAAGACCTCTGCAGTCTAGATGGATGGGTCAAATAAATGGGACAGTTGCACTGTCACTTTGTAAAGGAGACAGTTTGTCAAGGTACTTTTCCATTGCAGAAAACTGAAATTTTGTTTGTCTTAACCATTAAAAATACTCTGCTTTCAGCTCACATTGCCTTTTACAACATATCACTGCACTTCACTGCAACCCTGATAGACCACTGAATTCACAGGTCATCCGGGCTCATCAGTATTACACACATTGACATTCAAAAGCGCAGCTAAGCAGTCTCTATTGGCACCTGCTATGTATTCAGCACAAAATTATCTTCTTGAGCAATGGTATCTTCTGCTCATTTAGGATAGACACCTTCTCAGTATATACTTAATACAATACCTCCTCCTTCTTCAAGAGCTGGCCTGCTATCAGGACGCATCAGACATTCTCCAATGTCCACGTCAGTGACCAGGACTGCTCACAAGTTTTACACAGATACTTCTTGCTCGTTTATCAAAGGCTACATAGGGGTATGGTGTTTTCTGCATATAAGCTGCTATCTTCATAAATGGGCAGCCCAACCTGACATGCACTACCAGTATATTTTGGGGGTAACTAGACATTGGTTCACAAAAATTAGCAATCTCACAAAAAAATGCCTTAAAGAATCTAAAAACATAACAAAAGAGATCACACAAAAAGAAGCTGGAGCTGAACAGAAACTTTCCACTGGACAGTAATGACTATTTACCATCATTTGAGCTGGATCGATTGTAATGAGTTTGAAAGGAATAGAATGATTCTCTGAAAGAGGCTGGCTGCTAGTATCCAAAGAGCAAATATTACAACAGAATTGATGGCCCAGTCTTAGAGAAAGACCTGAAACAACAACAAAAAATGGGACCCAGGTGTTTACTCAGATTTATTTATGAAGTCTTTCAGAGGCCATACATACTAAGACATATACTAAACAGCCAAAACCATTGAAAATAACAAAAATCACTAGTTTGGAAAATTCTTCAAATATTCAGTGTTTGAAATTGAGGCTACAGGTAAGCATCAGACTTGTTATATTGCTTTCAGGCACTGACACAGCTACTCCAGAATCTCACTGTGATGAGGTGAAAGAATGCAGAAGCTGGTAGCTCTGAAATTGTGTGTCTACAGGGAAATTTCTTCCCAATCTGCATGAGTTAAAAACTGACATCTGCCTTAAGGCATGAAGGTTTATATTCTTTTAACCCCAATGTAACTCTGAGAGTTTGCATTCAATCAGTATTTAAGTCTTATAGACCCCTGACCTTAATGATACCCTGTAGAAAAGTTCCACATAAAAAATATTTCTAGATTATAATTGTTCCTTTTTTCAGTCTGATTAAATTAGTCACCTTCTCACTTTAATGAAGGTCTCTGTACAATGGTCAGTGAAGAAAAAGGAACAAATGACAGTTTATTTAAGGTTTCAGCACAATAGGTAATCAGGAAGGCCTTCAGTCAGCCTAAAGAAATCAAGCATATGATTTGATGAAGCCTAGCAGAGATGGCAGTAAGGCTTAGAATTTATTATGAAACACATGCTTTTTAGTACTAGCTGCACTTGATATCCATAGCATGAGTTATTACTTACATTTGGTGATTAGGAAATTAGTTATAAATTGGTACAATTGTGAAAGTATTCCATTCATCTATAATTCAACCAAATGAATTTAAAAACATTTCAGGAGTGCTTCTGATGAGAGTAAATAAATGGCTCTAATGACAATCAAAGGGTTGACCGAGGTGTCACCATTCATCCCACCATTTTTTTCTTTAGCATTTGAGACAACAGAACACAGAAGAGCATATCAGAAGGTGCAGCCATTCTCCTGGACATTTCTCAGTCAACTGTTCAGAACCCTTCCCTTCTGTAATAAAAAGTGCTGGCCTGGAATACATTGTCATTTACTTGTGATAGCAGATCCCACTGCCTAGTGAAATGTTGAGAAAACCTTCCAGATAATAGAATAAATAAATAAAAACACACTGTAGTGAAGCCAAGCTATCATGAAACAAACAAACCAAATGGGCAATGAATTTGACCTAGTGTCTCTATTTTCCTGCATTTTCATGTGAGTACCACAGGAAGGTAATAAATTTCATTACAGAGATTTGTGGAGAAGGAGTTTTTAAAAGGCTGAAATAAAGGAGATTTAATGCCAAATTTTAAAGGAGCTGTAAGTAGTAGTGGGAATTTGCAGAATGTTGTCTGATAAATCCAATGGTATTTAAGAAGCTGAGATCCAAATCCAGCATGTATTTGAAAGAGTTCTCATATGCTCAAAAACAAGCATCCACCACATACTTTGACATGTTGGTACCTGTAATTTCACTAGTTAAGCACCCGTAGCTGGGGAAACTGTTGATAGGGTACTCTCTTGATAGTAGTGGTACAGCTGCTACCAGATACTAGGCATGGCTGCCGTTTACCATGCTGTAAAATAATGAGATTTAATAAACAAAGTACATTTATCCAGACCTCAAGCAGGGGAATGAGATCTGAAAATGAAAGAGAGAAAAATACGTGGTGGAGATGATATGCTACCATATGTTGAAAACTACTCTTTCAAATCTCTCATTATGGAGCAAAGACAATTACATAAAGATTAAAGCAATGAAATAACTATGTGATGCAAAAATCCCTGATATTTTTTCTTGCTGTAAACCAAAGTGCATTAGTTTTCTGTTTTTGCTCCTTTGTTTGTATTTGTTTGTTTTTAATAAAAGATTTTTTGTGACTATGAAGGACAGCAGTAGAGGAAATCCAACAGGCAGAATACATCATGAAGGAGAAGCTGAACATAGGTCATTCAAACACTTCACCCTGTTTAGTACAGGTAGGCTGAGTTGCTTTTGCCCTGAGGACAGCAGACTGATGACAAACTGATAAGAGATGTTCTTCCTGCTTATTTGTTTCATCATTTAATTTTCCTTTGGAAGTAAAAACCCTTTACCAATGCCAGAAGGCATATGTTTTATTAAGACTTTGTAAGTACTTGGAGTCCCTGTAGGACCCAGTTCTGCCAAGCACCAAAAACGTTCACCAGACTGAGGCTTGAGAGCCAAATGTAATGCCCTCTTCAAGGAGGAGTCTGGAGTTAACTTCAGGCAGCTTTGTAGCTTTGGAAGTTCTGAGCAAAACCAATTCAGAATTTCTTGATCCCAATGATCCACATTGAGGGGGGGGCGGGTGGAGAGGAAAAATAAAATCGTTCTCAGTAATCTTCAGTACTGGGCTACACTCTTACTTGCAGTGTTTTATACAAGTGCAGTAGTTTAAAATCTTTAATGTACCTGCGGCAGCTCTAAATGGTCTAGGTAAAGATGATCCACAACCAGCAGAACTGAATCAATTCAGACTGCAGACTGATAACTCTGAGCCTGAATCCTGAAAGGGGCTGAATGGCCTTTATCAAACTCTGTATCTACAAGACGGACAGATTTACAAGAAAAGCACACCTTTGGTTAGTAGATGACATCAAAGCAAACTTTTGTATCTGTGGTTACTAAATGGAATAAAAATGAAGTTGGGTCATAATTCTCCCCATTCTGTGCGTTGCAAAGCAAAATTTATTTTTATTTGCATTATATTACCCTGCAGTTTTTCCTTATAAATTCAATATCAGATTTAAACCACAAAGCCTAAATATTACAAAGAAAAATAAGCCGATACTAAAAAATCAACGTTATGATTAATAAATTACTGTTAAACTCTATGCTGCCAAAAAAAAAAAAAAGCAACTCATCATCCTCCTTCTCTCTGTAACTACATTCTCTGAAGAAAGCTGACACTGTTATCTCCCTAACTGTTAAAATTAATAAAGCTAATGACAACAGAAGCCAAGTGAACATCAAATACCAGACTTGGGTGAAAAAGCTTTACATGAGAGAATTGATCTGGGAAAGTTCAAGCATTGCAGATGATCAATCCAATCCTGCAGAAAGTAACTAGATAAGAAAGTTTGGGTATTAGGAAACAAACACAGAAAACATAGTTCTTTTTAAAGACATTTCCTGCATAATGTGTTGGCTGCCTCATACTAGTCATCAAAGTACATATATATATATAAATATATATATATATGTATATAACCTGCATTTGTAAACAGTCGAGGGAAACATACATGTTATAAACAATTCATTTGCATTGCATTTCTTCTGATTGCAATTATTCTATATGTTCTTTCTCTCTCCCACCTGTAGGTGGCCACCATAAGCTACACTTATCAAATAACTCATTAGCAGGGTTTTCAATACTGTCATATCCAGATAATTAGCAATTTATTTAAATAACCAATTTCTGTGGAAATAATTGTCATGGAATGCCCTGAACCTACTTTTATAAACTATAATAAAAGTGTTAAGATAATCCCTGACATTTGCAAATGCCATTAGTTCACCTTTCCTTTTGATAGTGCTGTGGCATTATGTTTAAACAATTACCCGATAACGCGGCAGTTTAATGAAACAGTGTAGCAGCACATCCTTCAAAATGGCCAGTGAATGCATTTGTATGCAGAAGAAAATCCAATGAACAGACATGTTTAGAGAGAAAAACGATCCACAATGAGGTCCCCAAATGGGACATACAACATTCAGTGCACTAAAAAATACAGGGTGTGCCCCAACAGCAAGTTCACAATGGACCTCGCCACAGCTTTACTGGTGCACAGCACAATATTTCTGACTCAGCTCAGGACCTGGAGAAGACTCCTTTCACTGTCCATTTCACAGCCTGTTCAGTCCATCACTACTTGAACATTAATAGCCATTTGCCAAAATCAGTAATAACGATGCACTATTTACTTAGGCTCTGGCTATTTCCAACCAAAACTTTAAAATATGCATTCATTTACCAAACAGAGCATTTGAGAGACTATTCATTTTATGGCACATCTCTACAACAGTTAGCCACATCTTCAAAGCAATGGCTACCTAATGTTTCATTTTATTGATAATTTCTGAAGGGTGACTTTAGAATAAAGTTAATGACTGCAGATTTAAAACAATTTCTATCTTACTACCAACTCAGACTCAAGAAACTACATCGACTGACTGCATTCTACTGATTTTTGTTAGCATATCACAACTATGTATGACATTTATGCCCTGGTAAAGTGATGGCGTGTTACTATTTTCTCTGATAATCATTCCCCCCTCCCCCCATCCTTTTTATTTATTTATTTATTTTTTTATTTCAAAGCTTACTTCTTATTTGATTCTATTTGGAATACCCATGGGTTTGACTCCAATGTGTACCTGGAAAAAAGGCAGTAATAATTTTGCATCATGTTTCCTTTAACAAAAATTGCACCTAAATGCAAAAAATGATGGAACTTTTATAAGCATAGAGGAAAAACAGTATCCTTTTTAGAATTTCTTTTTACCATTTTTGAATTTCTCCCGATTATTTATGCTCTTTCAGCTGAAAGTTCATAAAATCACCAGAGTTCTTACACAATAAATGTTTAGCAGTCACTGGAGACTTCTCTCAATTAAAAAGGTTAGAATCAGAGAAAGAGAGAGGAAGAAGGTAAATTTTTCTTATCTGTAGATATTATTTATTCAGGAAGACCCGAGGGAATTTTCAACCGTATCGAACTTCAGTAGGAAAAATCAAGAGGACAGATAGAAATTGTTTTGCGATTGCTGCAAGAGCCAGTTAAACATTTTCTAACAAAGCCATTCTTTCACTGCAAGCTGCGGATCCACTAAAATCAATACTTTTGGTGATCTGCATGAAGCCTAGCAAAATGTGTTCTGTTGCAACTTATCAGTTGCTCCTTATTCATGTTTTCCAGGTAGGTATAACAATGATAAAAGCAGTGCTAATGACTGAGGTATGCTCCCAGCATAGCACAAGGAAAAGGACACATGAATTAGACCAGCATAAAAGTGGGACAGGCCATCTAAGAAATACTGTCCACAGTTACCAGACTAAAATGTTGCAACCATCACAGGGGCACAAAAAAGTTCCGGACAAATTCTGCTGGGTAATCCTCTCCCCTGAAAGATGGGAGTGTTTCACTTCAGCACACCCTAAGTCTCGCTGCCCTCTTATTCCAGTGCAGAGGCAGATGTGTTTAACTCCAGGTCCAGTAGAAGGGTTTGTGGCTATTTACCCAGAAGCTTACAGATCTGTTCAAAAGCAGCATTGCCCCTGTCAGCCTCAGAGGCAGCGCTACCTTTGTTTGAGCTGGCTTTAACCTCCTTAACAACAACAACTACCACGGTCAACATGACCCTGGCACCAGAAAGCGGGACGTGCGTGTGTCCAAGTGTCTGTGTGGGTACTGCAGTGCATACATAATTCTGACCATACAAAGGCAATTTAGTACATCTGAGTAAGGACACACTGGCAGAGTGGCGACTGACTGCTGAGCAGGGCGTTGAGGCTCCCACAGTGTTTTTAAAAATAAAAGCATTACTGAAAACGCAGCACAGCAACTTTGCAGGTTATTTACAAAACCTGAAGCATACCTTATACTGTTTAATACCCATTGGTCTAGGAAGTCCATTACAGCAAGGGAAGCAGAACTTAAGAAAGAACAGCAAATTAATGAAAGTAGGTAACCAGAAAGCAGGTAACCAGAAAGCTTAAATGAAGTATTTCCTTTTGCCTTTACATAACTGATTACCAGACTTATCCCATTTTGAGCTTTATCTATTTTATCCAGTTGGTACCCTCTAGTAATACACAATTTTATGTATGTATCTATTTGTATCTATTTATATATTAAAAATATGAAAAAACTCGTAAGATAGCATGAACATAAAAATTTTGTGAAACAAATGACTTCAGTTCAGCTGAAAATGCTGTATTTCCCTGTGTAATAGCATGTCTACACACACATCTGCCATTTTATTATTACATATCTATATAATCTGAGTATATATATACACGCATACTCAGTAGATATATTTCCATATTCACATATACATAAAACAGTGGATGACACGTCCCCTGATAAAACCTGTTATTTCAACACTTCAAGTGAAAAGTGTTAAAATAAATGGCTCATCACATACAATGTGTTAAAATAAATGTTTATTTCAACACTGTGTGTATCATAGCCATTTATTTCAACACTTCCCGTTTCTCAAGACTCACACAACCAAGAGTAAGAGATCTGATAGCTATAGCTAAGGTAGTTGAAGCACACAGCCTTACTCATCTGCTTGCCATAGGATGAGTAGGAAGTTAGCTGACACTTTTTTTTCTCCCAGCAATAAATGGAAACTACCTACCTTGACTGTTCATGGGGATCTGCATGTGTCTGTAAGCTGGTGGGCTACATCATGATTTGGAAAGAAAAAGCCATACCAGAGTTTGTTGAGAGGGCTGGAAAGCAAGCTGCTGCTATCAGGGTAGCGTTTGGAAAGGCAGAAGTGTATGGGGACTTTTGACAATTTCACTTTGCAATTTTGGAGTTTGACTCAAAGTTATCCTGGCAGACAAGGATTCAGGTGAACAAGAACAAAATCTGGAGCTGTTCATGCTGAAGGCTGGAAGGGACATGATTTTTGCAGGAGCAACTGTAATTTGGTGATTATGAGTTAGGAAAGAACAGCTGTGTTCCCTCCTTATCCTTGTGAAAATAGTTTCTTGGGAGGATTCTTCAGGTCCCAAGACTTGCCTTATTTATTTTAATACAGTACCTGAAGGATCTTTGGAGCAGAAGCTTTCCAAATTTAGGTAGTCTCTACAGCACAAATATAGTCATTGGGAGCTATGTGTTAATGCGTTTAGATTAGATTAACATGTGAACCTGCTCCTACAAGCTGAGCTTGGACATTACATTGTATGGCAGCGTTAAACTACCACGACTTACTTTCTCTGCCTTATTTAGTGAGGAAAGCACTAGAAAATAATATTCCCTGGTAGCTCCTGCTGGAGCCGGAGGGCATTCTTCCTTTATAGATCAGTTTCAGTAAGGGACAGAGGCAGGATGAGGGTGAAGAAATTTAAATAATTAAGCAACATGCAAAAAGACTCCACAAACTACCAGTCCCCTCCAAGCAGTATTTACAGCTATCTTGCCTGCAATGTCTCCTTACAGCTTTCCTCCTTTGAAAAACACATAAAGCATGATTAGGCTCTAGCAAGACAGTGTGGCCTTAAGAAGATAAACACTTCACGGGGGGTTCTCATTTTTTCTTGTCTATTTTCCTCCCTGAAATTGCAGATCTGCGTGCTGGTCTGGACAGAGCACAAACCTACAAACTGAACTAACAAAACGTTAGTGAAGACTTCGCAACCAGTACACCCTGTCAGAAGACTGTTTTGCACCCAGTCAATAAAAGACTGAGACCACAGTTTCATCAACACACAAATAAAGTCACTGCCTCAAGTCAAGCCACTCCAAAGTGCTAGTTGCCTATATTCAAACATCTCTCTCTTCCTGTAAAGTTTTCTTTGTCCAATGTCACCTTTGGCAGATAAAACACTATAATCATTCTGCAGCAGAATACAATGCAATGAAAGTTCTCTAGGAAAAAAATGTTTTCATTCTTTCACTTTCTTCAGATGTGATTAGTTCCAGAAAAAGGATGTATCATCACTTCTTTGAAGGCACTGTATGTTATAAGATTGGTCCTCAGAAGTTGGCAACATGTAATAACAGTGCTTTATTCCTAAACATCAATCAGTTTCAAGAATGGCAGTTGCTCACAGAATGGTAATAATGGAAATATTCAGCTAATAACTACTGTAGACATTAAAACACTGTATGACAGATGTGAAGCGCTCGTTACACAAGAACACTTTCTTATAATTACAGTTTTATAACTAGGTACATAAGTTTCTAAATATTTAGTTCCTTATCCACCTGTATTTCTGTAATGAAATTTGCATGACAATACTTAGTTATCTGTAAAAGAAAAGGACCCTCCACCCCCACAGTGAGTCGATACCTTGGCTTTAGCTGAGACCTTGGCTGTGCACGGATGACAGTTGTAAAGACAGGGCTTTTCTTCTGTTGCTTCTTTTTAATAACCTTCACAGTTACAGGAGGTTTCATGCCACTTCTCTAGCTGAGTGTACAGTGAGCTGAAGAGCTAACATCTTAATGGAAAGTGAAATAATAACATGTCTGTGCTGTGTAAACTATCCATGGCATAAAGGAAGTGCAAACCTTATTTGTGGAGGCCTTTACTAGCTTTGGATATATTATCCAGGGTTAGTAATTAAAACATGTTTATATCAGTCCTACCTTTATATCAGGCACACAACTCAGTGCTGGTTTCAAGATGAAATTACACACCTGTATCTTAACTCTGTCTTCTGCATTAATAAAAAAATAACAGCATTAATAGGCTTAAACACTCATTTATTTCATGTATTCAGAGCAACATAAGGGGATGCAAGGGAATTCAGTGTGTTGCTCTGTCAGATCATTTTAATTGTTATCCAATGAGGGCAGCTCAGAGGGTGAGTAAGGGACTTAATTTATGTACTTACTCATCCCCTCGGCTTCCACTGAAGAAAAACGATAGCAACACAACTCTAAACTGCATTCACTGGTCTTCAGTGATCAAAGTAAAGGCCAATTAACACAAAGCCAGGGGCCCACCTGTGTTTGTTGATTTTAAATACTCCTAGAACACACATTGCTGCTACTAAAAACATACCAGCAATATTTTGCACATATGCAATGCCTTTTAGGAGAGAATATCCAAATACTATACAAAGGTATAACATTTTTATCTCAAAAGACAAAAATGCAAGAGGAGTCCTGGAGAGGAAATGTGTGTGTGAGGAGTGAATAATTTCACCCGCAAAGATTAGGTAGCAGGCAGTCCTCCTGGTTACAAATCCCTTGTCCCAGGTCATCATATTGCCCTTTTCACTAAAACTGTTGGTAATTTGGGGGATCTTATTTTCAGATATTTATTTTCAGATAACCTCTCTAAATCGACTAAAGCAGGCAGCTCTTAGAAGTAAATTACACACTGATGTCCTGGTCCTCAGCACCTTATTCTGTGCATTTTCATGCGTGAATTTTTATGCACACTCAAAACACAACTCAAGCACAGGAATAAGTCTGCTCATAGAAGCATACAGGACTGTTGTTGACTAGTGCTGTCATCCATAAAAGAATTATGTTCTCCTTCCTTCCTCTTTTTCTTTAATCTAAAATAAAATGTACCTGAAAATTCATTCACTCTGGGAGCAATATCTTTGGGCAGAACTGGCTTGCTTCCTTGTTCTTCTTGGTGACAGAATTATTAGGAATTCTGAAGGTTATTTTAAACAATCAATGTACGTATGAAAACTAAGTGATCCCACTTGCGTGAGCTATCACTGAAATAATACTGTGTGGAGTGCTCAAAGAATACAACTCACAAAAGCATAAATGTTCCACATGAAATTCTAACACATCTGCTCAACACTGAAAAGCCAGAATTTAAGTCCAAAGCACTAAAAAGCATAGACAAGTGCATTTTTGGAACCAAAACAAATGCTGGTAATTTAAGAAAATACTATGAAGCACACAAAGACTGTACAATGCCATATGTTGCACAATGCATCTGGTAATCAATTTAGTCTATGTGCCAAATTTACTAGAAGCCCAAATAGGCTTAAGTTCTTTATTCAGAAATTCAAAAAGTAAACTAGAAGCATTATAAACACACTGCACTTACAATTAGAAAACAAGTGGATTTTTCTTTTTAGTTACATAATACAAATAAAAATTAATCTCCTAAATTATATCCCATAATGAATACATGTCCAAGCTTCACTTTTGATCAACAGCTTTCACAGACTCACAGTTTTAGGACATGGTCTGTTGCACAGCATAAGAGATAAATGTGATTTTTAAATTATTTTTCATTCAATGTTTATTTCTGTTTTGGAGGTTTGAAGTCATGAAGGTTTTATGCTGTCTTTTGTGATTCTATTCACAATATGTTACTGAAGATGTCATCAAACACAGACGTACGACAAATCTTGCATGTATTGTAGTCCTAAGTCAAATATGAATTCACAGTTACAGTATTAAAAATACAGTGGAAATCACTAATTTAAGTGGACAGCACATATAGAGGCACCTATAAAGCCAAAATAAATGGAGTAGGATAATAGTTTTCAGACTTGGGTTACAGTGTCAATGCAGAGACTCGAGCTGTGTTAACTCACCAAGCTTGATCTCGCTTGCCAGAGCATGCTTGTCAATATTTAGCTCCCAGGGAGCATGTCACGAGTCTTTACAAAAACTAGCTTAAATACAAAATACTATAGCAGCTGCTGTGATCCTTTTCCTAACACTGAGATTAAATTGTTGAAACTTGTTTTCAGCTTTGTAAACCAGAAAATGTGTGCCATATACCTACTGTAACAAGAACATGAGAAATGGCTTTAAGGGATTGCAACGCTGTTATTAGGGTTTATTAAAATAAAGAAAAACACCAGATGCTTTACTTTAACTGATTGGAAGATATTTTAATGTCAAACATACAAACATCACTTTCTCCTGTGACACTCTTTGTGCCACTATGCCTCCTTTTGCCTGACAAACCTTTGGCTCAGCCAAGTGAATCTTATTTATGAGAAACAGAGAGAAACAGAAACGGATGTTGAAGACACGCAAGTTTGGAAAAGAGATTGTAAGAGTGACAAATTTCTTTTGTTTTTGAAGACTTTTATCACCCCATACTATCTGCCTTTACCTAGAAACTGGGGATGTTCTCAGAGCTGCAAAATAGCAAGCCTGAGTTGGAATGAAATCTCCATGCCAGCCCATTTAGCAAGGGAGCTCCTTGCTAAAATTCCTCTTGACAGGACAGAACAAGATTCGCCATGACTTCCCTGCCTCCAGCAGGGTTTTCCTCCTCTCTGGATAACTGCCAGAGATGGATCCTTTAATATGTTTTTATGAACAACAAAGATGTAAGCAATCTCTTAATTTGCCCAATAACCTAGATGGTACCACGTAGCAAGTATTTTCAAAATATTTCTTCTAGCTCCTATCTGTAGGTCTGAATTCCTCAAACCCCATCTTCAGTAAGTTCTGAAGAAGCTCATTAATTTGTAAGAAAAAGCAACTGATTCTTAAATACCTCGTCTGGCAACACCTTCTCTGCAAGTGCTCCTGATAAACAGAGTTTATCAGGGCCTAGAATGAGAAGATTTCTCTGAGTACTCCCTTTCAAAATCTAAACAGCTCTCAAGTGGGCATATATCCAAAAATCAGTGAAAATGTTGCCAAAGCTGGTGTAATCAATACACAGGCAGCTGACATGGCATTAACAGTGTAAGCACAACAATAAATGACAGGGAGTAAGATAAGCTCAGCCCAGCCAAAATGGACTGGAGTAATCATACATACTTCTGAAAATCAGTACGTTACTCAGGAGGGCCATGGAACACATACAAATGACCAGACACAACCATAACATGGTTAACCACGTCCTCCTCGGCAGGCCTGCTTGTGAAACAAAACACAGCTTTCTCCCTCTTTTGAGCTGCCAGTAACAAAGTTCTCCACAGCATCAGCCTTACCTCTGTGCTGAGTCGGGTACAGTACCACACGTTTCACTGCCAGACCTCACGCCATTAAAAACACCCTCTCTGCAGAGCTGCCACAGCTGCACTGTGGATTTGTGCATCTCATTCTGAAAGAGTGGGGCACTGCACTCAGCACTTCTCACTCAGCTCTCATTTAAACCAAATAATGGTGGCTAAATCCCTCACTACGAGTGTCCTTTGGGATCTGAACAGGACTTAGCACTAAGATGGTTATACATTACATGTTAATAGGGAAGACATTTGCAATTACCTGGCAACATAGATGTTGCAAATTGTTTATAAATTGGAAAAAACAGATTACTACAGCAGGTTTCCTAAAAGATTTTGTACGGTATGTTTGTATTTACTGTTTGTGAGCAGCATATTTGTATAGCTCCTTCCATACAATGATATATCTGCATGAAAAGGCACATTAAAATGCAGATCCTTTAGCTGACTACTATATATTAGTTGCACTCTTTTGAAAGGTTAAAAAAAAAGAGTTCTGATAGTTGTGAAATACTTTTATAAATGCTTCTGGCAATAACTCATAAGGGATGAAGCAATGCCCAGTGAAATACAAACCTAGGATCTACTCAGTTAAACTAATCTGCTATATTTTGTGTTCTGTATTTTATATGTGAAGTTAGCATTAGGATTTATTCATCATCGAAGTAGGATACTAAAAATACAGAATATTAGAAGAATTTAGGTGAATAAAGATGTGTTCACTATGGCAAGTTCATTACAAATCATAGCTAACCAGTGAAGGTTCCTCCTATATGGAAGCAGGACAGCAGCAGTAACTGCTTAAGTATGTCCTTTTGACACTGCTGGATGTAAAGTAAAGCCCTGGGTTTAGTTGTTCCAAACATTTACCCCCTGCCCCCTCCATCCCTTGTACCTGGTTGTCAAAGTATCCTGCAACTGGATTAACCTAAGCAACTTAAGCAAGTGCAGTTTCATGTAACTGAAGCCTTCTCTTCAAGCCACTTCCATTTCTAAAAAACACCAGTTGCGTTTTATAGATAGCAAGAAGATTGAGAGTCCCAATATCCTGACAGAGATGCCTCAGACACTGAGGTTACCAGAGCTACTGAGCTACAGAAGCTGGGGTATCCTGAGAGCGGTGGTGGTATCCTGAGGCTGAGGGTGGAAGACAGCTGCCAGTTGGCCTGTCTTGCAAGCACAGCTGTCCCACAGGAGAGAAGAAAGAACAGCATGAAGCTTCATGTTATCAGATGTTAAATAAGAAGTCATTTTCTATTTATTTGTTGGCTCACATTTTGATGTTAAGTGTATTGCAAAATCTTTATTTTTCAACCATATCAACCCTGCTGCTGATTTGGATACAGAGTATAAAGTAGCAGAAAAGACAATTATGGGCCCCGTTCAATCAACAGCAGGAAACTTGTAACACCAACGTATATTCACATAAATTTGGAACCCATTTCCTTTCTCAGCTCTTTCCTTCTGTCACCTATACTGAAGCTCACTAAAGTCTCATAATCTGTATTCAAGTTTGAATCCATCTTGTATGTAACGCTACAACAAAGCTTTGCAGACCTGCGGGTCAACTTGAACACTGCCACCTAAAATTATCTTCTTGTGCTCTAGCCCACGGTCATGTGTTACTTAAATGACCTCCAAAATGAATTGTAGTAAGTTTTTAATGATAGAAATATATCTTTTTTTTTTTCTTCCAATACAATAATCTAAAGATATGACACAAAAATATCCTGAGATTTTTTTGTGAGCATTTGCTTAAAATTTAAAGAGGTGATCATAAAAGAAAGAGACACATACACCTGTAGACCTGACAGACACGGAAAGACAATCAACCAGTGCTGACAAAAGACAATGTAAACAGGTTCAATCTTGTTGATATTAACAGTCCTCACCAGGTTGTAGTGTACATATGCTACATTCATCTCTGCCCACTACTGCAAACAAGTTTAAGTACAGGCCCCTGTACTATCAGCCTGCTTTAAAATGCTGTCACTTTTCTCTTTCTTCATCAATTCATTTCCATTCTTTGTTAATCAGACTATGTCTCTAAGTCGCTAACTACACAAGCACCCTTTACTTAACCACGTCAATCTGCATGATTATATGAACTGATTTCCCATTTATCTAGCTGCAGGCAGATTAAAACCACACGTTCTTTCACCCGTGCTTGGACAATCTAGGCCACATTTTTTTTTTTTTAATACCATATTATGTCTGAATAGAATTTATGGTTTTATCTGAATCATCATCTGACATTAGTAAGACTTGATAGCCTAATGGTTATCATTTCATACAAAAAAAAAAAAAAAAAGACACTTTTTGGAAATGAGTAATTCCAAATGGACATATTATATATGAGATACGATGTAAAAAGCAAATCCAGAGTACTCAACAACAGTGGTTTAAAGATTAATCAAATTACAGGCTATTGAAACTGCAGAATACACCTGGTTGCATTTCAGAGCCCTATACGGACTAGAAACAGTTAACGATGATTTGATGGTTTTCTAGGAGTTTGAAACAAATACTTGGCTTTTAGTCTCAGAGCAATGCTGGACATTTCTGTCTGATGCTTGGGGGATTCAGTCAACTAACAGATACATTTGGTGAAGAATCTCATTCTAGTCATGCCCTCCCTTCCTAATTTCCCTTTTCACTGTTTTGTCGTCTTTGCCTGTTCCTCAGGGAACCGAGTGATTGATAGCCTAATCCAATGACTGTATACAGCTGCCTCAACTTGGACTCTTTTCCTTATCATTAGCAGTTAGCCTATGGTTAAATTCACAGCTCACTGCTTGGTACAACCCCTGAGATTTAAGGGTCTGGCCTTTAGAAAATATTTAACATAAAATTGAAATCTTGACATACTGAGAATTCAGTTCTCTGCAAGGCTTCTTTAATTAATCCAATGTACTGTACCATTGTTCTATATGAGACTGTGACATGGTGAACTGTTACTGACGCTCACAGAGATGTGTAATTCTAAATTAAACACTCACTTACATGTACCTACACTGCATTTGTTTCCCAAGTACATGTGCACAAAAGTGAAAATTTAAATGCAATCTATAACAATAATAAAACACAAACCAATTACATTTCAAGAGTAACGACTTTTCATTCATTTCAAGCTTGGAATGAGCTTTTTTCAAAGTAAGAGGAGAAAACACAGCTTTGTTCAAAAGCTGTGTGTGAAGACCAATACTTCATTCTTCTTCAGGACTCATTTAATCTTTTGGCAAATTAAATCAATTATGATCATTTTTCATCAACTACAAATGGCACCTGTGCTAGAAGTGTAAAGTGTTTTCTTTGTGGAAAGAAAATGGCTAAAAATATTAAAAATGGAGGAAATATGCTTAGTCTCTGACCTTATCTGGAGAATAATACTTATTTTTAAATAGCTATGGGAAGGATGTAGACCTTGATCTATGCTGTAAACCTTTGCCCTACTTCCAGTCAGTCGATGAGCTGCAAGCTTCTATGAAAATGGCAGCTGAGTCCCAGATGAAAAATTATGCATCTCATAAACTGCTATTCTGCTGAAATGTCAAGCTATGGCAGGGCTGTACCTCAAACTCAGCACTTGGCATTTTCCTTCTGTCTGCTTTGTTGCCATGAAGCAAACATGAACAGTGAGGATTTGTGTAGGGCAGGTAGCAGGCGAGCTCCCTGTCAAAAATCTATTATTAGGGCTCTGATCTCTTCTGCACAGACCAATGACGGCAGAACACTAAGAGAAATCAGACTGCTGCAAGGACACCACAGAAAACAGAGGACTCTTTGTGAATCCTGACATAATATATGCAAATAAGGGCTTTTAATGGCTGAGCTACATTTAACAGAAATAATAAACCAAAATTAAAATTGTACTATGGCATATATTTGTTTTTTACTCCTATCCACACTGTTTTATAAATATATGTTAATGTAAATAGTCTTTAACTCTCAGTAAATATTTACACTAAACAGGAATGCATATGCATATATACATTTTGTTTTATTTCCAATGACGGGCAGCTTTTCATTCATTTCTATTTACCAAAATTAACACTGAAGAGTCACTGAGATAACTGTGATTATGAAAGCAAATGCCCTTTTTTACATTTTTCTTTTAATGATGTGTCATAAAATTAAAATTAAAAGGCAGCTCTTATTATTATAACTTCAAATTTTCCACTTTCAATATATTTCATACATTTCAGATTAGAATATGCACCCCTATAAATAATGTCAAATATTCATATAATGTATACATTTTAATTTAATGAAATAACAGCTGCAAAGTGTTCCCTTAAAAATCACAATTGCTGTCCGGCTGTTTTTTTTTTTTTTTTTTTTTTTTTTTTTTGTAAAAAGAGACAGCTCCACTAACTTACTTCAAAAGTAACTAATATGAACTGCCTCTGCTGATTCCCAACAATTATACATTTCCACATTTAATGACTGAATCTGCTATCTAGATATATTCCTTTTGACATCTCTTGTGGTCAGCTGTGAAGATAGAACACAACTTTTTGAATTTCTCTTGTTCTGGAAAACATCCAAACATGCACATACTAATATGCTATACCACATACTTATGCAAATAATGTCAAAATATTACAGAACGGAACAACTGGACTAAGCAGTAACAGCACACAGGCATGAGGTGCTTGAGCTATTAGTGTAAAATACTGTAAAATTTTAGCAACAAAGCATTAAAAGGATACATAGTGAGTGCACAGTAGAGAGATTTGCTTTTAACCTAAGTTTTTTGCTAAGTCCAGTGTATGGTTTTATAAATTTATCCCCTAAGGATCTGGCATCCAGACAAAACCAATGAAACAAACATATGACAAAGAAGAACAAAAAGCCATGGAAATTCAAACAGAAGCTCTGCTCTATTCTGCTTGTAATAGATATCCTATAGTGCTGCAGTGTGATGTGTTTTATAAAACACATCTGGAATATGGAAGAACAGTATCAACACTTATGAAACAAACTTTTTTTTTTTTTTTTTAAATTTTAAAATACGATTAAAGGAAACAACTCTTAGGGAAACATGTAGCTGCTGACAGTATATTAACAACTCTGGGAAGCCTGGCATCTTATTCTAGTACCTACAAAATACACATTTGCAAAATCATTTATATTTATATGGATGAAAACATCTTTTTTTCAGAGACAGAGAACATTATTCATTGTGAGGATAAATAACAGCATTACCTCCTTTTTAAGAAACAAATACTCTGTATTGCATGCGTACAAGAAGAACTTGGGGTAGAATCTGACATATTCTATATTCTCAAACCTGAAGTGCTGCTGGGTCAATTCTAAAAGCTCCTTAATAGAAATTAAACTATGTCTCTAATTCTGCAAACATATACAATAGTTACATAGTTTGAGAGCCAAAGCTTAATTGCAGTGTATTTCTTTCATCAGAAGGGCTTATTTCCTTAAATAAGGGGGCTTCAACGAGACATTTCCACCTTTTGAATAAGAGGCAGTTCCTGGAAACCTATAAAAAATGGATGGACATTGGGCTCCTCTAACCATGATGTCCTCTCACGTGATGTGGCCACAGAGATGAGTAGGGCTACTGTAGCCCTTGGGCTCAGCCAAGGCTCTATGGTGCCAATTAGAAAAGAATTTTCTTTAAAAAACACCGATTTGTCAAAATTACTGTGATTTTTTTTCCCTGCAAAGATTTTCTGACACCAGGAGAGAGGTAGAAGGTAAAGAAAAACACAGAATATTTTATCCTGTTCAACAGTCAGAGGATTAACCTGGAGTCCAGGGGACCCAGGTGGGACTCCCTGGCTCACACCAGGGATTTAAATGTGGATCTCCCAAATCAGGCATGTGTGCAGCTCAGCAGGTTCTGCTCCTGCTCATGTGTATCCTGTGAGAGCTGTTTCACTTTGTATTAATAATTCAATATTTGCAGGGAAGTGGAGGAGGGAGAGTGACTAATTCTACAGTCCAGTGGCCAAACGCTCACCTGGGATACTGGAATTTTCCCTGTCAAAACCAGCCAACAAACAGTAGGATAGGATGGAGGAAACAGCCGTGCTTCTCACAGCTTAGCAATTTTCAGCTGATCGAATTATATCAGAACAGGAAGGTCACTTCCTGAGCACTGGATGGGAAGCAAACATTGACTGTGACAACTCAAAGCTAAATGGGGTTTTTAAGTAATCTCATTAAGTCTCTCCTTCTTTGAAAGACTTTAAAAATATTTTAGATGTTTAAAAACAAACAAACAAAAAAAAAACAAAAAACAAACATAAGTCTTTTCTCAAAGACATCTCAGAAGCTGGCAACTAAGTTAATAACTTTTTTTTGTTTTTATTAATGTTGGAAAAACCATAGTAAACTACCTCCCACTTACTAATTTAAAAGGAATTAAAAAGCAAATCCCTTTCCAGTGGCATGCTCAGCTAGAAAGACAAATAACAATTTTTCTGCATATAGCTGCTTCACCCGCAGCAGATGAGGAGGGGAGAAGCCAAGTGGAAGGTGCACATGGAAAAACTTTAGTTCATAGCCGTGCATGAGCCCATTTTTAAACAGTGGAAGGTTGGGAAGACTGCAAGTTCAAAATGTCAGGCTGCTGCTAGGCAAGGGGATTAGCAGACTTTGATTGTTTGCTCTTCGACAGCAACCTTCATCAAACTCACTGGAGTGAGCTTACACTCACCTGCCAAAGATAACCTACACTATATGAAGAGATGTGTGACCGTAGTGAATTTAAAATGTAGTGAATTAAAAATGTGGTGAAGAATGGCTGTCCTCTAAGGGCCCAGCTTCCACAAACATCCGTCTCACACAGCATGCCTAACAGTGCTGCCAAGCCCAGGCACACACCGGGGCACCAGAGCTTTTTGCTCAAACCAGGCCCTGCTGCTGGCAGCCCACCCCAGGCTTTCAGCAGAGCCCTTTAGCTTGCAGGCCGGAGCCGGCCTGCTGCCTTATGTCAGGGAGCAAAACGTTGACTTTCACATTTGGAGCTGAGGAGGGTCACCTCCATCTTTCTGCCACATGCTGCGCCCCTACACTGCAGCACAGGGCCCCCTCAGCCCTCGGGGCCATGGCTGGAAGGTGGGGCATGCAGCACAGGGCACACCTCTCTAGGACATGAAGGGGAATGTGTCCTGGCTGCTGACGGTGAGCCCTGCACACAGCAGCTTCTGCTTTCATTCTTCAAAGTAAAAACACCCTTTCAGGAAGAGCAACCTCTGTACTCATTGGCAACACAACTGGAGGTTGGAGAGTTTCCTACAAGTTATGGTAAAGAGAACTTCAAAATGCAAGATAAACTGTTGCTGCCACCATTGTTTTTTTTTTTTTTTTCTTTTTTTTTCCATCCAGTTCAATCCAGCACCAAAAATACTCCCTTAAAAGCCATTCCTAAGCAGCTGGGTGATCCTCAGGGCCACCAGCAGCTGCAAGCCTAGGTGGGTTTCCAGACCCCGAAAGCCTACCTGACATGGAGGCCGCTGTGCCCTGTGCCCAGACCACACAGTGCCAGCGGTGTCATGGTCCTGTGAGAACAGGCACCCGCCTCACTTCCCCCTCCTGTACTGTAGCTTATTGCCAAATAAGAGACAGTTCTAGTCCAGAAGAGTGAAAATCTGTGCAATTGGAAGAAATACAGAAAGAAAGATACAGCTTGATTGTCCCCTGTATCTATTCTAGATCTGTGCACTGGAGAACATTATAAACCAGCTGCGCTTTGGTAAGACACAGAAAATGGCCCAAACAGATTGTTTCTATAGTAGCATTGACTTTTGTGTAAAAATGAATTCTCTCTTGAGAGAAATTATTTGAAAAAACAACAAAAACTCATATCAGATAATACAATAGAACAAAACAGAACAAAAAGTTTAAGCAGATGAAAACAGAAAAGTGATTTCCGTGCGAGGAGCACGAGGCACTCCCCGGGAAGCCTGTAGGCATGTAAGTGGTGTTCCTGCCATTCAGCAGGCAGGGAAAACAGCACAGGGAAAGGTCAAGCATCTGGCTGCAGGCCACTGGCTGGGCCCAGCACTGCCAGGGACAGAGTTCAGGCCTACATACGCCTACCCCTTGATCTGACAAGGCCAACGCTCCCCCTTTTTTTTGCCTTCTCATAAGCATGCTAGCTCTCTTGATTTAAAATTGCTTTCCTGCTTTGGTAAATTTGTCTACTGTTACACCCTGGTCACCAAGCAGAAAGTATTGCAATGTGTGTGCAGCATGTACTGACTTTATTGGCTCTGTGGCTTTCTTTTCCGCAGTGTGTTGTGGGATTGGGACCTACTGATGTCAATTACCAGCAAGAAACCTTTATTTATTTGTCTGCAACAATATACTCTTTCAAAACATAATAAATTGACAGCGCTTTCAGTGGTTTTCATATTTTTTAAATAACCAGATTTGCGTCACAGGTAATGGTGCATCCCAAAATGACATCTTCTATTTCCTTTGATACATGTAAAACTTCAGGAAGAAAAATACATTTCTATACTTACACATGCATACACACATATATATTAATATAAGAAATTGAGAACTTTTCCTTGGGTTTCATTTATAACAGAATTATAAACCATGAAAATGGTGGTAGATCTTTCCATACTGCTTAGCATCCAGGTGCTACTGTAATTTACACTACATGCATGTTTTAAATTTGTGACATGAGACACACTTTTCATAATGCAGTCATTTTATAGATTTTATTAGACAGACTTATGGTAGGAAGGATTATTCAGAAATTGCAACTTAAATGAGAAAATGTGAATGGTGTTACTTATATAAAATACTACTGCAATAGTTCTTTTATTAATTTTTAATGCACAGCACCCACTGTGACCTCCTTTATTCTTTTCCTGTCAACATGGCAGGCTAGAGAAATTGAAATGGGCTGTAACTGTTCTCTTCTTGTTCCCCTCTTCCTCCCATTTTGCATAATATTAAAATTATAACATCTTATTGGACTGTCACTGTGAAATAATCATTATGCAATAGGCATAACAATTTTTCTGATTCTCTTCTTTGCCTTTTAGTGTTCTCTAAAAAATTCCAAATTCCATGCAGTTATCTAAGGCAATAAGGCAATTTTCCACTGAATATACTTGTTTGAATTAAAGTTTGTTTAAATGGTATCTTTTGCTACATTTCTTATGGTTCTCTAAGGATAACACTAGTCACATAAAATGAAGCATTTTTTTTTGCCTGTCTGGTCTTCTCTGATTACAATTTTGGGGTGAGGTGGGAGGTGGGTCTGATAAAATAGTGTTTGACTCAATCAGGAGGATGCTATTACTTCTGTTATGTATATTTACTGCTACCTCTATCACCAAGGAGACTAATCTCCATACCAGTAAAGTCAAGAAGCTCACAGTATTGTCTTTGCAGGGCCAAGTTCATGTTGTCACAGCAACAGAGTGCACAGGGTCAATAGATTAATTCATTAGTGTGCACAGGCACTGAACTGGAGTGTAAAAGTTTTGCTGCTGGTTTTTAAATTAAACTGTGAAGCAGAACTTGGAAATATGGTATAAGCATGATATTCTTATATATCACAAGGAATAGACTACAAAAATAAGTATATATTTACCTAATGCAATCTATTAGTTTTACCATAGTGGGAAGAGGATGAAATAATCTACTTTGAAGAGGGGCATTCAGTGAGAAGGCAGCAGGATAGCTGGAGTTCGGGCTATGAAACATACACTGCATTTGAATTGTTGATATTTCCCCCTACGATGCCCTTTCATTAGCCTCTGTCTAACGTGGGGCCTGACAATTGTGACAGAATGAAAAATTTGAGGAAAAGCAGGGGTCATGAGAGAAGAGATTTCCTTCCCTCTCTAGTGACCCTATCACAGTATTCTGATGCAGCGTTTTACCATTAAGGAAAGGGCAACACGAGAGCCTTCACACTTAATCTGTTCCATCTGTCATGACTATTAGAAACATTGACCAGCAGTGAGCTTTAAGGACTTGGTGCGACTGCAGACATGATATTCTAGCCCACTACAAGGACCTCCTGATGTTTTGAAATCCTCCAAGGAAGTCGTATGCATCAAAAAGGGCAACACCTACCTGACACACCACCATATGTGGTCCTCAGTCCTACACCAACTGCTGGCCAAGGTGTGCCGTCTGCTTTCAGTCCCATCAGTCCTGACACTGTATTGGTGGCTGTAACACCATCTGCGCCACCTGTGAAAGAAAAGGTCAGTCACTTTTTGTTAAATAATGCATATAAGAACAAGAGAGGAAAAAATACAACAGAAAAACTGTGAAACTGTGATATAACTAGAAATTCAAATAAACAGCTGAAGACAGAAAGCAACAAACTGTAAGAGGATGTGCAGAAGGGTCCTTAAAACCAGTCCTGGGCTGATAAATTTTATGCTAGCTTCAAGACAGGTTGCATCAGTTGAAAGAGCTGTAAACAGCACCTGGGAAACACAGACCAGCAGACAGGCAGATAGATCTCTGCCATTCAGCTGCGTGGGACAGAATCTACTATAGTGGCTGTTCAACACTGAGAGGTGCCCCAGCACAGGGGTAACCTCCTCCAAGCTGGTGACACCAACTCTGCGTTGACTCAGCCAGCCCATAATTCTTGCTTCTTACTGTGAGGATGAAATAGTGCAACAGAAAAAAAAAAAAAGACCACATTTTTAAGTGATGGATTAATACACATACTTTCAAATTCATTTCCAACCACCCTGTTTTTTAAGCTCTAAGGAAAAGTTATATATATATATATATATATATACACACACACACACACACACCCTCAAATGGTGTATTTCTGATTTCTCAGGACACACATTATTTTTACTATCAAACAAAGGAATAGGGGAAGATACAGTGGTATGGTAAACATCTAAATATGATAGAAATTAGAGTGAGCAAAGACACAAAAACATATGATTTAATGTTAACATTAATCTAATATGGTTCTCTTTATACACTGTTATATTCTAGAATAAAGCATGGACAAAATTAGGAAATCTTTGATCATTGCACTTATTTTAACCACATCAAATAAACTGCATTCGTATTTGTTTCCGTTGTTATTTGTTATTATTTCTGCAACTGTCCTATGTCCCCAACATCCAGCAAATTAGTAAATCTGTACAGCTTGTGCACTGAAGTCAGTTACCTTCCTGCGCAGCCATCGCAATATTAACAATATCAGTGACATTTGGGGTCAGCTTGGCAAAGAAAGGAATCTGAACAGCTTGTCTAACCCAGCGACAGATGTTCCGTACCAGCTCTGGATCCTGTTCAAATAGGTCAGATAAATATAGAACATAATTAAAAGTAATATGAACAAAAGGTATATCAAGGCAATAGAAAACTCTGTTATAAGTGGTTGTACTGTGATTTTGTGAAATTACACATCAGGACCAAACCTCATCTCATTAGCTAGCTTATTTAAGACACATCAAGTAACCACAAATCCATTACAGAAAGGTTAGTTCATGAAGAAAGGAAAATTTGCTTTTTTCAAAAGACAAAGATATCACAAAATGTTCCCTTCCCAGAGTGGGAAAAATATCATTTTGGATGACAGAGAGTGTCTTTACCCATTTATTTTAAAAATTACTTTTTGTTTTTAATGACTCACTCTATGTAAGATATGCTGAAAATAACTGCTATCATATAAACTAACACAATCCTGAAGTATTGGCTGACCATGCCTTGATAGAATAAGAAGGACGAGTCAGGTTGCAGGGCTATCAGAATGCAATTCTGCATTTCTGGACTTTCCTCTGACTTCACAGAATAACTTGGAATGTCCAAAATGTAAATGAAAGATCAAAACCTCCTCACTTAGAGCTCAGAATAGAAATCTTCAAATGCTGGCTTTTCATGATTTCTAGGCATTTACTTCCCTTATGGAATACATATCACCTAGACAGTAATCAGCAATCCTTTCCGCTGAAAACAGCTCAGTGGTACTAACATTCTGATTCTGGCACATATCATGGCTTTTGTTCAATATAACTCTTAGGGTGTGGGTTGGTGGTTTTTTTCTTTTTCTTTTTTTGGATTGTCTACTAGTAATGCTATTCAACAAATATCTTAAAATTTGCAATACTGATGTATGTAGAACATGGTGCGTGATCTGTTTCAAAAAATGAACTGTTACAAGATATAGTACAAGGATAACCTGTGGGTAGGCTAATTGGTAGTGCAGCAATTATTTATATTTACTAAATCTTTATCACTCTCTCAGATAATTAAGTCTGTCATATAAGAATAATTTTCTCCTGTTTGGCTATTGTAAAAATTTGGGAAGCTGCATTGTTATGAAAATGGGATGATCCTAAATGAAGTTTAAAACAATCCATTGGCCACCAAGGTTCTTTGCAGTTTAGTGAACATACAAGAAATGTTCCCTTGCCGTTTTTGTCATTTTATATCAACGATTAAATGCAAACATAAGGAACACAGGCTGTATCCCTAGAAAGACAGAGTGCTTTACATGAATAGTAAAATCCTGAGACTTAGCTGTGCCATTCCAATAAAAATGGTGATCTCCCTGCCCATGTGCTTCCATGAAATATGTATGAATGTTGCACTGGCAGTATGAAAGTAGTTGTGTCATTGACTTTAATTTCTGTTTTGAATTTCCTTGAGGCCCAATGCAGAAATGAGACTCTCTAGTAGATATGGATTGTATATTCTTTATGTTAATTCTTCTCCTTAGAAATCTTCATAATAATGTTCACGATGTTGGCACTACATAACTCATTATACCGACTTCGTAGTGCTTACAGTGCTGCCATAAAAATTCTTACTCCAACTCACATTAGCACTTTAAAATACACTTATTTTAATCCACATCAAATAATAACTCACTGGGAGATCTCTAATTCATATTAGCCCAATTTCCATCATATCTAACACAATTTAACTAGTCCTTAGAAGTTTACCTTTGGACAGAGAATAATTTGTAGAGTTCGCACAAGAAGACAGCTTTTGAGAAAGGCTGAAGTGATTAGAAAGAAAGTTCACTTCTAAATAGGCATTTACATTTGCAAAATCAATAATATGAACCACCTAAAATTAGTACTGTGCTTAATTTGGTACAGAATTTTAATGCTTTTAGTTCAAAGTCTACCATGTTGCTATAAATTATCTTCTTCTATTACATATAATAGATTTGTAGCTTCTGTTATTAATGATGATACAGTGCAATTGTTAGAGTCTGTAGCATAATTTTGCTGAGTGTGTCAATGCAGAAGAATGAACAAATGCTTCAATGGACTTCAACATCCATTGACAATGCCCTTCACTTGCCTGCTGTACTTTTTTTCTTTTTCTTTTCTTTTTCTTTCTTTCCTTTTTATTTTATTTTTTTAAACACCATCTAAATGAAAGCTTAGTGAAATTATTGACTCATGCCTTGCATCCACAGGAATCTGTTGGTAATTTAATACCATATAAAGTCTCTTTCGGTATGAGATGTACATCAGTGTGTCTTCTGTCTTCCTGTTCTTAATCAAATATTGCTTGTTTATTCCAAAGCCACAAGAGATTTTAATGTAACAGGGCTTGTCTTTTTACTTCCCCAAGCAGCCGTACAGAATCATTTTTCCTGAATATTCATTATAGCCTTGGGCTAGATGGAGCTTTTAATCCTAACTACTCATTGCCAATGGGTAGATAGACGAGAGGAAAAACAACTATTCACCTTTTTTTTTCTAACTGATCACATGATAACCTTAACTACAACCATACCTATAAGAATAAGTCCTCAGAAATTAAAGCAGCAAGTTGTCTTCTGATTGCATTTGGCATTGGTAATGAGTTGAATCCCACATCCTATCATCCCTAGGGCAGATACATCCTGCATGTTTAAGGAGGAGTGTGAAAATGCTATGAAGACAGTAGGTAACCTCTCCTTGTGTTTCATGGTAACAAACAAAATGATGAGGAGATTACCACAGAAATATCTGGCTGTAGATGTTGGAAACTGTGGCAATTTTTACTATTACCTGTCTTTAAGTGCCCTTGCAGGGTCCTCATTTTTACATTATCCTGTTATCGCACACTCTTTATACTGTATCTAAAACACCTCTCTGAAGTAGGGAAGTACTATTATACCTGTTTAACAAACAGATAAAGGTGAGCCAGAAATACTGAGGTGCACCTCCTCAAACTTACCTTTTTTTTGGTGCCTAGCCTTTACTAAGTCACTTGCATAAAGATCTGAAAAGATATGCCTGGTGGAGAACTGCATTTGGGTCCTCAGAATGCTTTAAACCATGATATACTTGCCACATTAACAAAAGAAATATTTGCAATTCTAGAATTTAATCATTTTTTTCAGAGTATTTGAATAATGCAAAAGATGAAAATACAACTACTTTAGGGTGTAAACATGCTTTTCTTAACTGTGCAAACAGTCCTTGGGAAGCACGTATGTGAGAGGGTATTCATGTATGTATGTATATCTAAAGAACACTAATGCCAGTCAGAAAGATGTCATAAAAATAAACCTGTTACAGAATTTCTCCTGAGAACTTCAGAAGGAAGGTTTCTACTTAATATAGCACATTAGCTGATCTTGCCTGTTAGTGCTACAGAAAATGGACCACACCATGCAATCTTCAGTCCATCCTTAATTACTATAATGGTGGCAGTTCTGCCTCACTAAGAACAGGGTAAGGACTTTTACAGTTATGGGTTTTAATAAAAACACAACTATTCTCAGTCAGAATCCTGATTTTACATATGCATGAAGGTTTTCTTACACAGAACTACTAGTGTTAACATTACAGGTCATGCTGATGATTTGTGCAAGTCCATTATCCTGACTGTGATGGTGTGAACTTCTAGATGGCAGAGAGAATGTTGTAAGATCCATTAGGACCTTGCATGTAAAGTCCTTAAATCTCATCCATCACTGACTCCAATAACCTAAACAACAAAGTTACAGAAATTAAAATACTTTATTCTATTTAATTAAACCATAAGTCTGATCTTCATAAACCTCAACCCTATGATGGTCACAAAACTCTTTTCTCATATATATCTCTTGCCAATGAGCTTCATGGATAAATCATTCATAATGTGAACGCATTTGCAATTTTAAATACCAATCCTAAATTATAGAGGCTTCATCTTGTCTTTGAATTAATTTACCATACATTAAGCTGACATGGGTTTCTGATACGTGGTTAGTAGGCAAGCAAGGCACCAAGTATCTCTCAACAGTGCATTCTTCTGGTGACAGATTCTCTTTCTGTACTGGCCGTCCAGAAAAAAATAATACTAACTAAAAAAATCTTGTAGCCCTTTACATCTATTATCATTGGAGGAGTTTTTTATATGATAAAATGTTCTACACTTAACTGCCCAATTCTCCACAGTGGATACATTTTCCAAAATAGTATAGATAGCTAAAGGAAATGGAAGGAGGGTTTTTACGTTTAGAAATGATGTAGCCAAAGAAAAACTTTATGAGTGAGAATTTGCAAGATTGGGCTTTTAAATTTAATTCAAGTATTATTCTCACTTTAAATTTAATTCAAGTATTATTCGCACTTTACTATTGTAGTGGGTTTACGTGGCAAGGTTTTGGTAGCAGGGGGCCATAAGGGTGGCTTCTGTGAGAAGGATCTAGAAGCTGCCCCATGTTAGGTAAGGGCCCCACTGCTGACCAGAGCTGAGCCAATTAGCAATGTTGTTTTCCGCCTCTGTGATAGCGTATTTCAGACAGGGAAAAAAAAAATGCTGCGCCACACAGCAGCTGGGAGAGTGAGAGGAGTGAGGAACAGCCTTGCAGGCGCCAAGGTCAGTGAAGAAGGAGGGGGAGAGGTGCTCCAGGCACCGGAGCAGAAGTCCCCTGCGGCCTGTGGTGAGGACCACGGTGAAGCAGGCTGTCCCCCTGTAGCCCACGGAGTACCACGGTGGAGCAGGGTTCCATGCTGCAGCCCGTGGAGGAGACCACGGTGGAGCAGGAGGACCTGCAGTGATAGAGGCTGCGGCCTGTGGAAGACCCCTGCCAGAGCAGATTCCGGGCCGGATCTGTAGCCCGTGGAGAGGAGACCACACAGGAGCAGGTGACCTGGCAGGAGCTGCTGCCCATGGGGGACCCACGTTGGAGCAGCTTGCTCCTGAGGGATGGACCTCGTGGTATGGACCCTTATCTGGAGCAGTTGTTGAAGAGCTGCTGCCTGTGGGAAGCCCAGGCCGGATCAGTTCACCAAGGACTGTATCCTGTGGGAGGGACCCCACAGCACAGCGGACGAGAGTGACTGAGAAGGAGCGGCGGCGAAGAAGTGCTATAGGCTGACCAAAACCCCTGTTCCCCTGTTCCTCGCGCCGCTTGGGGGGAGGAGGTGGAAGAGGGTGGATGGGGAGGAAGGTGCTTTCGGTTTCTTTCCCTTGTTTCTCACTTCTGTAGCTTGTTAGTAATAAGCAATAAATCTTACTATCTCCCTATGCTGAGTCTGTTTTGCCCGTCACGATAATTACTGTGCGATCTCCTCATTCTTATCTCAACCCTTGAGCCATTTTCATCATATTTTCTCCCCATTCCTCTTTGAGGAGGGGGAGTGAGAGAGCAGTTGTGGTGGAGCTCGGCCGCCCACCTGAGTAAAACCACCACAATTATTTCATTCAACAATAGCCTGCAAGGAATGGGTTAAACCTATCCTCAGCCACATTGCTATCTGAGAGCCTACCAGGCCTCACATGTACCCTCTGAAAAAGAAGAAAGGAGAAAAGAATCCTTCACCATCTGCAGCTAACAGGTAGACTTTCTTCCAGGCCATGCTACATTTTCCTTGTGAACATTACAGTGGCTCTTCCTGCCACAACCTGCAGTGTGGGCAGGCACGGGCAAGATAGATTTTTAACAGCTTTAGAGAGGGCGTAACAATCATTTCTATAGATTTCTCACCCATTCAATCCACTCCAATGTCTCAAGATGTAGGCCTGGATATGCATCTTTTACAGAGATCCCACAGATGTCCTAGGATTCATTAATCTGATATGCTGTTACTTGAAGTACTTTTTATAGGTGTCTATCATATTTCTTTCCAGATCAAACACAGAGCCAGAAATCCATTAGGAAACCAGAATGTAAAATTAAAATAAAATAAAACAAAATAAAACAAAACTTATCTGTGTGAAGAGCTACTCTTTTCACATTCCTTCAAAAGTGCTGGAAAAGTAGAAGTGTTAGAATTTCAGCTTAAAGCATTGTAAGTTAGTATCTTTAGCACATTTTTTTTCCATATTCTTATCAATCTTTCCCACATGATGTTGAGCAAAGATTTCTTTTCTCCCTCCTCCTATGAGATGTCCAATACTGCCTTCATAAAATTGCCTATCTCTAAGACTACCCAAAATATCTATGGTACCTAAATACAGAATTGCAGTCAATCACTACAGCAAAAGAGACACCATTTCTGAATATCCTGGTTAATTTTACTGTCTTCTTTCATCCTAGAAAGGGGCACTTTAGTTTGTGCATTTGTCCTATTTCAAACAATTAAAGCTAACAATTTGTTTAAAGCCTGTCAATTTAATGGGAAGGATTTCCCAGGACAGAAGACAAATAACTCTCTACTTCTCATCTGAGGAAAAAAAATGTTTCATTTCTCAAGAAATTTGACAGCTTTTGGTCAACATCTATTGACCACAGCTGTCAAAAAGAAAGAAATGAGGCAGTTTAACCTAAGGCAGGAATAACAGTTTTCACAGTTGTATGTGAACCTATCTATATATATTAGGAAAAATTTCCAAAAATGTCTAAATGACTTCAAAGGCTTTGGGTCAGCATAATCAACTCCACACAAAGGTAGCTTCTGGACAAGAGCTGATGTCCTTCTGGCTAGAATCTATAATACTGGATATGATAATGTGGAGCCAATGCCATAAAGCGAACTTTTAGATAATGTCATTTGAATTCAAGACTTCTTTTTGGTCAGTCCTGTATTGCCTTTTCGTGTGAGATCTAAAGTGCACCAAAGGTAGTAGAAGTATTTTAACTAATTTCAGTAGGTTTTGGAACAAGTTAATATTTCGTTATTTGCTCACAATGAGTAAAAACAGAAAACAGCTGGGAGCACAGTGTTTTGTCAGATGTCATGACAATAGCAACTTTTTGTGCAACTCATTTTGAACTTATGAGTCAGTAAGTCACTTCCGTTGTATATTTTTAATTTCTACATATATATTATTTTACAGTTTTATTTACTTGTGTGAACTGTTCCATCAGTTTAGCAAAAAAAACACTTCAAAATCTCATTAGATACCTTCAATAAGATGGTACTGGAAAATCATATTCAGGATATAAATTCAAAAATATATAAATACCTATTTTGTTCCATTCAAAATGTTTTGTTCCAGTTCAGGCCTTCAGTGTTTTTAATTAACTTACACTTTGAAACAAGAAGTCTTTTCAAAATGAAGAGGGGCTATGAGTTTTCTGTTGTTGCTGTTTGTTTGTTTGTTTGTTTTTTTTGGGGGGGGGAGAATTTCTAAAAGATCAGTGATTAATATGAGAAGAATTAAGCATGGTCTACAAAGTCACCATTTTGCTGAACTACCATAGCAACGATCTGTACTGTGACTACTGCTTGCTGCTTTAATTCAAGATCATACCTATTTTGTATCCTCTTACATACTCTAAAATGCTCTTTTCCTTTAAAAAAAAAAATTTAAAAATAAGTCTATGAGGTAAATGTATGCATTTTTATTTTTTCCATGTAGTAAGTATTCTCTTTTAAAAAAAATCTTTAAACTGCAGACATATCATATGACTTCAATAAATAAGCATGTAATACTAACGAAATAAATATGCTTTTGCTTACAAAATACTACAGATTCAGATGTAGAACTAAGACTTGGAAAATTCCCTTTAGTTTTTACAGACTGCATTATCTCTTTTTGTTATGGACTTTTTATTTAGGCAAAAACATCACCATTTGAAGTCCGTGTAAACACTCCATTTTTATATTTACTTGTATTTCTACAGTTTTTATTTTATTTTTATTATTTGCTACATATTCCATATGTTATATTATATATTTTTTTAGGGAGTAAAGATTTAATTTATAGTTGTTTTAGACAAAGTAAAAATCCAAGCAACAGCCTGGCAACTTGATCCTATATATATACATATATTAATTTCTGTTGTATATTTTAAGAACTAAAAAAGTCGTGACTTCTTTTATACTAGGACTTTATTACTTTAAGTAGAGCTGCAAGCATGGTGTCATGATTTGAGCAACTGCTCTTCAGATCAGTCATTATAAGTTCCACTTGGAGGACTCTAATGGAGATTCCCTCTTTTTTTTTTTTAATTGTACCAATGTGCCACTGAACAAAATCAAGTCATTCAAGATTAGGTGCAGGCTTTGGTTAAGGCTGAGCTAAGAAGTCAAAGCTCTGAGACTCAGACTATATTAGCAGAGATAACATCAGCCAACATGAAACTATGACACTACTGTGGTTCGTACATTGCATAGGCTACTTTGAAAATTTTAAGAGAAATTTGGTGCACGTGAAAAAAAAAGGACAACTTTAAATTTAACAGGATTAACCAAATAAATCTCAAAAGGTTCATAAAAGATTTTGATAGAATCAGAATTTCAAAACAAGCTTAAATTTTAGTAGATCTCAATCTTGCTTTATCTGACACTCATTTGGTATCACAATCACTATTTCTTGCTTCCTCAGCTCTTCAGTTAGAATATTTGAAAATGTTAAAAGTGTAGTACAAATAGCCTTTGATCACCTCACTCTATTCCAAATGAAGAAAATGAGAACGCTAAGTTGATATAGCATTTCCTTATTTTAGTACACTACTGGAGCTGTACAAATGAACAATGCTTAACAGCATGTTAAAGAAAAAAAAAAAATACTCCAACCCCCCCCCCCCATAGAAGACTGTACTGATAAGTTTTTAACATATCTCATCTAATAGCATCCCGTATTAACATAGGTCAGTATCCAAACTCAAGAATACATTTATCAAAGTGCTGTGTGAGAGATCCACTTTGGATTACTTATTAACAGCATGGCACTCCCACACTCCTCCTTTCATAATGTAGCACTTAAGGACTGAAAAGATAACCAACGTGAAGACAAGGTCAAAAATGAGCTGGAAATTTTTGATTGACCAGTACACAAAAGTACAAAACACAGATTTGTGTTGGGAGGTTAGAGCAATGATAAGAGGGATGTCAAGATCAAGTACAACTAAGACTTGAAATGTTTGTGGCTGTCTTTATATAGTCAGCTTTGCAATTACTCCCTTTTTCAGATCACATAAAAGCTTTTTAATTTCTCCCCACCAGTAAGAGAAAGATAACCAAATTTATTTTGAAATTGAGTTCTCTAAGTAGGTCACTGAACCATAATGTTTTTCATCATTATGATTTTTTTTTTTAATTTAAAATGTTAATCTAAACAACCAGGAGAAACACCATTGTTAGAAATTTCTACTTTTAAAATGCATTACTAGGCATTTAAAAAAAAAGTTATCGGTATGTCATAGGAAAAATCCTCTATGTTTAATTGAGATAGGCCAGTTAAAACTGTAAGAATCACTATTTACAGCTATTGATTTTTATGCAACATTAAAGGACTCAGACACAACCATTATTTTCTTTGGTTGTTAGAATAAAGGTTAATAATAGTTGGCCTGAAAGGGTGAAGCACAGACTGCCAATTCAAATCAGCAAATCATTTTGTTCCGATACCAATTGGGCCTAAACCTTCCAAGTGAAAAATGTGAAACAGCATATTTACCTTTTATAAATGTCTTGGAGATACTAACTAGGAAGATTTATTTATCAACAGTAGTGGTATATTTAAGTGTTGACTAATATAAATGCCTTTTTACCTGTGACAGAACAAAATACTTTATCTTGGTTGTTTCTATTCAACCAAGGTACTGTTTCTCGTATCACTGTAAAAAAGCAGTACAGAGTGTGATTAAACAATATTTCAGTTCCTTAGTTCATGCAGAGGTTACCTCCTAGAAGGCATAAAACTTTGATTAAGTTCACGTCATACATGAAAAATTTTTGAAGCATAGAGGTTGAATATATGAGAGCTGCTTTTTCTTGTGGTCAAGTAGGTAAGCTCTTGGTCCCTTTCCTATAATAAAGAGGCAGAAAATACCAGATACTTGAGAAAACCATAAATCTTTGAAACCAACAAATTAAGGAGTTTAAAACCTATACTTTGAGGATTTCCCACTGGCTATTAAAATAATCATCATACAGGCCTTTGTTCAGATTTGATCTACTGTAGTTAGCCTTCCGGTGCATTGACCAACTTTACTAGAAGGTGAGGCAAAATTTTAGAAGTATGAGCCTAATCCTGATAATTCTCCTGTAGGCAGTGAGGAGACTTTGTTAACTACCTTTATCAAATGGTAACATAAAACTGAAAGCACAGAAAGGAAAAGGTATTAATGTGCACTGTGTAGTTAACTTTTATTGTACACTAAGATGAACAATCTGAAATTGTTCTATTTTACCTGAACACGTATACTTGTTGCTGATGCTTTCCTTTGAAATAAATCCTGTTTACTGAGCATGAGAAGTATGAACAAATGCAGTATGTTATGTAGCAACCACATATCTAAAGGCAAAGCAGTCCACAGAATCAGTAAACCAAAACATTTGACCATGCAGACCACAGAAATATGCTTGCCTGAGTTTTCTACATTTTCCTTTTGTGAAAGCTTCTCAGTGCATTAAAATAAATTTTCAGGAATAAGTATGGGTTGCCATTTGGTTTTTAAGAAAATCACTCTTCCTTCTAGAAGGCACTCACTATATACTCTGTCATAGGGTATTTAAGTGCCATTAAAACTGGCCAAGTCTTTTTGCTTCCTTTTTAAACAGTGGTAGTTCACTTGTATTTTGGCTGAACTCACCTTCTTTGTGACATTAGTCATCCATAATATGAACTCCAGCTGAAATGCTTCCATCACAGTGAGAATGAACATAAGGTTATCCCTAACTTTCCTTCATACCTTCATGAATTTCAAGAAAACAGAATCACTTCTACATTTTCTAAGAAAAACTGATTCTGCAGAGAATGCTTTCTACATAAAAATAAAAAGTCACTATACATAAAAAGTATTTAAAACCTTTTTAACAGCTGTACATACCATGTCATTAAAAAGTTTCAACCAGGCAGTAGTGCTGTTAACATTACTGTCCTATTTATAATCCCTTTTTTATTTTCTGTTTTGTGTTTTGAGTAATTCAATTAAAAATCCTTCAAAGCAATAACAGTGGATTAAATGTTGTCAAACTGCAATATAAAATTACAGAATAGTGTTCTGATGATGAATTTATTAAACTTTGCATCTTAATTCATTGCTTCTTGAGCATATGAAAAACAGAATTCTTGAGACAAAATACCAATTAACTGTTGTACTTCATTATTATGTATTGTCTCCTTTTATGTGCTACAAAACGTAGAACACATGAGCACTAAAAGGACATATGGAATTAAAGACATGGAAGAAATCCATTTAAACTATGCATAGGTTTGCATGAGTTTAACAAAATAATTAGCAGATGCCTTTCTCCTTACACATTCAAAATACCCTCTGTGACGCAATGCCAAATATTCCATGTTTCTGCGGTGCACCAGGTGCTCCTCTGGATCTGCAGCAATTTCATAGAATCATAGAATCTTTTAGATTGGAAAAGATTTCTAAAATCATCAAGTCCAACCATTAACCTAATACTGCCAAATCTAAACTCGAAACCACTAAACTCTACGCACTACATCTACACGTTTTGAATACCTCCAGGGATGGTGAGTCAACAGCTTCCCTGGGTAGCCTGTTCCAATGCTTCACAATCTTTCAATGAAGATTTTTTTTTTCCTAATATCCAACTTAAATCTCCTCTGGTGCAACTTTAGGTCAATGTACTCCAAAAGATCATTTGGGCTTGGTGTGCCTTTGTTCTCTGAGGCAACGTGTAAGACTTATGAACAGTTTGGGGAGAGGAAGCACATGCCATCACCTTCCTGAGCAAGCAGGAAATGCCATCAGTGTCTCAACTATGGAATCCCCATTTCTGAGGAGTTTGCGCCTTGTGATTGAATCTCCTGTGTCTCTGACTGAGCTTTTCCCTCATCTGGACTGTTACGGCTACTGCTCACACCCATCAGTTAGGCAGCAGACAATTTTTCTTTTCTATCCAGCTGTCTTGTTTCAAGAAACTTACAGAAATTCACTGTCTTTGAAACAGTTTCATCTCTCTCAGAGAAATTTGATTGAAACAGTTCACTTAGCTGAAACATTCCCCAAAGCAATAGAGGGGACTGAAAGATGCAAAGGCAGTGAGATCAGCTAGGCCTTATTTTCTTAAGATCCCATCCAAAAAGGATGAAAGTAGCCAACTCAAGAGAATGAGACATAAATCCCAAAACTCCATCACAAACACCAACAGTAACCATGCTTGGATTATACTGGCTTTGAGGGGACAACATTGCCACTGCTGTTGTTGCACAGCACACCACCACCCTGCTGTACTTTGCATTAATTTATTGCAGTAAGTGATACAAAAGAGAAGAGAGAGAACTAATTCTGCCTGCAGGACTCAATGAATTATATTTAACCAGCACATTATTGTAGGGTGACAGTAAAATGCCACATGAACACAGATATAATCAAATTGTGTTTGGGGCATCATTTATATAAAATACTTCAAGCTCCTTGCTGGCAGAGCAGCAGTGAATTATCATGCTATATTGTGCACTTCAATTAAGAAGCAGCCTCATCTTTCCTATTTCCAAGGTACAGCAGAGCAAATTTAATTGTGCCATGCAGCTAGTTTTCATCTTTCCAGAATAACCAGTTTGTTTGTTTGCTTTTTCTTTTTAACAGACTCTTCTTCTTCTGCATGAGGCAACATGGGCTTATATGAAACTTATGCCCTAATTGCAGGCAATGAACATGAACACAATCAGTAGCAGAGGCTGTAACAAGCGGAATTCAAACGGAATGAAAATAAAGGTAAGAAAAGAACTGCAAAGTTCATTTTACGTATGATCTGAATATTTAAACAACCAGGATCTGGATTTCAGTGCTCACAAGAGAAATACATGTCTCCTTCAATATAAGCTAGAAAAAGTAATCAATCCCTCAAAACTAAAGCTTAAATGCTGAGATAAGCTAAGATATTTTATATACTGGAGGTTAGAAGGTATAACTAATTAATGATAAATATTTATAAGCCAGGATGTTATTAACTTTTAAAGTATTTGCTTATAGCATAAAAAACTCTGCTCTTGCACTTAGGCTGAGATCTTTGATTATGAAATGTTTTTTTAAAAGTATAGAAAGATCCTCTGTGCTTTGGAAATGTAACTGAGGTATTGCTTTCAACTTGAGATCTCCCTTTCACGCTGAACATCTCACCCCAAGTGAACAAGTATTTGTTACTTCCTTTATCCACTACTCAATCCCTATTGCTGGTATAAACAATGCAATGCCTCTGGGGAGAAATTTTGTATGGTGAAGCAACAGAATCAAGGAAATGTTGGTTTGAAAGAATTTCTCAAGGTCAGTTAGTCCCAGCTCTGCTCTGAGCAGGACTAGTGCCAGCAACAGATGAGGTGGGCCATGGCTTTGCCTGCCTGAGCCCTGAAAATTCCAGAGATGGTGATTATACAGCCCTGCTGGACAACACATGCCTGTGTTGCATCACTTTCTTAGTGATTTTTTTTTTCCTGATTCCCAACCTGAAATGTTCACCCTGCAATTTGTGGCAATTGCTCTTGCTGTATCATCTGGCACTACACCTTGCCTATTTTCTAGCTCCTTGTCTGCCATCTTTCTTACTAGCTCTCCAGCACTGTAGGATGCTCTTCTCTTTTTCTCAATGTTGATTTTCAGTCCCCATTTGTCTATACAGCCTCAGTGATATTTTCAAAGTATTTGGATATCACCTGTCCTAGTCAATTAATACATTGCAAGTACTAGACCAGGGGTTTCCTCTGTACAACAAAGAATGACACAAAACATAGCAGGAATGCAAAATAAACGCCAGATTACTGACTCGATTCAACTATTTATTCATTCTTACCAGAACAGCTGGAGGGAATTGTTGACTTTTGGACCAAAACCAAAAAGCCAAACACTGAAATTTGTAGATTTCACTTCATAGTAATGGTGCTGAATGTTTAATATCACTTTTAACGATTAGCCAAAAAAAAACGTAAAGCGTCTTTAAATGAGGCAAAAAGTGCACTACAAATGCAACAACTCAAGTTAGACACTGAGTTGTGAGATATTCAATTGATTTGCTATTTTTATAATTTTCTGCTAGGATTACTGCAGTAATAAACTGTAGTAGGAAAGAGATGCTGTCATTTGTTTTTATAATCTTTTGTTCACCATGTTTTTTTCATGCTTACTATTAAATGTTTTGCACACTAACATTATCTGATGCAAGGAAAATACACGCATTAGTGCTGTTTAGCCAAATGATGGAAATTCTATTACAATTTTTCATGATATCAAACTTTTACACAGTTGCAGATTATTATGAAAGAACACAAACCTTGACTTTATTATCATTAATCAGCATTAGTAAATATAATTGACATTTTATACAGAACCAGCTTTAAGTAACTTATTGGCAGCGTTACAGATGCCTCTTAATATTACCCTCTGGCTAGCTATGCTGTTTAGGCGCCAGAGTGTCTGCACTAATGACTTGGAATTAAAATCACATAAAAGCTGAGAACTGTAATTCAGTATAAGAGAAACAACCATTCTGAGTACCAATTCTTTATATATGTTACTCAGATATATCTGGAATTTTTAAAATTTACAGTGGGTATAAAACAGTGAAAGTGTTTGAAAGTAGATAACAAAACAGGTTAGGAAAAAACAAAACCAGTGTTCCCAGATTTCTACACTCCCCTTAGGCACACTGCAGGAATTGAAACGAGAAGAAAAAGTAGACAGTGTAATTAACCTTTCTTTTACCTTTTTTTTTTTGTTAAAAAGGGCAAAAAAGCAGAACATTTTAGACATTAAAAATAGTAAAAATACACGTGCATGTTTTTCCACCATTATTTTAATCTCAGCAATTTCTGTAGTTTCCTGAGGATTTGATGTGCTTAGGCATGAAGATGGACCTAATCCCTAATAAATTTTCCTATGAAGATGTGGATTATGTTATCAAAAAGATTTAAGAAAACCTGCTTCACTGTACAAATAGGAGAGCTGCTATATCTCTCAAAGTCTTGTAACCTACCTTCTAGATATTGAGTGTTGTTTTTTTTCCAAAACATATCTGAGCCCTCTGTTCCCCACAGTACCTATATATGACCTATTTGACTTTAGCTCCGGAGGGGGAAAAAAAAAATTTGCCTAGCACTTTTGTTACGATGGGTCCTCCAGGGCCCCCACATGTAAAAGACCCTCAAGGGCTACTGATAAATCTCCTAGCGCATATTATTTTACCTGGTTTATCCCCCTTTGCTTTGACGAAGTACACATTAAACTACTATAATTTATCTTAGCCAACTTTGAGGAAGAACCTCCAGATTTGGCCTTCTAAAGATGACTTGTTTTATTCATTTATTTGTCTAAAGAGCTAGGTTCTTTTGTTAGCTCTCTTTTTTTAGTCAGACAGTTAAAAAACCTCTAATATATATAAGTGAGAGTAGTATATATTAAACATTCAAAAGAGTATCTATATTTTATGGGGAAGAGAGAAACACTATTACTATACAAACATGTATGTATATATAAAGTAATATTCTTGCTTTATGGATCTGATGTCCTCCAAAGAGAGTCACAAATGCACACCATAGCCCTGAGTGCTGAGATTTTACATTTGGTTCTGTGATTTTACAATAGCTGAAAGATATGTAAAAACTCATGTAGCCAGACAGCTCCCTACTGACTACACATCTAAGCAGCTTCACATGCATATATTATTCCAACCACTGAAAGCTAGAAATAACATATGCCAAAACAAACAAACAAATAGACAAAACAAAACAGAAAAAAAGCATTCTTGAAATGAGCCTATTTCAGCTCCCATGTGAAATCTTCAGAGCTCTCCCTGGCCAAACTGCACCCTTCTACTATACCGTGCAGTAATCTCACGTGGAGAGTGGAGACGATCCAAACTACTGAGTTATGCTATGAAGGGTGCAAATTGCTTCATATACTTATAAAAATGACCTCTATAGCTGTTTGTTGTTAAACACACTTTTGAAAAAAAAATACTGATAATAACCATTACACTTTTGCTAGTGTAGTCCTGGAGGGTTTTTATAAGTTGCTTCTATCCCATCTTTAATCACAACTTTGGAAAATGAGCACTGACCATGAAAAACATCCAGATTATTTTCATTAAATAAATCTACAGCATGGAATAGATGGACATTGTTTTGATTGCAGAAAAGAATAATATAGTCCCATGCACTGTGCCTGACAGTATTGTTATGATAAAGCTTCAACTGAAATGTGTCCTCAGTTGCCTTGGAACGATTACAGGTCTGTATTGTCTCCTTGCTAATAGTTTTAGAAAGTTAATGTTTTAGTTATCCAACCATACCTCCCATTCTGAAAAGGTTCATATTTAGCTGAGGAAGTGAGGATGAATGAAGATGTGTACTAGAGCTCTCCAAGTGGATAAACTGAATAGTATATATTGATTTTAGAGCATACAATCATGACTCCCACTCTGCGTCTCCCCCCTCTCCACAAAATGTAGCAAGATGGGAAATCAAGCACTCAGAATTCAGGTTTAGCCAACCAAGCCCTTGAATATACAAACTCAGTTCAACTTTCTTTTGGTTTACACACAAAGGGAAATAGACATCGGACTTGTAAAAATTTAATGACCAAACTCTAGAAAATCTCTCCTGGTACCTCATGCAAACCAAAATTTTTCAGGGACTTCCAAGTTCACATTTAGGCATGCTTCTGAACCAAAACAAATTTCAAACTATGGCCAAAACATGCAAGCACATCTGAAAACTACAAACAGAAGCGAGTATGGGAATTGGCTTTTGAGCATGTTTATTTTCTTTTCATGGGCAAAACAACACACTCTTTCCTAACTGAAATCATGGGATGTACTGAAAAACTCCCATGTCAGGTTCCTGTATGACAGGGACACCTGGAATGGACAATCACAAAAGCTGAATTGTATAAACCCATCAAATCTATAGGTTATACAATGCAGGCTTTTAAAAAAGATAAAGTTAACTGTAGGTGGCACTACCAGAATGTCTGCCCTATTCTCTGTGATTCCAGAATACAGCTAGGATCAAATGCAAAACATTTTAAAATGAAATGTCTGTATATCTCATGTCCTTCAAAATCATTACTGAGATATGCAGTTTGCACCAGGTAGTGATCTAAAAGATACCTACAGGGCTGTCCAGTGAAACCAACAAATTCTGTCCAGGCACTTTCTGGAAATTAATTCTTTTCATATTGTTCCCTGTCAAATGCATAATGCATTTTTGTTCTCAGCAAAACTAAGCATTTTGTATATTCTCTGTTTTTTTTTTTTCTTTTCTTTCAGCACTGAATATTTAAACACATTCAAGCTAAAAATCTCAAGCTAGTAATCTGCTGCTTGTGTCTTCCCCTCAAGGTGTAACTAGAAATGTGCTAGTGCAGGATTGCTGAAGAGACATGAAAGATTGCTGTTACAGCCCTACCTGCCCACAGGCCAGGCCCATGCCTCTCTCCCCCATGCCATGAGGACAGGACAGATTTAACTCCAGCGCATCTGCACCAACAGCCTATGAAATATGCAAAACAAAACAAAAAAAATAATTTAAAGTAATATATTTTTTTACTGTATCATTCACTTATCATGTTAAATAGATTTCTTCAGTTGTTTGATTCTTCTTAAGATTACACAAAAAGAGAGAGAAAGCTATTATTATGATAGCCTGAAAAACAAATGTGTTGGACATTACAGAGAAAATTTTCAGACGTTGATGTGGCTTCCCAAAAATGCAAAGGAAATAGAAGTGAAAAATAAATGTAAAAGACATAACAACAATGAGGAGTTGGTTCTGTGTAATGCTAAAAAATGAAATGTAACCACTGGGCCTTACTGCAGGAGTGAGGGCGAGGTGCAGGAGTCAGTGATACACAGGGAGCGAGTGGCTGTGCTCTGCAGGGCTAGGACTCAGGAGTAAATTTCCCCTTTCTGCTTTAATGCATTTTTTTGTCTAGGTTTTCTGCTGCATTGTGCCATAGGTTTTGTCATTAAATATTTTTGTTTTCGAAGTCAAATGAGAGTATTAAAAAAAGTCTGCACAAACATATTGCATGTGCTAATTTCTCTTATCACCCTCTATTAGCTAAAATAAAGGGAAAAGGAGGTGTGGTGTACACAGGCAGCACACAAACACGCTGTGCTGAATTGCTCCAGCCTGAGCTGAGGAGCTCCCTTTTGCCTTCCGTGGGGCCATAGCCAGCCTTTTGTTTTGTATTTGCATGTGGTTTTTGTTTACTGAACTGGAGTAACTTGTGCCTGCTGTGTAGCAGTGGTTCACCAGCTCTCAGAGGGAGTGCGAGAGAAGCCATCCGTTAGCTCAGGACCTTCCCCTTCCCGCCAGCCCTGCGAGCCCAGCCGGGCAGCGGCTGCTGCAGGCCCCCATGACAAGCAGGCCTCCAGTGGGAGTGGGCTTTCGCCCCACGGTGAGGCCTGCCCTACCTGCTGGGGCTCTGCGCCTGGGAGAGGCACCGCCACGGCCTGCTCCATAGGGTCCCAGGCGGGCAGTGAAACACCCCTGATTTTGAGCAGGGGGTTACAGAGTGCCCAAACACCGCGGAGCGGAGGCAAACAGCAGCTTTGCAGAAGAAAGTTATATCACATACAGTGCACGTTATTAAGGACACTTAAATAACTATTTTTTTTTCTAAAGGGGCAGCATAAATACAAACACAGATGAAAGTATCTGTCTTAAAACTGGACGGCAGAGGAGCAAATGGCACAATAGAGTCATTCGTCTCAGGCAGCTTAAAAGAGGTAGGGCTTGTGTCAAGCATGGATTCCACAACAGATTTCATGGTCAATTAGGTAAATACAGGTATAAAATGGACTAGCGTTAAAGATCACCAAGCCAATTACCGATAATGTTTAATTTCACTTCCCTAAGTCCCCAAAGTGATTTTTTTCCTCGTAGGCTTAAAATACCCAAAGAAAATAATGTAGTGTCTTCCCGTATCACCGTGAGAAGGTTTAAAATACTGAATAAAGAAATGATGTCCAAACATACGTATTCAACCATACAAAAACACAAATTCAAAACATCTCCACACCCATAAATATATACACATAGATATAAAAATATAAACACACACACACAAAAAATGTAATATTTATAAAACATTTAAATCTGGGCTAATGCTAACAATAATAACAAGCAAATTTTTCCTTTACTGAAATGTGTTAGAAACTTCCTTTATCAATCTGAAAATATGTGTTTCTATTTCCTCTAGATAGTTGAATCTATGAGGAAAAAATTACTGTCTTAATCAAGTATTTCTTACACTATTCTCTAAGGACACAGGTACATGTTTTTAAATAGTTTTATTTTTATTTTTTTTCCTTCAAACTGAATTGAAATTTCAGGTGCATAATCTGTTTGCATTTGTGTAAGATTCGATTTATATTATAGGAAGCCTGATGACTGCTATTATATATACTGGCTTTCTCTGCCAGTTATTATTTTTGAAAGTCTGTATTAAAACTACAATGGCATTAAATGAGCCTTTTATACTTTAAATATTCAAGAGTTTTATATTCAAAATTTCTTTTGGTGCTGTCAAACTAGTGTGCCTGTAGGCAAGGTAAGATCAAGTTAGGCTCTCAAAGGTAGAATTAAATTTTATCATGGCATCCGTCATAATATACAGTTTGCTTAAAATGCAAATAAAAAGCATATAGATTTAAAGACTGAAGACTTTCCAGGTACTGTTTAAAAATCCAAGGGACCATTTTTATGGAACAGATTTCCTTTAAATTTACATTACCATCATTTTAATGAAAACACAGAATAAACAAATTATAATGGACATGCTTTAAATTCTCATTTTTCACTTTGAAACTATTTCTTTCAGAAATTTCCTGTTGCAGCTCTTGTTTTCAAGGAGAATAAAAAAAAAAGATAGATGAAGAAACACATTTAGGAAACCATTACCTCAGCCATTTTAGAAAGTTCAGTCCAGTCGTCCTTGCTATAGCTGCACATGATACTCGCAATCAGAATCTGGAAAGAATATATAGGCAATCATTTTCAGCAGCGTTACCGGATTTTGTAATGCTGTACTTGAGCATGATTCCAAACATTAGTAGCTGCATGTTGAAACCACTAGCTGTATACACTAGCATGCATAATGAAATATAGATGGGTATTTCATTGGAGATGAGAAAACATATATGTAGTCTTGTTTTTTATGAATATTTTTGAAATCATTAAGTCATATCCGTGTGGGAAGCTACATTCTCTTCTGCACAGAAAACCCCATAAAGTGAGAACAAAGGCAGTCCTAGACATAAACCTACTGGTTTCTGCGGTTGGAACGATTAGGCTATTTACGATTTATACAAGACCAGAAGTAGTTGGGGCTTTTTAGAGTTGGGTAAGATGGGTAAGACTGTACCATCTGAAGTGACAGCATAAGAACCCAATATTCTGACTTCAGAAAGCCAGGGCACACCAAAAGCAGCCCCTGAAGTCCCGTGCTATGCAAGTCAAGGACAATGACGGGCAGCTAGGAATGTTTGGTGTAGAGGGATCTGGGAGGAGAATGAGGATGTAAGGAAAATCTGGAAGTACCAAGAGAATAGCAGGGAAATTTGAGATTTTTTTCCCCCCAGGTTTTGTGGTTCCAGTTCCCCAAGGACTGTTCCTGTGTATTGCTCCACACTGCACTCAACATCTTCCTGGTATAGCTTCTGTCTCTAACTGTGGCTTACTCCAACATCTTTATTGAGGTTAAAGTTTTACGATGGATCAGTCTGGGTTCAAAGGAACTGCCAGAGAGGAGAACAGAAAAATTTGGCCATGCTACCTCTTCTGTATGAAAGTTTCACATTATAAGTTTGATTCACTGGTAGCTTTTTTATTTTCCAGGCAGGTTTTACTATCTGCATTCATATCTGGGACGAGCTTATTCTTTCACTTCCAGTCAATATAACACTTCTCTTGAACTTTTCCATAATGCTGGGGGTTACTGACTCAGTCATATAAGGCAAAATACTTAAAAGCATGGTTTATAAAAAATGGCCAACATACACACATGGTGGAAATTGTAAAATCTCAATAAGGATGAGAGTTATAATGTCTTTATAAGAGAAGAAAATACACTTTAAAAAGGAACACATCTATGGAGAAAATTAGATGTGGTGAGGTCATGCTTTATTCATGTAAAAGGACAATACAACTTATAAATATCATTATTTTAATTATTTACATTCTGCTGTGGTGAATCTCTACCTATCAGTTTACCACCTCCCTCCTACCTATCTGCAAACTACCAGCCCATCCACCTTTCTTGCTCATGTTTGCAAGATGGAGAAGGAAAACATTTCCTTTTGAGAAGGAAAACATTTGCTGAACTGTCTGCCTTGACCTCAGGTGCCCATCTGTTGGCACCTTTGACATAAACACAGGACCAAGTTTTCCATTAAATACACACAATCATAACTTCACTATGCTTTCAGTCTCCACCCCCCCCCCCCAGCAGAAGAAAAAATTGTCTCTTATGTACAATACTTTTGTCTACTGTGAACAGCTCTATAGGTCAAATATTTATGAAACAGAATTTGCTCTATGGTATATTTAAATATTCAAGATAATCTGAATATTCAGAAAATAAACATAAATCTCTTTTAAGATTCTAATATTTTTAAAACACAAATCAGATTATTTTATTGTGAAAAAAAAATCAGTGTATGTATGAGGATTTTAAAGTAAGAAACTAATTAATATATGCACTATCTGAAAGTTAGCTAGAAACTGTATCTTGTCAAATTCACACTTTTTATACACTAAATAAAGCAAAGAAAAAACAACAACCCTCAGACACCGAGACACTGACAACATGATAAAGATCTTCACAGTTGCAATCACAATCCAAAGTATATCAGAAATGTACACAATTCAGCTTTAAGATAAACCAAATTTTTCAGGATGGAAAGCTGCAAGACAACAAGGGGGACTGACTGTGTTCACAAGTAGCTGAGTTAGGTTACGTCAAGTGTTATTAATGAAATTTGAAAATTCTGCTGGGAGTGTACAAAAGAGGAAGAACAAGATCTGTGTTGTTTCAAAGAGCTGTTAATTGAGACAACATGTTTAATTAATATTGATTAGTGTTAGCATTCACATTTAAGATTAAGTACATACTTTTGATAGAAGCAGTGGTTTGCAATAACAAAAATAAATGAAAGTAAACATTTCTACTGTGAATGTTCATAAGTAAACCATGATCTCAGAGGGAATAATGAAAATTTAAATATGGTAGGGATTTTATTCTCTTTTTTTCCCCAGTGTTCCCTCATAGCTTGAAATTAAACTTAATTCCTAGGTGGAGCACTCCACATTAACAAACTGTCCTTCCTCAAGTGACTATTCTTCCCCCAAATGCCTCTATAGTCTTTTCATTTGGAAATGGTACCAGAGACCAAAAATAAAAATCACATGTCGACATCAAGGGGTACTACCTGTGATGTCTGAGGTTTGTACCTAGTCCTAAAATCATATATAGGAATTTTAGAAGAAAAAACAGAATATTACCTGTTATTACTTAGAAAAACAATATGAAAAGACAAGTAACAATAAGAAGTGATAAATATTGGTGTTTTTATTTGTATGTAATAAAGATAAACTGTATCACATTTCAGCTGCTTATTACTTTATTTTTTTAAGCATCTTTGGTGTCTAAAATGCCAGGTTTTAAAAAGCATCCTAACCTGACAAGCCGTGTACCACATTAACACCCTCAGGGCTTCAGCAGCCCCAGAGAGCTGGCATCTCGTAGAAAGAAGTCCAGTGCATGACCCAACCCAGGAGATCCCCAAAGAGCACGCCCTTCCTCTTGCCTCCCACCATCCGCAGTGGCAATGCTGCCCTGAGTTTATTTACTGCTGTGGGTACCTCAAGTGCAAGGTGGAACCACGCCTGCCCAGCTTACAAAAGCAGACCACTGACAGATCTCGCAATAAAGCTGCCGCTGAAGTGCAGTGAGTGGTAAATGAAGGTTGACTAAATTGCAGTTTTCTCATTGCTTGAATGAAGGCTGCCTGCAAAACTGTGCATGGCTGAAGCACAGATGGATCCCTGGCCCATTACTTATTACACATCACAAGCATGTCTTGCCTCTGCTGTTCCCTCTTCTTCTTCACCCAAACTGCTGTTTTGCCATTGTGCAGACCATGCCGCTTCGTCCTGTGTAAGGAGAGCAGCGGTCTCCCCTGCTGTCACTGGGACATGGTCTGCACAGCCCGATGCTACAAGCAATAGGCTATTTCTCCACATGTCTGTAAAGGGACCAATATGTGCTCCTAACATCTGACCTTACTCTCTGTAAGGGAATTTCTTGATCACAGATGGAAGAAGGTCTATTATAGAAAACTTTCTTTTGGCTGAGGGAGGGAAGACTGAGCCAGGAGGTTTTATAATGTACCATTTAGGACATGATTATGAGATGAACATACCATATCTAAAGCACCTAGTAAAAAGCTACATTTCACACTATTCTGTAACTCATGCATTAGTAGTTGTTCTACTTAAAAGGACACTGGCAAGGTACTTTTCACAGTCCTTAAAACATTTTTACTCCCTGTTTATGATAATCCCCCGAAAGCTTAAAGTAGAATCTATTACCCTTGCAAATGTTTCTCTTTCTTCCATTATCTCTACGTAGATGTCTCATATTAATTCAATATCATTAGAAGAAGTAAAAACAAATAAAAAGAAATAAAAAGGATGAGGTTCACCACTGTGTATGTTTCCAAATCATCTTCTCTAATACACAGAATTCGCTGCAAGAGATTTCAAAAACTAAAGGAAGGAGAGAAAAAATAACTGAGCCTACTTTGGGTCAGACAATCTTAAGAACATCTATTTAAAGCCAGATAGCAGTAGAACCCCAGGCAGACAATTACCATTTGTCCCGTACTGCTCTGCAGGGAATAAGGGAGCTTCAGGACACTCAGAGTCTGAAAAACTCTCAGCGGGTTGGATTTAATTGTGAACTCTGTCAAGTCCTGCAAATTTAAGAAAACACCATCCTCTACCTTCATGCCTGTAACAACCTTTTTTTTTTTTTTTTCATTCTTCTACTGTCAACCCTTAGCTCATAACTGTTCTTAAATCACTCTTCCAGGTCTGTGCATGATCTACCTGCACTTCAGGAAACTACACCACCACCAGCATTTCTGCTTTTTCTCCCTGCCCATCACTTCTCACTGATACACCAGAGGCTTGAAGGTCCCGCACAAGTGTCCACACGTACTCTGTTTTGATACTGCTGTGGGCTACAACCTATGCCTTATTCTTCCTTCTCAAACATTTGCAAAAATCCCCAGGATTTTATTGTTGGTGTGTGCAGTCCTTGCAAAAACAGAAAGAGATTTTGAGCATCTTCACTAGGAGACAGTTCCTTTGAAAGCTGTAAAATCAAGAGGAGTTTTCAAGAAAGCAGGATTGGTTTTGTAACAGCTACCTGTTTGGGAGGGAGAGATGTGGAACAGGATAAGTGCTGCACATAGAGGGAGCGCAGAGACTGGAGACTGCACAAAGACCCAGATTTCAAATACCCACAGAATTATTCTTGATTGATCTAAACTTCAGAAGGTATTTGTGATTTGGTCAGATGGAAAGATTGCAATCTTCCTTTCAAGACGTTTCTTATTCCCATGCACCCCAGTATAGCCGTGCTGCACGACCTGCTCAGTCTGAACAAGCCTGAGCATTCTTAGCCAGAATTCCTCAGGAAGTATTTACTAGGAAGAAGCTCAGCACTGAAGATACAGTTTTCTAAAGCAATAGCAAAAATAACATATTTAATTCATCACTCAATGGGGAAAAGATACCTACAGCTACACCAGCACGTGAGGACAGGAGTTGTTCTCAGTAGCTGAATTGCTATTTCTGAAGATTAAATTCCCCTCTGTCTGGATGAGGATACGTGCCCTCAGCTCTGATCCATGCCTTCTCTCACCCATGCACAGCAATAAGCGGGCACATGTGGAGCATTTCCTGAAGGTCCTGCACACCTATAGGTACAAGAGCGTGTGTTTTGCCAGAGCCTTGGTGAAAAGTTAATAAAGAAGAGTTGACTGAGCACTGCTGAGCTACTTCGATGCCATGATAAAGAATCTTGTACATATCTAACTGAAAATACACATGCCACATAGAGACTTCCCATAGTTCGCTCGTACATGAACAAATGGAAGATACAGATTGTAGGTCAGATTCTGCCCTATCCCATAGCTCTTAGATGCTGCCTCAGTAGCAAAGTAAGAATAAATACAGCGCCCCAGACTTTTTGGGTTGGTATAGATTGCCCACCTCATTGAGACATGTATTGCTAGCCTGCTTCTGTAACCAGACTCTCACAGAAGGTCAGCTGTGCCACATTTTGCCAGCAGAGACATTTTTGGAGGCCTACTGCACTCCATGCCGCTTGCAACAGTCCTCTGCTTTTCCAAGTGGCCACTGTCTGATGAAATGATCATCTTCAAACTCATCCAACTGGAGTTACCAATGTACAGAAAATTTCTAATATGCACCTCACAAGAAAGAAGATGACTGCAGTAGATATTCTGTATTGTAGAAACATGCTTAAACATGCAGTAGTGAAAAACAACGGGAGCACAAAGACTTACTGTTGTAAAAATGACCCTCTAGAAACCAGTCTGATTTTGACGTGTGGTAGACCCCAACAGTTTTCTCTTTTTCTACACTTTCTTGTAATTTTTGATTTGTTGCAGAACTGAAATAAAAATAAGCTTCTTATTAAAAAATACCTAGAACATCAAATCCCATGCAATAAGAAAGTTAACAATTGTAAACCCTGTCATGTCTCTGAGAAGCAGAGGAATTATCTTGTTATCAATTTAATAATGGAACATTGAAGTAAATGATGCCATCCACTGACACCAGTAACACTGTCTCTCCTGGGAAATTCATGTCTGTAGGACCCGTCAATCTAGATGGATATGGACATATTAAACACTGTACCTTCAGTCCATAAATCTATTCTTTCTATGCCGCCTTAATAAAAAGATTCTGCATGATGATAAAGACAAGCAATGCAGAATGTCTTGACACTGCTGACCTGTAATTCTCCTCTTCTCTCTTTCTTTTGAGGGAGTGAAGAGTAAATAATTTAACAATTGCTAACCATCCACTGTTTTACTCCTTAACTTACAATTAAAATACATTTAAGATAATTTCAGTAAATGACAATAAGACAAGTAGTGGATATTAATATGTTTATTATTTATTATTTTATTTATTATTTACCTTCGTGTAGCAAACCTTCTGAATAAAGTCCTATTGTTAGCATATTACTTTATACTGAGATCTCCAGTGTGTTTTTCATACTGAAGTGGAAGTAAGATACAACAGATGTACACAAAAACTGGCCAAACATTATCAGCAGGCAAATATGTCTAGAGAAGATGATAAGGGTTTGAAAATACTATCATTTGCACTCCCCACCACACGTGCAAAATCAGCATGAGCAGGAACAACAGAGATTCTCTTCTCAGGCTAAATGGAGATGCTTATTTTCAAAGGCAGCTATTTTCTTATGACGACTCTACTTCTATACTATCAATGAAATTCCACCTGTTTAGTGAGATCATTTGATTGATGTCAGTGAGGTACACTGGGCCATTGCTTCAAAGTAAATTTTATAGTTTTTAGGATCTAACATCCTTAGACTAAAAAGCAAGGGTTGTTAACAAGCTGACCCCTTGTAAAATAACAGAATGCTGTTGCTTTTCAGCAGCAGAGAGTCATACCAACTCAGGATAAAATTGAAAGGAAAATAAATGCACAGAACAAAAAAAGATCTGATGTACCTGTACCTCCCATGTTTCAGGGCACTCTTGGTTAAGACATAGTAATTCTTGAGGAGAGAAAAAAAAAAAACAAAAAGGGACCCTGTAATGTAAGTTCCCTGAACATATATCTAATGAAAGAAAATATAGCACTTACAGAGAGCACCTCGAATATTTTAAGTTATTAGAAAAAGTATGCCCATTTCATGATAGACCATTGAAAATTTCAGTACTTCAAGTAAACCCTTCATATTCCATTGAAAATTATCCACGTGGATGAAAACTTCCCTGGAAATTCAACAGAATCATTGGGATTTTATTTTGGATAGGGAAGACAATGTTCAACCTTTAGTCTCTTCAGTAGTGAGTGAAAATGAATACATGGGTGAATGGAAATTTGCATTACTGAAAGGAAAATTTGCAAGTTAACAAAGGCTGAATCCAAGAGCGAAGACAGATACCCATTTTCAGCCATACTCCTTGCAAACAATACTGGCAAGCCCTTGTGCATCTGCCATACCCTGCTGTATTCTTGTACTTTCCACACTGTCTCAATATAAACAGAAAGCAGAGGAGGACAATACAATATTGGAAAAGCTAACAGAAAAAAGAATATATCTAATTCTATGATATTTCAGACACATGCTATGACCTGTAGCAAAAGCTTTACACCAGGGTGCTGACACATTATTGATTCTTAAGAACACATATGGAAAACAATACTGGCAAGAGGCAACACAGATTTGTGGATTTTTTCCTCCATCTATAGACATTTTTCTCTCATCAAATTTTCTGCTGAGATATATACACAGTCTTTTTAAAAACAGCTCTTTGAGATCCTCACTAATCGTTACTGTTTATTCTCACAATAGCCCAGGCAACTCTCTGCAGGGTGCCCCTCTGAGAGGGGAAGCCAACTGGAGACAAATGTGTTCAAGGGCTGCAGGCTGCTCCCTTAGTGGAAATGAACAGCTTTTGACTGAAAGGTACCCTAAGATCCCTCTTCCAGTTCCCTCCAGTCCCTGACTGCTTCCAGATACATGCAGATCTCATAAATTTCCCCTATTACTTAGCAGTGAAGCTGCCTAATTTATTAGAAAACAAATTCAGAGGAAAATAAAAAGAGACAAAATGTACACTGAATAACTTTGTTAGAGTTCCCTAACTCCTGCATTCAGTCAGCTAGCAATTCCCCAGGACATATCTGTCTCTCTCCATCCCCAAGAAGTCCATCCTCTCTCTTCCCTTCTTCCATCACCCCCAGGGCTTCCTTTAATTCACTTCCTTGGATTTGAAGGCTCAAGAAAACTAGCAGTCTCAGGGCAGGTAGAGGAGAAAAAATGTAGCTCAGAGAGGAGAGAGAAAAAAACTCTCCCTTTTACACTCTAGAGCTCTGTGATCTACTTTACCGTGTGACATTGCTAGTGCCAAAGCAATGCTGGGGAGGAATAAGTGATTTTGTCAGCCTAGTTGCATCCTCCACAACTCACCCACTCTCTCTGCACCATTATTGTAGTGATATTCTGAAAAGCACTGATAATTTACCTGATTTTTCAGAAAGAGCTCTCAGGTTGTTCTGGTAGCTGAGGGTATGGTCATTAAGAAGGTGTGCAGGAACAGGCTGTAGGGCTTGTCCCTTCCTCAGGAAATTATCTAAGGGCTTTGCATGACAGCTGTGTGAGGGAGACCTATCAGTCTTCCACGCTATTTCCTCCTGTCTGATCTAGGTATCTGACTTCATAAGGAGGAGAACCTCATCGTGCACCAAGAGCTGCATGATTAATGGTTCAAGTTCACCTCATGAAAGATGACAATCTGCAAACATTCACAGGGTTGGTAACAAGGGATCTTTTCAATGGCCAGAGTAGGACCAATGGGATTCATCCCCACCAGAACTTCACTGAGAATCACTTACAAAAAGTATTTCTGGGTTATTTTCCTGTTGAAAAGCATGGCAGAAAGCTACAATGCACTTAGCAGCATAGTGACAATAACTGTCCTATCTGCTGATATTCATTTTTCTTGTGATACTTTTTCCTTCCTTCTCCAGAGGCTAGAATAATTCTGCTGAAGATCACTTAAATTTACACTTCTTGCGCATCGTTCCTGAATCAGTCATTACCTCTGAATGGTTTCATAACCAGTTTGCTTTTGAGCAGAAGGCTGAAATAGCTCACCTCACCTCCTGAGGTCCCACCAGCCTGAATCCTGTGATCCTGTGAGCCCTCCCTGTGCAGATATATGGGATCAGGCGTTCCTGCCTGAGTCTCCTCAGGGTCTCCTCACATCTTGCACTAAGCAGGGAGCCACCTGTCTATAGCAATTCTGACACTGAACCTGTCCAGCCTTTCCCTGGCAGAGAAACCTGCTGCAATCTCGTATTTGTTAAAACGTGACTTTTATCTCTATATTTTGCCCTCTGTTCTCTTGTACAGACTTCAACCTATCAGCTTTGCTCCCTCCTGAGAGCAGGTTCACTGCTGTCTGCACAGTTTCTGTCTGTGATCTTTCAGGGCCGGTTTATTTTGCTTCATTGTTACCTACATCTAGATTTTGTTCTGTCTTCACTGTGTACTAAAGCAACTGTTCTTGAGTTCTACTTCTTCTGTCACTATCTGAGTCCATGCAGCTCTGCTTTTTAATAAGAATCAGTTGTTACTGAGACAGACGCACGGCTGAGCAGCAAAGCCACTTTCACAACTACAAAATGCCATCCACATCTCTCACACAACACCCAAACATCAAACTGCAACAAAGCAAAATACCAGGTGCACTCACACACCTTCACTGATTACTCCCCAGACTACACCTCTCCAAACGAACAGCAGCAGCCCTTGTGAGCTGGGGCAAGACCGCAGTTTCTCATTAGGTTCACATTAATGGGAGCCCTAGGATTATTTAACAATAAACCTGTAGCAACAGTAGTATTTCTGTGGTGGATTAACACTGATGAGCAGCAAAGCACTACCATGCCACTCTCGCTCTACCCTCCTCAAAAAGACAGGAGGAAAATACAATGAAAAGGGATCATAGATTGAGATAAGGATGGGGAGATCACTCACCTATTACTGTCACAGACAAAACAAACCAGCATAAGGAAGATTAATTTACTTTAGTGCCTACTAGTAACTGACTATAGCAGTGAGAGACTAAAAGCAAACTAAAACCCCTTCCCCCCCCCATCCACCCTTTCCCATCTCTCCCCTCAAGGTGGTGCAGGGGAACAGGACTGGGGGCTGCAGTCAGTCTATAGCACTTCATCTCCGCCACTCCTTCACGGTCACTCTCTGCCACTGCTCCCTGTGGGGTCCCTCCCACGGGATGCCGTCCTTCCTGAACTGAGCCTGCAGGGGCTGCCTACAGGCAGCAGCTCTTCAAGAACTGCTCCAACATGTGTCCATACCACGGCGTCCATCTGTCAGGAGCACACTGCTCCAACATGGGCAGCAACTCCTGCCAGATCACCTGCTCCTCTGCGGGCTCCACTTGATGTCTTCATATATCCTTCCTACTGTGACCTGGCTTAGCCAAAACTTCAGCTAACAGTGCCACTGTGCATCGAACCTCATGAAGGCAGCTCTGCGTTCCCATCTGAGATATGATCAGAAAATCTCATGAGTGGGTAGCTTTTTTTTTTTTTTTTTTTATATGCAGACATTATAATTTACTTAAGAAGCGAGCTGTTATGTCTAATGACCCAAGTAGTTTTTTGGCTTTACTCCAGCAGCAGAGAAGATACAAAATTAAGGGCTGGAAGCTGGCAGCTACCTTCTGACTAATCCTTCCTCCTCAACTGCCAGTTCCACCCACTTCTTAATCTTTTAAGGGAGTTTATCTGAAGATGCAGAGAAACTGAAAGAGGCCTTACTATTTTCACTAAATATTTGGATGGTTAATAAAATAGTTATCTAACTTGTTCAGCATACTGCTATGTGACTGGACATTTCAAAATTAAAATGCATTAAATAGTCTGTAGGATTGTAGCCTCATTCAAATGAAAGCTCTCTACGACCAACTGCCGTACACTGTTGAAGACATTTTATCAATGACCCAGCAGTGAGTAGGTGTGCTCACAAAATGATAAACTGAAAATAGATCAGGTCAAATGTGGATTCCTCTGGCAGAATCAAAGACAGATTTCCTTCTAGTAACCAGAATGGTGCTGACAGTACAACATAAGAGAATGTAAATGTGGCTTAAACCCATTTGTAAATCCCTCTACCTTGAGATGCACAAACTGCTCACAGGTAAGAATTTGGGGGTACCCATACAATTCAAACAACCTCTAGATATGCTCACCTGAGGTGTAGTTTATTTAAATAAAACATTCGGTAAGTGTTTTCAGATTTCAATGTAGATATGGATCTCATGGATATGTCTAAGTAGCCAAGAACGGTGTGGCTAAGAATAAGTCCTTCAGGTTCTTACACAGCAAGAAAAGCAGCACCAATTTTAGAAATGCTACCCTGAAATTTAGGGCATGGACTTCAATACAATTTTTGTAAATCCTAAGACCTAGCTATTCTGCATAGACTGAAACAATCCACATAACTGCTTTTTGTCCTATGACAAAAATGTTAAATGTAAAGAGAATTAAATTAAAATGAATTTTGGAACAGATTAGAAACTTTGAGGTTAAAAAAAATAAAAATGTAAAAATATGCCACTGAGAAACATTTTCCAAGGAGCTGAAACTGACCAGCACAGTTGCAGAAAATCAGATGGAAAAGTACTATGTCGCTTTCTTACAGTCTACATTGAACTTAAGTGGTTCATAACAAAGGATGCTTTCAGGTCTACTTGAAAGAAGTCTTTTAAATATTTATTTGGGTTTAAGTGTTTAGAAAATACATAATTGCTGAAGGAAAATGGGTTAGTAAGTAAAAGACTACCATCTCCACTAGATATGCACACAAGGTTGAAGCGCACAAAAACATTTCTGCTGATTTAGGAGTTACCACTGATCAGTCCACCCGCAGCAATTGACTGTTTCAGTGTTCTTTCAAACCCCATAAAATACAAGGAAATTCTAGTTTGCTTTATTTATTATATTAACTTGAATTAACTTGTATTTGCTGCAAACCACAAATAGGCATGTGGACAGGTTACATACTGACACAGTTATTCATTATCCTAAAAATTCCTCTAAAAATTTTGCTAATCTGTGTGTTCCTCTCAGTGGATGAGGATAAAAAAAAAATAAAAAAATCTTGGAACCCCCTATGCCCACATTTCAATCTGAATTGTAGATCTTTCCACAGCTTCCCCCAGAAAACACCAGAGGCTGGGATGAAGTCCAGCTGCTGTCAATCAGTCTGAAGAGCTGGCTCCAGCTGTGGTGGCTTCAAGCATGTGCCTCTGTCTTTCTCGTCTGAGCTAGAACATGTCTGCTCAGAGCTAACTCTCCTACTGTCAGTGCAGTTCCTATCAGTGAAATAAACTCTTTACTTGCTCCTGAACAAAAATAAATTGTTTGATGGTATAACTGCATCTACGCTAGGGTTCTGCCAGGACAGTAGCTAGATGTGATTTTATTTTTAGTATTCCTAGCCTACATAAGTATGTGAGCAAGACTCTTAAATATAGACCTAGCCTTCATATTTTTCTTTATTAGAGCTCTAACAGAATGCCTAAAATGCAAACCACATCACAGAAATTAAGAGCAGAATATGGTCCACAGGAACAGCATATATTTATTACTTTTATCAGGTATAAATTTGCTTTATTATTATTCTTGTAATATGCAGTACATGAAAGAGAAAAAGCAGAATTATCTAAATCACATATACTCACTGCCTCATAAAAGACTAAAATCATATCATAGCCAGTATAAATGAATGTCATAGCTACTGTGCATTTTAAAAGATCAAATTTTGTAATTTACCCAATTGCCTATGACAAACACGAAATGGAAATTGGGAGAAGTACTTGGGGGAGGGGAGTAATTGTTTTACACATGTAATAAGGCTAGCAGAATTTTGTCATTTTTACAGAGTTAAGATTTAAATTTTGATGGATCCTTGACTGCTAACAATTTTAACTGAAAAATTTTGCCATTTGGGGGTTTATTTTTTAACATTGCCAGAAGGTCATTTTCTCCCCATCCAATGGCAACTTCTACATCCTAATATTAAAACAGTAACTACCCAGAAAAGGGCATTTCCTAGGGAGTAATGACTGGCTGGGAGAAGTTGATGGCCCGAGGCACTGCCGAGGGCCATTAACCCTGGCCGGTTATTAATCGCCAGGAAATGCCCTGCACCAAGGTTGTTATTGCTATTTTAAGCACAGATTTGGGGGCGTGGGGAAATGGACATCTTAGTGTACAGATTTTTTTAACGCATGATGCAATTTCCTTTGTTGCAGTTTATGGAGGACATTTCTAGAAAGAATGATTGTTCTGCCCAATACCCAGCTGGATTTCACAGATCATTTTGCAGCACAACATTGTGCTCACAGTAGCTTACAAACCCCTAAAAACAGTTGAGGGTTTTAAGGGTCTTTCTGTTCTCTCTAAATAATAGTCTATGTAGAAAAATGAAAGAAAATACGAACCTTAATAAGATGAATAAAAATATACAACTCTTCCTGTCACTGTCAGCAGAATTACATTCTAGAAATATCTTTTTAATCACACTGTCTTTATGTGTAGTGCATTTCCTTCATTGAGACTCCTGCTTAATGACCACTCACATTTCTCATCTAAAAGGAATTTTTAGCAATGGCAACAGTTAAAAAACAGCCTGAACCAGTTTCAGCTGATGCTAACCATTAAGAAGTTTGTCTTCTCCAATAATCAAGCAGATTGGATCATTTTCTAGGAGATGGCTGGTGAAGTATTTCAGAAACTGCTTTAATTTTCTCCTAGTTCTTACCCTAAGGCTAAAGTTTTAAAGATGTGCTCATAGTCCTCACGAAATTGTGAAAATTGTTCTTTTCTTGCAGGGATCAATAACTCACTCTCCAAATCAAAGCGATATTCTTAGCGTACGTACAAATAGTCCTCTGCCGTACTGCACTACTTACTATTTGTCAAACCTTAGCTGTGAAAGTAAAACAAACAAAATAAGGCACGGCTTTATAACACACGGAGTAAGGAAGTACAGTTCTGCACTAGAGCAATTTGACAGGTTTCTCAACAAAGCGGTCCTTTCCAAGTGCACAACACAAAAGAACTTCTCACATTTCTCCTCAAGGTCCTCATTTGTCACCACAAACATGTACATTTGAATCATAGATTGATTGTCAGGATCTCACTGAATTTACCATGAGGTTATATTTTCAGTTACAAATTGCAGTTTCCTGAAGAAAACGTGTGCTTTCTTGAAATAAAATTCACTCAAACTGATGCTGGGAACATGTCTTTCCACTTTGCCAGATTAATAACCATATTCTTAAAAAATTAATAACAATGATAAAAACTGAATACTGTGGCAGTTGGGGCCAACTGGTCTGACACATACTGCGTGATCAGAACCCCAAAATGCATGAACAGACATTGCCTCCATGTAAAACTTCAGCAGGCTTTCTTGTGTTTCTTTATGTGGGATTGTCTGTGGTGACCCTCTGGAAATGCAGCACTTCAAATCTTAGCAACTTGAAGACAGCACTTGAATTACATAACCCTTAGTACATCATTTCAAACTAGTACTAATTGCATTTTCATCTCAGCTTGAGTTTACATAATGTAGTTACATCAGGTTGTCAAATGCCATACAGGCCCAATCATCCCAAGGTTGAGGCAGGACTGGGAGGTCAGAGCAGGCTTCTAACCCTAGGTACAAATCTAACAGCTCTGCTTTGCGTGTCGACAGTGTGCAACTGTAGGAATGGGTTTCACAGCTCAGCATCCCCTCTCTGACGCAGACCAGCAGCAGCTCTCTAGGGCAAGTTTTAAGTAATATTTCCCGAGAAAACTCTCCCAGCTTTTAAGAAATCTGTGGCACAGGAATTCCCTGAGCCAGAGGTGATGTCCTCCATAGGCTCCTCCAAATAGTTTTTCCAGTAGGTTCTTTCTCAGCCTATGCGTGCCTCTGGCACCAGCAGTGTGTTCTGTAAGAACACGTCCCACAGCCACAGTGGCACGTGGAAAGGTGTCCCCTGCCACTGACTTCCACCTGCCTCCCCTTCTGATGCCAATCCAGCTGCACCCTTGCTGAGACAGGGCAATCTGAACTGCAGACTATTCAAAATGTGTAAATAAAATGAACCAATACTGTGGCATAATGATGGTTTTTGCTTGGCTCTGTCTTCCTTTCCTATAAATTCTATGTTTGATATGCTTTATTTCAATGTTATTGAGCATTAAGCTGAGATTTTCATAGTGCTCTCTATTGCAGCCCTAGCATAGCTAGCTTTGAATCAATCACTGTATATATAAATTTAATACTGTTTTCTCCCACGTGCATCACTACATTTGTCTTCATTTAATTTTATCTGGCAGTTCATTGGCCAGTCACTCGGTAGTGTAAGATCCTTTGTAATCCTTTGCAGTTCACATCTCACCTTTATCTCCCTATAATACTTACTATTACCAGAAAAGTTCACATTTCTGAGATTCTCACTCTTTTCCAGATTGTTAATAAACATTTTAAACAGCACAGAACACAGTACAGATCCCTAGTGAATTTTACTGGAGCTCTCTGTCCACTGTGAAAATTGAGTATTTATTTCTTAACATGGTTTCCTGTCTTTAACTAGTTATTTATCCATGTGGATTTCTTTTGACAACTTACTTTCTTTCAAATACTTCAGTGAGGGACCCAATCAAATGCTTTTGGAAACCTAAGCTGACTTCATCAGCCGAGTCTCTTTTGATGCGCTCAAAGAACTTCTTTTTAAGGCATGGCTTACTACAAAAGGGGTTCTTAGTATTCTCTCTCCCCAACTCCCTTTTATTATCATCATTTTCTTTTTTACTAATTCTATTTCTTACAGGAGCATTTACCAGTTTGTATGCAAGGTCTGCAGACCCCCTGATCTCTCCTAAAAAGAGGTGCTATGCTGACCACCTACCAGTTCTCCACTACTTTTCAAGCCTCAAGCAGAGTTACTTTAGCCAACAGTATTATCAAACTCAGAAGTAAATGGTGATAATAGATGTACATTTTCCTATATTTTCTCATTTCTTCACTAAACATCAAGAACTTAAAATCTACAGCGCCTCATTCTGTAGTTCATCCTCATCTCTATTAATATTTAAGTCATATGAGGTTTGAGTGTTTGTTATGACTTGTGAAAGAGCCTTTCTCAGAAAGCTTCCTTCCTTATAAGAAAATGTGGTCTCAAAAGCCCAATATATCAACATTTCTGTTGCGAGCTTCTGTTTTTGCTCACTTACTTTTGCAAATAGAAACTGCTGTGCCTACAGAAATGGATGGGTACCACTGGTGTAAACCCACTGAGTAAATCAGAGTTCTTGATGAATTCCTCCTCAGACTGCACAGAGGAAAATGCATCCTGCTAGCTCACAAAGAGCTGAAAAAGCATCAGGAGCAATGACACCCTCAGGATGCAGGTGAGTGAAAGCAGAGGTGTATTTTTCAGCACGTCTGCTCTTCTTTATGGCAGCACTTTTCCACTCCGTTTCCAGGCAGTATCGTCCTGTACTGTTTTTCATCCTCCCTTTTCCTTGTTTTGAAGGATGAAGAGAAAAAGAGAAGGCAGTCATATGCTCCATGCTCTGAGGCCTCTTCTCTTCTATCCACCGCAGAGGTCACTGGACATTGAGAAGTCTTGGCCATTCTTGCACTCCATATTATCTAGGACCAAGTGGTTTAGCTCCTGGGCAAGGTAACTAGTAGGAGTGCTTTACTGCAGCCTTGTCCTCCCTCTTCGGCTAGGATTTCCTCTGATGTTAAGGGACTCGGCCTGCTGCCAGTTTTCTGTAGTGAAAGGGATCTTTTCCATATGGTGAATTTAACAACTGCTGTGTGGGCTTTTTCACCTCCTACCAAGCATCCATGAAGGCTGGGTTTGGGAAGTTTAAGCTGCAGCAATAACAACTTCTGGAGTTTTTAAATGTAATTTGTGGATCTGAAATTGAGAACAGGGAACCAGGTAGCTGCTCTGCACTGCTGGGCACTTCCATGATAGGCAGTGGGCATGCTTCTGGGCAGCATGGCTTGTGGCTCCCTTACTCTGTCCTTTCTAGTTGATGTGGATGCACACATCAGTAGGTATCTGGAATATAAAACATGCTTTCCCTGTACGGAAAGCCAAATCTATCTATACTAGCCCAAGAAATACCAGGTATATATGGGGAACAGCTGACTAACAATATGATCTTCATTTCTTCTGAACAGGACTTGCAAATACAAAGATGAAGGTTCTGCCTTTCACCTTCTCTAATTACACATATTATAAACGCTATTACAAATTCCAAAAACAAATGGTAAAATGAGCTATTACCTTATATAACCTGGCTACTAGCTCAAAACGTAAATACAGTGTACACTACACAACATCCCACAGACCTCTGAACATCCATCAGAAGTAAAAGCTATAATAATGCCTGCAAAAATATACAAAATATTCCTAATATACCTGGTAAGAAAGGCAAGCTTGACTTTTTTTAAAGTAGAGCTGTGATTTCTGTGACTCCTCTACATCTAAAAAAGTTTTCTGTTTTTTTGTGTCTCAGAGGAAACCTACAGCAAAGATATATATATATATTTTTTTTTTCCAGATATGTTATTCAATTCCTCCCAGTCACCAGATTACAAGGTCTACTGTTAGTGCAGACTGAGAGGGAAAAGGTTTATATAAGCACAAAAATGTTGTTCACAGTCTGTGGATTAAATCTACTATTAAAAGCAGAGTTGGTTCTATATGTAAAGCTTGATATGTAGGATCCCACTTCAGGGATCACTTCGGCAAATTAATCAAACCTCTCCATGTAAAGCATCCAAATAACCACTACTGCTGTATGAAATATATTTCCATTCAACTTATAACTTCAGAAATATTTTTGAACACAGCTTTTTTCTGCCCTAAAGGTTATTTACAGGAACAAGGCATTCATGTATGCCTGTTCAACTATATTTTCCTTGCTCTGTAACACCTCTTTTCTCTTCTTCGTGCAGAGTATAACTAAAAAAAAAAAGGAAAGAAAAGAAAAAAAGAAAAAGAAAGAAAAAGCACTAGCTACTCTATTTCACACCCGTACGGATAAAAACAAAATATAATAAAATACTACTAATTACTCCAAGAGATTTATTTATTTTTTTTGAGAATGCTACAAAGAAGCTGGTTATCAGCCTGGAATTTAGTGATCTGCTGTTCTCGCTAACACTCTAACATGGCTATTCCTGACAGGTGTTCCTGGGACATTCTGAACAAAATTGTTGAACAAAAATATATCTTTAACAGTTTCAGCCTTGAGAAGCTGCTCTCTACTGACTAACTGTCAGAAGGACTGTCAGCAACATTCTGCACGCAGCAGAACAAACAATAGGAAGACAAGATTTTTAAGCTTAGCTTTGGGGTCCTACTTAATGTTTCTAGCAGAAGAGGTTTCTCAATTCAACACGTCACAATGCTGATATCTGAATTACAGAATCGGTGTCACAGCTGACAATCTGGTATCCTACCTAAGTTCCTTAGAATCATACAGCAACCTGGACTCATTTGTGTTCACTAAGAAGGCCAAAAAGTTACTTTTAGGACTTCAGTGTACAAATACAGCAATGCTGGAAAATACTCAGTTTGGTATCTTCCAAGATGCCGGTTCTTCTTATAACAAATCTCTCAGACATTTGCTGGACTGCTGTCAGCCCTGTAGTGAATGACATTTCACATGCAATCTATTTTTCTTTAAGTGTAATTTCAAAGGCCTTTATATGTAGTGCTACGACCTCCCCTGCACGTGCTCAGACCCAAACCAATTTAAATATTTAGATTTTGAATGAATTTGCCTACTTTTTGGTACCAATTACACTTTTGGAAAGGCAGCAAAAGACTACCTGGCAATTGTGCCCATCCCCACATCACAGAACCCTCAGTTCACATTATTCAGCAGAGAATTGTTTTGCCACTTTCAGACATTGCTCCCCTCAAGCGTATTCTCCCCAGTGCAGATGCTGCAGAGGTTCCAGGGTAACAGGAAGCCTTAAAATCTTTGACTAGCTACTAGGTAGTGTAAATACAGACCTGCTTATGGGAGTGGAATAGGCATCTGTGTAAGTAGCTGATTTACCAACTCAAATGAGCAGGTTTAGCTATGATAAACATAAGGTTTGGATGAGGACCAGCAGCAGTTTGTAGAGTTTTTCTGAAGAACAAAGTGTTACCGCCACTATGCCCCATTCCCCTGAAATCACCAAAAATGACTCTCGTAACTTTCAGCTCCGCTGTGCACACAGCTCCTGGTTTTACTGGCACACAAAGATATATTGCCATTAGCGGTGTTCACAGTTCCCAGCACAGATAACAGCTACACTGTAGCTAATGTCAAATACATGAACACAAAATTTCAGCAGTATGTTCTCTTGCAAGGTTTTATAGTTTTCTTTTCGACTTTCTCAGCCACTTTCTACTGATCATTATAACTTGTAGACTTTTGCTAAAGTAAAAGTGAATTTTTCTTTTCTTCAGTTTTTATTCCTGATTATATCATGGGAGTGAAATCTACTTGGCTAAGCTAATATTTCCTAAGTAACTAGTTTCTTGAATACATGGTAAAATACCAATTTTTCAGCCAAATTTTGGCTGGAAAGTACATCAATTCACCATGTAGTCAGGTACCTCATTAGTAAACAGAATATGGAAGTACGACTACTGTGGCATTAGTATCAGTTCTTTTGCTCCACTATCTAAAGCACTTCAAATATTTCATGTTCAAGCAGACCAATGCTCATCAACCATCCATGCAATGTCTGTTTTGGAAACAAACAAACAAACCTACCCTTTCTAGGGTATCCTTTCTAGGGTACCCTTTCTTTTCTACCCCCTCCCAAATTCTACTGCTGAGCAAAATATCCCTCTGGCAACTGTGTTAGCTGTCCCTGCTGTGTCCCTCCCCAGCATCATGGCCACCCTCAGCCTACTTGCTGTTGGGGGCAAGAGGGTGAAACAGAGAAGGCCCTGATGCTGTGCAAGCACTGCTCAGCACAGGCTGAACACCAGTGCAGTACCAACACTGCTTTGGTCACAAATCCACAACACAGCACCATATGTGCTGCTATGAAGTTACTGATTTTTTTCTTGAGTTTTAGATTAATACAGCACATAACAAATAACCTGTTACTTTACTGAGTGGGGATGCAAAATTTCCAAAGGAGTCAGCTTTATACTAATTCAGGAGGGATATTTTCATATTACATTTAGGACCATGAAATTAATAAAATAATTGTTCCATTGTTTCTCACTGTTAAGTTCTCAGTCTCTAGCATTAAAGAACAAAACCAATACATTTTATGCTGATTAATAATTGCATAGAATGATAAACCCTATGGTATCAGATACTGTATGTGGTTATAAGAGAGAAAAATAGAAATACTTAATAGACGTATTAAGAAAAACTTAGTTAACCATGTAAGGAAGATGTTTGGAAATAACAAAGACCAATATACAACAATATCAACCCATATAACAACAATATCTGGGAAAGTAAAAAGGAGATGAAAAATAGAAACAGACCAATTTCTTTCTCACTTTCACAGCTCTCTCTGACTGAAAGAATGTTTTCTGGGCATACAGGACAGCAGTGGACACTGTTTTTCACACTGCCTCATTTGAAAATTTAACAGTAAACAATGCTGAATAAAACCGTATGTTTACAATGGTCTCAACCACATTGCTAATGTAATTACCTTACTGAGATAAATGAAAAACTAGAAGGAAAACAATCCCGTTTTCAACTGCAAATCATGAACAGAGAAGCACCTAACTTATACAAACAAACAAAAAATCTTGGGCCTGTACTGTGAACACCACCTAATTCCTTATTGATTGTTTTTGTACTGAGAAAACAGTAGTAGCGATATTAAATTCACTTTAAAAAGTAAATTAAAAAAAAAAGAAGCCAAGTTGAAATAGCAAAGATTGTACTTCACAAACAAGCCTACAAAATACAGTTCCTTTCTCCTTCTGCTTTCTCCTCTACTTGGACCCTTACAATTCTTTAATTCACCACCCAGTGGCATCAATACAAGTTTCTATCGGTGGCAGCTTTTTGCCCAGGTCCACTTGAACTGGATTCAGGGCCAGAGGAAGGAAGCCTGGGAGAAGCTCCAGACAGAGGTGACTCTAAGCTGCAGGCAAGAATCAGCCCACCCACTAGCAGGGAGCACATAGCACATCTGCACAAGGGAGATGCTCGTTTCTGATTTATAGAGGCAAGGAGTCACAGGTATGTGACATTATCCACTGAGCTGTCCGGGTGGTTCTCTCTTGCAAAACCGCTTGCAAAATTTACTTTAAATACTAGGCTTTATTAGGGGAATTTAGCATCTCCTTTTGTATTATGGTTTGTTTCTTCCTAATAGCATGTGATATGACACTGCTGTAGCACTGTCCTGTAGTGAGGTAGGTATTTAAATTTATAAAAGAAATTGGGCATTAAAATGCTTGTATTACATAGCAAAAGTCATTATGTATCAATTATGATTTGTTTTTAATATTTACTGTAGCAAGTTAAGTTTCTTTGCTGTAGTCACTTATGTCCTCACCTCAGCTTTGCTTTTTTCTAAGCAGATGTCATTTTTCGCTTGTTAATTTAGCTCACCCAGACAGTTCTCAGAAACTGCTTTTAGTTTTAATAACCCCCCTCCTGCCCCCCAACCACATCAATTGTAAAATTCTTTCTAGAGGTGTGAACAGGATTTGGAGAAAAAACAAATACATTCTGCAAGCTCTAATTATACAGAGTATTTCAAAATAAGCACCAAGAGACTTCTACTAAATGAACAAAACTCTGTTTTCAGTTAGCAACAAATTTACCATTATAATAATGACAGTTCTTAGTCAAGTTCACAAGCACATATTAAAAATCTCCACGAGCAAAGGGAAGGTACAGTGCCAGGTGCTGCTTCCCCTGTGCCCACGCAGCATTACCAACCCCTATGACACCAGAGCAGCAGCCACAGCCAATGTGAGGAACTGAATTCACATTCTCAAAGTAATAACTCACATAGGAAGGAATGATCAGAAGATATTCACCCTGGGAACTACAGAACACTGGGACTTCTTCATCCCCCATGAGGAGCTAGGTCTCAGAAAATTCACATTTTCCTTTTGAAATTGTCACTAGGTCTTTCCCTCACAGCAGAGAACAGTTTAGACTCGAGCACAAAATACGAAAGAGATTTTTGGTGAAGATTGCAATAGATCATTCCCAGAGCAGAAATGGCAACAGTCTGCCTGCCTGCAATATCCAGGACTTTCGTAAAGGATGTTAAAATCAGAGAATTAAAACATTATCTTTAGGTTCACACTTGCATTATTATGATGCCCAGACACAGTAAATAAAGTGACATGAACCTCAGCAATGAAATACACAGTCCATGTATAGTGAAGTAGGACATTAAACATGCAGCATTTATATTTTGCTATCAAAATGTGTTCAAGCACTTTTATAGTTCCAGATGTGTACACAAACTCCAGGAACAAGAAAAAATATCTGACTGTCTTCATGCCATAATACATTCAGGAACGTTCACTTATTTTGTTCATAGCTGAACTATGGAGGTAATAACTTCAAGACAGAAGATACCTAGGCTCTGGGATTTTGAGCTCTTTCTGTTCAAAATGATGATTGAAGTGAATTTTACTCTCCACCTTGTTGTTCTTACTCACTAGAACAGGAGCTGAAAACCACTTATGCCAGCTAGCTGGCGTCATTGCTCACAACTTTCATTATTACCTTCTAGACAGATATTCCCCATAGCCAAGAAGGCTCTAACAAAACTCTCTCATTGTAGCAAAGTTAACTTTAAGTCAGTGTTCTTCTTTTCTAGTAAAGCAGCCAATTACTTATGAGAATATCAGAAGTATCTTTCACATTTGGATTAAGAATGAAAAGAACAAAAATTCCTTTTATAATCAAATTCAATTAACAATGAAAATGAATACTATAGGTTTCATTTTAAATATAATCTTGTATGCAAACTTATTCACAGAAGCACTGATAAGCATCCACACTAGAATCAACTCTTTCCTTAATATTATCTATTTGAACGTAAACATCAGCCTAACTAAAAATGATTGTTTTCTATTTGTGTAAAAGTCATTTCACAGTATTTGGTGTCATAAAAATGATTTGGATGAGCTTTTCTGTTTTTCAATACCATACTCATGTCAGTAGGGAAACTGGCTTTCTATTTAACAAACATTAAATAGATGAGCTTTTACAGACCTATAAGCTGGAGATTTTAAATAAGTATACTGCATCTTTATGATTGAGTGGTACTTACTTGGTTTGGAAAGTCAGCCTTCAATTCAGCAATACTTCTACACCAATATGCTGCTGTTTTCTCGCTGATCAGTTCAATGTTTAGAAAAGAGCCTTGGCCTGGGCCGTACAAGGGACCCGAAGTAATTCCACGCACAATCCTTGGAGAAACATTGGTTACAATATCCTGCAAAACAGTGAGACCTGTCAGAATGGTTTTGCAAAGTGAGGATGTGTATCAATGAGGTCTATGACATAATATAAACTTACCTGAATCTGATGTTTTAAAAATTCTGTTAGCTACACTGGAGCAGAAAAATGTTTGCTGTGTGTGAAATGGTATGATAAATTATTTCAACTATCAAGAACATGACAATACATGACATCTATAAACTGCCATGCACAATATCATTCAGATAATGTTTTTGTGTTGGGTAGATGGCAAACAAAACTTTGTATAAATATCTATGCAGGCCTCAGTCATATAACAGCATGCATGGGAGCTATCATCCCCCAGAGAAGGTAAAAGGTGGTGCCCTGCATTAATAAGTGAAGCGCAAAGGAGTGCTGCCCTCCAGACTCTCTGATGAGAAGACAATCACAGGTCGAGTCTCTAGCAAACATATAGCAGCATGTCAGACTTCACATATGAAATGATATGATTAAAAGAGATCAAAGTCAAAAAATAAGAACAAAAATAGTTCAAATTAAGATCAGTACTGCAAACCACAACATTTCTGAAGGTCAGCATGAGGTTAGCAAACAATTTTGAAATAGACAGTAAACACATCAAATGTTGATTTGTTTAGTAGTCTTAATTAAGCTACAATGTCACCATATCTATATTTACAAAGAACTATAAATTCCAACATTATTTAAAACTAGAGAAACATAGATGGTAAAATGTTCTTTTTGCCAATTTCCAATTAAAAATAATTTTGAGTAAAGGTCATTTATTTACAAATCTATCAGAATTATCTGTTTAAGTACCCCTCCTCACCATCTTGTCATTTTTAGTGAGATAACATGAACCTCCATTAGTATATAGCAATTAAGGTCAATTTACATATTTTAATTAAGAACCATCCCATATAAAACAATTAGGGTAATAGGCATACTAACTGGATTTCATAACATTTGGACGTTTTTCCAACTAGATAGACAGGAAACCTTAATTAGCATTAATTAGCACTGATCTGCATATGTTTGATAAGGCATACCCTTGCCACAAAAGATTATTTATTCTTGAATCTGCCAAATGTTACAGTTACAGAGGACTGTACAAAAGGGACTTTTCTTCACACTGTATGTAAATTTGGGATAATCTTCATTTGTTTATAAAGTTGAATTACTTATTATACAGTAAATATACACTAATATTTTATAGTGATAGATAATTATACGTCCATTCACATATGTAGAAATGATACAAAGTAATCTCCCCAGTTCATCTATTTTCAGACCTAATAGTAAATCTGGAACACTGACATCACAACAATCCTCAGTTTTCCTATAATAGTATTTTGCCTTCAACACAAAAGCTTCACCTCTCTCTCAACAGATAAGTTGTATTTTCAGAAAAAAAATAATTTTGAACATTTTCTGAATTGATGCAAACCCAAAGCAAACAGCAAAGTACGCTCCCCTCACTCCAAAATAGATTACAAAAATTGCAGTTTATGCAGAAGAACCATTTACATTAGTTTGCTCTGCATTATCTTCTTGAGCACTACCCACTCCTTGTAAACTGCCTCAGTAGAGCTTGACTCCATCACAGAAAGGTATTCATACACATTGGCCAGTGCTATCAGATCACCTAGGATGAGAAAACATGTAAAGTCAATGACTTCAATGCTGGCAAATGACCTTACTCCTGCTAGCAAAGAGTGCATATGGTCATTTGCCAACAGGTACGAGTTACTCTGACCATGCTTCAGGCCACCATGAGCTTCCTTTTGCCATGCCCCGCTCAGTCAGAAGATGTAGCTAAGGAAGCATGGCACTAAGCCCGAGCTAGCAGCTTCCTGTTGGTTCGGTGCAGGTGGGATGATTCCCACTTTACAACTGGCTCGTGGATTTGCATATGCCAGACAATGCTTGGAGCCACCTATGGTACTGTTTGTTATCCTACTATGTGCACGTTTTGTTTTCTTCCAGTCTCTCTCTCAGTTTACTAAAGCTAAGAATTCAAAGACTGACATATTACTGACTGACAGCCTTGAAAAAAACTCTTCTGGGACACTGACAAAGCCTCAGCCTGCTTCCCTACGAAAACACTCTGAAGTTTCTGCATCTGTCTTGGGTCTCCAGGCAATCGCTTCTCTCTCTTAAGAACAGAGACCTCTGCTTAGACCCTACGACTGTTGTCGAATCCCCATGGCTTCAACACACTTTTTCCCAGAGCTCAGGCATTGCAGTTTTTTGTGGGACGATTTATCTCTGCAGGATCCCATGAAGTTGAATCAGGTAATGCACAGACTTTGCAAACTGTCTCAAAAGCAACTACTTTTCACTTTAATGACCACAAGAGATGCACAGAGCCACATGAAACAGTAAACACGCATACATCTATTTGCCTACATTCTTTACTCTTGAATTTTCTCCGAGATTTTGTGAGATCCTCTTTGGTGCTCAGGGACCTTTCCCTGCTGTCCCCTGCCAGCACACAGCTGCTCCTTCAATCAGCAGCTTCCACTGCCTCCCTACTGCCTCTGTCTCACAGGACCCCGCTGCTGCGTCCGTGCACCACTTTGTTATCTTTCCTGACCAAGCTGCTTCTGCTTCCAAAAATCCTTCCTGGCTTTGAAATCCAAACATTACCACCTGGCTCCTTTGTCTTGGATCCTCCCGAGAGGAATAGGCTGTCCTTATTTAAGATCCCATTACTCATTTGCCTCTACTAGCTCAGAGTGAGCTAGATGGAGAGAGTTTGTAATGACTGACACACTGGCACCTCTCCTGTCTCTTGTTAGCACATGACAGCCCCAGACACATGAAGACTCACAGTTCATGGAAACAAAATGGAATTTATAACTTATGTGATGATTCAAGGAATCTGTCTATGTACATACAGAATAAAATCATACAAGTGACAGAAAGGAAAATTGTCTGAGATAAGTGTGAAATACCCATACAAAACTTGCCTTACCACCATCTCCCTCTTCAGTCTCCTGCCACAGCTATGAAATCTAAGCAGGGAGAGAGTTAGGCAGGGGATCTCTTGGCTGGGCTTAGCCAACTTCATTTCCTTCAGTCTTTGAAGTGAATTTTAATTGATATCACAGGTTATTTTGCTAAGATAGGAAGTCCTGCTCTTTGATCACTTGTTACTGGTTATCTCCAAAACAGGAGGTAAAGGCCAGAGCAGCCGAAATAGCCTCAGTGCTCCAACACACCAGGGTTGTGACAGAGTGTCTTCTGGTGTTCTGTTTGAATAGCAATCTTCCCTGTTTGTAGGAATGATGTGGCCAAATGCTGGTGCTCTTCATTCCTTTTCTTTACTGAAACTTCAGGAAAAAGCAGAAAATTTCCCCACACAACCCTTTTACTGTTGATATGTGCATAAAAGCTACCATGGAACTGATGCAAGAAGCTTGAGAGGGAACACTTCAGTGTATGAACATAAAAACATTTTTGACTTTAAAAAAGGTTGACTGCATCAAAGAAATGACCCAACTGATTAATTGGTCTGGACCCTGGATACAGGTAACAGTTCATGTCTGCATATAGGAATAGGAGTATGTCTCCAAACTCCCAAACTAAACAAGTAGCTCTTACCCGAGACAGAAGCAATAAACCATCCATTGGGAAAACAGCACAAAGCTTTCACATACCATGAAGACCAAGGATAGAAGAATCTTAATAAAAAGCAACCAAGGGCGAACAATTCTTATACCTGACCACACTAGAAGACAAAGCTACAGGGAAAAAAAAAAGACTAAAAAAAAATTATTGGCAAAGGTGAACAGAACAGTCCATGGAAAATTAATTTGTTTCCTGGGGAAATTTTGCATATTAATGTAGATTTCAGGATCAAGGAAACTGTATTCAGCATTAGATTCCAGCAAAGCAATCTAGTTTGGGGGAGTTAATGCAAGCCAAGAGAAACAGTAACAGCAAATGGAATCAAGGGCCAACTGTGACTCATGAATATTTCAGTTACTGAATTACTTCTTTTGCCTCAAAAGCTGATTCCTCTCCCCAGGAGGGCACACCAAAAAACGTATCAATCCCTGAAATATTTCTAGCTCAGGATGTCTCCTATGAAAGTTGTGTTACACAGATAAAATGCCACTATCTGCTGCTTTCAGAGTCCCCTTTTCTGCTTATGAACAAGTCTAGTATTCTCATAACTTGAAACTGTGTAAATTTTCATTACACAAGGCATTTTATTCCTGTTGATTAATTAAAACACTAATAAAGACCAAAGGCATTGATCAAGCCCCACTTGCTCTAATAATCCTTGAACTCTACAGTCAGATCTTCAAATTCCAAAACTAGTTAAATCTAATGGGCTGGGAGTTTTGAAACAACATCTTAAAGATAAACTCTAAACACACAGACATTTTCTGTAAGTTAAATTTAAATGAAGATACAATTCAGGATATCAGCCCATGTTTTAATATTCACTCTAAAACTTGTTTTACTTCACACTGTCCACATTTTCAGTTAATGATTGCCACAGATTTCTGTATTGTCAAGACACAACCATGCTGAGAGAGAGAGAGACCTATATGTTTGGGCAGCAGGGACATTCTGAGTTTTAAGGGACCCAAAGGGATGTCAGGCACAGTGTTAGGTCATGCGATAACCACATTCATTGTGTGTTTCAGCTAAAGTGATCAGCTGAGAAATAATTCATATTGTGAATATTAACATTGGCATCTGTAGGCGTGGAAGTTAATGACCCATACAAATGAATCAATCTATTCACCCCTCTCTCAGAGTTATTGTTTTAGGGGAACCAAGAAGACAGCTCTTCATTAGCAGGGTTCACATTTTTATTTCACAATCATCTCTCCTAGAAACTAAAAATAGAAAAAGTTTGGAGAAAAATGTGTGGAGATGTGAGTTGCAGTGGAATATAATATAAGAAGTCTCCCAAAAGGTATACCATGGCCTCATGCCAATTCAATTAATGTAGTTATATTAGGCAAATATAAGAAGAACCAAAAGTATAATTCAATATTATTTTTCATATCAAAGTTCTAATATGTTGCTATTAATTTGCAGATCTTGAAGCAGTCTTTCTCACCTATTTTTCCGCAAAATATCATAGCTAATGGTATTTTATTAAACATTTGAAATAATAAAGTTGCTTAAGAGAGCACATAGACATATATATTTGGGACATGGAATGAAAACTAGCTAATGATACTTTTAATATATTAACCTGTTATACAAGCATTCAGCCCTGAAGTACACATTCGGCAATGCAAACATCCACAGCACAATCAAGGTTTTGAATAAGATTTTAGGATTTTTTATAAATACATTTAATAACACTATACCAAGTGCTAATGCGTTTTCTTCATTCTGGGAGGCTTCTGAGACACAGAAGAGCTTGCCTCACACTGTTGGCCCCCAAAGTCAATGAAAGTCACTGAATAGTTCGAATTAAGCTTTTTTAACTTTAACTTATTAAGGCAGATAGGATTTAGTGACCTTTGTCAGTTTCTTTTCATTAATACGAGAAAAAGATTTAATAGAGTGAGCAGATTACTACTTTTTACAAAGTTAATTTATTTGACCTTTCTTTATTCCAGGGAGTGAGGGCATTATACTTGCCAAGTAGAGTTATCTGTACAGTCCTGGGGTTACTACTCACTAAATGTCAGTATCAACACTGATGTAGCCACAGTGGCCTCATTGTGAAGAAGAGATCTAAATAAACACCTTGTTAAGGCAATTTTAGTCAAGTATCTCAATACAGCATATTTAACGTTAGCAGACAGTAAACTGCAACATGAAAAAAGCCCAAATGTAAATTTCTACTTTACTATATTCAGTACACCATCTTCATTATCTAAACAACAAAACATAGTAGCTGAAAATGCAGGTATTTAAGCAAATTCTGCTGTACCTTTTTTCTCCAGGTTATCAAAGATCTATTGAAAAAGCTATAAAGATTTCAAAACTCAGTAGACATTAAATATTTTTAAAGCTCATTTTCTAAATGCTTTAATCAACCTCTCAACATCGTTTCAGTTTTCCCTAATTACAGTAGAACTCGATGTACAAATTCACCTATGTAAAAATACGGAGGAGAAGGAGATAGTGCCCTTTTCTGCCTAATATCGCAGCAGCTAAAGCATTCTGGAAATCTGGCTCACTGCTGTTTGCACACCCTCACACATACAAATGGCATCACAGACTTATGTCCTCGTAATTCCCTGCCAACTCTCACTCAAGGTCTTGTGATGACTTGCCTCTTCTGTGACTCAGCTGTCTAGCCAGACTGTGTCTAGTATCACCCCTTCTGGAGTTTTAACCATCTACAAAAGGCAAATGAAACCTGAAGCAACAATACCACTTCATACAGCACTGTTCCTATACATCCTTTATGAGTTGTTCTTCACTTTCTCTCCTCCATCAGAGCTGTGAGACATGTGACATTTCCATAGGGTTCTTTTTTTCTGAGACCCAGAACAGGGACTTGCTCTCCTGAATGTCTCCATAGCTCAGAATGTCTCAAGCTGAGCTTGTCTGACTCCTTCTAGCAGAAAGCTAAATACACTGCAAGCACCTCCACAAATTGCACCCATTCCATCAGGTACAACCATGCAGATTAACAGAGCTCACTAACTTCCACAAAGACCTTATCAGCTAGTGTAGGATTTTTATGACATATTGCTAGACCTACTGGTTCATGGAGCGGGGCAGGTAAATTTGTTTATGATTTCTGCCAATGGAGTTTAGATGTGGCAGCAGGCACCCTGCAGCACGCAAACCACCATGCTGTGCTGTTTTCCAGGTTATGTTGCACACAATGTCACTTGTTGAATTTCTAACACTTGTATTAACCATTTTAATTTACTTTGGACAGGGAACTGGCCAGAATTTACGCTTTCAGTACAAGTGCAAAACCTCAGCAAAGTCACTTCCTCACCCTCTCCTCCTCTTTCCCTCAGTGAATATTGGAGCATTTTTCTTTTTTATTTTTTAGAAACCCTGAAACTATCTTGACAGAAAACTAATCTCAGAACATCCCACCATGCAGAAACTGCTCTAATCTCTCCACCACCAGATATGAGAAATTTAGTACTATACAGACACCTCCTTTTATTATTGCTTTTGTGAGTAAAGACTAGACCTAGCCCTCTCTTTCCTCTTCATTGCTTTGCTTCTCCTCAAGACAGACAGGATATAAGGATAAAATGACATAAAATAATTATTTTTCAAGTTCCTTCATCAAAATAAGAACTGTATTAAAAATCTATTATCTCCTCAGCCTTCCACAATCATTCACATTGGCAATTTAAACCATGAGAGTACGGATCTCTCCACTAGTACAGAACAGATCTTGAAAAAGAAAGGTGCTGTTATTTATAAGTTACGCTTCATTCATCTTTTACTTACAAGATCTAATATGCTATAGAGGGAAAAGGTTACTTTAAAAAGTATTCCTGTCTTTTGATGGCTGTTTATCATGTGCTTGCAAAATAGAGTTAATTTGACTGGCCATTTTTTGTTTTTCTCTAAAGATGAAAGCACCCAAATACCGAAAGTCAGAAGTACAGAGTGCTTATAAATCTTCCTTAATATTCTACTCTATTTCTAGACTGAATAAGCTGAGTTATGCAAACTATTAAAAAAAATAGACCATTACCTCATAAAAGTTTTTACAACATTAAACTATCCCATTTGTGTTTATTAAGCCAATTTAACACTACAGCTCCAGCAAGCAAGCGAGCTTTCCAAATCAATAAGTTAGCACAGAAGAGTGCAGCCCCATAAGAGAAAAAGCACGCGTCAGGATTTTGGAGAAAAACTGCTGAAGCACTCACATTGTGTGGACAAATGACAACTGGTTAGAGATTTAGTTACCATGTATTTCACATTTTTTTGTATACCGTCTCATTAGTGAGTTAAGATATAACCATAAGAATGCACGAGAAACTTCTAAATTTACACGTTTAACTTAATTTCTACCTAAGCTTTTACCACTGTTGCTTGCTCAGCACACCACCCTTCTTACTAATACAATTTTCAGACAGTAGGCCATCACAACCAATAACTTATGATCAAGATAGCAAACACCAAAGCTTTTAAGATAATCTTCCTAGATCAGAGTATAAGAGAAGTAGTGTGTATTCTTCTCACCTTAGATCTATCTTGGGACAATCCCACCCCCATTGGAAGTCAAGTAAGAATCATCTGCTGCCCTTGCTTAAAACAACAGCAATCCCCCAAAGCTTTTGAAATTCATATGTAATAGTTTGACTAGAAGCCTTAATTTTACAACCTCAGGTTCCCTAAAAAGTAATAAATCAGATTGAAATACAAAACAAAAGCAATATAGTTACAAGTGAAATAAATAAATAAATAAATAAATAAAAACCAAACACCTGGAAGTGTATGTTTAATGTTTATGCCAAATGTACAAATATATATTTTCGAGTTGAGATATATATTTTACAATAAAATGTTGTTTTGAATATTTCTTTACAATTACTTTCTTTTGAGCAGTTGTGCAAAAAGTACTTTTCATAATACAAATCCATAATACTTTGAAATTAACATTTAACTAACATTTAAAATAAAATTTCATATTTTTCTTATTTTTGACATATTTGCTTGTGGCTTTTAGACGTTAGAATGTAAAGACATTTGTACTATAATTACAAAAGATCATTTTTAAAATGTATTATCTTCTACAGCACTTTGCCTTGACAAACAATTACTAGATATCACATTCAACAGAGTACAAAAAAGCAATCTTTATCACAAGGTTAAAATCAGTCTTCGAACAAAAGATGCTTTCAAAGCAAATCCGAATTCTCATCAGCTTTATAGCAATTTCTTTGGGAGAAACAGAGAAACGAGGGAGGGAGAGAAGAGAAAGAAAACTGAAGGGCATTTGAAAAATTTCTTGCTAATGTTCAATGTGAGCATACATTTTATCAGTTTTCTGATAAAGGTGTAAGCAGCAGGACATGATTAAATTTCTGCTGTCAAATTATATTGTGGTCAAAAACTACAACCATAGAAGAAGAGAGAGCTCTTCTTCACAGCTCGAGTGAAAGTTGTATCTGTATTCGGCCACTCACTTTTGTATCTGTTTTATTTTTTTTTTTTCAGTGTGATTTTTAGATCTCTGTGTTTTGATATAGGAAACTACCTAATCAATGAGCGGTTGCTTTAGCTGACTGATGAGAAAAACGTTCAGTAATTGTCTCAATACATTTATTAATTTTTAAATGAGGACACACAAAACACGGTTAAACTCCCAGACTTCTGTGAGAAAGAAATCTGAAGCAGATTTTCTCTCTCTCTTTTTTTTTTTTTTTAGAAACAAATATCACTTCTTAAATATCACTTCTTGCCCACTGTTTGGAAACACATAGCATACAAGCTGTAGCAGAAGGGGGAAAAAAAAAAGGAAAATCTTCATTTGACAAAGAAAAATAGAAATAAAAGAATAGAAAGTATGGCACAAAGCACAAAATAAGAACATCTAGTAGTAAGGTCTTTAGAAATTTTCTATCCACATCTTTTTGACTGATGAAGCAATTTCCCTAAAAAAATCAAAATTTTCCTTGGCACAAATACTGGTTTGTCTGGAAGGTTTTTAGTTTTCCTTTAATTAAACAACCAGAGTTTTCACAATGCAGCATTTTCTTTTGGATTGCACTCTGCACCTCCCTGCAGATAACCCCATGAAAAACATCCACTGATGAAGAAGTCAGCAGCAGATGGTCAACCCTGCTATTGCAATTGACGCACAAAACGCAAAATATCAAAATGCACCACCGCCTTTGGAACCTGAAGTAACCACAGCTCCAGGAATACGCCTGCAACTATTTATTGTACAATAAGGACTGGCCTGGGATCTACTAAGAAACCAGATCTTTGAGAAATCATTGCTTCAGTCTATGAAGTGAGACAATTCGTAAGCAGCTCACAAATCCCATTCAAAATCAGACTGGAAAATATGGACATTGAATCACCAAATATTTCTCAATTAGAAAATTTACTTAATCAAAGCCAGGCCTCCATTTCAGCATAGATCTCATTTAGGATAATTGAGAAAAGAGTTTGAGAGCTACAGAAGATATTGTTAGTTGTATACAGAGCAAAATAACGAATTTGACCAATTAGTCAACTGAGTGTGGCTCAGGAGAGCAGACAAAGTTAGCTCAAGGCAGAGCTACTTTTTTTGCACCATTTGCTGATTAGCCACATGCCCCCATCTTGACATGTATGGCTACACGGCTGCACTTCGTCCCAGCAGACTGGAGACGCATGAACACAAACATTAAGCTTTTCTGATTTAAAGTGTTATCAGCATTCACTGCCCTGGGTCTCTTCTGCTGTTCATAGTCTCTATTACCCATCATTTCGCTAGAAGTTACCCTTACCTTATCATTACCTCTCCTCAGAAACTTCCTCTGAGCCTTTTACACTTGCAAGTTGACAATCTTACCATATTATCACCACATTCATTATTTAATAATGGCCCCTAACCTTTGTTTAACAAAAATCCTCCAAAATTGCCTTCTCTTGCAGCTGCCACCATTCAAAATAACCAAATGTCATATTTTATTAAACGTAACTAATTGCGTGCTAGCCATTCTCATTAATATTGATGTCATCCGCGTGACAAAACTGGTGTAAAATATAAGTCTTTGGAAACCTATTTCAAACAAACTGAGATGCTTGAGACTATCTACAATTAAACAAAATGCTATAACATGGCAGCACAGATAATTGCAGAGGTACTAGGATAGGATGTCTTGAAACTATGTAAAAACTCAGTCTTACTCTTCTACAAGTTATATCTTTGCTGTCAATGGAGTATTATTTGTATAGCTTGGATAAAGTACATGATGAGATTTATTGAAAAACTTTAAAGCTGTAACTCACATTCTCTAAAATATTGATACTTCTGGAAAATAACCCAGAGCAGATGCTCAAAAGTGATCAACAGGACAAGACTGGATTCTATTATTCTGCTGCATCCAAAGCATTGCCATGCTAATTATTTGAGTGGAACATAATTAAATAAAATAGGAACACAAATAACTGTGTAGACTACAGTTTTTAATCTGTATCCTAAAGTGAAATTTCTGTTGTTTTCAAGGAGCTCTGTGCATTCACAAAGTTTGAAAATTCACAGAATCACAGAATCACCTAGGTTGGAAGAGACCTCCAAGATCATCTAGTCCAACCTCTGTCCTAACACTAACAAAACCTCCACTAAACCATATCACTAAGCTCTACATCTAAACGTCTTTTAAAGACCTGCAGGGATGGCGACTCAACCACCTCCCTGGGCAGCCCATTCCAATGCCTAACAACCCTTTCAGTAAAGAAGTTCTTCCTAATATCCAACCTAAACCTCCCTTGGCGCAACTTGAGCCCATTCCCCCTCGTCCTGTCACCAGGCACGTGGGAGAATAGACCAACCCCCACCTCTCTACAGCCTCCTTTAAGGTACCTATAGAGAACGATGAGGTCTCCCCTGAGCCTCCTCTTCTCCAGGCTAAACAACCCCAGCTCCCTCAGCCGCTCCTCATAAGACTTGTTCTCCAGACCCCACACCAGCTTTGTCGCCCTTCTCTGGACTCTCTCGAGCACCTCCATGTCCTTCTTGTAGCAAGGGGCCCGAAACTGAACACAGTACTCGAGGTGCGGCCTCACCAGAGCCGAGTACAGGGGGACAATCACCTCCCTAGACCTGCTGGCCACGCTGCTTCTTATACAAGCCAGGATGCTGTTGGCCTTCTTGGCCATCTGAGCACACTGCTGGCTCATATTCAGCTGCCTATCAACCAGTACTCCCAGGTCCTTCTCTGCCAGGCAGCTTTCCAACCACTCATCTCCCAGCCTGTAGCGCTGCTTGGGGTTGTTGCGCCCCAGGTGCAGGACCCGGCACTTGGCCTTGTTGAACTTCATACAGTTGACCTCAGCCCATCGGTCCAGCCCATCCAGATCCTCCTGCAGAGCCTTCCTTCCCTCGGGCAGATCGACACACGCACTGAACTTGGTGTCATCTGCAAACTTACTGAGGGTGCACTTGATCCCCTCGTCCAGGTCATCGGTAAAGATATTAAAGAGGACCGGCCCCAGCACTGAGCCCTAGGGGACTACACTAGTAACCGGCCTCCAACTGGATTTGACTCCATTCACCACAACTCTTTGGGCCCGGCCATCCAGCCAGTTTTTAACCCAACGAAGCGTACGCCAGTCCAAGCCGCGAGCAGCCAGTTTCTTGAGGAGAATGTTGTGGGAAACAGTGTCAAAAGCCTTACTGAAGTCAAGGTAGATCACATCCACAGCCTTCCCCTCATCCACCAGGCGCGTCACTTGGTCATAGAAGGAGATCAGGTTCGTCAAGCAGGACCCACCTTTCATAAACCCATGCTGACTGGGCCTGATCGCCTGGTTGCCCTTCAAGTGCCTTATGACGACATTCAAGACAATCTGCTCCATGAGCTTCCCTGGCACTGAGGTCAAACTAACAGGCCTATAGTTCCCCGGGTCTACCCTCTGGCCCTTCTTGTAGATGGGCATCACATTTGCTAGCCGCCAGTCGACTGGGACCTCTCCTGATAGCCAGGACTGCCAATAAATGATGGAAAGCGGCTTGGCCAGCTCCTCCGCCAGTTCTCTCAGTACCCTCGGGTGGATCCCATCCGGCCCCATCGACTTGCGTACATCCAAGTGCTGTAGCAGGTTGCCAACCATTTCCTCGTGGATAGCGAGGGCCACATCCTGCTCCCCATCCCCTTCCACCAGCTCAGGGTACCAGGTATCCAGAGAACAACTGGTCTTGCCGCTAAAGACTGAGGCAAAGAAGGCATTGAGTACCTCAGCCTTTTCCTCATCTTTTGTAACTAAGTTTCCCCCCGCATCCAGTAAAGGATGGAGATTCTCCTTAGTCCTCCTTTTTGTGTTGATGTATTTGTAAAAACTTTTTTTGTTATCTTTAACGGCAGTAGCCAGATTGAGCTCCAGATGAGCTTTGGCCTTCCTAATTTTATCCCTGCACAGCCTCGCAACATCCTTATAGTCCTCTTGAGTAGCCCGCCCTCTTTTCCAAAGATTATAAACCCTCCTTTTTCTCCTAAGCTCGAGCCACAACTCTCTGTTCAGCCAGGCCGGTCTAGTTCCGCGCCGGCTCGTCTTTGGGCACGTGGGGACAGACTGCTCCTGAGCCATTAAGATTTCCTTCTTGAAGAGTGCCCAGCCTTCCCGGACTCCTCTGCCCTTCAGAACCTCCTCCCAAGGGACTCTGCCAACCAGTGTCCTGAACAGCTCAAAGTCAGCCCTCTGGAAGTCCAAGACAGCGGTTTTACTGGTCCCCTTCCTGACTTCGCCGAGAATAGAGAACTGAACCATTTCGTGGTCACTCTGCCCAAGACAGCTCTCGACCACCACATCTCCCACCAGTCCGTCACTGTTTGTGAACAGAAGGTCTAGCGGGGCACCTCCCCTGGTAGGCTCACTAACCAGCTGTGTCAGGAAGCTATCTTCCACACTCTCCAGAAACCTCTTAGACTGCTTAATTAATTAATTAATTAATGCATATTAATTACAATACTCTAGTCCAGTTTACAATGCTGACCACTGGGATTCATTCTAGACAATTATTGAACGGTCCCATGAAATGGGAAGAAAAAGTCTGTTTGAAAAGCATGTAAGAAAATCATGCAGGAACCAACATAGGTCAATGAAAAGACACAGGAAAAATGAAGAAAGAATTCCATGATATGTTTGCAGCAGCAGGGTTGGAAGAATCACCAGAGGAGCTATGCTTACAAGAATATAAATTAATTTTCTTCTTGTACTTTAGGAGGAGGCCAGAATAACATTCTTTTTCATACATCAGACTGTTAGTATTAGGCAAAACAACTTAATATTGTTTAAATAATGTCTGATGTTGTTTTCCCTAATATTGTTTTGTACTTGCTAAACAAAACACCATAAGGCAGTAGGGCAACATCACCAGGCTGCAAGTTCCTAAAGGAATGAGCTACAAACAAGACAACTAATGCCACACAATGAGATTTTCTAGCTACAAAAAATAAAAAATAAAAAAAAATGAAAATGGGAAAATCTCGGGTAGCCTCATAATTAAAAAAAAAATTCCTTGACAGACACAACAAACAATGAGAAAAGCAATTCTTTAAAGTACACATCTGAGATTTTGCACTTAATGTATAGACAGAAATTAGACAAACAAAAAATCTACCACAGGAATTCTGATGTCTGCTAGTTAAGCATACAACTTCACTCTTGAAAAACCAAGGAGGTGACTATCTATTTAAGAGAATATACTACATGAATTAAACAACGCTTCTGTCAACAACTCTGGACACCTGTACCAAGCTCACTTATTGCCTAATTAAATGTTAACATGTCCAGATCCAGTCTGTGATATAATTTTAATTACTGTTTTCTCATAGGGAAGCCATATAATCAATGTATTCATAACTGTTCCTAGAGGCTGTTTTGTAAAGCTCCATTAGTAAATTGTGAACCATCACTAAAATATTTTCTTCGAGATTGCTATAAGTAAATCAAGACTATTATATTCTCCTAGGAGGAGGGGAATAAATGATTCCCTTTGAGGATAGAAAAATATGATTTCTTCAATAATAGAGAAAAAAATCTTTTACGTACAATACTATTTAGAGAGTTGTTAAAATTGTTGCACAAAGAATCAACATTGGGGAGTTACAGAACATTAGAGTTATATTTAAATTTATGTATAGTCCAAAATATTTTTATTGCTGGATTAAGTAATTAAGAGGAGAATCACATTACTCCCTTGAAGCATGTATTTAAATTATCTGCTGAGGATGAATTGCAAATATCAAGGTAAGTCTTGAACATACCTGCAGCATTTTCTTTTTCCATTAGGATTAAGAATGCTTAAATACTATAAGCATTGATTAGCATCTGTGTTATTTAGGGGTTAGAAATTCAAGGAAATTATACCAATTATATTTGAAAAGGTATTTAAGTAGCTAGTATTATAATTTTCAAAGTATCAGTTCTTCAGGTGGCACTAAACAATTTCAAGTTGCAGAAAGAAGTGCAGAAAAAAGTGCACAGGGAAAGTAGAAGGGTTTCAGTATCTAGGAGAATAATTTGTTTTATTTTTGTATGATAATCTATCCATAATGCTTCTACTTTGGTACCACAAGCTCCTTAAATGTTAACTGTTTCATCTTTTCATGATGCAAATCTTTCATCTTTTCCTATGCAAAAGTTTGGTTGAAGCCAAATGGTCTTTTACCTGAGAAGGAATTGCAAGCCTGTGCCATTTGCCATTCTCATAGCCTGATTATAGGTAGAACTGGATACTTATAACTGTGCGGAAAAACAAAGTATTAACCACTGTGAGTCTTAATCCATCACTTTAACACCTTGTAAAGATTCAAATACATTTTAATTCTGAGCTACATTTTAGATCAGATCTTTACAATAGATTTTGAATTTTGTTAGAAGCCTCATCTACCTTAAAATTCATGACATAAAACTAGTATTCTCCTCTTTGTATTGGCTACAACAATGGGGAGATACATAAGATTGCTGCATGTAAACTTGGAATTTATTTTCATAGACATGAAATAGTTGAAATAGTATCAGAATAGTTTTAAACTAAATAAAGAATGAACTCTGCTACCGTGTTAAAATATATGAGGATGCAGCACAGCTCTGGTCAGAAAGCTGAGGCTGAACTTGTGGCATCAGGTATACAGCCCTGGGAGGGGCTTTGGGCTGCCTTCAGGAAGGGCAGAGCCAGCACAGCCACATCTGCCAGTGGTCTCTGAGGGCACTGCACATCCATCCAGCAGTCATCCTAAGAGGCACCACACAGGCTCCATAATCTGGAGTGATAGCTTTTTCCTCTCAAGAGCCTCAAAATAGGGATTTGCAATCTGTTGGGCTGAGTCTAAGTTTCCAGACAGAGCTCTTAATAAATAAATAAACAGTGTTTGCAAGTGTTGTAACTTTTCTGACAGAGAGGAACCCATGTAGACAAGTGCTGAAATGCACATCGAATTTGTATGCCAAAGAATGCTCCCTCATTCCCATCTGCCTGTGGTGGATACAGAGAACCAAGTCTCAGCTCTGGTTTTTCTCCACTTTCACCTGAAGTTTTCATAGCAGTAGGTTACTCATTGTCTATTACTTTTTTATTATTTTTATTTTATTTTATTTTTATTTATTATTTTTTGTCAGGAAAAAAAAGACATTCTATTGGCTTTTAAAACTCAGCCCTGTGGGACATAAAACACAAATTTAATAATGCAAAAAAAGCAAAGTTCATTAAAATATTCTTGTAAGAACTGTAAGTACCCATGCTGCATGGCAATTCCTAGCAAGAAGATTCTCCGGTTTACCGCTGAGAAAAAAAATTATTCTGAGCTGGCCACGTTCTTTCCTATTACAGGCATAATAGGCACAAAACCCCAGCACTCTGAAGAGTCATTGCTCTGGTCTGTCAGTTACGTAAATATGCTCATTGGAGGATCTAGCAGGCATAAACAGAGAGGGTAGACGTGAAGTCCATTCCCCTTGAAATCCATAGGAAGGTGGTTATTTGAGACTACAATTGAGTTAGGGTTTCATTTTGGGAATTTGTGGTAAATGTTCCTATTATTGCTGCCACAGAAGTGTCAGAAACTGTATGACAGCTGTGTCTCCACCTCTGGTGCTAGTGATGGCAGAGCCAGCTCAGATAGGCTACAAAGGGGTTGTGCATGCTCAAGTCTGAAATATGAGGGATAGATCTGTCCTGAGCTACAGAGGATGGCCTGACCTGCAGAATCCCCCTTTATTCCATTAGAATATTGATTTAAAACTGGGACAATGATCTAAAAACCTTCTGATGCTAAACATAAAAAACTCCTTCACAAAGTTCTTTGAAGAGAAATATGCTTTTTCCCCACAGAAAAATTCTTGATCATGGATAATTGTATTAGTGATAAATAGGACATAAGGAATCTCTCCCTCTCCCCCCCCCCTTTTTTTTTTTTTGTATCACAGAACTATGGGGTTTAATGCATTGCTCCTGACCAAGTTTCCGTAAGGACCAACAAGAGCTCCATATTGTAGAGAACTAGCGTTTCTCCCTATATCCAAAAAACATTGATGTTTGCTTCTTTGACCAAATTTGTATTCCCAGTTATGGAGATTAAAATACACAGTAGAGCCAATGCTCACTTTTGTACAAAACAGCAAAGTACATATGCAGGTACAGACTGCAAACTTCTGCTTTTGGAGGCAGTAGGAAGCTTTACATCTTTGCTTGTCTTAGACAACCTTCCCCTAGCTGACACATTGCCTTATGCAGCCAGTACAGAGCAGGGCAGGGCAGGCTTCTTTGCTGTATGTCTAAGGGAAGCAGGGATAAGACTATTTCATGCACACAGTAATACAGCAGAAGCTTCAATCCTTGTGGTATTTAAACAGCATTTTGTAAACTACAATGCACTATCACAAGAATATCAACAAACTTTGGAGAAAATTCTTAACTACAGTCACAGAAACTAGTTATTGTAGGTGGTAAGCCAATTGGGTATTATATAAGCTCTTTATGCCACACATCTTTTCATGACTTATCTTCATGTATTTGAATTTTATATAAATATATATGCACTATATATATACATATTTGCAAAATAAGTTGCATAATTTTGAATTTGCATAATTCATACTTCAATGAAACATCCTTTTATTTTGATACTCTTTAACCCACTGCTTCTTTAAGGAGAAAAAACTGTCTGCTTTATATCTGAATCATCCCATTATTTTATGATATTTAGCATCACCAGTCATAACAGCACTTCTTAACCAGGTCCATTCCTGCAATTAATTTCATTTCCACAATTCCCATGAACTCCTGTATGCACTGCAATATGGCTTGATTGCCAAATCTGAACCTTATTACAGTAATTCAATTTTTACCTTTTTTTTTCCTGTGAACAAAAGGATGCCGAGAATGGCTAACTTCCCACGCGTTGCACATATACAGCTGTCATCTACCCAGCCCTTTGTCAAAGCATTCATGTATAAATATGAGTGCTGCTTGTACTGCAGTTCTTTAAAATAGACTTTTTTCTCACTGCAGCCATTCAACTCTGTAGTAACATAATGCTCTTGGTTTGTAAAAATATGTGCATATACTTTTTATTTACACGTGCTGCATTCAGTACCACAAACTCACCTAATTTTAATTATGCACCATTACCTAGCTATACAGATAACAGAGGTTCCCCCCATCTAAATTGTGAATACTAGCATTTCAAAAGATGTTTTCTTTTTTAAGTGAAGATAAGTTACCGCATTAAAAATAAATGAGCTATTTTTGTCAGTTGATTGGACACTGAGTACACATAATAAATCACCAAGAGCATTGTATGCTAGTCTACGTGCTAACCTTGAGCTACAGTTTATCTATTGCCTGCAATTCAGAAGACAATAAGATGTTTTACCCAATCAGCTGATCAGCTGAAGGAACTCAAAAGACTGAAATGGCTTTGAAATACACAGGCTTTTAGATATCAAATTACCTCTGGAACCCTCTACCCAGAAGTAACTCTAACAAAACCCATTTGAAATACAGCTTCAATATTCAAAAAAATCAATAATTTAAACCACAGGTTGAACATTTTAACTGCTTCCACTGCAGACTGTCGTTTTTTGAAATGAAAATGCTAATGGCACCAAAGGGGAAAGCTCCAGCCAGAAGAGATACACGTGTGCAGGCATGGATTGGCTAGAAATGCTGGTTTGCCTTCCCTGCCCCCAGTAACGTTTACAAAAGATCTCTCAAAACCACCAACTCTCATTTCTATCATTTTGGAAAAAAAAAGTGTTTCTTCCTTGCATTTAATGAGAGTTTAGCTATATCAACACACTTCACTGTAAACACGGATGCTGAATGCAAACACTACATCCTCGATCATGCTACTAAGACACATTGTTTTGGAACAGACTCTAGCGTCATGATTTTCAATCGCAGCTAGCACATTGTGAGCTCTTGTACAGACAGTAAAACGGGAATGTGAGTGATGGCATGTTCCAACATCTACATCATAAATGGGGAAACAGTCCAATACATCCTGCAAAAATCAAGTATGGATGATCAACTGCCAGTGATAAAAGATCATTTTAGAGCAGAAATGGCTAGCTGACAAGAGCCTTCTTAAAAGATAAGGAAAACATACAAGGAAAAGGCATGGTGGGAATGTGAATCCTTGGACGCAATTGAAGAAAGCCACATGGAGGATATCTGACACAGAAGCAAACCTCACCTCTGCATAAATTTGACTGTCAGACAGATTCTTAGCAGAGTTTGAAATTTGTTGGTCTCTTTATATAGGAACTGCTGTCTTTTGTTAATTTACCCCCCCCCCCCCCCAAATCCTTGCAGACTATGGAAATATTTTTTTTTTTTTTAAATCATATTAAAGGAGGAATACAAGAAGTGCGTGTGGGGAAAAACAATGAATGACTTGAATGAACTTGAATGACTTGAACTTGTGACTTGAATGTCACAAGACAGCTTATGTATCTATAGGTAGGCAACTGCTAACATACACTAAGAACAAGTTTTGTTATGGTAGCAAAGCATTATTTGTAGTACTTAAGATGTGCATAAGAAGTTGCAAGATTGATGGGTCTTTGGTTTATAGTTTTAATACTTTATCCTCACAATACGTTCTTATTCTCCCCTTCATATACTTTTAGTGTTCTCCAACCATAGAGTTAGAATGGAAAAGAAAACATAAATGATATTATGAGGGTAAAGGTGCTCAAGTGAAGAAAACTATGTATTTGGATACATACAGTTTTATTGCAAAGTGAAGATTAAGTTTGCATTTCAAGGTTAAACTTTCTGTTTCTAGAAAAAAAAATTTATTACATTGCTTTTTGAATTTGCTAGTTGATAGGTTTGTTCAATTTTAGTCCAAGAGAAATAAATGCAGATTTTTAGCTTGGAATAAGAAATTACAAAAGTATAACCATTATAAAAATGTGACACTCAAAAATTTGTGCTCCAAAACTTCAGACATAGACTCCAATATTCTGCTAACCCTGAAGGCACAACTTTACTCTGGATATCAAAGAAAAATCAAACAAACAAACAAACAAACACCAAAAATGTAAGCAGAGAAATTCATCTGAGTTAAAATACAATAGAATATAGGAAAATAAGCAAATACTTTTTATGTGCTCAAGATCTGCATTATCTTCATGCGAAACCACCCAACCCAGGCACCCCCAGCAGTCTTTAATATACATCTCTTACACAACAGCAGCAAGCAACTGACCTTCTGAGAATAATGGTCCTGGCAGCAACATCAACTTAAACAGAGTAATAAAGAAGAGCAGGAACTGAAAACTCAGTATTCACCCTTTCCTCAATTTTTGCACAGTGAAGGAGGAAAAAAAAAAAAAAAATTCCTCAAGTTTGTGCTGAAGTTACCAGACAGGCTGCTGTTACCTCGGGACAAGAGCTCCCAGTAGAGGCGCCAACAGCACTCAGAGGAACTGCATCTGCTTCCCCTCTGTCCCACCGTAAGGGGGACAGACAGTACGGGCAGGGAGCATTGCTAATTCCCCAGTGAGGCACTTTGTGGCATCCAAGGCATGAAGTTTGTCACCACCAAAAATATTTGGATAGATTTAAGATGTAGTCCCATTTAGCAAGCGCTGGCAGTAGGTTAATCTTGAAATACAAAGCACGGATACTGTTAGCAAGGCCTGCATTCAGAAAATAAAAGGCGTGTAGTCTTCTGGCTCTTACCTGCTGCTGCAGAAACAGCCTGGAATAGAACTACATCCCTCAGCCGGAAGGACTGATAATTCTCTTGCCGTAGCCCCTGGATGTTTCCTCTAACGATCCCAGCATTACTCCTATCTTGTCTGGACTGACTTTTGCTCAGCATGCTCTCAACCATGCCCCAGTCTCCCACAAATAGTGAATAATGCAATCAACTGCTCAAGCAAAATCAGCTGAGAGTTATAAAGCTGAGTTTCAACATATTGAAAACACTTAAATCAATGACACTTTGCTAAACCTTCTCTATGGCTTGATATACACATTAAATAAAAGGGAGGTGAGCTCCCCTGAACCACATGTGGAGAGAACCATCACAGGCCATACGCTGGAACGCAACACCAACAGCTCACACACAACAGGCTCTTCTGACCCCATTGCTCAAGCACTAGGCTTTAAAACAGACAATGGAGATGCTTTGGGAAAGAATGCAGTCAGGGAATAATTGCTTACAGGTACTTGGGAAATGTTTCCAGTTTTGATCAAGTCCACAGTAAGATACAGATATATAATAAGGTGCAGCTACAACTGCATATGAAAACATTAGTAATTTAAAAAAAATGATTTCTCAAAAAGTTGGTAATTGCTATTTAAGAACACCATTATTGCCACATAATTTTTGTTATAGATTATGATGTTGTAATAGGACTTTACATATATACATTTACAATGTGTTCACAATACTATGTATTCACTATGTGAATTACTTGATGTATCTTTCTTTCTCTATGTTTGTGCAATTTATTAAACTGGAGATCATACTATTATGTGCCAGAAATTCTTTGGAAGAATGCAAGAAGGTAACAATTATCCTCTGAACTCCTTTGTCTTCAGAGAATAAAATGTATTAGCAACATATCTGTTTGTTGTCCCATGACAGAAAACAAAAGCAAGTGTGATGGTTGCACTGTGTGCTTTCAGTTCCCGCAGCTGGCTGAAGAAGTGAGCTTTGTTCCTGAACGTGCTGCCAGAGACAAAAAGAATAGTTTCTCTAATACTTTTAAGGAAAAATCCTTAAAAAGTAGTAAGGCAAAATGAACTGAGGAGACCTGTTTCTGCACATGTGCAGATGGATATGGAAATACATACATGTAACTATCAAATACAAATATAAAAAATGTTTTATTCAAAGGAAAATTAGATATATATATAGCCTCCATGGATACTAATGAATTGAATCAATGAATTACATTTGTTTTACTTTATGCAAAAATTCACAGAATTGGATGCAGAGGAATTGCAGCATTCTGGTCTGTGCAAATATACACAGAGGAGTAGCATTGCAAGTATCGTTATAATCCTCCCAGAGAAGGTTTAAGGCCCTGTAGCTTGCCTTCACGGTTTGGAGTCCCACGTCTGATGACTGGCACAGTGAGAAACCACTCAGTGAACCATGATTTTGCTTAGTTATTTTTGAAGGAAAAATCATAAGCAAAACCTCACAACCTAAAGGGTGCTACATAAAGGCACAGGTAACTGTGCATGTGCAGGGAAATAGAAGCAGCAAGACCATGGGATAAAAATGGTTTAGTTAATTCAAAGAAAGCATGATTTACACCCTCAAATTTTGTGGGTTTTGTTTTTAAGATTCTATTTGTATGGGAGAAGACATATTTATGATAAATGTAAAACTAAATCTAAAGATCAACTGTTTAACCATCAATCCAGATTTTGAATTCACTTTGTTTTCTTTTTTGTTCCAGAAAGAGGAAGGCACCATGTCTGAACTAAAAATTGCACATGCTAAAATGTAAAAAGATGGGGACCTATGAAACAATATCTAATTTCTGTGATTGAAAGTGGACATTAAGCTATACTTTGCTCAAGTGACATCAAAGCATACTTAAATAAATAAATATACGTACAAACCTTTAAACCTTTTTAGATTAAATTCATTATATAGAAGAGAGCTATGTTTTTCCTCAGATTTGTTGATACTTAGCTCAAATTAAATCTCTGAATTATGTAAAGACCCAATCTTGTACTGTACTATGCTCCTGATTCTGTGGGAAGCTTGCATTTGTAATTATCTTTAAGGTAGTGCATGTACCAAGTTACTTTACCAAATTATAAATTTAAATCTCAGCAAATTGACACTTCTGAATTGGTGTCTGCACTCCTCTACTGTCCAGGTTCTCATTGTTTAATACTCTCAACTGTTTCCATGGTCTTTGGGTCAGAACCTGGAATCCAGAAACTTTTATTAATTGTATTATATTTATGCATAGCTCATACACATTTAATTGAGAGCACCACTATGACCTGTTCATACTCTGTCACAGCTAGGGATGGATACAAAGCCTAATGAGGATTCAGAATATCATAGACAATGGTTATGGTGGTTGGTGAGCATCCTTATTAACAGACATACTTTTTCAACATACAAATAGAGTATCCCAGGAAACAATATCATTTTGTGACTCCACTGAACAAATTACAATGCAATGATTATTGCCCTGGTCAAATTGTGCAGCTTGGTGAAATTCTCTACACATTAATTTTGGCATTCTGTGTTCATTAGCCAAAATTTTGAAGGAAAGCATCTTAAGTCTAAATTCTGCCTAAAACACAAGAAGAATACTTGCCACTGCTTTTCAAACATTACATGCTTAAACTGTATTTTATTTACACCTTCCAGTAGCTTTCAGATAAATTCCTCATTGAGCCCACTGCCATGTAGCTGGAGAAGGCTAACAAACCCCTCAGTGCTTACATGACAACCTTTGTGCAAACGCATCCTTATTCTGTCATCTACTGGCAGCGTGCTTTCCAGTCCTGTTCTCTGCCAGTCCTTACCAGTTTGCCAATTACACAAGCTGCTTCCCAGACATCAGACGAAAATTCCACAAGACTGCTGTGCGAGCGTACCCTAATTAACCATCAGCTTAATTAGACAATTTACTGTGTAATTAGCAGGCAATTAGTCAACACCTCTCAGATCTTATTGACTGCTGTGACAGCCTTCCTTACTCCACACATTCCAGTACGCTACCACGACCATGATCCCAGCGCCATCCTGTACAACAGCAACCCTTGCAAAGGAGGGAAAATCATATTACATAACAAGAGGGAGAAAAATCAATAGATAGCCTGTTCATTTATTGAACTGACGTCTAGCCAAGACTCTGGTTTTTATAGCAATAGCAGGTCAGCTGCTAATGAAAAACCAGCTGGCTACAACATTACTTTATGTCATTTTCATTTATAATGTTTCAGTGGTTTTGTTTGAAAACTCTTAGATTCCACTGAATTATCAAAGAAGTCAGGCAAGAAGAAGTTAAAGTAATAATGTGTAAACTTACTTTATGCATATGGTTTATGCACATGGTTTATGCACATGGTAGAAAACAGCGAAAAGGTACTGCTAGCTGCTTTTGGTAGCTATAACTAGCATTATAATTCACTGTTTCATAGTCCAAATTGTACCAGGAAAGTTAGAGAAAAGCAGATTAGCTTTAGGTTTAAAAAGTCAATATTCAAAAATAATTTAATTGCATAAACGTAATTCAGTAAAAATATATGTATATATTAAGTAGTATAAAATCCTTCATATGAATCTGACACTCTTATAATACACAATGAGAAAATGTACATACTATCATAATACACATATTAAGAGAATATTAAAGATGTGCTCTCCTTTTTCTGTAGACCAAAAACTGGATTTTTCAATTAGCTGTGACAATAGCATTTTGGATAATTCTTGGAGTAATAATTCCAAAGTTAATGGGATGGAGACATTTGTCTCCTGATGCAATTATCTCTAGAATATATATTCACAAAAATCCTACACTTTCTTACTGAAGGATGAAGTCTGCTAAAAGCACAATCTCTATTGTAGTGAAAGATTTGGACAATTATAAAATCTCAAATAATGATAAGAAGTATTATTTACAATACACGGACATATATATTTACATTAGTAATGAGTATTTTAACATAAGAACCTCTCATGTTTTTTAAACATATGGGACTTCATTCTGCTTTTACAACAATGCCAGTCATTAGTAAATGCAATTATATCACTATGAGATTTAAAAAGCAGCTCTTTGCTTTCTTTACTTCTTGTGTGGGCAAATCAGATGTTAAACAGAGCCCTATAAGTTTCATTTACCAACTGGGAAATTACTGACCTGAGATAACCTGAGCTTTTAGGAGAAGCATGGTGCTTCACATAAGAGCTACTCTGGTATAACCAAAAATCACTTGAAAAATGATTAAGCAAAAACCCTGTAAAAATCCATGTGTGGAAATATACGCTAGATTAGAGATATATCATTTCAGCTTACATCTGCAAACTTTTTAACATAAGCACCAGAACATACATGTTTGACATTGATTTTAGGGTGTCCACACTGAGTCAATTTGGGACCATATTTCTGTGGACACATTCAAAGGCTGTATGGGATGCTTCAGCCCTCTTTTCCCAGGTGGAGATGAGGGAAAAGTGTCCGTCCAACAGCCAGTCTGCACCATGTGCACAGCTGACCAAAAAGCAACTAGCTGGTGCCCAGGGGGAGAAGGCATGGTGCTAGAAGCATGCCTTCCTCTATAAACCTGCAGCCGATTATTTTTAGTGAGCAGGGGTGGAGTCCCAAAGCTTCACCTAGATTGCTGAAGAAGCCAACGTTTGGCCACTGCTATCTACTTCACGTACAGATTCGGAATATAGACCTCAGCAAAGATGCTGGACTATAAACTGGAGCAACTGAAGTGTAAAGATAACTTTTTCCTTGTTCTCCTTCAGTACCTCAGGACACCTATCAAAGTCATTACATTCTGGAGATTTTATCATAATGCAAATGAGGAAGATAAACCACTGAAACATGCATTTGGACAAATAGGGATGGGGGTAAGGGTGGAGGGGGACACTAAATGACTTGATAAAAAAAAAAAAAATGGAGAGAAACTTCAGAATTCTATAATAACAAAATAAAAATTTTAGTTCTTTCCTGAAAGTCTCTGGATATCTCTTACCGTGTATCATAACAATTTCGCTACCCACACCCCACAGAAATAAGTTTAGGTCATTTATGAGAAGGAAAGTCTAAAGTGTTAAATACAGCCTTATGCTGTGAATGTCTTGGAAAGGCATTTTTAAAATAGAATCATGATGAAAAAATATAACACAATTTTTCTAATAAATTATTGAATAGATTAATATCACTAAAGAAGGTTTTATGCAGTCTGTTGTTTTGAAGAAAGCAAAATACTAAAAATAGGCTGCAACAAATCTGAACTGAGAATGAAACTTAAGTGTAAAAAATCTAAATTTCAGAATTACACTTGGCAATTTCTAGCTTACATTGAATCTGCCTTTTTAGCTGAATTCCTTTCTGACATAAAATTACCTGAGGTAGCACCAAGATTACTAACAATCTTCCAAGGACATACGAAACAACTACAGAAAATCATGTCTGAATGATATTTGACACAAGTACGTCGCGTACATGCTTTTCAGAATCTTGTTTACTCAAGATGTGATATTCAAAAATGTTGAGTACTTCAGATACAGCCATCAGGAGCTACAGATTCTTAGCAGTTTTGAAAAATCATGAGTGTGTGCTCTTTGTCTCTCTCTCTCTCTCTCTCTTTTGTTAAATATTTGCATACATTTTAAGAAGGAAGTAAACAAAACAATAGTAGCAAAGAACTGAGCAGCTTCTTCAACATAAAAATAAGTACCATTGAGACTTTTAGCCAACTGTCATATTTGCATCCATTCTGTTTGATAAGCTAGTAGTTGGACTACTATTACAAAGGACATCTCTTAAGTACTGGTCCAGTTCCCAGATGCAACATATTATGACTCCTACTTTTGGTAGATATTTTTACAGAAAGGCTTATGAAACAAAATACTCAGTATTACGATCTTTACACTCTTCTAAACTTCACTAAAACTGCTTCTCAGTTGTGCCACTTTAACTGCACAAAATGTTTCATTAAAATACTGGTTTATAACAAGTTTTTATTCACCAGCTGCCCAAAGTTCAAGGTTAATCCTCAAATTTAGGTTATGTTGGTCCATTGTTGCTGCACTGTTTTAAAACATTAGTTCAAAATGAACACGAAATAAAAAATAAAGGATCTCTAAATACTCTGTAAAAAAGCAAAGTAGACAAATGGAAAATGAATCCTTAGATAATTACTTGTGAGGAACCTGTAGCCTACCAAGAACCAGTTTTGACATGTAACTAATTTTACCTTTGATGGCCAGATTCGTGTACAGCTTTAAGGAAGCTATGTCATTGCTGGCTTACAAGCTCTATGGAATTTATGAAATGAGCTCAAGATGCATAAGAGAATTTTACAGCCAAGCTCTCCCTGCTCCATGAGGGTGAATGGAAGGAAAAGTGAAAATATGGAAAGTGGCTTGCTGATCTTCTGTTTGTAGAAATCTCTCCTGTAGCACAAATGAGTTCTGCTGACACACAGTTCACACACCTGTGTGACAGATCCCTCCTTCCCTTCCACTGCTGAGTTGTCAGATTGTGTTCCCCACCTTGGGATAACAGACTTCACTAAGGGAGACTGTGCTGTGGCTCTCCTCTTCTCTTCTCTCCTCTCTCTTCATTGAAGAAGAAATGGAGCATTTTTGCCATATTTAATGCTACAGGAAGAGTGCAACTAGACATTTGTTCAGAGGCTTTTTTTTTTTTTCTTCAAAGTAATACATTACAAATGCCATTTGTTCAGATTCACAGCATGATTTTTTCCTTTTTGTACTCAGATAACACATTTTATGTATAAAAATATTCAAATAAAACACAATGTTATAGTTACAGCACTTAAAAAAAAATAATTACACTCAATTGCATTTCTCTGGTCTTTTACATCATCTGTTAAACTATACTAGTTTTATGTGGTGATCTAAAAAAAAAAAAAAAGTAAATATTGGGAAACAACCAAGCTGGTATTTCTTATTAACATTTTTTTCAGAAATATAGAAGACAATAATTTACATAAAGAACACATAAGAATGTTAAGACCATTAATAATCACTTTCACATTTGTAAAAACAATTAATAATTCAACTTACAGAGCTTTGTATGCAAGGGAATCCTGTAAAATGCCCACTTTTCTGTTCAAATAATGTAGTTAATAAAAGTTGTCTGATGTTATTTAGTAGAACGGCAAACAGTCCTTTTTATATTTGACATTAACAATCTGATCATTTGTCTCCCCAAAGAAAGCTCATACACCTTTCATACAGACCACACAATAAAGAATAGTAATATTTCTGTTTACTGAGATATCAACTGGCATTTCGTCGCAAGTCAATGGTCTATCTTTGCTACAGCATACTAGACCACAATCTGGCACCTACAAATGTCAAGAGTATAAAAAAAATTATAGGATAGAAATCAAAAGCATGTTCTAAATTCCTAAAATATGAAACAAAGTTCACCTAAACATATTTGCTGCAGAAATCAGTACAATATTCAGCTGTCAATCTCAGAAAACAATGAGGGAGCAATGCTGTCAGTAGGACAGGATAATAACATTTCAAGCAGATGTTCAGGCAGGGCTCTAATTCTCACTGAACTCCCCTGGTAAGCATTTAATTTCTTTATCATATGCAAGCTAGGCAAATTGTACTTCATCAAAACTGTATTGTGAAATATTAATATTTCATATTATAGCAAAACTCCATAGAATAACCTTTGTCATATTAAGAACATCAGAATTTCAAATGTCATGGTTCTGCATTTTAATGCATCTTAAATAGCTTTTTGGCTTGGCACCATAAATTATAACTAGTTTAATCTAAATTACTGTGCTGTAATATCATACAAAAATATACATTTTGTAATACAGATTCACTTCTGTGAAATACAAATGTTATGGAAAACAATGCATCATTGTACTATGATTTTTTTTCTTTACCACTTCAATTATAAAGTGAGGTGTACATAGTGCAAATGTACAGAGACAACTAGTTAGTGGCAGAATCTGTATATTATAATAGCAGCACACAGAAGTGCTATATATACACCAGGTAAACTAATGAATTCTCTACCAGCAATTGTGTTCATTTAGAAATGGTTCTGAAAACATATTGTAAAATTTACTTCAGTGAATTTTATAAACATATATTACGACTAGAAAGTTTTCTCTGCTATGGATTCATTCAAATATAATCTAGTTTTAATTGTAGCTTTGTTTTTAAAATCATCCATGCAACTTTCTTCATACACAATGAAAAAAAACATTAAAGATTAAAAATGAAGTTAGTCTGCATGTTGATTTCTGCCGGTTCTCATAATAAAGGCAACTGCTTCCACATTATTGAAAGCGACAGCATCACAAATCAATGCATGTCACAACAGAATAAAGACAGATGTATCTGATTAATCAGAATTAAATTTTAGAAGCGAAGGAAGCATCTAAAAATCAAAGCAAATATTTCTGCTATCCCAGTTGTTTTTCCTCTTTCTAAGCAGCCCATACAATGCAATGAGAGAACAATAAAGCCAGAATTGAGATGATGGAGCCCCAGTTTCTGATATAAGCTCACTATGGTGGTGGATATGTATAGAGAAAAGGCATGCAAACTTCATATAACCTCTGGCTTATTTTGGTACTATGTTTATACAACTTTCTGATTACAGTTTTTAATGTAAATTTTACGTACTAAACAGTACTCAGCAATAAATTCGAAGTAAATAAACCAGCTCAGAATAACAATTCTACTAAAAACTCCCACTCTTTGTTACTTGTTTAATTAATACAGGATTTTTCATTCTGCAGGTAGTTTTCTGTTCTTCTAAGTTCTAAAAGAGGTAATGATTGAAATTCATTTCTTTGCGGACTCCATGATATGCAGCTCTCCCATTTCCCTTCAATAGCTCACCAAGAGAATTTACAAATAATAGTTTGCAGCACAGAGTTATCTGAATAAGACAGAAACACTATTTGAACCAACAGAGCAATGAGCTGTTGATCCTGCAGTGAAAGAGTGAAGTCGTGAGTGTAGGAGAAGGTGTGTGGAACGGGGCTTTTTTATTCTGTTACCATTTTTCTTGCCTCATGATAGTCCATTTTAAAAGCAGCTATTCTCATTTCTGGAAAAAATCAAATCTACTTGATACTAATGCAGTTATGCATACATGTTTGGTTTTGTAAATACAAAATACCCTCCCTCTTCACAGATACCTATAAACATATACAGGTACAGTAACCTGTATTTAATATTTGTATTATACTACAATATCCACTACCTTCTAAAATATTTACAGTGCTATATACTTAAAGGCATATCTATTCTGAAGGAATTTCATCTATTTCTCATTAGCTTTTTTTTTTTTTTTAACCTTTCAACAATAGTAGAGCAGTATGCAAGAACAAACATTTGCTGAATCACTCAGAGTTGAAATCCTCACCCTACAAACAGAAAACCCTACACAGGTTGTCATGAAGGCAATTATGCAGCAAAGTACGTGGGTGTTTGAAAAGGGAGCGAGCATGGCACGAAACAGTTAGTGCTATGCTAACTCCCTCTGTAGCAACATGTGATGCTTTCAAGGTGAGGTCAAGACAGATGAGGGCTGGGAAAACTGGGGGAGTAAATTATGGTCCAGGGGCTACAATTGCACAAGTGCTATCCGACAATTTGCTTGTACAAGAACACACAGCCTCTCATGGGCTGCAGGGATCCCTAGCCTAGCATTTTACAGGAGTTTTTTGTGCTAGAGAGTGAAAGAGGGAAAAGGAGTGGAAGTTCATATGAAGTGAATGCTCTGTCTTATAAGAATCACAGCTCTCCAACCTCAGTCCTTTTATCTCTGTCCTTGGATCTCCTGCAATGCTTTATCCGTCTTTTTTTTTCTCTGTTCTTATTCCATCACACTGCAGTTAACGCATGGAAATCTGTAGATAGGCTGTATGTGCTTTCCATTTGCTAAACATCACTCAAATTGACCCTGCATCAACCACTTTACCTCAAGTGCCAAAGGATGCCAAAGGTCAATAGGGAAGTCAACCTCTAGTCAATCTCTCTGGCCAACCTCTTTTCCGTGGTTTGTGGGGACAGGACAAGGGGTAATGGCCACAAGATGGAGCACAGGAAGTTCTGCACCAACATGCGAAAGAACTTCTTCACAGTGAGGGTGACAGACCACTGGAACAGGCTGCCCAGGGAGGTTGTGGGCTCTCCTTCTCTGGAGATATTCAAGGCCCGTCTGGACACCTACCTGGGCAGCCTGCTCTAAGGAACCTGCTTTGGCAGGGGGGTTGGACCCGATGATCTTTCGAGGTCCCTTCCAACCCCTACAATTCTGTGATTCTGTGAAGTCACTGGTTTCTGTGCCATTGACAGAGCATGGTGGTGAGTTCAGTGACCAGCCCTGGAAGAGGCAGTGTTTCTGCTACTGCTAAGCTCCCTACAGTTGCACAGGCAGTTTATGTTTGGCCTTTAACTATTGCAAATATGAAGGGGAATCACAAGTTAAATCTAAACAGGACAGATTAAGTAAAACAACAGGGATAAACGTAGAATCCTGCTCGTACCACATACAACCAAGGCTGAAGTAGAGGAGTTTCAGCTGCCAAAAACTGTGTCCAGAAAGCTCCCTTCCTCCCAGAAGTGGTTCTGTTCTTGGAAACTAATCTGGGGAGCAGCTCTACCTGCTCCCACAGGCAATGCAGGCTCAGATCTGGAAATCTTTTTTCCTGGCCCTGCTACATAGTTAGCTGTTACTAGCTTGGTAGGACAGTAAATCTGAAATCTCTACTTCCACAGGTACTGCAGACCACGAGAGCATTCTGCTCCCTGCTGAACACCACACAGGATTTGCATCTATGCGATTGGAAGCTAAGTTTATTTAAAAAAAAAAAAAAGAAAGGTAGCATGTTATGCCAACCTATATTAAGCCAAACTCTCTACTAATTATTTGTTCCAGCATTAAGTCAACAGAGCAGTCTTTGTGTAGTACTCATTGCTCAAATAAGAACTGCTGTACCTCCCTGAGCCTTTCTTTCCATTTGAAATATTTATTTTTGTAGCATTAATTACCATGATAGTATTACAAATTGAGCAGTTTTATTTCTGCAGCACCTTGCAGCCAAGCATCTCAAATCATCACAAATACTAAGGCATTACCCCCGTGGGAAGTACACTTTTGGGAAGAATATAGTGGTAGAAAACTAGCTAGTACTTTGGTGGGACAGCGCTACTGCACACTGCAATGTATGATTCAAGAAATCCTCTCTCTAGAAAGATCTTCACCCAATTCATTCTGCCAGAGCACGGCACTCATGTTGCAGTCACCATTTCAGAAACAATTCAGAGAGACTGTGCTGCTTACTGGAGTACCATCATCACTTCCTGCAACATGCAAGTCTTTCGTTCTGAATTACCACTCAAAGCTGTAACACAGTCAGTGTCTGTTTAGCTCTTGAGAGACCCGGTAATCAATGCACAGTCTAGCAGGACGGCAAGCATATCAGCAATAACACTGATTAATAAATAAATCTCAGTACTTGCTATGTACTTGCCTTCAGCCTAGGCACTGAATAATTACAGTTGACAGTATGTTATATGCATAAGTCAGTTACAAACACACTTGAATGACATTTATGTCCTAAAAAGTGTTTTAATAAGAAACCCTGTGAAGTAGTTTGGAATCTCCATTGCAATCCAAATGAGCACTGACTTCCTTGGTGTACCTCAGGCGTAAGCAAGAGAAGAAGCCAGTCTGACATATTTTACATTATGCTCTAGGAATACAGCACTTTGTCCTTAGACCTTCCTCATTGTTACAGGGTCACCCTCTGAGGTGGCAGAGTTAAAAAAAAAAAAAAAAAAAAGAGCCTTTTCTCCTTTTCTCTCCTGCTAAGCTCTCTATCCACTAATCCACCTTTACTTCTCATCTCTGAATCAAGAATAAAACTCCCTTGTTTCCAAACATATTTCAAAAGCTCTCTTCCCTGCATGCTACTCTTTGTCATTAATTGACAACACGTTGCCATCATTCACACTTACTCAGGCTTTCCCTCTGATCCTCTTCCTCCCAACACACGTAATCCCAACCTAAATCCTGTTTCTTTCCTCTGGAATACGTTTCTCAAAGTTGTCCTTTTGTTTCACTGTCTAAACTTCTTGCTCTAAGTCTCATTTTGCCATTTGACTGTTGTAACAGAAAGCCCAGTCTACATGCAATTCTCAGGTCAAATAATCCGAATATACACTTTAATAAAAATTGCTTTGAGAATTTGTTTTAGGTGACACACCGAGCCATAGTCTTCATGAATTTATTCTAAATCCTTCCTCTTCCACTTCATCTTACTGAAGCATTATCTCTGCACTACAAACCTTCAGCAGCACTAGTCCCTCCATAGGCTTGTTTTATATTGCTTCCATCTTTCTCTTCCACTGCCCACCCAGTCTCAAGCTCACACCTACATTATCACATTGCAACTGGAACTCAATTTCAATGGCTTATCTTGGCAGTCCTTGGCAGGGAAACAGCCTTTCATGAGTTGCTTGATGAAGCTGTTACTCATTCCCTTTGCATTCTGATCCCTCACAGAAAACATTTTCACTGCAATGTTTAAAAAAGTACCATTACTGTTACTAGCTGGTTAATATTTAAAATGTTGTTGAATAAAAGGGAAGGATGTAAATCCTTTAATTGCAACAAACAAACAAAAAGACAAACAGAAATCGTTTCACCTTTACACTGCACTGCTGGAAGCTCCAAGCTTATTTAAACCCACACGATGCACCATACATTTCCCTGCTTATTCTTTTCTACAGGCTAGATAGTGAGACTCCTAAAAGATTCAGATATTTCAAATATACAAAACAATATTTACATGCTAAACATGGCTTAAAGTATTTTCTTACCTTATCCAGGGAGAACGTTTTAGTGACAGCAAAGCCCCAACCAGCTTCAAAAGCTCTTCGAATCATTGAAGAACTCGTAGCAGGGGTTGCACTGGCAATGCCAAAAGGATTTGGAAACTTCAGTCCAGCCATTTCTACACTGATGTCTACTAAATCTATAGGAGTATAGAAGAGTGGTAGTTCTGGAGTAGTAGAAACTTCAGCACCATACAAGGACTGTAAAAAAAAAAAAAAAAAAAAGTAATTTTTGCTGATTCATTTCTATATAATTTACTGTTAACCTTGATAAGGGAAGCATTCATATATAATAACCATTTTTTCAATAATTCTATTAGGTGTTCAGGCTTGCAAATCAGTAAAATATACAAAACACTTGCACATGGAACATTTTCTGTCCAAAAAGCATTCATGCTGAGATATTATGCCATGTTGAAAATAACCAAATAAAAATAATGAAACAGTTATTTCATATCTTGTACTGCTAGCCTGGTTCAATCCAAAGGTTTGTATGGACTTTCTGAATAGGTAGTTGTTTCCTACAGCAACCAGTAGTAGTGACGTTTAAAAAAGGAGAAAAACACACATACACATACGTGAAACATGAAAAAAAAAAAAAAGAAAAAGAGAAAAAACAGACCCCTGGTGTCTGACAGACCTAGTATTCTTCTCAGCTGCTGACTTATGAGAAGTGGACATTAGGAAAAGTTTCTTCACCAAGGGGGTGGTCGGGCACTGGGACAGGCTCCCCAGGGCAGTGGTCACAGGACTGAGCCTGCTGGAGTTCAAGGAGCATTTAGACAACGCTCTAAGACATACAGTTTGATTTTTAGGCAGTTCTGTGCAGAGGCGGGAGTTGGACTCAATGATCCTTGTGGGTCCCTTCCAACTTGGGATATTCTACGAAATGTAGGGTCTTGCAGTAAATGAGGGAAAGCATTCAAGGGCAAGATCACTTTGCAGTCTGTCACCCTTGACTCAGTATACGTGGAGTTACTGCACCTTTGCCCTCATCTCCTTTTTAAGATTTTATGCATCTTATGCCATGGGATACATATCAATACATGCAAATCTATTATTGAATAAGAACACTTCAAGAGTGACAAAAATTCAACCGATTTGGGATCAAAGAAGAACATACACTTTATGACTGTAACACCACAGTCACTTTTCTTTTCAGTTTTAAAGATGGCATTTTCTCTGGAGAGTCAAAGCAAAATGCTTTCAATATAAATGTTGCATCTAATACTGCAAAAATTGTAGAGAGTAAATCTTTTCCCATGTGCAGATACCGAACAGCATCCTAATAAGGCTGTTGTAGGTAGAATTAAAATCTTTGCTCACTCAGATGCTTGAGTCAATAAAAATACAACAAAATAAGGCAGGAATTTCTAATACAGTGAAGCTGTATAGAGCCCGTGTTCCTAAGAAATTCCACCATAAGATCACAGCAGCTTCTTCTAGCCTTAAAAGAAAGCAAATAAACAAACAAACAAACAAAAACAAACAACAAACCAACACCAAAAACCAACCAAAAAAACAACAAACAACAGAACAACAAACGACTTCTTCACCAGGACAAAAAGAACCACTGGTGGAGATGGAGGGAAGATTTTCCATAAAAGAGTAAAAAAAACCTCAGCTACTTAAAAATTGCTGCCTCTGTTTGCTTTGTTGTTGTTGTTGTTTGTTGATTATTTTTTTTTAAGAACGTATTTTTACCCTGTCTTATCCATGACAATAAGTATGGAGAGGATGAGTTTTTTGCTTTGTTTTGGTTGATTTTTGATTTAGTGCATTTTGTATATGAGTGTTTCTAAACCTGAGTTCACTTATCTGTTTTGCTCTGGAGTTGCCCAGATTCATGCCTCACATTCGGACCCCAGACCTTAGATTCCTTGGACAGAGAGGATACATTTGGGGGTTAGATTTTCTGATTATGATGGCATAAAAGCAATGAAAGTGGTGAAATTACTCTAGCCTAAATGATGTGAATCTGAATGTGTCCCTAATGGAGGACATTTTGAGAAAAGCTAATTTTTGAAGATCCCTAGCACTTGGGACCCAACTCCCTTCAGTACTGTGACCTCACCCAGCTAGCAGCTGTTTCAGTCACTACTTTATAATAAGCCAGACAGCCACCCGTATCCTCCCTTCTAAGTCACACACTGCCTCCTGCATCTCTTACTCCACTGGACTTTTCCTATACTGGGAGAATACAAATATTTAGAAGAACAAACAGCCCTGTACTCTACCTCTAAAGAACTTTTGTTAGCTGACAAATCAGGAAAAAAAAAGGAAAGAAATTATCTTTAAATTTTTTTAGGTTTGATTTCACCCTTTTATTTATTGTTTTTAAATTTTTTTAAGCCTTTCTTATCTAAAATTTCAACTGCAAAATCTTGTTTGTTATGCCAACATAGAAATTCCTGGACTGCAAGACTGAAATAAACTCATTTTTTAAATGGTAGCACTTTTTTTCCTCCTACATATTTGGAAGTTGGGAGATCTGCTGAAACTAACATTGATATATTGAACTCTTACACTAAAGTCTTTGAATTTGAATCCGAGAGAATGACAGCAAAGAAAGACTTATGGAAAGGCTTTTGGCCAACTCCATTGTATGTGCACATGTGAGTAATAAACATAATTTTCCATTTTAAAAGCAGTTTTTGTTAATGTGTTTGGTATCCAGAATTGTTCAAATGTTCTCTGTGAATATATTTCAGTGAATGACTCACAAACTACTCATTAATTGTATAACTGTACAAATTGATTGCTATAGGCAGATAGAGACAGACAGATAGGTTAAGTGCTTAAAATGCAGCTTAAGTTACATTATACTGTTTCTTTTCCCAAGAAGGCCAATTTAATCTCTAAAAGCTGTTCTCACCTAAAATGAGTGTAGCGTGAAAGTTAATCTTAAATACAGACCCAAAATGAGCTGTGATAAAGCAGAAAATAAATCTAATGCAAGAGGAAAAAAATATACTAAAGCACTGAAAGATTTGAACAAAATGATTGAATATATCCATGCAAAAATAGGCTTTCCCTCCTGCATGCAAATTGGTCATAAACAATTTCCCCAAACATTTGCAAACAGGCCTATTCTTCCTGCCAAACTACCCTCACAAAGAGCAAAACCACCACGGATTCCACCTAGACACACTCAAGGACCACAAGATGTGTCTAACGGTTTGTTGTGATGAGGTAAACTGGGTGGAAGTAGCAGCGCTGGAGGAAAATAATAATAATAATAATAAAAAGGTTTTAATGGAATAAGCCAGGTCTTTAAAGCATACACAGGGGCAGGATGCAGCTAGAGGTTCAGTAGCCAGTGGCTATACATCCTTGCAGATTTATCTTCCTCCTTCCTATCACTTCCCTTTTTGCTCTATTTATTTTTTGCTGGGTTTTCCTTTCAGCACAATGCTTATAAAAGAAATAAATTTACTAAGACCTGATTTGTTGCTTTCTACAAAGCAAAACTTTTGGCAAACTAAAATGTTTTATACGTTCCTGAAAGCAAAATAATCTTTATAATGAAGGATTTCCCTGACATTGCACAAACAAATAGGAAAAGAAAGCCTGCAGGCAAGAGTTTATTTATAATAACTCTTCCCTTGATTTTTAAAAATAGAGGACAAAAAGTGTGGCCCATTCTTCCTCTAATTTGATGCCAACCAGCAGAGCTAACAATATTGCAGGTACTTATTTTATTGTTCCAGGCACGGCAATTTTTCAGACACTGGATGAGGGCGGTGAAAAATCGCCAGCACACTGCGTGCAGCGTCCCTTCCCTACTCTAACCAGGATACGCCCAGAGGCAAAAGCAGTACAGTCTGTAGTGCAGGGCTCAGACAGGGTCTGAGCTTTAAACCTGATACAATTTGTGACATTCATTTTCTTTAGATGGAGAAAATTCTTAACCACACCGATATGGTCTAACTCCATTTTCGTGCCTTTAACAAAGATAGACTATGAAAGTGAGTAGTTGTATTACTGTTATTTTTCACAGAGAGCCTTCTCTACAAATCCTACTGCTTGGAAGAGTTTTTCTGAATACTTTCATCCCTCTCCTGCTTTCTCTCTTTGTAAGTCTGATCTTAAAACACAGCTTTTCTCCCTTACTTGTAAAGCTTTTCCCTCTTTCCAATTATCCATTAGTTAGCTTCGTTAAATACATTTACGTTATTTCACACAGAATGGTTCGAAGGATGCCTGGAGATCATCTAGTCCAATATCCTTGCTCAAAGCAGTGTCAACTCTGTCAGCAGGTTGCTCAGGGCCCTGTACAGTCAGACGGAGACTTTTTAATCCCCCTTCCTTTGTTTCTGGAACAGACATATTGCTTAGTCGATAGTAAGGAATTAAAACACCAGGTTTCCTGCACTTGCACTTAGTCCACCTTTCTGAAAATGTTTTGTTACTTGCCTCCATGCTAGTGTTTCACATGATGGTGTTCTAACCATTCAAGGGACTTTTTTTTTTTTTTTAACTTTTTTTTTTAAACTTTTTTTTAACTTTGATTAGCATGGAAAGAAGCAGACAAGATAAAACAAAAACAAGCTTCCAGCATCTCTGGTGTTGATTATGAAATAATGTACATTCATGCATGTCCAAGGAACATATGAGAATGGTCAATCTTCAAAAAAGAATCAACAACTATACTCTCCAGATACAAAGTCCATGTATTTTTTGACAACATAAAGAAAAATTATAATAAATACACAACACTGGTTCCAAGTTGCACAGTAATGCGCTCAAAATTCATACTGAACAGCTTGCCTTAGTGAAGTGAAATTTATATCAGTTGTGATCCAGCCCTCTATTCTTTAAGTACATGGTGTACATTTTGATCACAATAAGCAAACAGACAAAAAGATTTAAATTAAAAAAAAAAAAAAAAGAAAAAAAGAAAAAAGACTGTGAAAAAGAGAGGAAAAGTCACTTTATTAGAGGGATTTTAGTGAGAATAAGATGTCAGCTTGATAGCCAGATATGGGAAAATGCTCCACTGCTAAGTGTATGAATAGAGTAGGAGTAAAGTATAAAGGCTGGCATCTTCCTGGTCTAGGAAGTCAACTTTGCTCTCAAGACAGGCATAGAAAATTAGAAGTTAGTCCTGCAATAATTGTGAATTACTCTGAATATAACTATTGTATTATTAAATCCCATTCACTGACCAAAAAGAAATGCACAGTAACTGAGACACAGAATAGAACAGCAGCCTATATTGCTTCTCCCCAGGATTATAAAGTCACTGTTGGACAAAAGTGAGGCCTCTGCAATCCCCAAACAAAATAAATCACCAAGACTAATTTAACTAAACGTTTACATCATTCATGGGATAACAAAAAAGGCTGAATCCCCAAGAAATGTTGTGGATAGTATATAGTTGCATGAATTGGGCTGATTCTATTTGGATCTCTACTGACATGTAAAGAACTGTTCAAAGGCGATTGTATTTTCAAACGGGTTCTAATGCAGCTGCCTTTGGTTAGGTTTTGACTGGTTGTGTTTATACAGCCTGATACACACCTGCAGGCAACAATTTTTGAGATGAACCTGTGCTTAGCAGAGTGTGAGGAAAATGTTAAGAGGCAGGAGATATTTAGGCAACTAATGATGGAAGGTTTCCAGGGTTAGAGCTGCCATGAAGCTTCTGTAAATAATTCCCAGTTTTGAACATAAGGCATTTCTGCTGGGGAGTCCGTGAGTCTGGATCTCATACTTCACTTGACCATGTGCCAAAGCTTGAAATGGTTGGAGTTTCAGGGCACATATCAGGCCCATCTGTTTGCTTAGCCTTTTGTCTGGAGTAGGTTGGCGTAGCAGGAGCATGGCATTCAAATAGGGTATTCAGCAAGTAGTTGGGGCAGTGTTTTTGAGTTTCAGTCTTTGACATGGTCTTGGGTTGGTTGAGAAATCTTACAGCATATTTTTATTTTGCTAAAGACTGTCCGCATTATTTACAGAACCTGGTGCTGAGAGAGTTGGTGATTCTGGAAATGGCTACCCCCTTCTGTAACTAAAATGCAAATGGATAAAAGGAATCAACGTATTTAAAATCTATCAATGTATTTTAAATATGTCAATTCAGACACTCATCACAAGAAGGTTACTTGTCATAGAATCTCACAGTAGACAGAAAAGTAGGGACGACTTTGTAAGAGTGTTTCTTCATCTGATATTGGAAGTTTTCACAATACAGGGTAGTGGAACAAGCATACATATGCAAAAGGCATGCATACACACACAGGTAACACGATTCTCACCTAAACAACAACTTTAAAATACAAACCCTCTTCTACTGTCTAACTTTTCTACCTGTTCCAAAAACAAAGTAAATTGCCAAATTACAGTGCTCTCCACCACAGCAACCAGATTTTACAAGGGCTGAACATCCAAATAAATGCCCCTGAGCTACCCATTCATCTAACAGCTGGAAAGGTGACACTTGACATTTGGAAACTTTCCTGTGAAGATTGCTGTAAGGCTTTCCCATTAGCTTCCTGGGGAGACTGTAAGGTCGAATAAACTGCCTTGAAACCTGCAAAGGGTAACGGAAATGCTCTAATATCACAAGCCTGCTTGCTTTAAAATTCTAATTCTCGAGCCATGACTATTCAGATTTCTTCCAAAGTATTCAATACATTCCAGAGAAAAAACAATGTAAGCTTTGAGAAGGAAGCAACATGTAAATGGAGGGTTTTTAAAGTGATGTGTGTATTTATAGAGGCTAAGGAGGAAGGAAAAAAAAAAGGAGATACCCCTCTCCCCTATCACAGTTACCCAAATTCACTGTGCACTGAGAAATTAAGCAAGCAGGTCAAGGTTTAAAGATGTTTCACACTCAGCATTTTCATAGGGTCTAAGAAGGCAGGACACAAACACTGCTTTAGAACAAGTGAGAAAAAATATGCACAGATACTAACAACAAGCTTTCAGTTGAAGTATTTTTAGGAAGTGAAATCAGACCCCAACAGCATGAAATTGCACAAACATGCAATCAGAGAGGCTTTGAGCAGATGGATGGGGGAGAAAGACATCGAGCTGTTACAGTCCCAACTTCAGTTGTTCAAATCTCTTTCCGTGGGAGAATGAATCATGTACCATGTTTCTAAAAAGTTCCTTGCACTATGAACACACTCTTTGTCAGCTGGTTCTCCACACACAGGCTATGTCTTGTCTCTGATGGTTCCTCTGCAGCTCCTCTAGACTTTGTGTTCTTTCTTTAACTACGAAAGGTAGGGCAAGCAGAGGTGCTCAGCAACATAGAAAAAGCACCAACAAGGAACATGCAGTTACCAGGTTTTTCAAGTCTGTACCTCTCAAATTCCCATTTCTTAGATAAATTCTCCTTCACATTATTTTCCTCTTTGAATTCAGTGCTTATTTTTTGTCTGGCTCATGCATCCACTTCATCAGCCTCATCAAAGCACACTTTGGTTCTGGTGTAGATAATCTGAGTGATCTGTAAACTGTTAGTACACTTGCACTCTAAAAATACTAAAAATGTCTTCCCCAGGTATCAACATTGACAGTATTAATTTTTTCTTTATGCAGGATTGAGTAGTTCTACTTTTTAATATTGATGGGCTCACTTCTTTTTCCCCAGTTACCCTGAACCAGGATTTCTGCTTACACTGTGTATTGTGCAGGAAAGATTACTACCTTTGAGTGGAATTCAGAGCTGGGGGCAAAGAAAATGTTGCCTGGATTTTAATGCTAAGATAATATAAAAAAGCTGGGTTCAACTCCCCAAAATCAAGTATGTGACCCAAGTTGAATGAATCTGAAATGTACAAATCAAGACAATCTAGGTGTTAGCTACTCAAAACTTGCATATTTAATCTTTTTTCTTTTTTTTTTCTAAGACATTTTAGCAATCACAATGAAGGTATCTGAAAGCAGATAGAAACTGGAAAAACACTTTTAAAGAATTACCTGTATGTATCTGTGCATGTACCAGGAGGCTTGTTTTCCATCATTTACTGATTCCACTGTAGTGTTAGCAAGACCACCGACGTCACCCCCTGCAAAAACCCAGGGTTCACTCGTTTGCATAGTTTCCGGATCTACTTCAGGAAGACCCCATCTGTTAAACTTGATAGGTGCCATGGCCTCTCTGACTGCAATTAAAGAGAAGGACAAGTATGTTAATAAACAAAAGAAAAAAGTGTTGCCTAAATCTCTCAAATATATACTAATAACAATTAGTAGATCAATTCCAAGACCTATTTTTTTTTTAAATTACTTAAATGTGAATTTACAATAGAACTGAAAAATTCTATTCTATATACGAACATTTTGGTTGAGCTAATGAAGGTATGTAGTTATTAACAGGATTTGGACAGAAGAACATCATCTGTTCTATGGAATTGTTCTTTGGTAACATCAGAAAAATAAACCTTTGTGTCTGCATCGCCAGACGTGTACAAAATAAACAGAGACAAGATTCACAAGAAGTGACTGACTTCATACAAGAAATAATTGCTTTTAATGTTCTTTTGGTCACTAACCTCAAAACAAACTGTATATCCCAGAAGCTGGGACTCACAAAGTCTTTCTCACTGGCGTTATTTATCTCTTGGGGAAAAAAAAAAAAAATCCAGCACTTCTGGAAATCCTATTAAGGAACAACACTAACAAAGAAAAAATAGATTTTCTCCCTTTCCCTTCACACACAGCTTTGTACTGCACTTTCCACATCAACATGCTTTTCACCTGAAAAGCAAACATAAATACTCCTGTACAACTTAATATACTGCATGCGATTTTTGAGGTGTAAAAACAAACAAAAAAAATGTTTGCAATTTCTACAAATTCATTTAGACTTCCAAAAATTTACTTGTCACATTTATTAATGCTCTCAACAGAAATGATACTCTGCTACTTTTTCACAGGTTGTTATTAAATCTGATTTTAAAATTTCAGATGGGACATTTTCCCCACCAGGAAATGTTATGCTATGAAAGCTTTGGCTTTGACAAAGCGTGTTGATTTTAAAGATTATTTGTTTTTTTGAAAAAAAAGATAAATTTCAATAAAGTGAAAAACATTCTGAATTGTTATCTAAGCTAAGAACATTCTGAAAGTAAGAGTCATTTTGAAACTTCTGTATATTAAGAATAAAATAGTAAAAGCAATAAAAATGAAATGCTTACAAACAGTATATTTTCTATATATTCTTCGCTGCAATTTCTGAATTTTTTTAGAGCACTAATTAAGATATTCTCATTTTTTCATGTGAGAAAACAGCATATATAGGCATTCTGCACATGAACTAATACTGTACTTAAAAATAATACAGACAAAAAATGCATGACATTAGAAAAATGGCATTAAATACAAGTAAACAATCAGAAAAAATAATCTTGCTCTGTTAATATGATTTTTATTATGCAACTTTTAAAATTACTTTATTATAACCACAAAGACATTTCAAAGTAGCTTCATGAAGAGAATCACATTTTCAATAAATATATTCAGCAAACATTGATGCCATATATCAAAATGAGTTATTTTTATGTAGCTTTAAGTCTGCATGAACCGAAGATTTTACAATAAAACACAGCTTAAAATTGCAATGTCCCTCAGGGACATACCGCTAGCAGATGCAGATTGCCAAGGTCAATTAAACTGATGTAGTTGTGCTGTCATATATGTAAAAGAGAAACCTGCTAGCTTAAGACAAGAAAATTTCTCCCACACCAGTACAAGGGCAAACTCACAGTATAGCCCCAATGCATGCCCAAGTACGCAGAAAGCTTCAAAGACATCTTTCCTGCACATCATCATGATGGAATTTTCTTCCTGGGTTCTGTATCTCCCTTTACCTCTAAATCAAATATTACACGTGTATTTCAAAGTAGAGAGCTGTGCATAATCAGGGACAAAATAATAAAATAGGGAGCAAGACACATTGTCACCTGCTTATCATACCTATGCTCTCCTTCTCACCCTTGGCATATACAAATATCCATAGGACTCAAATCCAAAGTGTTCTTTTTGCCACTGGTTCAGAATGCAGAATCACAGAAGACAGTTTTAAGCTGGAAGCAGGTTTTCATACCAGAAGTATATAGTCTACATGCAAGACCTATTGCTTGCAGAATCCTTCCTACCCTGCATACAGTTTTAGCTTAACTTGGCAAGAATAATATTTGCCTAGTAGCGGAATCAAAAAGTTATGAAATTGTTTCCTCTTAAAATATTTAAATTATTGAAAGATCACACCAAACACAACCTTCAGAGTGAGACATTTTTCAGTCTGGGAAATAAGTGGTTTTCCTTCTTTCTGTCTTCATTTTTTTTTTTTAAAGGAAAGTGCTGATAGTAGTTTTATTATACTTCAGTAATATTTATAAATCAGTGTTAACCTTCTCTTTATGTCTCAGACTGTCTGTACTTCAAGAAAGCTTTTGATCATTTTATATTTGTCATACATAGGATAACTTATTGCATGCAGTGGTACCACCTCAGCATGTGGTCTTGACAGTTCTTGCAAGCTAAATACATATCGGCTTGTAAAGACATGTTCAGAAAAGAAAAAAAAAAAAAACAGATGAAAACTTGGTGCTGCGGGGTTTGGTGCTAGGGTTTGAATAGATGACTTGCTTCTCTGAGGCAGCACTGAACAACAGTAAGGCTTTTAGAGGGCAACATGCTACCTGAGGTGTAGTTTTCCGCAGGAAATGATGTAAAACTAGGAGTTCTGACTCCTTATTCCTTAACTATGGGGGAAAACAGGCATTACTTCTGTTACCCTTGATCTGTTGCATTTCTCAAATGCATCTTCAGCTTGTTTTGTGCTAAAATAGCTGCATGGACATAATTATATCAAAAGCTTTTTGAGTGCAAAGAAGCCCAACATACCCCTGCTTGAAACACCTCCCCGAGGACTGGGGATTTGTCTGATCAGTATTTTTAAAACTGGGAAAGAACATTTCCCTTGTGGCAAGGTTGACACAGTATCCAGCAGCTACTTCCTTCTGTTTTTCTGAAAAGCTCCAAGATTTAGGTTAAGTAAAAATAAGGACATGATTTAAAGGCGTCTTATATAAGAGTTCCTAATGTCCTCACAATTTGGATCTGGTATCCGGGGCAACTGAGATGCGATAAGGACCACTTTCTACACTGCCTGCAGGATGGAGGGGAGAACTTTGGGTGGGAATTTCTTCTCTGCCCCTGCAAGGTGTGAGAGAATCTAGGAGCCAAATGTGAGCTTGTAAGGAGGCAAACCCAACTATCAGTTCTCTGAATTGCTGCTTGACACTGAACAATACGCAAGCAATACGCTTTGTGTTTTTGTTGGTGCATGATTTGGGAAAGGGGTAAGAAGTGTTTCTTTGCAATGGCTGCACCCTCACACTGTTTAAACTTTAAAAAGTAATATAGCTTTTCTCTTGGAAAATTCAAAGTGCAATCCTGTGGCTGTGCTGCCTTCTCTTCTATATCCTGATGAGATATTACATATAATTTGAAAGGATCTTTCTGGATGAAAGATAACATACAATTGAATTATTCTAATGCTATCAAGTGATGCTAACACAAATAACACCAAACAAAAGGACAGTTCTGAATATATATTCCACATTTGCTATACTCACAGAGCAAATAAACGCAAATGGAAAAGCAGCAGCATATTATAGTGCTTGCAAAAACAATATTAAAATATAAGTGAATACAGGAAAAATATTTTAATTAACAAAACAAATCAAATGGAAAAGATTCCTCAAATAAAGCTTTAAAAGTGAATCTGTGTGTGTTTGACTGCCATGACTAATTATGTATCCATGTAATGTGTGTTCAATTTGGGCTTATTTAAATAGCAGAAATGCTCATTAGCTGCAGTATATCTGTGAAGCTTCAATAAACAGTTTAATGGTTTTTATGTTTAACCAATTTCATAAGTTCCTGTAATTTTAGCTTTAGTAGCTCATTAATGTTATTTTTGATATCCATCTTACAGACTTCCTTTACAGTGAATAGTAGCATTACTTCAGAAAAATACAAATATACTGTATCTTTCTTAATCTCAAATGTAAAACCATAGCTATCACATGCACCAACGATCTCATTAACTGCTGACACTGCCCAATCTAGAGGCCTGGCAAACAAAGAAAGGCACAATCATGTTTCCCTCATCTCTGCCCCACTAACGTACTGAAACAGGATTAAAAAGTGGTTTGACTGGATAAAGCTGGGTCCAGCTGTGCTGGGAGAGACTCCTGCTGGAAGGCTGCTACTGACTGTTTTCTGCCTGGTACCAGGAGGCAGGTGTGCACTGATGGCTAACAAATGAAACAGCAGAATCCCTGCTCCAAGTTAAAACATCTTAACGAGTCATTACAAAGCTTCTTTTAGGCACTGGAAGTTGGAAACTACTCCAGGGTGTGGAACTGTTGCACTCAAACTCATTCAGTAAACCTGTTTGTGGAGGAAAATCCTGTTCCAAATGAGTCAGCAGCAAAAATCCTACCTATTTCACTAAGAATCTTTTGAGTCTATATAAACTTCAGTTTTATATAACAACTTTTAAAAAAGCCTGCTGACCAGAGGTCTATTCTATGGGTGAGAAGCAGATGCTGTGCTGGGAGACACCAGGTACTAGGTGGCTCTTGTGAATATCCCCAGCTGGGACATCACAACCACATCTCTTCTTCCCTCCTTTTCTTTCATTAGACAGTCAAGGCTTCAGTGTTTTGAGGTTGAAGCTATCTAGTTGTTTGTCAAGACTGTATAAACTCAGCACTCTCTGCAGGTTTTCTGCCTTCCCTATAATTTGAAATTCTATGTTTATATGAAGTAAAACTTTTCTACTTCTGAGCACAGAGCTCTGCAAGCTTTTGGCCTTTCCCTAGCAAATGCTTCTGAATCTATACAAATACTTATTAAGTAGGAATGGATTAAATCATAAAATTGTAAACTAGGGCAAAATTTATCTTTTTGGCATGTAGCACTATAGTGGGGGCTTAGTTATACTCTAGTAATAGTCTTCTGGTTTTGCTGCTGCAATTTCCAAGCAAGATGACAGTCATACTAAAAGTTACAGGAAGATATCTAAAAGTTGTATAAAAGTTGTTTAATAAAACATGTATTTTGCTCGCAGATCATCTACTACTCTGGAGCTGGGGGGATTTGCAGAATTGGCATTTGGAGCTTGTTTGGATTTTTTTGCATTCCCCCTTTTTTTTTTTTTTGTCTCCTAGGGAAAATAAAATAGACATTGTCACTCTAAGATTCAGTGTTCTGGAAAATGGGAATACTTCCTCTTTCTTTCTGCCTGCTAAACAGAGTGTTGAACTGAACTGAAGTTGCCAGTCCCCTATCCTGCACTCCATTTTGCAGTGTGTTTTAACCAAGACTACTACTTTCCATAATTCCTTTATAGTTCTCCCCAGAAAGTACAGGTTCTCCTCAGAAACATAAGAAAATAAATCAGAACAAGGACATTTGTTACAATGCAAAATTTTGCAGTCCACAAATGTTATTCCCCTTTGCTTATCAGAAAAAAAAAAAAAAAAGAGAAAAAAAACGTTATTCAAAGTTTAGACTTTAAAACCAACTGGAGTGGTGTTAAATAGGATGTTGAGGCTATATGCAGTGCTATGGGAGTAGGCAGAATTACACGCATATATATTAAGTAGCTGCAATGTAGAATGGTGCCAGAAGATATTTCCGTTATTCACTAACCCATTGTAGGCCTCCAGAATGACAAAGAGAGCCAAAGAGCAGGAACACAAGGAAAGGTACAAAATTCTACTTCAGCTGTTTATGTGGGCCAGTTATGATGGCTTTAAGAGTTCGGTAATCTGTGCAATAATAATTAAAAAAAGGCTTGTGCTTGCAAAATCTTTTTACAACAACAAAGCAAAGCAAAACCTTTTTTTACTCCATCTGTAGTAGATTGATTTAAACTTTTTTTTTTTTAATTGGTTTCAGTAAAGTGCTAATGTTCTTAAAACAGTCTAGAGGGCAACTCTCCTGCTTTGTCTATTAGTAACTTCCTGAGCATAAAATGGATTAAGGAGAACTGATTTCTTTTTAATTAATGATGCATTTGTATGATTCCCAGTGGGAGGATGAATATTTACTGGAACTGTTGCTTAAAAACACAATTAGCATTTTATTTTGACGAAAGAAGTAAGAGAAAAAAAAAAAGACTAAATATCTACTGTGAGTGCATGGAGTCTCAGTTGCAAATTTAATAGCTCCCGTGCAAGGACAAGAAACATCTGGATAAGTGTAATAGACTAGAAAAAGCTTTTTAACCAATGGGCTATTTCTGCTCAGGCCAGCAGTCACGCACACACTTATGTCATGCTAAACAGAACTTTAAAACAGGTTCATCAAGACTGTCCTGAACGCTTTGCTGAATTGCGGCTAGGTCTGATTTCAATGCCTCTGGTTCTCATAACATTTTCTTTATTCTTACATCAGTAACGCCAGCATTAAACAATATTAATAGGAATAGGAGAAATCCTGCTAGCGTAGCCTATACCAGCACCAGGTCATTGACCTTACTCTTTTTATGACCAACAAATAACATATTTATTCAACATGCATCTGAATCACCAGCCATAGATTAATTCCGACTGGAAGGGCCCTCTGGAAGTCACCTTTTTCAACCCCTTCTTCCAAGACAGACCAAGTTGCTCAGGGCCCTCTTCAGTTTTGAACATCTCCAGTATTTTCTTCTCCATCTTTTGGTGGTGAATACCTGAATATCTCCATTTCTTGAATATCAAAAACATTCTTCCTTTTAGAAAAAAAAAAAAAGCACTACAAATATAAGATGGTTTGGGGTTTTTGTATTTGCTTGTTTTTTTTTTGTTGTTGTTGTTCCGTTTTTATTGTGTATGCCTGGAGATTTGGTTGTAATCTAGCTCAATGGTGAAAAGCAAATTTGACTTTCATTAAGACAGCTTAGTCAAAAAATAAAGGTTTAAAAGCTACTGAAATGGTGCGCTCAGAATAAGCACTTCATTCCCTACAGTCTTAGTTTCTTTTCACTTTCATATTGTTGTACAAAACCTATGCTAATATTTCTTTATACTTTGGTTGCTATTCTAATAGCAGTTGCACCAAAAATATATTGTGAAACTGAGGTGCACTGCTCAACCCAAAGTAAATAATTCTCCTTTCATGATCAGCTCACTGCATGACTTTGTTCCCCTCCCATTTTAGGTTCCTGTTTAAAAACCTCACAAACAGTCATTTAGAGGGTTAATGCATACTAGAAGATACAAGACTGGCGCAAGATTATGGCTAAGCAACACAGTAAATTCAACCTTTTAGACGAAGCAGTTTGTAATGTGGGAGAAAATAGAACCATTCCTTTATCATAGGGTTTCTGAATTACAACAAAACACATTGATTACATAGGATAGTATTTATCATGAGGTTCTAGAACACCTTCCAAAAGACCTAAACAGAGGGTTTTTAAAAACAACAAAGTTTTAATAACAACAAAACTTTCCAAAATTCTGATTCAAATCAACTCCACCAATGAAGTAGCTGATGAACCTCTTAAAGATTTTAAAAATACATATGTATCTCTTCTCTGTGCTTCCTGTGGGTTACGACTGAACCATAAACATGAACAACATATATGCCAAGTTCTTTATACAGATTCCATCTCCATGTGGAATGGGTGTCTGTTCTGTCAGAGATGTGGAGTCCCAGTTGCTCCTCCTCTGCCTACCCATTAAAGCAGCAGCAAGTGCACAGTAGAAGGCAGCCCTGAGGAAGTAGCACTGTGTGTACCTGGGTACAGTTGCCAGCTAGATAACAGCCTAGGCTGCATTAACCTGTCCCAAAGCAATAGCAACATACACAAGACAAGAATGCTCCTGGAATGAACTTTACATATTATTTTTCAAGGTAGAAAGTTTATCCTTCTTTTTAATTGTAGTAGGGTAGTAATGCATATACAGAAAATGCAGATGTGAGAAGTTACACATTTTATAAGTGCCTGGTATATGTCCACAAACATTACTATATTTAACTAAGATTATTTTAGATTTACTGTCTTCCTTGATTGAAAAGATTCACAAAACCACAAAACTATGTTAAAAAAAAAAAAAGTTTGAAATTCCCTTCGCACAGGGAAAACGGAAAAAAAAAACAAATTTTCCATTGACATGCACTCTGAGGCACTAACTCTCCCAGTCCTTTTTAAGAGCATTTATGCCCAAAGGAGTATGACAACATGTCGTGGCATAATTGGCTGGCATGACTGTGCCCTGGAGAAGCAGGCACACTGATCACTCACTAAGGCTTTCAGAACCTCCTAATCTTGATGAGCATCTATTCATTTTACTAAACTATCTTCTGCTGAGTCAGTGGGGTTCTTGTATATTTTTTACTTTCAAAGCACCTTTGATGCATGTACCTGAACTCTTTAAATATAACCTAGTGTAAGAGGAGGAGAATACAGTCTGAGCTCTGCTCAATTCTCATGTTCTTAGTTGAACTCATATTCTTCTGCTCTTTGTTTTATATTCAGAAAATACGTTCAGTCTCCGGAATGCCACCTCTGTATATTGACTATTAAAGTAAGCGTTCATTTTTAAGACCAAAGTTTGTAAAGTGCAAGTAAACAATGAGACATGCTGAGAAAAGTGCAGGTGAATTTAACAAATCCTGTATGTATAAGAGAAGCCACAGTCCTCTTGCATATGTATAAGAAATAAGTGATACCCATAGCGGATAAACCAGAATAATGAATCTGTCTTAATTCTTGCTTAATTCAATAGTTTAAAAAAAAAAAAAAAAAAGTTTCACAGATCAGATCAGTTCAGTTTGAAGTTGTAGTATAAGTTTCTCTAAAGTTAGTTAGCGAGACCAGAAGAAATCCCCATGAGTATTCTGTGTTACCCGTTTGCATTGAGAGGAAAGCAAGATATATACTGAGCAACTGTACCTCTAATATTGGTTCCTGCTCTAGACAATGACACACAGAAAACTGCTTGCTATTCATACCCTTAGTTTTTTTCTGAGAGGACAAATACAGGACAAATAAATTTATGTGAAAAGGACCAAGTCACAAGCTATGTAACCTCCAGAAGACCCATTTCACAGAACTGTCAAAGGACACAAAATGGCTGCAGCTAAAATAACAAGCAGCATTTAGAGAATACATTTGTCAGGGTTACCTTTAGTGTCACTCAAAACTGAACCAAAGGCACTGATCACCACATCAGCTTTCAGACGGACAACCTGATCCTCATCTTCTTTCCAGTTTCCATCATTGTCTTGTTCAGTTCGAACAAACTCCATTGCAACAATATGTCCACCTTTAAGCACAACCTTCCGGGGGGAGAGGAAAGGTAGAAATTCACACTTCTCTTCTTTTGCAAGTTCCATCTGGAGATTAAAAGCAATAAAATAAACATGAAAAGCTTTATGAAAAGTTGACTCAAGGTGCTACCACATATTCTTCTTTAGTAGAAGGCACTGGTGTATTGTATACAGATAGTCATCTTCAGAGCCTCTGCTGTATTAAATCAATCAGTTCTAGACAGTGGCACGCAGTAGATTTGCAATGCAGACATTTTTCTGATGCATTTTCTTATTGTTCCCTGTCACTGAATAACTCCTCTGAGGGCAAAAGATCTACTTTATGCAACTACCTGTTTTTTAAGAGGCCAAGTATTAATTAAACACATGACCTGATTTGTGTTTTCTATGACTTTCAGAGTTTATTTTCAAGTACTGAATACCATGTCCAAATAACAGTTTTCTGTGTGACATCCCAGACTTAAGATCTTCTGATTCTCTGTTGTGATAAAATTACTGAAGTCAAACAGCACATCTATCTTAGTAGAGACTTCAGGATTTGATTGTCTACGTTTACTTGACAAATAATGTACATGTAACTATCTTGTATGTGTACTATCTTATGAAATGTCCAACCTGACCTCATTCTATCATGGCTATTAGTAGGCTAAAACTATTTTTATTTCACTTTTCTCCCCCCCCCCCCCCCCCCTTTTTTTTTTTCAAATCCACTGCATGATTTGATGAACATTGACAACTTTTAGGAATTGACCTAGGCTGCTAACAAAGATTTGGGTTCAGAGTGACTTCTGATTCTTAATTAGCAAGAATCTGAATAGCATGAGTCTCTTAGCTACAAGGGCCTCTCTAATCTCATTGTGTCTAAAATTCTTATCTGAAGTGCAACAGAAAGAAGTAAATTATGTTTCGGAACCTCCATTCCTTTTTTTTGTTTTTTCACCTCTATTCCCCTTCTACAGGGTCTCTAAGATGCTCACCTTCTTGAAAAAATGACCAAATTCCCATAATTCCCTTGATAAGAAGTGCATTAGGTGTACTATTATTTTAAAGCATGTAAGTGTCTAAAGTTTGTACCAAATAAATTATAATGGAAAAAGACCAAAATAAGAAAGCCCAACTCGAAAAAATTCTCCTGTAACACGAATAAATTGAGGAGGCAGAGTCAGTTTCAAAATGTGCAGATGTCCTGATAAATGCCAAAGTGCAAAGCCAAACTAAGAATCAAATTGAACACTGAAATCTGTGATGAATGACATCACTCTATTGCCATTGGCAGTGATTCAAAATGAAAATCACAGTAAGTAATTTCCTTACAAGAATTTATAGACTCCCAAAGCTATGTCAGGATCACTGAGATTCATTAGACAGCAGCCAAAAAGCATAATTCTTGGACCTGAAGAGTCACCTACAATACTCAAATGCCTGTTTTATCTCTGGGGTGCTTCCAAGATTTGAAGAATTTTACTGTATTTTCTAATTAACAGGAAATTCTACCCCTTTTATGCAAAGGCATCTCTCTGAGACTTTACAAGGAATGGATACAGTAGAGGAAAATGACTTATACAGAGATTATGCAAATCAAACCTCAGATCATTAATAAACTTTTATACGTTTTAAGATAATTGTTATAAACAAACCCTTTAGTAGATGTTTTTAATGTACCTACTGCACACTTTCAGGCGCTGTAGAAGTAACAACAATAATAACAACCAATATTCCTTCTCATAAATGCTATTATTCAATTTTACCTCTTCTGGGACAGCCCTGATATTAGTGAACCCTTTCCTGAAGACCACAAATACACGATGAGCTCCACAGCGTAAAGCAGATGTTGCACAGTCAAAAGCAGTGTCTCCTGCCCCAAGTACAATCACAGTTCCATGTATTGATGGCAATGGAGAGTGACAGGCACACATCCCTGAAAGATGAAAGGAAAAACCCCATTTTCAAGTAGAGAAACCATTTCTGCATGACAGCTCAAAAGGTACTTGTACTCAAAGCAGTGTAAAATTGCATCTTACAGTTTCTAAGCATGGAGTGTCACTATCAAATTATTCTGCTTCGCTGAAAGACAGTTTTATTCCCATTTTTAAGATATGCTCGTATACATAATTTCATAGTCAATACTGTAAGCAACAGAACCCTTCTATCGCGAAAGGATACAAACAACCACGCGTTTCTAGTTTTGTGAGTCCTGTTGGGTGAAAATTAGCATTGTAAGATCTTTTTATTAAAAAAATAAGCTTCTCACTTATCAGATTCATTATCCTCACAGTTAAAAAAACAACACATTGTAACAGATTATAAAGAATAATATTTTGTGTTTTTCTAAAGAATACTTTCTAGTTGTTGATAGAGTTGCATAATAGTTTCTCAAAGTTAGTCCCTTATAGTACACAATTATCTATGTGTTTGTACAGAATTCTATATAGTATTTTTAGTCAAGTTATTACAAAGGGAGATTGTTTTGCAAGATTTGCTTTTCCTTTGTTAATCAAGAAATGTTTTGCAGCATATATTCTCAATCTGTTTCATTTTAAAACATCTCTTTCTTTAAAACCAAAACAAAATCAACCCTTTTCTCCTAACTCATTTGAGCTCCCTAAGCTTAAGAAAATACACAGAAATAAACATTTGATCAAAACAGCAGAGAGATGGGACAGATGGGATGCTGAATTTCCTTTCCTAAATATTTTGCATAAAATGGGGTAATAAACTTCACTTTTATATGCAGAATAATTTGCCGCCAGAGACATATTCTTTAACTCATGGTTTATGGAAAGTCTACTAAATAAGCAGACAACCCTATTTGATGCTAAAAGAAGTTTCTGAATGGACAGAAGAAAAACGTTTTGTAGATTAAAGTGGTTAAATATGTAGTCGTGCATACAAGGCCACACAGTGCACTAAGTATATGCTCAGAAAACAGTATATGGAATTTCTTTTATTTTTAATCACCACATTGTGGAATCTAGACTGTGAGTGAGCATGGCATATAAATCACAAGTTTCATGTCATCCACTCATCCAGAGTTTATGACATCACATTCAGGGCCCCTGAAAGCATCTATAATCCCTGGGTAGCAAACAGCCAAGTCTGCATTCAAAACAAATATGTAAAAGCATAAAACGAGGCTGAATTTGATGCCTATGAACTGGCATCACTGACTTCAGGCATACTACTGTTGTCCTGAGACTGTGAAGTTTTTGAGTAAGGAACTAGTGCTCCCTTAAATGTGCCTGTAAAACATGCAGCACACGACTGACTTGGGATCACGGTGCTACAAGTAAAAAAAATTATCAACAACATACAAAGCAGCTGTTTATACGGGCCAGCAAAATAGTATCGGGTCATTTTCAAGATTTTCATCTTATATTAAAGAATCTTATATAAGATTTTCATCTTATATTTGCTGTGTTATTTATATCAAGATAATTTATACAAATGAGAACCTTGTGACATCTTTTGAATATAATTCAACATAACAAACAAGTTTTTGTGGGTAATAAATTGCCATGTACTTAATTTTTATATATGACTATTTGCTTTACAGTCTCCATGACTGACTTTCCTCAACGCACAGTCCTGAAGTTGCAGCTCACCAAGAAAAACTTTGGCCCACACCATTTCATTAGGAGGTGCTTCATAACTGGATGTGATGCTGTATAACCGTCTGTGTATTTTGATATCTCAAGAACTGCTAATGACTTACTACTGAATATGGTTATAACAAAAACACAGTATCACCCACCTGGTTTACTTGCCATAGCTACCAACGGTAGGAAGTCTTTAGATGTGTAAAATCCTTGATCCATTCTCAGCCCTTGGAATATACTGTCTCTGTTTGATTCTGGTAAACCTGAAATAGACATTTTAAGGCAGATCAGAACTGCAAGGGAAATTTCAATGACAAATATATATTTTATATTACATGCACATTCTCAAAACTGTCAACAACACAAGCAGTCTAACAAAACTTCAGATGTTCCCTAAAACATCAAAAATGACTGTAGTTTCATGTTTGTAGTCAGTAACTTACATAATGGGTGATCTGTTAATAGTACTGGCACTTGAAAACAGAGTTTGTTGGATAACCTGTGCACTCAGATTAACTCAAAATAAATGCAAAGAAGAGGGTTAGAGAGAATAGGATATACAGGGTGCAGAAGCAGAGAAGCTACTGGGGAAGGGGTAACTCTGGTAAGCTTTTCCTGTATCACTTTCCTTTCACACACGTGTACCTCTTACTGCTGTGAACTGTTTTTCTTCCCTTTGTTTTGAGGCATTTTTCAAGACATCTGGTTTGCAGGTAACACAAATGAGGCAATAATGAACAGCTTAGCTGATGAGGAGTGGGGCATGAGTGGCAATGCTGTTAACGTGTCTTATTTGTGAGTCCTTATATGTCATCACTTTTACGTGTTCCTGACTGTTTTCTCAAAACCCTGAAGACCTTATTGGCTGACATTTATTTATAGTTATTAATAGCACAAATTTATAGAGAAGCCATGGGATACAGATAGTGACAGGCTTCACAACCAACAATAGAAACAAATACCTTTCAATTACAAAAAGGCAAAAGGCATCTTCCGGTTATTAAAAACTATCTTCACATTGCTGTTTATACATTTGGACAGCACAGAAAGTCTAGCCAGCATAGAAGTTTAAACATTTTTTTTTCACGCAAATGAAATAATCTGTCAGGGCATTTTCAACAGGTCCTCAACTTTCATATTTAAATCTAAAAAAAAAAACAACACATATTATCATGAAAGTATGCAAATTAATAATTGCATACTGAAGTGGAATTAATGTCAACAATTTTTCTAAGAAAACACACTACCTCTAAGGAGTCCTTAGATCATGTAGGCAGAACTGGAACATGCAAAGTAATGTGTTCCCTCCATTCCTAGGCACAGATGGCAGCAGAATGACCTTTCACCTCTTTGAGATATATTGGTTGCAGGTGGAAAACCCCAATAGTATCATGTTAGCATCAACAACAAAGCAGGACTGCACTTTGAGGAATGCTATTCCAAGTAGGAAAGGTTTAAGGCCTTTTTATATTACTGAAGCAGCACAAAGTTGCCTCATTACATCAGAGTATCAGGACTCAGTCATAGAACCCTTCAGATTTTCTCATGAGTCACCTGATATGGGGGAAGCTTCTCAAACCTCTACAGCCCTGAATGAAGTTACTATAAGAGAAGAAGAATAAGAAAAAAAAAAAGTATATTTAGTTTCAATAGCTTCAGTGAAGAAAAGGAAAGCAGGCCTCAGTGAATTGAAAAGGCTTACAAAGCAAAAAGCAAATGAAAAAAAAGCTGCAATTTTTGCATTTCAAATACCTCACGGTTTTTGAGCACTTTTCTTGATCTCTGTTAATAAACAAAACAATGAATCAATTGCTGAACACCTGACTATCAAAACACTTCTCATCAATAGCTGGATATTGAGAAAAATAAGGTTAGAATATATTAGCACATGCTGAACTTCAAGACCTTTGAATGCTGTACTTCCTGGGTAGACTGGAATATCAGCTAATGAAGAATGAATAATGGATATTTTAAGATTCTGCCAGAAATACTTTGTACTATTGAAAGTATAATATGCAAAATGCATATGTATAATATACATGCAAAATTATACTTAAAAACTGCATAGGTCTTCCTCTAAGTATGTATATACTGCTAAATTATCTATGACAAGAATACCTTGAGAAAAGCTCTCCATGATGCTTACATGCAGAGGACAGCAATGCACTTATTTCAGTTGACATAAACATAGACCAGCTCAGTGGCCTCAGTTTATTCTTGGGACAAAACACTTTTGCCATTATTGACAGGTGCAAGATGAATTAAAGATAATTTCCTTTCTATTTTATGGCTATCCCTGTTCAAAAACAAAGAGAAAACCATCACAAAAATTTTCCTTTTTTTTTTTTTTTTTTTTTTTTTTTTTTTTTTTTTTACATTTCTATCATCTACTGATGAAAATGATTCCATCTCTAAGAACATCAGTAATTTAGATCTCACTGGTTGAAGAGAGAGCAGAATTAAGAGACTGTTGTAATGTTCATGGTTCAGGTTCATCATAGGCTCAATGCCACGGAAAACAAAGGATTTATATTACAAATGCATTGGATCCAATATTGTTTACTCTGGCTAGTATGACCAAAAAGAAGTTTAAGAGGTAGTCAGTAAACATGGCATTTTCTGCTATTTTCTTATACTACTTTCATTTTGCTGAAAACTCCATGAAAATCAATTTTGCAATATTTATAGGAATTGTAGGGAAATTTCGTCTTCTTCCTATACATACCTGGCACAATTTCACTCTCTTTACTAAGCACCCACTGGAAGATATACTGGATGCTGATGTTTCTCCCTTCACTGTTTAGTATTTGCCCTTACAATGATTGCATTTAGTTCTGTTAAAACAGGAATATTAAGTACTTCTTAAAGCCACTAAGCTAGCTAAGAGGCAGAGAGACACAGACAAAGAGATCAAGAATTGATAAGATCCACTTTAGAGAGAGAACTTTCATAATAAACAGCCACCCTACAGAAGTATGCTTTACAGATGGATCAAATATTGATAAATAGCTAACAGCCTCTCAGGAGAGAGAGGATTTGATGAAAAACAGCTTCAGAGGAAAAATTCAGTTTTGTACAAACAGTTTTAGAAAAAGAAATAAATTAAAAAGCAATAACAAAAAACAATTATATATGGACCTATAATTTAGGTCAAAATAGTGAACCAAGAGAAATACCCTTTGAAGAAGAATCAGAAGAAGAATTCTTTGATTCTTCCAAGAAGAATCCCTTTAGCAAAAGGGAGTTCACACACTAATACAAATTAGCCAGGAGCCACCTCAAAAAAAATACATATATAAAAAATATATATTATATATATATATATATAAATATTTATATATATATACTTACAAAAACATGAGGTCCCCTAGGTTTCAGGCTAAAATTCTCTGCTCTCCAAATCCACCTGCTAGCCATCTTAAAGGATTTATTTATTTATTACTTGATTTTTCTTGTCCTAAAATAATCTTTCACTATTCCATGTCTCCTGTCTTTAGATAACTTATACCAAAATCTAGTGATAACAATCATTTCCTTCACTAGCACTAACGAACAACTTTTGGGCAGCCAAAAGGAGGCAGTCTAGAAATACAATTCCACTGCTGGTGTGGCTGGATGGACTCTGCAAATGTAGTCAAGCAGTGGGCTACTACCCGGCTACCGGCCTTCTGCAGCCAAAACCTTGGACCTCCTGGAGCCTCAGACCCTTTATGTGCTGATTCCAGGGAAGCAGCTTCTGAAGCGACTGATACCAAACCACACACAGGCTGGAGGACAGTGGCACATACTAAGAACAGAGAAAGTAGAAATACTGTGAAAGCAACAGCTTGCAAGACAGATCTAGTTTAACTTTGTAAAAGCTGATCTAGATAGTCCCAGACTGGGTCAGGTACAGAACTGAAAGCAACTCATCTCCATTCCTGGCCCTCTGATTTTCTAGGCCCTGCCTTTTGTCTCCAGATGCTCCAGCTCTCTCAGTAAGCATCATACTCTTAGTATGAAGACCTCCGTCTTTCTTTCCTTCCTTGGATCACCACAATCCTTTCTCCAGTGAACCATACCTCAGCACCAATCTGTCAAGTCTGGCCTATTATATACTTTCCAAAGTTATACTAGTGGCTTTGGAAAACACAAGCTTTAACCTTTTTTTTTTTTTTTTAAATCCTTTATGTATGTGCATACATATAAACATGAAAATACATATTAGAAGAAACATCTGTTTCCTATCCCTTTACTCTTCATGCTCATAATACTGATATATGTTAATTTTCTTAACTGGAGGTGTCAAGTTCATCATCTCCATTTAAAGAGATACTCTTGTAGATCCTCTTACAATCCCCTAGTCCAAATGAAATATGAATTGCAAAATGATTAGAGTCAATCTGTTAGATATACATGGCAATATAGAAGAGTGATGCATACACAATGTAATGGATTGGCATGCAGAGCAATGCAGCTAGTCCACCTGGTTGCTGCACCAAACAAATCAAGGCATGTCAACACATCAATCAGCTAAGTCAGAAAAGGAAATATATACTGATGCTATTACTGTAACTATTAGCCTGGTCTGGAAAGGAAAACTGAAGTGGGAGTAGCAGCACAGCATGCATCTCTTTCCTATTTTGATCAAATCCCCTCTCCCCCAAAACAGGAATGCCTTCTGAACCTGAAATCATTGTTTGAATTACTTAAATCTGACAAGTTTGGGCAGATTTGCAGTTTCATATGAACTTCTCAGCCAGTCTTAATAACTGACATACAAAATAAGCCATGTTCCCTGGTAAGGGTCAAATGTAGTTTTCATTGGCAGCTGACTGAAAACAAATCTCCAAAAAAAAAAAAAAAAAAAAAAGGAGCTGACATTGAAGTGTAAATATACTGAAGCCTAGAGCCTAGGGGGGAGAAAACTTACTAGAGCATCGTGAGGCTTTCTTTTTTTCCCCACACCAGACACCAAAAAATTTCATTTGCTCATTTTCAGTTATGTTACTACAGCATTCTGGAAAAATTTAAGCTGGAATAGGTAAACAAATGAGCAGCTGAGATCAAGCAATATTCCCCCTCTTTGCATTCTTAGCTGCTACTGTCTTGAGAGCGGAGAGTTTTCAAGTAGAGAGGTGGCTGAATTGTTTTTACCTAACTGATAAAATATAAATTCAGTTTGGCTAAAGCAATTTGTGTTGGAATATACTAAAAACTATTTTTTAAAATCCAAGACTCTCAATTTTAACATTTTTATAATGAAACTTTCCACTTTGTTTCAAAAGGGCATTACATTTACAAATTTATCTAAACTGAATTTGAAAGAAAACAAAGAAAATAAGTTTCACTTGCTATGCATATCCCTTTTTCTTCCTTTTTAAACTAGCAAAGCAAAAACATCATCAAACCCAATTCACCAACTTATGTAATTTCTTTCTAAGTGTCTTCATGTCATACAAATAAGGAGCATTAGATAGAAATTTATAGGATTAGGGAGGGAGGTTTTTCCACCTTTTGCCATATGTATGAAAAGCTGCTCATGTGTTTCAGAGTTGAATACAATTTTGAGAATTCACATTTACAAGGAAGACTCTGCTAGACAGAAAAAAAGAACATGAAAAAATAACAAAGATTCCTCTTCACTACTCATGTTCTGTCCTTCCCACCCTCCACAACAGGGATCTGCTGAGGAAGAGGGGCCCAGGAGATCCTAGGACCCGGCAGAAAGCTGAGCTGTTGGAATCTGAGCATGAGAAGAAAAACACATGAATCGTATAAGAAACTGGATGCAGGCAGAAGAAACGTATAATAAATTGTGCATCTGCTGTAGTGGAGATGCAAGTCTACTGAAATAATATCTCAGAGGCCAAGCCTAGACAAACTGAGACCGAGCCTGTTAATCAGCATAAGAAACTTGAACACAGCCCAGTAATGAGGCATCACAGGTTCTGCAACAGCAATAGCTCACCTTTGGCAGACAGAAATAGGAATAAGTAGTGCCCATTCGTGTGGGCTAGGAAAAGGAGCTATGGAAGGCTGGTGGAGAGAGACTGATACAAAGATAAGAACTAACATAGTCTGATAAGTTTTCATTAATTACAGTTGTTTATATATTTTTGTTATATTCTTTAAAAGATGCACTAAAGTAGATACAAGCCTAAGAAGCGCTCTCTGAAGGTAAATTTCTAAATCGCAATTTCCCTTCTGAATGAGACCTCTTGAATTAACAATAAAGTCTTAGGTACACATTTTATCCCATCTCCCTGACCTTTTATGCACTGAGTATTCCAACTTGCTCCTTCTGTTCCCATATAAAAATATTCTAGGTGTAACACTTCTGACATCATTTCACACTTGCCCCGAGACTTGCAGTTACAGGTATCAGGGTCAGAGTATGACTACAAAGGTGCACAAGGGAGAAGAACACACAGTAAATTCCAAGCAGATAAGCATCCTTTTACACTTCTGAATACTCTGTTCTTCTTCAAGAAGTCTTATCTGTGGTCTGGGGAAATGAAGATCAAAATTGTGTATGTAAAGCAGTTTTATTTTATGTCCCACAATGCGTGAATTGTATAAATTGAACCAGGAGTTTTAAGTACATTAAAGTGTTTTTTTTGTTTTTTTTTTAAAGATAATATTGAAATGATAGATTCACATAATTGTCAAATTCACAATTTTCCCATCACATGATAGAACCTATTCATATTTAGTGCTATACACTCTACCTACTTGTTTATAAGAAGTCACATGTATTCATACCAATACTGATAAAATTACTGTCCATGGATCAATATTAAACAATAATTTAGATGTTAACTGTACTGAAAGACACTATACAAACACGGTACTTAAGCTATGCCACATACCTGATTATATTAAACGCACCATTAAAATTCATGCTATAACATTCATCAGAAATGGAACAGAAAGCCACTGGTATCTAAAGAGCTACTCTGTACATTTTCAAAGGTTTTATTCTGAAAGACTAAACAACGAGTAAAGTTGCAAATGCTCTGCAGGTGCTCAGCTTCTCTCAAGGTCAGTCCATTAGTGATTAACACATTAGTAAATATGTTCAAGGCTTGTATTTTTAAAGGATCTCTCTCGTTTGATGAAAGATTTTTTTTTTAAATGGTGGCAGCTTTGTTACTTCCTATTGTGAGGTTCAATAGAGTATGTTTTCTAGGTGGTTGATTTTTTTTGTTTGCTATGTATGTTGATGGAGATAAGTGTTTTAATTACTTTTTTAATGTCTATGCTTTTGTATTTTCTTTCTCTCTCAGTTTATTTCCTGCTGCTGAGATTACTGCCTCATCTCCACAGCAGGTGGCTCTTTCAAATTTGTTTTCCTTGTAAGCCTGGTAGATTTATTTTGTAATATAACTGCTCCTTTTTACTGTTTTTTTTGTTTTTTTTTTGTTTTTATTAATGATTTCTTTGCTTTGGAATAGGTACACTTGCAAGGTCTGTAAGAGCAATTCCCTAATGATGGGTAAAGGCCTTGTTCATTAAAAAAAAAAAAAAGTAATGGGAGAAAAGAAAAAGAACTACAAGACACTTGAGTTATCGTTTTCTTATCCTCAAGTTAGAATGAGCACTGCATACAGTAAACGTGAAAGAAGACCCTTCAGATCTATCAGCAAGAGCCCTATACAATCGCTGCAGTGCATTCTAAGTTGAACAGCAATGTCCACACCACAATATCTTCTACAAATGTATAAATGAATAAGTAGCTGAACATGCAAGTAATGCAGTCTATAGGTCTCATACCTTATTTTATTGCTAAATTAGACACAGAGACAAAGATATGAGCTCTTGCAAGCAGTACTGAAAATACAAGAATGAACTAGCCAGGCCAGCAAGAACCAAAACTGTTCTTATAATCTCATTTGTCTTTGAAGCCAGTTGTCCTGTCTCAGTTAGACGTTCCCAAAATTTCTCAAGGCCTAGGTATCAGAAACTGCATACAGGAAGAGCAGACAAAGTCTAGAATCAATCCACGTGAGTGATGGAAACTAGAATTACGACCGTGCAATCAGTGTCGTATGTCTGAGCTTTGATTACAATACACTGCAGCCTCATGGTCTGTCCTCACAGCATTTAGGAGTCCCATGATTAGAATAGCTTGACACCTAACATCAAACAAATGTTCAAAGGTGATTCATAACACTTTAGCCCCATCAAATATAAAGTCCACCCCTAATTCGGTTTTTATCAGCAGCAGCTTTTCTCACGGCTTTAGCCTACCTTCCACAGCCTACTTCCAGTCTTAATTGCTCTTCTTAATTTTATTATGTACTTGCACTTGGAATATTATTGGGGCAACACTCAAGTGTTAATGTGTTCTAGTGAAAATCAACGTTTCCAGATGATTAAACAAAGACCTGAAAAAAACAATGCGGTGATTTTGCAATCATCAATATCTGGCTAAGAATCACAGAGATTTTCAACTTAGTTTGACTGGAGCACTTATCCTCTAAAAGCATTCTTTTAAAATGCATACCTCAGAACTGAAGCATTCAGTACCATTAAGTGTTTTTAAAACATAATTCTTTAAAGGACACTCTAGAAGAAGTGACAGTAAGTTGGACAAAGATATACAGTTTCCTAAATTAAGGAACAGATGGTAATTGTAGCGTTTCTTCTCAGGTTGGAAACTGATATTTAATATTGCCCATATTTGAAATAATAGTCACACTGAGGATGCTAGCAAGTTAAATGGTAGTCCTGGTGAAAGGACTTGATGAAATGTGAAGATTATTATGAAGTAAGCCTCATCGCAGAGAAGGACGAATGCAGAAGTCTGCTTACCTGCCCTCTGGTTCTGTTCTGCCTGATACTGTTTATAGTAGGACTTAAAGCACTGAAACAGTTTGCTATGAATCTTGATTTACAGAACATAAGAGTTCTGTAAATTGTAATACAAAGTAACTGAAGAAACATCTGCTGTAAAAAAATAAAGTGGAATATTGCTGCAAACCTTTCTTATGTCATCCTGGTAACATTTATTATAGCAGCCACAAATCTGAAAAGGTCACTAGCTAAAATGCATTTAGTAGTCTCAGTCAAATCCATCTCTAACATAAGAATGTGCCATTCCACTCAGGAAAAGAGCTTACTCCAGTCTGCTTACAATATAGCTGAATTTGATTTTTAGACCCGACTGGAATTTGGTCACTTCACGCCACTGGCACAAGCTGTCACTATTCAGGAGCATCCTTGATCTGGCATAGCATGGATTCTGAAGTTTGAGATTTGACATGCTAATGTTGTCAGTTCCTTTCTCTCTTCCTTCTACAAGCATGTTCCTAGCACTAACATGCCAAAGGAAAGACACAGGGGGCTGTGTTTCCTCCAGCCATCAGCCAGATACTATTTGTCAATGTGATGCGCTGCACCACACAGAAAAAAAAAAAAAAAAAAAAGGCCCCAAAGGTTCCTCTTGTTTAGTAAATGATGCTGAAGAGAACTGGCCACGATAGCAAGAAGCTCATCTCCTTGGGGACTATCAGTAAACTTGAAGGATACAAAAAAGACAACTGTTTCAGAAACCACGTGTCACAGTAAAGGCATTTTTGCACAGTATAGAAAACGTGTAGATGAACAAGTGAAAGCAAAACAAAATGGATGGAAAAAGGATTTGGGAGCAGCAGACTCCTCAAAATTAAAGAAAATAGAAAATATTACAATAGCTTTTGGTAGTACAAATTGTATTTTTCCCCATGCAAATTCACATAACGTGTCAGGTTTACAAGCAATCATGCTGGGACATTGGATTAATAATCAAATGCAAAGCAAATTTACAAAGGGAAAAAATGTTAACATAGAAAAGTATTCTTCATGTTAAGTTTTGATTTAAAAAAAAAAAAATTTGAAAAAAGATCTTGAAAAGCCAAATCAGTAGAAGCTACATATGGTAAGTATGCAGGGAAAGGGTAAAATGAGAACAAATCTGATGGAAAACATTCACAAAGAAAAAGCCACAAATGCTTAGCTGGCATCAGAAAGAAAAATAAATACTAGGCCTCCATGCTGTTGCAAAGCAACAGTTGAAAATCCGTCATAGGCAGCACATTAATCCTTTGGTAATATATGAGGAATAATTAAGTCACATTAATAACCTGGAGTTACACCTTTGGTCAGATCTCAGACACTATACAGCAAAGAACTTGCAGTGAGTTGAGTGAGACAACACTGACATGTACTAGATAAAATCTTGTCCTCTACTTTTGATATAATACTAATATAATAGCCAATTGGTCTTGAAGTGTTACAAATATAAATATTGATTTCTATAATGTTTCCTGAAGCTGAAAAAATAGAGCAGGTAAGAATCACAGAAATATCTAACTATAGTTATTTCTCCAAAAAAAAAAATAAAATAAAAAAAGTTATTTCTCTACTATTACTTTATTGCATGCTACTTCCATAGCATCCACACTATTTGAATGTAGTGACTATGAAACAATAGGCTGGATCAATTACAGCTTTGTACCCTACGTAGTAACTACATCTATATGAAATACTTGTGAAATTCTACTTATCTAGGCACAAAATCCCACATGCTAAAGATCAGTTTCAAAATATACGACTTTCTGGTTATTCCTATTTTTAAAATGCAATAAGGATTCATCCAAAGTTTTTCATTTTACTTTTTTCTTTCTTTTTTAATGAACTTGTCTTCACTGTAAAACAGCAATGTCTTCCAAATGCTACTGAATAACTAGTACTCTATCTGAAATTTCAATATAGGAAATAAATATTGTTTCCTAGCTCTTTTTTAATATATTATATTGTCTTATCTTAAATCTCAGAATATTAATACAGTGTTTTTTCCACATGGAAGAACAAAAAGATGCTATAAAGCTTTTTCAGTAATTACTCCCATATCGTTCCACCTACGCTGCATTTTTGAATCACTTCAGGTAAACCATCTCTACATATATTTTAAAATGATGCCTTGTAAAGAGACTTCTAAACACTATTCATTTTCCACAGCACAGATCTACAAATGAAAACCTATCATCAGTGCATTCTGATGAAAAGGTAATAATTAAATCTTTTTTTTCCTCTTCTACAGCACATTATTTGACCTATGATAAAACAACCTATCAAATTTCCATTTATTATTTCTACCTGAAGGGCTTTGCCAGCTCACACAAACATAAATCTCCATTTGTCAGATTTAAACTGTACCTGTCCCAGCTGCTATGAGGGTTCATATCTTTTGTCCTTTAAAAATTACCGAATAGCATCAAGCAACACAACCTCCCTCCAGCCTTCGCTGACCCTTGCAATCAATAATATTTGTAACCTGTATGCGCACAGTTAAGTAGAACAGAAGCCATGCACTATCCTAGTTAACCACATTGAGCTGTGATACTACAATCTGCTCCCTCGTGTCTCGAGTGATCAATTTTAATCTCTGGACCAGGAATAAAAGAATGCAGCCCCTTGTTTCCAAATTCATCTGAAAAGGATGTTATAGATTTGTAGGTCTGCACTGGAGTAGTGGATTTAATACAATCAGCAGTTCAAGGAAAGAACACATCTAAGCTATCATTCATTCTCACTATCCTCAGTTTATTTTGGGTCTTCAGAAGACAATACAAAACAGAAAATATACGTGTACTGACTTAAAGAAAGCTCTGTGTTAAAGTGCCACCAGGTAACAGTTATTTGTTGCAGCTGTATCCATTATTGCCACTGCGGGTAAGGTGTGGGTCAGTGATTCCATTATGATTACTTTGGTTAAAGTTTATAAATAAACTATCAATATTCTTTCCTTCTGGATAAATGTCGTATAGAGTAAATTAAACAGAAACCTCCTAGAAGTAATAAAGCCTAGTTCTGCTCTGTTAAAAAGAAACAATTATTATGGAAAGAAAGAGCAATTCAGGGTTCTGATGATATTTGTTCTCTCACCTCCAAACTAATTTTATTTAAAAGGAGGAAAATTCGCCAACCAATTAGTCTAATTAGACAAATGTATCTGAATGCAGAACAGGAAAAAAGCAACTTTAGAAAGCTACTGCAGTAGAAAAAGTGCTTTTTGAATCTGTCACACTATCAGAATACATTTCCAGAGTTCTCGTAACTGCATATTTATAGGCTTGGCTACATTGGCTCCTTGACAGCAGCTCCAATGCAATGAATCATCTATCAAAACATTTGAGAAGACTTTCTTACTCATTTCTTTAAAGCAACCTTCTGAAGAGACACTTTTAATGTTATTATGTTCTAGTGTTCACTATCAATTAAGAAAAATAGCATACAGTTTCATAATTGCAGGTGAATACTAAGTACGCGTTGTCAGAGGCTTTATCTTCTCAGATTGTCACATGCTGTGTATCAGTACGGAGTACGCTGCAACAAATATGACATTCTTGTAACAGGCTGGAGGGTCAATGAGCTTTCTCACTCAGGTCACTAACCCACTTCACATCAATGTCCTTATCATTAAGTATATACGTATCTGCCTTTCCTTTTAAAAGCAGCTGTAGCAGGGAGTTTTAACATGACATTCTCCTACGCAAGAAGATCATCTGAGAAACATTAGCCAACTGTATAAGTAGTCCTGTGCTATTATATTGGAAATAACTAAGCAAGGGTGTGCTTTTTTTTTTTTTTTTTTTATTAAACCATTAACTAAATCTGAAATCCTTCCCCAACATCAGCATATTTTAGAATAAAATTGCACCTAGAATACAAGACAGTCTTTATTAGCTAATTACACCATTCTGGTCAAGTGACTATATTTTCCTTGGTGTTTCACACACTTCTGACAGAGCACTAAATCCAAAGCTTTGGGCCAGAAAACATAATGCTGTTGAATCCTAGATGCTGTTAGGCTACCATCTGGAAAACAAACAGAGAAATGAAAAATATTTCCAAATGCCTCCTCAGTGCCCAACAGGAAAGAACATGAAGTGAAACTTTGTCACACCAAAGATGATGGATCAGGTACTTGGCTTGTCAGTGCAGAACTCTGCACAGGCATGCACACAAGTACCTTCCTCTTAAACCCATTCTTTTTGTGACTAAGTAAAAACTTGAAAATGGGAAATCTATATTTCTTATATTAAGCAACTAATTTTGTGATACTTGAAGCACCAAAGAGGCATGAGACATGAGGCATGCACCATTTTAGGCTATGGTGGCCAGATCCAGAGAGATTACTGTTACAGAAAATTAAAACTAGATGCTTAAAATAGCCTGCAGGCAATGCTGTGAATACTCCCAAGAGAGTGCATGCTTCCGCTGACATGGGCATTTGACCCATGCTAACGTTAGGCCAGGCACACAAATGTATCAAGGAGCGAGCATGAGCCCTTAATGTCTTGGTGCATATTTTTGTGTTTGCAATACTACAGCAGGAAGATTCTCTCCCAGTGGAGTTTCAAGTGGTAACAAAAACAAGAAGCATCTGATCAATAAATAGAAAATCAAGTTACGTTGTCCCCATAGGTCCCTCTAACAAGGACTTCTTTCTGAATGTTCATGCTTGTCTAATGCTGCTGTTTTTAATCCTTTCACACCAGTGGGTCCTACATGCTTGCATTAGTGCTAATGTAAAGCAAATGAACATTTTATGCAAGGATATCCACTCTCCCCAAGTAAAGGGGTTAATACCAAGTAAGCTTTAGGAATGTAAATTATTTTCCCCGTGTGGCTGAAAAACTACATGAGTTATTCATTTAAAAATTATTAGCATATAAAATCATTATTATCTCTGCAGTTAATGTACAGTTCACTGACAACCTTTTGGACCATTACAATTAAGAAAGGCAGCATCCCTAATGAAGTTACAAAATACATTGTTTATTAAATAGAAAATTGCATCTTTAATTACTTTAAATATTATAATCCAATGAAAAATTATTTCATAAACCTCAAGACAAATTATGTCAGAGATGGAGTATGCATTTTGTTCCTCTATGAATCCTAAATAGCACTTTCAATTTGCTTACAGGTTTCTGTTGTATGCAAATCTGCTCCTGAAATTGATTTCAAGTGCCTAAATCCAATGCCACTAGCATAAATTTAAGGAGCCATTTGTGTTATTCCTTCTTTTTAAAACAGAATTTTTATCAATTGTACAAATTGGCAGTTCTAGTAAATACAGTAAATAAATAAACTTCTAGTTTTCTACTAATTCTCAGGAGGTAAACTCGAGATAGCTTTCTGTGGGGGTCCCAAAATCAGTCTCATTGAAATAAAGGCAATTTGGGGATCTACCGTATTTCATTATATCACTGTTCTATTTTGAGCTGGAAGAAAATTTGGTTCAAAACCGTCAAGGGCTTTGAGGATAGACTATAATTCCAACAAGTAAGCTAATTTTAAGTAAATTCCAACTAAGCTAATTTTAAATATTCTGTCTTTTTATAGAAAGTAATCTCTATGCATTGTCAAGATACCTTTTGCTCTGTCCAGTATTAGATGTTTGATGTGCTGGCCAAGATCTAAAAAAGGCCAAGCTGTCAAATCAGGCCCTTCACTATGCTTTGGATCAAACCCAGACCAAAGTCAGTATAAATATGTGTTGATTTCTGTAGCACAAAGGAGAAATTAATGCAGCCAACTTCACTCATGTCAACACGAACTTGCCATTGAATATTTTGTTTGGAAACCCTACAAGCTACCAGGCTTTCTCAGGCTAATCAATAAATCAGGAAAGCACAGAGATTTTCAATTCCTTTATGCTAAAAAACCTGCTGCATTCTGTGTCTTTTTTAGCATAAATATTGCCTGTGCACATCATGAAGACGGACTGATCGCAACCGATTGTTCAGGGTAGTACTACAATAGTAAAACATTTTTTTTTCTTTTTTTAAACAAGCTTGTTTCACAAGGGGCAATGGTTAATAACCGATATTATAAGCTTTATGTAACTATAAAATACATTACATAACTATGAAATTGATAACATTTTTTAGATTTTAAAATATCTGGAAATTAAATGATAATAAACGCGATCACTTGCATAGTTAATACACCAAACTTTGAACATGGCAGCTTGTTCAGAAACATACTTGGCAGGTTTTTGGCAGTACCTGTGTGCCAGAAAAAGAATTCAGCTGGGATATTTAGGCAAGTTGGGTACTGAAAGTCAGAAACATTTGTGAAAACATTCCAAACTAAATTAAGTTTGAAAAAACTTTCCCTGCAAAGATCTAATGTTAACTGTAAAACAGTTAAGCGTATTATGGACCAAACCATATACAGCACTTGAAACAAACTCCTTCCTGAGCATGCACCTGGATACCTGTTTTGGGCTTAAGTATCTTTGGGAGTCCATAACTTGCCTACCAAAAGATCTGCCTGGCTTTAGATTACTGACATGCTACTCAGCAGAGACACTGCCTTGGAGGCAAAGGACCTCAGGAGCATGAGGAGATTTTCAGAGCAAGCCTTCTTACATATTCAAGGATGTTCAAAACCTGACTGGATATGGTCCTAGGCAACCTGCTCTAGCTGACCCTGCTTAGAGCTGCAGGGTTAGACTCAATGATTTCCAAAGGTCCCTTCCAACCTCAACTATTCACGATTCTATGAAATACTCCCTGCTGAGGTCCTAAGCCATGGAAAGATTTCTGAAATTTTTATCTGGGATTGGAAAAATCCACTACTACACTTCAGTAAAAGAAAAGTATTCCCTACCAGGGAATATGTGCCAGACATTCACAGAAAATTAAGAGAAATTCACAGGTACGTACAAGCATTTATTTCCACAGGCCTTATATGTTTCTATCAATTACAGAGATCCTGTAGCCAGTGGCAGCATACCAGGAATCAGACCCTTTCTTCATCTACTCATGCTACAAAGAAACAAAGCTCAGGGATGGTAAGCTAGAGAGTAAAACTCTCACACAATGCTGGAAAGTTAATTTTTGAAACTTTTTCATTCCAAACACCCTTCCATGCTTCCATTTAGTACCATACAGGTTTGCTTGCAGAAATCACATCTTGCCACTCACAGTCCCCTTCCCAGTAACTGATGGAGTTGGGCTTTGCCTTATTCAACAAAAACACTCACTAATCTTTTGAGACAGGAGTGTATAAAATGGCCAAGGACTTTAAATCAAAAACTGATTATAATTATATTCTCAGATGATTTAAGTTACTAGTATTTAAAAGTATATTCTGAAATATCATTACCTATTGTCATTGATATTTGCAACACGTAAGAACAGTAATTCTCAATGTAAATCAGACTATACCTCCGATATCATTTTCTAACAAGTCCCAAGTGATATTGCTTGATACTGGAGCCTCCATAAAGTCCTTGTAAAATTCTCACCATGCAGATGGAAAATCCTACGTTGCACATTTATTGTCCTAATGACAAAACTGTCTTTCAGAAATTCATCAACTCTGTTGTACCAAACCAAGCTTTTCATACCAGTGCTTTAATGATAATTTTTATTAGTCTTGCTCCACATATAAAATCAGACTATGCCTGCTTGAACACTTGCCATAGAATGACTTCAGTTAACCTTAGCAACAACAGTTGTATGAGACTGAAGAGACTGGGATAAACAGAATCCTCTACTAAAACCAAAACAAAGCAGCACAACAACCCTACCTCTGCCTTCTGATAACTGCCGCTTTATTTCTGATTATAGTACACATGTAAGTAGAAAACAAGAATTCACTTATGTGCTCACATACAAAATCAGCTCTGTATGTTAAAGGTATAGCATGTGCACTGAAAGTTATCAGCTTGATAACTCTGCACTGACAATCATATCAACAACTATATGCACAGATTCAGCTCCCTTTCTGTAAGTACAGATCTTTCCAAAAGCTCATACCCTCATATTTTTGAAGGGAGGGATTAAGATTATAAAATCTCTTAAGTCTGCAATCAAATGCTCAGCAGATAAGTATTTATACATGAGTCACTTTGCTCATGGTCATCTCTATAATCAATTTAAGACAAAATATAAAGCCATTTTCAAAGACGTATAACCCAGGAACAAATTAAACTAAATTTCATAATATTTGAATGAACAAACTGTTGAAGAGGCAAGAAACAAAACTGTTTCTAAATGAATTCTTTCTAACATAAAGAGATTACTATTGAGGCACCACAGAGGAAGTTTCAGGGACATGTCTATTTTCGTACTTACTCACTTGATCACTTACACAAACAGTTTATAATACTATGCTGAAACCAAAATTCCCAATTACATAGATTTTACGAAGGAGAGGAATACTAATTAATGAAAGGTAATTGATAAGTCCAAATAAGATTACTTAAAAATCTGGAAAGAAATAAACGGAATGATACACCCAACAAATGGAGACATCAAAAGATACCATAAATGCAACGTTACTGTGACATTGAAGAAGAAAGGAAGAAACAGAATATTTAAAGTTTCTGAAGCCTTGCAATTAAATGTATAACAAATTCAGCATGCAGAATTCCTGGCTGTACTGCAAAGGCATAACATTTACAAAATGAAGGTGGTGATATTACAGCAATACCTTCTCATTTTCATTGCATGTAGAAACGCAAATCAGTTAGGCAGACAGCAAGCTATAGTCTAGGCTCGGCTGCCTGAGTTATTTCAATACCAATAGTAACAAATAGCACTTACTGCTTGTAGCGCTTTCTATTTTCAAGGTGCTACACTAAAAGTCAGTCCTCAAAATATCCAGATAACAGATAAACATTTTTCCCTGTTCTTTACAGATGGACAAAAATTTATGTGATTTACTTAGGACCATACATTAGAAGCAAGGTTGTGATGGCTCTTGGTCATTCACACAATAGGATTTAAATATGCTAGACCAATAGATCTTTTATAACCAGAATCTCTATAGTCAGGGAAGCATGCAGACTTTTTACTCCCTACTACATTGATAGACTGAATGTTGCCTTAAAAGTTACCTCCTTGCATTTGGAGTTCTGGAGGCAACTAGACCACCTGTGGTCTATGCAGGAATGAAGGTGCTGAGACGTGGGCAATGTCCTTGAAAGACCACTGTCTATGATCTTTGAAAGGCCACAGAGGTGGGGGAGGTCCCCAACAACTGGAGAAAGGAAGGTCTGAAGGATGGCTGCATTGTGCAGCTGCTTAAGCAGGTGTTTTACAAAAAAACAGCCAAACTTCGTGGGTAACTGGAATACCATCTGGGGAGTACAATCTTGCTAGGCCAACAACGCCTAGGTAACCACATAAATAAAAGCATAAAAGATAAAGATCACTAAGCTAATGATTATCAGAGATACCAAACATCAAGGGCAGCAAAAAAAGAGGACCAAGGAATGGGAAGATGGAAGCTAATGTCAGCAGATTTAGGTGACATGGTGTTCAAGGGTTATCTTGGTCATCCCAGCTGGAGCAGAACAAGACACCAAATCCATTGTCTGGCTGCACCATAAGAGTTGCACCTGCTTCCAGGGTTAGGAGAACTGGGTGGGAGTGGGCAGTGAGTGGGGCTTTCCCTGGATGGCAGAGGAACACCTGGATGGACAGATCAAACATCCTGGTACCACCACATCAGTGCCTGCTGCAGGTCCAACAGCATTGCCACTGACCCACAACTTCACAACAGCTCCTCAGCCATCTACATGTCCACTGCCACTCAGTCACCTGCCTTATTCAGCAAGCAACCACATTTTCCTAGTTCAACGTCTTACTACTAATTATTGTAAAATTCTGATTTTTGCAAATTCCTTGTTTTTTTGCTCCTTCCTTGTTTTAAGGAGTTGAATCATATCTGCAGGCCATGCCACAACACAGATCATTTGCCAGTAATCTACACACAGTGGACACAGGCAGAAAGACTCGCACATATCGAGGGGCAGCCCCAGTGTCTGTCTTTGGGAATCATGTGAGTGCTAATATTAAAAACCTAAGAATAATATACTGTCAAAGAGTTCTTCAGAGAGCAAATCAAAATTAGCACCTAATTAAAAGTCCTCCTATTTCGACTGACTCCACACAGAGTACTAAGAGCTCAGCAGCAGAAGCAGAGCGGGAGGTGACTATTTAATGAACTGTATATTTGAATGAGATGGTCATTTGGTGTCAGCGCAGACAATGGTAACCTTCCTTCATGATTACTAGTTTTCACTATGACTTTTTTTTTTTTTTTGACATGTCTAATTATACATCTTCTCTTACCTGTCACCTAGCAACCTTAGCTGTGATTTAATTATGTTTTGAAATAAACTATATAGTGGCTGGTACAATAATATGCTTATTCTTTGAGCTGACAAAGTAATGTAATTAAAACCTATGTAAAGATCCTTAAAATACATGTATTTCCCCATTTTTCAACTTATTTCAGCTGAAGGAGAGGTATTTATTATAAATGTATACTTTTTCAACTTTAGATGTTACTTTATACATGTGATGAACAATATTTCAAAAAGAACAGATATTATACAAATTCAACAAAACACACCTACTTCATTCATCTGTCCTTTTTCTTTAAAGAAAAAATTAGATTTGTTGAAAAAGAAAATAGTTAAAAAAGGTTAAAGCAACTGTGAGCTTTTTGCTTTATTTTAATATTTCCAATTTTATTACTTTTATGGATATTGCTCATGTATTTTAGCTTTTATTTCTTCCATTTGCTTATTTTTTTAGCTTATGCATTTTATTATATATTTTTTTCTTCCTTTATAATTCCTTAATTTTCTCAGTCCCGTTTCCTTGTGGATATGGTTTTCTTGTTTGCTTTCCTTTTATCTACACTTGTTTTCCAACTCTCCCTCACTCTCTTCATGGTTTTCCCCTTCAGCCTTTTCTTTCCAGACTCACACCGCCAGCATTGTCTCTTGAGCAGCCCAAAACTAACAAGACTCAAACACCGCTTGCCTGGGGGCTCAGGGGTTTGTTAGCTGAAGGATGCTTTGGCAAATGTGCTTTCTTATTCCTTATTTATATAACTGCCTTAAAAAATCCAGTAAATCTGAAAGCATTTCAGGTTGGTACTTTGCAACATAGATAACATATATTAAAAATAAAATTAAAAACAAACAAACAAAACAAAAAAAACACTGCCACCAAGAAGCTTTTTACTAGCAAAGTAGTAAGTCTAGCAGAGCAGTAATATCTTGTGTAGTGATTTTGAACTTTCCCAATCTGTGGATCACTACAGGTGCTTAATGGGACTGTGGAACTGGCTCATTGAAGAAGTTATAATGCTGTAACAGCTGCATATGGTGGTATCTATCATTGACTGCTATACTGTAGGAAGTGTGGAGATGGAATGAACATACTTGATACCAGTGAAAAATGTCATATATGCTTTTGGCAGGTGTCTCACTGGCTTAAAATTCTACATAAAAGAAAGATACACAACTATTTTTTTTTCTTTTTCATAAAGCAAGTTCTTTGAGCAGTTTTATCTTTCTACCACTTTTCTGCAATAACAGGTTCTGCCACTGCAAACATTTACACTCATACTGAAGTCCATGTGCTGTAAGCTTAATTGCTGTATTGACAGTGTCTGTTGAGGTACACCCCAACTCAAGACCAAGCTTATTCCCAATACAGAAGGCAAGCTCCCCCCTATGGAGCAAACCCTGTTCACACAGCAGTCATTCAAATAGAACACAGCACATCATGAGTACAACCACTCCAGATGTTGTATCAATGCTATGTGGACATAACCATCAACGTCAATGGAATTACTTGCACTGTATAAAGTGAAGTGTATGCATAAGCTTTTGTGAGAACAAGGCCTAACATTGTTTTTACATAAAAACATTTTACACAACTCCTCCCACACTTCTTAAAACCGCATCCCTAATTATGGAGTGTGGAGATCTACTATAAGTGATTGATGTTGTTTTGTATGTTGTTATGGAAACAAACCAAGTAGGAGTCTGTGCTTTGCGTATAGAATTTTGAGTCAGATTTTACAGTAAATAACTAGGCTTTCCAGTGTATAAGCAACAACACCATATGGCCTTTAATCTCCACCCAAAGACTATGTCCTTATATGCCACCTGTTAAAATTAAGGTCTTTCCAGGAACAGAGAAAAAAATCAATGGACCTGGCTCCATCTTGTCACTGGTTGGTGAACAACAAAGTGTGGTCATCTCAATTAGGCACACTTTATAACTGTGAATACTTGACACACAAAATCAAAATATTTATAAGAAAACAATGTTTAAATCTAACATAAGATGACAAATTCTGCAGCGTTCAGGACACCTGCCCTGGAGATGCCACAACTACATAAAGAAATTTATACAACCTACGTTTCCACTGGATGAAGGATATATCTAGGTTAAAAGGTATTAATTCATGTAGCATTATTTTGGTATTAAACACGTGCGACATGGGTACCTTCCAAACAAAAAGTAGACCAGTGTTGCCTCAGGAGCTTACTATACAATGAACAGAGGTACTCAAAAAGGTTGTGAGATGAAAGGTGGAAGCCATGTGAAGAAAGAAAGCACCAAAGAGGTGTGGTTTAATAAGGAAACAACAATGTCACTTTTGCTTCTGTGGGAGCTAAATGACCTGAATAGACTGGGTCATGATTCCTGTCCTCATCATTTTGGTTTGTGGATATTGAGTTAAACTTTAGCACCGCATATCTGAACCCAGCACTGACCTTCTCCTTTCCCTGCACCCAACAGGAGACTACCCCATTCCTTTGTTTCTCCTTCAGAGACTGTTGGAATTCTACTGGGATCCTCTTCACCAGCAGTGGACTTGTCATCAAGAAGCACTACTGATTATCTTAGCTCTTACTCGGTGCACTCCTGGACAGGTTCCCAAGCAGATAAAAGCGTTCCCCCAGCGTCAACTAAAAAAAAGGAAGTTATATCCATTTCCTGATGAACCATGGTACCAATCAAATTGCTTGTACATGTAGTCACCACCAGCTCATATGTCAATGGAAGTCCAGTTGTTTCCTGCCTTGCCCGCCCCTTTTCAGAGTCATGCTGGAAGCACTTCTGGCATTGCACAAAGTGATTGTTAATAGCCCAAATGTACAATGGTTGTTAAAACTGTCTGTCACCTGGCTGTTAAGCAGTACCAGAATGACCTCAGTTGGCCTCATAGACAAGCAACTTGATCCAGTCAGAACCTGTCTTGCCATTAAGGCCCACCAGTAAATCCTTTGGCTACAGGCTGCCTCATATGGTCCAACAAATGGTCATAAACACACCACAAATCTGAACACCTGCTTTTATAATATCACACTGGTTCCCTGCCAAAAAGCCAGCCACTCGCCACAGGGCATGACCACTTCCCTTACTTCCTCGGGATTTGCAGGAAGAACATGGAAACTGCTCCTGGCCCCATCACCTCATTCTAGCTCTTGATTCTTCTGTTGATCTTATTTTTCTTGCTCATATTTTTGCTCTGAGAGCATGTAATATCACTCTGGTTAGGGTGACAAGCTTTCTCACCCATTCCTGACCAAGAGATCCTTCTGCCTGGGAAAACACTAACAATGAGCTTCTTTTGGCACTGGATATTTATGTGGCCCTAGTGCCCTTTGCTGCATCTCTGGGTGATTTCTAACCAGGCCTTAATATGATCCCATTAGTTATCCTGCAGCTTCAGGAACATCTAACACACACCCTGCCTGAGTGAGTACAGCTACGATATAAACCTTATGGTTCTCTGGTGCCTCCTCTTAACTTTTCTTAGTGCCAATTCAGACATCAGACTGGAATCTGGCTGAAGGATGAAGCTTAAATATCCTTCTAGGTGTGCAGAACAACAGTTTGTCCATCATCTGAATAGGCAGTGCAATGTGCAATGTGTCTTTACAGTGAAGCACTCAAGAGGACTAAGCAAAATAAACACCAGTCTTTTGTTCAGGCTTGTTTGCTTGAGCAATGTTATACAACTTTAGGGCCAAGTTTCATCTTATATTAGAATGGAAAGCAATGCCTTTTAGATGGCACAGGAGTTGAATCACAGGACTTTGAAAATTACAGAAGGCAGGTAATAAGAATATTATAGGGTGTTCTATAGGTGATATAATTGCAGTTATTTTTGATAATAAAAATCCATTGAAATTTGGATTTGAATTACACATAAAAGTAGCCATAGGGCTGTGCTTCTAAAATCTCTGCTGAGTACTCGATTCTCATCTAAAAGTGAAACCAGAATTGAATAACCAGCAGCCAATGCTACTCCTCTACAGTAAGAATAACTAATACAGAGGGAGTGAAATGAAAAAGCTAGCAATGCATTTCCCCCCCAGCATATCAAGCAGGTTTTCATATGGAAGCAGTGGTCATCAATCACTACCTCATTACCAACCTGTCATCTGGGTTTAGGCTAAATGTATTCTGGCTTGCTGCCATACTAAATGTTCAATGAAACATCCTTAAGGCTCTCTACAAGTTCAGCTGAAGTCGCACATACTATACATCAAAGAGGAACATTAGCGTTATCATAGCTTAATAAATAGTGCCATTCTGGCAATGTAATCCTGTGTTCTAGAGCTATCTTCCATTCCCAGTACTATACTGCTTAAGTAAACAATCTTGCTGTCCTGTGTGAAGTTTATTTAGTGATAAATGCATGTAAAGATAATTAGTCATACTGTTACAGATATACTTCCATCCCTGCTGAAGAACATGGGCAAAAAATAGCATAGGATTTCAAGAGCACACAATGACATAATGAACTTCATCTTGAAGCATTAGTTCATAATTCCTGCACATCGTAGTATATTATCCAAGTTTCACTGTGTTGAGAAACTGATGACAGTAAAAGGACCTCAAATCAATGTATTTTCAAAATAACTTTATCTTGAATATGGGACTTTTGCATGCCTCTGGGATGTACACAGCAACTAAAATGCTGGCAGTAGGAATTCCAACATCTATGAACGCTACTTGCTTTGGGAATTACTCCAGACTCCAATAACAATACTCATAATTAGTCCTTCATTTCCATGCACACTTGGAGCTCTAAGTCCTGAATCTGTTTTCAGATTTTAAAAACATCGATAAAAAATACATCTAAAGCGGTAGAAGCTTCAAGAGGCACCTTAAAATAAAACCTAAGTACACATTCTCATATATGTGAATCAGTTTAGCCAATGCAAAATATTTTAAAATAATGAAAAATGAACAGACATTGTGATTGAGGTGTAAAACTGGTTATAAAATATAATGTTCTTACTTCAAAGTCGCAATTCTTACTATTACAGACCAAGTATTAAAAGTATGCACCATTTGAGAAGTGGGGCAAAACATTATTATTGAGATCTTTCTCTTTTCTTTTCCCTCCAGACTACAAAGAATATTTCTTTGCTCCAAACCGGAGCTCTGGATGTGCATATTTTGGCATGGACAGTCTCCTCAGGAAGGAGATACCTCAAAACTACCATTTGTTGCTCTCTTGTGCTCTACTTTAGGAATCATAACAGACTGAGCTGCAAGTTCCTCTAGGTCTTGTTCCCAGTATCACCTTCCTCACTGTGGATAACAAGGGATAGTGAAAAACTGTTTGGATTTCTGCATGTTTTCTTTACATAAGAAACCTTCAAAATCATTTTGGAGCATGTCTGTCTTTTTCTATACCGGATAGATAATAGACTTAGCTGTCTGACCAAGGAATTTGAATCCAGACCCTTCAGTGCAGAAATTATCAGATCTACAGTGCTTCTGTCAGCGTTTGCTTCTGACGGTTCAACTTGGCTGTTAGTCTAAATTACTGGAACATCCACATAGCATTACTATAAATTATGATTACCTAATTCTTTAGGTTTCTTTCTTTCTTCTGTGTATACCCCCTCCCTCAATATCCCTATAAATATATATGGGTCAGGATCCTGAAAGAGTTCAGAAAACATTATGTCCAGCTGTTCTTCCATATGTTCTCTAGACCAACACCTGCTGCAGGGATACTACCCAAGATCTCATAGTTGGCAAGCTGCTCTAATTCCACTCAATTTGTAGGTTGAAAGGTCACCCCTTCAATGTAGTCAGTTTGTGGCTTCCACATTAAAGAAAGGGAGTTGCTATCACTGCTGGAGCTCTATTTCATGAAAACCAGTGACAGTAAACCAGATGCCCTCTGCTTTCATAATTGCTTTAACTGTCTAGTACGTCTTACAAAAATAACTTCTAGGGCCTGATGAGAGGATGAGCCAACCTCTACATGAACAAGAGAACCTTCTAACTCAAAGCTATGACATTACTCAAGGACCCTAAAGAACTGGCTGAATTTATGGTCTGAGGACAAGATTAATTTCCTCTTCTTTTTATTTCAGAGATAGTATGAAAAGAGAATTGAAGATAAAGAAGCTTTTTTTCTACTAACTCCCACTATAGACGAGCCTGTAAGATCAAAACAAGATGAAGAACAGAGTAGAAAAGGCTCTGTTTGAAGAAAGTAAATGCTATGAATAGAATCTAACAGGATCTTAAACAAAACTTCTGATAAACAATGATGATCCTAAGTATCTAAACTGTGCCAAAACCCAAAGAAAAGTACTTTAGATGCTTATTGAATTGGACTGAACAGAAAAGTAAGGAAGTGTGTAAGATTAACACAAATATTAGGTGTAGGTTTATGGAATAGCATAGAACAGACCAATAGCATATTTCCAAATATTCCCCATTGGAAACAAATTGCTCCATAGTCACTGATCTCACAGAAGATGAGAAAATGGGAAAGCAAGCTGTATCTTTCCTCTGGCTCACCTTACTTATTTCCCAAACTGGGGGAAAGGCAGTTTTCCGCAACATGGGACTCAGGGCACTCCAGCTTGTCTGAACACATGTTGCAGTTTCATGGAGGTGAGTCTGCACTGTCATTAATTAGCTCTGTGTGACCTAAACTCCGTAGAAGGTCTGAACAGAACCAGGGAACCTGGCACCAGATCGACAGACACAGAAACATACCACAGAAACAGCAACGTCACTTTAGAAAGCAAACATCTGCAAGACAACCTCAAATTGTGGCAAAGTAAAATCTCCATCTACAAGTCTTTGTTCAGTTCCAGACGTGCAACTTATGTAGGGAGAAGAGAATTACACCCTTGTTCTTAGAACTGTATTTATAGCAAATTTAGAAAACATTAATGATATTTCCTTTTAATGATATTTTCTTCTAATGACATTACAAATTAATTAAATGCATTTTCCTGATTTCAGTGTTAAAATTCCATCAATACAGTTTTTCATTTCTATTGTATTTCTAAGAGAGAATCCTTTCTGTTTATTTGTGTAGTTTCAACAGCTGTATATGATGCAAAATGCAAACATTTAAGGGAAGTTCCAGCATATTAAGTTTAACCCTCATTTCTGTCTTGGATGATAGATGTAAGAATTCCAACTAGGTTGATTTTATGAACTGGTTAAGTGATTTGTATTCAGAGCAACATTAAAAATCCCCATGACAAAGTGTACTTGAACAAAAATACCCTGCTTGTGACACATCCCTTACAACTAATGTGTTTTCATTTTTCACATGTTGCATCTCATTTATTTTATTCAGGCACACACAGTTAAATCTACAAGATATGGTAAGCTTCCAATACCTTTGAAATAATAAATCATTTCTTACAGATGTTTTCACCCACTGCAAGGCTGCTGCTCATTAATCAAACATTATCAGTATCTATCACTGCCCACTGCTAAACTGGAAAGGCACCTCATTTCAAGTTTTGACTTTTATTCAGCAGTTAGTCCCTGACCCTTATACTACTGTATGCTTATTAGAAATATGAAACCCCTATTGCACAGTAGATTTTACTACAAGGAATTTTAGAAGGAGTTTTATATAAGAGGTAGCATATTGTTCTTTGAGAACTGGAGGAAACAAAGTCAAGCTGCTTTGCAAATTGGTGATATAAATGCAATCATATTGACTTCAATGCTCTTTTCCAACATGTAAGTAAAATGTTACCATGTAAGCAAACTACTTCTGGTCTAGATCTTTTCATATTTGAAACTTTGAAATAAATCTATATTAGGCAGTATGCAAGATATGCTTCATTTTTGATAAATTATTAAAATTTCATTTTAGAAAACAGCAAGTTAGACAATACATCTTTAACAGCATAATGCTGTGAGGGAAAACAATGAAAATTGTGCAAAGTGAGTAAGAAGTTATCTGGTAAAAAAAAAATCGACTTTCTTGTGATTATTCACAAATTGCCAGATTTGTGCCAATTGCTCCCTTTATCAAATAAAGTTTACATTAACTAATTTGGTATTTTACTTGTTTCGCATCCTTTTCAAGACACTGGAAGAAGAATGCAATTTGGGGGAGCAGCACTACATTGGAGGTAGTTAAGAATAAAGATTTCTGTAGCTCCAAGGTATGGTTTGAATGTTTGGATGGCAAGAATATAGTCAAGCTTCTCCACAGTGCTTTTACGGTGCTGAGCACTTTTATAGCACTTTCAGTGTTAAGTCTCACCATTCCCATTTGACAGCAGAGAAGAATGAAGAACAGACACAGCCAGGAGTCCCACAGCTGACAAGAAAACTTAAGGCCAACAGCTAGAGCCTGTGTCTCATGCTCAGCAGAGCACCAGACCACACTACTTGCCTCCAGTGATCCACTGGGGTGCATGATTTATATTTTTGTTATTAACCAAGTGAAAAATTAAAGGCAATGAAGGTGGCTTCCAGTTAAAGCCAACTACCACTGGCTTCTACAGCTGCAATTCACTCAATTCTACCTTAACTAAACATTTTGTTTGCATATTCTATAGCTTTCTGAATGAACACTGAACGCCACACTTGTATCTATGATTATTCACTCTGCAAGGCTGATTAAACACATTCCATTCTCGCAAGCATGGCAGGTCTACAGAAGTGACTGAGCTACAATGTGTATTTTCTATGCTTCAATACAATAAAGGGCACATTCAGCACATGTAAAGCCCCATATTTGCATTTGAAAAATAAGGAACCAACTTGCCAGTGTAGTGGGTGTATTAAGACTCTCGTGTCCCTATGATTTAAAAAGTGCTAAGATTTCAAAATTTCCTTTACTTAATTTTATTGGGCTTTCCAGAAAAAGCTGTGCGCAAAGAAGGCAAGGCTGGTAACAATCAGGGGTGATTTCTTTAGATTCTATGTACTGGAGGAAGGAAATCATTTTTTTTTAAATGCAAATTAACTCCAAGCGTTATTATCAAGTAGCTACAAGAGCAACAAAACAGGCAGGAACTTTATCCCAGTGATTAGTACAGACACTACAACTGAGTACCTCCTGCTTCCTGTGCAAAACGGTCACTGTGCAAGCCCTGCAAACTCCTTCCTACAACCAGCAGGCAAGAACTCAAACTCTGGATATAAGGAGATGAACAGGCAACTTAAAGTCCCATAAACTTCTGGTTCTGTAGTAGTCATGAACTCAAGTTCCCCCACACTAACCCCTGGCATAGCACACAATGCCGTGAGCTCCTGTGCTGAAGCTGCAGAGGCAGCCACTGGGATGGGGACGCCTGCGCTGGAAGAGGCTGTCCTGAGCCGTGCATGGAGCACTTGAGGGATGGCCACCACACCTGGGGGAGGGTGAAATCACCATAACTGCCTAAAACATTACTCAGAACAGGCATCAAAGTGCTTCACATTTTGGACTCTTCCTTTCTCCTTAGCCACCAAGAGTTTATTCTACAGCACAGCTGCAGAACACCAAACTAAGGAGCTACAAGCAACATGAAAATGTAAACAGCTGTCCTTTGGTTGTCCAACTATGTAAACACTTCGTTTGCTTTGTTTTTAAAGCAATCCTTACCAAGCTACCTAAAGGTTAAGAAATTTTTTCCCAGATTAAAAATTTAGCTATTATTTTTCTTCTACAAAAAGAAAAATAATAATAATTTATTGGGCCATAGTAGGGGAATCAAGCCTGTGTGTCACAGCAAACACAAAAGTAATCATGCCTAAGTCAATTGTAAATTGAAATAATAAATTGTAATGATTTACAATGTCTAACTGATAAATAATATAAAACTATAAAATCAGAACTGTTTCTTTTAGAAGATATGCTCTGTTCTCATTCAAAAAATTCAGTAATTTGAGAAAAAGCTAGGAATACTGTACTATTGAGAAATTGTCTTTGATAATGGTTAATGATGTCATTTAAACTTAAACAACAACCAGGTTCTTAAATTTTACTATCTACTAAATGGTTAGAATTATTTAAAAATACACATCATGCTCAAGTAAACAACCATCTCTTAACATTAGTTACAAAACAACAATGAATTATTCCTAACAAGAAAACCTTAAGAAATTTGCAATGAGTTATATTTGCAATGAGTTATGTTTTCCATTACATTAATTAAACAGTAACAAATGCAAAGCTTTGACAATTCTTAGAAATGTTGTAATGCACCAAAAGTTCCTACATTCTAAGTAACTGGTAATTTCAGCATAATTGCAGTATTAACATTAAAGATGAATTGACTGAAACCTGTTGCTCTCTAAGTTCTCATTATTATTTTTTTTCTTCCTATGAAAATAATCACCAAAGATCATTAGAGGGAATGTCGAGCCATCATACTAACTGTTGAAATGCATTTTCACATTCTCTAATGGTTCATGTTCAGCTTGCTATATTTTTAGCACAAATGAATGAACAATAGCCAAAGGATTTCCTGTGAATGAAAACACTGTCAAGGACAATGTTTGGAAAATATTTTCCTTTGTTAGATAAACATGTAATTTGTATTACCATTATCTGAACACTCTGAGTACTTACGATGCTTATTTCTGTCTTCTAATCTTGTAAACATTGTTTTATAAGTACAATTTACAGCAAATTTAACATTAATACACTGAAAGCAGTAACAGTACAAACAGTGAATCTTAATTACTGTATAAACTCCACACCTTATGACATCACTCTTATTCCAAGGAAGAGCCAAATTTTGAGTAGGGCTTGATATTACGATATGTGCACAGAGGAATATATATATGACTCATGCACAAGGAATGTCAAATTTGGTCTCAAGCCTACAGAATACCCCACTGTGCTACACAAACCCAGAGGAATATTTGCATACATTAAATTTTTTTCTCGTAAAATACTTGCCAGGTAACACTTATTATATACTTATTATAATACTTATAGGCACTACTCTAGTTATGTACATAATATTAATATTCATTATTAACATATACATTAACACAATGTCTTTTAATTTCACAGTGAAAACAATTACATGACTAGCATCTCTGAAAAGTATAGATTAGAATAGTAAAGATCACTTTTCAAGTATCAAGACCATGACAAGTGGTTAAAAACCTTGGACAATCTCTATCCACTCAAAATTCAAAAGACTGCAACAAAAATATTTACATAGCTTCACTTAAGATTACTTACTCCAGTGAACATCCAAAATGTTCTTTTTTTTTTTTTTTTTTTTTTTTTCAGACATTGGCTGCCATTAAAAACTACCATCGTGTTAAAACTAAAGAGATCACTGACACACAATGCTGGAAGGCAATAGACATCCTTTCCCACAGTGACAGGAGCTATTTCATGGTAGCAACACTGAAACATCATTGGATAAGAAAATACTAATGGAATAGGAAAGCTTTTCAATTAATGTGTTGAGCTGGAAGGATTGATGGATTCCCTCTGGCACAAACTGACAGCAAGGAAGGCCAGCAGGTTACAGGAGGCCCTGAACTATGAATCCCACCCAGACAAAAAGGATCACTAGAGCATTCCCCAAGTTATATGAAGGACCAAAACCATCTTCAGGAACACCCAGGTGTCAGGAGACTCCCCTGAAACAAGATAGCTGCCCTTAATTATACCAATCTGGTCCTGTGTCAACAAAGGGCTGACTACCAAGCGAGGATGGCACGAGAAGCAGATGAGTGAGAAGCATAAGGCAATAACCAGGTCAGATGGAAGCGGTGTGCCCTGCCTGGCCCAGCAGTGGATTCCTAGGGACCACTTGCCTGAAGCAGAGAAGTGGCAGAGGAAGAACGTTTCCCACAGCAAACTCTAAAAGTCCATCAACACTACAAATCCACCACACCAATTCAGGTTTTGTCGTAGCTTGTCAATGTAATCCAACAAGCAGATAGACCGCTTGTTGAGTGGGCAGTGAAGGGAATGTGAATTCAGAAAGATTTTATTTGAGGCATTATTGTGTACAGGAAGACTGCTTAAAACTTTATTCATTAACATCTAAAAGTGCTTGTCATTTTCTCACCAATAATTGGCACTAAATAAGTGAGATTTTTATATGCAACCTACTTCTGTACAATCTTAAAATAAATGCAACCAGCCCATGATTTAACTAGCTTAAGCAAACTGATGGAAAGTCAAGAATTTCTAAACCCATTGTTTAAATACTCTATTGTATCAGTCCTCATATGGTACAAAATAGAAAACCTTTTCAAAAAGTGTCTGATTGCATTAAATGATTCCATTTGTATTGGACGATACACACACTCCTTACAAAGAAAGAGAACTCAACTGAACTAAAGGGTTATGTACCAACTGATATCTGGACTTTATTTTGGCTGTTAATTCCTTGTCTGGTTGTAATTCTTTGTCTGGAAGAAGCACGTAGAAGCAAAAAGACGGCAGCATAACTAATACTTGTATATCTAAACAATACAAGTAATTGTGCGGCTCATGTGGAATGAACTTTTGGAAATAACAAGCATGTGTGCAAAACTCTTTTTTTATGCGTAGAGCACCAAAAGGTGTAACATCAAGAATACAAAACTGCAGTATCTAACATCACTATTTTCTTCAATATTTTCTTTTCTTAGGTATTTCTCAGACATCAAAATGCTTTAAAATAGCTGCTTGACTAAATTCCCCCCAAAACACTACATAATCTTAGAGTAATTAATCTTCTCATATATTAAAAAAATTAGCTACTCAAAACAATAGGTACCAAATTGATTTTGTCATTATATTTAGATGAGCATTTCTTCAGGGAAACGGTCCAACATCTTAGAAGGAGACAGGAGAGAGTTTTGTAAAACACGTGCAGCAGAGATTGTTATGCTAAGTAGTTTTTTGGTAGGAAAGATAAGTAAATAAGAGCATGAAAATCTGTGTAATTTGCAAGTGAATAAATTAAGGATGCCCAAGGGCAGATTACTAGTTTTTTGGTTTTTTTTTTTTTTTTGAAAGTTTCCTAAGATTATTAATAATAAATAAGCTGTTTTGTGCATCTGAGCCCTAAAAGCTTTCAACTGCCTACTGCTTCCGATGTGTATTAGGAACGTTCCACCAATAACCAGAGCAGCAGTAAAGACCACAGAAATGGAAGAACAGATTACTACAAATGCCAATAGTAGAAAAGGATGCCTCAAGCATAAAAATTCTTGGATGTATGTACATCACTGGTCTCCAGGAAAGATGCTGCACTGGGAATAGAAGCAAGTTCAAACATCTGCTATAAGCATGTAAGAACAGGTTCCTTCACAGATTTCCTTTTCTAATATAACTATATTCCTTTTACATTTTTAATAACAATATTTTTAGATTAAAGAGATGCATTAGATGAGAATAACATGAATATTGAGGACTAACACTCTTTGCATCAGAATTGATTTATGGTGCAATTTCCTTATAATGCTCTTCCCATGAGACATGAAAAAACACTAGGAAATGTGGCATTAGAGAGGGGTGCATTAATTCCCCAAGCTGTGAGACACAAGGCTCTGCAAGAGGTGGACTATAAAGATGTCCTATACTTGACTGCACAGACCTTTGTGGACCTTCTTCCTCAGGAAGAATGTTTCATGCCGTTGTAGTTCAATGTGCAGTTTTGATTCTGTTCTGCACTAAATTGCACCACTAGCCTTCTCATGATCTTTATTAAAAAAAAAAAAAAAGCAAACTATTTTTTAATATATATATAGAGAGAGAATTTATTCTCTTTACTGTGTGGTAATAGTGAAATATTTGGAATTGGCTTTGCCCAAATGCCACCATTGCTATCTTTGTCACTGTTATTCTTCAAATTGTTCAAAGTACTCTCTTTGACTTTGGAACTCATCTTCATGACTTCATTCTCATGTGCATAACCAAAGCCTCAAAGCTTTTAGAAACTAAATAGATTTGAATATTTCTTTTAGTCACAACAAAACATAATTCCTAGTGTCCTCCCCAGTTATGCAGCCTTTATTATCTTTTACTGCATAAGCATACTGAGGCCTGTAAAGCCACTTTCTCACCATTTAAATGCTGAGTGAAAAGTGCTGTTGTTGCAAGATTCTGAGACAATGACAATAGTTGTCTACAAGTGACAATAAAAACAACCCAGAAACTAAGCTACACACACAGTCATTTTGAGTATCTAGCTGATTATGTTTCTAACTACATCATTCTTTCCTGCACAGCCTCCAACATATATTTTTTCTTCTGCTTATTGTGTTTTATCTGGTCTTTGTGGTTTGGCTTTTTTGCAGTAAAAACAGCATCACCTGTGAAGTGTCAAAATACTGCTGACATTATAAAATAATAAAAAATAACAGCAAATAACCCTCTAATAATAGAACTGAAGATCCTAGAACACTAAGGCTGTGCAATGCTTTGTACTGCAGTTCCATCTTTAACCAAGATGCATTATATTTTACGTGACTTGCTACATTACTGCTGATCCAAACAGGTCTTTGCAAAGAGGCCTAAAAGCATAATTTTAGGGGTCATCTTACATGCCATGAAACAAAAAACAATTCTGAAATACAACCAATCAACAAATAAATCCTGGATATAGTTTCAAATGACTCTGCCTTTAAACTTTTCCCTTTGGAGGTGATAACTGAAAAAAATGATGAGAAAAAGAAGACTCAGAAATATAAGGTAAAACAAAATCAGAGAAACAAACAAACAAAAATCCGTTCAGAACCTCAAATGAGAACAATTTTGAATATAACATATTTCTTCCATAAATGTTTGTGTTGGCCATGGGCCTACGGGCCCCATATGCAGATTTCATGTCCTCCAAATTTAGTTTATGAATCAGGAGTACGAAGCACAATTTTTTCCTATAGCACAAGCAAAATGAACATCTGTTCACTTTTTGCCACGTAGGTTTATATCTGTGTGGGTGGGTGTGAACAGAGCTCTTGATGTGTAATATTCTTCCCATCTGCACACCAGGTGGCACTGCATAGTTAATCAGAAGATAATAACAGGCATGAGGAGATTACTTACTTTTTGGGGAAGAGACAGTAAATCAGTCTCACAGATTTTTGTTGTTGTTGCTATTATTTTTATTAAAAAAAAAGGTACATCAATGCTTGGACTTCTTTTTTTGGGGGGGAGGGAGGGAGGGAGGGCTGGGAGGGTAATTGCATTCCAATAAATGAAATAATATAATTAGATTATTGTTTGAATGCTATGTTAATTAACTATGAATGACTGCAATTATCACAAAGGTTCTTTCCACGGGGGATTTCTTTTCATTTTTTTTCTTTTCTTTTTCTTTTTTTTTTTTTTCCTCCAATGTATAGTCTTAATCCTTTGCAAGCAGGACATACTCTTGATGATGCATCCAAGCAACATTCTCTGCTTGGATTTCCTCTGTACGTTCATATAAACTACAATTCTGCAGTATTTAAAAGAACCTCTGAATGCCCTAACACAATAAAACAGACTCTACAGCAATCTAAAATCACAAGATGGAGGAAGAAACAAGAAAGCCTCGTTACTAGCTGCATTTTGCACTACAATGAGAAATTAATTAGAAAGTTAGGAAGGTCCATAAACTTACAGACAGTTGAAGTACTTAAGTAATTTCTGGGAATGATGGCTTAGATTTTTTTTCAATGTTTTACCAAATTAAAAAAAAAATAAATCTTTGAAGACATATTTCTACATGATCTTTATGAAAAGAGAACATAAATGTTATAGAAAACCCCCAAATTATAACAAAATGAGACAGAATACATATACAGGTTTGTGTAAAAGTCTGTAGAGAATACATTTATGGTTAATATTCTTTCTATATATTTATTTGAATGTCATATCAGACATTCTTAAACACTTTAAATTATTTAGGTCATTCATTGTCATTCAATTAAATAGCTGCATAAAAATTGGTTTGTATTTTCTCTTTCAAAAAGGTTCTACAAAATGCTTTGTGGAGTCTTTACAGACAGAACCACAGAACCCTGTTTTGCAAAGAATGTAGCTAAACTTCAAGAAGTAATAAAAGCCTAGCATTTCCGCATTTGCTCTGATAGCGAAGTGAGGCACATACACATGGATTTTTTTTGGTAAAAATCTTAAAATACTTAATCCTGGAAATCAATCAAGAGACACAGTAACACAAACTGATCAGGCCACCCTGTTCTCTGTAAGATACTGCTGCCTTACTTTTCTGTCTTTGAGGACAATGTGCTCTCTCCTCAAGTTCCTCACCTCATCATTGATTTACCCTGACTTTAAGCGTACCACTTCTCTCTTGCCCTCAGTCTCTACACAATGCAGTAACTCATTTGAGATTTTTTTAAAAAGCAAAATTTTCTGATATGTCTGGTGTTTTTTTTGATAAGATTTCTTATCAAAATGCAAGTTGATTCAAGGTAGAGTAGGTTGAGTGTAAACTATCAAATCTGGAAAAGAAAACATCTGTTTTTTATGAATAGTTTTAGAGGTCAGTTTGAAAACTTTCCACATTCAATTGGGATACTTAATTCCTATTCATCAGTGCTTACGAGTAACAAAATAAAACCAAAAGACTTCTAACTGGAAGATGAAATGAGTATTAAAATGACAATTTTAAGGTCTCTATTCTACATCTCTAATTCTTAATTAGCATTTTTAATTGCTCATTGAAGTAACACTCAAAGTTTAGAAATTGCACACAACTAAATGACAATGAAAAGAATCAAACAATAGAGACTCCTAGAATCTATTTTACATATTGTTCCTCTTTAGTTTTTGCTGCTGCCCTTTTGTCTTGTGAAAATATTTTGTGTGCTATTGTTTATCATAATTTTTGATGCAAAAAAAAATTGATATTCATAGGCCATCCTTCAATGTAATATAATTAATAACCTTTTAATGTTAGCTGTAACCTGAGATCAGGACTGCTGGAGAAAACCAGAAGAATCTGTACTCTCTCTTAGGTCCTTGTATGTGAAACAAGATAATGTCTGCTGTGAGATGTTGCTAAAGTATGTCTTTGTAGAGCAGAAACTGAGAGGACATGAGAGTAAATGATGGACAGAGAAGAGGCAATTAGCATACTGAACTTTGAGAAATAAACATTTAGCATTATTCAGTACAGCACTACGAACTAGTTGTATGAAACACTTCACATAAACTGTTTTGATAAGGAAAAAAAAACAACACAAAAAACAGGATATTGAAGGAAAGAACTATGAAAAGTTAAATAAGGCAACAGATAATCCTGTGACTGAGATATTTGCCCTACCATTTGTGTTCTCAGTGTTGGCTTCCAGTGTGCCATGGCTAAGTCTTGATCTCCTTCATTACCATTAACCAGGTAACTATGAAAGCTTTTCCACACATCTAGTCATCTGTACTCGTAAACCCAAATTCCATATTAGTCTCTATCATGTTATACGTGAAGCCACAGCCTATTTGGAAATTGAAGATGGTGCAAAATAAAATAGTGCAGAGGTAAGGTGTGTAACTTAAACTAAGACAACAGAAGGTTGGTGGCATACCCTGGCCATCTGTTCATCTTCAGATCTAGTACAATGTGTTTTTCTGAGTTTCAAATAGTGACCAGACTTACTGGCTGCAGAGTGTCATTCACCTTAAGATAAACACCATCATAGTCTCAAGGCCTCAATAACCAAAGACATGGAACTAAGCATCATTTTTTATTACTACTTATTTATTTTAGAGAAAGGCTGATTATGTATCATTTTGAGAATTTGGGAATTCTTTGCCTTTCAGGTCTGAAGAAGAGCAAATACATCGACTACATCACACTTTTAATACCTTTCCAAACAGCATTCATTAACAGCAGAAAGAAAGAAGCATTTCACGGGAACATATGCTACAAAGTTTTAAACCATGCTAGGCAGGTGGCTGATATTTCACTAAAAATAAATAAATAAATATTTTCTTCTTTTTTCTTTTTCTCCTCCACACTAACTTCCTTTGTTTTTGATGCACACAACATATCTAGAATTCTGGAGAGGTGTTGTCTTTTTTTTTTTTTCCTGCCAGTACAGAAACATAAGTATAGCTAGTAAAACTTAAGCTATTACTACTGCTCCAACAGAAATCCTTTGCTATTCATTTCTCCTCAATATGGTCATTTGCCTCAGTCACCTCTGCTGCATGTTTTCCTTTCCACAGATCCAGCTGAGGAATGCACTTCCCCTATCTCATGCAACATTCCCTCAGAATAATAGCTTTTTCCTGATATCTAACTGTGTTAATACAGCTTTCCAAGTTCTCTTTGAATATCTACCTGCCCTCATATAGCTCTCTATTTACAAGTGCTCTTCAACTTCAATAATCACCTGGACTATTGCACAATCCTGACTGATAAATTCTTGAGCTCCACCTCATTTGCAAGACTAAATGTTGTTCTCTTCAAAAACCATGTTGCTATGAAAAAATCCTTTCAAAATATCCCATCCTTTTCCCATCTGGAACTTCATCTTCTTTTATGCTTCCATTCATTTTTTTGCTCCTCCGCTACTAGGGAAAACCATAAACTACCGTATTTATTTTCCATCAAGATATGCATTCATTCAGAAACAAATTTCCAACTAACTTAAAAACAAACAAACAAACAAAAAAAAAAACACTTCTACTTTATGTAAGTAGTATTCTTTAATTATGTTACTTCCAAGATTCAGCATAATGTCCACAGTAGCAATTTGCTAAATATATGTTTGCTCCGTAGACAAAGAGCAAATAAAGAAATACAGCATGGACTCATTATGGAAAAACAGGTGTTACTGAGAGTTTATAAATGCTCTGTTGCATTAATACATCTGAAATTAGAAATCTGTAACTCCTTGGTTTGTCCTCCATCCTTCACTACCAGTATGCAAGGCCATGTTACTGACAAGTGCCCTACAGAATTCTGTGAAAAAGAGATGACAGGCAGACATGGGGGTACAAAGAAGGACCAACCTCATCACAAATGCAAGGTAGCTACCAGTAAAAAAACTTTGCAGGAACACATAATCCTTCATTAGCATTTATGACCTCTTTTTCCTAATGCATTCAGTGAACACATGGTTTACAAGAGAATTATGCTTCAGATAAATTCTCTTGTTTACTAAAGCTCTGGCTCTGTCCCTTTGCCTAATGTTTGTATGGCAGAATGTTGTCCATATAAAACATCTTTTATTAGAAATGTATATTAGGATAGCTTTATTAGGGTCAGAAAATATACCCACATATACAATACAAACAGTCCAATCCTTTGCAAACAGTGCAAAGTGCTCAGTGGTCTTTTTTGCTAACCTTTAACTGAACATTTACTTCAGACGTCTGAGTCAGAAATATGGGGATATCATGCTGATATTCCAAAAATGACTGATAAATTTTTCCTAAATGCTAGACTGAGAAAACAAATGTTTATTTATGCATCTATCCCTAATTGGTGAGATTCCAGAAAGCAGTTTAAAAGACAGATTAAAACAATAAAGAAGATAAGCTGGTCCATTGCCTTGCATACAATTGCATCAAAATATGATACAACAGAAATTCCTCCACATAGGTCTTCAACAATGTGAGAATTTAAGATTATATAAATCACGATGTTCTGTACTATAATCACATGATGACAGAATAGACCTGCAAAGCTTATTATACTGCATACCCAGATGGTAAACAACAGTTGTCACTGTACTAAGAATTACATCTCTGTAATCAATAATAGGAAGGAGGAACAGTTGGACAACTTGTTTCCTATTATGTTCACTTAGGCAACATCTAGATCAATAAAGAACATTAAGCCTCATACCAACTGTAGACGATGCCTGCTCAACATGCCTATCATATGGTAGTGATGAGTCCAGCTGTACTTCAAAACACTTGTGAATGGATAACAATTCTAATCAAATGTTAAAAAGAAGTAATAATTCAAATAGCAGGCAGGTGCAGGACTTCTTTAGCGTATGAGAGAATACAGACCTATGATGCCAGTTTTAGTATAACTCAAAGTCAGGTTATTTTGTTAACCCATCCCATAATTGCATTTCACTACAACCTATCTGGAAGATGCTACATGTTTTACATAGAGGATAGAAAAAGAAATCAAGCATGGTATCACTGACTTGCATGTATTTACTCAGTAATTACATGGGTAGAGTAAGTTGTTCACAGAAATTGAAAACTGAACCTGTATATCACACTTCAGCCAATATGGCAATTAATTACAAATAATTTTTCAGTTCATCTATTTTTGAACTATTTAAATAAATAAAAAAAGAATCAAACCATTCATCTACTTTCTTGTCTTACTTAAAAAATCTATCATATGCATATAAAAATTGTAACAAACAGATGTTTCAATAGCTGTATTAAAGCCCTAGCTTTGTCTTCCTATTTTTAAAGAAAAAAAATCACATTCCATATTTTCTTAATGCTTTAGATTGAAGCTGTCTCACATCATGTTATTAACACAGATATAAGTCCCAGTTTATTCTTAGACAGTCATTCAATTTCAAGATGACAAAACACATGAGGATTGAACTATTCTTACCTATTCCAATAAAGACTGCTTTATAGCCATCTTCTTTCAAGGTATGGAGTGTCATTTCATCCATTGCAAGACCTTTACGAAAAATTACCTGAAATAAAGATTAATTGCTTTTAATTTGGTAATGTGAAAATCATTATTATTGTGTCCTCCATTCTGACACCTTGTAGGGCCTTCCAGTGAACAAGCAAAGCAAATTGCTTTTTTTTTCCTCAGGCCACACTTAAAAGACCGTATTGACTCTGATTTAAGCAAGTGGCCCAAACTAGATCTGGGTAAAAAAATACCTTCAGATCATCTTCACAGCCACCACAGTCTAGCCTGGTTTCTATTGTAAGCTAAAGGAGTTAATGAAACAAGCTAAACAAACAAAACCCATCTATGGAACACAATACTGGGGCAAAGCTGAAAAAGGCAGTTTTATACTGTGAGTAAATCACTGTATTCGGTACTGACTACAAAGGGTAATATTCCCAAGTGAAAATCAGAATTTAAGAAACGATGTGGAAGCAAGAACCTAGTTTAGGAAATGTGTGTGCTAAGCAGAACAATCACCCCATACAGCAACTGAAAAAACAAGCCATTTAGGGTATTGCAGAAACATCCGTGTAAGTATGAGGCTCTTAAAAAGAGATAAAGGAAATAAAAGGCACAACACTACCCTGTGTTAACAGGGGTTCTGAAAGAAAACCAAGTGATGTTTTCCAGCATAGTATCAGGCACTTGGCCATTCTGCAGAACGCAACATCAGTCCCAAAGGAAGGATGTTGTTTCTTTGTGCTTCACCCTCAAAGCTCACAGCCTGAATTTTGCAGAGACCACTAGCTAGAACACCTTTAGGCCAAAAAACACTTAGTAAAGTCAATGGTGGTTTTGTGGATTCAGAAACCCTACCTGCAAAAACTGGGCCAGAAATAGCAGTAAGTCTGAAGAAGTAAGTATCCTACTTACTCATAATGACGCAGACTATTCTGCACAGCAAACTAACAAAGATTTTCAAAATTACAAACGTGATCCATTTTGATGTCAACTTGCAATTGTTTAATTCTAATTTAGACAAACAACAGTACCAGTGCAGTCACTAGTATTATTGAAAAAAAAGTCCCAGTAAGAAAAATGCATATATAATCTATAATGTTACAGTGCATTTAATACTTCCAGAAACAAAAGGTGAAAAATGTATATACAGTAACATTCCACCAGCAATCCAGTTTTGAGCAGCCACAGCACAGGTTGACCGACTACAGCTGTTCTACGAATGAAGGGGAGGAGTGTTTCCTGCGTGTTCAGCAAACCAACTATAGTAGTGTTCTGTACAGATGTCATGCAATTGAAGATGCACACACCTTTTGCTCATTTCTGCCAACCCCAAGGCTTTTGAGTACATAAAGTGTATATGATTCCTCTTCTGATATTTTGTACTTCTGGACGTAGGCATGTGTGTTTTTATCTCCCCATTTTAGACTCTCTGAACTTGCTTGTTTTCCCCCAATTTGTGTTAGATCACTTGTGCATTCACTTCACAAAATGCCAGGCTCGACTGTGTAAGCACTATGCTTTGTGAACTTCACAGCCTAGTCTTCATGTCATTGCATACCTTGTTTGCTGTTGAATCTATCTATATTCCATTTACTACACTTTTGAAAATGTACTTCTGCCTCAGCTGAAAAATAGCAGATGTAAAATACAGTGTACAATACCTAAAACACAGGCTCTTTTTTTTTTCTTTTGTAGATTTTGTATAATTTCTATTAGAATTGCAAAAGCCACATACAGTTGTAATCCTTTCAAGAAAACAGACTACAAGCTCACTGGCAACAGAATGCATTCCATAAATGGTCATTACACATTTTTTTTCATCCTATTGTGTACATATGTTATGAAAATCTAATGAAGGAATTTAAATGGCAATACTATTTTATGTGGGGTTTCATAATAATCCCAGGGCCCAGCTCTGTAATCCTTATTCACCTGACTAATTCTTACTAATTTCAGTAGAATTACTTGAATAAACAGCGGTATTGAACATGTAGACAATACAGCACTTTCCACCACAGATTTGAAATGCTTTAAGTAAACACCAGAAAATATTTTCAGATTATACAGGTATAAAGCTAAAGGACTTAGTTAACCAGCTTGCCAAAGGGTCAATTACAAACCAATGGCAGAGCTTGGAAGCAAATTTACATTGAGATTCTCTGCTGCACTACAAAATAACAACAGACTTGCAGGTCAAGATGACATGATGGCTCTCCTTCTGGAGAGGTGGTCATAACTGCTTACCTGGGGGAACTGAGTTTTGCAGAGGGTTCCCAAGAGGCTACACCCAGCAATTTTGTCTAAAATAGGCTCACTGCTCTGTTTTTAGCTGCATGCCTAGCAACACGTCCATTCCATCAGTCTTTAAAGATACATTTGTAATCCTTTAAGGCTGAAAAAATGGATCTGCAGCATTTAGGCCTTGCCTTACATCTAACCTGGGCAGGATGAGGTTCTCACTTGGGTCTCGTGACAATAGTATACCGCTTTTATGGTATGAATCAACATGTAAGATTCCTGCAAGATTTTCTTGCTTGACTGACTACTTTAGTAACATGCTAAAATTGTTATTACCCCTACTACTACTACTCAAAAATTTAATCCAGTGATGAATTCTACATTTATAACATCTATTAAAATGTGCAGCAGTTGTAAATACTATCTGAAGTTTCAGCTCAGTCCCTAACTTAACAATAAAGCAACATTCCCATAATCTGTAAACAACACGTTTAACAGAATAATGCATAACTACTGCTTTCCAAGAAGTTGAATGACTGCTATTGTTTATAACAGATGATCATGTTAACACTTTATTAATTTTATGCATTTTATTATAAAATTAACTCAGATAAAAGACTATTATAAATCATTAAGAAGAAACTCAGGGAGAGGGAACAGAAGACAAGGGGGAAGTATCAAATATGAATGTCTTAAGTAGTGCCAGACTTGCATGAAAAAAACTCAATTAAAAAAATCAAATCATTCCAATAGCTACATTGAACCCCTAAAGCAATTTAGGAATTTGTTTCTTACAGACAATTAATCACATGCAGGCATGCCAGATGAAAACTATTGATTGCCCTTTTCCAAACTAGTGGCATTCAGACAGGAGACAGACAAATGCCCTGAGCAAGAGGAAGCATCTTCCTGCTTCTGTCTAGTGTAGCTTTTAATTGTTCTTTACTAATGTGCATGACATTTTGCTGTTAATCTTTGGCACTATTCTTGTTCTTTTTTTCTTTGAGCTATACATAGGCAGGATATATTTCTCATTACCTTCACTCCAAGATCCTTCATAAGCTCAGCTTCAAAATTCACTACATCATATGGCAATCTGAACTGAGGGATTTCAGATGTACTGAAATACATAAATAAATACAAAAAGAAAAAAAATTTAAAACACTTCCAGCTGTTAGAAAGAAAGGATTTTAGTTGTTAAAAATTAAATGCTTATAACATATCTTTCTTAATTCTGATGTATTTGAATGGAAATGTACTGAAGCTCGATGGTGAGCTTTTTATAATTGTTAGAATGACAAAAATGAATTATTCACACAATACTAAAAATACAGGCCAGGAGGCAGTACCTTGAAGCCAATCCTGCCCACACTTGTAGGTAATCCTTTAACAGATGTTAAGCTTTGATCCAAAAGAGCTTCAGCTCCATTCTTTTTGTTCACCAGAAACATTTAACACTAACATGCAAACAAACTTATGACATCCATTTAAGAAAAGGTCTCATGGCTACTAAAGTAAGGTGATCTTCTAGAAGTCATTCATTAAGCTATCCAATAAGAATCAAATTTGCCCTAAATAAAACAAAGTGATGCATATGCTATTTTGAGCAATGGTATTTAAAACTGTACTCTCTTCCATTTCTACTTCATAAAAAATTTATGATCTTTCAGGATGTACAAAGTCAGTAATTTTCTATCAGCTCTTAGATTCATGACTGCTTTTTTGCTTTAAACTGCTATTATTAGTTGGCATTCTACCTCTTTGGTAAGATTAGGAATGACATCTTCAAGTTTCCAGCACCATGGGTCTTCTGTAATGGATAACTCCAGTGCCAGCACAGAATCTAAGTTTATATATACTATGTGGTATAGATCTTTATGTCCAATGAAATGACATCTACATGTGCCAGTTCAAAATCTCTCTTGTAAAGCACATTACAGGTAAACACAGTGAATCCCTATTTTAGATACTTTTATTCAATGAAGATAAAAAGACCAAACATGTAGAAAAGTGAAATTTTCTCCCCAGATATTTCTAAGCTTCAATTTAAACTATTGTCAAATTAATAGATTTAAAATTTCCATAACAAAGCAATGACCCAAGAGATTGATCTTAGTTTTATTTTACATGTTGCTAGTGACCACCCCATCTTTAGCATTCAACTTAGGCCAGAAGGATTTTTATTTTTGGTAAATTGCACCAACCTTAATTATATTGATAAGAAAATGGTGTTCCTCCTTATAGTTTCTAATACAGACCATCTTGCACCTTTTCTGACCAGTGTGCAATGAAAAATGTTCTAAACATCAGATATAATGAATGTGTCATGACAATGCAACTTTCATAGGTCATGCTGAGTAAACAGGTGTCTGAGACAGAAAATAATGTATGATCCCACAACAGAGATTCAATTTTAAAAATAATTAAAAAAAAAGGAAAGGTGTACTTTATCAAGCCATCTATGTATTTGTTGATGACCTGTCATTTCTCTAACTCTTGGAAAAAGCCAAAACAGCACTACCAGTGTTACGTCACTGTCACAACTTGTAGATGCATTTTTCCTCTTACTAAAAATTTATTTACAGTTTTGTGCTATGGAATATACATGTTCATATAAATATAAATATACGTGCATATGCAAATATAAACAGTTGTGTGGAGCCACATGCATGTACATTTATCACACAAATAACCATTTTATGAAAGTCAACTTGTACATCAGTAATTCTGCTACAATTTCTTTCAGCAGATGAAGACAGTCTCTGACGCTGGTGGAGATGCAGGAGAGAAGGAAACACATCTGAGGTGCAGGTGGGTAAAGAAGAATCTTGGGTGGGAACATAGTTCCATGAATTCATCTCTTCCACAAATCTGATCTAAGTCAGAGGAGCTTGGACAGGTGCCTGGTGTTTCTTGGGGATCACAAATTACTTTTGCCCAAGGGACACACCTCTGGCCTAGTAAGAGCAATATTTAGGAATGCTGAAAGCCAGTAGCATAGCTAGGAGGATGAGCAGTGAAGCTTGTTCACTGTCTCTAAGCAAGAGCATGATCTGCTCATGTCTACTCTATTACAAAGCATTAATTTTACACAACTGTTGAAATGTAAGAAAATTTGCCTGTGAACGTGAAAAACATGTCCAGACAACCAGAGTTATGCTAGGCTTAAATATCTCACCACTGAAATTGCAATCATTAAACAACTTTCTATTATCTAAATATTATTAAAGTCAGCTATGTCCTAATATGTATGACTGTACATCCTAGTTAAAAACACTTGAAAAGGCAGAACAAGTTTAAAAGGACCTAAGCACTGCCCTTCCAAACAGCTGACTCTAAATACAAAATTAATTTGCTCTTGTTAGCCATTTGCAACAGTTTATGAAGCCTTGAAAACACACCCATCAATAACCTAAGCTTGTTAAAAGATGTACTGCAAAGATATACAACTGCAATAATGGATGATTGCTGCCACAGGACAGCCTCCCTTCTGTTCCAAGATTAAAATAAGGACGAAAGGAACTGATGCCCTTAAACCAGATGTGAAACTTTCTACAATGAATGAAAGTAAAAATTGACCATGAATGTTGTGTATTCTCAAAAGTAAGAAAGACATGGTGACGCGAACTGCTTGACTATTATGAATATTCAAAGAAAACTTAATGTTTTTTTTCAATAGAACAAAAAAATGACTAAGATTAGTTTTAAATTCAAATTAAAATATGAAGATGCAGCTTAAGATCACATTGCTTCAAACATGCAGGCAGCATTATAAATTGTAAGCAACTGCTAAAAGTACTGTATTGCATTGCTGAATCCTACAAGAGTCTAACCTGTCACCAAGTTTCATTATTTACTACTACTTTTCAGCAATGAAATGGATTTTAAATCCATGTATTTATGAAAAAATTACAAGCTACTCTACAGATGAACAGGTTTTTCATACAGTTGAGTTTTCAAACCTTTATAGCAACTAGTTCAAGTAAAAGGGCTTCACATAGTTAAATGCCGATGTATTAACAACTTGATAATTACATAGAATACTTTTGAACCTCACTGGGAAAAATGCAAGTAATCAGTTCAACTTCTTCAGCATTGATTCTCTATCTTCCAGAGCTCTGAATAAGTATTTGACATTATGACATTATGGACCAAATTCATTAACAGTGTCAACTCTATTGATTTCAGTGATGCTGCAGTGAGAGAAATGTGAGTGCATCACCCGTCTTTCTCTCTATTACTTTTCACTTGTTATTTTGTAAGCACTTTAGTGTGGCTCCATCCTTAACAAGTAAAATTTAATTTTGATTTTGAATTGGCTGGTATCCATTCATCAGTTTCTGAAATACTTTATCTTTTATTTAGGAATTCCAACCAGCTTATAAGATGACCTCAACAATTGTTACAGTAGTAAATATTCATATTCTAGTAGAGAGGACATGATACTGAACCTGAAGCATGTAAATATCATCCAAAAAGCTTACCATACTGGCAAACTGCAGAGGCACTTTTCTCTGTTTTCTTTATAATTTGTTGAAAGTTGAGAATTGCAGGGGGTTGATGTCACTCTTACAGTATGGTTTACTAAAGCTACAAGTCCAGGCAGACATAATGGATTTATTCATTGTCACCTTTATTTCCATAAAGCAGTTCATAAAAACATTCTAAATTTAAAATTCCCATTGAAATTAGTATATGTTTAAAGAATTGTAAACATATAGTATTTATATATACACACACACACATATATATGAATATATATATATAAATATATATAGAGAGAGAGAGGATGGGGCCAAACTTTTCTCAGTGGTGGTGGCCAGTGATAGGACAAGGGGTAATGGGTATAAATGGAACCACAGGAGGTTTCATCACCATATGAAGAAGAGCTTCTTCACGGCTCAGGTGACAGAGCACTGGAACAGGTTGCCCAGAGAGGTTGTGGAGTCTCCTTCTTTGGAGATATTAAAAAATCTGCCTGGATGCGATCCTGTGTAACACGCTCTAGGTGACCCTAGAGCTCATTGTGTAGGGCTACAAGTATATATATATATATATATATATATATTATTTTTTTTTTTTTTTTTACCTTAAGCCACCGACGTACTCCTGCTTTTCAAATATGGTGATGTTTGTATAGCCCAATCGAGCCAAAAAAGAAGCACAGCTTAAACTTGCAGGTCCTGCACCAAAAAGAGCTATCTTCACGTGATAGGCTTCAGGCATATCTTCTAGAGGAGGCAAGGAAGGGTTTCTGATCTGAGGAATATTCATAGCTTTGAACACCTGAAAAAGAATACATTCAACAGGTTACATACTTCACATTCCCTCTTAAAATTTTGAGTAATGTGGTGGAAGTTTCCACTAGTACTGTCACATATCCTTGACGTATTATTGCAGAATGCTTCACAACTTTATAGGGATTCTCAACTGATATGATACGTACATTTGTGAGGGATGTTGTAGGTACAGGATTTTGTCCTCCTGTAGTTCTGTTTGTCTTAAAAAGGTCTGAAATCAGATCTTTCACCACTGTAAACCTTATCGAGTAGATGGAGCCAGACTAACAGCAACAACAAGATGGCAATACAAAGTAAGCAAGATGGTAAAGACCTCTAAAACACCAAAAATTTCTTTCCAAACACGGTTCGGATTACACTTATTACTAGAAGAATATTTTTGTGAATAATGCAAAGGATTGCAAAGCTAGTGAAAGGGCTCTGCTTCTTGCAGAGATATCGTGTGTCATCCCATATAAGTCACTTACGGTTTGACTTTTCAGAGGCGAAAGGTAACCAGCCTTAGGTGGTTTTAAACTCTTATTAGGAATTGTCTCGTCTTCATCATTATATTTTAAAGCTAACCCCCTACTTTAGATATGTCCTCTTAGACAATTCTTACATGATTTATTTCATGTTGGTTGATCATCTATTCCAGGTATTCTCCACTTTTCAACTGGGTATCCAAAGTTGTAGGCATACCTGAAAGTTAGGCTGTTCTCTCTATGCCTCAGTTCTTCAACTGTAAAACAGAGAAGATCTGCTCCATTCTATCTTGACTATTAAAACTACTTTGGGACAGTCCCTGACCACTATGATGTATTTATACAGAAACAGGCACAATGGGCTTGTTGCAATGCACTTTATTTCAGATTTGCACTAAATTATTATTTTTTTCACAGGCATAAAGGTAGGCTAAGGCAGAGGTATTCTACATTCACTGAGCTTGACTTCACTGTTCTCTGCATGTACCTACATCATAGGGGAAGGAATTGAGTCTCTATATTGTAAAAACTTCAAAAAATGAAAGAACAGACTCACAGCCCTTATAGGCTACTAAAGATCAGGAGCATGGAAGAGAACAGTTACGTCTTCATTTTATTTTAGGCATTAGTGGAAGAATATTTATCCCAGGGAGTATATATCTTTGTAACAGAAGCACAAAATCATACTGAAAGGATACAAGTATTCATTGCATTGCGATTCTCAGTCATATCACAAACACTTCAGGGCTGCCACTGAATACTACCGAAAGACAGCATTTTTTCCCACCTATTTCAATGCAGGACTGCATTCCACAAGTACTAACTAGCCTGCTAAAACATATACATTGTGATTTGTCATAATAAATATGATATTTAAGCTATTCAATGTTTACCAAGTTTTTACTCTCCTTAGAACTTTAGAAGCAGGTTTTCCAAGTTAAACTTTGGCAGTTCTACTCACGAATAGAGGTTTTCATTTATGTTTTGAATCAATGTTCATTTTCTTCATGTGCACTTGAGCACTCAAGCTAGATAAACCAATGATTAGTTCCTTCCCCCCCTAAAATTTCTGTGTCAAATTCCACCAGTCTTTGTAAATTGACGTAGCATTTTAACAAACTGCAAGAAGCAAGAGACGGATAATTGTTTTAAAAAAAAAGAATCATTTAAACCTGACAATTCATACAATATGAGAAGGTTTAATGTGGTTATTAATGGATTTCACAGGTTGAAAAGCTTATATTGTTTTGTGAAACTAAGCTGTGATAACCAAAATGCAATAGGATATTTTTAAAACATCTGCTTTGTTACATTCACATAGAAATGGCTTGAATGATACCAAATTTCCATTAAAATCTCATGCAGTTGTTTCAGAAGGCTACTCAGTAATGAAAATTGCATAACTTGCATATTTAATGTTTGCATTGAACACTGTGAATATGCACATGCTTAATAAATTTATTTTGTTGTTAACATAATTATTTTTATATTTGTTATTGAATAGTCATACCCATCAACTAATTTTATACTGAAACCCAGCTTTACTGTACTGCAGTGTTAAGCTCCAGGAACCAAGCACTCATGCAGGAAATGCTACTAGTTCAGGCTGAATGGTCAGCTTTAATTCTGCCCTTTTGCAAATAGGGTGAAAATGTCTTTATGCAGCACAGCCAGCTTGTGTGGCAATATCTTACCATCTGGATTTCAGTGGCAGTTTTGCATATTAAGGCTGGCAGGGTAACTGTGTGAAAATAGCAAACTGCTTCAATGCATTTCAAAAGATTTTCACTCACTTCATGGTGAATTTTCACTACTCTGTAATTCACCTAATTAAATATCACTGAATTCTTCTGTACAAATCTTTTGGTGTACAAAGATGACTGCCTTGGTAGTAAGTGTTTAATGTCACATTACATGCAACTGACCTCTTCAATTTTTCCTCTCCTTAGACTGTGATCAGAATGGCAAGTAAAGTTTAACACTATTGTCTTGCTCGTTCATCTTCCTCTAAAAAATATTATTTTGGTTTTGTTTGGATGGAGTTTTTCTTTTGCTTTACAATGCTTTGTAAGCAAGACCCGTTCAGAAAAATCTGACCAAATAATAACTTTCAGCTCAGCATCTCAGTGGGAATTTCCAGACATTATTCCCATTATTCCCTTTCCTTCTGGTTCTCTCACACAAACAAAATAGATTAGTAATAAACATTAACTGCACATTTATTCTTTACCTTTTTATCAAATCATAGCCACATATCATTACTTCTACACCCATGACCTATTCAAACTAAACCCACATAGATTCAGTCCACTTTTAATGTTTCATGTCCATTATGGCCCATAGAAAGGATGTCGCAATTTACAAAAAAGAAGTCTCCACCACCAATTTATTAGAAAGTGGAATTGAAGAGTGCAAGTACTGAGTTGCAGAATAAATCCTTTTCTACTTCTGCCAGCATTAGACACCAGTTGTTCTAAATGTTTTCACATAGCTTCTCCCATAACAGTGTCAATGACCAGGCTGGACTCAGCATTTATTACACGTACTCAGCTTCGAACCAAGAGCAGTTTCTTCTGACAATAAGCTCATGCAAGATAATGGAGGTTTTATCCTCAAGTGTGATACAGTTTGGCCAATCAGAAACAGCTGATCTATTCTGCTAAAGTTCCAACAATGGGAATGACTTCATAAATATCTTAGTATCCTAAACTTAATATATTTCAATTCACATATTTATAACATATTTCCCATATTTCCATTACTTTCCTATGTAAAGCCATGAGCCCAATTGCTCAGTGTTTTCTCTAGTGCAAAATTTGGTGGTTTGTTCTCTTCTCCCTTATAAATCAAACGATTTTTTCCCTGCAGTGTTTGTTTTTTGCTCCAAAATATTCAGTAAACTCAACATAAAGAACACAATTCCAGTCACTGAATGCAAAAAAAAGTTTGTATTAAGGTTCTACAATATTACCAAACTTGCTGTTTTGATTGCTCAGCATCTGATTCAAGTTGAATTTTCCTGGAAAGTTTCAACCAACTCATTTTAGATGTTTTTCAAAAATACAGACAGGGAAAAGCGTATTCTTCTGCTCGTGGTTCTTTTCTTCACTACACAACTCAAGTATTAGCAAGCTTTGATGAAAAGATGACATTTGGCAGCGTGTGGCAGGTGAGTAAGAAATACTTTTTGGCAGCCTGATGAAAATCATTTTATGGCATAGTGAGCATGATTTAAAAGCATGTAAAAAACAATCCAAATTATTACAGCATGTTAGAACTGTTATTCAGAATTGATATCAATATTTTTATAACAATTAGAATAAATATAAAGTAACTCACTTTTGTCACTTTGGAATTTTCTGATCAATATATTTAAGAGGCACATACTGTAGATATCCTTCTCCACCTCTTCGCAGAACTCACATACGGTCAGACAATTTTACTCTAATTAACCTTTATTTAAAATTATCATTGGACTATGACAAAGAATTTGATAAACAAATCAGTAAATAGATTGAAATTTTAATCTCTGTTAAAATGTAGAACAAACAAAACAATTACAACAACCAAACCTTTGCCTAATCCTATAAAAGCAAGCTTGGTAGTCTCCAGGACACACACAGAACATCACATTTCTAAAGTAAAAAGTGAGTATATTTAATCACTCATTTTCAACACAAAAAGGTTGAAATACAAAAAAAAAAAAAAAAGAGCAAATGGAATGGGCATTTGGAGAATTTCATCTTCTAGCAGCAAGTTTTGACTTTATTATTAAATTGTTTAGGTTCTCAAGGTGTAGTGTTTGTTTCCATGCTTAGAAGGTTATATAAATAGTTATTAGATTATCTTTAAATATCTTTCAACAGAATGATGAGGTATCAAGCAGCTACTGTTAGCATCTAGCTAATACTTATTTTAGGGTGAGACATATTAGTATATTCTGAATTATCAGATTTTGCTAGTGCACAGAAAGAAAAATATGGGCAATGAAATCAGTAATGTTTAGGAATTGATGGTGTTAATTTCACACTATCCCACTGGATATGTGTGGACTGGTGTATATTAATATGGGGAGGTTGAATATTTAAAGGAGAAAATAATACTCTGCATAGATTTTAACAAAAATGAAGCAAATTGTGTGCTTAGTAATCATCTGGAAGCTGTCAAATTGTATAGTCACACAATTTCATATAATTGCAATGGATAGCACAGGAGGTACAGGAAGTATTTTTTTTTCTACAAACATGAGCTAGTTATAGAAACCAGTTGATCCTCCCTCCACAAGTAACAGTTACACTTGCAATGCTGCAAATTTTTATGCAAGTAGGTGAGTGTTGACAAAAATAGGGCCTAAAGCACCTCTTTAAGGACTTTTCAAACTTACATAACAACTACACATTCATATTATCCAGGTCTCAAGAAATCCCATGGATCTAGTATGTTACAGAGCCTACACCTCAAAGCTCATGAATCCCACCACTAAGAAGGACAGAACATTCATTCCAATGCCTTAAAATTATATGTAACATCTAAAGCGTTCTGTAGAAAAAAATATATAACTTGCCGAAACATCAGCAGTCTTTCAGCATTGGCCTGAGAAGTCAAAACTCCTCAGATTCATCCCTGGAACTATTGCAAAGGCAACACCATCCCCTTCAAACTAGCCTAAAATTTTATAATTCATAATTAGAGGTTTTAACATGACTTAAAAGAGAAAATAACCTAAAGATGTGTTAAAGTAAAAGCTAATACCAGAAAATAGCCGTTTGTTTGTTTGTTTCTGTTTGTTCTGCTGCCTCAGCTCCCCAGAGCAATGCTCCTTGGCTGATGCCGCACACCCACTGGTGCAGGTCCCGGCGTAGGGCCTGGTGGCCATGTCAGGGCCCCATGACACCCTGGCTGGCAGTCCAGAGCCAGCCAGCTGCAGGAACAGTGGCTCCATGGGAGCCACCACCTTCACCCACTTACATTAAGACTGATCAAAGTTGTCTATGCACAAATACAAGATGGACCCTGAGCCCGCTGTGGCAGCACACCCCCCCACGGCCTTCCCTCCAGGCAGCCTCTGCCACCTCAGCCGTGGTGGGTCGGGGAGAAGGGAGGGACCACAGTGCAGCCCACCTCTTAGCCCAGCTGTTCTGCTGACATGCCCCTAGATTAACAGCAAATAAGCTCATACAACACATCTTTTACGTGAAAAAGAGTATCAAGTTCCCTTTTCCAATTGCTTTCCACTGTAACAACAGCCAGAACGGATCTCCAAAGGGAAACAAATGACCAGAACTGTAGCTGGCATGAGAGTCACAGTGCCAAACGATCTAGTATTTATCTAGTATGCAGAGATTAAAATAATATATTTTCTATTTAGCTTGTGCTGCTCCTTTCAGAATGATTAACTAGAAACAGAGGAGACCCTTTAGATTTGGTAATATCTACCCAGAAAAGCAAGATTTTGAGGACTTCCTAGTAATACTGCAACAGAATGCAATAGATCATGCTTCCTTTCCTACTGCAAGCTTACAAACTTGTACTCAAGTAACCAGTAATTGTAGTTTATTTTATGGGACTGACAGTCATATAGCTCATGCCTGTATGTATTGTCACTGCAATCTCAGTATATTTTCACTGAACTTGTGTTCCAAAACCAGAAATGCTTCCTGGTTCTAAAGTACTTGGGCAAAGGAGACAGATAAAGACATTAATATAATATTGACCTGTGCAGCAGCAGGTGTAACCTGCGCTTGACACTCATCATTTATAATAGTGAGCTTTAACTCCATGTTATTCTCTAGATGCAACAGTTACCGTGGTAACTGCATCCCAGTATACACATTCTACATCACAAATACAAATGGGTATTTCCTTTTTGTTTGTTTGTTTGTTTTCCATTTGAACATTTAATTGTCAAAATCCACATTTCGCATTTATTCAGACTAGATTACAATTTACTTTGAAAATTAGGTTAACAGTTACAAAGCTATATGGAAGGACAGAACGAAAAGACAGGAGGTGTGAGGTGCCATTTTTTTGTTCTACCGTATGCAAGACAAATATTTTACAATTAGGGAGTTTTATCTGCAGTATGAACAGATGATCAGTCATTGTTCAGAAACACAAAGGGGCATACGTCATACCCATATATTTTCCATTTTAAACCCACATTCCTGCTTTACTGCAATTTTATCTTTTATCTCAGCTAGCAGTTGTGCCTTTTTATTATTGCTCTCTCTCATAATGCAGCAAGTGTATGATCCTCAGACTAATTCCAAGTAAAAGAAAAAAAAAAAAAGAAACCTAAAATTGGCATTATGCACAATGGAGTTTTCAGTAAATAAGCCCCTGTGGGACAAACTATTACACAGTGCATGAGAATTACCATGCAGCTCTCATTAACAGTACCACATGTTGCACACCTAAACCACACAATTTGCTAAGTTACTCTTATAGGTTAAGCAGTGAACACGCTTTGTTCACACTATATGGGCCAAGTCCTGTATTAGCAGTAGTAACACATGATTTTCTTCAGTATTTCAATGTATATTTTTATAGTAATTGTTATTTGGAAACACTCATACTATTGGGCTCCTTCAATTATACATACTTTTATAGTAAAAATTAACTGAATGAAAGCTAAAAAATATTAATTACAGAAGTGACTGCCTACTATTGCTAATTATGTGTACTACAATACATTCAAATTCTTTTTAAAATGGCAGTAATTCTAAAGGTTATTAATATCTGCATTTTTAGCAAACGTTTTAGGATACCACAAAAATAGTGAGGAGAATAAAATTTACCATAAAGTTATTTGTGTTAGAGTGCTAAATAGAACCGTATAGTAATTTTATTTTGTTAGAACTGTTGACACTAATATATCACTTCAAACAAACTTGGAGCATTATGAGGAAAGCCATCCTGAGCTATTCATCCTTTCTGCAGTTTTCATATCAATCATTGTGCTAGCACTGAGCTTTTTTAATAGATTTCTAAAGATTTTTGAAGAAAAATGGCAGATATTTAGCATTATCTATCAAGCCATAATTCCTCTCTATTAATCATAGCATTAGGGCTAAAAGGAGACACAAATCAAGTTTTAACACATATCACTTGCATTTGGTTCCTCAACAGTAATATTTCACTATTATATTTATCATCTACTTGACAACTGTTTAATCTTTTTTTCTTTTAATAAGTCTTCTGCCTTGCAACAAATATTATCTTTTTACATATATGGAATAAAAGCCATTAGAAGAAGAGCTGATAAAATCACCTCTTAACTGATAAAAAAAAAACAAAAAACACAAATACCTAATATATAGGTAGAACAAACACAGTTCAGCGTCTGCAGCCTCATTCCTGCAAATGAGAACTTTGGTTCAAACTGTACTGATCCTTACTTTTGTATGTTCAAACCTCCAGCAAATTGAAGTGGACAGCTACTTAAATGACAGGGGATAGAGAATGTTCAGCCACAGCTAACAAAACAAAACAACAACAACAACAAAAAGTTTAACAGGTGCTCCAGAAGCTTTTAACGTCTCCTGGTGAGAAGAAAGATGTACAGAGAGACCTGCAGCAGGTAGCAATATTTGCTCATCGAATCACAGCCCACAGCCACTGAGAAGGGGGTGTGAAGTCTACAAATGACAGCAGAGGAAAAAATTGGCCTTACAGACATATCATCTGTTACTTCCAGATTGATTCGCATTTCTATTTTGGTCTGTCCTACAAAGACATTTTCTCAGGCTTTGTAAAGGTGACTGGAATTTCATCATATGCTTGTAAATATGATCAGCCAAATGGCTCAAGATACAGAAAAGGGACACGCTCAAGATACACGAAAGGGACATATTAGTCATGGACTGTATGTCATCTTCACCCATGTATATGCCTTTTTTTTCTTTTTTTTTTACATAGCCACTTGCATAAACTTCCTCACTTGTACAGACCAAAACATACTTCAGAACATACTTCAGATCAGAAGAGGTGCCAGCTGAAACCATGAACTTAGTAAAACTTCTTAATGCCCTCAAGGGAAGTTAAATGAGCTGTAGCCTCCACCTTCTTCAGATGTAAATCAGATGTAAATCTCAAACATTAAATCTATACAGAAGTACATGTGCACCTCAACAGAAACCCTTGAGAAAACTTCCTAACATCAAATGATCTTGTTTGCTTCAGTGGCTAAAATACACACATGCATTTATGAACTAATAAAACAACACACAAACACGTGTGCATCTACAGCTACTTAAACAGATGAACACAGACATCTATTTCAGGCCAATCTGAACCTGTTTATTTACATGGTTTTGGCAGAAAAAAAAGGACAGTAAAATGTCTTAAATCATCTGGAACTTTTCCTTTGCCCCCAAAGAATATACAAATCCACACTAATCCTGCAGCTTCTCATATTTTAATTTTAAATTACCAAAATGTGTCCAAATTTCCATTTCTGAGAATTAAATGAAGCCAGTACTTGGACATGTACATTTCTTATTATTATGGATCCTCAGACTTGCAATATTTACATTTGAAAATACTAAATTTGGGGTAAAATTTGGATTGATTCCTCCTGTCTGTGACTTTTCAAAAGTATGCATTAAATTTTGTACAAATCTTTTCACATAATAAAAATGCAAAAGAGCTACAGTGTGTTGTGCTCAGAAATAAGTTAACTTCAAATAATAAAACAGACTCCTTGCTACATTAAAAGAAAAAAAAAAAGGCTTTCAAAAAAGAAAGACATCAAAGCAACTTATCCATAAAGAACAATTAAAACAAAATGAAACTTTTAACCAAGGAGATGAGAAAGCCAAGTATTTCTGAATAATAAATACTACCTAACCATCCAGCTGCTATGGGAGAACAGTTCTTCTTTGACCTCGAGACCTAGAATTCTTGCAGAGTGTGTGGCTTCACAGAGAACAGGGTTCATCATAGCCAAAGAACAAGTTAAACTCTGCTGTAAGAGCTGCCCTGTGCCCAGAAGAGTTCAGCAATTCCTTAATGTGCAGTTACTGAAGGAGGTACACTTGATCTTTTTCCCTATGTGGCCTACTTCAGCAACATCTGCATTTTAACATGGCTTATATAAATCTTTAATTTTGAACAAATTGACTCAACTACTAGTGTTTCTAAAGAGTTGTCTTGTTCACAAATAATGTTATGTTCCTATGTTTCCATTGCAAAATCATTTCTAAATTTCTGAATGTGCCGTAAGAAAAAGGATAATTATTTTAACTTCCTATGACTTTATTTTATTAGTACAGCTTTAAAAAATCATTAAGAAAGGCATCCACCTATATAATACCTGTTGGTACATAAAAAGCATTTTAGGCATTTATGAGTTCTACCTACCTCAGTAGCAAACTGTTGCAATCCACCAATATTAATTGGTCCCTCCTCAGTGGCATACAAATTGCAGCCACCAACACAAAGATCTGATGTTGGACACACCATTCCACAAGTCAGGCCAAGTGGATTGTCGGAAAAAATCATTTTGGCAGCTCCATAATAGTTCTGAAGAAAAGAAAGAGGGGGAAAAAAAGATAGTCACATACCAAGAAAAATAAAATTCAATAGGAAATACAAAATATGTTGTAACTGCCTAGTAGAATACTATATACATATAATGAATAATGCTGACATCATTTAAATGTTACATAGAATTATTTCAAATGCACTGGAAAGAATGTCAACAGAGTTGTTGATTATGCAAAGACAACACTTCAGTTTGCAAAATGGTTATAATGGTTATATATGGTCTTACGCAGTTGTAGGATTTTTAGTGGTTTAACAAATCTATGTTAGAAAACTACTGTGCCTGCATTATGTACCTGTAAATACTTTCTCCATTTCTAGGTCAATTAGGCAGTAGGTGAATTGTAACCTTTGTTGGAGATCTGACCAGACACTGCTAGTTAGATTATCAGTTCTTCATGACACAGGGAATTAAAAGTTTATTCTACACATTTGTACACACCATCTCTGCAGATATGCTTGTCCTTCACACCATGTCAGCAGTGTCAATTTTCCCAGACCCGTGATGAGAATAGGTTTCCTATGTAACTACCCATAGATTTGAACTACTGAATTTTTTGAACTCTTTTTCCTCATACACAGACTGACCAGGGCAAACATTTTCCTGTTTCCCTAAGTGGCAAAACAGGGAAATGATTAAAGAATTTATTTAAAATTTACAACTTAACAGATTCTCAATATTTAGTGTACAGCTTCAGAAAAGGAAGAGTTTCCTAATATATATTAGAACTAGCAAGATTTGTTTCCATAATAAAAAGGTAAGGAGTGGACATTCACAACCTCCTAGTGCCTAATACAGTCCGTAAACCCTTGATTATTTTAGACTGGGTAATTCTCTAAAGAGGGAACATCAGAGGAAATGCCAGGAGTGAAGTGAAGTTTCATTTAGAGGCTTAGAACTACTGATGACAGTTCTGCATTCATATTATATTTACATTAATGAAATTATAGTGTAATTAAAGCAAACCTTTCACATCCTGTATTTTCTTCTGTATGGTCAATATAGAAGCTTGCTTAATTATAAGCTATAGTTCCTTATTTTACCACTCCTCTCACCCCCCCTCTAAAAGCCTCAACAAGGAAAGCCCATGAAAGAGGTGTTAATGCTGGAGTTTCCTTTACAGGCCACTGCAGTTCAGAAGATTACAATACCATACCAGCTGAGGTTCCACAAAAGTTTATTTGGTGAGAAATTAATACTGGGATCTCATTCCAGCTTTTTTCAAACTAGTAATAACTGAGGAATTAAAGATCAGTTATGTGTCCTTCTTCCATCAACCTCTTCCACACTCCAATCATCATCAATAACATGAAACTGGTTTAAAATTTTTCTTTATCATTCTATCCCAGGACAGGTGGCTAAGAACAATGAGAAGGTGTAGACTTCAAAGGATATGAGTTACTCAGTCACAGCAGACCCTAGCTAATGCCTGAGACTTCTTGTCTGCCAAGCAGGCTAATGTATACAAGTGTTTATTTAAAGTTAACACAATCCCACACTGAGCAAAAATCCAGTTATGAATAAAAAGAGACTTGTCAAGATCTGACAATATAACAAACAGTGTGTAACAACTTTGGTTTGGGAAGTTCAAATTCACCAAAAGGCATTTTAAAAGACCATGTGTAAAATTCTTCAAGTTAAAACAGATGCTAGACACTGCTAGAGATTCCCTAAATAATGCTAACGTTTAAGAAATCTATTTGTAGACACAATGAGACCTTTTACTTACAGGTGTCAGTCTACTGCACAGCATGAGCCCCTGTCCATCACCTGAAAACATGAAAGAGCTACCTAGGTGTATTTTCATAGGATTTTCTTAGACATTATTAAAATCCATTAAAATTCTAGTTCTAGCTGAACAAGCAATCCCTTTACACAACTGTTCTGAGAGAATTCCTTTCAACCATTTTGCCTGTAATGCGCATGGACATTATCGTGCCCATTTCTCATTTATTCTGATGTAAAGGAGCATTCGTTAAACGTACATTCCAGGTATTAGCAAAAATTTTCACTCTGCCATATGAATGTTACTGTTTTGATATATCAGAGATTGTTAGGGATGTTAAAAACAGCCAGTAAAGACATTATAAGCTCAATTCAGAAGCCAAAACACAGAAGTCTGTTTATGTTGGAGATTTCCCTGACACACAACCACGCAGATGGCAGAGGTGACAGTGTCAATGCTGGAGACCCATGCCTTCCTGAAGCAGCACTCGAAGGCCAGCCTAAATATCCTAGAGCATCTTAACTCGCAATAGATGTCTGGTCCCCAGGCAATTACATCTAGCCCTTCCCAAAAAATCCCCACTCTAAAGGAATAATTATAAACGAGTAGTGAGGATTTTCCTCACTAACTCAAAGACAAAATGTTTTTGAAAGAATTTTTGTTCAATTTTATATTTCCCAAAGTATGAGAGATATTTTCCTTTCCTGTGTTGTCCAGGATTATTATTTTTGTTATCTTCAGCTCTGGTTCAATTGAAACAGTTACAATAACATTCATTTGCATTTAAGTAACTTCATTACAGATTTCCTACATTTTTAGGGTTTGTAATTAAAATCAATATATAAACCTAGTTATTATGCCTAAAAACCAAATCCGTTAAGCTATTCCTTTTTAAAATTAATTTTATTACATATCTGTAAAGTATGTAAAGCCCTTGCACTTGAGCTGTGCCACTACAGGCAGTGTCAACACAGCTGAAACATTTCACTTGCTCTGCAAATTCAAACCAAAATCTGAGCACAGCTACGCTACACAGCACAGATATATGAAGACTGTCACTAAAGCCATGTTACAGCACATAATTGAGGCTGCAGCAAGGTAGAGAAAGAGGAGATAGTATGTTAGAGTAGCACCTGACCAGATAAGATTGGACCAGGTTCACTGTGGGTATATGACTGAGATCACAGCTTACTGATAGGATATAGAAGGAAACGTATCTCAGGACATAATGCTAGAGTTCTGTAAGAAGAAGGCTGGGACCAGTGTCCTAATGGAGGCAATGCCAAGTGCTGATGGACTCTTAATCTGGGGCAACATGAGTGTATTAAGGCAAGGTCCTTATCTGGGAATTTATGAGGAGTTGCTGTCATGATCATGATCTGCTGATGCTACCAATTCTAGTGGTAGCGCCTGAGCACAAGATGTTTAGGTACCCTCACTTCTTCAAAAGAGAGTACTGAAAGACATATAGTACATATTACCATACTAAATATTAAGACATCTGATGAAGTGTATCAAAGAGCATGTCTCTCCTAGTCTTAACTTCCGAAAAGTTTTAATGATAAGCTAATTAAAAAGTTGTCACACCTGAAGTGCAGTGTTCCACAAACTTACACTTTTAGAAGAGCTGTAGTTCCCTAACTCTCCTCTTCCACACCCTGCCTCAGTTTCCACCTTTCAGAACACCAGCATAACCACTGTTCCCATTGCCACTGATACTGGTCACTGCCAGTGAAGGGATATGGCCACATGCTGCTACCATCACTTTGTACTTAAGTTCAAGAGTAAGCCCATCTGCAACCTTCCAGATACCCAGGGCAAAGCCCAGCACAGAGACAGGGCCATGGGCAGGACTTCAGGAGCCCAGCTCCGAGTCACTTCATCTCTTTGTCGTTCCATTCTATCTATTAATTTATTCTGTTTTCACTGTGCTGATTCATTATCTAATGTATCAAACATTATTAAAAAAATGTTTTCCAATACTTTACCAAAAAAACTGGCAGGAAAATATATTATAGTTTAGAAAGTTACACTAAGTGGTGTTATATAGACTGTGTTACACCACTGCAAACCATGAGTTACTACGGTAATAAGCAAGCATTTGCAGTATATGTACAGTAACTTAAATGCTTTGTTATATGAACACTTTTTCTTACATAACATCCTCTTTTTCCAGCTGAAAACATGTATTACTGATCAATTACCAGTGACATTAAAGGCAGAATACTCAATAGAATATTCACATTCCTGAAAAAAAATATTATTGATCATTTTCATTTCACAAAACCAGTGTGTAGTAGGCTACACACAACACAGATATGAGACACAGACATGCCAAGTTGGTAACTACACACTGCATGCAGTACAGAAGAGCAGACCAGAGTTAAAGGGAGGCAGACTTCATTAAAATCACTAAGTTACTACAGCGCATGAAATGATGCAAACTATCTTGGATGCAAACAGTTTGGAGTGGTTTTTTTTAGATGCTGAAATAATAAGATGTCTCAGTTGGCTAGTTTCTTACAGACGTCACAGAAGAAACAAGTCTAAAACTAGAATGTTTCTGAATTTTTTAATGAGATAAATGTCTGCTTGTGCTTTTTTTTTTTTTCCTGTGCACTTCCGCAGAAATAAATTAATCTAACTGGATAGGATGCTTTGTGGCTTCCTACATCAAAATGTCAATAAATACTACATTGCTAACACAGGGAACAAAAACAAGCCTTAAACAGACATCAATAATCTGTGGAAACCAGGCAGAGGAGAATCTCTACATGTATCATTTGGAAGCATTATATAATTTGCATGTAAATTAGACTGTTTTTTACTTGAAAAAAAAAAAAAAAACTATTAAAACACATAGGATCAATACTGACAAACCAGAAGAAATTGCATTTACTATCAGGAAATGCATACAGCATCTTTTCTTTCATTCAATTTAAGAGCTTTTTATATAAATTCCTTATGCATCGGGGTGTTTTGATATGGCAGTTTTCTCAAAAAAAGATATTCATTATTGTGCTTTGTGTAATAAAATGAAAACATTGACTTCATCAGGATTATGGGATGGAGTGAATACATTAAAAGAAAAGAAGAAAAAGTAGTAATTTCCTCTTCCTCTGGGTGAAGTTTAAAAAAAGAGAGACATACCAAAAAATACAGGAAAATATCACCTCCCTCTATCCGTGCTCCTGTTCTGTGATGGCTTTCAAATTTGCTCAGGCTGCATTGGATTAAAATATTTTCCCATACCGAAGAACCACTATTTAAAGTACATTGTTATATAAGTAGCATTTTTCACATTGACACACACCAGTTAAAATATAACAAGAAACGCCTCCAGTCTGTCAGCCCCCCACCAAAATATCTTCCGAAGAAGAATGAACAAAACATAACAACTTACCAAATCATACATATTCTATATTATAATGCTGATGATTTTTAATCAATCCAGAAATCTTTCACATCATTTGACTTATGTCATCATAACAGGACTGTAATTTCACACAGTGTCACTATCTTTTTATGAAAAAGAACGGAAGAAATATCTTGTACTGTCATTTTGTCCTTTGTAGTCTAGAATGTGAGAGATTCCTTAATTGACATAGTGTCATCGCAAAAGTCTATTCTACATAATTACACTATGGCAACTGAAACCAGCTGTCAGCCATTCCATTACACTAAGTACAAACAGACATCTCAAGAAAAGTCACTGCTTCAAGTACATCAATTTAACACCATTACTACTTTCTCTTTTAAATGTTTTTTTGTATTTAGTGACCTGAAATATAGAAAGATTAACACAGAAAGCTGAATAAAACAGCCATTTCAAAAGCCTGAGGCCTCAAAGTAGTACTTAAAGATTAATTGTGATGCATATCTGTATATAATTATTACCAATCATCTAGCAGCTTTCTGACTTCTACAATCTTTCACTGTATTAACAGTATCCCACTTACAGTATTCTACATATGAACTCATGATTTTCTATGTCCTTTTAAATGGCATAGAGATGTCCTTTGTTAATTTACTCCAAGTTCCTCTGGCACAGAAAAAACATCATTCTGTTTCTCTCACCTGTCCTATGCCTCTCAGCACCCTTTCTCTCTTGCAATCTTTTCTTCATTTCATCTTCCCTTAATAATCCCACTGCTTTTTGTCTTTTGCCTTCCTTTGTCTACCCACTTTTCCTTCTTTCTCATTTCCAGTATATTGCCACATACATTTTTTCCTTTAATCCTTCAATCTCCCAAACTTCAGCTTCACCTTTACCCCTTTGGTATCCTTTTATACCCTCTAGCTCCTTCCCTCTCCCATTTCTCCCTTGAAAACCTCTATTTCCTCTGGTTTTATTTTAATCTAAGAATTTCTCTAAAACTTACTCTTGTGTTTCACAGCTATCCTGTACTTTCCTGGTGTTCAGCTCTTACTGTACCATTTCCCTACCATTATTCCACATGGTCCAAACAGTCCTACAGTCCTATACAGAAGGCAGTGTGGCTTTTTAATTTTTATTTATTTTTTTAATTTTTTTTTAATGCTTACCAGAAGGCTTACATGCACCTATGAGGTCTATTAGAAAATGGTGGACCTGTCAGCTCAGACCAGGTGTGGGAGAAGATGGTCAATTTGAACAAGGAGAAAACTGTTGGACCAGTCACAGAGGGCTGAAGAGACAAAGTGCAGTTTCAAGTACTGATGTCACAAAAGATACTTCTGCATCCCCAGTTCTTCATTATTAACTCAGACTATAAAGGATGAGTCACTCACTTTTTATGCCTGTGCCACGTAACACAACTTATTATCCCTATGCCTTGCCTTAACTGCACCATCGGTTGTTTTTCACTGTGACTACTCAACCATGAAGGTGTCCAGTAACAAAACCTCCAAGATTGTCTCACTGCACAGTACAAATGCAGAGTACATGAGCAGCTGTTGCTCTTCAATGAGCAGCTTCCTCTAGCACAGACTTCTGCTTAACAGGAGGAAAGCTGGACAGGCAGCAAGCATTTAGGCTGAGAGCTGCAGGATTCCCTTGATTGTACCAGCCCTAAAGGATGACAAGCGTTGGAGCTCCATTTTATCAAACTCCATTTTACTTCTTGCTTTGACATATTAACACAAGGAAAGGAGGACACAAAATCCCTAAGATCTCTCCTGGGACTATTTCAGAGGAGAAAATGAAGCAAGGGAGAACCATTCTCCTGCAGCATCTAAATGTGATTTGTTTTTTTCCCTTAGTTTTTTGTTGTTGCTGTTTTAGAGGGGGAGATAATGAAGATGGCTCTTGTCTATTACAAAACAAAGAATACACACTTTGCAATGCGAAGGTTGTACATAAAGAGAGGACAGATGGAAGTCAGAACACTCAGCATCTTCTGATGTTTAAAAACAAATGTAGTTACACGTGCATGGGGAATTTGAAGTCTCGTCTCCAAGAGATGCAACTGCAAGCAGTCTGTATGAACAGAGAAACAGTGACTGGGAAGACACAACGGACTAGACTGTACCTTTAGAAAGTGGAGTTGTAATCCAGTTTGAATGGAAAAGGAGAATGGAAGTTGTGGCCTAAAGTCTATTGAGTTACAGTGGCCTAACACAATGCAGCATAAGTGACATCCTTTTTCTCAAAGAGGCTCAAGGCTCATTGAGCCTGGCAATTCAATTACCCTCTCAACCCAGAAACTACCCCTCCTTCCCTCTCCCTCTTCTACTCTTGAGCTGAGGTCTAATGGCAGAGCAGCGAAGAACAGCTACATAATACATGACCTCTAAATATCTAAAAAGCCTCAGGCTTCAGAGAACAAGAATCCCTGACCTTTTATGATTGCTATAGCAGTTTTCCAACAAAACAAACTACATACAATAGAGCTCTTAAATATCTGACAAAGTAATTCATTTCCAGTACATTGCTGTCTAAATACTCCATATTAATAATGAATAATGTTTAAATAAATACCTGAATACCATACTGCTTACTGCTTAGACACAGATGAGGAATTTATTGAACAGAATCTCCTCTAAACAGCTAGAAGGGTAACCTACTGCAGGGAGTTTCTTGAGAGAATAAGGAAGAAAGATTCAGAAGTGGGAGAAGAACTTCAAATAAGCCCAGAAACCCTACTTGGATTTCCAGGACTTACTGACCTTAAGTACCTGAATATTCTGCACTTCAGCTTTTTATTTTGTTTAGAAGCTAACAGATATATTTATAAACTATTGGATTAAAAAAGAAAATGTATTTACAAGGTGAAAACAACAAAAAGATGTATAATTTTGAAAAGCATTTTCAAAGGCATTTAACAAAACTTTGGCAGTGTGAAGTATACTTACAACAATAATGCAAAAATATTCAGCAAGTGTATTGCTGAATGATATCTGGATAATAATTTTAATACAATTTTAGAAGAAGCACAGTGAACAGCTATGGAACATGGTGAGAAATTACTTGTTGGTTCCATTAAAAACTTCCCAAATTATAAGCTTGAAGTTTCAGTGTGTTTTTCAAAAATGCACTGTTCTTGACTTCTGTCTGCTCTAAAAGCAGATGGTGCAGGTACCTCAAACACCACAGCAGCACAATGAAACAGAGGAGAGGACACTGCAGTACTCACCACACCAACTCCCCCAGGGCCAGGACTTGAAGTGAACCATTTCAATTTTCCATATCTCCCTCTCAACTTCCACCATAACTCTTCCACTAACTTTGTAGAAAGCAAGAGTTTCAAAGTGCAATATTTAAAAAGGAAAAAAAATAATATTAAACATATATACCTAGAAAAACATCCTATTAATAAAGGAAAATGTAAGGATGTAGGGTTACTCTTCCTGAACAGAATCTGTCATAATAGAAAATTTCTATCAAATGCATTGGAAGTAAATTCAACAAAAGAAAAACTCAGCCTAGCAGAATGCAGCCATCAAGACAAGGTTGGGTTTCCTCTAAGCAGCATTACTTCCCTGCTTGGTACATGAATTACAGGAGGTACAACCATTGACGTGGAAGCCATAAACAAGCAGGATTTCCCAGCCTTGTTGCTCAGCCCATGACCTCACCTATTTGCTAAGCATATTTGATATTTTGTTTTATTTTTTTTTAAGTCAGAATTCTCTGTCTCAGAGAAATGCTCCCATAACTATGCAATATTGGATCTCTTTTGTTTTAGGGTAAGGAGAGAAAGCAAAGGGTCAGCCTGCATGTAAACTTCTACTTGAAACTGAATTTCATAGATGCAGTGCTGATTTTACACATGCAAGTTCCCATCCAATTATCTTGGCTAACAGAAACTGACTATCTGACTTTTTAAAACTTCCTGTGTGTGAAAGTGTCCTTCATTCTATGCAATTACCAGGCATCAACATGAGGCAAAAGCAGTTACCAAAATCACAGTATGCTCTTTTATAAAAACTACAGTTTCCTACTGGATATAGAAGCTACTACTAGGGATGGGATCCAAAAAGAAAGGCTGTAAGTACATTTCAGTAATCTGAGACACAGGTTTTCCCCTATGGAATCATAACCCTACTAAGAGAATAGCAGTATACTGCAATTCTTTTCTAAAGCAGGATTTTCCAATAAAACATCAACTGATCAGGTCACTTGTTCAGTGCAAATGCAGAGTCTTACCTAGCATCTGCAACTTCCAAGATGCTTTAAAAGAGTTATCAAACAGCCCAAACACTACAGGGTTGACCTGCCTCACCGACCATCAGACAGGTAAAATCTGGCCCTATTAAAACCTTGCAGAGTGTGCCCATTGGTGTCAGCAGGGCAAAGACTTCACATCTATAAGGCAGATTCCTGTTATTATTCTAGTACACCTTTGCCAAAATATAACTCTCAAAGCTCTGCAGTCACCCCACCTTGACTTCCTCTCCTCTGTAATGGATTCACAGAATTCAGAATGAATCAGCTGTTAAAATGACTTGCCCTTTCTGCCAAGTCACAAAAGGGCATTATATTTCTGAGGCTATGAGAATTTAAAAGACCCACCAAATTTCTCATTTTAAGATGCTGCTGGTGTCAGTTCTTCACAAATTTTCTGTTGTAATTTTCAGTTTGCCTTCTTATTCTTTACTCCCAGCTTTCACGTTTCCATACTAAGGCCCCTTTTCTTTCCTCACCAATGCATCACCCTATCCTATCCTAGGCAGTAACACAACTAACCCTTAATCAAGAAAGACCATCCTGGTAAAATACTTTCATAAAATTTGCTTTGCTTTTCCTAGAACTACAACGTGATCACAGGATGAGACTAACAGTTTTGCTACTGCCTTGTACCTTCTCTGTTCAGTTCATCTCCTTCATAATGCCTGGCAGAGGTAATAACAAGCAATATGCTCCATGCTATACTGTGGTTGCAAACAGATGCCTACATTCATAAATACAAATGCTACACTGACAAGGTACAGATAATATAAGAAAACTGTCTATATGCAGATGCCAGGCATAATGCCAATTCCCACATCAACACACAGTTGTATTATAATTGATACGTGTATCTTAATATCTCCTCTTATCCTAATGTTTCTTGTTAAGGTGCAAAATTTACCAGTGTTTTCTCCCCAGAGGACAGAGCACAGTACAAGCAATGTGGATGTTGGCTCATGCACGGCAGCACTGCTGTTGCCCACTTCTCTCCAGATCTACCCATGTAGGCCCTTTCAGTTGCATCCAACAGCAAGATGGGCTGGAGCATAACATGCAGCCAGAAAATCTGTGTATCACCTCCTGTGGTTCATGAGTTTAGTTGGGCTCATACAGATAAACAAATCACACTGCTGCGAATGATTCCACAGATGGGAAGTAAGTTTTTGAGATTGCAAGGGGCAATAATATCCAGTCATCTTTAGACTATCCCAGATAGCCTAATGAATCTTGTCATATCAACTTTGCAGTCATTTTTGTTTATTCCTATTTCTTACTGTTAAAAGTAATATGTAGACCACAAATGAAAATAAAGTTTTTAAGCTTTCAGTATTATTACAGTAAAATAGCCTATTAAGAAAGGAAAATATACAGTACCTCCAAAAAAGGGGGCTCAATTTGTTCCTGTAATGTTTTACTGCTAGTCTAAGTGACAGTCCACATTTGCATTAGCCAGAGCCTCTTACTATAAAGTACAACAGTGAGAAAACATTCCTTGAGATGACCACCTTCATATGCCAGATTTCTGCCGAAAGCAAATTTAAATTATAATCACTTGTTAAACAACAATAACAAAAATATTTAATGAAAGAAAAGTTTTGTAACTTTAATACCTCAGGTAGCAGCAAAGTTAAATCACTGTATTGTAATGCTCGTTTTTTTTTTTTTTTTAAAAACCATTATGCATGAAAACCATCAAAACCAAAAACTTTTCAGCAATAGTGACACAAAGAAGTAGATTTGCAATATACACTATCTGTTCTAGCACAGAACAGCAGTAAAAATAATTAAAAATTAGATTACTTGAATTTTAAAGTATCTGTTGTAAACATTTTACAAAGATAAGCCTTATAATGCAATCACATTAACAGAACTACAAGCAATCACTGCTATCTGCTTCCACGTACTACGGCAAGTCTGATTTTACCTTGTTTGCAATACTTGTGATGAATGACTTGATGTCCAGATTAGTTGGGCAACTCTTCTGACAGGGGGCATCTGCACACTTCAAGCATCTACAGGAATAAAAGAAAATGTGTCACAGAGACATGGAATACAAATGCTGCCAATTGCATAATGTTTTCAAGTGAGTGTGGTAGGAGATAAGTCACAAGTGAATAATACAAAGCATTTTCATAAAATTTCTATTTAAAAGCTCAAGTGCTACATGATCATTATCAAATGAATTTGCACAAACATTAAATTCTGTTCACTCCACAAGTGAAGTGAGTAGGGTGCAGTTACAAATGTGGACTATGCGTACTAAGTATTAGGAAACAATGTCCAATTACGCTTTTTTTTTTTTTCTCCTGGAATCCAAGATCGCTAAACTTCTGAGAATTTCATTTTCCCATTTGAAAAACAGCAATGCTGTGAATGAGAGTTTATTAATGAAATTCTGCAAGTGTTACTGTGGATTACATTCTAGAGGTTGGACAATTAGATGTACTAAATCAACTATTTCCACAGAGGAAGGAACTAGTTTGTACTGTATGTGCCAAAGAACAAAAATGGCTGGTAAATTTTCAAATCACTTTTCTATGAGTTTCCTAAAATATGTCTGTGACCTTTGAAAACACTTCAGTATTCCTAAGCATACTCCCAACTGAAATGCCTAAGACCCTCTTCTTGTCATCCCTAATGACAAACTTTATCGTATATTAAAACACACAAATTTTAAATAGCAATGATTTACAATCTGTGCCTGCTAGTCATGCATGGGGGTTTACTGGTAAAGTTGCTTGCACAAGTCCCTTCTAAGAAGTAAGCCTTAAGGGTTGCCTATGTAAGTTACAATAAACAAATCTATCACAAAAGGTAAAAGTCAGCTGAAGAATGAAAACGGTTCTCTAATAAACACAAAGATATTTGCATGCAATTCTTGGTTTTACATACCAGTGATTATCACAGGTCAAATGCCGCACTTCTAATTCACTAAATTACTCCAGATGGTCTTTCAATATAGTTGTACTAATGCGCAGAATTTATAAAATTTGTAGTTTTAACTACTTTTGGAAAATGAAATTTTTCTTTTTTTTCTTTTTTTTCTTTTTTTTGCATATTGTCTGAACATGACTACTTACAGTCCCACAACTCTACCTTAATCATCATTACTTAGTAGTAAATGATGCTGCACAACTGGCTAGGACAGACTACTTTCAAACATAGAGAAGTGCAAGAGTCCTACAGAAAATACACAAGGAAATGAAGAGCAAATTAAAAGAGAATGAACAAGCCTGAAAGACCTGAAGTGAAAAACTGGTCTAACTTTGTCAGTCACATGCGTTGTTTGTGTTTTTCTCCTCCAGTTAAGGGTGGAATAAGAGTGAAAGCAAAGCCAAAGTAAAAGATTAATTAGTCTTTAATCTTCTCATTCATTGTCACCTAGCTGCGTATTGCAGCCACCACGGCACCAGTCATACCGCACCTGAATTTGAAGGTACATGTGGTAGCATTGTTTGGATTTCCTCACAGATCTATTTATGGGAAAAGGGCCCCAAAGGAAATATTTAAAGGAAAATAGGTCTCATGGACAGCAAAGGCAGGGAAACGTGGTAAAGCCAGATTCAGGTTCAACACCACGGCAGGCTGCTAGTTCAGCTAGCCCAGGACGTCAGAGGGCTCATGCAGAAGAGCACCAGCAAATTTAGCTGTGGTAGTTAAATACACTGCTGCCCAGCACAGCAAGCATATGTTATAAATGCCTTAACCAGCAAAGTCAGGCCAGTGGGGACCTCAAAAGGTGCATGTGTCCAGAGCACTGAGTCATGAGGATGCTCTTAGCATTCTAAGCAGCTTGAAAGACAGAAAAGTTCTAGTACTAGAAGCCAGGAATATAGGAGATACACTAGATAAAATCTGACACTGTAAAGGCTTGGATGATCATTTTGTCTGTGTAGGCAGTAAAGAAATAATAGAAGCAGAAAATCATACATTTAAAAAAAGGCAAGTATTCCATTATGACTTCTGGCTCTTCACATTCCTGAATGTGATTCACTTTAAAATGCAGCAGTCCTATATCTAAGACCAAAAGAATAACACTTAACATAAAATACATTTCTGTGGACTATGTATAGAACAATCTCATGTCAAAACTGACTAGAATGGCACCTAGCAGGATAAGCAGTGCACAGCTTTCCAGTTGTGGCTATTAAGCATCTTTACCAAATTGTATCTTTTTTGAATTTTGAAATGGTTCACAAATAACAGCTGTTGAAAATGTCAGCTATTTAAAGGGGAGGAGGGAGGCAACACCAACTTGAATGTGAGCTTTTGGGACGAGGCGAGGGTGTCATGAATATGCCAGTCCAGACTTTCTCTTATAATAAGACCATCTTCCCATTCTCTAAGCACTCTGCAGACTAAAGTGCACCAGGCTGCCATTAATCCCACTTATCACCCTGACAGCTCAGTAATTACACTCCCACTATAGCTAGGTACTGGAAGGTACTGTAGGCCTAATAAAACATCAAGCACTGTGCAGAATGCATGCTGGTGAGGTGTTTTATTAAACTTGGGGGGATGATCATCAAATGACATTCATGTTGACCTATTTTTCTATTTGACAATAAATTATGCTTTGACCATACCATAATATATATTACAAAGTGCATTTGCTGTACTAAGGAGCAAAGGTATTGCATTCTGGTGAGCCGGGCAAAAAGTGTAAATACAATAGCAGAATCATTCACCGGGAAGTTTTTACATAAATTGCTGCAAGTGATTGATCTTTTCAGAAACCACAGGAAAAATATCGTGCTTAAGGGAATATGCTGGCAATTACCACGAGCTTCAATTCAACATGCATGTTCCCACATGAAGAAACATTAAGTATTACATTTTTTTATCTTTTCCTTTTTCTTTAAGTGCTTGCCCATTCTATAAAACCCCTCCTTGCAATTTACAGGGTAATTCCAGTACTATGGTTTTAGTTCAAAAAAATGTAAAGAACAAAGTAGAAATTTAAATTAATTTTTATTAATTCGCCCACTTGCTTCCATCAAATATAAGTGAAGAGCTACGTGCTCACTGCTAAAAAGAAATATCTATGTTTTCAAGTAGTCATACTATTCTGGATGGCATAAAGACACAGAGCATTAGACAAAGCTAGACCTATGCTAATCTCCAAGTAGTTTTGGCAGCATTTGTTAGTAAAATATATAGGGAAAAGTTTCCTACTACTCTATTATCAGTTGTTTCTCCCTGTTTGTTCATGGAACAACATCACCTTTAGAACCATATAAGCTATGCTGAGTCTAAAAAGATACTGTATTCACTTTATTCGTGTATTTACTCCCATGCAAAAGGCAACACCATGGTCTTTGTACCACTAACCCCGATCTGAGGAACTCAAAGAAAATTAATGATATTTTTCATTTTGAAAGTCTTAGCTGTTGGTTCAACTCAGTTTTATTGTGAAATGGTAAATTAAGGTAGATATAAAACTCCTAGAAATGCTATGCAAGCATAGCATATTTATATAAATATTTATACAAATACTATCATTTGGCATAGCTTTACAGACATGCCTGTGACTATATAACGACAGAAATCCTTGTTTCCCACACATCTAAACTCAAAATTTACATCTCTTACTGAACAGTGTTAAATTATACATATGTATCCCCAGTGAACTTAAAATCTTTAACTTTTTATTTTAAGATATTGCAACACTAAAGCTATTTAACATTTAAGGTAAGCCTGCTTAAATCTCTTACAGGCACAAAATTATACATGCAAAGGATACTTATGCGGTACCCCAATATTATCAGCTCTCAGGTTTGTACCTAATAATTTTGTCAATGTAAAATAAGCACCCAAAACTGTGTGTACACACAGAAACTCATTCAATCTACCTCTAATAGCAAAGGTACTAAAAAAGCAAAACCAAAAAAAAAAAAAAAAAAAAAAAAAAAAACACAGCAGTAGATTCCAAACATCTGAAAGTAATAAAAGGGAAAAGGCACTTAAGAAGTAGTGAATTTTTTTCAATGCAATAAAAAAGGAAAATGAAATAGACAAGCTGCAAATTTCTGGAGCAAATACTACCCTTTGGGGGAAAAAAGATGCAAGAGAAATATAAAGTATGTCTACATATAAATAAAAGAAGAGATAATAAATGGGGGGGGAAAAAGAACAAAGACGTAACAAATTTCTGTACCAAATTCTTTCCTTTGGGATAACATGACACAAGAAAATTGTTCTACACTTTTGTTTACAGAAGCAAGAAAGAAGGAAGCCATAGACAAAGCTAATTTTCAAATAACAATTTTAATTGTCTACTTGTTGAAGTATTTGTAAGTATCCTATTTTAAAGTCAATATTTTTGACCAACAGACTAGCCCATAACACGTCTTTGCTTCTAAACAAAGAAGGGCAATTTAGCTACATCATTACCTAAAACTGCAGTGAACAATTGTCTATCTAACTGGCAATAATACTACCTAAAGTGCAATCACATGTATGCTGAAAGGCCAGGACTGAAACAGATAATCTGAAATAATATTCAGCAATGGATCATTAGTGATAACCTATCAAATTTTTGTATGTCACAAAACAAGCTAAGTTACCTTTATCATGGTTACTGTTGGCAGAGGCTTAGAAACAGATTAAATCCTAATCCATTTATGTGGGTTTCTGCAGGACAAACACTAATTTTGAAAAAGGGTTTCCAGCTCTGTAGAAATTTCTAAAGCTTTATCTGCTACTCAGAAAGATAGCCCCAATACCCACCTAAACTGTACATAGTACACAACAATATTCAGTATCCAATTCCTGACACTTTGGCCAACTATTTTTAAGAGAATGGTAGAGCTGACTCCACCTAACAAACTGGAGGCCAGTTAAAGTTCCCAATGAAGAACAACCCCAAGAATGCTGATGTCAAGACACTTGATTCTAAGTCTCTTGTGTCCCTCTCTAAACTGAGAGCTGGGGACACTTAATGGTGAAACAAGAAAACCATAGGTATGGGAGAAATAAATCTATAGTTTCCAAATAAATCTACAATTTCCAATGTCAGAAACAAAATTATGGTAATGTCTCAAAAAAAAAATCTCCTTGGTACTTGGTATAGGAATAATGCTCTCAGCTTGTATATGGACATGAATGCCAGTGAGTGTCAAAATTTAGTTGTTGTTCTTCCATCTTAGTGGTGGATTTAAATGGGCTACATCAAGCATGCAGTTCCTGACAGGTATCTTCACTAACGTATCGTACACTTCTCATGTGACACCCAAATACGTGCTTTTACCTGAAGTAGTTATTCCATCTCAGCCTCTACAATTAAAATCAGAGTGAACCTCTGATTCTTTATTTGAATGTTATTCTTTCTCATTTCTTGAAATCATGCCCAAAAGATAAAGGTTTCTTTCCAGTTTACAAGTGTTCTATGTTTTGGAAGGGGCTATTAAAAATAATAATCTTCTCTTTCTGCTCCATAGTATATCAATGTTGCTTCAAGTCTGATTTTTAATACTACTGTTGTTACTAGGTTTGCATCTGGTAATGTAGCCAGCCAGGAAGTCAGACTTTAGCCCTAGATAACACAGACAGTAGCTATGGGTTACAGCAAAATGAATGTATCTTCCTTCACCAGGAATTTTACATCCTGTAGCAGCAGCTGCAGTTTTGGTGCTGTCTGTCACAGAAAACTATCATGGGAAACAGTACCTGATGTCCTTGGGAGACTCCGGGCCTTCTCCTCAACTTTTGAGTTATTTCTGGCCCCTTATATTGTGGCATCTCTCTAATGAACTTTGGTTGGTCCCTTTATTGATATTCTCTCCCAAATTAGGGTGATATTGCCATACCTCTTCAAAAAAGGTTGTATTTAAATTGCTACATTTTTGTCGTTCCCATGAACAACAGGGTAGACATTGGTGTCAATTAGCTTAAAAAATTCAATAAATTGATTTTTTCACTGGCTTTAAAAGCAAGCTGGGATTTGGTGGTGGTGTTTTTTGTTGTTGTTGTTGTTTTGCTATTGTTGTTTGTTTGGGGGGTGCTTTTTGTTTTTGTTGTTGTTTTTAACAAACCTGTTACATTTGCACATTTCTTTCTAACCATTTCTTTAAAAATCCTCTACGGAAGAATCAGCTGACTTAGCTCATTGCAAACACTTCCAGCTAGGCTTAAGAAGTTTAAAACAATCCTATGAGAGCTCTGCATAAAACTACAGAATTTACGTAGTGGTACATAACACACCAGATGTTGCCAGATGTGTTTAAAATAAGAAGTAAACACATGTAGTACTTGAATTTTTATTTTAATATGTTGCATTAGCATTAGAATTTAGGTTTAGGTACTGCAATAGGCCCTCAGATCTTAGGCCTAATCGCTCCAAACAAGCAATTGGCTAAGAAGTTAGCATTGCTCTCTGATAAATGAATTTTTCAAGTCCTTCCAACAGGACTAAGTACATAACTGGTCTAAAGATTGCTGCTTTGTACAATGGAAGAAAAGGTGTTTGGGAAGCTGGGTCTTCAAATCTGATTATTTGAAATAAATATAAGAGGGAATTAAGTTGAACTTAGCAACGTACAAAAATACAGGATACATTTTCAGAAGAAAAACCTACCTGAGTTTTAATTTTCAGGTTTATATTTATGCCGACACCACTGGCCAAACACATCAACATACACATGAACATGGGAACAACAGACACAAGGGAACAGCATATACTGCAACTATTAAAAAGTCTGTATTTAAAAATTTGAGGGCAAATTTGACTCTACTTGTAAATAGGAAGTTCATTCCATAACCTGGATAGATATGCATTTCTCATAGTTCATTATTACAAAAAGAAAAAAATCAAAAACTCGCACCCTCTGAATAAAGGATATATTGAGTAAACTACTTCCTCTCTTGCACTCCAGAACTGAAAGAACTGTTTCTATTTCAAGTAGAAGAATTTCAAATATTACAGATTTACAGCAATATTTATTCTACACATTGCTCCCATTTCCTTTTTTTTCATTTTATGCATTATGAAATTGCTATATTTTCAAAAGCATTAATCAATACTCAAAATTAAGTAAATTGTCCCAGAAATCTAATTATTGTTGCAATTTATATTACAGTCAAAAACATTTTAATTTAAAAACTTAAGAGTTTTTAGTTATAAAAGAAAATAGTTAAGAGCCAATTTGTAACCTCTCTGGAAATAATAACTACATTTTACACTGCATACTAATTAATATTTCCTCAACATGATAACAACACATTATGGCTTATTGTTTATCTTGCCAAACTTGGTGGTATCCTATATTATTCCAGTAAAGTAAAAGAGGCACAAACACCCTCACTAATAAGCCTTTGATACTATTTATTTGGAACTCAGACTGTGCTCCTTCAAGTCCTCCTTATTTGACAAACCTCCTCTTTATTTGCTTGCCTCCTCAAGCACTTTATTTGCCAAACCAACCACTTGTGGCTCAGCCACACCTAGCCTTGAGGATTGTTTTAAACCAGTACATTTCTGTTCACCACAATAGTGATCCATTTCACGTAGAAGACAGCTGTTACATGATGTTCAATATCCTTTTAATCCTCTATAGACCTTAGACAGAATGGGTTGACAGAACTGACAGTTTTTATTATAGCTCACCCTGTACACAATAATCTTCTTTCACCTGGACTATTCTCCCAGAAGTGTTGCAGACTCTTTGACTTACATCAAGGATTACTTCTAGTCTTTTTAAGAGAGAAGAAATTATTTTTATGTGGCATGATTCTTATCCTGTGTAAATTACCTTTTCAAAATATGAAACACCTGTTGTCTGATTATTTTAATGTGAATGAAACTCTTTTGGGTTCACTTCAGGAAAAAATGTACTTTACAAGTTAAGTCACAGATATTTTCTCCCAAAATGCTTTCATCGTCTATGCCCATCTTTCAAATGCCACTGTACAATACATCATTAACAACATGAGTGTATATTTGCCATTTATTTGTACTGAAAACTTTTAATACAAACATTGTTTAATGTGTATAAATAATACATCTTTATGTATATAAATAATATAGTGTAACTAAAATGCATGCATTGACAATTTAAGAAAATCTAATTTCAGAACTAAAAAGCCAGAAGAAAAATGTCCTTACTACAGCGCACAGAGACCCTAATGATCAAACCAATAGTGCTAATGCTCATCTGTCTTGCAATTTAGGCATGCCAGCAATTCCACCACTATGAATGCAACAGAGATTTAGACAAAGAACCTTTGTGAAGAAGTTGTCCTGGGAAACGCAGCAATAGCAGGATAAGCTAATGTTATCCTTACTTTTAGAAGCTGAGCTCCAAATAGTTCTTTGGCTCTCTCTTTACTACTATCCTGCCAGTTTGCCTAGAGAACCAGTATCATGTTAAGCTTGAATCTGGCCACTTCCACGGCACGCTTCACTGCTCTCTGCACAAAGCATTCCCACCATTTCCAAAACTAGGATGCTATTAGCAAGGGGTAGGAGTGGTGGGAGGGGACAGAGGGTAAAACACCAAATAGGTCTGGGTAGGCTTTGCTGCTAATGTCACCTGAAGATTTGTTCCTACACCGAGCACAATCTGAAGCAGACAAAAGCATGAATTACCTCAGTGAATTTTGTATTCAAAATAATAGTTTCAAAAGTTTCAGTTTGACTTTTTTTCTTACGCTTGGAGAAAGAAGTAACATTTTTTAGATGGTACTGCAGTGCAGGACTCCAGAAACAACTACGAGTTCAGCCACATTTCCATTGTGAAGCTGATAAAGATGCTTCTTCCCATACAGGAGATAAGTTATTGACCCCAGGTAACCATCTTTTTCCAAATTTTATAACTCTTAGACTATTCTCAGTAAAAACTCAGTCGCCAGATGCTGAGCACTCTAATTCATTATCTGACTGCTTACTGTGCTTTATTTTAATATGACTGTAGTCCCCAGCAGGCTTAGACCAACCACTTATTTGCTTATAATTTAAGCCCTTAAGCAATTTGTTAAACCAACCTAGCACATCTTCCAGAAGCAAGTTCCAAATTCCAGAGCCCAAACTATTAGGAACAGCCCCAGTGTCCTCACTCTCTTCCTCACCTAAAAAATGAAGCAGCTACATGTTTGAGAATGATGTGCTGTTAATATTTTTGCTAGAAACTGCATGTGTGCAATCACAGCCTTCCATCTTCTTTTGCAAATGATTTTTTTTTTCCCCAAGATACCCTAATAAGTAATACTGGGTAAACACAGACATCAAGACCAAGCAAAAAGGAAATATGCTTCCTATATTTTCTTCTAATTTTCTAAACTTCATGTTTTATATATATATATACACACACACTTTAGCCATAGGAAAATAATACATCCCTGTCTAAAATATATGAACATCTTAAAAACAGGTGGCATTTTCTTGTATGCTTTGCTGTTAAAGGAAATCATTTGGCTTTGCTTCTCTACCATAAATTTGTTCAAAAGCAAAGATTCAAAACAATCAGCAGATTAAAAGCTTCATGGCACAATAACAAAAATCATATATGCAAACTACAGAGGTCAGCACTGAGCAAAAAGAAGCCCTTTACAAACTACACAGCAAATCTGTACTGCATTCATAAAACTCTGAGTTTAAAGGTAAGTAACATTTCAATAGGAAATAGTTGAAAATTCAGTCTTATTTGTTTACTGGAATAAATACTCACTGAGACTGAATGAATGGTATATACATGCTATATCTAGCTTTTGCTATAATCACCTTCAATTTGGACAATTTTACAACATTCACAGTATGATGACATAAATAAATAACAGCTGAAAGTCACTCTCCAGACTCTTGACACTTACATGAAACAAAACAAAATTAAATAGGATGGCTTTTTTTTTGTTTAAAAAATAATAATAAAAAAAATAGATAAGCACCTTAGAGACAGTAGTGGTAACATGAAGGTTCACTTTCTATAGAACTGAATGGTCAGTAAGTAAATTTAGAACCTGATCCTCTTGATGGAAAGACTGGTTTACAGAACCACTGTACTGTGTACTTCCTCCTTATCACAGCTTGATTTATCAAGAACAGAGAAAATCCTACATGCAGACTACTTGATTAGGGCTATAAGATAGCTGTTCAACCTTTAAAGTCTCACCAACCATGATTACTGTGAAGTTAACAGACAGAAGTCAGACGAGATGACCTAATATGTTTAGACTATCTTTGCAATTTCTCCTAGTATATTGAATAACGGCCTCTAAAAATGGCAAATCTATGTCTGCTTATCTATCTGCAGTTGAGGTTCCCCACAGAGATAAGCAAACTTTACAGAATTTAAGAGTTCATATATTTCAAGTTATTTAGGATTACAGTAGTGACACAAGTGTTCAAATAATATTTTCCATATAAGTTAAATTCCTGTTTTTGGCACCTTACCAGACACTCCAAAATTAGGGCAAATAAAAGGACTCCAGTTAAAAGAAAAGCATCCAAATGATCTAAGATAATTGGGTATATATACAGATTTTCAGATGAAACTGCCTGAACACTTTTTAAAAATGGTTTGATTTCTAAAAGCTATTGCATAGGTTTTTAGAGGGATGTATACTGGGAAAGAAAACTCCATTTAGTAGCTAAGCATAAAAAAGCACTGGTCTGCTATCATCAAGATGGTGTAGGTGGGAACTAGACCAGAATTGGCTGATCTGTGTTTGCAACAATAGTACAAATATTTGTTGCTATAAGGAAAGCACAAAAAATATTGCATTTTAGGCTTTAGCCTTACAACCTAAGTAGGAAGAATTTTCACATCCTTTTAAGAAGATTATATGAAAAAAGTATTTGTCACATTTCCTCCCATATTGAAGCTAATGGCATAAGAATGAAGACATTTTCTGGATGGTTCAGCAGCTAAGTGCTGTCTGTAAAATATTAAATTAAATGCTTTTTCAGAGAAATGCAGCTTAGAGGAATTTTAAGGTGGATTAATAAAAACATTAATCTGTTAATTCACCATGGTTTTATATATCGCTTGTTCTCAAGTATGTGGCATTGTATTACTTTGTATATGCTCAAATTGTTAGACCTATGGCAAATATGGCAATCCCAGGACCATAAACGTAGTGCAACTGAGTGTTCTTTTCCCATTTCCCAAAGGCATTGCATTTTCAAAACCTGGTGGAAGGATTTAAATATTTTCCTTTGATAGAAAGTTTCTTTTGCTACAAATGAGCAGATGTCTGCCTTTTGGCAATTCTTTTATACAGTTATTTGAAAACAATTACAGAAAAACATTAAAATTGATTTATGTAAAAAGTACTCCACAAAGATCCAAATACTGCATTCCTCACATAGACAAGTCACTCCGAGAGACTTCATAAAGCCTAGGAATCAATACAAAGCACTGCTTCTCTTCCACCCTTTATTACTATCTCGTCTCCACACAACAACACACATAGTACCAATGATTAGTAAGTTCACACTTGCTCCTACATCCCAGGCTGAGATGCTGTGAGTTTAGTGTTGCTCTTTTTTACCTTTGAAGCATTAGGGTTCGATGAATATATCTAATAAATTCAAGTAGCTTCATGACTCAGATTTTAAAGGATACTATGATACAACCTGTGGTATCAACAGAATCATGAGTATAGCTTACTTATCAGCATCTCTCTTCCTTAACAGCAAGAGCTGCTAATTGTTTTCTGTACTACATATTAATGCCAAAAGAAGGGGATACCTACAGACTCATATAGTTCTTACTAAATTTTTTACAATGAGAATCCCAAGGCTTTCTACTCCCACTTTTTATCATTGGAAAATCGTCACTCTCCCTTGTCTTGAGCCTGCAGTGCTTCCCTGGATCCCAGCTATCCCATGAAGGGAGCCAACAAGTGAACCTGCTTTATGGGTGCTACTGCCATTCTGCTCCATTCCTGCATCCCTGACTCGGGAAAGTCAACAGGCAAGCCTAGCTAATGTTCTCCCTCTCCTCCTCTAGTAGAATCTGATCACATTTGCAAGAGTTTAGATTGTGAGTGCTGCTGCTGCTCTATCAGATTCCTTTCTCAGTGAGGACTTCCTCATCAGGAGCTTTAAAAGCAGTTAGATCACCTGCGTGAAGGCATCTTGATAAGCTACTTTGTATTAGAAACTCCCTCCAGGCATCTTCCAGGTATATTCCAGGGCTACATTTTATATGAGGACATGAATAGTAATAAACATTGTTCAGTCAGGATGGGTACATAGATATTAAAAACTACCTAGTTCTATATTCAGTTAGGCAGTTCAGTGAAGAATATCAATGTAAATTCAAAAGAATATTTTTAAGTCATTTACTGCTTGTGCCACTGATATGCATTCAGTTATGTAACATGAAGCAGTGGAAAGGGAGAAGATAAATGCATGTAAATGTATTTAGTCACTTGTAATTCAGTCAATACAATTTGTTTTTCCTTTGTAAGCCTACAACAGCAGAAGGATACAATTATTCACTCTTTAATTTCACTACGGGCTTAAAATGTACTGGATGTGCATTATGACCAGTAACACATTCTTTTTTCCAAGCCTCAACATATTACTTCGAACACTCATCTGACTAAAGCAATTTTCTTCATAATCAGAAGATAGGATATTTTGTCAATCATCATAGGTATGTCTTTCTGCATTAGACAGAAATGAAGAATAGTAAGACTGTCTTTTCTTCATGCTTTCATTTCCATGGATATCCCCCTCTGTAGACCAGGAGACTTTCAGAGAGGCAGAAACTTGACAGCTCTCTCTCAATGAGAACAATAAAAAATAAATACCGAAATGAAAAAAAGGAAAAAAAAAAAAAAAAAAAGGAAAATCAGCATAACTACGAGCAAAATTCCTGTTTTTGTTTTTGAAATATCAAATTTTGGTACTTTATGAATGCTGAAATCCTAAGGAATTCTACTAACTTTTGTTTACAAAATATGACCCCACAAAACCATGTCCACACTTTCAAACAAAAGCACGAGAAATATGCACGGTATTACATGAGGTAATATAGCCTCTCATTTTCAAGCAAAGAGGAAGCAGTGACACTGCTCTGACAAAATGTCTTACCACTAGCACTACGTGGTCTCTGTTAAAATACACTTGAGTATACTTATTAGTGCAGTGCAAGATGATGTATTAGCATAAACAGTTAACTCAGAACCATGAAAGTCAAAACAGATCAACTAATGTTGTGCATTATTTTTGTGTTTGTTCACTTGCTAATTTACACAACTCTGTAATTCATTAAAAGGTCTCCCTATCATTAGTGCAAATTAGCATTTTTCTAGAATATAATTAAATTTACACTTCATATTGTTGCCTTTGTAAAGACAAAAAATATTGCATGGTCAAATGAAATTCTAAGGTGATTATTCTGAACCCATGAATAGTTCTACATAACCTCCTGACATATTAATCTATATCAGCCTGGTGGGTATACAATATTATCACCAGTATTTTTCTGCTTGGCATGAAAATATAATGCTTTTTTTTTTTTTTCCTGAATTGCTCCTGATAGCATTATCTATCCACATATTTTAAACTGAAGCCATTCCTACACTAAGTGAATCCTGTTACTTCCACACCAGTAACATTTCACCTGTCCTAATCCGTCTCTAACAGATACTTTTTCCATAGTAAAACCCAAAGTCCCTAAGCGGAAATAAATCTCAAAGAGCAGCAGGTTCCTTCACAAAATTTAAACATTAAATTTTGTTTTTAGATTCAGACAAACAATCCTTTAACTATAAATCACAGTATGGATTTGTAAGAGTGACACAAAGTTCACGGCAATTTTTGAAGGGATGAGGGCTATTTTTAATGCATCTCTCTCATTACTAACAGAGTTCATAATACAAATATTACAAATATTAATGAATAGTTCAAATAACTTTCACCTTTCAACAGAACAAATGAATCCAACTCATTTTGAGATATTGTGATTTAATTTTCCCTTTCTATATATTATGACAAAACAAAAAACATGAGTTCCAGCATTTTCCATATACTCACAATGTAAGGAAGGTAACGTATGGAAAGCAAACCATCCCAACCAGAGTTAAAATCAGTTCAGTTAGCATCTGTGTGACAAATGCCCTCAAGTATTCCACCTTTTATACAGGCAGTTCATAATGGCTCATGCTACAATCTATTAAATATTTAATAATTTACCATGAATATAAAGTATGACCTTAACACCTTATTCTTGGGGAAGTAAAATTTTAAATTACTTACACACTGTATCTCAGGGGGAAAGAAGAGCAGGAAAAAAAGGTGGATTGAGAAAAAGGGAGAAAAAAGAAAAAACAACAATAGTGAGCATTCACTAGCTGAGAAACTTACCTTTTGAGGCCCAGTTTCTCAAGCCAAACCTATCCCAAAAAAGTCAAGTTTTTCAGAATGCTACAGATGCTAATTCATAGAATCATACAATCATTAAGGTTGAAAAAGCCCTCCAAGATCATCTGGTCCAACCATCCAATTCTGGTACCAGCATTTGGTATCTAGAAACCCACTGTTCTGTTGTAAGGACACTTCTGCTAATTTGCTGATTTTTCATGTGCCACACTTCCAAAATTCCCTCTATAAAGAAAACAGGTATATTTATTTAGAAATAGTGATATTCTAAAATGCAAATATTTGTGTTTTGTTTTTTTTTTTTTTAAGTACAGACTTTACTGTACTAAATCTTCAAATAGGTACATCTTCAGTTACATGACAAACTTATTTCTGCAATATTGCTATAACACAGCAGATTTGTTATTTTTCTTCCCAGTTAGATCTCTTCCATTACTGGGGACCAGCAGCATTTCTTTTTCAGGCTCTAAATGTAGGCTTGTCGTTTCTTTAAAATAACTGATAATTTTTTGCCCCACTAAGCAACAGACAAAAGCATTAATTAAACCTGATACAAAGTCATAAACCATTCTCAAAAATATTTAGTAAACCCTGACTTGCTAATATAAAACTTGTTTCATTGTGACTCCAGTAGTTAGCGTTCATCCTGAAAATGGCAAGTCAGTTACAGTTTTGAATGAAGAAATGTACTTCCTTAAATCAAGTTTAAAAAAAAAAGTCTGAAAGACTGTGTTTATCCCCCTTGCATTTACCTTTGCAACCTGAGCATCTTTTGCCTTATACTCCCTCAACCCCATCAAAGCTATAAGGCAGAGAAAAAATATTTTTGTTTTGACAATGAAGTATTATGGCATAGCACACTTTAGCAGCATTCACCAGCCTACAGCACAGAAATCCCTTGTATCCAAGCATCCAAGCCAATACCAGAACCATTGAGTTATTCCTCCTTTCTGGATCTCCACTGGACCATCATGTTATATGCTACATTCTTACTTAATTTAATAAAAGTTTGTTGGTTTTTTTTCTTGGTTTTGTTTTGTTTTCCTTTTTAAAGCTACTGTGGATCAACAGCAGAACCCTCAACCCATCGTTCCAACACAAAATCATGGCTGCAGTGAAGTCTCTAACTTCATTGTACCCTAAGGTGAAATTACAGCAACATTTTCTTCAGTTTTTACTCATGTTCATTCTGAAGAGTGAAGACAATTCAGCAGTTACTTAGACTTCAGAGTAAGTCATTGATCATAAGGAAGATTGTTGAGTTTCAGATGAAGAATCCTTACTAAAGCATTAACGACAATAAAAAAAAGACATTTTTAGGTTGCTGTTGAAGTTGGAGGCCTATTGATTAGACATTTTTAAAGGAAAAATAACCTGTAAACAAAAGCAGTAAATTCAGAAGTCACTGAGATTCAGAGTTCCTTGATAACATATTTGTAAAATACCTTTCAAGAAAAGAATATTGCTTTAATAAATAACATCAAGTAACATCAATTTTTGTTTTTCCATATCATACACTTGTGAATGAGCATTGACCAGAGCACCAAAGTAATTGTATTGATTTTAACACCTGCATGAGAACAAGCTGCATGCCGTTATTAAAAATACAAACTATATTTTTTCATGTTAAAAAAAAAAAAGTTGCTTTCTAGCATAAAATTCTACAGCACAGAACATACCATTTTTTAGATACCATTTGCTAGAGATAGACGTAGTCTCAACAATAAATATCTGGATAATGCCAGATGATAAAATATTTTTTTCTATTTAGGGTGACAGTGGTGTGAAACATCCCAAATCTCCATATATTGCATTTTTTAATAGCTGAGATAAGTCTCTTATGATGATCATTGGTAAAATTGTCTGAAGAATCTTTGGCGTATCTTTGAAGAAAACGCCAAATAGTACTAGAAGAAATCAGTTCATTTAGCATTTTTTATTTTCAGAAAACTAGAACTCTTACTTTTGTGGACAAAAGAATAGGTCTATTTGCATTTAGACAAAGAAAGAAGCAGAAAGTATGTTTGAAATTACTGATAATGAGGAAAGTCTGAATATCCTTACATCATGCATAATACTCAGTTCACTTGACATTGTTCTCCAGTGCATCTAACTACAATATTAATTATTACAATAAACAGTATGCTCACACAATAATGAAAAATCCTACAGATTAATTTTTAACATATTTTTCCTGTAGCGATTCTCCTATCAGTTTGATCTCTTGGATCTAAACATCAAAATAGTTTTCATAAAGAAAATAAGGTGTAATTTAGCATGTACACATACAACATCATAACACAATCATTTTATTTTACATCTAATACTGTTTTTCCCAAAAAAATCCAGAAGGTAAATGAATGTTGGCAGACTGCATTCAAAATACACTGAACAAAAGACACTGATTTGTACGTTGTGATCACCACATAGAATAATTTAACCCACTCAAATATGTTATCAAATGTATCAGAGTATTAAAAGAGCATAAAATTCTCCTTTTTTTTCTTTAGTTAAATAGGAAAAGAAATCAGATATGCACACGTTTATCAGAGTACCACATTTAAAATCTTTCCCAGTTGTATGCAGCATTTTGAAGACATGCTCTGCACAGTACAATCTCGCTTCTTGTCTGAATTTAATGTTAGGTAACTTTCTTACTCGATTTATAACACTTTATTACAACTTAGTACAGTTCTACCTTTGGTATTCATTGCACACTATAATAAAAGAAATAAGGATCCTTCATGTTGATAAAATATGCTATGACTGAAGACAGTATGCATGTGTGCATTTGTTTACAATAGAATGTACAAATCAAATGTTTTATTTGTATCGGGGCTGGCACAAATCACCTGCTAACAAAAGCATTAGTGCTATCCTGAGGCTGCAGTCTGCAAATAAACAACTTTGAAAAGAAACTATCCTGAAGGAAACCTCCATTTTCACCTGTCAAATAAAGCATCCATCTGTCTCATGCACACTTATGGAATGAAAGTGAAATTGAAGTGCGGCTGTGGTATCCAATCATTCTACTGACTAACTTTGAAGGTATTCAATAGAAGGGGAGTTTGTGAGAAGTAAACAAATCTCTTCTACATAATCAGACTTTTAAATTCTTTTAAAAATAGTTAATTTCATTAAATTTAAAATACAACAATTTCTAAATGAAGCCAGATATGGCATTTCCATAAAGAGAGGCTCGGGAACAACAGACCTTGGAGTTTCCCTGTTTTCAGTCAGTATGTCAGTGAACACATCTTCCTGACTGAGTCCACCCTGCCAAAGACCAACTAGATCAACATTGCTCTATGACTTAGAAGCAGGAGAGTTTCCAAGAAGCTAATTCCAGTTCCAAATACTTCTGCGTGCTGCTTGGAAGATCTAGAGAAGGTCCATCTTTGCGCTGTTTTATTTCTGTGGTATGCAGAGATGATACAGCTTCTCAAAGCAACTCTGAGCATCGCTGGCTGCTTAATTGAGAAGCAAATCTCCCAGGAGTCCTTCCTCAATGCGTTTTGGTTCACACAGCAGAGTGGTCTTGAAGCCTACAAACAGGATTTCTTTGGGATGAAACTAAACCAAAAGAAAAGCTCCAAAACTACTTCTTAATAAGCTCCAGCTGCAATTCAACACACACTCCACCCTACATCCAGTCTGAAACATCCAACCAGCACACACAAAAGGGTGGACTCCGGGCTATCAGCACCAGCTGCTTCAGGGTCCCAGCTGCTCCAGCTGGGCCGTGCCACTCTCTGGTCTGTGTTCCCTCTGCTGCTCGCCAGCATGGCAACATCCGACTAGATGCAAAGCACTCAGTGTGAAGGAGCTCCTGCTGCGCTGCAAGGAATTTCCCCTATCTCGTGCTAACATTGAAGATGCAGCTAGCAATTCTATCAGCTAATACCCTATTCAATCACATATTAGCATTTGGACACGTATCATTTAATCTCTAGGGTTTTTTCAGTATTCCTGAAACAAGGCAGCTTCTCTTCCTGAATAGTTGTACCTCAGAAACACCTGTCTCCAGACACATAGGCTGATAATTTTCTGGACTTAAACTCATTTGGCTATGTTCAGTACCACTGTTTCCAGGCTTTACAAGGTTCTTTACATTTCCTTGACCAGTAGCACTTTCAACTGCTTTAAGTGTTCTTTTTTCTTTTTTGATAATTCAAATTCATGTGGATTTTAAATGAAATAACACTAACAAGCTAAACCACTTCAACTTTTTTTTTTCTTTTTCCTTACTCCTTTATTTTTATGGCAATTGACTCATGCCCTCCTCCTACATTTTACCTGAAATATCCATTTTTGAAAACAGTTACATGGAAAATACTTTCACTTTTCCTGTTTTACACATTTTTTCAATATCACATCATCTCTATGTATAATTCTTTCTTCTTGAAAGAAAAATACTGAAGTTACAAAATTATGCCAAAAAGGACATACTTATAGTCTTACAATCTCTCAACAATTTAAGTCAGTATTATTAATGTAATTTGGGGGAAGAAAGGTACATGAATGTAAACACCCGCCACTGTACACCAGTCTTGATTATGGAGACAGACTATTCATCTTTTAATGTATAAAAGAACAAAAAAAGCAGGTCATCTATTAAAACTGAGCCTATTCATTTACAAAGACCGGAGAGTCCAGAAGAAATACAAGCGGCTATTTTTTTGGAACTTTTTGGAAAATTTCTAACAGCTGCTACAATGCTATCTCAAAATCCTAGGTTTACAACCTGGCTGACAAAAAATAAATAAATAAATAAATAAATAAATAAATAAATAAAGCCACTGTTTTTTGCCATAATATAATGTTACATGATTTAAGCCTTTTCCCAAACATCTTAATTTACCTTCTCTTTAATTTTTCTTTTACCTTTAACATATCAATCCTAATGCAAACAAGCAATTAGAAGAATGAACACAACAGAAAGTCCTTGGCCAGCTCTTCCCTGCTTCCAGAAAAGCCTGGAAACACAGAAGATGCTTACAGGATGCCCTGTTGTTCTCCAGATCCAAGCCATGGCAGACCCAGGAATATGAGCAACCTTTCATATGAACTAAGGTCCCTTTTCTTGCCTGCCTAGCAAGGCACTGGTCTGCACTGCCGCATTAGGAAGAGGATTATCCTAAAAACAAGTTCACTGGTGCTTTTACTTCTCTCTCTAAAATAGATACATACATATCTTAATTGCTGTTCAAAACCAGGCAAATACTTATGTGGAATGCTTAGTATGTGGCATACCCTCACATCCTACATGAGTTTCTCTTTCCACCAAGCTTGCAGGGGACATAGTTATTCTCCCTTCCACAAGTGAGCAAGTAATATGCAGATTTCAACACTATGAGTTAAAAAAAAAATCATAAAAACAAAAAACGATTAAAGATGTACAGAATATCCTCAGGTGTAATTCTCAGTACCAGTAGACACCACTCATAATGCAGAGGGACTCAGCACTCCTCAGTATACAGGCTCCTACACGGCCAAAAATAATAATAATAAAGCCAGACAAGCAGAATCAGAAGATAAGTTCCTCCCAACAGTTACTTTCTTAAAACCTACATCTAGGCTTGCCTGCAAATAGATCTACCATGGGATGCCACCAGGAAGGATTGGAATGCTTTATAACTCTTCACCTGCAACTGTACATACACTTTTGTACTGCTTCTACCACTTAGCTGGGGCATGAGTTGCCTGCATGCAAGGGAGGTGGGTGTTGCTGCTGGAAGCTCCCAGACACCTCACCTGCACTCCAACAGACCTGCCTGCTTACTGTTACACACAAGTCAGTTAGACAGAAGCAGCTGCCTTCTTCGGCCACTTTTCCAGAGCCAAACTGTTGTGCTTCAGCCTTTACTACACAAAGTAGCATATGAAACTTTGTCCAGTGTGCAAAAATTATGCATTGCTTACAACGCTAAGTACACAGAGACAGAGGTATTTTTCAGAACTTCTAAAACTAGCATGGTGCCTACTGCTCACAGCCCAGCAGAGCAGACTGCACGTCATCTGTAACGGCCATCCAGCAAGCGACCTACAACCCATAGATTTGTTTACACTGTGTAGTACTGAATGATATATATTTATGTATTGTAAAGAGAAAGTTGTATTCCTCAAATTTATATTAAATTCATGAGTATAATAGTTTAATCCTTTTTTTTTTTTTTTTTTTTAAGTACGAATGAATTCAATAACCTGACTAAATAACAAATTCAATTAATTCAAGGAATGATTTAGAGAATTATTAAATGTAAATAACATTTCAATTAATCTTTCTGGGAAAATTAGAAATATTTCACATAACATTTTCTGGGTTCCTACAAGTAAAACAAATAGCTTATTTCCTTCAAACCTCAGAGGGAGGAAGAAAAGGAGGAAAGAAGCTATATATTAAATGAAATGTTATTTGCATGGTCACAAGTAGTTTTGGTTAATTACTCTTAAGGTATTAGACTATCCAGGTTTTAATAAATAGAGCCCTACTCTGGTGCAGATGTTGACATCTGTAAAAGTCGGTGCAATTTTGCCTCCTCCAGTCATTGTAGCACCTGGAGAAGCCACAGGGAAGGCAACATGGATTCTTATTGAAATTACAGCAGCAGCTGTAAGCTCAGGAGGAGGTATACACCGACGTGCACCAGACGGCAGCATTGTACAAACCCACATTCTTTCGTCTTAAATACAGCCTATAAGTAACACAGGGAAAGCTGTGATGAGAACACAGCTTGCCAGATGACAAAAAACATCCACATTCATAGGACAGGCATACTTTAAGCTTTTAAATCTGTCATACAAAACTAGACCTTGATTTGGTATTTAAATTAATATGACAGATACACTATAAGCAAAATCATGTTCAGCTCATGGTGGCAAGATAAGATACTACCGTATCATTAGACATAAGTTAAGAATCAAATACCTGGATTTTAACTTTGCTGCATGGATATTGTTTAAAACCACAACTAATAAGTGGAAAAATATTTATTACTTTAACTCATTTTTATCACCTTTTTTTTTTTTTTTTGTGGCTTTACAAGAACTACATGAAAAAGTATAATATACTGACAAAACATTGAAGAATCTGATAAACATAGACCAGATACTACAGAAAACTCTTTGGCCTTCTCCAGTCCAATCTTGGAAAAAAGAACTCACATTTTTTTCCAGTTTGATATTACCTTCCGATTGTGAGATTTGGAGATGTGTGTGTCACAAACTTTCACAAAGCACTTGTGACAGAGCTGTGAAAACAGCACAACTAGTAGACATAGCACTGTAGCCCTTCCAATAGGAATGTCTCACCACAGTCAAAAAAAACCAAGGCAAAAGCTTAAAATAATAGTCAAGTATTTATTGGGAGTTTTGTACAACAGTGTAATGATAAACCATGCTGATCACTTTTCCAGGTTAAATTCCCATCCAATTTGTTTGCATGGAAATAAGCTAAAACCAACAAACTACACTGTCATGGCAGAAAGGAAAAAATGCAAAGCATTCTCACCACTCAGCCTTAGGGTTGGGTTTTTTTAGGCAGTAATTTAAATGCTTTCCAAAGCCCTACCACCAAAGTAGAGGTTCACAAGGCAGCTAACACCATCAGCTCTGCTGTACCCAGGAATATTTGAAATAACAAAAATAGAGGAGTACTTATGTTTCCTTTAACTTCATAATACCAGAATTCTATGAAATAAAAGCAAGCAGAATGCAATGCTGGCAACTTCAGTATGTATCCCAGATCCACTGCAGTAACAGCTCAACCTATTATATGACTCACAACACTTAAGAGTAATCTTGAAACTTCCTTCTTTTTACAATAAAGTGCTGTTAACCTCTTCCTAACTCTACAGGAAATATTCTATGAGCACTATACAATAAATAACCAGAATTTTAAAGCTGAAAGATGCAATACTAATGCTATGCGTTGGCGTAACTCTTCACTTCTGTTATTGGGGTTTTTGGTTTGTTTGTTTTTAAATACTCTTAAATTAATCCACTTCTGCAGGGAAACGAAAACAGATTTCAGACTACCATTTCACAGAAATCTGACCCAGTAGGTACCAGGGTTTTGAAAATATTTTATAGGGGTGAGACCAATTTCTCTGATGTACGGCACACTTACGAAACTTACTGTGCAGAGGAGGTCAGCTTCTGTTCTTGACCTCAATCTATGAACACAACAGATAAAAGCTGACAATTGACAATCTATAGTCAATCACCCATTGATCTCAATGGGGTAATGTGCAAAAATCAAGACAGAACAGATATTACATATTATTGAACTTACTGATTATCGTCATTACTTGTTCAGTGCTGTATTGTCATACTTAGGATCACTTGGGAGGAAGCATACCTCTCCCTTTTTTTTGAACACTGCTTTATTGTACTGTCCCTTTCAGTCTGCATTGTTTCTGAATTTGCTACAACTCATTTTAGCCTGTGCCCCAGAAGATCCACTGAAATGATTACTTCTTAAACAAATGCATAGACTACATATACAACAGTCTAATACTTGCACCCAATCATTAGGCTTCAGAGATAGTCATTCCAGTGTCGTCAGTGTGGGAAATGGTGTGCACACCTGCCACGCCTTTTTTTTTTAGGCTGCTTTCAATGTAAATCTCCACTGCAGCATATGAAATAGAGATGACATTTGGTTGGCTCCTATCATAAAATCTCTCTCCTGTGGTCCTTGCCAAATACTGCATCCAGTTAAGTTATTTTGAAGACTTCATAGTAATTCTGAAATTATATTAAAATTGTGTTGGGTGCGTATGTTTGAGTGCATTCAAAATTCAGAACACAAAACTACGTGTCATTTTGTCTTTGGATGAGACAAAATGAATTATCCAGCCAGAGTTATTGTTCCAGTGTCATTTGAATATTTTGAACCAAATTCATAAATGGAAAAGAGAGCTCAAATAAATCCAAGCTGGGGAGATTCCTGGGGGGTACATGATGGACATGCAACTGCTAACATTCTCTTTGCTTCTCCTTTCCCAATTACTTACACTTACGAAAAACAGAGGTTTTGGTATATAAAATAGAAGAGATGTGAGTGGGTATGTAAAAAATAGATAGGATCTGAGGGGAAACGGAAGTCCAAACTGAATCCAGCTATCCAAAACATGTTCCTTTGTGCTGTTTCTAATTCATCTCAACACAAACAGGACTAGAATGATAACACTTACCTTGAGAATTGCAACATATCTAATTTCTTTGCCACCAGAATCAAAACTAGCGTTCTTCAAATTTCAAATTTCTTTCAAAGCGAAAGAAATTTGAATTACAGGCTCAGCCTTATGTGCCATCTTGAAGATACAGTAATAACAGATTTGTCCTTCTCACAGTTCAAAAACTTGAGAGGGATTTTAGAACATCCTGCCTTCTAAATCTTATAACATTTACCACTGTAACCACTTATTCAAAGAATTAGCTTGTATTTTGACTGCTACATCTTTTCTGCTAATCAGCCACGCACTACTTCTGTTTCCATGGATTCAAAATGCAAGTATTATACTCATGATTCTGTCTATTGTTTCATCTGCAAAGGCAAGAACTGGGCTTTGCAACCCCCAAAACTAACTAAATGTAACTTGAGCTGTTCAGTGAAGTGGTTTTACCCAAGTTGGATGCTCAGGCTCAAAGAACACATTGAATGTACTGACAGAGTAGGTAGGGATATGCGACAGAGATTCTCAAAAATCAAGGTGCTAGCTGCAGATAGCTTAGTTGCTTAAATATGTGACATGGCCAGAGACAAACCAAAGTTACGCCTTTACATTTCCAAAGGTTATCACTATGAACCTGCTCATGAAGGAATAAGTTTAAGCTTTGCTCTTCCATCTGACAGAGGGGAAAAAAATAGTCCCACAGCAACTACCACCAGACAACCTATGTTCGAGCTCTAAACTGCAAAAGACCCAAATTTAATCTGTTACTTAAGTCAAGAATAGCAGAGATTTGAACTCACATATTTAATACGCCAAACACTCAGCATCACATAGTTACCAGCTCCTTCTGTACATCTGTCTTGGTTTACCGAGATTGACTGGGAACAGGAAGACCCTCAATTTGGAAATCCACTGTGGAGTTCAGCCTTGAGGAGCTCTTTAATTGTACCGTAGCATAAGTGCTCTGGCAGCCTTTAGGTGCTCTCAGGCTTTAGGAACTCACACGGGCAACTCATAAATGGCTTTCATAATCACCTCCAGAGTCTCATAACTGCTAGGTATTTTTGAAAGAGCTGATCATCTAAAAAAAGTGTTCTCATGTTAATTACAGCCTCAATATAATAATTAAATAATCAGTCCATTTCTTTGAAAAATTATTGTATATTTTTCAGAAAAAAAATGAAAAATACATCCTGTTGAACAAATGTATGCTATTTCAAAATCACATTTACAGAGGAAAAAAGGTCCAAATGAATACTTCAAAGGATGCAAGCTAGATGCTGCATTCAATAAATGTATCTATTTCTACTTAGCATGATATGAAGCACTTTTAGCCACTGTTTTGCTGCTATATATAGTACATTACTCATTCTGAGAAATAGTTAGCATAGTATTTTACAAATGGAAGAAAATAGCTACTTGCACATACATTTGTTATTCAAAGCCTTCATTTAAACAATGACACCCATCCATCACCAGTATGCCACAGTCCGTGCCTTTTTAACAGTTTGTTACATGCAATGAGAGAATCTAAATATCCAACATGTTTATAGCACTTCAGGCCTTCCTTCTAGCACATCAGACTGATGCTGCTATTGGACAATTTCCTCATAGCACGTCAACCACTCCATCATTCATTAATATATCCTTGCAGCTTCCAGAAAGAGATGGATGATCTCTTCTTGGATGCCAGTACAAGACTGTACTGACAGGTGCCCAATTTTATCTCTAAATCTGAGATGAGTATGCCTCATTAAAAAAAAAAAAAAAGAAAAAAAAGTAAGAACTGATTAAGTATCTCATTTTCTTTACAGCACTATGGAAGACATTAACAATAATGTATATTTACATAATCTCATAAGAGTAAAGTTCATACAAAATACTGTTTCAGAGTATTGCTTTTTTTTTTTTTTGTCTTTTTTTTTTATAATGATCAGTTGTAAACTGTTAGGCAAAACTAACTGGAATGAAAACTCCCAACAGTTGTTCACCTATGATAGGCACACTTGACATCTAAAGACAGATCATTTCCGTGTGCTATGAAATTTGATACAACTCCACTACCATCAGTGCTCAAAACTCCTGTACGCCCATGATCTAAAACTAGAAACAGAATGCAAGAAAGCCATGCAGGTTTTACATACAACCATACGAACATCTTTTAGGTTTGAGGCATGGATAAAACATGCTTAGTCTGATCTGAATTACTGCAGTGTTCTTGTTAAAAACTACCATCTGTCAGAGATTATCCTATTTTACACAGAGGGAACATACATTAATTATTAATCCTATTCCTCACAGAAATGTACTTGCACAAGATCAGGACTATCCATGGTGTGACAAGAGTATTAGTGTTCTTACTAGGTAGTCTCTGGATGAAACATGGGATGGTTCCCTTGAGTATTTAAAAAAGAAAAAAAAAGAAAAAGATGAAAACCAAGCTGTTTCAGGGCAGGGCACTGGCCACATGGCAACGCATCATCACACAAGAAACAACAGCGACATTTCCAGGACCTGAGCCCATTTCCATGAACCAACATAAATACTAAATACAGTACAGACATTATATTTGCAGAGCACTGTGGCCCTATGTTATGCATACAGTAAAGCACGTGTTTAAGTTTAAGCACATGAATTTGGCTTAATTTAAAATTAAGTGCAAGAAGTAGGAGCTTTCTTGGTGTTGCCCAAAGTGCTCAGCACTCTGCTGACTCTTCCATGTGTGCTGGATTCACATCTGTAAAGAGCACACTGATGTGCAGATTTAATTAATCTAACAACAAGAACCTGATGATATTCAAAATAAGAAGATGAAGAAAGCTTTTCAGTGATTTAAGTCAGGGACAATAAAAATGGATATTTTTCACAAAGAATTTCCTAATCGTATCATTTTCTAGAAAAGTTGGTAGGCATCACATTTCTGCTCTATGACATCTTTTACCTATTTTGTATTGCTTAAGTTTACAATGCTCTATATTGCCCTTCAGTAAAACCTAAATTACCACTTAAGCTTGTTTCACTGGTCATAAGCAAATTGACCAAAGCATTTACAAAGCTCTTCAAAGCAGGTTTCAGTATTTCAATGAGGAAAATCTTATCTTCTGCTCAGTTGTAGAGAAAGACTACCGAGCAAAGTAATTTAAAAAGTCATGTAGAAGTAGCTGATACGAGAGAACAACTCACAGTCCTATGCTAGTCCTAGTGGATGCCTGAACCTGTCTTATGATCAAGAACAACAACAAAAAAGTATATTCTTGATTCCTCAAAACAAGAAACAATACAAGCCAGAACTTGGAGAATTCTAGATGAACAGAAAATATACCAATGCCCATAAGTCTTGAAACCTTCTATTTTTAAGGCATTATTTGATGTTTCAATTTCTGTATCTTCTTGGGCAAGGAAGAGGTTAAAATCTTTCCTTCTAAAACAAGAAAATGCTCCACTGAAAAGCTGCCTAAGCTGCCAAGCATGGAGGGATAGTACTCTAGTTGAAACTCATTACAGAGACAACACAGGAGAACTGATCCAGCTTTTTATTTACAGGAGAGGCAGAAATGACACGAACATCTTTCTATGTAGACCTAGAAAAATATGTTGGCCCTGAAGCCAGGGATCAGAACATTACCAACCTTGCCAAAATGATATAGGTTCGTGGGGTTTTTTTTTTTGTTGTTGCAGAGTTTTTGTTGTTTTGTTTTGTTTCCTTATTTTATTTAGAAAGATTTGGCACTGATTCATACATTTTCCCCTGGAGAAGAGGAACTATTTATATTTTTCAAAGCACAGATCATAATTGTTAATTTCCAGTGGCCCTACATAAGGATATGGTAGTCTTATTATTCTGAAACAAGTGCACCACAGCTTTTAATCTTGTAAACAGACAATTTTGTGTAAAGTCATTTTTATCTCTTCTGGTAGGTGGAGCTTCCAAGAGAAAGGATTTTTTCACATAACTGCACATCTGTTTCCCTCAGAGTCACAGACTGCAACAAACAGGAAGTTAAAAAGTTAAAAGTTCACCTTCCATCAAATGAAGCATAACTAAGGACTTCTCCCATTCTCACATGGTTCGTTTGACTTCTGGACACAGTTAGAGCACAATGCATCAAGTGGTGTCAATTGTGAGAATATAAAAATAACAAGTGTCTCATCCTTTGATATCCTGTCCCTTGACACCCCTAAAGAAGGTACTCACTTCTCATATCACCATTCAGGTACTATGCACAGCCATTTGTACTTACAGCGCATAATATATAGCTCAGCTTATATTGCTACAGCACTTTAGGTTGCCTCTGTGTTTGACACAAGTCATAAGAACCTGCTGGATGACCTTTCCAGGGCTCTGCTCACAGACCTCAGTTCAGAGGCTTACAATGACTATGCAGCAGGAGACAGCTCAGCTATTATGTAGATACTGACCCTCTGTAAACAACCAGGTCCTAATCTGCTTCTCCGGCAGTCAGATCTGGACTTTAGCTTTCAATCTGCTTCCACTGAGCACTTTGACAACTCACCCGCCAGTCAGAGACTGAAGGATGTAAGATCAGCCTGGAAAGTCACCACCTTTCCAATACCTACTCCACAAGGGAAGGAGGAAAGTCTATGTTTCAAAGCTTGGCTCTGTACTAAACTAGTGAAGTCATGGTCAGCTACATGAGTAGTGATAGATTTAAAAAAAAAAAAAAAAAAAAAAAAAAGTATACTGGAGACCAAAAAAAAGATGCAGAGGAAACAAAAGGGAACAAAACTAGGTAACAAAACTAGGTAAGTAGGAGTATAATACCTTAGCAAAATTGAGCCAAATAAAAGTGCTTCATCTTAAATGTGGAAGCTGTTTTTCTTAACTGGTTAACATCCCGCGCCCCCCCCCCCCCCCCCCCCAAGAAAAGCCTACTTTTCCCTCCTGTTTCACCATCAAGGTATCTGAAACTGGTCATCAGGTGGGAGGGGAGATATTAGAAACCCATCAGAAAAAAATGAGAAGCTGAAACTATTCCCTTACTTGAAAATTAGCAAGAGATCAAGCCTTCCATGATGTTTTAAAACAACAGACATGTCACATGCCGCACAGAATTATCATTATTAGTCCAGTAAACCTACAAAACCATAAATAAATGACACCAAAAGCAATAAAATAATTTAAGTAATGGCTCCTCTATTTTACAAGCAAATTATTTTTAATCATCACTGTATAGTTCGCCAGGCACTTTTACGATATCAGTTTTGGAGATGCATTCAATTTATGTATTAATGAAACAGTCTATCATACATTTCAATTTCAGATTCATCAAAAAACAGCTTTATTATATTTACTTTTATTAAAAAAATACACACCTCTCATTACACAACACATAGACCTGAGCAAAACTGTTTGTTTGGGTCACCAGGTGTATGAAAGACAACATTTGATTTCTAGAAACGGTTTGAGCTTCTTGCTCATTTCTAGCAGCAGTGAAAGTGCCCCACAGTACCACAACAGCAACCCTGACCTCCCCCTACTCCTTCCAAAACTGGGACAATGAGCACCTCTGGCGGCTCTAAACCTTTAATGACTTGCTTCCACAAGGCTGACTCTTAAGAACAGCATGCAAGGATTGCAGCAGATTTTCCATAAACTCTTAATCAGACCAAGCTGTTTCTTCCAAATGAAACTTATATGGGTTAAACATCACCGTACCGGAGCAATACTGTGGCATTAAATATTGGCTTGGCTCTTGAATAACTAGAAGTGATACAAGGGGAGAGTAAAAGGAAGGAATATTTAAAACACAGGTTTTTTAGAGTATTCTCATGAAGTCTTGCTAATATCCATATTAATTAGCAACCTCCTCACACTGCAATAAATATACTTGTCAGCAAACCTCTAAAACGAGCGACAAACATATGATAAACAGGAGTCATTCCATGAAGCCAGTCCGTTAATTACCATACACTTTTTCACCATTATTCATCACATGGATAATAAATGAGCCAGAACATAAGGTTTATTTATCTTGTGACTACTTCCTCCCTCGACCATCAATTGTAGGGTTTATATGCATGTGGTATTGGTGTATTACATCAGTGAAAAATCTCAGCAGATTGTGTTGACCCAAAGAAAAAAAAAATCAAGACAAAGAGGATTGGAACGTTTCTTTCCTAGAGATGAGTGTACAAGTAACACACCACTGGAAAATACCTCAACTACTGCTTAAATGATTCTCCTTTTCTCCTTCAGGTAAAGCAATTCAGAAAAACAGATCAGTGGGAACTTCATGGAAGTGACCTTTTCTTATCAATTTATGTATTCCAAGTTAAAAAAAAAAAAGTATTTTGATGCAGAACAACACATTGTTGTGTAATTTTTTCGTCTGTTTTTCATTTGTTTTAAAGAAATGGCATCAGAAAAATTATTATTTTGAAAAAACACTGATAACATATATTGGAAGTCTGACACCCAGAATGGTTTTTTTTTTTCACATTCCATCATCATTTGGATGTTATCCCTACTACACTAGCTTCACCACTATTCTATTCACATCTTAAAAAAAAAAAAAAAAGGTAGCTCGTTCATGCAAGAGAAAAGGTGCAATTGTATTTCAGACAAATTTGCAACATCTCTGCAGCTCAAATCTTGGTGATGCAGTACTGATGCACATTTTAGAAATACTCATAGACACAGACAGTTCCTTCAGAACATTGTTCATATTTATTCCTCCACAAGTCAATTCTCACAAACAAGCTTATCAAGCTGTTCTATATTTCCGTTGGTGCAATATAACCAAATATCCCAATATAACTGGGAAATAGATTCAGTTTTCAAGCTATCTGCAATTTTAAAAAATACTTTGAATTTAATTAAAGAAACATTTTCTGCAAAAGAATCTTTGAAAAGTTACAACTAAAATGAGAAAACATTTTCTCCAATTTCATTTACTATAAAATATTAAAAAAAAAAAGTTCATCATTCCGTTAGGGTTATTTTTCAATGAAGTTTCATTAAAATCTAAAATAGAAAGAAGACTCATCATCAAAAATCTTGTCCTTCAGTGAAATTTATCTTGCACTCATAATTTTGATAATTCTGAATTACCACATGCATACAGATTTTTGCTTGTTACAGACCTATTTAATTAGGTGCCATTTGCTTATTCTTCCCATATAATGGTATCTATGATATTTTTCTAAATGATTTGTCTCAAAGTTTTCTTTCTTCCTCCTTAGGATTTAAATATTTAAAACTCTTGGGTTCTCAGCAATTTTGAAAATCTGGTCATTATCCACTTATTTAAAATGGGAATTTTAAAAGGAGTTTAAGGTGAGCTATTCATACACAACTGCAAGTTGCACATCTTAACTCCCTGTAGGACCTTTTGAAAATCCCAATCTAATGAAGAAGAGGAGGAAAAATAATCACTGAACTTACCTTCCTTAAAATATGTACCCTAACCTGCAGTCCCCCAAAGCATACTTAATTCTGGTTTTAAGTGATACAAGGAGCACCCATGCCAACTTCACCACATTACATGACCTTGTTTTTTTTGCCATAATTAAGCTTCAGCAGCTGCAGGTCATTATTGTTGTTTCTTATATATTGGGAACAGTATTTTTTTTCTGCCTATTGATATAAGAATATATAATGTAATCAAATTTCTTTCCCCGTCCCCTTCCATCGAACAGCTGCCATAAAGTGGCAGCAATGAAACCTGAAATTGTCCCTTAATAAAAGTAACTATCCCAAAGCTCCCTTCTTGAAGGAAGATTCCCAATTTCATGCTGGAAATAATGGAAAAATAACAGCTTGATTGTTACTTTGTTAAATTAGCACACATATGCAGCTATGATTCCAGCTGATAATGGACAGATAGCAGAGGATTTTTTTTGGTTTTGTCTCTTAAGTGTCAGGGTTTTTTTTTACTTGCTTGTGTTTTTTTGTGATTGTTGTTGTTGTTTTGTTTTTGTTTTGCAAGCCATAACCACATTTAGATTTCAATTCAAAGCACAGCTCTAGTTTATAGTACATAAAGATGTCTCTGAAGCACAAAGTACTGAATCAGAGAAAGGAAAGCACATCCCATCCTACAGTGGTGACATGAGTTATTTGCATAGTTGCCACAAAAGTAATAATTACACTGTAACTCAATGGGAACAATGGTAATTTCACAGTAGCTCATGTTGTTGTTATCACCCTATATCCTGATAACTGTGAAATTAATTTGTGGCACCACTGTATGTGTCAGCTTTAAGCTGTTCCCTAGGTAACATTACGCTACCATAGAGAAGGAATGCTTGGCAGTAAAATGGGTAGCAGCAGATTGATTATACAAAAAGAATCTTCTCTCTACATACAAATAACTTGGCAATCAGTGAAGATGATGAGAAAAATCCTTCTCCCTCCTTTAAAATGAAAGAAAAAAGAAAAAATGAAGCAATAGATTTAATTCTATTAACTGACCATTATCCATTGACTGGAAGAATTCAAAAGGAAAAAATAAAATGAGCAAATTACCAGATTATATTTAGTGCCTTTGACCCATTGTTCTAACTGCAGCCAGGAAGCAGCATAAAAATGCTGAACATTTCTTTTTCCTTCTGCTAGTCATTTTCCACATTAATTACTAAATGACAATTTAAGTGCAAATATACAGCACTAAGTTGCATATTTAGGAGGACAACAATAATAGAGGCTATGTCTTCACAAATAATTCTAACTTTACCTGAGAGACACTGTCCTTTCACCTCCTGAATGCTCCATGTTATTATGCTGCACTATTACCACAAAAAGAGTTCCACACTGAAAGATGACATCCAGCCACGCAATGCATGAAAATGCTTACAAATTTACTGGTGAAAATTCATTGCAATAACAATTGAACCTCTGGAAAACACTGAATTATTGAATTTAAGGAGGGAACTTATCACTGCTTGGTAACAATAAACAAAATACAGTTTAATCCTTCCAGTCAATCTACTTGGTACAGTAGTAGGTATGAGAATTTGGATGAAAGATAGAAATATACTCAATAATTTGGATATTTCTCTCGCTTTTAATCCAGGCCTGTTTACATAGCATCAGAAACTTGTACTGTAACACCTTATTCTCTCACTGTATGTTTGTCCGTAAGGAAACAGGTGAAAAAATCACAGCACGTTACATACGCAGGCTCAGTGGTTCAGCTGGAGTTTTCTTACTGAAAAAGCAGCAGTATCTCAGTGTCAATGTCAGTCATCAAAGCAAACCAAGGTGTCGAGCAGATACTCTGATTCAGAATATCCAGGGACAAGCATGTTTTGTCACTCTGCAGTTTTGATCTTTATCTCTGACTGATCCTCCTTTCGTGATTGCTTCCACAAGATACTGTCCCCAAAATCCCTGCCAGGTGATGTTCAAATGTGTTTGTTTTTTATTGTTGTTGTTTTTTGTTTGGTTTGTTTTTTCCCCAATCCAAAATAAAGCTTTCAGAGTTCTAAAAGCAGCTGTAGGGGCATAAAGCCAGGTTGGAATGTCCCAAGTGTGTATTCTTCATTAAATATTGGCACATGCTATGCCAAATTATGTCACTGCTGAGAGGAAAATTTTGACCACCCTATACTCAATTATTCATCTGGAAGGCACTCTGATCGTTGCCACAATAGGCCCAGGAATTCAACCTATATCCTTTGCCAAATCAGCACGTGCCCTCATCCACTCAACTCTCACTCTTTCTCCACTCACCACTGCGTGAGCCAATTCTGATGAACAAGAACCCTTAAACCCAGGCAACATTCACAACATACTTTTGCAGCCAGCAAACTCACTGTACTAGCTACACGGACAATTGGCATGTGCTGTTAATGCTGGTAAGGATTACTAAAGGATACTCCTAGTACTGATCCCATCTTCCAGTCCTGGTAACAACTGTCTGCAGTTACCTTTGCGTTGCTAGCCCTGTGCATAGCCTTGATGCTCTTCTAAATCAGTGGTCATTTTTCCCCACACAACAGACACTACTTCAGCCTGAAAGAGCATTTGCCAAGCCTACTGGCAAATTAGTTTCTCTAAACTCTGTGAATTTTCTCGGTTCTTTATTTTCTTTTATACACTCTTCAGGTGTCAGTGCTGAAACAACTCCAATCAGTTGGAACAAACACACTTCCTGCAAAGACAAATGCTGCCAATGACAAACAGCCTTCCATTTATCGGATCAGTGCTGCCAAAGGCATACAGAAATGCTTCAGGAAAGTGCATGTATGTAACTAAAGATCTTTGGCAAGCTTTAGAAGCTCGCAGCAATTACTGTAAGCCTAAACTTACTATCGTAGAGAGTATTTCTGATATGTCAGATATTCTTTTTAGAAGACAGATTGAGAAATGAGTAGTGGGGATACAAAATACCTAGGATTGGGAATTTTACCTTTATAATCACAAAATACAACCAGGCACAGTACAGATGGTATTTTCACCTATGACAGCATTCAATAACCTGCTGAAAACTAAATAATGTCCTTCATCTGGGGTTCACAAAAAAAAAATATATTGTTTTTAGCATGCACTCATAATGTCTGTACCAAGACTGCTAATGATGCTGAAGATGAACTCCAAAATTGTGAACTATTTTCTAATCCTCCTTAAATAGCGGTTGTTCCACCTCATACTTGAAACATGTTGAGAGATAACAAGGAGAAGTTTATAGAGCTACTCCCATGCTATTTTAATGTGTACTTTTTACTGAGAAAGGTTCATTCAAAACTTTAAAAGAATATTAACACACCTTTGAAAGAGCTGTGGTAGGTCTACTGCCAGACCCTGTACAAGTGATGTATACTACCTTGTATACTACATTGGATTTTAAAAATTTCTTTGCAGAATGGCAAAGTGATGGCAAAATTAATGAAAATGACATAAACAGCAAAAAATTCTTGGATATTCTTATCCAACCCCCGGGTCTCACTACTGAAAAAGATGCCTTGCCATCTCTGATTTCTCCCTACCTGCCAAATTACTGATATGTTACTAGCTCTGTAAGCTTCAAAAAGAAATGTTACTGTTTTACAGTTGTTCTTATTTTAGATATATTTTTCCTCAAAAACATTAGATACACATTTACATCATTTGACCAAATTAATGGAGAAGTTATTTCTGGCTTCATACGATTCAGCAGGTTCCTGAAAAAAATGTATGTGAGCTCTACCCATACAGAAATTACACTCAATCACTAAAACTGCAATGCTGTAAATGCAGCATCTACAGAGATGCTTGTTCAAATATCTCTGTGTGATAGTGTCTCAAAATTAAGACATAAAATCCTTGCAATGAAACAGTTGTCTTATGAAATGTATTTGGTGTTATCTCACACATTCAACCAGAGTTATTAGCCAGCATGTGAAGTCTTAGAGTAACTTCCATTGCACTTCCAGCCAACTGTAAACTTGACGCATTATCTTGGAAGAATGCCACATCTCCTGCTGTGCTAAACTTACTGAAACAAATAGGAAAGCAGCATTGCTGTGTTACATCTCTGCTTTACTATTGGGTAATTGGACCACACTACAGGAACAACACTTTATTTTGCAAACACTGAGCTACCATTATCAACTCGTGGTTTCACACACTCAGTACAGGAGCAATGAATTCTTGTCTTACATCAAGAATTAAATGAACATGATAGAAGAGAAAATATTAAGAGAGTTACATTTCAGAGCTCTGTTCCCAGTTATAATATTAAGAAAAATACATTTTGTGTGTTATTACTTTGTTACACTATTGGACAACAAAATGTTTAGCAGCACCAAAAGATTACTCAGGCCTTTCCAATTTAGGGGTAAAGTCTTCACTCATCCAGCATGCCCAACTAGAATAAAAAAAAATTGATCACAGAAGCAGGAAATACAAGGAGGTACAGTTTTATACTCACTGAAATATATCTAATTCAACCTGAAAAGAGCAAAAACATTTATGCTGTCTAGTTCCTGCTAGTTAAATGTCTTCCTGTATTAGAGAAGGAAAATCAGGGATTTCATCTGCATCTACTTGAACAGCAGTATTCTCCCCTCTCTTGTAGTATTAACCAGCCCTTGCCCATGATTTTGGCAGTCAAGGAATTTATCCCTAAAATGGCAAGTTCTCTACTAGCACAATATACCCTAGAATGGCTATACACATATAAACAAGCAACGTGGCTCAGTAGTGGGGTGCCTAAAGTGGTCCAGGGCTTAACTGGCTGCCAACCAACTTTTTCAACAGCAACTCCAATAAAAGAGGTTCTCCTGTAAAGCCTCTGATTCTTTAGAAACGCGAATGGAAATTGTTTCTCCAAAATTTTGTAGCCAAATAGCTAAATGTGCAGTACTGCACAACTTCTTATACAACTAATTTATTGAAAAAAAATCCAACACATTAGGATCTTACTATTTAAATTTAATGTTCAACTAGAATCTACTTGTTTTACTGAAAATCTTTTCCTGCTCTCCCAGATAGCCTCAAGTAAGTAAACAGGATTTTTAAGTTCAGAAGTCTACAGAGGAAGGGCAGATTAACTTTGACGAAAGTTAAGTATCTTGGGGCACAGTTGCACCCAGTTTAATCTCCGAAACACTCTCATCCCAATATACAAAACATTTCTAGGAAAATGAAGATTTACTCTTATCTCCGGAACTGCAACACCTGGCACAGCATAAGTCAAGATTCCTGAGAAGTAGCAAAAAAAATAATAATAAAATAAAAAATGTAAGCATAGCTACTAATACTCAGTATACTCGGTAAAATTGAAGTGTTCTAAACACACTATAATCAGAAAAGATAATTATGATCTGGCCATAATGAACGTACCAATGCAAAGACACAAACCACATAATAATGCACTTTTGAACAAAGACTATTTTATCCTCGGTCCCAGATTTGCTTTCTATCCCGAACTCCAAGGAGAATAGCATCAGAGATGCCCATGGCAACACAAAGCCCAGAGACTTCAAAAGGACATGATGGAGACGAGAGGAGGGAAGACAGATCACATTTTTAGAGGATTTTGAGAACTTCAATAAATGTCTCAAAAAAACCATGAATATTTAAAATAGTATTGGTAAAGGCAAACTGGTTTCTGTCTCCACACAAAACTGATGTTACTGTAGTAGTTTCTTGAGCACATGTGGAATGTGCTATGCCATGTAGGTTGGCTACAGTGGAGATTAAATTCATGACTTACAGACAAAACAGCATGAGCTTCAACAGCTTGAACAAAAACACCGGGCTCCTTTGACAAAGCTGTAACATGCCCAGCTAGTGTGTCCCAGACTGTTTTTTTTATGATCTAAAATAGTATAAGGCACCTTCTAATTAAATCATTCACAGCCCTTGAACATAAAAAAATCAAATATCAATAACCTACAGAAAGCTGTACAAGACCATCAGCAAGCTTCCTCAATTTATCTCCGCACTTTTTTTTTTTTTCTTTTCAAGATGAACCTATGCCTTTTCCAGTGTACAAGCTAATGAAACTAAAGGTATTCATAAGCCTGGTAGTAGCAATCCAGGGCATTTGCCTGATTGTTAATGGTAGCAAAAAAAAAACATATCCAAGAAATATTTTAAAATCTTCCATTTAAAAAGTAACAAAGGGGGAACCCATAGAGGGAACTCAAGATTCTCTAATGCAATTTTCTGCTCTAACAGTTTGCAGATGAGTAGCTGTTAGTCACTGAAAGGTACGACACTGCACCCACTGCATGGCATCTTTGGAGTCTTTGTGGTAAGCCATCTGCCACAGTGGTTTTCAAAATCTCTTTCAGTACCAACATCAGACAACATCTCCTGCAGTTTGCTAAAAAGCAAATTTTTGACTGTTATCCAATTTTTTCCTTAAATTATAAAACTAAATGGCTCAAAAGCAGAAACAGGCTCCTGTCCACTGAAGCATCAGAAAAGTGTTTGTTTGTTTTTTTTTGCTGTTTTTTTTTCCTCCTCTCCCCCACCAAAAAAATATTTTTCAGGAATGGTACAGATAAACACAGCACTGATATATTTACCATACACAGTGCAGACCTGAAGCCCTAACAAGCAGGTTATTAGACATTTTGTAGTTTGCACTGCATACTTTTGTCCACAGTTTTTAAAATCTCTTGCTCTAATTCTGCAAACCCACAAACACTTGTGAAGTCATGGAACTTCTTACAGTATAATTTCCTTGGGTTTTGCCCAGCCATTGAAACTGTTTGTCAAATACATCTGAGTCTAGATCATATTAAAAGCAGCTTGATTATTACTAACCCCAACTTACACAGTTGTCAAGACAACAGAGTGAATATCATTAAAAAAACCTGCTTCTATCAAATTGGAAATCATAACTGAAGCCTCACTCCCATGTTCACATTATCCAAAACGTTATGCAAATTTGCGAATGCAAAAGAAAATTCCGAATGAAGTTTGGTGCCTTTTTAGACTGATCCAAACAGACTAGTAAACTTTCTCTCTCTCCTTTCCCACTTGGAAATATGAAATATGTTTAAATCTTTCTTCATTAACATGAAGTCTACAGAAAAAATATTCAGCTTTAATTTTCACTTGCAAAGCTTTCACGCAACTCAGCCAATGTTCAGAAGACAGACTGTAGATGTATTTACCTACAAGTAAGACCTATTCATGTATAAAACATCTCACCAGTCTTACTAACTGATTGCTCACATCCATAAGCCACCACATCACTAAGTAAATAACCGCATTGCCAGATTCACAGGAAGTTAACCACTATGGCTTCATTTGTCTGATACCAAGTTCATGAAATCTACGCTAGACATATGCCTAAAGCATATCATTAGTAGAGTGCTCAAAAGCAATGGACCGTAATTTCAGATGCAATACTGTATGTGTATAGTTCAGTTCCCTGTCACGAAGGTGTAACCCTTCAGCATGTCTGCAGATGTTGGAACATTGTGAGGAACGGTTGATACTCCAAAGGGTTGTGCTGCTGTTCAGAGGGGCATCAACAGGCTTGGAGAAATAAGCCAAAAGGAATCTCATGAAGTTTAAAGAAAAGGAGATAAATTAAGTCCTGCATCTGGGGAGGAACAACCCCAGGCACCAGCACAGGCAGGGGCCAACCATCTGGCAAGGAGCTTTGCAGAAAAGGCCCTGGGGGTCCCGGGGGACAAGCTGACCACCAGCCAGCCACGTGTCCTCGCAGCAAAGGCCAGCAGTGCCCTGGGCTGCATCAGGCAGAGCATCGCTAGCAGGCCGAGGGAGGTGATCCCTCCCCACGGCCCAGCACTGGTGAGACACCCAGAGCACTGCGCCCAGAGCCAGGCTCCCCATGACAGGGACGTGGCCTTACCGGAGTGAGTCCTGCACAGGGCACTGAGGTGATCGAGGAACTGGGGCGGTCTGCCCCATGAGGGCAGGCTGAGAGCACTGGGGGCGTTTAGCCTCAAGCAGGGGAGGCTTGGGAGGATCTTATCAGTATGTCTGTACATACTGCAAACAAATGGATTCAGTGGAAAAAAAAAAAAAAAAACTCCCTTCCTGCCAGCTGATGTGTTGTTTTCTGAAATTTGTCCTTCACCTTGTTAAACCTAGTTTAAATCTTAATTTACATCTTCTTTTCCTCTAAATATATACTAAATGATTGGGTTTGGATTTCCTCCACATTTCTGCTAAAACTTACTTTATGGCAACTGGGGGCAGGGTTTGTTGTTTGTTTTAAGAGTCCTCGGGACTGCTTTACTGTACGTTCCCAGAGGCACAGTTACAGCAACAGTCCACATTCTGGGTTAGCCTCCTATGACACCAAGGTCAACATACAGTTACCTATGCCACGTATCTCCATGTAGCAACCAAACCAATCTAAAAGCTCCTTTGATTTTCTAGAATGAAGCTTCACTGAGGATCAGGATCCAGATTTTTTACAAGGATTAATATATGAAGTACAAATTGAGCCCTGCTTAATAAAAGCTTAATGCTCTTACTTATGTAACCTGATATTATAGGTGTATATAGATGCTATTTTTCTGCCAAGTTATGCTATTTTTCTGCCAACTACATAAAACACCTTATTATATTATAGTATATACTTTCAAGGTGTGTAAAGCAATACACTGTCCATTCATAAACCTCTGTTCAAAAAAATAATTTATTTTTATTGTTTACTTAAGCTTTACAGTTACATTAAAATATAATAAACAAACCTTTTAGAGTATATCATCAAAACAAGAATAACATGAAATGAATTGAATGCTTTATGATTTTACATGCAAACAACTATAAACCAAATTCTTATGATAACACTATTTAGCTTATCTCATTATCTCATTCAAGGTCTAAAGTAATATGTAAAGTAGAACTAGAGAAAGTTCATATGCTTTATAATCATTTCAAAACCTTCCAGAAAGTTTATTTTGCACATACACACACAGACACCACATACACACTTTATATATATAAACAAGAAACATGATTTTCTAGTAATCCTTAATTTGAATATCATTTGGTTTCTGAAGAGCTGGAAAAGAACAAGACCCTTCTTGGTTATTAGTGTTTGTTTATGTGGAGCACAGTGATATTCATAGACTACAAATGTACTGAAACCCATATTAAATTGACCATTTTTCTCAAAGAGAAAGTTAAAACGGAAGGTCTAGTTCCAAACAGGAGCACTGGGGAAAAATGTTCATTGTGTCTCTCGTCTGGCAGACCAGTAGTACTACTCTGGGAAATCAGAGAGGATTTGGGCAGACTGCCCACTCAACTTAAGGCTCATCTGAGATCCACATACATCCACTTAGCTATCCAACTAGGATTTTTTGTTGTTGCTTTCATGCCCATATGATTTTAGTGCCTCTGTGCAATGTGCAGACCTCTCCACATGCTTCCCCAACAAAAAGGAGGCAGGTATCTCAATACCAATGCCAGAAAACCTACGTCCTCCCACACTTGGTCCAACAACCACTATGGTGACAGGAAAACAGAGTGAACTTTCATCTGTCAAAGATGTATTGCTAGAATTAAATATGCTGCAAATTATCTTGGGATCCAAATAGAAAAATGCAGCTATCAAGGATATGTGGTGACTGTGCAGCAGCTGAACGGAACTGTACGGCCTAAAATAAATGCATTTTTATATGTTTGAAAAAAAAAACAAACAAACATGCAACTACACACATATACCTCTCTAATCTCTTGCACCTTTTATGTGTTACTCAAGTATTCTGTAAAAACATGGTACAGTGTTAACGTAGTAAGTCAGGTATTTTCTTTACCTCCATAAAAACATCTAAGAAAAAAAACAGAACTATATAATTACATATATATAACATTGCTTGCAATTAAGAGAATTCCAGCACTGCACAGTATCTGTCACACTTAATCAATAACTATTTCTCAGAATGGTTTGTATGCTACCAGAAATGGCCAAGATGCAAATTTATAAGTTTGGAGAGTGCTTTTTATTGTATGCAATGCATAGAATCATAAGAATCTTCTATACAGTCCTTGTAACAGATACATGACCTTTGAAATGCCAAAGATCTCTTTGCTAGTGAATGTTTATCACCAAATAGCTGTCAGCTTCCAAGTTTTTGAAAGATTAACTGTGCTGAGTCATGTAGCACAAAACGCCGCAAACCATCCATGGAATGTTGTTACAGAAGACCAGCAACTTGAAACCCAGCTTGCTGAAAATACTAAAAGTAGTTTCACACACCAAATGTTCCCTAAATCTTTATTTAAATCATTTTCTGCATATTTCAGAAAGGAAAGAGTACAATTTGGAGGTAATAAGTAAGGCTTTAAAAGAGGCAGGTTGCATTTCATTGGAAAACATCTTCACAAACAGTTATTCATAGCAGTGTTCATGAGACACGAGCATCGTGAACATAAAGTCATTCAGAGTCACGCAAATAAAGTCATTCACACGCATCCATAAATGTAAAGGAATTATGAACACAATCATAGCAAATGGGTGTAATTAGTTTTTCAAATTCTTCTCAATATTTTTGTTGTTTTTATTTTTTACTGTGCAAATGCAAATTTAAGAAGTTACTTTGACATTAGGCAAGTGAAATGAAGTGATGTGTGCATCATTACACCTTACTAACTGTCTTTCAAAACCTTTCAAAGTATAGGTTACTCTAATTTTCTGATACAAAGATAATCCTAAAATTACCATTCTTTCTGAATTTATTTAGCAAGTTATTTTAGAAAACCTGTCTCTAATTCCACTACCTTTTATCACACCGATCATTCCCTTTATTCGGGCACTATAGTTGGTGAGTTTCTTTGGAGTCCTGTTCCCAGATAATCTACAGCGCAAGTAACAGTGTTAGGAAAAGATTAGTGTACTGACTACTTTTAACCCCACTCCAATAAGCATTATGTGAAGTGATAAGAGGATATTAAGCAAAATATACATCTCTACAATATATGAAATACACGATACATTTTAAAATTCCATTAAGGAAACCAAAATCATGTAAATATGGTGATAAAATCAGAGTACACAGGCCACTACATACATAAAAATCAAATCCAATTTAGAAGCAAACACAGGTTTGTTCAAACAGCATTATACAATTTCTTTAACACTTACAGAATTTAGATGAACAATATTTTCATTCACTCACAGTTTAGTATAAATATAAAGCAAGGCACCCCTTAAGCATTTTAAATAACAAATTAAACATTTACGTTTTTTACTGTGCAGTCAGGCTTAACATTTATGCAGCTTCAAAACCAAAGTACAGCCTCAAGGGAAGCCTCTCCACTGACAAATTAATACCTTAGAGAATAGAGCTGAATGGTGGCAATGAACTCATTTGTTCCCCCAATAATGAAGAACGACTCTTTCTTTACCACATCTGTGACTGTTGCTATGGTGACCCAGACTTACCTCATTGCTTCTCGAAGTGCTCCTCGCTCACTAAGAGTCGTGTGCTTGATGTCATCAAAATTATTTTCTAGTTTCTCACAGTTCTGCAACAAATGGAAGAATCCATGTAAGGCTTTTAAACAGTATATTGTGCATGTATTGACATTATTCAGCGTCATGCAAACAAAACTGATTTATATTATGTAATCTCACAGATTATGCATTCTGTTTTTATTACACAGGAGTCATTAAAAAGACATTGAGAACTCAGAAACAAAGTAAATATGAATCTTATTATATGGTTGTCATGGAAATCATCTTATAAATGTTCCATAATGAAATGTACAGAATTTACACTTTTTTCTCTTCCTTCCTTCTTTTTTTTTTTTTAAGGAAAATAAAATTTTCCTTTACCAGTATGCAAGGCAACAAAGCTACTACACACACACAAGAATAAAAACCTAAATGTGTATTTACAATAATAGAAGTTATAAATTCTATTCCAATGAAACAGGCAGTGTTGTTATAACCAACCTAGCTTTATTAGCTCTACAATTTTTAAAACAGAAACTGAAAAGATTAATTGCTTATGGATATTTCAAGGATTTGATATATTTTCCAGATTAGAGCTCGCCAGTATTTCTAAAAGTAATATGAAGCCAACGATTTTGCAACAATAAATGAAATAAAACTTCCCTATGTTCTGTTACTTATTATTAAATGTGTGACTAGTTCCATTACTCGAGAGTGCCAATGCTTTTCTCCTACTCCCATATAGGCAGTAAAATTGATTCAGCAGATGCTGGGTAATACAGAAATTTATATCTGTCTAAAGTGAGTGTGAAATACCAGCAAACAAGAGTTCTCCGAACACCTGCATCGTCCATAGGACTTTATATTGTCTTGAGGCTCCTCCAATCCACTAGTCTTTGAGGTACCCCTGTTCTTTGCAGCACCTTTCGCCAATACCAAAACTTACCTCTGGGAGGCATCATTTTGCCACATGGGTTGAAAAGAAACACAAGTTGCAAGCATAACGGTTACTATTGCTAACAACCATGAAGACACCATTGTCAGGCTCTTTAATGCAGTATATTCAAACATAATATATGAACTGTTATGTCGTCATATTGCTTTTTAGGTTTTAATATTTGAATTAATCTGCAAGTTGATATCTGAAAGAGTTACAGTAAATGTTACCTATTATTTCTTTTGTGCATTGATTCTTTATTTTTATAATTATATTCAATTAGCAGCTCTTGTAAGAGCATTATGGGAGAGAAAATATATATTTCTAAATGTTCTAACAAGATATCTTAGCTTGTTCAATTAATGTTATTTTTAAATAAAATCATACATGCTTTAACATAAAGTTTTAATACTTTAACAATACATTACATTTCTGAGCAGGAAAAACAAACAAACCTACATTTGGAACTCTGCAATCTTCTTTCCCTTATTAAAAAGATAAATGTCTTAAGTAGTAGTAAATCTTATCCCATGACTAATCTAATATTTGTCTTTGTTTTTTATTACAATCAGATGCCCTTTGTATGACAAAATCCTACTCAAAAACTCAAAGGGATTACACAAGAAAGAAAGGGAGTTCTACAATTAAATACTCCAGTATTCAGATCAGCAAGCATGGACTTTCAGCTCCTAGCATGTACACAAAAGAAATCCAAACTGACAATACTAATAAATAAAGAATTCCAGATTTATATGTACTAAACCGAAAGCATCTGTGCAAGAAAACAATCAAACCTCAAATCCTCCTGGAAAACAGACCAAAGGAAACACCATTTGAAATACAGCTCCAAGCACTGTAAGAGGAAAGCCCATTTATTAACAGTCCTGGGCCGCCAGCATCTCAGCACAGGTTCAGGAAAATCTGACCATCACACAGTTCATTTCTCTTGATGTTGTAGTATAAAGTATGTAGAGAATGACAGAGAATCAAAAGCTGACAAGATATTATCAAACAGAACTAAACCCTCTCTAAACCTACAACAGAAAATAACTGATGGTCTCTAAATGGAAACTCCTAAAATGAGTAAGTCACCAAATTCTGTTCAGCTGGTATTTATTCTTTGTCTATGTAGACCATACTGTGTTAGTCAGTTGAAGGGCAACAAAGGTGGCTCATTTCTAAAGAAAATGCTGTGATCATGTTGTCTTACACAAAAATTCCCTCTCAACAACAAACCCAATGTGGAAATGAATAGATAATCCAGGACAAACAATAGAACACACTTTAAAGACTCAAATAATAGGGGTTATAATAATTCAATTGGCAAGAAGATGAACTTACTTTTACCACTTCTGCCAATTGTTTCTGGACAATATCACGTCTATCTTTCTCAGCTATTTTAAGCCAAACAGCTCTCATCCAAGGTACAGTAGCTGGAAAGCCTATAACCATTAAGCAAAAAATGACCAAAAACAGAGGCAGATACAAACACCTAAAGGAAGATAACCTCATAGTACAATATCATCACTTACTGCATACATATTGAACAGGAGAACAAGCAACTATTGATTATACCTACTGCTTTCCAGTTAGAGCTGCAGTAATCCAAAACTTACGTTGGATTCAATCCTCTCAGTGAAAAGAGAACGGAAGTCTGAAAGACCAAAATATAAGCATAGCTACAGGTCTATACATGCTACTTCTTCATAGCTCTGAGTATCAGGTTGCGCACTACATCTCTAGACCTTCTAAAAGAATATCAGTCTATGAGAAAGGCCACCAATATGCATGAAACTGAGCAAGAGAATACTCTGAAGAATACATCTACAAAGTGATGAAACTTTAGTACAACATCCAGGTTAATATCTATATACATCTTGCACAGGAAAGCGTGTTTTGGTCCATAATACTTTGCAGATTTAAGTATAATAAGCAATTAAACTCCCAGGTGTGTTTCTTTTTTTTTGTTTGTTGCTTTTATTATTTTTTTTTTTTTAGCAGCAGCTCAAGTAGAAAAATCAAAACACTAACAATGGTTTTGGAGGCTTACTGCCAAGTGATTTTCTGATGGTATAGATAGCATCTAGAAACTTTAACTCTGTGGTTGAATAATTATATATTACTCTATATGCTATTGCTGTTGGCAGACCTATAGTGCTGTATGACACTAAACTAAATATCACCTTTGAGAAGGTTCAGGATGAAAAATAAGTAGGCAGAGATATGATTAGGGACATGGTTGTCATAAGTCAAACTATCAATGCATGTCAAAAAGCCACAAAAAATAAATCCTGTGTTTCTTCTTAAAGAATAAATACTTTAAGGTTTTTAAATGAAGCAAAAAAAATCAAGGGAACTGTTTGGATATATAAATGAATGGCTTATTTATCATATGAGACCTTAAATAAAACTATGCGATAACTAGTTAAAAAGGGCAATGTACCCTAGATATCCATAGTATCTGTGGCATTACACACAGCATACTGGTGAGGCATGCAATCAGAAATGAGAAAGATGAATTGATGAAGGATGAATATATGAAGACGAGGAAGAAGGAAAATTAATGAACAAAGCTTCTATAACAACAACAAAAAAATATATATATGACTTGGTAGTCAGCAACTACCAAGTTCAAAAGACTTTTACACTTTGACACTAGTTGTAGTAACACATTATCTCTAGTTCACATAACTAGAAAATATAAATAGAGAGTCACTCTAGTTTTAAATAAAATTCTACGATTCTGGAAAAAGCAAAGTCACATTTTTTTAAAACAACTCTTGTCATCTTAGCTTTCTTGTATATGTTTCTGTCTTGGATGTAAAAGCCCTGTTTGCTTGACTTAGTCGTTAGAAAAACAATTCTTGATTTGGTCTAGAGGGTCAAATGCAACACTCAGAAAGCAAAACTGGTCTACCACCTGGTATCACCACTGAGGATCTCCCTAAATCACAAAAGCATCACTATCTGCTCTGCTGTGACAGACCTAAGATAGTTTTGAGAACACCAAAACCCAAATTTGCCCATTCTGCAATACGGTACTGATAAAAGTGGTCCTATTTCCATCAAAATCAACTGTAAATCTTCCATCCAGTCAAATAAGAGTGGAATCACATTAAGCCACATTCCACTCTATCCTGAAATACTTCACTTAAGACTTTCAAAAGCGTTAGTATTACAGATAATGTCTTGCACACATTTCTAGATAGTTGAGGAATAAAATCTTTTGATCTGACAACAGTGTAAGACCTATTGTAAAGCAGCCTGTGACACTGAAGTTGAGTAGATCTCTTACCCTAGTTGCTATGCTGCCAAATCAGAAGCCTTACCTAAAATATCCTCTTCCTCTCTCTCCCCCATGAAAAAAGTTTGTAGGTAAGTAGGATTGCTGAATTCTTAAAATTCATTGCTTCCACATGATTTTAGGAAATTTTCTTAGGAAGCTTATTTTTTTTCCAAACATTTATTAAAAAATGTTACATTTTTACTGTAAAATGACCTCTGTATAAAAATCATAAGGAACATATAACATTTAAAAGCTAGAATCACTCTCACCTGTTAAGCTTATGTCAACTGTTAGTGGTAATGCTAACCCAAAATTTTTATCCCATTTTTCTTTATAATCCATGAAAATGGTTCCTACAGAGTACAGTGTCTTAATTTTCTACTGTTTTTGCAGCCAAATTTTAAAATGTGTATGCTAAATGTACTTGTACCTAGATTTTGGAGTGCTGGTCCAAATTCTGAAGGACATAGCCATCTCCATGTTTCAGTTTGCAACCTACCTCCTCAGAGGTAGCTATGACAGATTTCCAAAAAATAAAAATAAAAAAAAAATCCCCTCACACACCACACAGCTGGACACATCAGCTTGCTCTTCTGAAAATATTGTCCATACTGTAGAACAGACACCTTTTTTAAAAAGTTGTAATAAAAAAGCTGACTTCTTTTAGGTCATAAAAAGGTCCATGTATAAAAAGTGTAGAGTGATTATTTCCATATTGACCTTATTGATAAATAAAGTGTTAGCACCAATAAACACTTGCTATTCTGGAAATCTGATATATTTCATCAGTAGAAAACTTTAGAAACAACTATCTTGTGTTTTATAAACCTAAAGCAACATTATAATAGTAATCTAAACTGTAATATATTACTGCAAGGATAATTATTAAGGGAAAACACAGCTGACATTTTCTGATTTATGCACACAATCAGAGATGGAGTCCAACGACTGTGACATAATTATCTTCATGCTAACAATTTTTGTAAATCTCTTGACAGAATTTTAGCTAATTTTAAAATGCCTTCTGAAGATTAGCACTTAAAACTGTTGGGGAAAATAGCACAATTTATTAGCAAGGGTATAATTGTAAACCTTCCAAATACTCATTGTGAATATCATTTAGACAGTAACTCCTGCTCTAGCAGCTGGTATATAAGACTCCTGTTTATGGAGTCTTGAAACAACAGATAGAGTATAATCTAATTAAACAGGATTACATGCAAAAGAAAAATTATTAAAAAGAGACTAATAGACAATTGCTATGAATTTGCAATAGTACTTCTACTTCTTTTGATGTGAACTTACGTAACACTGTGCTTTATTACAATAAAACCTAAATACTCTTAGCAGACCTCTCTTGATCTGGAACAGACTGTCTTTCTACACTGAAACAACACAAAAAGCTAAATTGTTCCATTGATCTTCTCTTGCAGACTTAAGCACCCATCTGCTATAGGGTAAAATGACTTATGTATTGCATTTATTATAATGTCGGTGCTTAAATTAAAGTTATTCAGTAGTCAATAGCTGTATTTCATATAGGAAGCCCCCTTAAACTATCTTCATATTGAGCAACTAAACAAAACAGATGGCATTTGCCAAAGAGTTAACAGCATTTGTTTTTATCTACAGAGCATTGTTGAAAAACTAAACAAGAAAGAAAAAGGATTGTTTGATCCTATCTGCAAGGTATTACAATCTAAACAATATCCACCTACTAAATTCCTCCTTTCCATTTGCTGTGACTCATTCTCAAGGGGTTCTCATTCCAAACAGAGGGAAAAGCAGCTTAAAACTGGTACCTGACCAGCTGTTCACAAAGGAAAAATGTATTTATTTTTAAAACATATATATATTCTTAATACCTGCAGAAACTATATTGAGCCCTCAGGTATTTACATAACATTTGACAGCATGTCATTCATAATACATGAACATTTGTTGTAACAATTTTTTCATTATGTGATAGTCACATTGGCCAGACAGGCTCTTTGAGAAATGCAGATATCAATACACCAAAAATAGCAGACTTCCAACAGAAAACCAGCTCTAAGTGTTAGTAATCAAACAAAAATCAATAGAGAAAAATATTAAGTAGAACCGTGGGTGGCTGTAATCAATGCCTCATTAGCATAAGCATGTTATTTCTTTTCAGTTCATTTAGAGGAAAATTATTTTTAAGGCACTAAAAATAGTGTGCATGCAAACTCGCACATAACGCTTTTTCCCCACAAACAAGAATATATTGGTAAGACAGGATTCATACTGGGAAACTCCAATGCACGAGGTATTTTCTGAAACTCTGTACACTTTTTGTTACCAATTACCAGAAATATTGCCCATGTAACTGGGAATTCTGAAGTGGAAGCAGACAGTTTTAGAATTTGTATAGTTCTCTCAGTTTATAAAGTGACGCAGATAATCCTCAAAGACAGGTAATTATATAAAAGTTAATTACTTGTTAAACATACATAACACTTTAGTTTGCAATTTTACCGGGACTGTGAAAGTTCTTCCGATATGAGTTGGCATTCTGCTAACTTCCCTTTCATGCTGTTTCACACACAAATTTCAAGTGGCAAATTTATAACAGCCTTCATGTTCACACAAGGGTATGGAATCTTGCTTGCATCCAACCTGCTGTTGTCAGAGCAGATGTAGACACCACGTGTTTTGGCAATGGGTAACACATCAGATAGTAGTGATACGGGGAAGATGAGAAAAGACATTCTGAAAGGACCAAGCATACCACACAAAGAATAACAGACCAAAGAACTCAGAAAAAGAATAAAAAGCTAACAATATGCAAGACAGAGGCACAGCTGGAAATAATAAAAGGAGAGAATGCAGGTGATACCACTAAACAGGACATTTTATAACGCTCCTCCCCTTATGACTCATCTTTGAAAGGCAGAAAACTTTGAGAACAAGAAAGAAAACCCTTGCCTCTCCCACTTTTTTCCTCCTCTTCCTAGAACAAATATTAAATCTGATCAATAGAGGAATGGGAAGACTTAGCAATAAGCTTCCAGCAATAAGGTCCCGCTGCATCCAAAGGATGCTCTTAAGAGTGCCTCCCTGTGTGGTACTGGGCTCTGTAGCAGAGAGCAATACACATCATCTCTTAGAATATGATAAGAACTTCATCTAGACACTTTTATTTTTTAATGAGGCTGCTGTCCTGCCTTTTTCACACCGGAAGGTCTGAGCACCACATGAGGGCCTTCACAGTTGTTGTTCAAGATACTATCTGGGACCCATTCTTGACGGTTGAATCCTCAAGCTCTCTAAGGCTCACAACATGAATTTACAATATAATTCTTTCAGGGCATGCAGTCTAAGTAAAGAGAGACAGTCCCTTTACACACAGTCTCACGTAATTTCTAAATACCTTATTTTCAATTGACAGTGAAAATAGAACTGAAAAAAAGTTTATTAAGAAAACAAATATCCCAAATGCTATGCTCCTTCCCAGTACTTTCCTGTACCTCAGCCTAGCTTTTCTCTTGGGATTCTTCACTCTGCTTAAGCAAATATTGTTCCCCTGACTCACTGAGATTAAATAAAAGGAGAGTATGTAAGTAAAGACCAGAATCATATTGAGAATTAACATTTACAGAGCTCATAACATGGGGAAAAAAAAGAAGAATGTTTAAAATGTGGGTAGAACTCTACTCCTAAGAAACAGATTGTGTTCTTGACCTTCAACAAAGAGCATAAAGAAAAAACACATACCCAGAAGCCCACAGTTTTGTGGGTTTTGTTTTTTTCTTTTTAGAAACTGAATGACTTAAGGAATTAATCCAATATGTTTGAGAATACTACTTACAGGATCCCTCTTATTCTTCATCCATAGCTACAGAATTATTGAATATAAAAGCTTTTCAAAAAATAAGGTTAAAGAAAAGGTTTTAAACAGCATCATGAAGTGATAGAGTCCAGCCCTATGTAAGGAAATAAAAGCAATGCACATGTTAGCAGGCTTGCTTCCTCAGCCCAAGATCCCTTTTCACCTCTTACAAGATGAGAACAACAGTATTTTGCAAAGGTTCCTCTATAAAACATTTTATTTTGAGTTTCTGTGCTCGTCATGCACTACAGTTCCCTGCAGTTACCTCAATACTCGACAAATTAACATGACAACTTTCAAAACCACTCATGCAGAGGCCTATCTGCCTAAGATATTTGTCATGATTTGCATAAACCTCTTTCCTAAATAAGCAAACTGAATAGGCAAGGTCCTACCAAGGGCCACCTCTCCTACTCTTATAGATCTTATCGACAGTTACAGAAACAAAAAAACCTGTAACAATTAGACAAGAAAATATTATTAAGATCCTATCCTCTGATTTTGTGTAGTACCATGACAGTAGAGTATATACACTTCTATTCTGGATTACTGTATTATCTAGAAATCAGCATCACAGCATTAAAAATTACTTTGATAGCATTGAAACAAGTTTCCTCATGTGACGGTTGATGGTACTTACCACAGGCAAAGCCAAATACAAAATTGAGACTAGATTTCCCCAGAGAAATAAATTGAAATATTAAGTTTACTTGAGTACCATCTACCAGACTCGAAGGCATAAGAATTAGGAAAACAGCTGCAGCCAGCACAGCATAACCCTTGTAGCAAGACCCTGGTGTGGTTGCCTTACACGCTGGCATTTTATATCAGATTTTTCCATCACTATCATTCCTCATGAGAAACTGAAGAACAATTTGACTTGTAGTAATCTGAAGCTTATTTGTACACTGTGTGTTATAAACACCAACAAAAGGCTACCTCAGCTCTTGTGTTTTCAACTACACATTGACTCCAAACTAACTGTGGATGACAGCAGGATATGTCATGAGAGGACACATGAGCTGACAATGCATTCATCTCTGAAAAAAAGACAGGTGACAATCTCTTCTATTTCCATTTTATTCGAGATTCAAAAGACAGAACTGACATATTCAGGAAAACAAGGGATTGAAATAAATTTTGTATTAAATACAATCTAAAATACTAAGTCAGAGGAAATTCAACTGCCTTTTTTTTTCCTTCAAATTTCCCTAAAAATAGTTATAACATTAATACATTTGTATGCATTCTTTACTGTCCTCATCACTGACTGGTATCTAAAATCTTACTGTAACACTACAGGCTATATGTAGAGTAAGACAATGGTCTCCGTAATTTATATGAAGTCAAAGGAAAGCAATAGAAGCATCACTACCACACTCATGAAGCTGAAAATCATGTACGAGTATGAAAAAAGAACCACCAAATTGTTTTTCTGGGAACCAAAACTCTTTAACAGTCAACACAATTACATATTTTTAAATATGCATCAAACTAACTTAATTTTTAGTCAAAATGAAAGCTTACACTCATTGCTAAAATGACAGCAAGATAAGTCTGGGAAAAAGAAAAAAACACAGAACAGGACAGTATAAACACTGTTGCTGTAATATTTTTTTTTTTAACCTCTCAGGAGTTAGGCAGAAAATCAGAGGTATAGGGCTATTACACTAGCTGCAGATCTTATAAAGTTATCACCATCTGTTCTGTCATCTATTTACAGATACACAGACATAATCAAAAGCTAAGTAAAAATTTCTCAAATAAGCATAATTTTCTTCAACTAAGATACCATGCATCTTTAATAAACTTGAGACTCTCCCAATTCAAACAAAAGAATAAACTGTATCTGTTTCTTTTCTGTAGGAAGTGACATGAATGAGAACTCTCCCATACACAGAAGCACATAGTTTATACACAGCTACATCCATCAGCAGGGCATTGAAAAGTGCTTTTTATAGTCAACATTAGAAAGAGTATTAGGAGAATGCTTCTGTAATGCTGCTTATTTGCATATCACTTGAAAACATCCAGGATAAATATATAGCCTCAGGTCTCAGTTCCATTTAACATCTCAGAGCACCCAACACCTCAGTATTACACTCTGCTCTCTTCTAGTTCTGTGCTCCATTTACAGTCTTATTTGTAAGGTTTTTATCCCTTTAGAAGATTTCGTGTCACCACCTGAATAGCTTTCAACTCCAAAAGCTTCTGGCCTGCGTTTAGACACCTCAGGCTGCTGTATTCCCCTTCCTGTCAGTCTTAAAAATTGTTGGGTTCAAGATGAGGTGAGCAATACCAAGCATGCCATGAAGCACTAGACAAGACCCTCCTCAGCAATTCTCAAGGAAGCAAGGACTTCTGATGCCAAAATTCTAAAGAAAGCCTGGAGCAAAGCTCCTCGGTACAAGCGCTCTTTGGAGGACTCTGGTTCAGGTCCCACAAATAACACCCCCCATGACAAAATAAAATGGAACAGCTGGGTGAAGTAGCACAGTTCTTGAGCTAATAAATTGACTTTCTTAGCAGGGCTAGCTCTGTCATAGCATTTTCCTCACATGGCTATACTACTTTCAAGTCTAGAAGTGGGTCCAACTATTGCAAGTAAAGGGCTTTTAGTTCCCAGAACACCGCACAGGACAGATTTGCCACTGCTTATGTGTTTAACTTGGAGAACATGAACAACCCACTCTCTCCCTGCAGCCAGAGCTTAACCTGGTACCCTCAGTGCAATCATCCACATTTTACAATAAAGAGCACTAAACTAGTTTTGAAAGTGCTATTTTCAAACTTACACCAATCAGTATTTTCTAAATAACACTGGAAGTCTTATTATAAAGTATTTTTCCTCTCTACAAAACATATTGGACTCAGTCCCCCGCTCCTGAGCATCACTACTACTTTTGCATTTGTGCAAGTACAGCTGTAGGACAGAACAGGGTAGTTGCAAAGCAAATAGAAACAAAAAATCATTATCCTTTTAACACAAAATCACCAATTTTTTTCCTTCTTGAAGTCATCTTTACCTCTAATTTTTAATTCTTATGCAGCAGTTTCCTCATTTCCTTTGTGTATGAACTGTTTGAGCTTTCAATTTTTAATTTTTCTTCAGTAGTACCCTTTCTTCCTTCTTTTTTCTTCATTACTTGGATTTTTCCTCTCCTCTACTGTTCTGTTCCCCCTTATTTGTTTACTTTTTTCCCTGGTCCTCACTAATTATTTCATGTCTCAGTCTGTTTCATTATGTCATGGCTTTTCCTTTCCCATTTTTTAATAATGCATTCCTTTATTCTGCTCCTGCAGCTCTCTGATTTCTGTGTGCTTGCTTAACTATTACCCAAATGGCTCCAAGCAGGACACACTCAAACTGACGAATAAATAAATTAAAAGAAAAATACTATCTGTGGTGGTGCACTGTTGCCTAGCAACACTCTGCACCTCTCCACAGCTTTTCTAGAGCCCTGGTGGCAATGGAGCTTTTCGGACTTATTGCTACAAATATGTGCAAGATCCTTCTCCTATTGTTTGTCCGTTCAGTAGCAAATAAATGCAGAGAAAAATATAAATGAGAAAGAAAAACTCCAGAAGAAGAACCAACAATAGTGCTTGTGCTTCCACAGCACAAGGAGCTGCAGCGGAGTGCGACGGGTGCTGCCTCCTGCCTTCTCGCACGCTATGCAAAATACAAGCAGCTTACATGTTATTACTGACCAGTAATACTACTACTGTGCCAGTATTTGACAAATAGAATGTGAATATTTCTTACACAAATAACATCTGTGACAAATTCACCTAACTCTTGGACTGTTACTGGGAATGCTTTAGTTGCTAAGACTCTCTGACTTCCTACAGCCTTGCAAAGTTGCTGCTGAAAGCTTTACACCTAAGAAAAAGGAGTAAGTAGCCTCCAGCTTATATAGGATGGGAAAAGTGGTCCAAGCATTATAAAACCTGAAAATACAGTCGAATTATTAAAGAACTGAAGTTTGTTCCTAGAGCTTATAGGAAGAATTGTAAAAGACATTCAACTTCAAATGTGATAGAAGTGAAAGCTAAGCTCTTTTTTTTTTTTTTTTTTTTTTAAGTTTATGGCATTCAGTCTTCAAAAGGTAGAATCAAATGCTCATTAAGACCATACTTTAAAAAATACTGATGATTCACCATCAGCTACACCAAGTTTCAAATGGATAGATATGAAGTCATCTTCCCTGACACTCCTGTTTATTCCACAGTATGGAAAACTCCTTCCAACAGCCAATGGCAACTTAGAAAGAAAAGAGTCTTTCCAATTTCAGAATGGAAATAATCTTTTTCCCAGGGACTAAAATTTTAAGGATATTAGGACTCCTGGAAGGGGAGTCTAGAAATAAGAAATGTTAAAGCAGAAGATAAATGCATAATTTAGCTGAGCCACCTGTGATGAAGCCCTACAGAATAGAGAAAATGTTCATTTTACATATATGTTTCTGAAATGCATCAAAACTGGTGTTATTACTTGGGAATTTCTGATATGGCCCAATCAGCCTTAAAGCAGTTTGATACCTGCACAGCAAAGTATTGGTAGCATCAGAACACACGCTTTCACAAGACATTTAACAGCATCAGTCTGCATCACTCAGCTATAAATTGTTAAATAGTAAGGAGAAACCACAAGTGACTCACATAGGTAATGCTAGGACAAACTAATATTCAGGTAACAATCCCTGTTTATTAATCTTATTCCTACAGTAGTGTTTGTGGGAACTAAAGGCTGAAGTAAGGGTACATACAGCTGGTTGGAGAACACAGGAAATCTTGGTGATGTAGGCCACCATAAAGCAAACATGGGCACTGTGAAGTCAAGCACATAAATTCAAAAAATGTCTTTAAAAGAATATTCTTTCAAAACTTGATTTGGCCCCTTTGCACATATGCATTAAAACGCTGGTTTAAATGATATGACCATATGCTATTTTACACAGAATTGCTGTCCAACTCAGAACAGAGAGTGTTCACCTACTCAACAGCCTTGCAACTTTTGTGCTTAGTGTGTAGCCTTTTTGTGCTCAGTGTGTAGCCTTATTTACTGCACACTATTCAAAACCATACTTGAAGGCAGAACTATTTTTTCCATGAACATTTCAATGGCACTCATCACTTTGGTATCTGAAGTGATTTAAAAGCAATTTATTCTCCTATATACCACAGATATCCCCTTTTAACAGATAGCAATCGGCAGAGAAAGACTACCCAATAACTGTGAGCATGCTATGTCAGACACCTATGGTCCAAAATGTGAAAACATATAAGTGACTGGAAGTGATAACTTGAATGATCAGATTTGCTCTCTTGCTTTCACATTCAGTTATGTCATGTAATCTTCTGTACATGCAGTGAGGTGTTTTGTCCCCACTACTGCTACTGAAAGGCCCTGGCACAGCGTTTCACTGCTCTGATCATTAGCAACCTATTCTCTTCCAGACTTTATTTACTGATAGCAGTCAACAGTATCCTTGCATCATTATGCTAATGTTGCCATCAAATTATTAACAATTTCATAGTTCCCTAAGAACAACAGTATACATTTTTATTCTGCTAGACTATCCACACTCTTCTAATTCTCCTCTAATCTCATCTCAAAAAACAGGACTTCCAATCCCTTGATAACTTTAACAGTTGATACGGATGACTGAGAATGAAAATGCACTTTCTCTGCCTATCCCTACCAGAAGCAGTGGATCTGATTACCCTGACACTGCACTTGACTTTTTCATGTTCTTATCCAGTTGATGGAACAACCACCCTATAATCAGGTGGTATTTCTAAATCACCTTCTCTCTTAATCTCAACCATTAAGCTTCTAGTCATTCTTATCCTGAAGCCCTTGGCTGTACAGTCTCCTAAATGCACTATTAAATTTATTCGTACCTTTTTATTATTATTACTCTAAACTTCAGTGTCATATAGTTCTTTTTCTATGATGTTCTAGTTCCTTCTGTATTGACAATGTCTGTCAACTTTCATGTAACACGCTCCTAATATTTATGTCAAGCTCATTAATGAAAATATTAAATGGTATGAAGCTGAAGACTGATCCTTCAACAAGCTCTGCTAAAAGCCCAGAAGCAACTTTTTCAGCACTACCCACTACAATTCCCTTAAGCCAGTTCCTTATCTATGTTACTATTCTAATCCAAGCAGTCAATACTTCATTATTAACTGGCAAAAAATAAATCCTGTCAGTGTGTCATGATCTATCCCTAACAATAAAGCCCAATATATCTCATTCCATCTTATATTAAATTTAATGAATTTAATAAATCTTTGCTTTAAAACTTGTTTTTGAAGTTTTGCACATTCCTGATACAAGACAAATTTGGGTAACATTTGCCCATCAGTTCTCCATCTTTTAAAATATAGAACTTCGTTGGCTATTCTTTAATCCAGTGCTATAACATACAGCTTGATTTATTTAACAGTCTTAGTCTTAGGCCTGTAATTTCACTTTTTTTTTTTCTGTGATCCTCTTTCCTTTTATGGACATTTTTCTGTCCCCTTGACTTCAATGATGAAACTTTCCAAGTTTTTCTCTGTCCTGTCTGGGGTACTTTCAATTTCTGAACTTGTTTGCCCATTGGCCACCTCTCCCATTATATTGAAACTAGGACAAAAATTTACAAAGATTTTAGACAACACCTACAATGTATAATCCTATCTTCACACTGTTTTTCCTTTTCCTTTTATTTCTTTTAATTAACATAGCTTTAGAACCTTTTACTATTTGTTTCATACTGCTGAATAACCTTCTACTATTTGTTTTAATTTCCTTGGCCAGGTGTAACTCAACTTCTGAAAGTTCTCACTTTTTCCTCTGTATTTCCTGCTTTGCCCATTTTTCTCCCCTACTTATTCTCATATTCTTAATAAACTTTTTGAAGCTGTTTTCCAGATTAGTTTGAAACTCTTCTTTACAAGTTGGGATGCAGATTCTAAATAACTTTCACATAGTTGAATTAATAACAACCTTCTCATAATTCATGTCTTTGAGCAGATTAGTTCAGTTCAAAGATCTGAAGTTACCTTCTCTGTCTTATAAAATAAAATAAAACTAAAATTAAAAAAGGTTTATTCTTCTACAGGATTTACATTCAATTAACTCAAAAAGCTTGACTAACATTATGCTCTGTGATTATCTACTCTATAACTCCTCCCCTCTTTATGTCTAAAGTCTTTCAGCTTGATACCTGAATTAGTAAAAGTTGAGGCTATTTTAAATCAGACGAGCTAAAGTCAAATTTTAGGACTATTACTAACAAAGTTTGTCAGTTATCACATCAAAGAATACCTGCACCTTACCGTTATTAGGATTTATGTTATTCCAGGCTGTATATAGAAAGTCAGTGTCTTACAATGACTTACCTTTCAGATAGCATTAAGCTTAGAAAGTTGTGAAGGTAACAGAATGAGGACAGTGGACTTCAGAAAATATGATTTCAATGGACTCATGGATCAGCTTGGTATGTCTCCTGAAAGATATACTGATTGGTAAAGGAAAGCAAGGGAGAGGGCAGACCCCAACAGAGATTAAATTAAACACACAAAGGAAAACTATTCGTGAGCAAAGCAGAGAAAAAAGCACTCAGACCTTTATGATTATGCTATTTCTCCCCCATGGCCTGGATATCAAAATCGTAAAAGCGGGAAACTGACGTATACGCGTGTAAAAATATATACATTTTAAAGTATAAATGAACATCAAAGGCACTGTAGGTATAAGATCAGAAAGCTAATGCACTAAGCAAATCTCAATTAACAAAGGAAGAAAAAAAATAACAAGGAAAAGGTTCTATAAAGATGAAAAGGAGGAAAATAAAGAGAAGTACAGGTTAAATACAGGAAAGGAAAGCAAACAAGTGATGCAGAGTAAACTGAATTGTTCACAGCCTTCTCTGTTCTCTTTATGAAGATGGCATGCTATAGCCATAATGACTACTAGAAGTATTATTTTTAGCAAAAACATGAGATGTTCACATATCACTGAGTCATCAAGGAAATAAATGAAGCAATCCACAGACCACTATCAATTACACAGACAGACTCTGAAGACTAGAGGTTCCAAAGGGCCAGAAGAGACCAAGATAATGCTTCCCTTTACAAAAGGGGGGAGCAAATAGCAATTATAGCCCCTGGTGGAAAAATGGAATGCATTTATCAAAAACGATAACTTATCTCTAGTCCTCTTTAATAATATGCAAAAGGTTCCTTGTTATCTTGTGGCTCTCACTGAGTGCTGTGCACGGCTACCTCCAATAAAACAAAACAAAGCTAGATCTTTCTTGACAGATATTTGTATAACCCAATTATAAAGGTATGTTAGGGACTTCTCACTCTTCTAACTGGCACAGAGTAGAATGAAGTGAAGTGATTTCTTTGCCTCGCACACTGAACAATTCCACAATGTGCTGTACCATCTGCAAAAGCATTGGATTGACATGTATCCAACTTACGGCCTAAATTCTGACCCCTTGTTTTCCTGTTCCCAGCATTAAAAAGGAACACAAAGTTTTACTCAGTTATTGTTGCAGATACTTGCTGATAAAACTGGACAGGTGGGAGATAGAAGTAGTGACTGCAAAAAAACATGAACACATAGACCTGTGAAGATGGACGGAACTGCTGCAACAGGAATACAGCCAGAAAGGCTGAAAGCAAATACGCTTCCACATGGCAATACCATAGCTCCAGAGACTGGACCAACCACCACTTTCTACTACATGAATATGAAGTTCACACACACTATATTGAAGGTTCTTTCTGAGGAGTCTTATCTATAAATCCAAAGAAAACCAAACCTGAAGACTTTGGAACAGAGGAAGGTCAGAGGTGGTTTTGCACAGCACTCCAGAAAAGCCACAAGGTAAGAAGGAACCTTTTGCAGATGACTAGAAAAGCACTAGGAGTAAGTTGCCATCAGATAATATATAAAATTTGATACAACTTGAAAATTTGTATAAAGGCACTAATTTGTAGCAGTCGGTCAAATTAGAAGCTATTGAGGTATTCTAATAGAAAAGCCTTACAACAAACTAAAATAAAACAAAAAATTCAAGGATTATTGTATACATTTCTTAGAGCAAGGATAAGCGTTATCATATATAAACATGTAAACCACTTTATTCTAGTGAAATGGTTACGAAGCCAGCATATGGTATCGATACAAGAAAATGCAGAGTAATTAGTTAATCTAAAAAATGCATGAGCAGGAATTTGACTGCTAAATGATTAAACTGGTACATTTTAAAATGTGTATTAATATTTAATTATTGACACTGAGAAAAGAGAAAATCTCTTGATGTTACTTCTCAGCTCTTTCTGATACTCGAAGTAATCCATGTATTATTCATATGAATAGTTTACGCATATACAGTCAATCACTAGTTATATAAAAGAATCATTCTCAAATTCCCTAATCACCTCAATAGATCCTAATGCAATATTTTCCACATTTGGGAATCAGAGCATTTTATTTAAGAAATCAGTCTGGCCACAATGAATACGGCGCAGCCTGAGCAGACATCAGTTCAAAGAATCAGATGTCAAAGTGCTCCCTCTAATGTCCCTTAATCATCACACCAATTAGTGGTTTGAATAGTGATGTGATTAAAAAGACTGCTGCTATCCTATACCTATTCAGACTAGTAGAATTCTACATATGTTCTACCAATTAATGTTTGAATAGAGTAGCGATTGGACAGACATCTGCCATTGTATATCCATTCCGAAAAGAGCTAAACTTGCATATTCATATGCAATGAAGACAAAAATAAATATTTGCAAAGGTAAACTATACGTTTAGACTATAAAGATAATTAAGTTAATTTCCTTTAATGACTGTTCTCTGTTTAACAATACATGGTATTATTTTTTATTTATAAATATATCATCTTTCATCAATACATGTCTAGAAATGGCCAAATTATTCACTGAGAAAGTATTTATTTATTAAGGTTCCCAGTTTCAGGCTTTGGGTGAACCAGGTTTCATATCCATTTGTTTGCAATTTGCAGTATTTCTGCTTCCAGCCATCAGTTATTTGTGAACTGCTAACTTAATTATTCTGTAACTGTGATACCTGATTGGACACAAAAATCACATGGCATTTTTCCATCTGACTAGAAGGGAATGCTTAGGAGTAACAAAGTGATTATAGATGAGAAAGAATTATCTCATTTACATTTTTTTTTTCTATGCAAGTACGGAAAATCGTACAGCAAGAGGTCCTTATAAGCTTTCTTTTAAATATGAATTCCTTTTTACTGTTTACAGAAGTGACAGCCACAGAAACGTTGTCAAAGTGAAAAGCAGTTTAAAATTTTAGCCAGGTCCTGATTACTACTGTTTTAAGGGGGTAGCCATGTCCACTAAAGTTAAAGAGCAACATTAACTGTTACATCTTACAATGAATTGGAGGTCTCTCTCCATATTTAGCACAGACCAATTTGATATTTGCATCATGTTGCACGAAAAAGACAAGGTGAAGAATCTGGTTTTCTTTGATGGCTGGAAAGAACTATAGAACAATGAGTTGTGCCCAAAAGTTATGCCCTTGCAAGAAACAGCTGAGCTTAAAAATGATTTTGTTCCAGAAAGAAAGGCTCATGTTGCACAATGTTGATCAGATTTAGCAAATGTAAGGACAAAGAACAATACTACTACTGCTACAAAATCAATACTGTTAAAGGCTATGGCAATTAACTACAAACCAATTTAAACCCCATTTCCTTTTCATCTTTCTTGTTGAAATACTTCTAACTCTTCCATCTAGAGCAACTTCTATTGCTTCTAAATGCAGAAACTGAAGAAATTCCTAATACATAGGTGGGTTTATATCAACTTCTCACCTACCCTCAGTAGGTACCTCCAAAGTTTCTTTCAAGAAAATAAAGGCTGGAATATAATATCCTACTGCATTATCCATTGACAAGTGAATTTATAAAATTTGCCCAAGTAGATGAAAGCCACAAACCTGCACATGTACAAATAAAAGCAGAACTTGGCCCAGAACACTTAGAAACCCTGTTCATAAGCAATGACTTTAGTCTGCTGGGTGTAATGCAAATGAACACGTGTGCCCAGCTAGTTTACGATTCAAAAGTTAGCAAGATAAAATACCTAGAAAAACGGAATTATAGAGAGATGGCAACAATAAATAGAAACATACCTTGGACTTTTGAAACAATCCTGAATTACCTAGGAAACACTGAAATCAAAGTCCACACAGCATCTGCACTTCATTTCTTTGCTTGGGTTTAATCTATTAAATTGATGATCTAATGTGACCTAAATTTGACACCCTTTTCAAAGATCTACTATTAGTATCGGCAGCACAAAAGTTTTCTATCTTGAATTTCTTCTGACCAACAGAAACGTTTGTTTCCCCAGACACACTAGTAGAATCTATTTACACCACCTTCCAGCATGACTCAGAAGAAACCGAAATGCTTAATGTGTTAATGCATAGGTTTAGCAGAACTCTTACCAGGGGTGACTCAGCAATAACGACTTCACATACTCTGATCTAAATCAGAGTTAAAATTTCTGGAGAAAAGCTGGCTGATAATGCATCCACAGTAATAAATCATTTTTACAGCAAAATTTGGTTGCTAAACACAGTAAATAAACAATATCACTCATTGAAAGTACAACTAGACTGTCCTTTAAAAGTGCTGAAGAAAGATACTGACACTCAGTTTCCACTTCAGAATTCATTTAATGGGCAAATGTGTCTCAGAGCAGAGTAGGAGTTAAAATTTCACTTGTGTAATTATTCTGAAGAAATATTTGAGTCTGCCATCTGGAAGTATATTAGACATTACAAAGTCACTGTGTGTATGCCTCAACAGATGTAGCTTTTGTTCAGAGTTTTGGAAGGCTGTTAATTTAATTAGTTCTGTATTTTCATACTCCCACCTTCCCTCCAACAGTAATTCTGCAAAGGCAGCATTAGTCCAGTTTCAAAAGAATCCAAAACTAAAACCCAATTCCGATTTGAGGGAAATGCAAACAAGTGTACTTCCTCCTATGGACTTCCAATAGACTTTGACCTGTTTATTAGCAAGCCTATCAGTTACTGCCAGTGGCGTTTTAGACCATAAGACAAAAAATATGCTCTATGTATTCTTTCCTACATCAGTTTTCTTATTTTAAGAATGCTTGGAAAGGCTTCTATCACTTTGTTTTCACCTATTCATCAACAATGATTTGGAGAATATAAAAAGTTTCTCACTTTTTCCTCATGACCTTTATATAATAGGATACCAGACAAATGTTTAGGTTTGATTTTAGAGTTTTGTGGGGCTTTCTCTGTCAGAATGATAAGCTGCATAGTAAATCTTGCAAAGCAAAAAGCAACTACATATTTCTAAGTAGAGAGAAGTTTGAGATTTATAAAGGTAGGACCCTTACTGACCTAGAAATAAGGACTACTCTCTTACTATTTCTCCTGGCATTTTATGTTTCTTAGCACTTGCAAACTAAATGTGACATTTCTACCAGGCAATTCACATGATGTGATGAAGGTGTGTGATATACATACACAGATATAACATTTTGGTCATCTCTAAACTTTAACTCTGTAAGATGCAACATACAAACAGATGTCTGGCAGTGCAGGGTCCCAATGACACCACAGATCTCCATGCAATAATGCAGAATTCTAGGACCAGGTTGATTATTAGATTGCAAACCTATGCAAAAATATCATCCTGCGATATTTGAGGACATTTAGAAGATCTTTCAATGGAAAATTCAGCTGAGGCACACAAACTAGCTATGAACTTGAAATCAGTTCTGTTTGCACAGCCCAACAATGTCAGGTCTTGGGACCCCAAGAACATTTGAGACACCATGAGGTACACACAACTAGCAGCAGGAACATGAGAAGAGAGACAGCTTCTGGAAAGCTATGCATTTTCACAATTAACTAGAAAAACCTTCAAATAGCAAAATGTTATGATTTGAATACAAAGATAAAACAGGGAAAGCTCAGAGATAATAGTGATCTTAAAGGCTAAAAGCTTTAGAAAACATGTATTAACACACCCATCAGTAAGATACGTATGTGTATGCTATAATAGAAGCTTCAACTAACTACAATAATTTCCAGTGGAACAGCTGATGAGGTATGTGCCAGCACTGCTACACGGCTATCTAAGCCTCCTATCAAAGTTTCTGAAAACACAAGAGTTTACAGCCCAGTATTGATATCAGGATGCCTGAAAACTTAAGTATGTAAACTGAAGCTGTCAGGAGCCGCTTACTGAGCAGCTCAACTACCTATGCCATATAGATGGACAGTTGTGGTCAGTAGCTGCATTGGACATCAAAATAAAGTCATCCCTGTTCTGAACAGACTGAAACTATATTAGTTTCCAGTTATTACAACAATATCTAAGCTAATAAATAAAAAAATAGAAGTGTCATCTATAGTAAGAGAGATTCTTCTAATTGATGTACAAAGCAGGAAACTATCATTAACAGAGTATCACTAGAATACTATGTCTACACCCTGGGTTGCTCTTCCACGCAAATATTTGTTGGTCATACTGGATTCCTTACTTCTGAGAGAAACTGAGAAACTTCTATTAAAAAAAAAATAAAAATGAAAATTTAGGTTCAATAGTTGACACTCTAGTTAGTGACAGAAGGTGTTTTGGTAACACTATTAAAAGACACCATAACTCCATACCCATGAGGGAAACGTTTTACAGATGAAAAAGTAATACTCTACTTAGAAGTCCTCTGAATTTAGAGGATTATCTAACAATCTGTAGGAGGATGGTAAAAACACTACAGACCTTCTAATCAGATGAGTGATCAAAGAGACAACAAAGTCTGATAGGTTTAGTCAAATATCACACAGACTAGGAATCTAAATATCTAGAGAGAAAAAGGCCATATTTAATGGTAGAAATATTGAAGATCATAGACAGTTTATAAGGAAAAATATATATTCTAAAAACATCTATTTCCTGAAAAATAAACACACACAAGCTAAAATCCATAATCATGTTTTAACCCCAGTTTTATGTATTTACTTATAATGTCTATACATGTTTATGTATATATAGTGTATGTATATATATATATATGTAGCTGTATATACACATACATATGTATATAAAATGTGTATTGTTTCCCTATTTCTGCACTGAAATAATAGTACCTTTAGAAGTCTCTGAAAAGATAGCAAAGTGCTACTCTACCCAGCATTACCCTTGGAAAATAAGAAACAAAAGGAGCAAGTGGGCAGCAGCCCTGCAGAGCACGTAAGAGACAGCAGATGCTGGCTGCCCCGGGACAGCAGCCAGCCCTGAGCCAGATGTGATACCGACTGATACTTCAGACTAATCTGGCTCCATAACAAAAGGGGAACAAGTTGCACCAAGGACCTAGCAAATCACCAAAAAAAGAAAAATGTATGGCTTGTACTGGTTTTGAGGAAGTAAAACGCTGCTTGCAAAGTAACTTTTCGTCTACAGGAACAGAACTGGGAGACAAAGTTGGTCACTGAACATGGGAAACTCAAACCTGAATTTCTCATACAACGGAGAATTTACTCTCAATAATGTCTACTTACTGAACAGCTTTTGTCAGAATTCCTTTTCCAATGCTTCTTGCCTTGTTTCTTCGCTGCAGTTGAATAAAGAGCTGCATGAGTCTGTGTTCGGGGATTTAAAGCCAGAAGATTCTGTAGAAAGAGAACAGAAAATATTAAGATTTAAATTAAAAGTTCCAAAAATAAGTTTAAAGACTCTTAAATCACACAACACTTTTTTACATTGTTACACAAAAACAAAACAACTACAGTATTTTAGCATAACTTCATAGGAAATTGTTTAGATTTGTATTGTTCACAACACTTAGATTCTGAATATTTAAAGACATTTCTAGAATAGCTATAAAACAGTCTTACATCTAGCAGCCAGTCATCTCTATGATAAGTTTCCATTCCTAGATGTTTGTTATATACGACATATGGAAGCATACTATTCTATTTCATTATAACACTCCAAGTAAAATTTGTAAAGTAAAGCAAAACAAGTAAAAATATTTTAAAGCACCCATGCTATTGCTAGATGTTTCATCACTTCAGTAAAAGCTCCAACTTCCCCCTCACAAGAACCTGCTTCTACACCTAGTGACCTGATGAGTTAGCTTCACTACAAGTTAGCTTCCTTTCTCTTACAATGCTTTTATTTGGAAGGACACAAACAAACATTTGGAATATAGCAGTACTTCTAAGTGACAGTTGGGCCTGAAGACCCAATTACAATGAGGTTTGTAAAGTCTTTCTTTGGAGTAGTGTAACTCAAAAAGTTAAATCAGCCTTTCAGAACCCAAGCTCTACAAATTAAACAAATGACAGGTTTCTGTAGCAAAATTGACCTCAAGTCGAGGGGCAAGTTTGAACAGTATGCAAGTGATAGATCCAGACTCAGGTCTGCAACAGAGAATCAAAACAAGCATATTATTGGTTGTAACTCCTGAAAATGGTTTTGCAAATTTTCCTTTAAAAGACTCAACCTTAGCACTATATTTCTCCACTGCGGTGAATAGGGTGTGCTCATTCTGTTACTATATGTCAACGCTGTGAGAGACTGACACTGATGAACATGATCGATTACAAATATTATGTCAGGATGTTTCCTTATTTTAAAAGTCTGTTTGAGTGGGTGATACGGATGAAAAAGTAACCCACTGTATGATTTTGTGTTGATGTTTATGGAGACTTTCTTTTTAAAGGGTCATGTTCTAATTAACTAATGCTCACTCTGAACTGATCAGCAATCACAAAGCGTAAGAGAAATCTCACCTACCTGAAAACTCTAACTGCAGATAGCATAATCCAATCTAGTAATTCCCATCTCATCTAAAGCACACAGAAAGAAAACGGAGGGGTACAACATTCAAAGAGGTAATCGACTACTTCGCAGCCTACGTGCTGTTGACTTTCAGAAAGTGTTAGAGGGTGTAAAAAGATGCACCTCTGCAATTTCAGCAGTAAAGGCTCTGCTCCATTTCTGACTGTTCCCCAGCTGAATACCTCAGGCAAGATGTGGCAACCAACTGCATTCAGCAGTGTTTTATGCTAATTTGTTTAATTCTTAATTAAAACAGAGCAGGGACATTCACATAAGGGATGTCACTTACAGCATCTCAGTTGCTACATTGATTTCTCAAGCTGATCAAACTCAGTTGTCAGAGTGCACCTGACTCGTTGAGACGTTGGTGAGTGCCCAAATCACCCAAACTGGACAGTAGGACCAGAATCGCACACACCTCAGTGAGATTTTGCCTATCTTTTGTAATTGCTTAATGCAGTACTCTTGGCCATGAATATTATAATTATTTTAGCAAGCTCTGAAATGAATTGCAAATTTCTAGTAATAAACCGTAACAGATGTACTCCACTGGGTACAGCACCAGTTGGTTAAAAACATGGAACAAATGGTGGGGCAAGCCAGGGACGGAAGAATCCCCATATGTTTGCTCCTGTTGGAATTCTGCAACAGGAGTATAGTTCCAAGTGCAACAGTTGCAGAAATCCAAGAGGACTACATAGTCCAGTATGTCCCAGAACTAAATCTGAAATGAACTGGCACATTATTAAGAACATACTAAATCACATATACAATATAAAAATTGCTTATATTCCCACTAGCTAAATGATGTTCTACCTCCCTAAATCTTGGATTCTTGACCTAGGTGGCTGTTCTAGCTGGAGGTCCCTGATGTTTAAAAATCTCTCAGAAGTTAACTGCCTGAATGACAAAGTTACGTAAATCGCCATGGGGTCTTTTAAGCTTTCGGAAAGGAACACTAGTGAGGATGTTCTCTTCCTATTCATTTCAGTTCTCTGGTTGGCTTTCTGCAGCTCATAGCTAGTCAGATATTTAGCAAATTTAACAAATACATTCAGGTAGGTCAGCTAATAGAAAATTACTGAGAAGAGCATCCTAAAGGGACTGGTGCAACCAGCACTTAATATATGCACCTAGCTAAACAGAAATAAAACACACTGGATGTGCAAGGAAGGAAATCTGAGACCCCTGATCTTCCAAACACAGTGGCCATCTAAACAGGGGGAGAACTCATTGGTGAGGATAATTATTTGGGCATCTGTGATCTTGATTGTCCCAATCCCATGCTTATTCTGCTACATAAATTCTTGTTCTTGCCAGATGGGCCAATGTTTGATCTCTCCAGATGTTGAAAGGGCAATACTCAAGCTCCCAAATGGAAGTGGTGGCATACAGTGCATCACTTTTCAGAGTACTGTGAAGTCTGGACTTCACATTAAGATGCTGTTTGAATAGTAATTGAGAATCTATGAATTATATATTTAATGTTTGCATAAATTGTTATATTTATTACATTAAAAACAAAGTAGGTATAAATCCATTAGCATTAATGGCTGCTAATCTGAACACAATACTGCTGCATTTTTGTAGAAATCTATTTAGGTACTGTATTGATGGAGAAAGAAACAGGGCTGTAAATACCTAGAAATAAACTCAGTCTGTGTTGCATACACACTTTTGGCACAGCTGTACACCGCGCATAGTAGAGTTAAACGAGCAGCCTTGAACAACAGCAATGACTATGGGCACCAGCAAAGTATTGTATGTTTTTTCTTTATTTCCATGGATGAGTTAGAAGACTTCACTTCAGGAAGAAAGCAAAGTGATCTGACTCTACAGAATACAAGTCAACATATATTGCAGATGATTCTTTCAAAATCCAACACCTTAAGAAATTCCTTTAATAATAATCCATGTCAATCATTTATTTCATGTCTTTTACTAGACAGAGATTAAAAGCTAAAAAACATAAAAGAATTGTTTCATTTCCTAATACATTGTTTTATAGAAGAGAAGGTATTTGTTATGGATAATATATTTTAATTTAGGTTGCAGGTATATTAAACTGCTATAAACTAGTCATATCTAGTGTACATGGAGAATGAGTGACAGGTTTAAATGATAGCTACAGTTTTAAATTTTGAGAACTTAGTGATAAATGGTTATGTTGATCTGCGCCAACGTGGCTTCTCAGAATAAACTTGCTGTAAGTTGTAGATGTTTACTGCTCAGCTCCTACTTGAGAGGCTACGATTAATAAGTCTACACAAAAAATATTGGGTCTAATCTTTGCTATCATCTATTAATGACAAGGCTGTAGAATTTTTTTAAACCAACATGTTATATTACAGTGAGTAATTTATCAAGACTTTAGTATTACTCCAAGATAAGTGATTTCAAGGCAGTCATTCAGACTACCTATAGGAACACATTCTGTAGCTGGGAGTCCTGTTTCTGACGCAGCATTTTCAGGTAAACCAAGACAGGTTTCATATGCGCTCTGCAGTGATCCTGCATAAATTTCTGGTATAGGGAACCGCATTAATTTCATTTAAAACCATCACATCCATTTTCCTCCCATCTCATAAAGCCATCATTTTAGTTGAAATCTTAAGCAGCTATTGCAATTAACTTTGATCTTTAATTAAATGAACATTCAACAAAATACAATATAAAGTTATGGAAGCACTATGTTTATTAGTCACATATCAACACCAACAAGGGGCAGGGCAGTAAACAGAGGTTGTCTTCCCAAGGATATTGTTCTGGTATGGCACTAGAATTAAAAAAAGAAAAAAGGCAACATTTTCCTACATTTTCACTGAACTTCCTATCTGAAGAATGGGGAAAAAAGGATTAAAAAAAAAAGGAGAAAGCAAGGATTAATGAGAGAATAAGGAGGCCCAGTTTAAGCAGACATTTTCACAGGCAACAAGACATACTCGAAGTTTGAACAACTGAGCTGAGAAGATACTGAGCTCTGCCATGAACAAACACTGTATAGCCATAGGCAGAATCTCCTTTTTATACTGTCTTAAGACAACATTCTGGTAACTATCATAATATTGCTTTTTTTTTTTTTCTTTTGCTTTTGGAGTAGATTGCAGTCTTCCACAGAATGATGCCACCTCTGCTTCTGAGGCATACATCATCATCTTACACCACCGTATTGCACTACAGCAAAACATCCTTCGTGTTTCTTTCAAGTTAACACATCGGTGATAAGCATGAATCACATGGGGCTCTTCCATCTTCTAAAACCCACGTCCCGGGCTTTTAGCCTCTTCAATGGGCCAAATTCAGACAATGGTGTTAAGAAAAATAAAAGTACAATTTACATTGTTGATGGGACTGTTGCTACCCTCAAGGCAGTCTTAAAGAAGCCCTGGGAGCCTAGCATGGTCTGCAAAATATGTGGAGATACTCCCAGTTTTGAGAGTTTTCCTTTAAAGCACTAAACTTTGACATCTTCAGCATTTTTTTCAAATTAACAACCCTAGCAAGCTGTCGTAGTTACTTGGACCTTAGCTCTCATTTATAACAGGAAGTCTGGTTAAAAATTGAACACTGAAGATTACTCTGCCTCTGGAAGAACTCCTCCTGAAACCAATGAGTTGCACCAATAGTATTTAGTCCTTAGTGATCCTCATCTTTGCTACTGGTAGCTCAAAGGTAGAATAAGGATCAGAAAGACCCTCTGCAGGCTCTGTCACAGGTTGCAGTACTGAAACTGCATATACTTACTGACAAGACAAAGTTGTTCTTTTCATGGATTCTGCCCACTAATTTGTTGGGAAGATTCTTAGTAACAGACCCAAATCCCCTGCTGAGGTTCACCACAGATCAATATACATACAGCCATAATGAAGTTGCTGAAAACGCAACTGTTCACATACAGATTATGACTGAGTATAAATGTGGTCCCATGTGTTGTTTGGTTTGTTTTAGCATACAACACATTTACCAAGTTCAGCCCCTGTAATACACAGATATCCTGTTTTACTCCAGTTGCTTCACAGAGCATCCTTAGCTAAACTGCTTTATACATATCAATTGAAATTCAGGAGTAGGCTAGGCATGCTAGGGAATGCATGTGGAGAGCAATTTAACCCACCCCATTCCATTAATCTACCCAATTTCCTTAAAAAGAGTTGTAATCTCCCTCACAGCAAGTAACATTAAATGTATTCCAAGGTACATATGTTCACCAAGTGAGCATAATGAGAACATATTTATTTTTTCTAAGAGTAATGAGCATGCTAAACAATTAATTTCAGAGCTTTGCAAGTGCTGATTCACTGACAGAAACAAGTACCTGGAGTTTTTCCCCTGTTATTTTCCTGTATATCTGAACGTGAAACTAATTTTATTAAGTGTTAGTCAAAGAACAAAGAACAAATACTTGTAATTTGAGTTTCCATGAGACTGGATGACCCAGAATAATGAGGATTGTTTAAGAATTGTGTCAGTTAACAAGATGACGACTAAGGGATGAACTCTGTCCATTAATATTTCATTTTGCATTGCCTAGTTTACATTTTATTTTTCACATCTGCCAGGCCTTTTGAAAAGCTGCATGGAACACTAACAGTTAGATGCAGCTCTTCAAACATCATGTAAAGTCCTTAACAGTTACAAGTGGAAAATTCACTACCAAATAAGCATGAAGAAGTTCTAGTCCTAAAAATTATTCAAAATATTAAAAGATAATCAAGATTTTAAAAAAAATAAGTAGTCATGGTGTCATGTTTTCTAGAAGCTAGCTCTGTGTTATCTTTCATTATGGAAAGAATGTGGGAAAATGTTGTGAATGTCTCTATCCTACAATTATGTACCATACGATACCTCAAACTGATACTTGTGTTGAATGTGTATTTCCTTGCTGAAGGCCTGAACAAATAAGGAAAACTTTACAAGCAATTTATGTAACCTAGTTTTATAACATATCTCAGTCATCCAAAAATTTCAAAAATGAGAAAAAAATGCACTTTCACAGTATTCAGACCTGATTTAATTGTGATGAAGGTCAGAGAAAGCTAGCTGAAATAGCAAATCACCACAAACTACATCAGAACAGCATGGTCAACCTTCAGACGATCACAAATCTTGAATAAAAAATTATCCTAGACAGCATGGAACTGACCCAGGAAATCCCCCAGGATTTTATTTATTTATTTATTTTATATTACTGGACATGTTTTCTTCTAAGACAAACAGTTGCATGTATGGGCAAAGGCACACGCTGACTGTGATCTCATTTATAGTATGATACATCAAAGTGTGGCAAGTTGCAGTCCTCTCCTATCCCAGTAAATGAGGATAAACTCCTCAGGTAACCCTCCTCTCTGTCCATGCCCAAGAATCAATGATTTGCATTATGATGGTACCATCAAATAAGAGTCCTCAAGGTCCAGAGTTAGAAGACGGGGCTCCACTTCTGTGAGTGGACAGGCAGCCTGCAACTAGGAAAGAATCCAGCAAAGCAGCAGTCTTGCAGCCTCCTGTGAGCCAGAGAGGCAGAGAAAACAACAGACTGGAGGCTGATGCTGAACCCTGGTGAGTGTGGTGGTAGGGGGAGTTCAGCCACACCTGGGAGAAGTTCCAACTTTGAATCACAAAACTTCTTCTCTGAGCTGCACAAGCTCAAACACAAAAAAAAAAAAAGCAAGAACTGGACGGCCAGAAGCAGATCAGAAGGGTAAGCACATTCTTGCTGTGCACTGATGGGTCACTGGTTTTAACATAGCACTTATGTGCAACATTTTCATCTTTACACTTCTGAGTGGTTTTAGACTTCCCCATGTAACAACCTGCTTCTATATCAGAATAAACACATTTCTGGCATCTTGCTTCCCTTACACAGCCTCTAGAATTTAGCGAGAGTAAAACTACTCTTTAGCCTGAAATAACATCAGAGCTTACTGTTATCCTAGAGGTGTAGTCCCAAACCCAGCATTAGATATTTAGAAAGCAGTGTTCCACAACAGTTTTATTGCTAGATTCTCATGGTCCTCAAGTGTCCCTACATTATATAAATACTGTCTCTTAAATTGAGTAGTTTTCTAAATCACTTTGATAACTTCGAGAAGTCTTGCTTATGAAAATGCCTATATTAACATAAATGTGGTATACCTCACGCACTTTGTTATATAAGCAAAGTTAACTCTTTACTGATTAACAAAGAAGCAAAATTATACAGCCATAGGCACGGTTTATCTAATTTTGTTTACGCGATGTTAACTTTCGGATTAAGACCTTGATTCGTCTACCACAGCACTGCATTTATGCTAGGTATTACTGCACAATCTAAAAGGTTTATTAAAATGGGAAACAGAAGTGTTACTTGCTTCCCATAGATAACAAACACTATTCTCTATTAGAAGAGCTCTGGGTGGTAAATTACTCCGCTGGAAACTCAGCATGCGACTTCCCTGACATAACTCATCTCTGCAGAGATGCCTTGACCCTCACAGGGAAAACTAAAGTGAATACTCACCCTCAGTGCTTAAAAGTTAAGCGTCCAGGTAGCACCCCACTATTCAGCAAGTTATTCATATGTTCAACATAAGCAAGTATACATTAAGAGCTACACAGCTTGAAGTGGGCTCAGCTCCACTGTACCACAAGCTAAATTCTCCGCTCCGAGGTTTCTCCAGGAACACTTCGCCCTGTGATGAGACCACATTTTCAGACTATAACCCAAGTAGCCTTCAACGTAGTGTGTTGTTTACCATACCAAACTCAGAGAAGGCATACCTGAGCATGGTTTTCATGGATTTACTCAAAGTTGAATTTGGTATTCCGTATTCATTTTATTGACTGGGGGGGAGGGGGGAAGAATTTACTGCCTTTAAAAATAGAAGGGTTTAAATTTTGGTGCAGTTATCCTTCTACACCTATATTTAACATTCTAATATATTTTTTTCTCACAAACTGCAGTTTTTAATCAACCATCTTATTGACAGTGCAAAAAAGCAGAGCAGCTCATGTCACAGCCAGCATCAGCTTCTTCACTGCTGTTACTTTAAAAGCAGATACATGTATGGTCTCCATGACACTTGAAATTGAACGCACACAAGTTACAGCTCAAAATTTAAAGCTTCAGAAAATATTTACATTTATGTAAAAGGTATAACAGAAGTTTGTTGTTTCCTCACCACCGTATTTATCTATGCCACTTGCGCATCAGATTGTGCAATTGCTCTCTTACCAAACAAGATTTGTAAATGATCACTTATATGGACCTCATTTTAAAGCTATCTCACAGTAAAAAAGATCATCATATACATACATTTACAACCCACTTCTATTTTTCTGCAAGATGACAAACTGAAAGAGAAGACAAACTTGTTTGCCTTTGTAAATAAACTTAGTGACAAAACGAAAAAAATAAGCTTTTGTATCCCAACAGTTGAACGCCTCAGACAAAACCTCCACTCTCCTGCAATTATAGGTGTTTGTTTGCTTAACCAAAAAACAGACTTGCATTGGAGACATGTCAGTTAATGAGAAGTGAATGCTCTACTGACTTTTGATCATAGGAGAGAAATTAGCATTGCAGTTATTACTGCTTTAAGTTTAATCATTGGCAAAAACAGCAGAACTAATTTTGGCTGAGCAAAGCAATGTTCGGAAAACTTTGTTAAAGGTGATTTTCAAAGTCCAATAAATGAACCTGCAATACAAGGATGCCAGTGACAATATATACCCAAAAGATCTAGTACATTCACTGCTTGAAATGCACATGATGAATTTTTGTATTTATTCCAAGAACATGCCAACTATATCTGTACTGACTTTTTAAATCTGTTATAACACTAAGAAGTGATAAGAAAAGTTACCTCTGTGACTAATGAGCACTGTTCTTAAAAAAAAGAATCAGTAGCAACTGTTTAATACAATGGTAAAACACAAAATTGACTATGAAACTACTGATTTTCTAGTAACTTTGTGCATACAAAGAGAAGACCTCCAGTCCCATGTTCCTGCCTTCCACTGACCAGGCTGGAAGACAAACCTGGATGAGGCTGAGCTGATTAGCTGTGCAGCTACGATTACAAAAGCAAAGCAGAGAGCAGGTCTGACTAGGACACTGCTCCAGCACTAAAGGAGTTTTGACCCTGCTCTCACAGTTGCTTATACATTCTTCGTTAAGGGTTCATTGACTAAGTGCACACAAAAAATTATTCTGGGAGTTGAAAATGAGCCAGCTTTGGTTTTGTGCTTTTCTTTGGGCTCCTAAACCTTATTTCCTCACCTGGTGCCAAGATTTGGCAGCATGCAAGATACTCTGCCTTATTCAAGAGCGATCAAATACTCTACAGCCTTCTGAAAAACTATTTCTGATCATACCCTCCCAACTGAGGAGTTGGTCCTTCAGCAATCACTAATATTGGTTACTGTTACCATATCAAAATGATGACATTTTACTCAAACTGTAGTTTTTTTGAGGAGTTTTTTTTTTTTTTTTTTCCCCCTGTTCTGCATTTTTATCACCAGTGTTCTGGACCAGCTACTGTTGTGGTTATCTTGTTTGATTTTCTTTTCCTCCCATCTCTTTTGTCACTCTCACTTCCAACTGTTTTGGAAAACTATGTATGCTTACTAAAATCTTTAAAATTTTGAATTTTCAATTGGAACCAAAAGAAGGCAATATCAAACATGGTTTTAAAACAGAAGGGGAATGACTAAGTCTGGGAACCACCTCTAAGCTTCCATCTCAAAATGTTCCTCATTAACATGCACATGTGTAAGTTTTGAGTGAATTTGCACAAGCTTATTTTGTCCCTCAGACTCTGAAGACCGATGATATTAACAGGGAGGGAGGAATGCCTCTAAAACTGATGAACAGATTTGTTAAGGCTGAAATCAGATTGTCCCTTCACTTGCAGATATATTCCAAAACATTACTCTACACACAATGCACAGATCCTCACAGCAATTACTGATAACATTCCTTTAGAGCTAGTACATAGACCTAAAATGACACACCAAGAAAGGCCAGCCGGCTTAAAGCATGTCAGTACTAAATCAAAGGCAAATTTGTTACTCAATCCCATTTTTGCCCTAAGCAGTAAGTGACAGAGTGCATCTTCAATGCTGATTTAATTTACAATTAGAGTTTTCCTAAACACAATGGCTACACCATATCTCACAAACCTCATTTCTAACCTTAACATGTGACATAATATGAAAACTGCTGACACAAATAATTGACTGCTTTATAATAAATACTAAGAATTTTTAAATGCCTCATAAATCCATATTAAATCTACGTTATTGATTTCAGAAAAGTTCATTTCATTTCCACAGCAATATTCCATGATCTGAACACTTAAAAAAAATCACTTTTCTCAGTTTTAACTGTCATTGAAATATCCTTCATTTCAAAGATATCAAGAAATTATCACTATTCATTTTCAATACAAAGCCTCTTACATTTCAGCTGTCATTTTCAAAAAATCATACTGAAAATAGTGTTTCTAAGCAGAGTTCAGTTGCAGCGTAATAAGTAATAATTTCATCAATTAGCAGTATTCAGCATCCACTGAGAGTTCTCTCACTATTATTTTATTCACAGAGTCCTTTGTGGAAGTAGCATACTAAAAAGATCCATTTATCCTTCAAGGTTTTTCATAAATGTGTCATACATCTTAGAAAACAATTGGTTATTATTCTCGTTCAATCTAAATAACTATAATAACTTCCAGGTGTAAAACCTCTTTTTATACTTCCAATCTTCTTTACTCACATTATGGATCTACATTTTTAATAACCTATTCTAACACTTCTACCCACTTTTACACACGCATTCTGGAGTTTTGCATGAATGCTAGACATGCCTGGAAGGGAGGGTAGCTGGCTTATTGTTAAGAGCAGAATAGAACTGGGTTTCACATAATGCCCTTCAGAATCAAGGCAAAAACAAGCATTTTATAATAAGCTAGATACTAGCATAGATGCTAACGGTGCAAAGGCTGCAAAGGAAAATGCTGCAATTGTTAAATTCCCCAATAGCTTGCTTGCAGTCCTGTGAATTAGAGTCTATTTTATTTCTCCTTCTCTCTAGATCCCTCCACCTATTTATCAGACCAATTCTTCTCACCCACAAGGACATGTCTTGGCTTCTGTCCTTTCACCTCAAGGCTGCAAAATGCTCCCTTCAGAGCACAACATCATCACTCCTTAATCAGCTCACAGAGATGTGACTGAGCAGCATGAAGGCCCCTCTCATAGCTGGAAAAGAGCCCTGTGCAGAGCACACAGCACAACCAAACACCGCTGTCCTTGAAAGAGCAGCCCAGGTCGGTCAGGCGTTGGAGTGACTGAGGAAACACCGACCAGGAGAGTTCATTTCAACAAAAGACTCAATTTAAGTAAGGCCTGAGAGCACACCTAACAAAAATCACAAGACAGAACCAAGGAAAAGCGCACAGTAATATATTAATACATTAGGTACCACAACCTATCTATCCAAAAATGGTGGAGTCCAATCTCCACAATAAATACAAAGCGAATGACACTGCTCATATGACTAATACTTGAAAGAAGAACACCATTAAGAAGAAGAGATTAACTAAAATAAAACTATCAAAGCAGCTTTCAGTTTTTACACCTCATTTCCACATTTTCAAAGTGGTGTGCACAAGTATATCTTTTAAAAACCGCATACACTAGCAAGATGTGCGTTAATCAGACAGCTTGGCTGCCTGGACAGTTCTCTCTTTAATTATGTATATAATTGTTTTTTTAACCTGAAATGAAAGTGTTGGAATGCACCATGATAGCCTTTAACTGATGACTACCATCCCATCTAAATGGAAATATTTAGATTCAACATCCAGATATTTTTTTAATTAGCTTTCAGATGAAGTCACAGTCAAGCATGTCTGCCTTCTACCATTCACAGTGCTGGTGTCAAGTTGAACTGGAAAGGCCAACCATTTCAATGAACTAAAAGAAACGCAATTTTAAGGTCAAGTCACTTGTAACACTTCAGGCAGCAAATGTCACACTGGAAGTAAAATTGAACCTTGACTTGAGCAGAGATGAAAGGCTTGGTATTTCAAGGACTTCATTGTGTTTATCACCTTAAATTTACAAATAAAAGTCATCACATATATTAATATTTATCATGTTAATAAAGCTTTCTCAAGCTATATGTGTAAATACTGGAAACATTTTTAAAAAACAAAACACTTTCATAGGCAGGCTTAACCTAATTTCAAACCATGAAATTTCTGCAAGACTTAAAGATACTCAAAATTCCACACTGACTTAGGCATTTCTGGCCGTGGTAAGAGACCAGATGTTTCACAAAACGGTCGAAGTATTATGACAGAGGGCAGAAGTGAAATTGCCCAGCCTGGTCCACAGCATGAAAAAATGCATGGTTTGCTCTGTTTGTTCTGAAACTACACATCACATGCCTGGAAGTGCTCCTCCCCGTTCCCCAGCCCGAGCCGTGCTCCTCCCCGTTCCCCAGCCCGAGCCGTGCTACTCAAGCACTTCCCACTTACGGTTTCCAACTCTACAGCTATAAGACAGGGTGAGCGTCCAGCGCCCTCACTGCACCAGGGATACGGTAACACCTGAGGGAGTTAAAGCTCCTCCTGCCTTTGACAAACACCTATCACTGTTTAATACGGACCCTTCATTTACCCTAAACCCTTCACAAACACACCTATTGGCTTGATACAGACAAGCTATTCATTCAGATGATGGCATTTCCATGGGAATAAACACCCACTATGTTGTAAATCAGTCTTGGATGGTTAGTCAGGGATTTCTATGTATCAGAACTACATCACAGAGACTCTTGTATTCATCCTTCTTGCAAGGAAAACACAGTTGATCCCTACGGTGTAAATCTGGGCTGAGAATAACCTAACTGCCTAATAGCTTATCATTAGGATAACACCAAGAAAAAAAAAATCCTATACATATCATGACCTAAACAGTCACAAAACATACTTGCTTTGGCATTTCAGCCTCAGAGTCTATTCTGTTTTCTGGTGGTGGTGGCATTTTTTCCCAATATTTAAAGAAAATTGCCCACTTGAATCATATGTTCTTTGTTATCTGCAACAGCAAAAATGACGTGGGCATTTCCTATAGCTGTACCAGTCCATGAGCAGAAAAAAGGGTATTTAAAGTAAAGCTTAAGACCCAGTGTGAACCACCTGGACAATTTTAATGCAAAATATTTTTCTTATTTCCTAAAAAACATTATTATAAGAAAACCAGACAGTTTATTTCTTCCACTTACTCTTTTCACTTCTTTCTTCCCCAGTCCCAAACTGACCTGGATATATCTGACATTTATTTATATTTTTAATTATGGCATCACATTTGAGCTGCATACAGACCAAGACAACAAAACGCCCACCAAGATCTGCACAGCCGATCTCTGTTGTCATTTTCCAAACTGATGCTCTCCATGCATAAGGACGCCAGAGATTTACGCCGTGCTGATCTGCAAGAAGAATTCTGCCCTTCGTATACCAATGATAGCAAGTGAAAATTAAAGGAATTTGAATAACATGCCCACACAAATGCCACTCTCTGAGCCTCTGATAAGACATTTACAGCCAAAGGTTTCCTAATCCCAAATGTTTGATTTTCTTGCCAAATCACATACTTGCTGAAGTCTCATATAAAGGCACAAATCCTGCTCTTCACAAAGGCAACAGCACAGGGCAGGGAGTAGCGTGTGTAACACTATACTGATGAAATAAAAAAGGAATAGAAATCATATGCTAATAAGAGGAGGGAGGTTGCCAGGCAACCAGGGAGGGAGAGAAAGCAGGTTTTGATGTGAACTCTGTTCTGCCAAAGGGCTAGCAAAGCCAGAACACACGGGGCACAACCAACCCGGCTTGTCTGCAGTCACCAGCAATTCCAGCTTTTCTCAACATTTTAAGTAGAAGCCTGTCCTCAAATTGGTGTCAGCTATGTTTGTGCTTCACGTGTCATTTTATTGACATGGACAAAGTGGCATAGGATAGGATGGACAGTAGATTGACACGTACATTGGAAACAAAGCAGCACCTGCCTTTGACTAACACCAATTACACCAGGCACATGTACCAACTTGCAGGACAAAGGCAGCTGTGCACCCTTGGTCCAAGCAAATCCCACTCTGCCAGGCACAGCCACACCTCTGAACTTCACCAAAAACTACACAAGTTCTGCCCTGCTGTGAAAACTGTACCCTTCAAATGCCTCTCCAAAGAGCACCCCGCACCACGGCAGTCCTGGCATGTGACAGGCAAAATCTTGCCCCACACATCTCAGAGCCCCGCACCAACATGTAGTTCTTCTACCTTAAACGATGAAACAGCTGGGCATGGTTAAAATAAACACTGGAAAGAATAACATTCAAGTCCAGTCTACAACAAAGTCATCAAGAAGTCCGTTCACCTAACAAAAGGGAAAATTAATTTCAGTTTCTTTTTGTTTTCAGAACTGATCACTGCAGCGACAACTGTCACAAGTCTTGTAATAGCTGGTGTTTCCCATGAATCTCAGTCATGAGAAAGGGTGAGAGCAGCAGGTCTTTTTTTCAAGGACTATCTTATGATCTTCTTACAAACAGTAAATTAAAAAAAAACATGGGAAAGGAAAGTTTATTTCATGAGTAACATTAAAATTCAAAGGCCAAAGAAAAATGAAAAGCACAAGAGTTGGTTTTTTTTTTTTTCTTTTAATATCATTACTTTGGAGGGCGACTGAATTTCAGTGCTAAAATTTAGCAGACTCTGCAGTGGAGACAAGACTTTACACAACCCTTTGAACATCAACAGGATTTGAACATACAACATGAAAAGACAAATCTCATACAGAAGACTTTCCATCCTACTTACCAGACCAAGTTTTAACCTCGAGAGCAGATCTTGTTCATTTCTCCAAGACTGATGTTGTAACCATGGTCTACAATCTCCTATGAGTACATAGTAATCATGCTGTAATTACTGTTCTACTCAGCTAAGAGGTTACTACAACAAAACCACTAAAATGATAGAAGAGCACTTTTGTTTGATCAATTTCTCTGAAGTGAAATGGGAAGTTTTGCTTCCTCACTGAACGCTCATCAAATGACCCTAAGCAGACAGAGCTATCAGGCTGGGACTGCCATCTGATCATCATACCCAGCTACAAAGCATTTACTTAAAAAAATAATTCTGCACATTAAAACTTCATTATGGAACTTCAAACAAATAGTGGGTATCTAACACAGAGAGAGACTGTAACAGTTGAAGCTTTTTAAATAAAAGTTTGGCCTAGATGAAAGAAAGCTAGCTTCAGCTATTTATTCACAGAACCTTTTCCTGACAGTTTTCAGAGCCATGTTGACTAGTAGGATTCCCTATCTTACAGAAGGTTTCCTTTTTTTTTTTTTTTAAAGCACTATATTTTTCTGTCCTTGCCCTACCTCCCAGGACACCAGGCTTAGCTCTCAGCTGTACCTTCACACCTTTGCTACATGCAGCCTTTTCACTCAGTTCATTTGTACTGGGAGAAAAATAAACCTGACAAGAGAAACTTGCCTAACTTGCTCTCATAGCCCATGCTTTCCAGCACTCACTAAGGTAAATATCCCAGAGAAAGAACCTTCACTGCTGTCAAATCTGCTACGTTTACAACCTACAGTAGCCACGTTGCTTAAATAAAGTCTTCTTCCCCAGTGTACCAGAGCTGAGGCGTGCTGCCCTCAGCAATAGGCCCGAACAGGCCACAGTCTCGTTCCACCTTCATCAGCGGCCTTCACCTTGCTGCTGACCAAACTAAAACCTACATGAATATGCCTGCAGCGCACTCAGGAACTCCTGAAGCTGCCTGTGTCCTTCCTAAAGTCAGCACCCACCAGGCATGGTCTGGCCCTGAAGAAACCATCCGTTTCACGCCAAAGCTGATGTATTTTCTACAGCTTTTGTCCATAATGAGCAACAACAACTCATTTGTACCTACAGACTACACCACCACAGAGAAGGTGGTGGTCATTAAAGCAAGAATTACAGCAAATGTCAGCTCAAACATAAAACCAAATAAAGCTACATGGATGAATTCTATAACAACTTTTCAAACAAAAAGTGCTAAATTTCCTGTTGGTGTTCTAGGTTTGTGATGACAGTGTGGCAAAGTTATTTCTACTCTGGTGAAAAGCAGCCCTCTCCAAGGGAGGCTGGCAGTCCTCCTTACTCTTTCTGTCTGTGCAGCAGTTGACAAAGATGTAGGAAGGTAGCCAGCAACCAACCATCACCAGATGAGGGGACCAAAGGGACCACAGAGACACTGAAGCCTGCCAGCCATGCAAGCAGAGCAGGTGGTTATTACCCAGGGGGATATTGCTATGCACTCTGCTCTAAAATGTCTGGGACTGATCTCAAAACGCTAGTTATTTTGACGGTTCTGGACTTTTATGGGAATGCAGTCAGAAGAACATACACAGTTGTGTCATCTTGCGTGAACTCAAGAAACCAAATTAAGATTCAAATGAATTAAGATTCTATTCAACATTTCACAGTTTAGCGATTCATTAATTCTTGAGTACTTGATCTGACACTTTAATTCTTTAAAAAACCCTAAAGTTTCCAAGAGAAATAATTATGAATGGTTTACATACATTCATATTAAAGAAATTGATTAATAAAAAAAAGAAAGGATTTCTTTCCCAGAGTATTCTTGAAAGACGTATATGTATGAGGTTGGTAAATAATATCTGGAGTATTTAAATACCGACAAAAAAAAATAAAGTGTTTGGGTTTTGTGAGTTTGTCTGTTCATTGTTTGTGTTTTAACTAACATTTCCTGGAAAAGACCTTATATTTAATCTCAAAAGCTCCTAGTTCCCCTCAATGCAGAAGTAGACTTTTAGAACATTAGCATCTGTGTGATTTTTTTCATCTCCTTTAGTAAGACAGTGCTACGGCTAAGCCAACCATGGCGGATGAGATTCCTTGGGGACAACTTCCTGGATATTTTTTTTTTTAAACTTGAGAACTGGCTGTGATTTTAGCAGATCCTAGCACAGATTCTTGGCTCCCTTTTAACCAATGACATCAGTTTTTCATATGGCATTAGCTATCTAAATGAATTATAAAGCAGAATCAGCACTCCAAAGGTCACATTTAATCTTTTAATTATATGAACTATGTTGTGTGAGAGGCCAACCATTGAGATAAATATTCTTAGAAATCTGGTTGTTGAGCAGGGAAGTGCATCTATGCGAGCCCTAGGAGCATAACTTGAATGTTTTGGTCACTTTCTTGGCTGCAGTATAAAAACTGAACAGAGGATTTTATGAAAATTATTTCTCTACAGTGAGATAGGCTTAGCTAATATGCACTTTCCCTACTTCAAATATAAAAATAAAATACATTTCAATGGAAAATACACTACATTCTTTTTTTCCCCAAAAGAAGTCAAATGGGGGAGGGTGGGGGAAGCTGCAATTAGACTATCAGTAATTATTGATATATTCATCTGGGAGACAAATCATAGTGACTAAATTTAGTCAAACAGATGGGGAAATGACAATATATTTCGTTAGAAGCAGCCTGCCTTTATTTTCTTGCTAATTTCAATGAGCATTGCAAACAAAAGTGACACAGGAAGATACTGAGGAAAGTTTGCATTTGCAACCTGAGAACAATGTAAACACTAATCTGTTTCAAAATCCACCTTCCCTATCACGTAGTGCTGCTGCTACTACCAACACGTGGCCCCACAACACCACATTGTTCTTCGGATGAGTCATACTTACCTACAAATGCAAAACAATACTCCCAGAAATAGCGTGTTAAAAAAATAAATAAATGAGCAAAGTACTCAAAAGCCTTTACTGTTGAAATCAAACTTTTGTAATAAAAAATGAACTTCAACACTTAAAGAAAAATCCCAGGTCTGCCACCCTGAAAACCCTGAGCCGATAAAACAGACAGTACCCATTGCCTGACACAGTGCCTCCCTAATTTCCAGGAGGACTTGGACAAGTTTGTTCTTCCCGTCCGTTCCACGGTTCAGTTTTGTCAGTGTCTGTAAGACCATTTCCGGCCATTAGTCACGGTTTGAGGAGCAGCTCGGTTAGGACAGGAAGCGGGCACACGAACTGCTGACAGGAGTCAGCCCACTGCTGAGTGTGCCGGTCCCTCCGTGAGCTGCGGCTGCTCCCCCAGACCTGGAGCTTCAACCTGCACGGCATGCCACGGCAACAAGTTGTGTCGGGCTGGAGAGAAACCTCGAGATGAGTCGGTGCACTGCCACTTGGTCCTCCTGGGCTCCCCAAAGCCGCTGAAACTTAGAGCCGGGCAGGGCCGGGCCGAAGCCGCCCCGTGTCACCGCCGGCCGTGGCAGCGGCACAGCGCAGGTGACAGCGGTCACTGCTGAGCCTGGCCAAAAGCCCCAGGGCCGGGGGCGCTAACAGCCGCTGGCAGCGAGGGCGCTGCCGGGGGGCGAAGCCGAGGCCGCCCCCTGCGCCCAGCTGGGGCCCCCCGAAGCCTCCTCAGCATCCCCCGAGCTGCTCCGCCCCGCTGGGACCCTGCCCGGGCGGCGGGGCTGGGCCTGACCCCGTCCCGGGGACACGGGGCTCGGCCGAGCTGGAGGGGAGGGATGGGGAGGGGAAGGGAGGCCCGTGGGCGGCGAGGAGGAGGGGAGACACCGCCCCCACACGCCCCTCTCCGGGGCGACGCCTGGGAGCCTCTCGCAGCCCCAAGCGGCTCCCGGAGGGGACACCGCCCCCGGACAAGGGCCAAGGCTGCCCGGTGCCGGGGCTGCCCTCGGGGCACGGCGGCGTGGAGCCCCCGGCCGCCGCAGCCAAAACTTTGCCGGGCGCCGCCGCCGGGCTGAGCCCCCTCCCCGCCAGCCGCACGTCCCGGCGGGACGAGTGGGTACCTCAATGTCCACCGGGTCCCGGCTCAGCACCCGAGCCATGGTGTCCGCACCGCCACCGCCTTCCCCCGGCTCCCCGCAGTCCCGGAGTGGAGCAGAGCGCGGGAGGAGGCGGAGCCGCCAGCTCGGCCTGCAACGCCCAAGTGGGCGGGCGCCCCCCGCCGGGACCGGGCCGGGGCCGCCCGGGGGGGTCACGGAGCGGCCTGAGGGGAACGCGCCGCGGGCCCGTAGCCCCGGCCCGGCCCGGCCCGGCCCGGCCGCCACGTACCAGGGCTCGGCCCCCAGGCACAGCCCTGCCGCCCTCGGAAGCGAAGCGGAGACGCCGCTAGTCTCCTGCCAGTAGTTTATCCCCAGGGCCTCCTCCTTGAGGAGGCTTGAAAACGCCGCGAGCCAGCGCCACGGCCAGCAGCACCGCTCGGGGACTCAGTTCCTCAAGGCGACCCGGGTGCGGAGGCAGGGCGCTTTTTGGCATGGGGCACAAACCTGCCCCCTCGGTGGCGGTGCTGACCCAGGTTGTCCCCGAAGCTCCTCAGGGGAACCTCAACCTTCCCTCAGCCCCCCTGCTTCCCTGCCAGAGGGAGCGCCCCAAAGGGCGGCAGCCAGGTGCTGCGCTCTCTGAAGTCTCCTCTCTCTCAGAGAATGATTGTTTAACACCACAAAGACAATATTTACCATATCTTTGAAACAAACATTCCCACTGCAACATATATACAAAGAAGTCTGTCTTTGCTACCTTAGGACAGCAAAAGCAAGTGTTCTCCCTTTGGGAAAACAAAAACACTCAGCAGATCACAGCATCAGTTTCTAGACAGCACTTTCAGGTAGCCCTACCTATGATCCCCAAAAGTACTTTACAGCTTTTCTCTCCATTTCACAAGAATACAGGAGTTTCAATTACAACCAGTCTTTGATTTTCTTATTTGCAGGTCAAGCAATTTCTTGAATTCTCTCTCCCCCTTCTCCAAAGAGAATTACGGATCTGGCCCTCAGCGTGCTTTTTTACAATGCTCATTTTATCCGGTTAGCTCTCAAACCTACCCCTCTTTATTATAGTATGAAAAGGATTTTTTTTAAAGAGTTTTCCATTCTTATTTGCTTTATAAAAAAAGAAGACTGAAAAGGTATAAGTAGCTTTGACACTCATGTCCCTTTGGGTGCAACAGAAGACAGCTTTGCCTTTCCTCTTTCTTTCAGGTCTCTTGAGAGAATGCCTTTCTCAGAAGAGCGTGGATTTTCTTTTTCCTAATTATATTTTTTTCTTTCTATCTCCATAAATGAGCACTTTTGAGATGCCCAGTGGAGACTGTTTACCTTGTAAGATGTGGAGAAGTAAGGTTGTGGTCTTTTGTGTCTCAAGTGAGAGCTCTTTCCTCAAGTCTCTTCCAGCACTATCATGTAACAATTCCTGCTGATTACAATCACCCATGCAAAGTAGTTAAACTGTTGGCAAGAAAATCAGAAGCAGTGTCCCCTGCATTGCTGAGCACTTATTTGTAACATTTCATTAATATCAACTTTGCTGAGTGGCTCAGTGATCTCTGGTACTAGCTAGCTTCCTCAGTGTGTTTGCTCCTGACCTACAGCAGTATATGGGCAGCTATACAAGTGTATTAGGCCCATGAGTCATTTTCATGAAGAATATTTTCAGATATAGGAAATACACCACTTTGTGTCCAACTGTCTACAGCTCACGTTTGCATACATTTGTTCTAAATACACAGCTATATTAGAAGAGACTAGCAGCAGCCACTGGACTCTAGTTATCCTATGCCCTGCCAGGTTTTCAGCTGTTATGAATAACACCCTTTTGAGAAGCCTCCACTTCTTTGGAAAGATATCACAGCCATTTTCTCTTTAGCTCTGCAGGTTATAAGTCCTCCATTACTCCCACGTTACGTACCAAGTCAAGTGGACCTGACACCTGTAAGATTGCTGCCCTGTTGAACAGTAACATTTAAATGTCATAGAAGTAGCTTTTTCCCCCTCCAAATGAAGCAGGGGTTATTTGCCAGTAAGTACAGGGTTAGAGAAATGGATTTGGAGATCTATCCATACACCTGCCTAACCTCACATTTTGTAGTTCTTGTATACCCTCCCACACATATCTCCTGGCCTATCTGTAAGCCATGGCAGGCAGCCAGCCTGTGTCAGGCTGCTGCAGGTGCCAGCTCCCCCCAGCAGCTCTGGAAGGCTGGCCTTCCCTTGGATCACTCTTGTGATCTCTGGATTCGCAACTGTGGCAAATAATGCTCTTATCAGCACTGAGCATCTATACAGCTGAACTTTGTTTCAGGAAATAAATGAGCAGAAAAATGGAGGCATGCACAACATCCATCAGAATACAAGTATTCCCACTTTCCTAAAGCAGAAGTTATAAGAAATTTTGCAAAGTGTTACACAGCCTAATATAGCTCGGGCTTTTTCCTGGAGTGCTAAGACTCTGTTTTCCCCTTCCCCTCCCCCAGCAGGGCTTTGAATGCATCAGAAAAAGCATAGGTGCTGAAGACCTAACTTTCACTTCTGACATGAAATGCTGTTGATGCCTGATTGAGTTATAGGCTTTTGAAAATTGCCATAAACCTTTTGTTCCTTGCGCTCTTCAGGTAAAAGTTGTTCACATGCCAAAGAAATAATTGCACGTGAACTTTCTCAAAAAGCCTTCAGGCAGTCACTGCTACCACAGCAGCAACCTCCTGGTGTGGGGAATGGCTGTTTTGCTGGAAGGGCAGAGCAGCCAGCAGTGAACAAGGCCATGCCCTTCAGACTCGAATGGTTCCAGGAACACAGCCTGCAATCTAAAACAAGAGGTTCCTCTCCTCCTCCAGCCACTGCAGTAGTTAATCTGCGAGTTTAAAGGCTAAACTGTAGCTCTGAAAGTTCAGCATTCAAATTCTGGCAGTGATCTATTAGTGAGCCTAGAGGTCTCAGTGTACTGACATATCATACAAGTAATTTCCCACTTTTTCCTCAAAAAATGCCCCTAATTCACATCAGTTCAAGTGTTAGAAAGACAGGATATTCCAGACTATAATTTGCTGTGCAGTTGGTAACTTAGAACCACTGTACTGTCTTCAATCACACATGATTTTTACTGCAGGCCCAGTCTCATCTCATTGCACATGAAGAGTGATGGTTACAGTCTCATAGCTAACATCCACCGACACCTGTATGCCTGATTTCGCAACCCAGATTGCTCATCACACTTTAGGGGGTTTGTCTCTCAAATTCATGGGATTTGAGAAAGCCTGTAGTGAGCCCAAGTTGCTGTCTTATACCTTCTTTGAGCATCTATGACAGTGCACGGATTTACACCTCGGTTATTTGCTTCCACTCTGTCTGGCTTGTCAACTTCCATGTTCAGCAGTCTAAAGATGATATATCCCATATGCAAATGGTCCAAGAGAAATTAAATTAACAAAATGCCATGAAGATGACAGGCTTCCTCTGAAGACTCCCTACAGCAACTCAGATGTGAGTTTGATTGCTTCCAAATCACTATTAGCGTAAAGTTGAAAGAAAGAGCTCCACTGATTCCAGTGTCAGGTTCATCAACCCTGAAGACATCTGCTGCATGTCTTCACTCTACTGTGTCAAGGAAGAAACAAGTGCATCTACTATGTGAAGCTGGAGTGTGAGAGGCAAAAGTTTTACTGTGCTGTTTTCTGAAAGGTCTGTAAGAGCCATAGACCAACTCTGTCACCCTTCGCCCTCCTTCATCCTAATCCAATCCATTGGGATTGGCATTCAAAAGTTAATTTGAGAAGTCTTGCTTCCACTACCTCTCCTAAATAGCAGTATTTTGGTATTGGGGGACATACAATTACAACTTCATGCATTTCCTTATCAATTTAGCAAAAATGTTCAGCTTAAAACATTCACAGTAATTATTTTGCTTTACTAATCTGCCCTATTACAATTGGACAGTGCTCTTCAGAAAGGGTAGCTACACAGAATAACCCAGGGTATGGTACAGTACAGGAATACAAATGTTCTTAAGCATAGGATATACATAATTATTAATTCTGTTAGGGGGGAAAACCCTGACCTTACTCAGACAGCCTTTGGGCATGGAATTGTAAAGCACAAATAGATGAATAAATAACAAAATGGCCACCATGTGAGCTTTGATAAGTGTCCAAATGCATTTTAAACTAAGATGAACTGTTCTTTAGTGAGACCACTAATTTATTCCAGCCATCTGTGGCAGTGTAAACAAAAGCTTGTCTCCCTAAACTGCTTTATAATTTTATTTTTAATGTAGCAAGGACTACAAGTTTCAACATGATTATCTTGGGGAAAAAATTAAGCAAAAAGAACCCACATTTTCACACCACAAACGTCTTTTGATAATCACTATCATGCAATTCAAAGAAATATTAAAAAGTAAAACTTGTTTCTGGCACAGCATAATGTTTTCCTTTTTAAATGCCACCAAATGTTTCTTTAGGATATTTTAGGCGATAGAAAAATCTGGCTTTTTTCTTCACTCTCCAGTGATGACATCTGTAGACAAATCCAATATTTATTACTAAGCTTGAGAACTGCTAAGTCAATGACCTGGGTTTGCACTGATCCAAGAGCCTTTTCTCCACAGGCACCTCATTCTTTTCAGTCCCCTAATGTGCTTCACATGTTGCTGGACCTTAGCTAAGTAGAATAGTCAGACAATCCCAGCATTTATAAGGTAAAACATATATACATTTAATGTGAGTCTTCCCTGGAGAAAAGCTCTTAGAGATCTCAGATAAAGATGGGACTTGGGGGCATTCACCTTCTTCCTCCCTACATCTACGGTACTTTACAGGAAGAGTATGCTGGAGATCATTTTAGAGAAACTGAATAGCTGTTCAGTTACATCAGACCAGATTATTCTTTATGGACAAAAAATGAAATTCACTACAGAATCTTAAATTTTGGAATAATTGAGTTTACAATGACACATCCTATTGTGGTGCCAGGGGTGTGACATTTGTCTCCTTCAATCCTGGGTGTTAAAAGCAAAGGCTGCTATTTTCGAAACCTCTGGGATAAGAAGAGCATAAAACAAGCTTTGTTTTGGAGGATCAAATCATTTGCAGTGAGGCCCAATACACTGTGTTATTTTTATCTTCTACATCCAACAGGTTTCTGACAAGGGTCAGGTCTGCCTATCAAGTGAGACCTGGTTCAGAACCAGTTCATTGTGCAGCAGAAGTATGACAATGATATTGAGTTCTCCTGGGATGTGAAAGTCCCTGTTGATTCCAACCAGCTGGCTCTTGTTCCAGCTGGCCTTGCAACCCTCACTTCCCCTTGCAGAGGTTTCTAAGTCTCCAAGAAATCAGACTACAAAGCCATTAGAGAAAAGGCTTACTACATACCTAACTTCTGGCAACAGCGTATACTTCTCCATTCAGTTATTAGAGATGGTGACTTACTGCATAGCTTATGACCATGTAAAAGTAACTACTTCTGTGCTTGGTTTTAAAGGGAAGCATGCAGTGAGAGAAGAGTCAGTTTCTAAAATAGACAACTCAAAGTGTATTCACTGAGCTATTAGTATTTCAATTTTTCCAGCAATGGCAGGAGCAACAACATTAGATTTAAAAAAATAAACAAGGTAAAAACTGGCCTTTTGAATTATTTAGAAAAACTCTAGTATTTACTACCAGTCTCTATAGTTGCAGCATAGCTGGTTTCAACTTTGACAGTTTTTCAAATGGCTCATGAAACGAACATTTGACAAATAAATCAGCTATTTGCTTAAATGATTACTATTCTGTCAAGAAAAACTACCACCAAATTAACATCCCTGAAACAAAAACTGATAGTGTTTAGATTTTTCTTATTTAGTAGTTCAAAAGAACAGGTTTGTAATTTCCTAAAGGGACACTGAACTACTGATATTCTTTTAAGAAACTGCAATTAGTCCTTTGACTTTTCAATACATCCATCCCTATCATGGCTGAAATCTCAACCCTACTTGGCAATGCCCAATGACCAGCAACAGCAGCTTTAGGCTAGGTTAGTATTGTTTTAAAGCCTTCAGCTGTGCCCTGTGACCAAACAAAAGTCTTTGACAATCATTGCACAACTATTAAGTACTGATGAGATGAGCACTAAAAAAAGAAAAAACAGCAGCTACTTGGTACTATATGCTAGTCCCATAGAAAGTCAACTCAGTAGGCACATTTACCAGAGAAATCTTAGTTTTAACGGTGAACTCACAGTTGCCACCTTGCACGATTTCCTAATGTGAGCATTTTCCTTCTCCCTAGCATATATATAAATGCATAACATTCCCAAAGGAGACTGATTGCACAGAGATGACAATTTACAAGTCACACTAGTTGTTTAGCTGTGTCAGAGCATGTTAGCATTATCTTAACAAACATCTTCTCATCTAGAGTTATTATTCTACACAAAAATTACAATTTGATTCTTCATGTTACTTAAATACATACTGGACTGCCATTAAGATATTTTTCTCCCTCCAATAGTGCTCTATGTCAATACTAAACAGGACTCCACACATTTCACCAAGCTCTTTGCATGCCCGAGTTGCTTCCCATAGAGAGTTCCACCTATTTGCAATTGATTTACACTGTCCTGCAACTTCAGCATCTGTGGCCACGCAGTAAAAAGTGTGTATTGCTCCTTCTGAAATATTTAAACAGTTTAAAGGCTGCAACCTGAAAGTCATTTTCTGAAAAGAGGCTATACTTTTCTCCAGGTCTTTACAGTACTCAGTACAACAGACCTCTACCTATCTTGGATTTTATACAGTATTTGACAGCCTTCAACACTAATAAACACAGATAAGCAACCTTAATATTTTGTTTAAGCCAAGTCAAGCAATGACATATTGTTAAGAAAAAATGGTTCTCTGGTGCTTTACATTGTATAAACAATTGCTGTAAAATAAGGGAGTGCTTGGGGTGGAAACATTACGACAAAGGCCCCAAAACTCCAAGGAAGCTTGTAAAGCAATACCAGGCCCAATGCTTCCTTTACTAAAGCCCTACAACAACTTTGTCATCTCCCAGTTGTTGAAAAACATCAACTCCTTATCAGATAGGAGTTAATACACTATCAAAGGCAGCTTACTGTGTTAGAATTTGTGTTCTTACATGCTGTGAATGCACATTTCAATAATAGTTGTCAATTAGTATTTAATTACTTCTCATAACCTTTTAACCAGACCCACTAAAATGTTAAGATGCACAAAAAGCCATAAGGATCCACTCTAATGTGCACATTTGGCTCCCATTAATCATAAGAGATAGAGCTTGCTAGGAAGGTATATGTGTATAAACACATGCACCTGTGTATATACACACAAACACAAAACCACACAGACTTCTACTGTGGATATTTTCTTATTGGAAGTTGGAATGTCAACCAACCAATATTTATTCATCAGTAACCCGAATAAGTCTATATCTGCCCTTTCACCAAGGTAGAGAAATGCAGATATAAGAGAATAATCATTATTACCTTATGTTATACTCAGTTACACATGATAACTTGACTTCTCATTTTAGGCCATTACCCTTTTTGCTCTGTAGCTTCTAGTGAGTAAAAAAGGGCAAAAGCTTGACTAAGTTTCCTATAGGAGAATTCAAGTAAATTTATCCTCCCTACCTTGCTACAGAGCTGATTTGTACCCAGGACCTTTTCAGCTGCTGTTTTCTGACTTCCACTTTCGGGTATTGCATGTGGCTGTAACTCTCTACTGCTGATGTAAGATAATGGATAGAAACGAGCCACAGCCTTGATAGTTGACTGGAGAAGTGATGCTCAGGTAATATGATCAACCTCTGAGTGTATCCCTATGTCCTTGCTAAAATTCTAGGTTGATGGCAAGCTAGTCATCTGTCTTGAACTGTTCTGAGCAAATTTCAGAAGATTATTTCACCATTTCAGAAATAGCAAACTTCACAATCGCCATAGCTATTGCCTTGTCAAGGTTGAAATGAACAGGAGAAATTAATTCCAATCCAAGGACCCTGCAAAATATGGACAAGACATTATTTTGCTGCCACCCTAGCTTAAGATAGCAATTGTCAATAGGACAAACAGCCTGCATCATTATTTTCTAATTTAATCAAGGCCATATTAGATCACTACATCAGATCAAGTGGAGTCAATTTGATCAGAAATCTTTGAGTTAAAACAGATTCCTTCTGGAAGTTAACCCTTTATGACAAGCTTTGTCCAATGTAAACCATGTTATTTCCACTGAAAATGACTACTGCTATAGAAGATACACCACATTTAAAAGAAACACTCTCACACAAAATAAGACTGGATTGGAAATAAAATAAGACTCTGATCTCATGCCTAAAATTGTGGATTTCAAACAGATTCAAAAATTTAAGTTTTGTTTTTGTTTCCTCCAAAATCAGTTCTTCTACCATTCTGTTCTTTACCTACTGTTAGCATCCGTAATGCCAGTCAACCTCATAAAAGATTTGTAAAAGTGCGTATGAAAGGCATTTGTCTTAATTATCACATACTGTTTTTTACATTCCTCCGCCCCCCCCCCCCATATATTATATTTGAAGTCTCACACAGGAAAACTTTCATGGAAGACTGAAACATATGCTTAACATAAAATCACTGTATTGTTCTGGGTGCTATTTACCCCATGCACAGTCAGATATTCAAAAGATATATGTCATGGTGCTTGTGGAACTGTCTACTTCTTACACAAATGAGCATCAAAGTAAAAGATTTGGGGTTTTGTTGGTGATCTGGGTATTTTTTTGCTTATCTTTTCTTTGTTTTAAACATTATGTGCAGCAGAGCTCCTTCCTCAAGTTTGTACCAATTATCACTTTTTTTGTGGTAGCGCCTACACATCCAAGATTTTATTCTAACTGCAGAATCATCTCTTACCATGGAAAGTTTTGGCTGAACTGCATTCAACCTTCCTGCAGAAGTACCTGCAGTTAGCTGGACTACAACCACAACAGCTTACTTGGAATGCGTGATTTCCACCTGGCTGGACTCACGGAGAAAGAGAGGAGGACAGAAAGTCTTTTTAGCCCACACAGCAAGTTCCTGCTTCAAACATTACAAAAACTTGAAGGATCCCTCCCACATGCCTCAACACCTATATTGATAGCTTCTATAGCCAAAACATTTTTTAAAGCTTGTCAAATACTGACGATGAGATTGTATATATATGCACACTTGTCATTTCACACTTATTGACAGCAGAGAACCTATATCACTGTCAGTGGGTACATTCATTATAAAGCTGAAATGATCATAATATTATAGGATGTAAAAGGTTTTATTTTTTCCCCTCAGTCACAGAAGAAATTAATCATCATCATATAAATAAAGCTACTGTAAATACCAAAGTCAATGGAGCTATGGCAATTAAGATTGACTAAGGAGCTCCCCCCGCACACAGCCAGACCTGCAGTTGAACTACATTGTAACAGACTGGCTGGCCCATCTGTTTGTTACGCTTGTTTGTTATTCTCCCATCATATACTTAAACTGTCAACTCTGTTTTTGGGTTATATGCTTTGCAAGTACATACCAGTCATTTAAAAATGAGGCAAGGGCCCACCATTAAAGCCATGGTAACAGAATCTGCCTTGGATCTGATGTTACATTGCTTGAGTAATGTGATACTGAGGAATTGCTACGCACTACAGATGTAGGTTGTGATCCTGCAAGGGACAAGCCTTAGAATCAGCAGGATGCATTTGAGAGGATGCAGAGTCATGCAGAGAGACATAGCTGGCTTTGCTTCCTCCAGTAAGGCTTTTGTTCCTTTTAAGTCTGCACCTCCATCTCATACTACTTCCACCGAACAAAATGAAGAGTCAAATATTTCTAGTCTACTAGTCCTAAGCATAACCTTGAAGTGTTTCTGTAACAGGAATAGTACACTTGGGATAACAACTGCTCTAAGTTCTACATAGATTTGTGAGTTTTGGTAAACTGTATTATAGGTCCCCTCCTCCCCCCTTCCACCCACCCCCTTTAAAGCTTAAATAAAGCACTTTGGCAAAAAAATCAAAAATGCATAGAATCTCTTCACCAAAACCATATTCAGTTGGAGGAAAATATGGTTTGCAAGTTAAGATTTCCATAACTTCATTTAATTTTTGATGTGATTTAGGGCTCTGGCTGTGGATTGTGATTTTGAATTTCAAAAGCAGTTATTCTTGCTATCTACCAACTACGAAAAGTTATATTTTACCACCAAAAATATTGTAATGAACTAGTTCAAGATTTGACAGTCTACACCAATGATTTTGTAATTTCCTTGTGCCCATAGTTGAAGGCATTTTATTTTCAAAGCATATCTAATATTGCAGAAAGTCTGTCTAGGTGTTTGATGATAATTAGCTAGAAAATTAGCCCACTAGAAATGTTATTCATCAAAGTACCATTGAGTCCTGGGAAGATTGCAAACCTTCATTGGAAAGTTTCTCAGAGGCAAGCTTCTTGGTTATGTTTAAATTATATGAAGTATTGATTAAAGTCAATTAACTTTTGATAACTTAAAAGGTAAACCAAACCATTCACATCTTATTTTAAGGGAACATCTAGGGCCAGATTCTCCTCAGTTAGGGCTCAATTGTGCTGCTCTGCAGTAGCCTGAGAGGCTGCTATTGAGAACAATGGTTGCTTCTACCCTGTCCCTGCAAGCCTCAAAGCATGGGTGGGGTTTCTCCACAGATGACTCGGTGTCCTCAGCTGTGCCTTCACAGTGCCAGAACAGGAGGCGAAGGAGAGTGGTGGTAATGCAGTAAGCTCAGCATCAGGGGAATGCTGGTGGATTAAAGCTTCTTTTGCAACAACTTTCAGAACTACAGCATGTGCTTTCCATTCTTCAATTTAGAACGTATTTAATTTCTGTATACTGAAAAATTCTATAAGCCTGGCAGCATCATTATTTGATGATGTTTCCTGCAGTATTTGTTGTTTCTATCTCAAAATATGGTACATATTCATAAACCAAGGCATTCACTGATGAAACTTGGAGGGATTAATTTTGCCCAGTCATCTATAGCTGCAGTAAAGCCTTACATCTTCCAGTGAGGATGTCTTTAGCTATCCCAAGCCAGGGAGCAAAGAGTTTCTCCTCAGATGAGGAAACTACTGCATATGACATGAGCCTACTGAGACATCCATCTGCGTTAAGATTTCTTGAACCATCTTTCTGGATGGCTAAATAGCCCTTGACTCCACAAGCAGTCATGTCCCACCACCCTCAAGGAGCTGAACTTAAAGGAATACGGTATGTGAAAGGAGTTGAAAATAAACAAGAGCAGTAACTTCTATATCATGAACGATATTGAAACCATGCTAACAGTAACTCCTGTAGGCTTTTTAGGTAACTACTGAAATGGTCAGTCAGAAGGAAGGGTAAATCTCTTTCCTTAAGAGCAGTACAATGAACAGACTTTTTAAAACACAAAACACGGTTTTAGCCAACACATATTCCTTGCAACACTTTCTCAGAGTCTAAGCACCCAGGATTGTGACCAGGGAGCCCAAGGTGCTGACATAAGTGTACTCATGGGACAAAGCTGAGCCCACAACAAAAGCTAAGTTTCTATCAGTTTTTCAAGAGACCTTTAAACATTTTGCAGACAAAGCCATGAGAAGACTCTGGACCCATTCTAGTACAGATAATTTCACTGACGACAGGATCAATTCAGACTGTTTCCTGGTTTTGATTACATTAAAACAGCACGTGTAGTTTCTTCTAGCCCAACTTTTATCTGAAATTCATTATATCTGAACTTCAAGAATTTGCATTTCTTCCACAGAAGATGACAGCGATATCAAATATAAAAAGTGAAAAGTACTCAAAATGTGAACTTTATTGGCTATATAGGCCAAATATTAATATTGTAACAACATGAATCTTATTTAGGTAACTGAGCATCTGAGATTTCTACAATACAGATATCACTCTTACTATCAATATACACTCCACAGTAGTCCATTCCCTCCCCCCCCCCCCCCCCCCCCCCCCATGCTTTTATAAATTACCTGTACCTCATGTTCAGAAAACTAATATCCCAAATCAAACTATCTGGTCTCAAGACACATCAGAAACAGTAAGCCATTATATCTACTTGTGCTCTTTGTACCTCTGCACTAACAGAGCGATAGGATACCTTGAAAAGAAAGGGATGTGGGAAGATACATAAATAGCGAGAGCAAGCCTTATGTTTTTCCTCTGAGTTTCCTTCTAAATTTTTGCTACCAGCTGTCACACCTCCTTTTCCAATTGTGTTTTTACTATCTTTGGAAGTTAGTAAGACCTCTTCTGCCATATCACAGGCTTACCCCCTCAAGGCTGCACGTTTCTTTGGCATAAGCTTCTGCCTTTAACAGTCTTGTCCCCTGTTCTGTTATCTCTTCCCCTTGTCTCCATTCTATCTCCCATTCTTCATCCTCTCTTCTCACTTGCCCTTTTTACCATGTAGAGCTTCTTCTCTTTCAGCTGTCATGGCATTAGCAGACTTGTCTTTTCTTATTTCTCTGTGGTGAACTGTTCACATTTGAGTATAAACTCAATCTAGTTTCATTATTTTTCAAACATACTATGGCTGCTTTTGTAACATTTATTTTAGTAATTAATCAGTCTGCAGAACACAAAGCAGACTCTTAAACCAAAGTAAACTTTAAGATGTTAAGAACAGTCACCTTCTGTCTGATTGATCCTGAGTCTTAGGGGATGGTCTGCACCTGTTATAACTGGAATTATCCTCCTGCTTGGGGAAGGGCCAGACCACTGGAAAAAAAAAAAAAAAAAAAAAGGAAAAACATCACAACCAAACATCCCTCTAATAAACATGCTTTGGATGTAACGAAATTAAACTCCAATGCAGGACAAATCAAGGTTCCTTCCGCTCAATTTATCTTAGGTAGCTTCACAGTTTCCATGTAATTAGAGAAAAGAGGAAATATGCTAACAGGAGGAAAATATTTTTCCTTTCCCCACCTCTGTAGATGAGTATTAAGAAGTATTTTTTTTTTCTATATCAAGTTACTCTGTGTTGCATTTCACCTCACATTAACTTAAGTGCTACAGCAGGGTGTGAAGTTAACCTGATGTAACACATCACAATGAACAATTTTTTTTTTTTTTTGCTCCATGGGGAGCTACAAGAGTATGTGCTAAACTGTTGTTAAAAACATAAACTCTCAGCATCTGTATGCCTGCCTGCCTTCTGATCAGGATAGCTTAGCATCTTTCTTCAAATTACATGTTCAGAAAACAGTAAACTAGCCTTCCAGTAAAAGAAGGATAACGAAGAAAGCTAAAGCGATTAGGATGTAAAGTTAAGCAGCCAGCACTTTAGTTAAAGGTCAGCCTATCTGTGCCAAAATAGGTGCAAATCAATAGTTATTAAGAATTTTGCCCAATGTTAGAAAGCAGAACAAGAAAATAAAGCCAAAAGGCAGACTAAAAGGGACTTTCAGATGCAAATAGTGATCTCCATAAGTTAAAAATGAGAACAAATGTGACAAATATACACTTTCATACAGGGATAGTGGTTGGTACAGAGCAGAGCAGGTCACTTTCTTCTCATTCCTCAAAAAGCATAACAGTAAATACTACCAAGTTGGGGGGGACATACTCTTTTTTTTTTTTTTCCTGTGACCTTTAAGCTATAGGTACCATAGAAATACCATTACAACACTATAATCAAAGATATCAGGAAAGCTGAAGAACTGAAACCCCAGACCTTTAAATTAACAGTAAAACTCACCTCTAAACCAGTACTCCAAGTCAGTAAGATTCCATCAGAAACTAAAGAACTGCTGAAGAGGACCCCAGCATCATGGTGTGGCTTTATTACTCCTTCTAGTGACCCTTCATATTGGAACAGGCTTTCAGGCCAGCAAAAACCTATTACTCCTCACCTTGAGCACTATAAGCTTTGTGCTCCTGCTAGGCACTAACTGATTTCATTGAGAACAGGTGATCTAAAGTTAAGCGAATTATTTCCAATTCATCACCATATGGGGGAAGCCTATCAGAAGCAGCATCTGCTTCAGAACGCAGATTTGCTCTAACTTCACCTTCTCCTGGGGTAGAGTAGGTGATATGACAGACAAGGGGCAGGAGCTCCAACCTTTCTTATTTTTGGTAATTTGAGAATTATACAGGAGGAGGAGACAGGTCCTGTCCCTCTGTGGTTTCCCCCTACATTCTACCCTTTGGTCTATGGGACCTTGGCTCAGTGGCTTGCAGGCAGTACAGAGAGCTTGCATGCAATAAGCACAGTACTGCAGCTGCGTATTCCTGACTCATCACCATTAAAGTAAGAGTAGGTAGCATCAGGGTAGATACAGGTAACTGAGAGTCTCCACCACTGAGTCTGGTCACCACTGTACAGTTGTTCCTTTTGTATTACTCTTAAGCTCTGTCCCCATAAAGCAGTGGAATAATGTGGATGACAGTACCCCTCTGTGGTTGTACAGACAGATAGAACCTGCTGGCTGTTCCTGCATCTCCTCATGATCTTTGTGCTCATTGTTTATTAAATTAGATGACATGATGGGATCCATCATAATTTATTTCCCCTCCTATGCCTGTATTTCAATTCCATAAACCACACCTAAAAGCCCGTTTGCCATATTCTTATTACAATAAATATGACTTGTGTGAAAAATCTTTAAGAAGATTTTTCATGAAGAAAAATCTTCATGAAACATAACATCAATTATTTTACCTACTGCTTTTTGTAACCTCATAGATTCAGCCACAGTTGAATTTGTATAGCCTGTATACTACAATACCAGAAACATGTACTTTTTACTCTTCTTGTTCTCACAGTGTAATAAAAACATGTGATCATTCAAAATTCCATATGTAAACCAGGCAGGCATCCCTTATGAACGTGGTTCTTAGGAGGGAGTTTCGTTTGCATGATACTGCATAATATGGTATTTCATATGCAATTGTCTTTGAGTCTGTGGGATTTCAGAACCGCTTTGTTTCACCTTCCATCCACCTGTCTCCCAGAAGAGAGCATGCAGCAGGCAATTGGGAAAGTCTTAGCAAATAACTATGAATGGTTCCTTGTGCTACCACATTCCCTGTATTTTATTTTTTCACTTAAAGTATAGTTCAGATACACTGTCAAGGAAAGGCACTGTTCTTCTGGTATCTCTGGCATAAACAGAACATGTGAGTTAAGGTTTTCTAATAACTGCTATAAAATGGATTTCTTGAGCAGAATAATGTGTTATCTATGGGTAATTTCCCATGAAAGTAGAGACTATAATTCTGATTAGATATGGATATTATCTTTTCCAGTATGTTTCTGTCAATGCACTGATTCAGCAAACACTTAGACCCCAAGGTCAGGGCTGATCATAAGTCCCATCGATTTCAAAGTTGAATGTTTGCCCAAGATTAAACACAAAGAAGAATGCTTTCTTAAATCAATTTCTTTAAGTCTATACATAAGTGCCCTGTTGAATCATGGCCTAAAATCAGCAACAAATCAGGACAGATAATGAGTTTGGGCCAAATATGTGGGTATATTTAGGTGGCCAAAACTCATAATGAGACAAGGAATTATCTCTGATACTTGGATTTGAACCAAGACCCCCAAAATGTATAAACTACATGTACCTATAACTTGCATTTCTTTTGCAGCTTTTAGCATAAATCTAAACAGTGAGACAGGTTACGTTTGCCTTTACACATTGGGCTGGCCCCTGGTTGCCTTGTGCCATGTGTGTGGGCCTATTTCCCAGAGAAGTCACAACATGAGTGGGAGGAACAGTGCCTGCCCAAGTTTTGTCTGGCTAACGTGGTAGAGAAAATATACCCAAAGTCTACAGCTGGCAAGGGCTCTGGACCCCACAAGCTCAGGGTTGAAATCTTTTCTTCTGTGTAGTGTATTCCAAAAGAATTTTATTTTGACTTTCTATATAAAGCAAGTGGAAAGTCATCTTAGCAAATACAGGAAATTAAGAGTTTGACAGAGCACAATGTAGATCAAAATGTTTTTAATCATTAACCCCTGTTTTAACTACTACTTGACACATTATCATTATTGTCCTTCTACAAGTCTGTCTTTTGAATGAAATATTAAAAGCAAGTCACAGCTGAATATATATGCAGTCTAGAACGAAAATGGCTTTGAACTATTGGAAATGATTTATTGTCCACATTTCTTTATGAATATTTATTTGCCATAGTGAAAGCAATTCAATAAATTAGTGAATTTGCCATAGTGAAAGCAATTCAATAAAGAGAAAACATGAGGACCAGTTAACTGAACATTTGCATACTCTAACAGTTGAAAATTTGAAGGAAAAATAATATGGTGCAATAGAATAATGTTAATGCCAGTTTTCTCCTATTTCTTGTAGTTAATATGATTCCAAATATGCATGTGTGAGAGCAAAGAGCTAAGACGAAGGCTCTCAGGAATTTATATGCTGAAGAGGAGATACAAATAGCCTACCAATAGGTGTTCCTAACTTTTATGCATTCCAGTTCAGGAGGAAAGAGATGTGGTTTTAGCAATATTTTCAACACAAAGATGGAGTCTATCCTTTTGTTTCCGCACTGCTTCAGGTAGTAGGCTATGAAAACTTGCTTTTTGCCACAAGCATCCATAACCCAAGTCCTCATCCTGCCAGGGCCAGAGAGCCCTTGCTCCCCAACACTCCTCAGGAAGCAGTAGGTATGCATGCCCATCAAAAGGAGACATGAGCATGCTGAGTATTTTGCCACGTAAACTCTTTAGTATTTAAGCAAGTGTGCATGGACCAAATACAAGATCACCATTGCAGCAGAGATACTGATTTCCTGCATTTGTCAGTAGAGGAACAGTTTTTCATGTTATTTGCCCTCATTTCACCCATCTTAAATTAATTCCGTAGACAAAAAGTACTATGTGTTAGACTTGGAGTGAACTTTGTTCCTCAAAGCATCTTAGCGATATTCTGATACCCACTCACAGATGGGTCCTTGACAGATTTTGCTCTGATTTTCATGATTCCTTTTTTCTTTATATCGTTTAAGCAGGATTGTTGCTGCTTGAGAATTCAAATGCAAATGGAGATGTTCACAGACACTGTATCATAAGGAAGCTCAGCTGCTTGGCTTTTAGAGCTCAAAAACTGAATAATATGTCGCATAGAGTATTTGGAAAAGGATACGCTTCACATACAATAATTCTAGAGAGGGATGGTTACAGTAGTAAAACACTTTGGACAAATACATAAAATCTCTGTGCCTCAATTTTCATTTCAGAGCAAGAATGATAATATTTGTTTGTAGTAATAATTATCATTATTATCTACCTGAAAGCTAGCTGTGAGGCTAATTCATTAATATTTTCAAATTACTTCATGATCCTCAACTGGAATTTGCCCTAGAAGAATTAAGTATTATAATTTGCTCTGTATGCCGATTTCATTTTGCTCTGGAGAAAAACACAATGTGTTGCTCTCTTTACATTCATCTAAATACCACATTCAAAAATCCTAGCTGTTAAGATTTTATAGAAGTTAATAACAGGTACATTTTACATTACTGTATTTTTTACTTATTTCTCATTCTTTTCTCATAGCATTTTACCCACACCTAGATACCGTGATACCTGCCCTGGGTTTTGTTACTGTTCGCACAGATACGTCAGTCCTGTCTTGTGATTGCTACTTATTTACTTGCCTGAATTTGGAGTTGGCAACAGAGCCACGCAAGGGTTCTCTGGTGTCAGAGTTCTCTTGACATACTGTTTTAAATGTTTTGTGAGTAATCAGGGAGTGTCTTTAAGTTACACATAGTTAGAAGCTGACACATATTAAATGCCTGATCATATTCTTCCATATCTCAACAATTGTTTCCTTCTGGCAGTTTACCAGGTCCACAATTTACTGGCAAAAATGTATCTGTTATTCACAACTGGAGATCCCCAGGTCCATTTCCTCTGGTTGTTATCTGTTGGATAGCTAGATGCTAATGGCTAAAATCTGCATCTACCAACATAAAAGCCGCAGGATATGACACTGGTATCTTGTGGTTCCAATCAGCCTCCCAGTATTACAGCACGACTTTTTATTTAATTGCACTTCTACTGAGCTCAGCCTGCTCATGCCACGCTAGCAGTTTCACATTGCATTTTCGCTGCACGTTGCGATGGCTGGAAATGCCAGGCAGCCCGGCGGCGCGGTGTGTGGGGACGGGGCTGGGCCGAGCCGTGGTCCGGCAGGAGGAGGCAGGCAGGCAGCAGCGAGCAGGGCGAAGCCAGCACTGGCACCGCAGGCATCTCTGCTGGACATGGAGCTGGGTCAGGGTCCCAGGGGACGTGGGATGTCGCTCTATCTGCTGTGGCGGGACCGAAGTCAGTCAGTGCCAACCATGGGCAGGTCCAAGGCTCACCTGGAAAATCACAGGAATAGATCAAAAGCAGCTTTGCTGTCACACACTCCACTGACAGCTCCCATCCTCTGTGTGTGCCCAGTCCTTTGGGCTCATTCCTCTCCCTAGGAACACCTAAACCATCAGCAGCAGGGAATTGTTCTGGTAATTTTTTCTAGTGCTTCAGAAGTGAAGCATGTATCAATAGCTTTCACTTTCCAACACTCCCAATAAGAATTAAAACAAATTACTTAAACTAAATTACTAGAGCAGGGCACATTATTTCTTCCCATTAGCTTATGTAGAAAGAAAAAAAAAAAGCCTGCAATGTAAAAAGGAGGTGGGAAGAAATAATGAGAAAACAAGTTGTGGCACGAATAAAACTATGTCTTGCCCATCCTCTTGGCTCTGTCTATGAAGACCTCAACAACAGCCCCAGCTGAGGCCAGTAAGGCGGCGGCCTGTGTCTGGCTGCCCTCACCCACAGGAAGGTCACCGAGCAGCAGACACACGGGGCTCTGCAGTGGGACCTGGGAGCTTCTGGCGCGGGCAGCACGGCTGTGCTGCCGGAGGATCCCCAGGGTTTCACGCGGCCCTACCTTGCAGCAGTGCCCCCGAAGCTGCCGGCTTCAGAAGGTCCCTCAGAGCGCAGCTCTGCTGCTTCCACGGTGGCCACGCATGGCGAGGGCCTGTCCAGGAGACGCCAGCTGCAAGGCTGCAACATTGAGACAGGTTGAAACCTCCACCAGCTGCGACCACCCCTGCAGGGCCTGTTTTTACGAACAGGTGCCTAAATCCACCCAGGGGAGCCGCTCTGCCTGGCCCTGCCCACCCGTGGCTCTGGCCTTGGCTCTGCTGCCGCTGCCCCCCTGCTCCCAAGGCAGCACCGCAGCCCCGGCCCTGCCCACGTCCCGTCGCCCCGTGCTCCCATCAAAATGGGCATCACTTCTGGGTGCTAAAGCCTCGTCTTCACAAATACCACAGGCACTGTGCAAAACCACTATTCAAAATAGAGGCTTACTGTAATATTGCTATTGTAAAGCTGCCAGCTTTGGTATTCAATAATATGACAACAACAAACCCATGGCTACCAAATTTTACTACAAATCAGAATTCTTACCAATATGTACATGAGATCAAATCCACAATAGCATATCATTTGAAGTTTCTATTAAAAAGTTAAGTTGGGATAAGTATAAACTCTTCTGAGACTCCTTAATAAATATTAACAACAAAAACGAAAAATAAAGCTAAAATCTAATGAGATTTTGTGGAAGCATTTTAAAAGGTTGCAACAGCAGTAAAGTCAGCAGGCACCAAACAGCAAAAGGAATTATTTACTGATCAGAAGACAAATCCTTCCTCCCCTAGAGTTTAACCATTTTACATGACAAGTATTTTTAAGGGAGAGGGAAAAAGCAAGAAAAACTCTAAGTCAATGCTGTTCTCATCTATGACATCATGTATGTTCCTTATCAAAGCCTTCACATTCGTGTGCAAACTGACTTTTTTTTGCCATTGTGACCAAAACCTCCTCCCTCCCTGCCCTCCATCCGTTCAGGCTTGGATTTGAAAGTCACTACCACACAGGAAGAAAGCCTGAGCCCTCTTGCCTCGGCTGTGGTGTTGGAACCCATTAATATTCTTCTGGCAGGTACCATGACCCTGGTGCCCTTGAACATGCTTGAAAACATAGGGTATTCCTGAGTCTTTGTCCCTGGGAGGATTAACAGGGTTGCCCTGGAGCCAGCCTGAAGGTGTTTTAATAGGTAATACGGGTGGGCTGCACATCTGACTGCAAGCCTTGCCTCAGGCTGCCCCTGCTCAGCAGCACAGATGCAGCTGTTGAAATTAGGGGATAGAACGTGGCTGGGTGTACGAGTTAGAGCCTGAATCCTCAGAATTTGGCAGAGTATTTCCGTCCCCCTGTCAGACAGGTGTCCCAGTCAAAGGGATCTGGGCTGGGGACTTGCTCTGCTTCTGCCACTGCCGCCTCCTCCAGCCCTGAGCCAGTTACTTACTTACTCCTCTCGCCATTCTTCTGGCTCTTCAGCTTATAAACTGTATAAAGGAGAGACCATAGCTCCATGTGTTTTTCCTGTGCTTGGCATAAGTAGGTCCCAGTCTCATCTGGGTCCTCCAAGTATACCATTGTAAAAGCAAATAGACAGATAAGAGCAGTAACAATGGCTATTTTTTTGTATGAACAATAGGATGCTAATGGAGGAGAAGCCTCTCCTCTGAGGTGTTTTTTTTTATCTGCAAGTGAAGGTCTGTCTTTCCTTGCTCAGCTGGAGAAGATACTGCCTTTGTAAATCAGACAGAACTTATCATATAAAGTGGAACACATCTTTGATTATACTGAATACTATCTTGTCTATAATTTACCCTTGCTGCTGTAAAGGACGCAACATGATTAAACTAAGAAATGATAGACTGAACGTTGTGAGTCAGGATGGAAAAAGGTATTTCCTACCTAAATAGGAAACAATCATCAACAAAACAGTGAAAAAATACAAGAAAATGTTTCTATATACAATAAACAAGCCACCCTGCTGTTGCCTTATATTATATTGTTGCTCTTCTTGCTCAGATTGCTGCAGCAACTTCCCCTGTGGCCTACAACATTCTTTATTTAAAAAAAACAAAACAAAACAAAACAAAAAACACCTACAAACTGTCATGATTTTTAATGAGGTGAATATCTCTCCTCTCCTCCATAACTGCATATGTTCTGTCGCACGCTTGCGCTGCCAACTCTTTCGTGTTTCACTGGGTGACTCCAGATTCTCCAGTGACATTTCTCAAATTGTAGATCTCTGCAGTGTATTTTCCTGGAGCTGTTAAAAATATTGCTACTTCACTTAATAACAATGTTTAGTGGTACAGAATATCACTTGTCACTGGGTATACACCAGGTGCTCCGCACAGAGGGAGAGGGGTCATTTTCCCCATTTTACAGACAAGGAAACCAAGGCATTGAATTTGGCAGCGATTCCGCCAAAGCATGCTGCAGAACACGTGACCAGGAGAAGGACCAACATCTCTTCAGCTCACATTTTGTTCTTCAGCATTTGTTGCTGCTCTTTTTCCTTTGATATTACCACCTGCAACACTTTGTCCCCCCAGCAGCACTGCCCAGAATGGTCACAGCAGAGCCAGCACTTTTGTGATAACAAATTCAGATACTGCACCAAACAATGAAAATAATTTTCCCAATTTTGGAATGAGACTTTGCCACGTATGATGTTTAGTAACTTCTGTCTCGTCTCTGATGATTTCTGGGTCTGATGCCAAAAACATGATATGTTGCTATCCAAATTAGCATATGATGCAATTTTGTGCTAACATTCAGATTATAAAGTCTGTTTGCTGTTTCCATATAGATGTATCTTGACAAGAACAGCAATTCTATAATAAGCCCAGGATGAAAAGCCCATCAATTGAATTGGTACCACATTACCATGGCAACAATATAATGCTAATGAAATTGTGACTGTTGAACCTTGTTTATGGAACTCTACAAAATGGGCTTCATAAAAGGCGGAATCTTGTTGATTACTAAATGTTTCAAAGCATGATAAAAACCTTATAACCACATGTGCTGCGACTTATTAACCATGTTATCATCCTCATTTGAGATAACACATTGCTGTTTGTAAGAGCAATTGCACTCTCAAAGAAATAAAATTATATTGGAAAATCTGTGCTTCTCCAGCTTTCATGGTGCACCAAGTAAAGACTTGCTCACCTCCATGCCCTAGCTCACAGTCAATCGGCATAGGTGTGTATCCAGTCATGCAGTCATTACCGCCTGTTTAATCTCTCAAAATCTATAAGCTATATCGCAACTGTAGATATAGCAAACACCTTTTCTGTAAGAAAAACGTGGCTTAGTTTACATCAAAGCATTCCGCAGGAATCTGTCCCTCTAGATGACTCCCTGAGCAGCAGAGGCATGGTAGCAGGCACGGTCTCTGGGCTTCCCCTGCCCTTTCTCTTTCCCATTGGAGGTTTACTGCCGCCAGTCTGATGATGCAGAGGCAGGCAGTCACCATCCCAAAGGGACACCGCTCACCTCACAGCACAGCAGTCCTTGCTGATGGCACCCTGATATCATCTCCTGCTCTTAAGTACAGAAGTACCGATCATTCAGATTCCCTGGCCAGCCACGTCTCTGAGCTGCTTCACCTCCCAGTGTCTGGGGCTCCAACATCCAGTTCTGTACAGCAGAATTGGATTTTTAGCTAATAGATAATCTTTCCCATTGCTTTCACGTGGGAATAAAAAGTATAGTTCACCTCCTGAAGTCCACTTCAGAATTTGCCAGGTAAATGGGAAAAAGGGGAAGAGCTGGGGAACTGGCAAGCAATGAGGTTGGTGAGGAAGGGAGCTGGAAGCATGTGACAAAAAGATTTTTCTTTATCAGGCTAAGAATACTGTGAAATATCTGCCACAACAGTACTATGCAGATATTTAGCACAGACGGTAGAAGAGCACACTACTTGCTTTAGTGAAGTCCTGGCCCACACGGCACTGCAGTCAGCATGAATCCTCACCGCATTGCATCTAATGGGCCTTAAATCAGGGCTTTAAAGGGATGCATTTGAAAGCTTCACGTTTCAAACTACTTGGAAAAGGAAGCATTGTCTAACATTTTGTTATGCAAGTGGTTTGTGGGAAAGCAAGGCACTGAATTTCTGAGTTGATCGAAATATAATGTAATGTAATTTAACGTAATATATATTTTGCACTAGCTGACAGTTTTATTAAGCAGAACCAATAATCATCATTATTCAGTGTAATAACCACCTCATTAGAAACGGTCTAATTTTCCCTAATTTTAATTTACCTCTCGGACTAAGCTGTTCTAAAATTACTGAAGTGGTTGCAGTTAAGTTTTGTAAGAATTAAAAGGAAACATAAGTCTTCAGAAAGCTGCTGCTGTCAAAATAGTAATATGTCAGAACTTCATGAGAGAATAAGTACAGAAAATCCAGTTTAGGAAATTATGATACCACCTTTACTTTCTTACTGTCTTGAAGTAACACTGCTGCACCCTTTTTGCACAAACAACGATCAATTGTTCGATTGCTTGCAAGCTTTGCATGTACTCCACTTTAATAAAGGACCTTGCTAAGGTTCATGCCAAAGAGTGCTGGTAAGGAGGAGCTGACAAGCAGAAATATTTCTTAGAGAGCCAGAGGAGATGAAGACACCGATCAAGTTTCATTATTCTCCAATGAAAATAGGATGTAAACTGTGACATCCAGGCAGATTACATATGTCAAGCAAGCAGATGTGAGCAGAAACATGTAGATGCTAAATCTCACCTAATAGGCTTACTCTGAGGATTATTCTCAGTGACCAAGTCTATGTTAACTGTAGTTAACATACAGTATATAAGAAATATGTATTTATAAGTGAATCTGGGGACATTCCCAGCTGTGCTGAAGTTAATGCTCTTTGGTATACCTTGGAGCGTCCTAAAAGCACTTTGGGTGTCATACGCTTCTAAAGAGATCATAAACAGCACTACAGAATATATCTGTAGCCCAAAATTTCAAAGGGAACTGTTTTCTCAAATAATGTGCTTGAAAAAATTTATATTCAAACCACTTCTGCGTGCAAACTGCTATAGTTGTTTAGCTACTTGATTTGTTTGTGCCAGTTCTGAAAACACATTTGATCAAAAGAATATTGTTGCAGAGAGAAGTAACTTCACATGAGCAAGGAAGCACTTCGCAGGTTATGTTACAAAGTAGACAAACTGTCTAAAGGTTTTGTTTATCATAGGGTGTTACTCTGTGCAGTTCCGAGTCACAAAAATAACCATATTTGTTTTTAACATAACCCAAAAATAACACACAAAAAATAGTCACTCTTTTGGAAGCACTCTGCTTATACAACCTCCCCGCTTTGAAATTCTGGTCCTCTTCCAGCTGTAGTATTATTTGCTTGGCTATCAGAACACACAGTACAGCAGTGAAAAGCATTACACTATTATCCCAAGATAATTTGATAGTCTGTAAATGTATTTTCCTGCCTGTGGTTCCAGGCATTATGCACACACTTGAAGTAACGCTTTGCAGTATCTTAGACAGTTCATGTTTGCCCATATTGGTTTCACTTTGAACATTTGCCTGCACGGTACAAACACGGTTTATCTGTAGATTGTACAAGCTAGACTAGATCAGGGATGTTTACAGGCCAGAGCAGCAGAGCCACAGGATGCCTACCGCAGGCACCCAGGTCTGGAGGAAGCCGGGTGGTGACTCACTGGTGGCTGTCTCCTGCCTGCGTCAATGTTATCGCACCCGTGCATCAGCATGAGTCTGCCGGAAATGCTGAATTTTAAGTCCGACATAAAACCACAGCTTTGGTCTGATGTGCTCAGTAAATACAGCACAGCACTTTCCAGAAGTACTCACCTTGCTGTTCCCCTTGGACACAAGAAGTGGTAACTCACCTTCAATTTCTCTTTCATTTCTGGAGTTCGTGATACCGCTCCCCCAGGTGCCAGAAACCAAGCTGTGCGGTGCTAGCTGGGCTGCTGCTTCTCCTCCGATGTGTCCATGCTCCAGCAGGATGTAATTCCCTTGTAGAACTGGTAAAGTTAGCGAGCGTGGACATGAGGCTTTGGTTTTGGAGGGGCTCAGAGGTCACCCCTCACCCTCTCTTGGGAGCCTGTGGTGGGAACAGATTTATGTGAGGTGGCAACGATCTACTCCTGGCCCTTAACTGGTCAGCAGTGGATGCAGCCCCCCGGGCAGTGGTGCTGCTGAGAAGAAAGCCTCCTCAGACGCACTGTGCTGTCGCAGCCCCTGGTGAGGAGGGCTGGGGTAATTCCAGGAGCTATGTGCTGCTGACAGCCACTGGGCTGCCTCCTCTCGAGGGCATTGCTCAGATCCCTGTGGACATCTGAAAGGCCCCAGGAAGGTCCCCAGGTAAATTCTCCAGCAAAAGCACTCCCCTGCATACCAGGGCTCCTCTGCTGCACCCACCCCCAAAAGGGAAGGTGGTTGCTGCTGCTGCACTGCATGTGCTGCTCCAGCTAAACATCCATCTCCCTTAGGGTCTAGAAATCATTGGAGATCCTGGAGGATCTAAGGATCCTAAGTAAACACAACAAATGAGGATCTGGACTGATCAACAGTCACAGTGCAGATTTTTTGGTGAACAGCAGTGAGAATTTAGGAGCTGTAAGACAGCAGCTGGCTCTAGAGAGCAGGGCCCATAATGTCACTGTCATCAGGACAGCTTTTGAAAGTGTGATAAATCTTGCCTGCTTTATAGATGCCCTATAAAGTAAGGGGCTAAGGTTCAAATAAACTAATGGTGGACAGCATCCAAACAGCCTGGAATTATCGCATTGCTGGTTTCTCCTCCCTCATCCGTGCATGGTGTCTTGGATTCTGCTGACACACTTCAGCCAGTTACTTTAAAAAGTAAAAAAAAAAAAAAAAAAAAAAAAAATACAACAGCTTTTCTAACCTCCATGTAAATGTTACTTACGTTATGTTGAAAATCTTTAAGGTCCTTTATTCTGAGAGGAAAAATTAAACTTGTCTTACAAGGACAGAGTGAAGTTTAAGAACAGCAGTGCTTTAAAACAACAACAAAAAGTGCAAGAATACCAGTTTATCATCCTGCTATCAATTTATGATAACATTTATAACATTAATATAATGGATTATGACCTTTCTTGGCTTGTCTGACTGAGAGTTGTTCATGTATTACATGCTTTTTATCACCTTGATCCTTCCATAATAAAAATCACTTTAATCTTCTGAGCTGTGTCATCAAAACACGCACTCATAAGTGCTGATCTCATCCCTTAGGGAGTAGTACCAGGAATGCCTTTGGAGTTTTGTGTCACCTAAAATCTAGTGTGAAATTAAAGCCCAATTTCAGAAAACTACCCTGTGTCTAACTTTATCCCACATGCTGCATAATGGCCACCCTTATGATTTTAAATATTTTACTGAGGCCCGTCAAAATGATGCGCCTTCCTGTGTGGAAGTTGTTGAAGTTCAGAAATATCATTATTCTCTACAAACCAGAGAGATCTTGAAGAAATGAACAATGGCTGGTGTGTTATAATTACTTACCTTGACTTTTTTTTTCTCTTTAATCCCGACGTAGACAGAATAAAATATATTTTCTTCAGTACTTAAGGTGAAACCTTGCTGTGCAATTTGTGCCTGCTTTCACTGTGCCCATTTCCACTAAACATGGTGTTGAGATACTCTTTTCAGATCATCAGTTCCACATGTATCATATATAAAGGATGACAGAGGAAGGTGAGAATTTTCAGTGTTCCCAAAAATTGACCATTTAACAAACACTAGCAGTGTTTGGGTGGATGAAGCGATGCTCAGAAGACCTGGGGTGTACACTGATGTCTGGCAAATCCTGCTCCACAGTCCTGTCACTTCCCAGTTTGCATGGGGCCTCCCGGTCCGCTCCGTGTGAGGCTCCCTGACGACCCTGAGAATCCGGGTCTGAACTGCTGTGGTAATACAGTCCATGTGCCTCTAGAGATCAAACCTGAGAGCCACGCCAGGACAGGATATCCACATTCAAGACATGGACATGCTCCCATAAGGACACCTCTCTCTGCAGCCCTTACCGTTCCCCTGCAGCTACATGTGTCCTTCTGGTACGAACACCCCATTTACAGCAATTTCAAGTTCAAGCAAGAACAAGCAAGGCAGTGCTGGCACATACTGTTGACTTGATTGATATGGAGACCTCTGTCTTCTTTCCAATATTTTGTCGAGAATATGACATGTTAACTCTTACTTTTTATTGTTATTTTAAATGAACTGGCAAGGTTGCAGAGTAGCTACACGCACAGTATTGGGTACTGTTGTCCTAGCACAAAAGCAGAGAGGTGCTCGATTATCACCTTCTGAAGCTGCCTTTAACACGGTAAATCAAAATGGTTCTTCAGTGACAGATCCTGGTTTGGCTTTTCAGTCCGGTTGCTGATGAACGGCCATTTCTGTCTCTGGGCCTGGTGATTAGCTTTATTCAGCTGAGAGACGTGTAGTTGGACATTGCTCACTCTTTCTACAAAAAATACAGGCACATTTTCTTGGGCTATAAAGCGGGACATATGGGAGCTGGATTCCATCTTTCATTAGATCTTGGAAATTGTGTCCTCGTGAGGCAATTAATTAGCATGATGTTCTTGGCTGCTAATGTTTGCTTTCAGATTTCAGTGGCAACAGACTTGGCAACATAAATTTTGCAAGGATTGGCTAATGGTTTAGGGTGTTAGCCCCAGCCTCACACAGCTTTCTTCAAATCCTTTTCTTTTAAAGAATTCCCTTATGTGTATGGACAGGTTGCTTAATTTCTGTCCATGTCACAGCTCTCCCTTTGAAAAATGAATGTTAACAGTGCTTTCCTGTACCACAGGAGAGGTGCATTACAGATGGCCAGCCCCTGCTACTGCAAGAGAGGCCAGACAGTACCACTGCAGTCCTCTGCCTCCTCCCTGAGATGGAGGATCTATTCTGCAAAGCATTTCTTTGATCCTTCCACATTTTAAGGCAAAATCGTTTACAATAGAAATTTCTCAGTTGAACACATTTCTATTTGTTTACTTTCAGTTTGCCCAGTGTAGATACCTGCAGGCTGTACACATCCTTATCTGTAGAAAGGACAGCAATGGAAAAAGGCATATTTCTCTATTTACGTAAGCCATTTGATCTAGGCTTGCATGAGGTATGATGTTTGTGATCATTTCCAAACTATATCCTTCCTAAGCAGGTGTGATGAACAGCAACACTTTTAACCCCTAAATTCAATCCAGAGATATGATCTAGAGAGTTATCTCAATTATATTTATAGTGCTATATAATTATAACAATTCCTGGCTGAAAAATAATATTAATTACAACTACAAAACATTTCATGCCTCTTTCTAAGGAAGATGAATACAAAATATAAAAGATATACCCAAACAGTCCTACAGCAAATAACACATCTGCCGTGGGGAGGAACACAAACTCATCTTTGGTATCCATTAAACAGTGACATAGGCTGAATTTTCAAGGGGAGAGGAAAGGAGGAACCTATTTCAATGCACCAAAATGTTAGTGCTGTTTTATAGCTGCACTGGTTAAAACTATTGCAAATAAGTAGTTGTGCATGTAGCGGCTCCCTTAAGCGGTTATTACTATATGTGATTTGAACTCACAAAAGGCATATTACAAAGCTGTTTGAAACAGATGTGCTCCTCCCTCCATTTAAAACAAAATTAGTCTGTGGTGTTAATTTAGGTAACCTTTGCAGTCACTAATGTACAAACACACACTTTTTAAATATGTCTGAAAGAAATTAGGCAGGACAAGAAAATGAAAATACCACTAAACAGTAGTTGCAATGTTTGATGTTCCTTCCAGATAGCTTGTTCTAATTTAAATAAGAATGGGATGAGAAAGTGCAAAACATTATCATAGGACTGTCTCTTCACTTGATGTACCTAGAATTCCTAACATAAACACTCTGGGACTGAACCTTTTTCTCACACCTGCCAGACAAATACTTTCCAAATCTCCATTAATTAAAAACAGTAATAATATAAGAAGAGCTGAATGATGGTGAACTAATCCTACATAACCAGCATATTCACGCAACACTTCTTCATACATTGTACTACTACCTGAACAGCCCATGGTAAGGAGAGCGGTAGCACTGCCTTAATGCAGCACTTCCTCAGATGCTCCGAGTCCTCCCATCAGATCAAGCACAGCAACCCACTCCCGAGCTGGCCACATACCCCACATTCAGTCTCCAGCTCTGTGACTTTCAGAACTGCCTTTTACAGACCACCAGGAAGGAATTTGCTGAACACTAGCTGAAAGACACTTATTGTACTACTAATAAGGAAGGTTTAAATACCATTAAAATTCTGACTTGTACTTTAAAATGCCATGAAATCCCAAGTTAAGGCTTTGCCTTGTTTCCCTCTAAGTACTGCCAAAGGTGCAGTAAGATCACAGGCTGCTGCAGTAACTGAAATGTGCTGGCACTTTGGACGACTCCAGCTTTTTGCTCAAGATACTGTTGCCTTTTTCAGTAGCCTGGTCGCTACGATGGCTGTAGAGGAAGGTGCTGAGGAGAGGTTTAAGATCTGAGTGGTAATGCCTAATATTTCAGACTTCTTTTCAATCATCGACAGAAAACAACCTGGTGAGTAGATACATTTATGTAATGCAATTAAGGATTTTCAGTTGCTGGGTGGCTTGCAAGCTTGAATTTTTAAGACCTACTATACGAATGGGAGTTTATATTTGAAAATAAATACCCAAAGGAGCTGCATAAGAAAAGTCCTTATGATTAAAAATTGTGGAGCATTGGTCTACATTATTGACTAGCAAATGTAGACCCTTCACTTTACAGGAGATCTGCCTCCTATTTTGTACACAAAAATCTTCAAAACCATTTGGTTCTTCTCTTTGAATTTTTTTAAAATTGTCCTTAACCAGATATGGGAGAAATATTGCTTAGATGTTGACTCTGGAACTAGAATATGCAATGCCAGCATGAGAAAAAAGGCCTAAATATGACAGTGGAATTGCTCGGAAAGCCAGCCGCCAGCCAAGAAGGAGCTGCTTCCACGATGGATGTCCGTGCATAATGTAAACCTCTTTTTTGGTGGTGGTGGCTTAGTAACTTCCATCACAGGTGGGTATTACAGTCTTAATTGATTCCTAGCAGCACAATCTGTATCCTTCACCAAGGCATGTCCATTTCACAAGGTTATTGGCTTTCAACGTATCTCGTTAGATGTTATAACGAGACAGATTTTTTCCACAGATTGATGTCTATTGATATTGCATTAGTTCATCAGGGTTACAAATCATATTGCATTGCAGTACATTTCACATTTGCTGTATCATGACAAGAGGTTTATAATATTCACTCTGGGGCACATAAATTGCCTGCTACCCATCTTTTGGATAAATAATTTAAGAAATTGTTGGGAAATCATACCTAATTAGTAGGATCTGCACTGAACAAGTGCCCTTTGATTTAAATTGTATTTGTATTTTCATAGGTATTGATTTTATAAGTAGGAGAGATGAATAATATATTTTGCATTTCTCCGCTGTTAGCAGCAATACTCTGACAGAAATAATGGAGGAACACTCCTGTGATAGAAGCTGTCTCTTTGGGAACTGGAATACCTTCCCCTAGGAAGCCCCTGGGGCAGTTAAAGGCACCCCTAAATTGCATGGAGTGGCCTGATCCTTTTTTTTTTTTTTTTCCTCCCATTGATTTGCTGCATCATCCCAGACAAATCACACAGTCTCTCGAAGTCCCTCCTTTTCCATCTGCAAAATGGAGACAGAATGGTTTCTCATCAGCTTGCAAATAGCTGTGAGACACAGGAAGAAAAGGAATAGCTACATTCAAGTGGATATTGCTCAAATTCTGCCTGGCATCACCACAAGGACATGCAGCATGGGCTCAGCAGAGGGGTGGGGAACGGGGCCAGCAAGCATCTTTCTGTGGGTACCTGAGGGTCAGACCACACACACCAGCACCCAGGGTGAACCCGTACACCTCTCGCAGCAGCAAGGCAGAGGCAGGCATCACGCCACACACCTGAACCCAGATAAGCTGCTTCTGTCTCTGCCGCCAGCACCAAGGCTCTGCTTATTTTGGCTACTCCCTTCCCTGAGTGAATTCCTGAAACAAGGTTCATTCGTTTTCTTTCATTGGATGCTAATCCCTTTAAGCAGGAACAGTGAACAAAGTAGAGGCTGTAGCATGCACGTATTCCTGCTATCTTCACTCCACAAACAGGTTTGCAAGCCTGCTCATGTGCATGGTCAGGGTGAGGAACAGAAGCAGGCAAAACAACACTGGGATTAGAAACAAACCAGAACATACATAGGTATTTACAAACTTTGGTTTCCAGCACCCTATCAGCTATAACAAACGCAGACTTTATGAGATAACCATAATTAAATAAAAGCTTTATTTTTTACCCAGTATGTCAGCTCTGATGAGAAAGGAAAACCCTAGGCTCAACTGTGCTACACAATAAACCATGGCATCAGAGCAAGCATCAAAGTGGCCCCTCAGCTGCTGGCAAACAGTACAGTCATAAGAAAAGAGACAATGAAAATACAATCAGCAGAAATAGCATTTTCCCCCATAATATAAACACCACAGACATTCTTTTAATACAAAGAGAAGCAGGATCAACAGTGACAGCTTTAAATTTGCCAAGTATCATGGGAGGACTGCAAAACACATCCTCCTCGAACCAAGCCGAAGGAGCAGAATGAGCCAACTTGCTCTGCTCAGAACAAAGACATCCCTTTCATATGTCTCAGAGAGTCAGCGGGCTTAATTTTTATTTTTTATTTAACATCTGCTTCAGCAAGATGTGCTGAAATATCTATTAGTGCCTATTTGTATAGATACAGTCCACTGCACTTAAATCACTTTGCGGTCTTCAAAACGTAGAAATTATATAAGATGTTTAATTATTGTTTGAATCTGCACTTTAAAAAATACATATTGCAGAGTAGACAACTGGGAGCCGGGACCCCCAGCCCTCCAGCGGAGGGATCGTTGTCACTTGGAAGAGCAGACGATGCGGATGCGTTTCAGCCCTCAGCTTGAGAGAAGATTTAAATAATGCATGGTGGGTTCCTTTGTGATGCCTTTCTTGCCTTTTTTTTGTTGTTGTTGTTAATATTTTAAATTCTTTTAGAAGTATTACCTGTATGTTAAGGCCCATATTCATATAATCATGAGTGACAAGCAACTTCTCTGTTTTGCCTTTCTACTTCCAGGCAGATTTAGCAAAATTGAGGCCTGGCAACACACGGCTAGAGTGCATAAGAGCACACAGCTGAAAGCACTAGAAAGGGTCTGCTTGAACATTTTTTTCCCCTTTTCTCATTAAAGTTTCATGTGAAGAATTTTTGTGGGAGCCTTAGCAGGTAAAATAGCACTCATCACGTCTATGTTCCCAAGCAGCAGTGGCACAGAGGAGACCCAGTATCAGATGGATGCAGTCTTTATTCTGATGCCTACCGTAGCCTCCCAGATGCAATAATTCACCCTCTTTAGTATCTTTTCACAGGAGTCAAGCAATATTAATTATTCTGAAGTATTTTCAGGAGGATGAATACTGGAGAAGTTCTCACTTATTTCACAAGATATTTCACTTTCCAAGTAAAATACGAAGTGGTTGTAATGAGCTTCACACAGGGAATGAGAGATATCTCCTGGGTAACCCAGCCAGCACAGTCCAATCCCCAGTAAAGCCAACATGAGAACCATATATGCTTTTATGAATGCCAAAGTGGTCCATGAATTTCAAATACTATTGCACCCTGTTTTACAAGTCTTTTATGTGTTTTTTCTTCAATAAATACATGTATTTTGCTTTACGAATCTCTGAATCTCGGGACCCCTTCTGAGCTGCACATCTCTTAGAATCTTAATAGAAAAGCAGCGACGTTAAACTGAAAATAAATGCTTTTACCAAATAGGGAAAGTCTATATTTCACCAAGGAAAGTGTGGTTTAAAGTAAAACACAGGCTCCTGCGATATCTAAATCCTGCATATTTTCTGCAGAGCATGCCACAGCTATTGACATACTGTTGGTTTTATATGTCCCAGGATGCATGAATTATTACTGCCATTCGACATTTTATATTCCTAGTTCCATAGCCTATAGCAACACTTACCGCTGGCTGCTGTAGACTACACCAGACCTCTGGCAATGCCTCTTATTGATCAAGCGCTGCTCAATGTTTGCCTGCTCAGTAATGCAAAGACATCCTAATTCTCTAAGACAGAAAACCCACAAGTTACTGTGCTTATGTTTCCTAGTCCTTTTCAGAGACGCGAGACATGAAACACAATACAAACGCCTTCTCCCCCATCAGGAGGCAAACTGATAGTTGTCTTATGAGCTTCAGGTACCATGAAAAAAAAAGCATTGCACAATAATGCTAAAGAACAAAGCTGGCCGGATGCTTCTAACGAATGGTGCCAGCATGCAGGCTGGTTATGAAAGGAACCTCAGAAGTGAAAGAAGCATCCTGCTGAGATTTGATGGACTTGTCGTGACAGGTTTATTAGCTTCTTTAAAAAGGACATTGCCAAAGTGAATAATAGAGACCACAGTAGCAGAAAAACTACATCCAAGGTGTTTGTGTTTATGGATTCACAGGGAGATGAAGTAGCTCAGCGCTTACTTGGGTGAAATTCCCCAAGGACAGCAAGAACATGAGTTTGTGTAAATAATAAAATAGGTATTGCAAGTCACAGGGCAGCAGGGAACACCGTGACTACCCATGAGAAGATGCAGCACCACAGCGATGTGTCCCAGGCTCAGCACACACACACGCTCCAACACACACTCAAGCCAAACGACTGGGGACCTACCCTTGGTGTGGGGTGAGCCCTGCCTGGTACCACAGCAGCACACCAGCACAGCCCTTGCTGTCCCTCTTCCACTGAGCTCACCCTCCTCGTGGGGGCATCCCAGGCCCCAGCAAGCGCCCACACAGCCACAGCTTTGTGTGGGGACAGGGGAAAACCAGCATCAGGTGGGGACTGAGCAAGGGTGTGGCTTTAGCACAGACAGGTTCAGAGAAAAGCTGCTTTATTTCACTTTTTTTTTTTTTAATCTCCAAGTGCTATTTGCAAATAACGTCACCACCAATGAGGCCTGTTAGCAACATTTTTGTCTTCATTTGTTACATCTTTATCTTACAGTTGTTTTCTGAAACTATTTGCTCCTTTGCACCAGCACAGCTGGGCTGGATTTGTCTGATGCAAACACAATGGGGCCAAACACCCAGCTGGAGCAAAAGCACCAACAAATGAGCCCTGAAGGGGGGAGCACAGGGATGGTACTGGGGTGACATGCTGTGGCCCACGCTGCATAGGGTTTGCTTTCATCCACACACTGGCATGGCCACGTCTGCCCGTGTGACAGCTGTGGGATGGGTGCAGAGATTGGGACAGCCCAGGGGCCACTCTGTCTCTGGTCCACCACCACCAGGTGTTTCCTCCACAGCTGTGACATCAGCTGAAGACAGGGACACACCTGAGGATTTACCCAAGGCCAGGCCAGCTTCTCCCCTCAGCCTCGTGGTGTCCTTCCTCAGGGTACAGCCCCCGGGGAGCACCCTGGCTGCCTGCCCTGGACCCGCAGCCAGGCGGTGCTTCACACCAGTGCTCCCCTATTCTCAGCATGGGTTGCACATGGACTAAAATACTCTGGCAGCACCCCATCAATGCATGCTTTCCCAGGGATCGCCTTCAATAAGCTTGTGCAGCGAGCATCCCACCCAGCACCCAGAGCACTGCGTCCAGCCACACAGCCTGAAGCAAAAAGGGCTTCTCGGCTTGGACTGTGCCTTCCTGCTCGCTCCTCCCATTGTCCTCTCCTGCTGCTTCCCTCGCCCTCCCCTCGGCGCTGCTCCCACCCCAGGAGCCCCCAGCGCCTCTTTGTTTCCTGGCTGCATCCCTTGGGAAGCATCATCGGGTCATGAACCATTTCCTCCGAGCACTGACTGCATCTGCTGCCTTCGCACAATGATAGACTGGCTTAGGTACCCCCAACGTGCTGCAGCAGAAAGCCACGCTCCCTCAATTTATCCGAGGAGTTTTTATTATCGCTTGAAATACGGTGCCATGGCTCTGCACCCGCAACTGCCCTCAGAGTCCCTCGGCGGCACAGCCACAGGGACAACTCCAGTCGAGCTTGGCTGAACACAGAAGGTGACTTCTGCCGCAGGAGCACTTTGTCATCGGGGCAAGGCAGGCAGCGCGGCACTAGCACAGCCTCTTTCTTTGACATCCTAAGGGGGAAACACGGCTGCACACAAATTAAACCTTTGCAGCAAACAAAAATATTTTGGTTCGTCAGAACATCATAATGGTGGTATTTCTGCTGCCTTTTGAAAGGATGGGATTTACCCTGGTGAACTATTCAGCTCCTGAGCCAGCTTAAGGAGAGCAGGTTAATGGCAAAGGCATCTGGCATTCCTGCAGCCCCACCGGCCTCCTGGAGCACATCGTGTCTCTTTGGTCATCTTCCCCAAGGGAGGAACCAGTTTCCTGCTCAGCCCCAGCACTGACAGAGAGTGCAGACCCCGTGCTGAAGGCCTCTCTTCTACCTGATTCACAAGGCTCGGCCTGCCAGCCTCACGTCCCCATCCGCACACCTGGTACAGCCGCTACTCCAGAGCGTGTAAGCAGCCCCCATATTCAGGCACCTGGTCACAAGAAATAAAGGGAGGGAGCCTCTGCTGCAGCTCCTCATGCCCAGGGCCTGGCAGAGCCTCGTGCCGAGCAGACCCTCAGGGAGGCTGGGACGGGCACTGCTCCGCATGCACCAAAAAGGCACCTGCTGCATGGCCTAACGCAGCCTTTGGATTTTCAAAGCACGATACAGTGTGTATGTATATACATACTATATACATGTGTATACACATTGTTGTGTAAATATATGTACATTTACATACATGATCAGACATTCTATATATAGCATACATGACAGTAGTCATAAATTTTCAGTAGAAAACTAGAACGTATTGTGTGTGTGTGCAAACAGATCGCAACTCCTGCAGATAGTTTATCCACTGCAATTGGAATGCTACAGCTCCCCAAACCCCTGCTTTTGAATCTTTCAGTGTTTTATGCAATTCGGAAAGAATCTAATCTTGTCTTATTAACATCAGTGCAGTTACTGAGTGACAAGGGCTAAGTCCCACCATGTTTTTCTGTGAGACCTCACATAAAGAAACACAATGTATTTCCTTTCTGTAAATGCTAGATGAAGTGTTTTTAATAAAATGCCCTTAACTAAAATACTTTATATCACTTAATAATTTGTAATTCTGCCTCTGAAGATTAAAAACATCTAGTGTCTTCCTATGATCAATAATCAATTTTTAAGCAGCTGTAATTTTCACCATAAATATATAAAAGCAATCCAAGCTACTAAAATCATATACATAGACACATCATAAAAGCCAAACTACTTCACATTCAGCAATCAAAAAAAAAAGACAAAGACATGCACAGGTCTAAGATGTTGCAGTCCTAAGTATTTTGGACAGACCAGAAATCTCTGAAAGCTGGAAGCCATATGCAAGCCTTTCACCAGAGCACACAGTAAGGCAGAACCTGCGTAATGACCCTGGGTGCCCATTTGCCCAGGGCCATGCAGCCAGTCTGCCTGGGGCTGAGAGCGCGGCACTACGAACAAGTCACGAAGTCAAGGAGAACAGTTTCCTAGATGCATCATGAACATCCACATCTGTTTGCAGATGTGGTGCTTCAACCAACAGATGAAAAGAGAAGATTCACTCCTCCTTCGTCTGCAGCTGGTTGGGCTTTGCTCCTCTTCATTCCCACCTCTTTCTGCCCAACACCATCTCTCATCCAGGCTCTCTAAGCTTCCTATTATTCCAGGCTTTAAATCAATTTCTGTTAAACTATTACGATTGTAGATGCTCTCTTTGTCTTCCTGCTGCTCAGTAGGAAGCAGACAGAGCGGTGCCACCCTAACTAATGAAGCTTTATTTAGGAACAGCTCAAACCCATTCAAAACGCAGCGGCTTGATCCTGCAGCCCTGCATTCGAGTCGGCAGCCCCCGGCCCAGACAGATCACTGTGGTATCAACAGCACTGCTGGCAGACCTGCCTTCCCCTCTCAGACATCTTTACGTACATCAGCTGCATTATGTTATGAATGCTGCACAAAGCTGTCCCCTGGCCTCGTTACACGTTAAAATGGCAGGAGCTGCTCAGGACTCAGCACGGCACTCCTGACATCTGCGGATGTCTCCTGCACTCCAGCTCACACAGCAGCTCACAAGCATAGCTGTATTTTTAACATCCCAGAAAACATCTTTGCGTCATCTCCCTTTATGGCTTTCCTGGAATATTCTTTATATTCTGTGGTTTGTACCAAACGCTGCACCTGGAACGTTAATTCTCCCTTAGCAGACTCGGCGTGTTATTCCTGCCCAGAGAGAAATGCATGGCCTCCCTGTTAAATGTAACATATTGATTTTAAAATTGCTTTGATGAGTTGGAAAGTGATGCATAAATAGGATCAGTGCATTTATCACCAGTCAGCTCTTCTCTGTTAGGGCAGCTGATGTTTCAGATGACCCAAGGACAGCATATCGGCCTCTCCAAAATACAAGCCAAAGGTACATGGAAGATGTGCTCTTAACTCTTGTCCAGCCCAATTCCAAAATTCATTCTCAGCAGGCTGGGAAAGCCGAGTCAAACACCTTCACATCTCATCTTAAACCTCTCTTTACAGAGGCTTACTCTCATCAGCTGAGGTCTGCTTTCATTTTCAGTAGTAGGGCAAAACTCTTCAGGTTGTTCTTTCACAATGATGCTATTAGTTTACTCCATATTGAAGTTGATTTATGCTTTGGCTTTTTATAAGGCAGCAGCAAGTAATTGCATGGGAACACGTGTTTTCATCATTCCATCTGTAATTGTAAGAGGGCACAATAAGAGAAGAGATATTCTACAAACACCTTAAAAGAAAAACTTCAGGCTTTGATAAAAGGGCACACATTTGAGTAACCTGATTGTCACCAAATCTTTGTTTGAAAGCACTGAATGCATATTTTATTTTAAACCCTTAGCTTCTCTAAATCACAATAACTGTTTTTTGACATTAACAAAACACATCAGATAGCTCTCCTTTTACAAAAGAGAAAAAAAAAAAAAAAGGAGGACCTAGAGCCCAGTATGTGTCCAGACAGGACATTACTTCATCTTTTGTGATGGTTTTGTAAGCGATAAACCTGCTGAGATTTAACCAGGACCCGGTGCTCGCTGCTGTTCCTTGCAGATCTTGGGCAGCTGGAGGTGGGCAAGCACCAGACGGAGCCAGCGGCTCACAGGGCTGCCCTGGGCACGGCCAACCTGCATGAGCCCCTCCTCTGGCCAAGCTAAAACGGAGAACAGCTACTGAAGGCAGCACTGGGGGGCTCCAAACCACACTGTGCTCCCACCTGAGGAGCAGGCTGAAAGATCATGATTGAGAATTATTAAGATCAGTCTTCTTTATCCACTCCTTCCTTCCATTTTCATTTTTCTTCTCTCCCCTCCTCTCATTTTCATTCCCTTATCTCTATTTGATTCTCTCTTTTCTGCTTTTTCCTCTCTCTTCCCTTCCTCTGCTATTTCCCGTCACTTCCTCCTGTGATTTCCTCCTCCTAACGCTGCTTCCCGCTGCTCACGTGCCCTACCCCTCTCTGCTCCCTCCATGAGGGGCGACGTGGGAAATGCTGACTTAGCACTGATTCCTTGCCTAGCCTGGGATAGGCCACAACAACAAAAAGAATATAGCAAGTGTTCTGTTTGAAAAATGTCATGGGTCCTTCAAGACCCTGATTCAAAATCTTTCAAAAAAAAAAAAAAAAAGCAAATTTCAATTTACTTCAGATCAAAACTCAAAGGTCCCACTATTTCTGCACAGTTGAGCCAGTTTGAGAAGCCTGGGAGACATGAGAAACATTTTGCCAGTAATTCTTGGGCAATTCTGCAAAAAGTAGTCATAAAAATCTCTATCGCTGATCTCTGTCACATGGACTTTACTCAGTCTCCTTCTCTTCACATACCTATTCAAAGACTGAAAATGGAGACATTATTTACTAAAACGCATCTTTCTGAACATTTTTAATGCTGCAAACTCAATTTTATGTCTTAAGTCACGTGAAGGACAAGGCAATAAGAGCTAACAGGAACGCTCACAGAAACATTAGATGCACTTTAGCCACCTGCACTACTATCGTGTCTTTAATACCGGGCAGTATTTTACATCTCAGAGTTAATACAAGCAGACTAGTCACAAGTACAATGGCGTCTGGATAACAACATTTAGAAGCATGAAATTACAAGTGTGCTGGCAGGTTTTTATGTGCTTCCTTCAAGCACAAGAGCTGCTGCTCTTTGTCCCTCACATCCTTTGTGTCAGAAGCAGCACGACACTAATAAATCTAAAACATATTTTGAGATTCATAGCTAGGGCTGCAGCATCCGGGTGGAATTTCTAAACGTGTGGTAATTGTTCCTGCACAAGGAAGCACGGGGAAGGGTCTCTTTTCCTTCTTAGTGGGCGCCAGAGCTGGAAGCAGCTTTGTTTCTCTGCCAGGGATGTACCTGAGAGCCACAGCTCTGGCTGTGCTCAGAGGGCACAGGGACCTGGCTCTTGCCAGCGAAACCAGAAGAAGCAGCAGCGCTCCGGGCAGCACCACCAGCCCGTCACAGCACTTCCTACCAACCCTCCTGGAGAGCTAAAGAGCTCTTTAGGACATGGTTACTGTGAGTATGTATGAGTATTTATGTAAGGTACCAGCATAGTTTTAAAATCTGGCACTGCCTAGGCTTCACAGCGCTCAGCTACACAATTAGGATTTGGGGTTAGATTTCTTTTTAGGGATTTACATAACCTCAGATAGTGCTTTGCACAGCACTGTCAGTCATACAGTTTCCAGAATCATTACTAAAACATTAGGAAGTTTCACACCCAATGTACAGCAATCTGTTTTGATCTGAAAACTAGACCATACTGTAGTAAACAGGTTTTTCCCTGATCTTATGCCATGTTATTCAGCAGGAATACTCAGGTGTTGGAGGCTTGCATCCTGCCTGCAGGCACAGGGTGTGCTTGGGTTACACTGGGGGATCAGGACAGAGAGAAAACACAAATTTCTTGGCTCACCAGAACAATTCCCTTCACCTACTTGCCAATCTCGCATCTCCAACTTCTTGTTAAGGGAGTGAGTTAACCAAGAGTAGGGACTGAACTGCAGGGATTTATTTTGTGTGACAAACAGCTTTTGTTTTGTGAATATCAGGCTTACATCGTTGTATGGATCTATCCTCTGGAAATAATAATCAGATTTCTAGAGCTTTGGAGTAGCTCTTTCAGTACTATCTGGGAATCCATCAACAGAAATGTTGACAGGTCTGTGAGATGGGTGCTCAACCTGCAAATTCTTTAAGCAAGAGCCTTCTCTTTTATGTTTCCCAGTGACTTCACGCTCTCAGATTTTAAAGTTGATACTAAATTTCTGGAAAAAAAAAACTGGGTTTAAATTATGAATATAAACATTTACCACTTAAAACTATTCACTGGCTTCCTCAGCATCCTTCCATTTAAATCCTCTGTAACCACCCTGTGCTTTCTGCACATGCAAGAGAAAAATCCAAGGTCAGCAGCACGGGGTGCTCGTCGTGCTGCTGAGATGCATCCCTTCCTCAGGCAGGGTGGAGCCGTGCTGACCTGGGGGCTCTGCACAACAGCATGCCTGCCCTGCAGGAGCCAGCGCTGGCCATGAACTGAAGCTGTGGCTTCACATTCTGTAGTTCCCCAGGACGGGAGAAAGCTAGCTAGCCATAGCTTCAACCCAACATTAGGCTTTGATCATGTGTTTTTTTTTTCCCTATTATTTTTCAGGGGGATTAGGGTGTATCTGTTTGTTACAACATTCCACCACCCCTGACTGCTGAAGCTCCCTGTGCTCCCCAGTGTCCTGCTCCCAGGAGATGCCACCTGGCCCCATGGTTATGATGAAAGAAGTCCCATGGACACCTGTGTGAGCTCCTTTAGCTCACCATACACCTGGTGCTCAGCACCACGCACAGAGCTTGGCCTTGCCAACAGCTTCTCCTTCAACAGGAGAGCCATCTACTCCCCCCTCCAGTTCACACAAGAAAAGGAATTAGGGAAATAATGGGACTGTGAAATCAGTTTGAAGCCCAGGAAGCATAGCTAAGCACCCTTCCCTAGCACCAGCCTGTCCCTGCCCACAGCCACCACACACGGCCCCTGGGGAGCTGGCAATGCGTCTGGTGCTGCCAGCTGGGCTCAGTCACTGCCACCACGCTGCTGGCCTCCTGTCCTGCGTGGGCAGCAGCACGGCCCCACAAACGTGGGTGCACGCTCACTGCAAAGCACAGCACTTATTCTCAACACAAACATGTTCAAATCACATAACATCGATGGAGTGTCTTCCAGCTTCAAAAAAAAAAAGTTACATTTTAAATCCTTTATCAATCACAATGCTTAAGTTCGAAGTATCCAGATCGCATACTCAACTGGTTTTCAGTCAGCTCCTGCATTTGCATTTTGACGGTGTTTTTCAGCCCCAGCACTGTAGGGATAAGCAAGCTATGCTCTGACACATTAAAAACAGGAGCCGTTGCTCATGTGCCCTGCGCAGTGCAGCAGCCCGCCTCCGCAAGGACAGCCAGGCAAAACTCCCACCGAAGCGCGTGGGATTTCAGCCCACTGAGCGCTGCCGCTCTGGGCTCGTTACTTGGTGACAGACTGCTGCATGGATGGCACCCTGGTTTTTCATTGTAAAAGGAAGAGAAACGGCTTTATTACCAATCTTCCTCAAAGCTGTCCATAAGAAATAATAGTAGGTCAAATAAATCAGCATGTGATTTTGTTTTCTGCGTAGGGGTATGTTGAAATACCACGTCAGGTTAGCAAGGCATATTCATATTCTAATACTTGCGCTACTCTTGCCTGTTTTTAAGCCTATTCTGAAGCCCAGGCTGGCTGAGCCCTCAGAGCCGCTCCAGCCAGCACTCACCCTATGCTGCAGCCCTGAGTGAGGCTGCCCCTTATCTGTGCTGGCCACCAAAATGCTGTCACTGCTGTGCCCATTTCTGGTTTCGCTGTTCCCCCCACCCAGAGCGCCAGCACAGGCAGGGCTGCGGAGGACGGGCCCTGCAGCACCCTGCTACCTGGTCACGAAGTGAGGTGCAGGGCCAGGAATGGGGACCTGGCACGAGACAGGGTGGTGACACCGTGTTTACCAACAACTAAGGCAACCTGTGGCAGCAGTGGTCCAGCCAGAAGCTAAGACCCCACCTGGGTGGGCCCTGAGCACATCCCACCGCTGCTGCCACTGCTCCCTCCACCAGAGCCAGGAGCCACGCGCCCTCCTGCCGCAGCCAGCACAGCTGACATCCCATTTGCTTCCACCTAGAGCAAGGATTTAATCATTCACATGTAAGCCTAGAACTACAGCATCATGGCTGCTTCTGTCTGAGCATTAAAAAATCATCTAGGTTGGAGAAGACCTCTCTGATCTTCCCAGACTGCACCATCCCCAGGACTTACAGCACTGCTTGGCAAGCCTGGACTCACACATCAGGGTCTGTAAGCCACAGGTCTGAAACAACCCTGCAGGCCAAGCAATGTGGTCGAGACCCTCCTTCCCCGCCAGGAGGGCAGAAAGGTGGGCCCCTGCCTGGTCCCCACAGTCGATCCTGACAGATGAGTGACCCGCAGTACTCCACCACAGCTAACTGCGGCCCTCTGCATTTGGTAGCAATTTGCTCTCAATTTCCTCCTGACAAACCTGAGCAGTTATGCCTGTTTTTTCCCCTCTTTCTGAGGCAAAGCACACATCAAAGCAGTCACAGTGCAGACAGCTCGCCCCCAGAGAAGCTGCCACGTGCCCCCAGTGACAGCTGGGGCGGAACAGAGAGGCACAGCTCTGGCAGGGGCCTTGCCCCACTGCGAGCAGCAGGCCCGAGACCTGCGTGGGCACCATGGTGTCCTCTGCTGCAGTCAGGGGGGGCTCGCACCCACAGAGAGCTGCTGGCCTGAGCTCCATGAGAGGCAATGGTTGTGGACATTCGGGGCCTTGAGGACACCAACCCCTCCCTGAGGCTGACCCGCAGCTTAAGGCTTAAGCTGAACCTAACGCAGCTCTTCCAGGGTAGGGAAGTGAGGAAAGGAATCTGCCACACAGCTGAGCCTAATTGCCTTTGAGCTGCAGGCTCTGTAACGTCAGTCAAACAAACACGCCACTGCTTTTACTGCTCTGCAGTTGCCATTTACTATTTTGCTGGGAAATTGTCCAGAAAAGGGATACTACCTAGAAGGAAGCATTATGCCAGCACTGGAAATCAGTAATGTTTCTAAATAACCCCACGGGCACACTGTCTATTCCTACACCATGGCAGGAACTGTGGAAAAACCAAAGAGCCCAAGCTAGCCACTTTGCACATGAGGTCTGAGGCAGCAGTTGCAGCAGCAGGCAGGGAGCCACTCCAGGGCCCCACCAGCCCCTGAGCTGATGTGAACCAGAGCTGTAACAGCACACACCAAAGTACGTGGTTCAGTGAGTGGGGAAACAAACATCCTAAGTTTCATGACCCAGCTTCACCAGGGCTGCTGAGGCTAGGGGGAGGCAGCAGTTGCTGCCGTCTCCTCAGCCCCACCACTCTGCAGGACTGGCACATCCTCAGGGATGCAGATGCCAATAGCAGGCATGGATTTGCCAAAGCCATCTCTTCTCTCTTACAGTGCCTCCTGCTCTCTGTAGAGCTCACCTCTTACTACAGGCAATACCTTAATTCTTAATTATCTCTCTGCTAGAGGTTCAAAGTAAATGCTTGAGTTATTTAATTTTTACAACATTTTGACGAGGCAAGGGTGAAAAAAAAATGAAAAGAGAGGGTGGTTCTGAGTCATCCCATTGTATTACCACCTTATTTTTCCTCCCAATCAAAGAATAATAATAATAAAGGGGGGGGGGGGGGGGGGGGGGGAGAAGCACACAGCACACCTTTGCTCCCCACAAGGAAATACGTATTTACCTGTGCCATTTCCCATTAGCATCAAACAAAGCCTGGCCAGTTAGTCTGTCCTTCCCTCTGTGCAGGAAGGGAGGAGCCCCAGGCAGGGGTCTCAACCCCACCCATAGACATGGCTGCTCCTAGCAGGAGAGAACAGGGGCAGTGCCCAGCACAGGTGAGGGAACACATGCTCACCACAGGGAGAATCAACTCCTGCCCAGTGTAAATCAGCTTAGCCAATAAAGCCTGTGCCAATTACACCAGCACCTGGCTCCGCTTTGCTAGAAGGCTCAGCAGTCATCTGACATATGTTGGTTTTTAGCACCTCATCCCTGTCACTCAAAGTGCTGGTGGAGCAATGGTCAGTTCAAGCTCTCATGTTGGGGTGCCCAGTTCATGGCGCTGGGGCAGCAATAACTGAGACCACAGAGTACCCAGCAAGCAAGGGATGGGGACAGGAACAAGGAGGCCATCATGGCTGCTGCCCAGCACACCATCAATTGATCTGTCCAGAGCCAGACCCTGAGCTGCTGCAGACTGCAGAGCTGTGTTCATTGCATCACAGGGGTTTGCACCAGCTGAGGACTTGGTCCCTACTTCGTTCTTTGCATGCTCTGCTGGCTTTAGCCATAGCTCCAGCAGACACACAAGCTGGATGAACACATTTTTTAATTTTAAACAAAACAAACCACACATTTTATTGTCCCTCTCTCCCATCATCTCTCAGATGGTATTTCTTAAATCCATGTAAGTTCAGAATTTTCATAACACATTTTGGCTGGGGTAAACTGTGTTTGAATCATCATTCAGAGAAGTGAAGATTTAATTTCATGGTGGAATTAGAGCTGACAGTTCCTTTTTATTTACACTACACCAAGGGTTAATAAGGTTACTATAACCTTAATCTTTGATAGCTCAACAATAGCATACTCTAGGATTAGTGCAAAAACTGGATTTTAACTTTTAATCCCATTATTGCTGATAACCTTATCAACACTGCGCCCCACCGCACAGATGGAGCAGTGAAACCTTCGACTCAGTAGTCCCTTTCCATGGAACAACATTTAGAGTTGCAGCAGAAGAGCCAGGGACAGTTGCTTGGTTGATGCCTGCAGTGAGGTTCACAGTTTGTAGTAGGGCTGCAACGCTGCTTTTAAACTGCTTGTCAGCAATCTTTGCCAAGAAAAACACTGGTCCAGTGGCATATGTTGGCGGAGCAATGCAAGGTTGCTCTAATTCCCTTACTTTGTTTTTCCCTCCTCCCATGCGACAGCTACTCCAAGAATCAGACCGCCAGTCTGGCAAGTTGAGATCCAGAAACTTGCTGCTAATTACCGTGTTTACAATTCCCAACCTGTTTGTTGGTGCCAACAATCAAACTGCATCCTCTTGTGTGCACCAAAAGACACTTGCTGGCAGTAGCTTCCTAAGGTTCCAGGCTGGCTACATTAATTACTGTTAACTTAATTTTTGGGTATCGAGAAGCAGCTTTAATTAGCAATTTTATGGATTAAAATGAATTTCAAGAAATAGCAGCTTGACTTATAGGCTGCTTACTAACCCTATATGTACTTTATATGGAAACACGAGTGGTAGCAAATTTATATGTGGTCTGACAAATAAAATAGGCAGAGGTTTAATAAAAATCACACCAGGAAATGAAAGGTTATACCTTCCCTTTGAAATCAAATAAGCAGCTCTAGAGGGTCTGGTTGGACAATTTTTATGACTTTTCAGCAAACATTTGACCAGACAGAATAAATCTCATTCTCAGGGTGTATCACTGAATCAAAGTATTCAAACCTTGGCTAATTTATCTCTGTTTTAATGAATGCCTTTGGTTAAACAAAAAAAAAAAAAAAAAAAAAAAACTTTTAAAAAGGCACCTATTTTATGAACCCAGTGGAAGAGAGTCCAAGCTCAAACAAGTGCAGGCCCCACCAGGGATGACGCCATTTGTGCCCTGTAGGTGCTAGTCTGAGACTCCTGAAGCTATCTGTCTGCTTACGAAAAAATGATTCAATTAGGATGCACTTTAACAAAGCATGTGCTTGAATCCCACTGGGATCGGCCGAGCTCCATGTGCCCCTGCGAGGCCCTGCTCAGACCAGCATGCTGGGTGGGAAGGGCCTACCTGTCCGAGGACTGTGCCCGGAGCCTGCAGAGCTCACCACTGCCCACAGCAGCAATCCATTTCTAACCCAGCTTTTCCATAACAGACTACAGGGGACTTCCTTTCTGTCCCACAGCAGATTCTCCACCCTCTCACAGAGTCCTAAACGCCACACAAGTCACTTGCCCTGCTGCTGGCATTTCTTGGGCTGCCCAGCCACTGGCAGAGCCCTGCGCCATTGTCCCATGCAGTAGGAGTGCACTCAGCTCCTGCGGAACAGACAGACTGGGACAGAACTTGGCTGTATGAAAATCTGTGTGGGATTGGGAAAGCAGAGACAAAGAAGGCAGTGAGCCAAAGAGACGCACACTAAAACCAACACTGGTTTTGACTTACAACGGGAAGAAAGGGAACAAAATGAATCAGTGCTCCCAGAGGAGGCAGCCTGGATTTAGTCTGGTCCTGCAGTAGGGAAGTGGAAACAAGCATTTAAGAGCGGTTCGTTTGTACAGGGCGTAATGAACATGCTGAGCAAACTGCCAGGGAGTCAATAAATGTGTGCCTCTGAGACCAGTCCAAAAGGAGCTGGAGGGGTACCTGGAGGACAGGGGCATTCAAGGCTGCGAGTGCACGCTGCAGCGGCGCGGGACACGTGGGACGGGGCAGCCCCTTCCCCGCTCCTCTGCCGTGCTGTCCCAGCCAGCCGCCCGGCCCGGGTGCCTGCACCTTGGGTAATGGGCAGACATTGTCTAATGGGAGTCTGCCAATCTCCACTCAATTTATAATTCTGCAAGCAGAGGAGCTTGATTCTTCTAATTTACATAAAACATACATAAAACTGAAAACCAAATAGCTTCAGAGCATATGGGCAAAGCACACAAGAGCCACCAAGGAGAGAAGGAGTGAAAAAGGACACAGTGAAATCACTGTCTAGATTGAGCTTTGGTGAGGCTTTTTGAGCACCTTGCCTGTGCTAAGTTTCTCACGGACAAGCAGGCTCCAGCTACCAGGCCGTGTGTCAGCGCTGCACCTCGGTCTCACCACTGCACCATCAGCCCCGCAGCCCTGCATTGCCAACGCCCTGACAAGGGATGGGGTTTCATCACCACACCGTTTCTCTAAGGGAAGAGCAAGACTGGTGAAAACCTGCGGTGACATGGCCAAAAGGTGTCAGTGCACATCCAGCCAGTAACGCCTTCCTCCCCTCTCCCGGTGAACCTCAGGCAAGATGGCAGGAGAGGCTGGGCCAGAAGATGGTGGAGGGGCAGCGCTGCGCCCCAGGTCACTCCTCCACTGCTCCCTCCGCGGCGCAGGGTGGGCAGCAAGCACACCGCCGTCCCAGAGCTGAGCTGGGCTGGTGGCCTTCCCCGCAGTGTGGCAAGACCCCGGCGCTGCCTCCTCTCCTGTGTGCCTGAGCCACCACCCTGGGTGCCAGCAATAGCCCCATGGAGGCCGGTGGAGCTCCGGCTGCCTCGCCGAGCTCTGTGCGAATTCAGTCATTTCCAGCAAGCAATATATAAATAGATGCTGTCTCATTATTGATGTACATTGTGCAGACGGTTTAGCTGGGGATGAAGCTCGCCTGCTTTCCTTTTATGGCTGAAAAGCGGGATCCCAGAGCCTTTATCTGAAATCTCTGCATATGTCAATCAAAGCGCACCAGGACGAAGATTTTGCACTCTTAGGTCCTCGTTAAATGGTAGGCACCACTGCAGCCACGCAGCTGTGGGAAACGTCCATGGGAAGGAGATGCAGCTCTGTACGTGTGTGCACGTGCATATAAGCACATTTACATACAACCACACCAAAACCAAGCTAAAGCAGAATACTAACATTTGCAGCCTAATTTTTCTATTCCTTTTCAAATCCCAAGACCAGGCTGTAGTCTGGGCTACTCTGACACAAATCTCATTTGACTTTCTTATAAGCCACTGGTTTACACTAATGGCAGAGCTGGTCTCGTACTTGGAAGAGCAAAGCCCAGGGTGGTGCCAGGCCCAGGCCCTCCCGGCCTGTAGCTGCAGCACACTGATACTACAAGTTAGATCTGATAGTGAACCCTAGCGAAGGCAAGCTATCGATATTTTGGAAAGCCATTCCTCACACTTCTGAGCAGCAAACGGCCCATCACTAAGGAGGCCAAACCCTTGTCAGCATGAGCTGACTTCTATGAAATGAAATACTGACCTTACTGCTAGCTCCGGAGCTAATCTCAGAAGAGAAATTTTATCAGAGAAAGCAGAGCTATTATTCCCAGCCACTCTACAGGGCGCGTATTTAAGTTTTGCATCCAATGAATGTGGAATACTCCAAATATAGTGGCATTTAATAAAAGTCAAAGATGAAAACTCCAGCTAGGTATTTTGTGTGGGGCTTTATTTGTTTTGCATTGCTCAGATTTTGCATCACTCCATTCAGGCTCCTTTCCGTTGCTGGAGTTTTCCTCCCTTTGTAGCGGGGAGCCAGAGCCGAGCAAGCAGCACTGATTCACTGCAGCTCCCACAAATGAAAATTAAACATCACTATTTTTCAGCCCTAATCGAGGGTCTGTACCGCTCCTACGATCTGTGCTGGTAAGAACATATTTACATACATGTAAAAGACAAGCAACAAAACACGGAGACCAAAGGGAAAGTGGCTTTGTCTGTTGCTTCTTAGGGCAGGACTCGCAGGTCCTGTTTCACTGAGGGACTTCGTGAATGGTGGAAGACGAATGCATTTATATCACCGCACACACAACAGTAGCATAATGTCATAGCACAACAAAGGGCTATGCGACATGCACAGTAAAAAAGAAAGTGATTTTATTGAAACCTGTCATAGCACAACAAAGGGCTATGCGACATGCACAGTAAAAAAGAAAGTGATTTTATTGAAACCTCAAAAGTAATCATTTTATTGTCCTCTGCGTAACTCAGACCCATGGGAAACACGCAGGAAAACAGGCCTCTTTCTTAAAAGCAGAAAAATTGTCACCTCTTAAACCAAGGTTTGAGGCAGTTTTCACTGCTCTTTTCTATAGTTCAAGACATTTTGAAAAAAAATAGGGAATTACATGATCCTGATGTTTCTAAAGTAAAACACAATGAGAAAAAAAAATCAGAACAAAAACAAACATACAAACGCCTTCTGTTCTCTCCAACTCTTCGCTTGTATCATAAAAAGGAAGGGGGCAGCCAGATAAAAGAGAAAAAGAAGTAGGGGAAGAAGGAACAATTTCCCCCCCTTTAGTGGTCATTTTTAGCAGCAAAAGCATCAAGACTGTAATAACTGTTGCTTTGATAAAACAGCAGGCATTAAATTGCATAATTTTGTATTTTAGAAGAATGTTTTTGGCATTTTGGCAGAGAGGTAATAGCGGTCTATGTTTTCTTGGAATAACCAGGTAAATTTTCTCTTAAAAATAATTGTTAAAAGTTTATTTTCCAGATAGAGTGAAGCATTAATGCATATGCATCAAGCCTCCTTGCTCTTATTATTCCCCACCTATTTAAAAAAAAAAAAAAAAATCCTATAAAATGCATCACTACAGTGATCATCACTACAGTGATGCATTTTTATTTGAATTCTCCATCAACTTCTTGTTAGGAGAATGTGAATACTTGCAAAGCTATTACTCTCAGAAAATCTAAAAGAAGTCATATGAAATCTACTTTATCTATGTAAATCCCTCTCTAAGATGCAGTAAGATGCTGCTTTTTTTGGTAACAGGCTGCACAATTAGACGCTGTACAGTTCTAGTTCAGAATGTCCCTCATTCTCCAATTAGAGAAGACCAATCCCACAGTGATCACTTTGTCATTGATTCGGAGTGATTTAAAAGCTAGGCTGACTCTGTGAACATTAATAAACTTTGTGATATTGTCCTGTCTTAGCAAGAGAACTGCTAACATTCCAAGCAAAGTTATGAATCAGCAGGTTTTAATATATATATTTTAAAAAGCTGTATTATTCCAACATTTCATGCCTAATCTCATAATGTGCAAAGGGTGTACATTACATAAAATCCAGATGAACTGATACAGAGCACTATCTTGGCGACGACTGGTGCTGAAGCAAATAAAAGATGAAGACTAGTGCCTCTGAAATACTCTGAGAGGGTAACTTGGGAAGTTTAAGTAGCCCTTCATGGGCCTACCTCTTTCTTCCTAATGGTGTCAAGTACAGGAGAATTATCTGACCCACTGCAACCCCGCAGGAGTGCAGCACAGAAGCCAGAGGCCAGAAGGCCTCCAGAGGTGGCTCTCCAGCTGTCACTGGTGCGTGGTGCCTGCCGTGTCTTGGCTAAACTCATTTTAAATCTCCTAGTCAGGGGAGTTCCTGGCTGAAGATTGTGCCATTGCTTGTTTTACTATTTATCTATTTATACATTACTATACACATAATGTATGTATTACTACATATTATATTCCTCACTGGCTATACGTATTGGGTTCCCTGAGAGGGACTGTTCCTTGACAGCCATGCTACACTTCTTCCCTGCGCTGCCCCTAGGTTCATTTGCACGCACCAGGTTACCTTCCCGCAGACAGGCAGCAGCCTGGAAATCAATGGCAAAACTCCTGCTGACTTCCACATGAGGAAGATTTCAATAACAGTATACTCATTTCTTTTATGGCATGGGCACAGTTATGTAACTTTGGCTAGGTATGCGTGTATATACGTATGTGGACATATATATATATACACTCACAGACGTATTACTCCTTCCAGCTATATATGCAGGGCTCTTATTTTTCCCACCAGTCAATCCCTCTAGTTTCTGTAACATTTCACCTAATTTTCTGTGGACTCTTTTTAACTAGGTACTGATTTTCCAGAAATCACACCTCCAAACTTGCTGCAGCCGTGGTTTCCACCCATGTGGCACGCCCTGCCAGCACCACATCCCCAGGCTGCCTTGCGGCTCTGCAGAGCTGCGGCACAGCCACCCTCAGCCAGCGCCTCCAGGCCCCTTCCCCTCGCCTGCCTTAGGAGCCGCTCTGTCCTTCCGTGTCAGACTCTTCCCATCACCTCTAGGAGTTCTGGCTTTGGTTTTAGCTTTTAGATGTCTTATTTTTGGCCTGTCATTTAAATTCCTTTTGAGTCACTGTTATTATTGAGCCAACATTTATAAATAGCTCTATGCATTGCAGGTATATGATAAGCAAGTCCTTTGATTTTTGTGCAATTTGGTTACGAAATGATAAGAATAAAAAGAGTGCAAGCATCATGGGATGCCCAGGAAATGTTTCCATAGTTAAAGGTTTGGGGACACAGATTCAGCATCTGTAAGAATTTATGATTGTTAGTAACGGGTGTTATGGTTTACCTTTACAGCACTAAATGGTGAAGTGTCAGAAAAGCTAAGAGGCAATAACTAGGGGTTGTTTTTCAGAAATATAATAATCTTTTAAAAGGAAGAGAAGAAAAAGCCTTTTTTGTGTGTAGACTATTTATTAAAAAAATGCATAAAACTCCAGTTGTATACATTACTTCTAGTGTGATGTAAAGAAACAGGAAAAGGCTAGAGAGCTTATTCTTACAGCTGCAAACTGTGTGTGTATCTGTGTCTACGTACAGGCATTATCTGTTTTCAGTTTCTTCAAGAAAACTCTGTGAACCACCTCAACTGACACAAAAGACAATGGCCTGCAATAGGAAGAAATCCTACACTCCCCGCAAAATCAGGTTGGGTCTTGAAAACGGAAAGCAGAACTTATCCTAGTGAAAGGCGCCTGCAGAACTGCACGTATTATCTGCATGCAACACTGTGTACATTTATTTTGGGGAAATTTGCAGGCAGCGAGGGGAATCACAGCACCGGTCGTAAAGACGTGCTGAGCCTTTGCAGCCCCTGCTGAGGTGGGTGGGGGTTTTGCCTCTCCGGGGCTGTACGAGTGGGGCTCTGGACAGCACGCTGCAGCCTCCGTTCAGAGATACGTGCAGTGATACGGATATTCCACTCGGACATATGCATAGGTGCTGCAGTATTTGCAGAAAAAGCACCTGAAATCAAATGGAAGCCCTCATCTCGTACCATGGGGCCTTGCTAAGAGGAGCAGCGCTTCCTTCTACACGCGGACCCTGGCAGGGCTGCTCCCTCGCCTGCCCAGGGACTCGTGTCCACAGCTCCTCTCCCTCCTCTCCCCTCTCTGCTGGTGCTGTGGGTGAACTGTGGGATGGCCACGGGGCAGTGCCCACTGTGGGAAGGTCCCAGCGTCCTTGGTCCCCCACACAGAGCAGGGCCACCTGCTGCCAGCAGGGCACAGGGCCGCCGCCACCCCATGCCAGTCACGCTGCTGGGGGGCCTGGCGCGGCCGAGACTTACCTAGCGAGCAGCTGCCGGGGCTGCTCGCTCCAGCATGTAAAGTGACCCAGGGATATAAATCTTCAGAGGATTATGGCCCTTAAAAATAGGCTAAGTTCAAGTAGTTATTTTTGGGCTGATTCTTTATTTAATTTTCTGCCAGGATGCAGATTACAATAACAATTTTAGAACAGATATTTAGTATTCTAAATTAATTAAATACGCGCTCACCAAAATAGCTGTTAGCACACAGTTGGTGCTGCCACAAACCTCATTCTAAAATGTCATCTTAGAAAATACTCGCACTGGTACAACTAAATACCCTTATTTACAAAGTAATTTTTTATTATGTTGGTCTATAGATTTCTAGTATATTTTTTGCTGTTAACAAAATATTGTTAGATTATTAAAGGCAGGGGGCTTTTAGGCTCATTTTTTAGCACACAGGATTCTGGATTTCTAAAAATCAAAAAATAAGAAGTGTAGGGTTGTAAACTTCCCTTTCGCTAAGGGTCTAATCTTTCCCGCAGCAAAATCGATTGGGGTCTTTGCTATGGCATTGAATGGTGGTATCTGGCCCCAAATATTTTGGATTTAACATGAGCAACCTTGCTTCTCAGAGCAGTCCCACAGAAGCTCTACATAGTCAGGGGATCAGGCCCACGGCATGAACAGCCTCTTCTGAGAGGCAAGTTGCTCAGAAACCAATGCTTCTGCCCTTCAATAGCCGTACGTGACAGACCCCAGAACTGCTAATGAACCTGAGGAGGGCAATTATGAGATCATGCCATTGGGAAACGTAATTCGAAGAGCTCCTATACTACTGAGCATTTAAACAATGTTTTATAATCATTTTGGTGAGCATATCCAGCATTTCTCCGATCAGACCTTACAGTTTCATTCTTTTAAACCCATAATATGACAAACCCCGAAAGATTTTAGAGAAATCTACAATCATCAAAATGTTAATTTTGACAAAGAGTGCATGCATTAAAAATGCATCAACCCTGTCATTAAGGCATTATTCAGCAAAAACAGCTAACCACGCTAAACAGAGAACAACTATAAGAAACCAGGTATAAAGGAACATTTCGCTAAGCTTGTATTTATGGGTAACAGTCCAGTCTGTACTGCACGAGATACTCAACCAAGCGAAGAGCAAACAAAACCACATCCTTTATGTGATGAAATGGGAACTCCTGATAATACTCTAAGTCATGACTCAAGGGAAAATGTCAACTAAAAGCTCAGATCAGAGGAAGGTTTGTAATACAAACCTGGATGTTTAAAATAGTGTTTCCATCGCTGTTCTTGCAGCACTTGTGAATGCGGATGTGTTATGGTGCTGAACTGACTATAATTTAGCAGCTGAACGTGTCTTTTTAAAGCATAATTTAACATTATTTCTGAGGCTGTTGAACATACTAAACTACAAGAAAAAAAATCTGCTTTCAAGTGGTATTAGAGAAACACGAGGATCAGAGTGCTAGCATCAAAGATGTGTCTAAAGAATAACAGATCCACACGTCTGCGTAACAATGAGAGCTCCACGCGCTATTGAAGGCAACAGAGTAAGATTCCTTTGGCAGTTGTTTGAAATAATTAAGCAGAACATAGACGGCCTTTCAATTGCTAAGCAAGAGAGAGTGAAAGACATTCTCCATGATCCCGCCTCGCACTCACAACTGAACGATCACCCCACATCTGGCTTGCCCATATTAAAAATCATTCTCATGCTCATCCAAGCTGAGCCTGGGGAAGGATCCGTTCAAAAAGGCTAACTCATCACAGTGCCCTTGGTCTTGCTTTAAAATGGCTTCTGATCTAATTCACGTAAGGCTGAAACGCGGTCTCACACTTGCCATTATGTGGCAACAAGACCTGGGATCATGGGGGTGTGCAGAGAAGTCTCGAACCGGGAACGGAAAGGCGATCACCTCCTGCTTCTTGCTTTAGTAGTCTTGGGGGTAGGGGAGCAGGGGAAAATGCTATGCCTTGATTTTCCTAAGCACAGCATTCGAAAAGGCCAGCCAGGCTTTTAACCAAAGCCCGTGCCCTGCTGCTGAGGTTGGCGAGAGGGACAGGTGCACCTGTTCTGTGTTAAAGCAACGGGGCATGGCTGGGACAGTAACGGGACTCAACACTTCTGCTCGCATCTCCCACCTGCAGGTACCTTTGGGGGAGCCCTCAGCCCTTTGAAGGGGGCAGAGCAGCCACCACCTGAGCCCCGGCAGGGAACCAACCCCTCGGCCCTGGCTTCGGCCATGTGTCTCAGCCTGGGGCCTCGGGGGCTGCCGGGCTCTTAGAGGGTGGGCAGCCCTTAATTCCGCCCTCACGACGTCGTTACCGGGGGACAAGGATTAGGGGGCTGCCACCCCCTCGAAGCAACCGGCCACAACCGGCAGCCCCTCGGCGTCCCCGCAGCCAGGGCAGGGGGCGGAGGAGGGGGCCGCCGGCTCGGTGCTCGCCAGCTCCCGCCCCGCACGGCCCGGCTGCTGCGGGCAAGGGGCCGCGGCCGCCCCCCCGGAGCCCGGCTGGGGAGGGGGCGGCATCCCGGGCCCCGCTGCCGGCTGCGGGCGGAGCCGCGGCCGCCCCTGCCCCGCGGGCAGCCCCTGTGCCGGGGGGAGGACGGGGGGGGACCCGGGGGAAGGGGGGGGACCCTCGGCAGGCGGGGCCCCCGTCCCCGCCCCTCTCTCCCCGCCGGAGAGGGGCGAGGGGCAGCGGGCGCGGCGTGGGCTGGGGGTCCCCGGGAGGGACAGAACCGGCCCCGGTCCCACGGGCCCCCCCCCCGCAGCCCCGGCCCTGCGCAACCCCCGGCCCCGGGATCGCCCCCTCCCCCCAGCCCCCCCATACACACACGCACCCACGGGCGGGCACCCCCCCGCAGGGGACGGGGCGTCCGAGCTCCCCCCGCCCGGCAGAGACCCAGACAGAGCGACACATTGCAAAGCGTAGGAAAAGATGGAAAAGGTGCTACCTTGGCAACTAGAGGAGGTTGGGAGCCAGCTGGTGGGCTGGGGGCGGTCGCGCTGCCTGCCTGCCTGCCCGCCGCCGGTACTCTCCTCGACTACGCGTATTCTTAAGCAATAACAACGTAATCCGTATTATCCACCCAAGAATACCCGTCACCGAAGAGAGTCAGAAAGCTGCTGCTGCTGCTGCTGCTGCTGGAAGTGCTGCACCGGGGCAATAAATCCATAACTATAATTCCCCTCTAGCAGAAGGAGAATCCACAAGGGTAGCCGAGCGATCCCGTCCCATATCCAGCGGGCGCGGTGCCTTCCCGTCCTGCGGAGGCAAAGGAGAGGAGCGGGCGTTTAACACACGCGGACAATTCCTCTGCGCTCCCGCTGCCTCGCTGGGGCGGGCAGGGTCCTGCTGGCAAGGCGAGAGGGAATAAATCAAAGTAAGGTTGAGTTTACCTGGTGGTTGCCCGGTCTCTTCCTCCGCGCTTCTCCGGCATCCTATTCCCTAGCTGTATGCTCCATCAGTTCTCCCTGGGAGCTCGCAAGGGATGTCACACGCAGCAACAGATTCCTGTAAAAGAGACGCACGGTTAAGCACACAAATATTACAAATCTGTTTGCATAGGTGGGCTCGGAAGAGCTCCGATACGGCAGCAGCCACGCCTGAGAGACTTTTCGTCTGGGCTTTGCGAACGCGTTTTACGAGTCCTGACTCAACAGTGACTCGCTGCGCTACCGAGAGAGAGGAGGGCGGGCGGGAAGGAAAGCGACGCAGAGAAAGGAAAGCAGAGCGAGAGGCAGCGAGGGCTCGGCGCTGAGCGGAGGCGCTCCCCCGCCAGGCCCCGCGCCCCGCGGGCCGGGGAGCGCCCAGCCCCGAGGCAGCCGGAGCGTACCGCGGCGCCGGGCTGCGAGGCGCAGAGGACCGGGAGTGGGAATAAAAGAAGTTCTCGCCAAATCGCGCCTGCGGCTCTGCCCGTCACCCGGAGCTGTTCCCTTATCAGCAGCGCTCGTACTTGGGGGAGGCGGAAGGGGGAAGCTTTGTCTGATGATCCGCCGCGGCGATAATAAACGTTTATTGTTCGCCAACTGAACAGAAAGGGTCTCTGCAACGTCATGGCACGGCACACTTCGCCTGGCGATCAGGAACTTCTCCGTCTCATTTCCCCCCAGCTCCTAACGCTAAGGACAGCTTCCGTGCGAGTGGCGGGGAGGGGGCCAGGAGCCAGCACCGCGCGGTCACAGCTCCCGCACACCGCAGGGACGCCCCGCGCTCCCCCAGCCAGCAGTGACTGTGCAGCACGCACAGCTCTCATCATCCAGCGCGCTCTGCGACTGACCAGCTTGTTGATTAGATTCCAAATGAAATTAATGCAAGATGCTGGCTTTTACTCCAGATTCCTTCCTCAACACGAGCTCTCGGCTCCCCTGACATATTGCCACTATGCTTCCTCCGAAAAGCTACGAGAAGATAGCATTTGTTTTGTACCACAGGCTCTTGCCTCTTTGAAAGAAAGGAGAAAAACAAAGGGAGAAAGAAAAAAAAAAAAAACACAAACCACACCACTTTGACAGCCACATTATCTAAAATAAAATTAAAAAAAAATAATAATCCAACTCTCCTCTATTTTAATCTCCTTTTCGGTGTAATTTCCTATATTCTTCTACCGTAGGAAGCTTTGAAGTTACATTTTAAATGGCAGATAGAAAGTAAATAACAAACACTGTAATTTTTCCCCGCTGTGAAATTGAAGGCTGTAACCCCATTAGCCGCCGTTAGAACTGAAATAACTGATGCCGTGGGTTGCCTTCAACTTGAACAAAAGCCGTTTGGAAAAGTAAAATGCACCGAGTCATGGCGAAAACACGCTACGTGGTACACCTAGACTGGTATTCTCCGAAATTTGGAGGCGCTCCACAAATGCATCGAGAATCAGGCAGAAGTCCAAACTCCGCGTTTTTTAAAGCAAAAAAATTAAATAAATAAATAATAAAAAATAGAGAGTGCGATTCCCGCAGCAAAGAAAACCCGCGCGGCTCCATCCTCACCCTAGCCCCGTCCCTCCGACACTGCCCTTCCCCTCCCTAAAAAATCGCCCCCCCCCCCCGCTCCTCCGCCAATTCGGCGCCTTCCGAAACTTCCCCGCGCCCCGGCCCGGCCCGGCAGCCGCGGGCCTTCAGCACCGGGCACCGGACAGCTCCGCACCAGCGCCCAGCACCGCCGCAGCCCCGCCGCCGCCGCCCCGCTCGCCCCCGGCCCCCCGCGCAGCGCCCACCTCGCACCTCCGCCGCCGCATGCGGGCAGCGCCGGTGGCGGCGCAGCCTCGGCGTTAAATACCTTTGTTCGCCGGCTCCCGAAAGCCATGTTTTATCCGGCGCTGCCGCCCCGCTCCCCCGCCGAAAGAGCCCCCCGATCCGGAGACCCGGCCCCGGGGAGGCCGGGGAAGGGCCCCCGGGGGCGCCTGCAGCGGCTGTGCCGTGCCCCGGGAGGGGGGACGGAAGGGAGGGGAACGGGTGGAGGGGATGAAACAATCAAGCTATCAGGAGCGGAGCTCCGAGCAGAGCTCGGGTTTGCCACGAAAAGCAAATTTCAGAGGGGGGGATATCGATCCTAGAGCCCATCCGTCAATAGAGAGGCGCGGTGTCTCTCCGTGCGAGAAATTGTTCGGAATTAGGGGGCTCGCGGGTGGGAGGGGGGCGAAGGAGGGGGGGGGGGGGGAGAACGCGACAAAAAAAAAAAAAAGAAGGAAAGGAGGAAGAAGAAAATATTAATCCCCGCTAAAAGGCAGCCTCTTTTTAAAATCGCTGGAACCTCGCTCTCTTCACCACCTACCCGAGTAACCACCAGAAATCCACCTCTATTGAAGTGCTTACCCTTTAAATCCAGGTTTCAAGCAGAACTCCAACTGTGTGTAAAACCAGGGAGTCATCTGATGTGTGATGGGGAACGGGCTCTGGGCAGCAGAAAGCAGCTTTCTCTCCTGGTGCCGGATTACCATGTTAACAAACCCCGGGAAGGGACCCCGGCGCCTCTGGCTGGCCGTGTCTCGTTGCTTTCACACATCGGCGGCTGCTCTTGCTTCCCATGTCCCCGGCGATCGCCTCTCAGCTGAATGTGGGCTTCCAGAAAAGGAGTCGGGGGGGAGAGGAGGAAAAAAAATCGCCTAATGCAATCAAATCGATCTGATCTACACCATCTGTCGCCTGCCACTACACACAAGCGTTAAAATAGGAAAACGGGAGACACTGACAGCTCAGGAAGGTTGTTCTGCAGAGTTCATTTTTAGCAGAGCATAATTGGGTATGGACAGCATACAGTTACCAAAGCTGCTGTTAACCATCCAGTAGAGGATCCCAAACATGCTAATGGTGGATTAATTGAGGAAGATCTGACGTGCAAGCTTCACAGTCTCTTATTCATGACTTCCCAACGGGAAAGGACCAATGCCGTGTGGGACTATGGTAACACAGAGTCAAAGAGCTGCTAAGAAAATGGCTCTGTGTTCATAGCACTTCTCTCTGATAACAAACATATGTCGACCAGAACCGTTTAGCAGGATGGGGGAAATGAAATTTTCTTAGCCGAGGTTAGCAATTCCCATCACTTGCACTTAAAGACAAGTAAAAAATGGACTGCGGGTCTAAGACGCTTTCGAGTGCTGGTCTCGGGATTCGCAGCTAGTGAAAGCAAACGGCTTCTGCTCAGACAGGGGATTAGACCCCAAATCTCTGACTTCTTACTGTGACCAAAGTGCATCCATAGCAAGTCTCTAAACATGCAGCGCTGCTAATTTCATCAGGAATGACGCAAGGTCGTTTTAATGCCAGGAACCCTTTTGACTTTTTCCAGCGGGAATTGCTTTTGGGCAAGACATTTCCGATCAGTGAAATTTGACATAATCTCAGATAAATATGATCGGGGGGGGGGGGGGGGGGCGGGGGGGGGAGGAAAGGGGCGGCGAGTTGGGAAGAGACGGAGTGTGCATCCAGACCTGCAATCACCCCTGCTGCCAACACTCCAATTTGCTCGCGTTTTCTAGTCTTTCCTGAATAATGAGCTTACAGAGACGTATATGTAATTATTAAAGCACTATATATGCACGCGAGCCGCAGACGTCTACGGCTGCCGCGTCTACCCAGGCAGACGGGGAGACAAAGTCCCCCCGTAGGGGTGCGCTCCGCCACTCCCGGGGCTGGGGGAGGGCGCTGCCAGGAGGTCCCCCAGCCCCCCCGACCCCCCGCAGCCGGAGGCGGCCGGGCGCAGACAATGGCCCCTTGCCCCTCACCGCCGCCCCAGGCGCCGGCGGCCTCCTCGGACCGAGGCTGCCGCGATCGCCGCCCCCAGCCGGGCAGCTCCCGCTCCTTTCCGGCTGGGCAGGGGGATGCCAACAGCCCCGGTACAGATCCGCCCGGCCGCACGTCCACGTTCCGGTAAACAAGCGGTGTTCAGGGTAATTCTGGAGTTAATTGCGTGCGCCTCCTGCAAGTTTGTGTTAATCTCTTTAGAATAAATCTAACGGTTATGAATTAGATTAGCCTTGAAAACGTAGCCTAAAGACAAATCAAACAATGTAGCCGATCTTTTGTTTCAATATACATTAATTAAGCACCGCTGCCTACCTACACAGCATTCTTGGGTCCCGGCCACCGTGCCGAGCCAAGGAGCCTCGCTGCCTTTGTTAGCATCTGCGTCCAACTATTGCCCTCTGCAGGTCAAGTCCCAGACGCGGCAGGGACCGAGCGCAGGCAGGAGCTGCCGGGCTCCGCACCCCAGGGCCCCTTTCCGAAAAAAAATCCGACCTCACTGGGGCCGATTCCGCACCACGAGGGCTCGGACGTGGGTCTTTAGGAGGGGCAAGGAGCGGGGGGAGCCGGCACAGGCGGGCAGGGAGCGCTGCCCCGGCTGCCCTCCTGCACCCCCGGCCGGGAGGGGTTGAGGCAGGAGGAGGCAGGTGCCGCTCTGCGGACACGTTGTCTTCTCTTTCTCCTTCTCCCCATATGACTAGGAGAAGCTGCTCGACCAAAGCCTGCCCTTTCCACGGTTTGCCGAGGAACAAAGCGAGATCCCTGTCGGGGCGACTTTCCCACCGGGCACAACTTGAGAGTTGGCCTCTCCCGCTCTTGCTCCAAGGGAGAGCCCCCGGGAAGCGGGGGGACAGCGCCCACCCCTGCCGAGGGCAGCCCGGCAGCAGCCCCTCCCCACGGCCCACGGCCCCTAGGGGCGGCTTTCCAAGCCCGAGGGGGCAGCGGCAACTTTCCGCACCGCCCGCAGCCCAAATCCTCCGTGCCCCCTTATTGGTAACGCTCGCGATGCTCTACCAGAGGGGGGAAAACAATATTAAAGCGATCTAATTATCGTTGCTTATAATTCAATGACCAAAAAAAAAAATGCTCTCTTTTTCCTATACCTGACCACAGATTCACAACGACCCCCTGTTTTATCCCCTTTATCTCTCCGCCCTACCCGGGGTTAGCACACGGCCTTTGGCCGCCGCCCCGAGGACCGGCACCGGAGCCGCTCTCTCCGGCCAGGGCCGCCCCGTCCCCGCCGCAGGCTGCCCGCGGGGGCGGCCCCGCACACGCGGCGCCTTTTGTCTGCGAGCAGCCGCCGCCTCTCCCGGCCGGGGGCTCCGGGTCGCGCCGACCTCGCCCCTCCCGGCGGCGCTGGGGTGCTCCGGGGGGGCTCCGCGCCCGCCCCCGCGGAGCTGCGGCAGCGGGGAGCTGCAAACCCCCGGCAGGGGGCTGGGGGCGGGCCGGCCGCGCTCCCGGAGCCGAGCCCCCCGCGGCCGCATCCCGCCTGCGCGGCGCGGCGGAGCCCCCTGCCGGCCGCCCGGAGAGGGGCGCGGGGTCCCGGCTGGGCTGGCGGGGAGGGGGCGAGGGGTCCGGCCACGGCACGCTGCGGTTTGCGCCGGGACAGCAGCGCTGGTGGGCCGCGGGCAGCCCCCGTGTCCCTGCCCTCCTGCCCTCGGCAGCGGGCACCAGGAGCTCCGGGTTCAACGCCACCCCGAGCTGTTCTGTCTAAAGATAAAGCATTGCTGCGTGGCTGCTTGAGGGCAGGGAAGGATTACCTGGAAAGGCTGAGGAGAGTCAAGTGCTAGGTTGGTGGGATAATCAGGGAATTGAAGAAGCTCTCTTGAAGGAGAAACCTAAAAAAAAACAAAACATACGTGACATAACTTGATACACATTGGGACTGGCTACTTCTTTTTTTCCAGAATATGACCAAGGCATCGTAACTGCATGTTACTTGGAAACACGGGGCCTGTGTGGCCCAAGAGACTAACTCCGGTTTCTCAAGCATGATACCCATTTCACAGACTGATCAAGATCCATTTAAAAGGCACTCGCTGTCTCTGGTCCTACTATTCCCCTTGGAAAGCTGTTCCAGAATCTCATAACTCAGCTTCTTAAGATTTCCAGCTTACATTTATTAGGGGCCCGTTTATATCCATTTGTTCAGATGCCAGTTTTGTCCTTGAACTTAATTAGTTTTGATATTTACTCCCCTCACAGTGTACTAATATTCCTTCTCATCATTTCCTTTGTTTAAATCAAGCTTTTTAGTCTTGTCTCATAAGATAGAATCTTAATTTCCCTGATTATCCCAATATCCTAGCAACTTATGAAAACTGGGTCACGACCAACACCCAGAAAATACAGTTTTCCAAAGGGTTCATTATTCTATCCATTTTCAGTTTGACCAAGACACAAGTAGGGAGAATGATTAGCATAAGGTCAGACAAACCACAATTCTCCTGACTTCAAGTTCTTTCGCAATCTATCAGGGACATGAGTTCTGAAAGGCTTGTGGTTTATAACTTGGCATTACATCAATGCACATTTATATACCTATATATCATCATCTGGAGAGGAAGGATGGCCTTGTAGTTAAGAGGGTACATTAGAAATCTGGAGATTTTGGTTTAAACACCAGGTCTGCCATGGACAACGGGTAACTTTGGCAAGTCTTAAATCTTTCGCCACATTTCCCCAGTTTTAAAAGAGGAACAGTAATACTCCTGCCCTCATCTCTTTTTGTCTCCAATACACTTGCTCGCACTGTGTGCTCTCAGACCAAGTGCCTCCTTTCTCTGTGCTGCCAGTGTCTGCCACTTTGGAGTCCAAATTTGTCTAGGACTCTTACCTGACCATCAAGAATAGCCACTAGTCTTATAAAATCTTCTTTAAGGGTCTATCCTAAAAGCTGTTGGGCAGTAAATACGGTTGGGATTGGAATTCCTGAGATCTGCAGCCCATTGATTATTAAAAAAAAATTAAATTGAACTATAACCAAAGGCCAGCAGTGAAGTCAGACATGTTTAACTGCAAAGCTGTATCCTGAATCCCGATTCTCAAGTTTTTGTCTGGTTGAGATAAAGTCAAAGCCTTATTATTATTATTTAAACACACATGCACAATTTAATGCATTATCTCTCCCAGTTTTCATTTCCGATGACAATTTTTGATCAGCTAATACAGCACAGAAACCAGACCAGAAATGGAAACCCTGACAGATCCTCAGCTCGAGTGGTCGCAGTAATAACAAATATTATCATTGTCCTTCCACTGCAGTCGGAATTTGGAAGGTTGAGGCTGAGCGCAGAAACCGAGAGCACTCTATTGAGCTGAGGTGAAGCAATGATATTTATGGGAGTAATTATCTCAGAGAAAAACTGGAAAAATATGATTACAGCAAACTGTAACTCTCCCAGATATGTTCTTCGTTGTTAGAAATAGCTCAGTTGAGACAGAACCAATATGAACAACAGACTGGGAGTGCCAGACACGGATTCTCTGGAGGCTGATACGATCAGACCCTCTGAGCAGAACAGGCTTCAGCTTCAGCACGCTGGAGAGCCTGTGCCTGTCCCCAGCCCTTCTTGTCAGGTAAAGGCAAACTAACAAAATGAGAGCTGCCGGCTGGCAGTGCTGCCCCGGACCTGCTGGTACCAGAGGCAGCCATCTCGTGGAGCCGGGCGGTTCTCCTGTGCTTTTCAAGTACCACTGAACAGCTGGCAGGAGATGCCCGGCTCCCAGAGCACAACTGCAGACACAGCAGGGTGACAGGGCAGTGCTCAGTGTCCCTTGCGCTCCGTTCAACAGCGCCGTTCCTCACACCAGATGTGCCTGATGTGACACCTCACCCCAACCCCAGCCCACAGGAGCAAGGAGCACCCCGGGGCAGATGCCGGGCTCTGCTGGGTACAGGGCCCTGAGCTGGACAGGGGTGGGTGAACCTCAGGGCCTTACAGGAGATGGAAACGAGCTGTAAGCTCTACAAGCTCAGGGGTTGCGTGAAAGGAGAGGATATAATTAAGGAAAGCAATTCTCAAAGAGACGTGACCACTGGGCACCATGTATGCAGAGGGGTTTGGCGAACATGCCTTCTTACATAGGTGACACCTTGGCTTGATGCAAGTTGTCTGTGCTAGGGTGAATGTTGGCTCTGAGTCGACTACTCGCAGGGGGGATTTTTAGCACACTTCCATGATAGAGTAGTTTACGTGCTTCATGCAGCTAACATCTTGCAACTGATGTCTGGCAGTTTTTAGAAGCAGTAAGCAATCTTGTGTAAATTCAAAACCCTCACTTAATAAAGAGTGAACTGTTCTCATTTAAATGTACCTACCCCATGGATCAGATGCATCAAAGAAGTTCTTCAGTCATCTTGAGAGCTCTGTAGGTGTTGTTGCTGCTCTCAAGCAGTCTGTGAGAAGAATTATAAAAGGTATTTACCTTTTAATTAAACAAAACATCTTACAAATTAAACACATGCTCTTGCACATCAAACTTTAGTTAGCATCCATTTTTATTGTGCATCCTATGACTCTCTGACAGCCTGCTGAGTCCATAGCCAAATCTGAACACACGTTGCTTGTTCCTTTTTTCCCCTATGTTTTGGGCATCATGTGCTAGATTTTATCACATCTGAGGGGAAAAAACATTTTGTAATTGACTGCTAATACTTAAGCAGACCTCCTGCTTAATATTCATGTTGTTCTTTCAAAAAAATAGAATAGTTTATAAGTATATATATATATATATAGGTGTGTCCTGGCAATGGCAGAGAAGCAGTTTTGGACACTTGTGTGACATATATCTTATTATCTTCCGTAAAAAAATTGACAGTGAATGACAGAACACCTTAGAGGGATTTAAGAAGATGATAAAGGCAACAGCTTTCACTTAAATACAGAGTTTAGTTCCTACCAGCTACAAGCTTTTTTTGCATGCATCCTTGTAATTTGACATTTATAATTCACTGTAGTGCTGGATCTCTGTCATTTTCTCACTGTCAGGTTCTCTATATGTGGATGTACACATCCTTTCTAATTAGTGTATGTATCTGAACATTTAATCTCATCCTCTCTCCACCTTACTATGCAGTTACACATTTATCTGCTCTCTATCAACAAATATTTTTTAGGTAAAACATATATAGTTCCATGTCACCCTTTCTCTAAACAGGTACCCAGATCTCTTTTTTTGATGTAAAACAATTTTGATGTAAACAATTTTGATGTAAACAAAGACATGAATTCATAATAGATTTCCTGAAAGGTAAGAGATAGATAACCTGTGGCGGAACATTAACCCTTCATCTCTCTATCCTGTTCATCTCTTACGCTGTATACCATCTTCCTCACAAGGAACCCTAAAGGCCTTTTTGGAGGCATTGATGCCTTTGCAGTGCTGATAAACATTAGATCTCCTTTATCCATGGAGGACCAGCACACAGACTTGACAAAGCTTGTTCCAGGTGAACTCAGAAAGCAGTAAGACATCTGCAGCAAGCCCTGGGGTCACAGCACCCCACCCCAAGCCCACCAGAGACACGATGAGTATGAAAAGACAAGCTGTGTGGCAAGCCTCTCACCACTGGATCATCATTTTGCATCAGCATCTGATGTGGTGCCATGCCATTGTCTGCCATTCCAGCTTATTAGTTGACTTAGTTGAGATGTAATGCAACTGAAATGAAGGCTTTTTCAGTGTAAAGCTGAAGTGGGCTGTGAAGGACACATCTTTTAGTAACGCTCATATTGATGCTGAAGTCAAAGAAGGTGTTTATTCCAAGCGTTTTAAATAGTATGGCTTTATATTTGAAGTTGGAGATGTTCAAGTGTTTATAGCACATAAAGCAGAGAACAAAAATTATAAACTGGTTGTTATTTGTGTGGTTGGATTAAAACATCTCCTTTACAGATATTTTAAAAGATATGTTAGAAATTATTTGAAAGCAAACTTTTCACAGCTTCCTGCCGTTCAGGAGTAAACACATTAATACAAATACCTGCAACCATTTTAAATGTTCATAATGTAACTTCTGACTTTGACAGATAGCAGGTTTACTTCAAGAAGAAAACAGGACCAGTATAGAAAGATCTGCCCGTGCCATTGAGAAGAGCGTACAGAGGCAATAAAGATCATTTTAAAGAGAGTCTGGACATGGATGCATGTCCATTACTCATGCCATTCAGAGAAAGAGCTGCAATTGTAACAAACAACAGATCTGGACCTTAGGAATCAGGGGCCATGCCAGGCAGCAGAGCCCCTTGCTCCCTCCTTTGGGAAGCTGCAGCTCATGCTGCTGTGTCCCCAGCTGGCACACTGCACTAACATGGAGCTTTCAACAGGGAAGGAAATTTGCTCAGGCCAACAGCTGCCACAGATATTGATTATTACTTCTGCTGATGTGTAAAATATATCTAGGCAGCAGCAGAGAAATTTTGTTCAGGTATTTTTTTCTGTTGGGTCTATTTATTGATGTGTGACCTTCCACGTGGTTTACACAAGAAGTAAAAAAAGTCCACTTTGGTTTTGGAGCCCTCTATTCAGGGCAACTTTTTCCAAATGACCCAAATGGTACTGGTTTGAGGCTTACCTCTTTGTATTACTTCAAGTGTCTTCTTAAGTATTTGGGGGATTAGTAGTACCTACTGAAAAAAATAATCTGATGATAAATTGTCATGGAAAATATAAAGGGAATCAAATGGCATCTGGATGTTCTTAAGTACAAAATGGAGTGCAAGTGGCTCAGTTATTTATACATTTAAAATAAAAATATACACATTGTATTTATATTCTCAAGTTATTTTTATGTCAATCTTTAAGAACCACAATAGAAATTCCAGCTCGTGTTTAATTTCTTACTTGGTAAGAACTCCTGTTCAGTCAGTGAGGATTTTCAGTGAGCAGAAAATGATTAAGGATTTCAGAAACCCTTGCCTGGGTCAGAGGGCTCTTTGGAAGGAAGACAAGTATGTGAAGCTTCAGGAATTTTTCCTGCAGAAACCAACTATGAGTTGGAGTGTTTCCAAAGCCAGGAAGCACAACGCATTGCCACTGCCGTACTCATAGAAGGGTATGGCGTGGCATTAAGGAAATCCCCAAAAAGGATACAGATTAATTATAAAAGTTTGGGTAGCATAAGTCAGATAAATTGTTCTTTCACAAATGTGAAAAAGTTTCTTTCATGATCATCTAATTTTTGGCTACGGTTTCACTCTACCCTGAGTTTCTGTTTTGACGGGTTTTCCCCCTGGTCAGGTCACCCCCTGCCATTTCTAAGGCCCAGGGCCGCCAGCCTCTGCTTCCAGCACCCCGAAGTGCTGGGTTCCTCCTGCATTTGGCAGGCCCAGGCCAGGCAGTGAAACCACCTCCTGCATCCCCAGCTCCTTGTGGAGGACCCTGGCAGAGCCCGAAGGTGGACAGGTGGCCCTAGGGTCACAGGGACAGGTTCAGTGGCCATGGCCCTCGCCTGGCTGTGGTGTTCCTGCGGGCCCACTTTGTGCTCACCCACATCTGCGTACAGTGCACAGGGCTGCTGCAGGAGCGAGCTCGCTAGCACGAGTGTATATATCATTCTCTTTGATATATATCTTCTATTTTCTGATCCCATTACTTCAGATCAGCTCTAAGTCTTATATCTAAACAGTCAGTCCAAAGGGAAAGTCCCTATTTACAGGCTGGATTAAGAGCTTTAACAAAAGGCATGGCAGAAAGTGATTCATTTACTATATAAGAAAAAGGACTGCTTTGTATTTTATCGCTTGCTTGCATCCTCCAAGTCTTGTTCTTTTCTTCTCCGGCCTAAACAAGACACGGGCTGCGAGGCTCCTGTGGGGCAGCACAGATGGAGGAAGCCCAGCAGCACGGTGTACAACTTACCCTTGTTGTCCCTAAGGGCTTTCCTCCTGCTCCCACCAGGGCTGCCAGAAGTGCATATGGCCAGCCGTGTGCTTACACATTGCCAGCCTTCCCCAGGACTTTTCTTATGCAGTGTTGGCCTGACTGGGAGGAGAGGGCAGGGCCTTGCTACTACCAGCCCAGCCCCAACATGCGGAGTGCTGGCCACCAGCACAGGACACAGACAAAGAAGGGCCTCTCCATACAGAATTGGTTATTTTGGGGCAGATCAAGCATGAAAATCAAGTAAGGGTTGGCTGAGGCTGACCAGAATTTGCCAGTTTTGAGAAAACAAAGTGTATGACCTTAAAATTTGTGAACATGTTCCTTAACTATAACACTTCTTGAATCAAAATCCTTTGTTTTAAAAGGATTGAAAAGGAACATTTTAGCAGTTTCTAACAACTCATAGCTTATAATATTGAAAACCTGCTGTTTTGAAAATAACTTATTTCTGCTCTTCTCCTTACTCCTACAAAAGGTGGAATAGAACAGTTAAGTCAGAAGGGACCTACAAAGATCAAGTCCAACTGCGTGACCACTTCAGGGCTAACCAAAAGTCAAAGCATGCTATTGAGGGCATTGTCCAAAGGCCTCTTCAGCACTGACAGGCGTAGGGCATCAGCCACCTCACTAGGAAGCCTGTCCCAGTGTCTGACCATCCCCACGGTAAAAAAATTCTTCCTTATATCTAGTCTAAACCTCCCCTGGCATAGCTTTGAGCCATTCACACACACATCCTATCAGGTCGTGCTTAAAAACCAAACAGCAGTAAGCAAAAGTGAACTTCCACAAAGGAAGGGCCACTACCCAAACTATTTTGGTACAGAAACAGAGGTACAGAACAGCCCTACAGCATCCTTTGCTGACCCTACAACCCCTCACCTATTGCATATACTTGTTGTATCTCTGTGCAGCTCAGATCCATCGCTCTTATCATCAGTCCTAGAGCCTTTCTTCACCTCCTGGTAAAACTCCCATTCTCCAAGCTCCATTTTGGCAGGCAAATTTGATCTGAGTGATTCAGACCCTTGTGGCCTCTTTAGTGTGTGTGTTAACCCAAGACACCTGTGCAGGAGCCACCCAGGGTGAATGATCCTTTGTTACCTCTGGTGTGGGAGATGGATAACACCATCCTGATGTCTCAGGGTGGTTTCATCTACACAGACATTCACATGATAAAACAATTAATCATGTCAACCAGCATTTTTCATTAGTGTGTCAGTGTGGGCAGGATGGTTTTAATGGCATTCATTTCTCATGGGTGCCTGTTTGGTTCATCCTACTTACATGCTCATGATTAACTGAATTACCAATTTCAGACACTGAAGGAAATTTCTTCCATTTTTTTCTTCAATTTATCATGACTCTGGCAGGGATTCTTGAGGCATTTTGTTCTTATCTATGATGTGGGGCTCCAGCAAGTCATGCATGTTTTTCATTTAAGAGAATCCCTGCCCTAGCAGGAGCCTAGCACATGGACACTGACCTCATTTGCACCTAATCTCTTTTAGTGTCTGTTGTGGCATTTAGTCTCTTGCTTTTTATCTCGTTTGGTACAAGGCTCTGAGACACATGGGACAGCCCGTGGCACCTGGCATTGTGCACAGCAGGTGCTCTGTATTCGAGCACACCTGACTGCAGCAGCAGGGAGTTGGCTTTGCTGGCTCAGCTGGTCTCTTCTGGCCAGGAGTTCCCTTGTGATGTCCCCAGGGACCTCTCCCAGCTTTCAGCAGAGCTCATGCAATACCTCCCACTTATTCCAGCAGGAGCCATACCAGACTGGGATGGAAGCATCTCTTTCCTTTTGCTCTCCGCCATCCAAGCACGAAGAGCTACCAGACTGATGTTAGCTCCTTTCCCAGAAACAATAACAGAAATCCTTCATTTTATTGTATTTTTCCCCTCAGTCCAAGTTTCTTTAATATGTCACATAGCTTGTCCTCTTCCTTTCTTAAAACTGTCTTGCCTTTTTGCAAAACAAGAGGACCTGCTGGTGCTTCTAAGTGGTCATAGGCAATGCAAAACAAGATAGTGCTTTCCACGCTAAATCAACATTATAGTGAGGGATGAATACAATCTACCCAACAGATATTTTATCATGAAAATTATTAAAATTCATAGCTTAGAGGTGTGAATGCTTCTTTAAGAAAGGTACTTATGTTATCCCCAAAATAGCACCACTACCATGTGATGTTCCAGTTGCTATGGTTACCACAAATTTGTTATTTAATAGCAAAGAAAATAGATGCACAAAACATGCTAATTATAACTGGTACAAATTTTTCTAAATGTTTTATATGAATATGCATGCATGTTTTATGCATAAGGAATAGGAATGCCCTTTTTCAAATAATTCTGCAAGTTTTTAGAAGCATTTTAGTAACTGGCTGGGAAGTACATTGTGTGGCTCTCAACAACAGAGGGAAAGGAGACTGAGCATTTGAAGATGGGCAATTTGTGTAAAACAATGCAGTTTTCTATTGAAATAGCAGGATAATCCTGAAAACCAAAGATGTTTAAATTTGTTGAACCCTTGTACTTTCCCGACTGTATTTGCTTTGTTTCTTCCTCTGCTCTTCACTGTGTTGAAAGCGTTCCCTCTCTGGATGGAAGTTTCTGGGGAAAAATTGCAGGACTGCTTGAAGCAAAGTCATGAAATTATCATGTTAATACAACCCTAATACAGAACCGACCCCGCTCAACACCACTGCATCCTATCTCCTGCCCCTGCATGGAGCTCCAGGGTGCCCACGGGCTTCACAGCCGGTACTGATGAGACTGTGATGCTGCTGGGGCGGTCGGTGAGGTGCCCTCGGGGTGCAGTGCCCTCAGGGGACACCTAGGGGCCCATGCATGTCCTGCCCATGCTCTGGGAAATGCACCCATTCCTGCTGTGGTCTCAGGGTCCTCCCCAGGCTGGGAGCCCAGGGGCACTTTGCAGCAGCGCAGCACAAAAAGATGTGGCTTTAGGACTCGTGTGTATTGCAAGGAGAAGTAAAGAGGGCTGGCCTGGGAAATGGAGAGGAGGGATGCATCCATGCTGGAAGGGATGTGTATGAGAACAGATTTCTCATAATTTCCCTTTCCATTCTATTCTCCACTAGATGTTCTTAGCTATAAGTCTGGGGGACACAGTGCATGCAGCATCCTAAGTGCTGGAGCTGTGAAACTTGCCAAGCCTAGCACAGCCCTGGGAAGGACCAGGAGGAACCTCACTCCTTCCCTTAGCCTTTCCACGGTCACACTGAAAAGACTCCCAAGCTTCGCCCTCCCCATTAAACAAACCCTCTCTGGCAAGCTGCAGAGCTGGTGCTGGTGCTGGTGCTGGGCAGCTGCAGGGGGCTGCCTGCCTGCCTGCAGCCAGCCACCCGCTGCCTTGCTGCGTGGCTGCTGCATCCTCCCGGCGAGAGGGGATGATGCCCGTGCCCCGGGGTGGCAGCATCATACAGCAGACCCTGGTGCACTCAGGGACCATCACTGGAAATGTCATCGCTGTCAATGGGAATCAAGCCCTCTTCACTCTCAGAGGCTTTCATCTCTTTTGTTGCAGCAGTGCAATGGCTGTAGGCACCATTAAAGTCCTGTGCCCACATTTCACTGCCAAATGGCTACACTTAATGACATGGATACTGAAGGCACCTACTTATGCTGCTGGTTTTTCACTTTCACACCCAAAGCACATGCTAGCTGGTTGCCATATTTCAGATGTTGCCGTGTGTCAGTGATTCAGCCTGGAAAAACCTTCTCTGTAGCTTGCTGTCACATCGTGATTGATACCAGCTGTAACAAGATAAAATGTTATGGCACTGTAATTCTGTCTGATGCAAGGTAGTCTTTGATCTTTACCATTTTGCAAAGATTATAATATATACTTAGTTTGATAAATAATACCCTTTCACCAGAGTCACAAAAAGTGGAAAGAAAATTGGCATCTAAAGTTTCGAAACTTCCCTGGTAAAGATGCTGATGCTTTTAAAGCAAAAGGCCAAAGAACAGGGAGAAAGTCCCACTCACCTACTTGTGAGTAGCTAGAAAAGACAAAGCCATATCAGATCAGCAGCCGGTCCAAGCTGCTCCCCGTGTGTGTAACACCCGCACCAGGGTGCGTGGACGGCGGCAGCAGGGGCCAGCAGTGCAGGGGAAGCAGTGACCGCCGGGCTGGCGCAGGGCAGGAGAACGTGCTCCGGGGGCTTCTGCGTCTCTGAACCAGGCTGCTGTAGAGAAGTTCACCCCAAACACCGATTTCTGGTTGAACTCCAGGAAACGGCACGTGCGGTTCAGAGCTAGGGCAGCCCCAGGTGTGGAAGCACTCACTGCCTCACGTGCCCAAGGAGCGGGCGCTCCAGTGGGTGGCAGCTTGGCCCCCCCAGGCTCCCTGGGACAGCCGGCAGTCAGCAAACAAAATCCCCAGTGTGTTTTCTTGGAGTCGCCACTTGAGGTGAGCTGGGATTTAAGTTCCTGGGTGCTCTTCTAAAGAGGCTTAGAAAGATCTAAAGCTGTCATTTTATTGGTTTTGTTCTGCTTTTGAATTTGAACCATTACTTGTATCATGGGAAAAATGAGCAAAAATCAGCACCGCAGCCATGAGAAAGTGTTCTCATCAGGTAATCATTTATTAAAACATTTCAACCAGCTGGTATAAATGTGATTGTCATCAGAACATGACAGGCAAATATGTGCTCCCATCTGCACGGGCAAGCCAGGAGGCAGTCCCTGCAGGGGACTTCTCCTCTGCCACCCGCGCAGCCCATGCCCAGCGCAGGGCACCCGGCAAGGCCCATGTGTGCTGGGGGGCTCCGGGCAGCCGTCAGGCACCACGAGGGTCCTGAGCTCGGGTGGTGGTAGGGCTTTACTCTGCCAGGAGCCTGACAGCCTTCACAGCAAACCTCTGCAGCTGGGCTCAGGTTCCGGGCAGAGGCTTGCCAGCACCATCCCAAGGGGATGGTCATGCTGGCAGCGGGCTTCAGCGTCAGAGGGTGCTCTGCCAAATCCCTGAAAGATTCCGCATGGCACAAGGGGGGTGTAACTCCAAGGCCGTGATTGTTTTCCATGTAAATGTCTGTTTTGGTTTGTGCTTAAATGATTATCTGTCATTGATTTGTGTGCCTAACTACTACCGCTTCAAGCTGTTTTCAATTATTCTGTTCTCAATACGCTGCGATCCCAAGGATTAGCCATACCGAGCACCACAAACCACCTTGCAGCAACAGAGCCATAAACTGAGTAGGCTAGAAAGGATTTTAATGTGAGATTAAAGGGAAGAAGTGACTCGCTGAACAGCAGCAAGGAGGGAGTGTGCAGTCTCTGGCTGCAGCAGAGCTGCTTCGTGATGCCTCAGAGTGCACTGAAGATCCCAGGTTAATATAATAATTCTTCTTTCCTTATCATGCTGATTTCTGGTAATGATTTCATAATTAGGGGTGTGTTTACAAGAGGTCTTGAAGTGCAGCGTATGCTCTGGCTTTGCTCTAGGAGGAGGTGGGTAGCTTCACTGTAGTGTTGCACAGGGCTTGTTTCCTTGCCTGCTGAATTTTCCTTGTAAGTTTTGTCTCGTTTCTCCCTCTGTACTTTTAATTGAAAATCTGCACCTTTGGAGAGAAGCTGTATTTCTCCTTGGCAGCTCACTCTTCCACCAGAGCTGATATTTTAAAAGTAAACAATGTTCATCTACACCAAATCCAATGAGCTGAGCTGAAAGAGGGGCTGGTGCACTGAACGACGGTGTTTTTTTTTCTTTGAGAACGGTAGGTGTTCAGCCATCAATTGCCCTTAAAGCTGCTATTTATGCACTGCTCTCCCAGCCCTGACTTACAAGGGTTGCACACACACAAATCTCATGGTTCACAAGGCTGGTGAAGGCCAAAGGCATAAAATTTCCCTGCTGGGAGACATAATTTTGCCAGATTTTGTCCCATGGCAGATATTTGCATATGCGTCACGGTGAGCAGGTGAAGGCCAGGAGATGGCACCCAGCCCTGCCCGCTGCGAGCAGAGGTCCCTCACAGAATAGGCCTACCAGTGAAAACCCCTCACAGAAGAGGCCACCAGCGAAGGCCCCTCCCAGAAGAGGTCTGCAGTGAAGGTCCCTCACAGAAGAGGCCTGCCAGTACACCTGCCTGGGGCTGGCAGGACTCGGGAAGTGGAGCCAGGGCTGGGGGTGCTATGGGTGCTGCCGCCCTTGGTGCCTCTGGGGCTGCAGGGCTGCACTGCCCCGGGGAAGCCTCAGTAGGCAGCACCCCACGACTGGCAGCACCCCATGTCAGGGGCCTTCCTGCCCCATGCTGGCTGCTATGGGCATCTGTAGCAGGCACGAGTTAAAGCGTGCCTCTGGTAATGCTGGGATCTTGCAGTGCTGTCTTGTGGGTGCCCACCAAGACCACTGAATTCAGTCCTGTGAGAGGGGATAACCCGGACTCCAAGCCCTTGCACTCGTGTGATGCACAGTCCTGCTGTGAAGAGCTGCTTTGAGATTTACCAGCGAATACATCGGCACGCTCTTTCAGCAATCAGAGCTGAGGGTGCTTCAGTGCTTCTCCCCACACAGATGAGTAAAAGTCTTCATACACTTGGACTAAGATCCTAATTGTTGCAAAGTAATTAACTATGTACACTCATACAGTAGCCATTTGTGACAGTATCCATCAACTGGGAAATTGTAACTATTATAGAATTTCTAAGAACTGCCATTAATATTCAGACTTGAAACCAATTTAAATATTTGAACTTTCGGAGCACATCGTTGAGATGAATAACATGGAGAAGCACACTTGGATGGATTAAATCCTCTATGGATTTTATCAATACAGAGAGTAGAAAGAGAGATAAGTTATTCGTCTGACATATATATATATATATGTTTGTAGCAGATAAAATCAAATATGTTATCACTATCTGCACTCTGCTACGTATATTTTAAAACATTACGGGTGGATTAGTACACACACAGCACTAGTTTACAAGAGATACCATCATTAATTTCCACATAGCTATATGTTTTCATCGGCATTTTAACCTTTTCATATTAAGTAAAATAGCAACTACAGCTCTTCTTTGTGTCCATGGAAGCACCACACTTGTACAGAACTGCTCTTCGGAAGGCAGGAAATGCCACTGCCTGAAGGGGCAGGGCAGCGAGCTGCCCCCTGGCAGGAGGAAGATGCCCCAGCTGCAGGGAGAGGGGACGAGGACCGGGAAGGGGATGGGGACAGGGAGGGGGAAGGGAAGAGGAAGAGGAAGGCTCAGCCAGCAGGGTTTTGCCATGGGAGCTTCTGAGTGTTGGGAAATCTGGTGGCAGCCTGGAGTGATGACTGGAGACACAAGCTCAACTTGCATGAGAAACCTTTTATTTATTTTTCTAGGCCAGCATTCAAAAATCTGTCAAGTAACTTTAATCTGCTGAATTTCAAGCAAATTCAAGTAAAATAAGCAAGTCCCCAAAGCAAAGCTAAACTCTAAGTGCCCAGGTACTGAATCTATAAGATCAATAAAAACACCGGGGATGTCTGCAGTAGCTTTTGCAGAACACAAAGTAGTTGAGTCTCAGGCAAAGCTTTTATATAACTAGGCTTTTCCCATGGTACACAATATCCTCATAATCAGTCTTCAATCTGTTCTCTAACTTTCAATAATAAGCTGCAATGAAGCTCACGCAAATGAAAATAAAAGATGTATTCACAAAGGACCAAGAATCCTCATGGGATGGATGCTAGAAATCACAGCATGAGACAGGACTTTTAATCCGATGCGCTCCCTTTGACATATCACAGGGGGAGTCAACAACTATTCAAAAAAAAAAAAAAGGCCATCCCCAGTTGCATTTCAGGTGTCCTGGTTGAGCATAGTGCTGTTCTTAAACTGAAGAGAAAAGCAGTCTGGATTCTAGAAGCAACTAGTTAGAGAGACGTGATTGAGTAACTCAAATAGATATTAGGATTCCATCTGCAAAAGGAATTGCCAAAGTAGCACCACTTGTGCGCATTCTTCACACTGGTGCCAAGCTTTGAGTACTGGTGTATTCATAACAGCAAATGCCACTGCACCCCGGGATGCAGGAAGCCTGCGGAGCCCACGCACACCCCCCTGAAACAACAAGGCTATAGATTGCTTAGAGTTGTCATGAAAAGATCGGAAATGTCTCAGACACGCCTAAGACATCCCTAAGCATATGTTTCATGAGAATTGGGCAGTTTGCTCTTAGAGGTATTTATTTGTAGAACAATATTTGCTTGAGAAAACTCTTGAATTGAATGAACAATTTACAAAGCAAAAACTTCTCTTGGTGTCCTCACCTTATCACAGAGCTCCACGCAGTCAGAGCCAAGGGGCTGTTAGATAGCTCGCTCCTCTGATACACTGTAATGGGTGTCATTCCTTTTTAATAACTCCAAACAAAACAGTTAATAAATCCTGAGGGCCTCCTATCATTTCATCTATAACTCTTGGTTTTCACTTCCTCAGCAGTGTTGATCTTCTTCTCGAAACTCATGGCATTCTCATAATTCTCTTTAAATAACGAGCTGTGTTTCAGACTTTGATTCAGCACTGATGCGAGTTTTCTGCACGTTTGACTGTGCAGTGTCTGCCGATGAGTCACATCTGATTTACACCCAGATAAACTAAATCATCCCTGGTGGCGTGTGACTGAGCGCAGCACCCACTAATCCACGTTGCCGATGCGGTTTTCTATCACTGTCGGTGTGTAGGATGCCACCCCAGTTTGGGTCTCCACGGAAATCGGTCTGAAATGTGTGAATCCACCTGCTATCGGTTTCCTAAGAGGACCTCCTGGAGGTCAGCGCCTGCATGAAGCTCATGGGCCCAGGTTTTATCAGCAGGGACAGGGGGAGGCTATAAGAAACGATTTAGGGGAAATGTCTGGGTGAAGATACCTCTTACACATGTATACTTTGAATAAATCTTTCACAGTAATTTTTCCTTTTTCTCTTTGGCGATTTTTAACACTTTTCTCCTGCTGCTTTATGGTGACACTGCAAAATATTCACAGTAAAGTGCATTCTTTCAGCAAAGTAAAATAGCAAATTGTTGTATTTTAAGTGGAAATATAAATTATGTCCTTGCAAGAGCTGGCCGAGAACCAGGACCTGAACAACCACTCAGGAAAGACAGTTATTTCAGACCCACTGTAAATGAGAGCATAAAAAGCCATATCTTAAAACATGCCAGAATAGAAGGAAGTTTTAAATATTAATTTTGATTTATTTTTTTTTTTAAGCAATGTAAACCTGAGATTTCCCAAACATCTCTTGTGGGCTGCGATTTTCTCTAGTGTCGTGCTGGCAGCAGGCAGGGGCTTGCTACATGGGTCTGCAGAGCCCCTCTGCAGCCACCCTTGGCACAGCGTGGCCACCACCACCATGGGCTCTGGGTCTGGCTGGCCTTGCCCTCAGGGTGAGCTCAGCGATGCCCTGCCTGACAGCTTTAAACTCAAGATTTGTTAGGATAGGACATACTGGATGGGTACTGGAACTCCTAGCAGCTGTGGGGTACGGGGAGCCCTCTTACACGCGTCATACGGTGAATGAGTCTCCCTGACATTTCCTATGTTATGCAATAACAATAGCAGAACTTTTCTATGATTTCACTTGATATCCACAATGCACTTTATTGTGCCAGATTTTATTTTAAGATGAAAAATTAATATTTAAAATCCTATTTTATAGATCAAAGCACCACTTGCTTGTTTGTAATGAGACACTTTGACTCTTACCTAAGCTTCATGTTCAGACTGTCCAAGAATTCAAGTGTTTCATTACAACAGAAGTGGGAGATGCTTTGATCTAGAAAATAACAGGCTTTAAATCAGTACTTAATAGCTAGCAAAGATAATTATTCAAATAACAATAATAATGTAAAAGTTGAATACAATAAAACAGTAGAATATTAAATAAGTCATAAAAAGGTGTGACTTGATATACGCCATGTTCTCATACTGATAATATTAATAAAGAATAATGCTTTATATTATCATAATGTGTGTGTCTTTCTATGAGTATAAAGGACTTTTGCTCTAGGAGACCTGACTGTGGTCTGAACCTCAAAGTATTAGGCAAAATAAAGAAATGGTACCTGCTGGAAGGGTGGACAGAAAATGGGAGCATGATGGGCTGAGAAAAGAGTATTCCCAGTATCATTTTAAGTGAGCACCAAAAGCCCAAGGCTGCATTTGTCAAGGCCTGACAAAAATACTAACAACAATAAAAAAAGTGTTGCACTAATTGAGACAGATGAGAAGAGGTTAGATGGGGGTCTTAGCCATGGGGATGGCCAGGAAAGGCTCCCTCTTACAGACGCTAAGCAGGAGGAGTCTGTGGGATTATGCCTTAGCTGGGATGTGAGGACCTGGGAGAAGGGTCTGAGTCAAAGATGACACACAAATTATGGGCCTGGATGACAGGCAAGATGGTGAGGTTGTCCGCAGTGATCAAAGAGGGGAGTAGCAGGGAAGGCATGATGTGGGGAAGATTACAAGTTCTGTCTCATCCTCATTGAATTTGAGTTGACAGACAGTCGTCTGCAAGAAATGTCAGGGAAGCAAGCCCAGAGCTGAAGCTGGACAGAGGAGACAGGTCGTGAGCACACAGGTGGATCTGCCATCGGCTGCACAGAGGTGGTAGCTGGATTTGTGTTTGCAGATGAAATTACCCAGAGACATGGAAAAGTGCAGAGAGAGAAGGCAAAGAGGATGAGGTTCCGTGAAATCACCATAGAAAATAAGACAGCTAGTGACATATTGTAAAATGAGGTTAGAACAATAAATACACAAGGAATTTAATTTCAAAATTGCTTTTAGTTTGCAATATTATGTCTTTTTACCAAGTAGAATTTCCCAAAGAGATAATTTGAATTTTTTTTTTCAGAAAATGTCATCAAAATTAATGTAATTTCATAGATGTGTCAATTTTGGCAAAAAATATATTTTGCAGTGGAAAAAAATGTTTCAATGAGAAAAAAAATAATCAGAGCAGCTTACTTTTAACTCTAAACATAGAATCTACAACTGTCAAGTAACATATTTCATTATCTTCTTCATGTCTCAAACTGCATTAAAAAGAGTAGAGAGGTTTTGCTGATTCTGTTGTAATCAATCCTGTCAGAGTCATTATTAGATTTATCTTGGAATCTGAACAACAGCATTTTTCATTGTTGTTTTAGATTTTCTTTGTGATTGTACAACTAACATGGTTAAGAATATAAGAAAATCTGAGATATGCTAATCTGAACAAATAAAATTATTAAACAACTATAAAATTATCCACAAAGCTTCCTTGGCTCTGAATAAACAACCATGACTCTTATTTAGTGGACTTTAATGATATGCAGGTTTATCCAGGTATGAATTAATTCTAAAATTACGCCAGAGTAAAGCGATCTCATATTTACCTGGCTTCATTTGGCATAAAGGTGTTTAAACATTTATCAAAATAAAAGCGTGCAAGCATAGCAGAGCCAAGTGGCACCAAGAATGAAATTGGGCAAAATTCTGATGCTGCAGAAAAAAAACAGCCCCAGAATGAGCCACACACGTGCTTCAGGCTCCCAGAGCCCAGTATAAAACTGCTCAGCTGATGCACAGCAGTGTTTATAAATCACGCGTACATCTCACAGGCTTCAGTGCAGCACGGACAATAAAAAGGAATTAAGATGCTTAATGAGGTGAGGTACTTCCTACAAACTGCAGTCTGTCTTTCCTTCTTTCTCGTGCTCTTTGGGATATCATTTGATGTCTCTTTCTGCCTCCCTCTCATCATTTCTGTTGCTAACAAGGAGCCCAACTTTTCCTGCTGAAGGATGCGATTAGCTATGGGGTTAGGCACGTGCAGATCACCCGTCTGCCCATTTTCAGCACGTGGACGTGCCCTTCGTAACCCCAGGTGATTATGCACGTGCTGAGGTCAGCAGAGGCTGCCTGTACCACTGACACGATGCACCCCGATGCCCACATTTTGGTCACAACACGGGGGTTCAGCCACCCCAAGCAGGGTGCCCACTTGCCTGCGCCTACCACAGCACGGCACGTCGTGCAACCTGCATCATCAGCAGCATGGCAAAACAGAACGGAATTACCGCTCGAGGATGCGGCTTACCGGAGCATTAATGCATTTCTTGGGCTATTGAAGCCATTCAGCCTTCGCAGTCACGGCTCACAACGTGCCCGATGTATTATTAATGTCCCAGCAAAGCACACCCTGTTGTGTCTTAATGCTACGGCATAAGATGCCTGCAAAAGGAAAGAGCTGTGTAGAGCAGGGAGTGGACTGTTAGGGAGATGGATGGAGGGACATTATGGTCTCGCTCCCCGTGCCTGCGGCTCCGGCAGTCTCGGGGATGCCTTGGAAGCTTTTCTCCCTGTATATTCTGCAGAGGATTTTTTCCTGAGTGCTTCTAAACATCTATAAAGCACCGCTGCTCTGCATGGTGCTTCACAGGAAAGTAAAGGAAAGGTTTCCTGCCCCGAGGAATGGCTGCAATGGCTGCTCTCGGTGCCAGGGCCATGCAGGCAGGGGGCAGGCAGGGTCCCTCTGCCCGCTGTGCCCACCTCCCCACTCCAGCCCCTCTGGGAAGAGCCCAAATAAAGCAGGGCAGCCCCGCCATGCTGCGTTACTGCCTCTCCCATGCTGCTTGCACAAAGCGTACACCTCAGATAAGGCGCACCTCTCTAAACCAAGCGCTCAGGTAATCTGCATCCCCATGCAATTCAGTGCCACACGGTTTCCTACAAAAAGCAGCTGCGGGTCCAGCTGCGTCCTTCAGCACTGGAGCAGGGGACGGGTGGAGGCAGAGGGTCAGCAGCAGAGACAAAAGGAAAGCAAAGAGGAGGAGGGAGCTGCGGTGGGAGGGCACTGTGTGCACCGCCGACACGCACAGCCCACATGCACCTGAATCAAAGCACCCTTTACAAACAACCCCTGGGAAGAAGGTCTCCACAGTGACAGCTGAAAAGATCCAAAGCAAACCATGCACAAGCCAGACAGCTCTGTTCCAGCATCCAAGCATTTGCTTTATTTGGTTGGTGACGGGTCACAGGCGTCCCCGGAATGACTCAGAGAAGCCTTCTGGAGACGCCTGAAGCCCAGAACCAGGAGCTGGTGACAAGCCAGGCGGCTGCCACCCTAAGGCGCCAGAGCCATCCCCACAAGCAGCACAGGGTCCTGCCTCCGAGAGCAGCAAAGCCCCTGGGAGAGTGCCAGCATCTCTTCTCACAGCTTCTGTTAAATACTAGCGATTTTGACTTACTACATAGTTCTGTAGTAAGGAGACTGTAACTTCTCTCTGAAGGAGCCGATCTTCTAAGAAAAAGGTAAAATGCAAGGAAAGCACTGAGACAGATGAATAAATTTGGGGGGTTGGGCTGAGAAAGAATGAGCAAGTCCATACATTGAGCACATCACCAGTGGCTTGCTGGGCAGAGGTGGGAAATAACACAAGGCTTAGTTTGGGGGCTGAAAAAAACAAAACAAAACAAAACAAAAAAAACACGAGGTAAAACTACTTCAGATCAGGTAGATCTTGTCATTCAACCCAAGACAAAATGCTGCTTCAAGTTTGGGTATTTTAATTGTTTCCTATAATTTTTCTCCTCTTTCAGTTCAGTTTGTAATTGAGAAATGCATTTCAAGGCAAAGAGTCAAAAGGCTCATTTTTTGAAATGTCAGAGTGAATTGTCTCAAGGTTTTCAACATCTCTTGCCACCTGCCACTTCCCTGATATTTTTTCCTTGGCTGAGAATTTATCGAGTCTGACCCTAATTTGTTAACGGTTTTGATTCCCCTGAAATGCTATTTTCCAGAAAATTTACTGTTTATCACAAAATGATGTCAATCATCCTCTCCTCCCCCTGCTCCTGTGCACCCAGTGCAATCCTTTCCCATTCCCCATGCTCAGCTGGCCCGGCTGCGCTCCTACACGTCCCCGCTGGGCAGCGGGCACTGCAGCTGCCCTGAAACTTAAGCCAAGGTTTGAGAGGGAGAAAGCTAGCAAATACGGGCATCTTTCTGGAGAGCTTTTTTTGGGCTGTGTATACTGAGCAACCTTAGAGAGTGAGTGGACGGAAATACTGGTGAGGTGCTTGAATTTGTGATCAAGGGCAGGTGGGAATACTGGGGTGGGAGTATGGTGGCCAGGTGTGAACAGGGGTGGGGAAAATTGGTCAGTCTGGATGCTGGTGGAGAGAAGCCTCCATGGGGAACAAAAGCAAGCAGGGAGAAAGGCAGGGCCAGCATGGGAGGACAGGGGGACGCTTGGAGGCTGCTTGTGGAGGAGGTGTGAGGGGGGAACCATGACAGTTGCGGAGGGAAAGGGATGATGGTGGTAGAGCCATCAGAGGATGAGAAGCTGGGCAAGAGCTTTGGCAGTCTGGAGAGAGAAACCCGTGGAGCACAGAGGGGTTATAAAGGAAAAGCCACTAAAGGAATGACCCGCTTAGTGAATAAACTGTGCGGGAAGTAGGCAGCCCATGCTCCATACTGTAAAAAATATCGTAAAAGAACTGCTGAAAAAATGCAATGATTAAATCAATATTTTCTTCTCCTATTTCCAAAGCCTTTGCTTTCAGTAGTTTTTTAGTTCAATAATGTATATGCTGTGACAGATACAGAACGGTCAATATTAACAGCCCCCCTCTGGCTGCAGTTAAATTTATTTAAAAATCTCCACATTTTCATATACGAAGTAGATGTTTAAAATTGATCGGAGAGTTCAACGTATTTATATTAAAGCAGATTCTGTTTTATCTGGCTCTTTCTAACTGTTCTGATGCTTACAGCCCTGTCCCTCAGCTATAGATATGGTTGTCCTATGACAGGTAACTGATTGCCACACATGTGGACTCCACATACCAAAATGAAGACCTTCGCTCCCTGGCTGTCCCCCTCTTTTTGGCCACTTCCAGAAGAGCTGGGCTCCCAGCAGCCCTGCAGAACCATGGCATCCTGCCTTCCTGACACCGTGCAGTGCCTTGCCCTGTCCTGCTGCAGGGCCCAGGCCCCAACCTCACCCTTAGTCACAGACCGGTGCAGGGGTGGTGGCACCTCTTAACCTTCGCAGCATGTTTGTGTGCCGCCACAGAGCCTAAGCTCTACGAGAATGAAGCCAGTGCCCCTTGTTCGAGCAGTGATTTGGCAGGCCCTTGCCCACCTCTGAGCTTTTCTCCCCTCGCCCAGGGTGAGGGAGCTGGGGCTGCCGCAGCAGATTGGAGCTCGCTGCCTGCAACTTCCAACTTGCTGGGACAAGTGGCAAAGATCACTGAACTCTCAGAGTGACAGGTGATCGATATGCCTAACAATTAGTATCAAATATACAGTAAATGATGCATAATATCATTGGTGAAAAATGTTCTATTTAGGCAGAATGTAGATTGATGTCAGAAAATGCTCTTTAGTGTGTGAAATAATCAAGTCAACTGCTTGATGGATGTACTATATAGTCTATTTACATAGCTTGGATTCAATACACTTACACGATATTTGCATCAGAAACATATCTATAGTCAACCAATGGGAAAGAATACATGATTTTACCAACATGCTTATACATTAATAATATTACTTGGCAATCTGATGTTTCAAGACCCAGGGTGAATTACTTATTAAAAACCCATATACAGCTATCTGTCTTTATCTTTCTTTCTGTGTGAGCCATAATGGCCCTGATTGTTTTCAAAATTACATTTGGCCAGGATATGACTGTTACATGAAACCTCTTAAACCAATATCATTTCCCTCACTGATAAAATACATTATACTGCTGGGTGCATTGAGCCAAACCATTAACGAAGGAAGCTTAACCTAACCTTTGTGCTTCTGACCAGCCGTTATAGCAAACTAACATTTCAGAAATTGTTTAAAAAGTGGAATTGACATGATTATGAATATTTATATTAAGTTCACTTATTTCTTGGAGCTTCTCCTATCACCCTCACTTTTAATGGTTTGAATTTTGCAGGAGACGTAGTTACTTGGGAAGATACAAGGAAATGTACTCCATTTAACATTGTTTAGGAACGCAGGCCCATGATAAATTAGATAGATAAGGTCAAATTAAGAAAGGTCGGTTTTAAAACTTGAATTCAGGATGCATGAGAAAAATAAATACATATATTCAGTACAAATCTGAAAAGAGAGACATGATGGAAGTCGTGGAAAAATCTCAAGTCAAATTCTTCATAATAATTGTGGCGCTATTTTAATAAAGCATCTCAAGCTATGCCTCACTGTATGAAGAGGCAAGGCTCCCAGACCTCCTGGCTGGGATGACAGAGTATGTCTGACAGAAAGCAAGTGATGTAACATCAGCGAGAAGCACTGCTCAGACAAGGAGCTAATGAAGCCATTTTCTGAAGCTAATAATCAACTAGATGTTAGTGTTCCTCTTTCTTCAGGTCTCCATCATGACTTCTCATAAAAGAGAGAGGAGGCTTTTAATCATTTTCATGCTCAACAAGATCAGCCACAGAGCAAAAGTAAAGGTCAAGACCTACCTGTAAACAACAAGGCGTAGCTTTTGCATAGCACTTTTCCTCTTCAGGTGTCCAGTGACTTACAGACTACGTCATGGCCTGTAAGACCTTGGGAGCTTGTTCATGGCATGTCTCAAAGGCAGAGATACAAAGAAACTGGCTCAGGTTCACAGAAAGGAGAAGGCAGACCCGGGGATCCTGGAAGAAAAGCTGTGCAATTCATTGTACAGGTAAACTGGCAGGCACTGTGGAGTAGTGCCGTCTCGCCACAGGAGTCTCGGCCCACCTTTCTTAACAATTTCCAGAGGAAAGCTGTCTCAGAGGCTTGCTTCTCTTAATTTTTGTCTTCCTTTGTTTCTCCTATTCATCTACTCTTTTGTCATTTCTGAAAACATTAAAAGCACCAAGTACATTCTGCATGTAGGCAGACATGAAACAAAGCAACGCACTGCTAATTGTAGGACACAAAAGGTACATAGAAGCTTTTCTGCTTGCCAAGACAGAACTAATTTTAGACTGTACAGCTACAATTTTATCAGTGTAGATACCCAATTTATTGCAAGTAAAGCACTGGGCTTCTGCCTTATTTCCTTGTATTATGCCTGTAGCAAGAAGCATGCAAAGTGTGTTACACCACCTCTGGAAAGATTTATTGTCTGTGAGGGAACTCTTCTCAAAATTTTGGGATGACCATATAAAAATAATTACTCCCAAAATACCTTGTCACACTGCTGGGTGTCATTTGTATTTGTCATTTTCTGTATATGTCCGCTGGAATTAGATACTTACAACCTAGTCTGAAAAAGTAAAAACTTGTTGCTGAGGGTCCTGGAGGTGTGAGGGACCCATTTGGGTACATCCACAAAAATCTCAGTGATTCTGTATCTGATGACATGGAGAGTTTTCTGATGAAATTCAGTTAATCTTGAGGAAGTACATTGAGGAAATAGCAAGGCAGAGGAGGTTTTGGGCTATATTGTGTTTTCCTGACCCTGACCCCTGGAAACATGCTGGGCTTGCTTACTATATAAAAGTAAATGCTGTGTCATCTGAGGTATTTCTGGTGTGAATGGGAGGTGGTATCAGTAGAAGATGCTGGTAAAATCTAGTTTGAAATATCTAGTGACCAAACTACAAGAGCTTTAAGCAAATGAGGTACAGGAGCACAGTGCTGCTCCTGTGATTTATCAAGTTACTCACAACTTAATGTGGGAGATGAAGCTAAAGAGCTGGGATTGGTGAATCCAACAACAGTGATGGACAGGGAGCAGAATGGCAAGCATGATGAGAAGACGATGCAGAGAAATGAGCTAAAGGACAGTACTGTTGTAAAAATACATGGCTTGAACCTGGCAGCAGGTGCTCAGCAAATACAACAGTAAAGAATATATCATCATCTGATATCACCTCCACCCATATTCACCCCCTCTTACACCACATCAGTGCAGTACCCAATGCCCTTTCTAACCTCTTTTCCTGTCTGGAAGCAATGCTCCACACCCCAAATCTAGCAAACGGCTCAAGCTGAAATGGAGTGATGCTCTTAGTGCTCTAGTTAGTGCTGTCAAGCAGTCTGAAATGGAAGCTGGCAGTTGTCCTTCCAAATGGCTATTGCTACATGTAGCCCAGAAGTGGTAAGCTAAAAAATCTTTTTGTATTTGAACTCCTTCCAATTTCATTCAGCAGGATACTGGCAGGCCACTTTCTGTGTTAATTATTTCTGTCCTGATTGCCTGGCCACACAGAGCACTGGATCGACAGTATCGCACTTCACCATTTGTTAATGCTTCCAGCTGAACACAGAAAGAAATTGAAATAAATAAATTTCACCTAGAGATGAATCTCCAAAAGACAGCAGAGGGGAGAGAAGGTGCCACTGGAGTCAGAAGAGACATGTATCTCACTGATCTGAACCAATCCTTCCATGGTTTCAGAAATCCTTAAGAAAAGAAGAATGACACATATTACTCATTGGAAAACGCTTAATGGGTCTGATTCTGAAATGAATTACGCTGGCTTAAATCTGGAGTGTCTCCAACAAAGTCAGAGATTAATCAAGAAGAACTTTTAATGCCTGATTAGGAAAGACTGCCTCTGCATTGCTGGCAGGTACAAATGAGAGGACCCAGGCATAAAATTACCTCATTGCTCCCACAAATCAGTGAGCTAAATGGCTACATCTTGACATGCGTACCAGCAGTAAATTATAGTCAGGCTCAAAAATCTGGTAACAATTCAATGTGGGTGCAAAACTGAAGCTAAAAGCCAGAGGGTATATGAAGCCCGCTAATGCCAATATTACCTGTTAATGCTCTGCATAGCAACATGCCTTCGGGAGAGTGCAAGTGAATGTAAGAGACAGTGTTGTCCAAAAAAATCTGCCCCGTAAAACCATTTAGAATTTGCACCAGGACTTTCCCATCCTTGGAAGAGAGTCTGCCTTTGTACAGCACTCACATACCCAGGGCTGGTTGTACCTGCAGAGCACAGTGAATCTGGCAATCCACGTGAGCCACAGCACTGACATATTTGTATGAAATGTACTGCCCGCTGTTGAGATTGATGTCACCTGAGATCTGTGTATTTCTCAGGACTGTTACTCCAAAATTAAGTGAAATTGTCTAGGCTCTGTGGCATATGTCCTGCAAAATAGCAAGCACTTAGAAAAGAGAACTGAACACCCTATGCACACACAAATCCATGTAGTAAGGAAATTACTTCAATAATGGATGCTAATTAGCAGAACTCTGAATATTAAAAAAAAAAGATTAGATCCTTTCTAGACGGACAAAATTAGTGAGATTCTCAATATATTTTAAAACCACAGATGAAAGACTCTAGTTATAATGACCCACCCTCCTGCTGAAGCATAAGATCCTTGTTTTTGACAATGCGTGGAACAAAACAGTGCTGAAGAATGCATTGAAGAACTAGTTAAAGCAAACACGTAGCCCTCACTTTCATTGCTTTGGGGTTTAAATGGGCCATTTTTGAAAAACACAACTCAGAGGCTTTAAAGAGACCTGTTCACATGCAGTAAGTCATAAATACATTGTCTGATGCCTGAAGAGTCCTTTTTGGAAGTCCTAGTTAAAGTGAGCTGCTGGGCTGTTGCACCAGGAGTGCTGACTTTCCCCACACAACTACTGAACAGCTGCTGCTATAGTGAAAGCATTCCAGAATTTAATTGGGAAAGATTAACAAAAAAAATCAAAAACAGCATGGCAAAGCACCAAGAGAACTCCAGCATTGGGCTTCCTCACCCTCAACACCTATGCTGCCCAGTCAGCACTGCTGCAGGAGGCCTGGGTCACAGAATCAGAAACTTACCTTGTTGGGCCCCTTCTCCTCCCACAATAATTCAGCCAAGACAGTCCACAGTAGTATTACTACCAATGGGAGTAATTACTCTTGACTTGACATCAGTTGCCAGTAAGGAATCAGGAACTCATGGCTGCCCCACACAGCCCCTTCCTGCGGCCTGAGCTCCCGCATCCTGCATCAATGCTTCTCCAGGCCTCTGTGGTCCCCACATGGTAGCTGAACATGGGCTTGTGTTCAGCAAATAACAAAAAGAAAAGTGAGGCAGGCTGGGCAGCAGCAGTGTTTCCTGCACATCCAGCCATGGGTGTCACAGGCACACTCACATATCACACCACTTTCCAGCTTGAAACACCTCCCCATGGCACACACTATGTTGGCGTGCGAGATGGAGATAAGCTCGTTAATGATTGTGTGTCGCCTGCTTGTGTAGGAATTTTGTGGATACTGAGGTTAGAATTTCATCTCTTTTTCCTTCATGGATTTAACTAAATCTCACACAGGATTTTGAAGCATACCAGGATTAGAGAACAAACTCTTTAAACATGAGCTTACTTCTTACATTTCTTACAAAGAAGCATAAGAATTCTTACAAATCCCTCCAGCTGGGATCAGCAATAACAGGAACAGTTTTAAGGTCTCCATCTTCATAGTGGCAGGCTGTGTAACAGCATACAGACTGGGCCTGGGCAGCTGCGACTTTGACTGGCTTTAGCAGAGTTCTGGGTGTTCATTGTGGTGAAAGCCAGCACTTAACTCACCTGAACCTTCGATCCTTAAGTACAAACTATTTGAGGACAAATACTATCAGCTAACAAGACCGTGAGCCCCCTTCCCCAGGAAATCATTTTTGTCTCAGTGCTTAGGAGTTTGGATGGAGCACAGTCCTGTGGCAACCACCTGATAAACAGGGAACATGAGTAGTAAGTGTCTCCTTGTCGAAGACTGTGGACACAAAAGCATCCTTGAAAAATGCATCCAGGATTATACAATGCCTATTCAACTTAAGATAGTAAATGCCTCATTCTCCATCTGAACTGAAACCAGTATGAAACCTCACTCGAGGTGAGGAAAGCTGTTGCAGCGTGTTGGAAGATGCAGGTTACACAGGTGGTCTGGGTGCACCTGGTGGCACCTGGCCTTTTGTCCCCTCCACCTTCCAGCTGCGTGGTAGCCCTGTCCTGACAAACTTCCTTGCAAACACTGGCTAGTTTTCACAGGAGGGTTAATTCCTGTGTCTTAGCATGCCCAACAGTCCCAGCTGCACCCAGAGAATTGCCTGGATACCCAAGGGAAGGAGTGCCCAACCAGGTGGGGTGTCTTCCCTCAAAAGTGATGCCTTTCCCACCTTGCATTTACCCGCAGCCCACATACCTTTAAATGAAGGAGTCAGCAGGCTGGGTACAGACCCCGTGGTGCTGGCACCAAGGTTTTCCCTCCTGCCAGCTCCTTGTGGAGGAGAGGGGAAGGCTCGGGAGGTCTCACCTCATGGCAGATGGCAAGTCCAGACCCTCAGCACAAAAGCTTTTCTGTCCGCTGTCCTGCACCCTCATTCTGCCTCCTCTGGGGCTTGGGGAGAAAATGCTGTGGCCTGACAGCTCCGTGCGGGAGGTCTGCGCTTCAGGCCGGGAGAACAGGAGCAGGTAGTGCAGTACGCGCTGAGCCACTGAAGTCTGGTTCAAACGTACTTCAAAGCTCATGGAAGCCGACAGGGGTCTTACGTACTGCTACTGATATTCACATCAATCCGGAGCACTTTGTCCAAGTCCACACAGTGGGATCTCTGCAGAGTTATAAATAGACCCCAACTCTCAGGACTCCCACTCCCATGCTCTCAGTCCTTCTTATTGCTCACTGGCTACACCTGGTACTCTTGGATTTTGAGTCTTGTTTTTCTGCTGGCTACAACTTGTTTCTCATCTAAGGAAAAAGCAAAGATTAGTAGTTTTGCTGGGACACTGGCTCACCTTTTCATCATGCTCATCTCATTACAAAGGGCTAATTGGGCAGTAGAGTGTCTGACAGGTAGCTGAAGGAGAAAATTTCATCAAAACAGGGCGTTGCATCTCTGAAATCTCATGGAAATGTGCTCATAGATCTTCAGCAGCTTACATTGCTAAATATTGATACCTTTTTCCAGCGTTCAGCATTTTTTTGTTACTACAGGTGCACTTTCTGTCATCTTCATGCTGTCTGTAGACCAGCTCCACACACAGCCAGATCAGGTGTCTCTGTTGAGTGGTCCAGGGTACACCCCAAGGCTGGATGCATCCAGTCTGTAACAATGTTCCTGTTGTTTTCACTGAGACCAGGACAAAGTGCTCTGCCTTCATTATACCTAAAGCCAAGCGTAAAGATTAACAACAGAAACAAAGAAAAAATGTAGTGCAGCTAGTTTTATCCAAATTGTTGTAGGCTTTTATGGAATCATAAAGATCAGTAAAATGGTCTTTGTGTAAAATACCTCAACTCCAAACATAATAAAAACTAAAATCAATGAACATTCTTTAAAATGAGTGAATACACCCACACAGTTCAAATTTCATTGTATTTAGACATGCACTAGATGTTCTGATGCATCAACTTTGATTTTGCCTTCCCCTCCTCCCAGATATTCTTTTTATCAGGTTGCCTGTAAGAAATGCATTGAACCCAGTGGGGGGGTAAGGGGGATAGTGTTTGGTTTTAAGCATTCATTAAACATCTGTAGGAGTTAATACAAAGGAAGTCTTTGAATAAATCTAAAAATTAGGAAATTGTACTTCTGATCTTGACTTCATCCTCATGCATCAATGAACACATTTTAATTTTGTTCATCTTTATTGTGTTTAAACCAAACACTGAAAACAACAACCCTCATCCAACTGTTATATATCTTTTTTAATGACAGGGTAGCTTTTGTTCTAAACGCACACGTAAAAAGACTTTCACTTTAATATTCCAGTTCTTAGCTCTTCAACTTAAAATAGTGCTTTACACGCGATCTCTACTGATAATGACATACATTTACATTAGAATTCCAACTTGATTCTCTACCTTTCATAATCTACATATATCTTTTGTTTTGTTTCAGATTCTTTTTCTTACAGGTTATGTAGATTCATCTGCAGATTTTTCCCCCAAAGAATATCCAAAAATACATGTCTGCATAGCATAAAGTCGGAAGAACTGTTTGTCGCAGTATGCTTGACAAAACAAGCCCTTATTCTGTGTGCTAATTATTCATGAGAATGTTTCCAAGTTTTACAAATGCATTCTTTATTAGAAATTATTCTGTGAATTTCATAATTTAAGGCCAAAAGGGACTATTAGTTCGTCTATACTCTGACCTCTTGTACCATGTAGGCCACTACATTTCACCCATGCATTAAACTCAAAGACTTCATTAGACTAAAGTATTTCAGCCTTCAGATTAAATTGTGCTGCACCGGTCAAAAAGAAAAAAGACAAAGCTGCCAGCAATACCGAAGCCCCCTGCAATAGCAAAGAATTATTGAGATGAAATATGCCCAGATCATCCCAGTAGGCGAGGCTTAAATTTAATGAGCAGTAGGACCTAGATATCTGAAGATCATACTTTGCACCAGAGCACTCATCTGCTCTGGCCCCAGGGCAATTAAGGCAGGCTTTGGGTCCCTAGCCATAAATGTCTAGTGCCACTTAACACTTCACTTGAGGTGTCCTGGTGTGTCTGACTGCAGGACAGCACAGTGGCAGCACGGACCTGTGCTCCTGGGAGGAGGGTGAAGACAAGACACGCAAGACAGTGACAAGTGGCAGTAGACCCTCCATTTTACAGCTGCATTGTGTCCCAAGGATGGGATTCAACCCCACAGTGAAGATTCAGCTGTGAAGGTGCCTGACCAAAGCCTTGAAGCCTGAAGTTTCATTATGCACACAGTCCTAACCCAAGAAGTGGAAACGTGAAGGTAACACTGATGGCAATGCTGGCAACCCCACCAAAACTTGTGCCAGGACACAACAACACTCACCATCCAGGCTGACCACCCGTGGGCTCCCCCACACTGCTCTAGCAGATGGCTTTCCTGTCAGCCATACAGCGCACAGTTTAGCCAGCACTTTGCCTGCTGCAGGGCTCGCTGGGGAGGTCTCTTTCCCTCACTGTTTCTAGTGAGGAGTGATAATCTCAAATACTGACAATCTCTGAATTATGTATCCTTATCCTCTACCTCAGGCACAACACAATTGGCATTGGCGGTTTGGTTCCCACGTCTTGTAGGCTTTGATATTTTCTTTCCCTTTCTTTCACTATCCTACTGCCATGGGTTTGCAGACTAGGCCTGTGAGAACACAAGAGCATGCCAATCTCTACTTAAGAAACACTGTTTCTTCATGGCAAACAGTCAAATTTCACAGTCTGTGAAATCCATGAGATGTGAAAATAGTGTAGTCTTGCACAGCTATCCTCTCAGAAGTGCTAAGCAGAGAGCAGCTCTCCATAGCCCCCACGGCTATGCATTTCCATAAAAGACAAGAATCGAGGCCTCACCAAGTATTAGCGTTCTTTAAATCATAGGTAAAACTAATCTGTATTCCAATTTAAAGAAAGTTTCTGAAAGGACAAAACATGCATGTTGATGGCAGAAAAAAAATCATATGCCTGCTCATTGGGAAAAAAATCCAAGAATATTTAATGTGTGAAAATAGGACTCCAGTTATGCTGTTAAGAATAATGAAATCTAGGGTGCTAAGTACTCTATGTGTCTCTGTACAAGTTGAGCTGCCTGAGGCAGTTTTAATTTCTCTAGCCAATTTTTCTTAAATTTTCTTTAATTTACGCACTGAAGTATCCATCACCCATGGAGGATGGGGCTGGACAGGGTGAACCCCAGGGCGCTGTCTGCCCCAGCCAGAGCTGGTCAAGGCAGGGATGGAGCTATGGGGCTGGGGCTGCCCCTGGGCAGCCACACATGCCTCCCTGCAGGAACAGCCTCTCTGCCCATGGATGGGGCTGATACGCATCCAGACGCTGCAAATCAAGACAAATCTAATTTCTTTGTGGTCTTGGGTGGGAATGCCTTGAGCAGAGAGGAGGGCAGGGAGTGCAGAGCAAAGCAGCAGGTGGAGTGGAGCTGCGCTGGCATCAGCCCTTGCCCAGGCTGCAGGACCAGTGGCTCACCGCTTCCTCCTGCTGCTTTACCTCCGCTGGGCAGGCTCGAAATGCTGCAGCCATTGTACTGAAGACCTAGGAAGGAAATACCTAGAATGTTCTCAGACTGCTAATCTAGGAACTTTTGGTGTTTTTTTTTGCCATTTTTGAGGCCCTTTGGTTTAGCCTAAATGTGCCACCTAACAGCACACAAATTGCCTGCCTCAGGATCTTCAGCCATTTCTCACCACAGCACACGTCATGCACCTTTCTCTGGGCAAACAAGATATACTTTGATATTAACATTTTCAATAGTCTCAAAGTGTAAGTAGCTTGCCATGCAATATCATGCTATTACCTTGTCGGAGCATTTCACTCTTTTTTTTTTTTTTCTTTGTAGCTACTTTCCTTGTCAAGAACAAGCTGAAATTAACTTGTCAAAATTATTAAATTTGAGAGGCAAACATAATCCAAAATTGGATAGACACAAACAAGTGACAGCAGCAGGAGTGTGCACTTTGGGGGACTACACAAGGCACATTTGCATTTTACTTGTGAAATATGTATTTACCTCTGCAAATCACCGTGGAGCTTGCTGTAGTTTTACTTCATGGGAGTCACTGAGTTTTAGGCACACGCCGTTTGTTTGCCACTTTGCGTATCTGCCCAAACACCAGCAACCTCCTCTGCATCTGGGAATTCTTCTGGAAGCTTTTTCTTCTGGCATCCACCAGAAAGAGCAGAGATGGGTGCTTGTGAGATGGTGGAGACCATTCTTTTCTCTCACGCACAGTCCATTTTTAATGAAGTGTCCCATAAATATTTGGTTTGCCCTTAGACTGCCAGGAAAACATTATTTCAGATTTGCATAATCTTCACTGCTTGTAATCTACCACACAGAGCTGCCACTGGCTGTGCTTGCTGCAGTACACAGCTTAAAGGGAAATAGCTGCAGGAGAACCAGCAGGCCAGCAGTGTGTGCCGTGGGGGAACCTACAGGAACGCCCGAAGGAGCAAGGACTTGCGGTGGCATCTTCGTGGGGTGCACTGTGTTGGGATCGGAGGCCTCCTGGCCGGTGGAAGCAAAGGGATAAGTAAGCGTCCTTGGTTTTGTAAGGAGGCAGGCATGCTGCCTGTGGGGCAGGTGCCGTGGGCATGCTGCCCCAGGGGTGATACGCAGAAGTGCTGCAGGTGTCCCCATGGTGCGTGACACCAGCAGCAGCAGTAATGCTGAGCAGCAGGTTAACACACACCTGTGCCGTCCCTGCATGTGAGCAGGTCTTTCATTCACAGCAAACAGCGATAAATGGGCACAGCGCGGTCAGATTAATGCAGGCCTTGCTCGTGAGCAGCCACTCCTGAAAGCACCTGATACCATTTTAGACAGCTCTCTGTATTTAACAATTACAAGTCAACAAACTATTGGCACAGCAACTGGGAAGTCGTCCCTGGCTTCCTCTCTCCTGTGTTCAGGTTTCTTCATGAATACCGCAGGTGTTTCAGGAGGATCACAGCAGCAGCAGCCCTGGCTGTCCTCCCGCCGGTGCTGGGAAGGGCAGTGCAACCTCTGCGCAGCGGAGGGAGAAGTGGCTGCTCTCATCTACCTCCCCGAGGGCAAAGTGGGCATGTCCATATCCTTATCTCCAGGCCTTGCGCTTTGCCCAAAAACTCTCAGATTTGCCTATACTCTGTATTGAGTTTAGGCACAAACCAGTATGCAAGAACAGGTTCACCACTGGCATAGTTCAACTTTCATGCATTCTTAATTTTTTTTCAGTGTTGTATCCAGATTGCTGCAAAGATGCACCTACTCCATGCCCTCCATTTTCTAAAGTTGAAAACCTGACTGAAGCAGATTCTGAATGTTTTTCTCTGCTACAGTGTGGGATCCTCTCTTCTTCCCTACTCCCATCAGCAACCAGAAAATGTCTTCAAAACTTTGATAGAAAGATAAGGCACGTGAGATAGTATGTTATTCTGAATGGAGTTTCTGGAGCAGCTGAAGTTTTGAGCTCATCTACCGCTCTCTCTCTAGTTTGATTCAGAATCACATTTGTCCAAAATTTCAACCGTGATGAACTTTCCCAAAACAGAAGCAGCAAGCTGCTTCCCACCATCGCATACTTGGCCTGTATCCCGTCTATCCATATGCAGCAGATGTAAATATATTTTACTGGCACAAGCAGCTTTCTGCACATGGCGTATTTCTAAGTCTTCTTTAGCATCCATGTGAAGAAATAAATTAATTTTATTGATGCACTCTGTTGCCCCAATAATGCTTCATAATGACCTATGAATGCAGGTCTTTCTTAATATGCATTGATCAATAACTCAGATAATTATGTCTCTTGTCATTTTGCTGAATTGTTAACAGTTCTCACCAAAGCTATAATCATTCCTTACAGACAACATAAGTCTTCCAGGAGCTGCATTTTGCTGGCTTCCATGTATTGTAGACCTGCACATACATAGATTTAGTGCAGACATCAGTTGCATCGGTTAATTTTGGACATGGCCTCTTCCAGCTGTGCCCAATTATTGCAGGTAAAGCTTGAAAATTCTCCCAACATGTTAAGGACATTCAGAGATGTTTTGGAGAGCAGAATGGAGCAAATTCAGACAATATATTTTTTCCTACTGTATAGTAATACACTGGTTAGGGAGATGGTGCTTTAATCAGGGAGAAGACGACTGTAAAGTCAGAGTGAAGTATTCTGGATGGAGACAACTTGTCTGGTGGCAATGGAAAATCCTGCGTGTCAGCACATTCATTCTTGGCTTTGTCCCTGCTCACTGGATGTGACTCAAAGGAAACGCTGGGCTTCAGTTTCTTCATCAGCAAAATGGGGATAATATTTCCACTTATGCAAGTCACTTTAAGTAGAAAGCACTGCATTCATGCAAGATAGCATTATCGTGCCAGTACACCGCAGAGTTTTTCACTTTCTGCCTGGAACATTTCATACAAATCCCTCCACATATGGAGCAGAACAAGGATTGCAGACTGCAGAAAATGTGATTTTTAGGGAGCTGACAGCGCCACTTACATTTCTGCATTTTCGCATTTCAAGTACAGCTAGGCTTGGCAATGAAATTCGCCATCATCTGGTGGCTGTTCTGAACCGAGCTGACCACCGGTTGTTTCCCGGCTGGGTTCAGGCAGCCCCATGGCCCCGGCTGCAGGGCAGGGCCGGCACGTGCCAGGCGCCTTGCGCTTCGCCAGCAGGGCTTGGAGCAGAGACGGGGATCAGCGCTTTGGTCCCCCTCAGCCAGCCGGTGCTGCAGCACCCTTCAGCCTTTCAACGCTGCTCCACAGCAGCTAGAGGCAAGGTCAGCTCTAACACCTTGCTGCTTCGCCACAACAACATGGTGAGAGCGTGGCTGTGGCCCCATTACAGACCCTGCCCCACAGGCCCCACCACTGCCCAGCATGGCCCGGCCTGCCCATCACTGCCAGTGCACAGCCCAGCCCTGCCTCGCATCCTGCTGTGCCCGCCTGGCCCCACATGCGGTGCCCTATGCCTGTTGGAGGGCTGGTGAGTGTGGGGCTCTGCTCTCCCTCCTCCCAGAGCCAGAATGGGACTGCAGACATGCACCATATGTTGCATGGCTATCAAAGAAAGATGAATGATATTTTAATTACTGTATTTATCTCAGAGAACACAATGATTAGGTTTTTTGATGAAAATAAATGTAATAAAGGCTAACGGACTTTTGGTAGTAGAGCCATTAAATGCTCCATCTAAATACGGTCTAGATATCTGGGGTGCAATTAGGCTACCGTGCTGAGTGCTTCTCAGTGTAAGTGTGCGGATGCACTCTAACCTGAATCTAATTCTGCGCAAAGGCCAAAGCAGAGGAGCACTATTTGTGTTGTAATGATTTAGTAGAAATGGGCAACATTACATTTCTAATCCCTTTTGGTCAATGAGCACGTTAGGACTTTCAGTGCATGCTACTCAAGACCTAATTGCTTTTAGCAAGTCCTGCACAGAAGATGCATCATCACGACAAATGCATGGCTCGTCTGTGGAGAAGTCAGACGTAGAGCAAACCGGTGGCTATCAGGAGGATGTGACACATGATACAGGAGCTTTTGTAGCTAACTGCAGAAGTCACATGCGGCTATTAGGCCGCCACTTGTAAAAACAGAGCTGAACAAATAATTCAAAATGAATAATTTATTTGATTAATTTTGTCTCTCTCTGCTCGAGGAACATATATAAGTCAATCACACCATCTTGGATTTATTTGTTATTCAAATATATTCAGCAACTTTCTTTTCACTATATTTTTTTACTCTATGGATTAATCAGAATATTTAAAATTAAAAATACACTGTTTTCCTGTGATTGGCCAGACGTGCCACATGACACTAGTTTTGTTCTGTGAGCAGCTGAGCATGCCAGCACTTCTGGAGTAATCCTTATGCATGCAAAATTGAAAATTCGGTTTTGACAAATATTTGCATGTGCATCTTTGGAATTCACTTTCTGCCAAGAAAACTGTCAGCAAAACTCAGCACCTCTTAAATTTGTAAAATGTGAGAACTAAAACATGCATTTTAACATTTGCATTTTTTTTTTTATTTTAACTTTTATCTGGAAGTTTTAGAAGAATATATTTACCCTTAAAGGATGCAGCGATGCCAATCAGGATCACGTTATGGTTTTGAATCACTGGTCTTACTATTGGTTGGTTCTGTCAGCAGACTGTTGTCCTAAAAGCAGATAGTTTTCTAAATGGGCAAATGCTACATGCATTGCATGGAAGCTTTCAAAAGTCAAGTGGTTTTGCCCTGATGGATATGTGCATCGTTCCTGCATTAAATATTCCCTCAATTATTGAACAGTTCTTGTTCCATTGTTAGGAAAAAATGGATTTGAGAACAACTCAGTGAATGCATACATGATAATGTTAGCATCTAACGTGGCTAAAGGGAAAAAGCCAATTCACCAGAGAAAATTTTCCTCTCGACTTTTTGATTTACTAAGAGCAGCTGCTGGAGGAGCACTCGTTACCTGACGCGTAGTTTCATCCAGAGCCCCTTGTCAGGGAGCATCCGCTGTTCGTGTTCCCAGGAACCTCCTGCGGTGCCTCTGACCTTATTCCCCATGGCTGTGAATATTCACAAGCCCAGCTAGGATCTCAAGATAGCAATTGCCCAGCTTGTGTAATACATATGGGGCCGGCGTGTGTATGTGCTTGCCTGACTGAGAACCAGTACGTCTGACTGCGGGATTTATGTCTTAATATATCCCTGGGTTTATCCTTAAAGCAGCCTCCTAGTGTTCACAAGTACGTGCATTAAAAAAATTTAGGGTCTGTCTGATCTTCAATACCTCTGACCTGCTACTGACTCAGGGTGGGAATGAAGCAGAATACATCCCTAACCACACATGGCTGAACTACTGAGTTGGAAGCTCTGCCCCTACCAGTCAAAGGGCCTGTGGGAGCCCACAGCAGAGCTCGGCCCGGCCACCACTACCCAGCTGCACACAGACACGGCACGAGGACCTGCATGCACCAGGACTCTGTGAAGTAGCAACAGCCAAAAACAAGCCCAGGCAGAGGGAGGGATATCTGTCAAAGACCATAAGCATAACTACAAACCCGTGGCGTACGGTGGGCTATTAACTCATCGAGCAAACATAGCTGGTGCTACAGTTGCCAAGCAGGATGACTTAAATGGCTTAATTTACACATCACAGCAAGCTTTTCCTAGTGCAAATCAATAAATTTGCATAGGTTCTTAAAATAATCAGTAACGCGCTCCCGCTTATATTTCTTAAATAGGTACAAAACTCCTTAATGAAAGCCTGAATGCCACCACAAGCTCAGCTTTCAGCTCACCTGTGAGCTGCCCCCACAGGGATGCCTTGCTGCGCCAAGGCCCACCTAGGCAGCACCCCAGGCTGCAGCTCTCAGCGGGCACACCCATGCAGGTGCATGGGGACACAGTCCCCTCCTGCCGCACTGCAGGACGAGGAATCAGCATCGGGGACGTGCCCTGAACACACCCCTGCCTGGGGGAGCATGCAGAGGGAGGGAAGTATGGACAGAGCATGACTTCCCACAGGAAATGAACCAGTCTGATTCTTGCCAAAACACAAACCAAAGCAGAACCAAGCCCCTGTCTGAGGCCTGCGCACTTTTCCACATCAGTTTTGATTTCTCATTCTCTGCTGTCCCTCCACTCTGGCTATGACCAGAGGTAGAAGCTACAAATACTTCCAGCGGAGCTGTGCAGACAGGAGAGGTGTGGGCCACCTCCCAGGGAGCCCGACCTCACGAGGGTACCAAACCAACGGCACCTAACAGAGGTTAACAACATTTCACGTAAGCATCCTGGCACTCAGGGGCTCCTCTAAGCCCCAGCAAAACACAGATGTTAATGTGTTATCCCTGCAACTTCCCCTCGTTTCTGTGCCCCCACGTGTGCAGCCGCAGCATGGACTGACCTCTGGTGCTTGAGGAAGGGCCTTGCACTCCTGTGGACATCCTGTGGCTTCGCTGGGTTGGGAAGGCCTGAGGCACTTCAGGAGCCTGGCCCCAGCACCCTCGCTGATGCTGCATGCCCACACAGTGTGCTCAGGTCTGGCCACAAGCACTCCACTTAGTCCAGTTGGCAGCAGCCAGCTATGAAGGTATCAACATCAAACAAGATTGAGAAGGAATACTTGTGTGCTTGCAGCTGTGCAATGACTTGGGGCATGGAAGTCAATTTTTCAAGCAGATTCTTCTCCGCTAAATTAAAAAGCAAGGTTTTTAAGTAGAGAGGATGGAAGAAAACACGGGTGTTCGTGCAAAATCCTAAAGAAGCATCAGGCAGGCAGGGCCCTGCTGGTTTTCCTGCAGGAGCAGGGTTGGATGCCTGCCCAGGGTACATGGGGCCAGTGCCACCCTGGCTTGCTCTCTCCTGCTTTTACCAGTGCATGTCACAGCACTAGGTCATCACCAGGTGCTTCAGGAGGAACATGAGCGTCTCCTCACCTAAGTGTAGCGCAAGGTTGCTTCCAAACCCCAGGGACACCTTTTCTTCCCTGACTGAGCTAGGGTTAATAGACCACCGCTGGCATCTAGAAATGACGAAAGAATTAGTGGATGGGGAAAAGAGGCCCCTATGTTAATCATTTCCTAGCAAGGTGCAATCCTGCTGTCCTTCCTTTCTTTACATTTCTCATACTTAATTTGTTTTTCATTTGATTTTTGTTTTTAATATTTATTACTTGTGGTTGAACGCTGGGTTATAGTGTGTCAAACTTGACAAAACTTCAAGCAGAGGGAATGATAAAAAGTATCTTGAAAATCATATTTGCCCCTTAATAATTTAATTCTGTAGAAAGGGAAATCAAAGCATCACAAATTGATTGCTGTGAAACAAATTACAATTATTTCCACACATCCAAATAAATCTACTAATTTTAGGCATCTGACTTCAGGCATTAGATGGAATATGCAAATGCACATGTTGAAATGATGGCCGTGTCTCTAGAGCTGCTCACTGATTTCTCTGTTCTTATAGATGCTCGATAGTTTCAGACTGCTATTGAGACATGCAGTAAATTAGCTGCTCTTAAGCATAGCCTGTTAAAAATATTAAAAAGCATGGCTGTAAAGCACAGCTGACGGTTTTAGGCATCCAACACTGGCTCCTCTTTTCCAGAATGCAGACTCCAGTGTCCACTGCTGCTCTTCCCAAACCTGCCTCCAATTAGGTCGTTCTGTTCCAGCAGCCATTAGCTGGAGCCCTCTGCTTTGCCTTTTAGAAAGAGAACGGCATGTGATGAAATGTCCCTGTTGAACACAAGTTTTCCACACGTATTCTACGAAGTGTACTTGTTCAGCTGTCACACTGTTTCACATAAGAGAAGTCATCTGATATTGTTACTGACATACTAGTCTAGTGTGGCATTTAATATTAGGCTTTATATAACTCACAGGGATAGCAGAGCAAGCTCAGGTAATCAAAATAAATGAAGACAGGCTGAATAATGCATTTGTTAAATCTAAATAACATACAGTGGACACCTTTAAAGTGTTTTCCAGGAAAATGTGACTCAGGTACATTATTGATTGAGAAGATAAAGACAGGTGTTTTCAATTCCTATATTATGGAAGCAGAGAGGACTTTGATAATGTAACAATCATCTTTTGTTATTTCGCTGCAGTCCAATACAGCTAGAATCAATTTTTCATTGTACTCATTTACTGGAAAAGGGGATAATGGCAAGGACAACACAGCTTTAATAGAAAGAATAAGTCATGATTTAATTCAGATGTACTACAGCTACAAGTTGGAAGATATATTTGTATATAAGGAAACAGTACAAAGGAGTCTGCATGCTTTCGAATAGAACTCATGGCTCTGCATTTCTATTTATTGGTAGTTAGGTGGAATGATGCAGCATTATCCTGACAGCAATAGGAAGCAAGAACCTTTTAAAGTGGAAAAAAGATAGCTGTAGGATTATGAGCAATCTTTATAGAAAGATAAAATAAAAAGCAATAGTAAAAGGCAACGTTTAGGTCTTCATTAATATTTGTATTTAAGTAAAAATGACAAGCAGAAAAATCTAAAGAGAGGCTAAGTTCACAATCAATGTAATGCTTTTCTGCACAATTGAGATCTTTCACAAATATCTCAGGCATTTTTTGAAAAATTTTGTTCTCATGGAAAGTACTCAGGATGATGATAAAATAATGATTTTTTTTTTTTCTGGCAAAATAGATTGCTTCATGACTTCTTGAATGAAACACAAATCTAAGAGTGATAGTGTTTGGGGCTGGATTAGTCTCCTGGGGTTGCATCCAGTGTATGAAATTTCATAGCTTTTCCAAGGAGTTCAATAGTGCTCTTCTCTGTGGCGAGACACTGCTGAATGACCCCTGAAAAAACACCCCATAGACTGAGCTTCAGAAATGTTGTCGCTGAAAGCTGCCAGGAGTTAATTTAGCCCAGGTATAGCCCAGAAATATTCTGCATGGCACATTTCTGAGCAGTACTCATTAGGCCAGCTTAAATCTGACTTTCATCACTGACTTTGGAGTAAATCAGGATCCAAAATCAGACTTTAGACCTGGTTTCTATGTCTGTAATAGACCTGCAACTAAATCTCAGCCTCCCTTTTTAAAAAGCATTTTCTATGGGAAAGTGGACAAAAGGGGTAAAATCCTTCCCTAATCCTAAACTCTCTGTATATCTGAGTCCACATTCCCCTCTGAGGAGCAAAGAGGAAATGAAAAGAGTAAAATAAGAAAAATCAGTGAGATTTTAAACCTTTCCACTGCAGCAGCAGTCACCTCCCCTCAGCCCCTTTGTAAGCTGGTGAGAGGAACCAGGCTTATCTGCATCTCAGCTAGGGCAGCTCAGGGAGGCATTTCCAGCCCCAGGAGGACACCTGGGATGTACACCAGAAACCCTGCATCGGCTCTGTATGACCCCTGCAATGCTGGGAGGCATCTGGCCAGTCCCTGTGCCCCTGCTGAAGGAGTCTCCGTCTGGGTGTGGGGAGCTCAGGGCTCTGGTCACTGGAAACCCTGGTGTTGCTGTAGGACCCAGGAAAAGGCCACCAAAAATGCTCAACTACACGCAGAAGGTGCAACTGGAGAGAGCTTGGGAGAGGCATGGGTGTGCTGCCAGGGGGAGCTGTTCCAGCTTGGGGGCACCATGCTGCAAGCACCCAGGATCCCAAATATAAGGCAGGCTTTAAGTTACAATTTTGCCTTAAAACTTCTGATATTTATAAGCAATCTCAAACAAAGCATAGTTTATATTTTCTTTATGCTGCTATTTCTCAGCCAGCAGACTTCACATTCCTCTCCCCAGCTGCGGGGCAGGTGCTGTGCAAAGCCCTGGCCTCTGGGGCTCACCTGCACCCAGCCAGTCCAAGGGTGCCAGAAATCTCCTAGAATGGCATGATCCTCGAAAGCTTTGAGCCCAGCACTGGTGACTGCAGACCTGCTATATGCCCTCTGTAGAGGGAGGTTAGGTGAGTGGTACAAGGACAGCTGGTGTCTCTGCCTTGTGTTCACAGCCGCTGAGCCTGCTGCCATGGAAAGTGGAGCTATCTGATTAGGTTTCCCCTGGGCTGAGAAGGACCATGTCAGTGGTCCTTTATGAGAGGACAAAACCAGTCTCACTACCTGTCCCTGAACCCACAGGATCCCAAGGCCAGGATCTCTGGCCCTGTACCTACCCGTGGTGCTAGACGAAGAAGAAGGGTGGCATGTCCACCACCTTTTCCTCGCCATCTCAGCACATGGGTGGCTGTCTCCCCACTGCACAGCCGCAGGGACAGACAACTAGCCTCTCTTCACATGACCTTTTCAAGGTCGTGAGACATTTGAAGGAACGAGCTCTTGCTCACTGCCTGTCCAGCAGCTACAATATCACCTGACAATGATGTATGACCTTTTACATATGTGATATGTGCCTTTTAATAGAAGGGAAAACCCTCTCTTCATCTTCATTAGATGGGAAATTCACCACTAGCATTCACCACTTCCCCATCCTTGAAGGCAGATCTGCCTTTTTAGGTAAAGTTCATCTCCTCTTCACTCCCTTTCCATCAGTCTTTCCTCCCCACCCCCTTTATTTTTCTATTATGTCTCGTGTCTTTTTCTCCTAGTTAAAGGTTTCTTGATACCAATGCCTACTGTTTAGTTTAGAATTACATGGTCCAGGTAGGAATTCCCCACAGAAACAGATCTTTGTTATTGGTGAGGTGGTGGCATTCAGGTTGTACTGATAAGTCACAATTCAGAGATTTCTCTTAACCCTTACTTTAGAGGAAGTATCTAACCAGTTCTGATCTAGCAAGCACAGGAGCAGGGTGAAAGCCGCACCCTTTCAAACACTGCTCAGAGCTCCCAAAAGACTCTTCACACCCTGTACAACTAAGCAGAGTTGATGTTGAGAGGAAACTTAACATTGCAATAAGAAGATAGAGTAAAATAATTAGCAAACTTTTCATAACTTGGTTCTGTGCCACTGCAAATGCAGTCTCTGATCTGAAGCATGTCAACAGGCACACTTTTAAGCTAGAAAGAATCAAAGATTGACTTCCTTACATGTATAGGTGTTTCAATTTCCTGGCAAGAAAATAAAACTGATACAAAACACACAAAGGACCCCAATATCAGTGAGAATGTCACTGGTAGTGCAATGCATTATAGAAGATCATTGCAACAAATCAAGTTCCTAAGCGTGACTTTCCCTTTCATGCAGAGAATGGACTAATTCGTTCCCCAAACAATGGAAAATTTCACGGAGGCTCTGGAACAGATTGCTCTGCTTGCTCCATTACTCACAGATCAGCTTGCCACATTCAGCAACAAAGGCAAGGGCTAAACTCTTATTTGTTGTCCTCAATTTATGAAAAAATAATCTAGTTCATAGGCAATGAGGTGCTTCAAGAACTTGCTGAAGTGAAAGCATCTCTCCATCAGCACAGATTAAGCTTTAATATGACTCTCATGATCTGTGCACTACTATTTTATGCTATGTTGATCCATCTAAGGAATAATTGTGAAGACTTTATTGGATTTCCTTTGTTGCTAGGAAAAAAAAAAAAAACAGAAAAAAAAAAACCTGTGCTGACGGTACCTTGGCTGGAGTTGCAGATCTCAGCAGGACATGGCCATCACAATTTTGGATAGGCCTGTTGTATGAGATGATATCAGTAGTCCAATGACATGGTCCTGGGTCATGGCCTTTCCTTGCATCCATGGCATACTCATTTTTCATAAATTTTTGACTGCCACCACTTGGCACTAGTGGACCATCATCTGGACATGCAAAAGGAAATAAAACTTATTATACATAATTCAGTACTATTGGCATCCAGCACTGGTGCTTTCCAACTGTGAGATTTAGGAAACTTTCAAAAGGTCAGTGAGTGGCTTGGAGCTGCCTAAAACTGCAAGTGAAATATCTCCAAAGCCTGGCACATGTAGGTCCCAAAGGGCTCGGTGTTCAACCAGTTCTCACCACAGAACCTCCCAGACAGGCAGTGTGCACCTGACAGCCACTGCTCTGCCAGGAGAGCCCGCAACAGCCCACTGCACACAGGTGCTCCCATGCTAAAGGGATTTCTTTTCATGATACCATTCACAGGGTGAGCTTTCAGGCTCCCAACAAGCAGCTCCCTCTGAACTGTTTCAATGGCACTAGCAAGACTGCAAAAGATCAGCCATGAGACATTGCCAATTGTCCTTTCCACAAATCAATTTAGTGAAACTCAGTGCCTAGGAAAGGCAATACATGTAAGGAGATCATTCTTCAGCCTGCTTAGGAAATAGGCATAGAAAAACTGGATGTCCACTTTGATCATAAAATAAATCTTCCAGAGACAAGTTCTGAGGATCTTAATCATATTGAGCAGAGCACAATCCTAGGAAAAATCCCATGGTAATCCATGTTTTTATTCAGAACATTTTCATTGTTAATACATCAGATTTTGCTTTTATCTGATTTATGCTCAGTGATTATAACAAATAGTGTTTGCATACAAAAGAACAAGAAAGAAGTGTTACAGTTTCCAGAGGAAGGATGGAGTATGGCTGGCTAGATGTTTGCATTGGTAAATAGTATTAGATGTAATTGTTTTTAAAAGCATTCAGGTGCATCTTGTTTTGCTTCCATATGACTAAAAAGGAAGCAACTGATTTGTAGCTTGGGATTTGAAATAGCTGATAAAAAGCCAGAAAATTATTTTTTATAAAGTACTTGTTCAGCAGCTGCAGCATCATGCTGCAACCTGTTGGGCAAATGCCAGGCTACCCGTTTAATGTCTGGAGATTGATAGCCATTAGGAATCTGATGAGTGACAGGCTGAGAAGGTACACACAGTGCCTGGACCACAGACAGGCCTAGGGATAAGATCCTTAAAAAAAAAAAGTGTAGCTTTAATTTAATTTAAGACTGATCAGCAGTCTTTGTTGTTTGTTTGTTATTTTTGGACCTGAAGGCAGTCTGGTGAATGGCCACTGATAGTTTTCTTGAAACAAAACCTGTTCTTTGTCTCCAATGAATTCTTGACAAAGTCCTGTTTGAGATATCCAGAGAACCTGGAACATCCAGATCGCACGATAATCCCATGTAATCCAAGCAGCTAACTCCTTTCCTTTCTCCCGCACATCCTAGCCACAACTCCCTGCTCAACAACATGCAGGATGTGTTCTGCACCAGGACTAAAACACGTTCACTTTCTCTGCCCTGCTTTCAGGGTCCAGAAGCCTTCTTTCTCACCAGCAGCTCCCCCTCAGATCCACACGTGACAGCCTTGCAGGCTCCTGCAGCACCAGCCCAGGCTGCTGCCACCCCTCTGGACGGACAGACCTGTTCCACGTCCCTCTCCCTGCCTCTTGCATTGGCAGCATCCCCACTATACATTCTGCACAGGACAAAACAGCAAAACAGATGCTGCCTCGTCCTCATGGATGGGATTAAGAGGATGCTCAAAGTGCAGTCAGTCACTTCATGTAAGTGCCTTTTTTGGGAGACTGGTCTCCCAAGGATGTAGTGGAAAGGCTCCTTCCTCACCTGGTCTGAATTGCTTTGAAGAAGAGCTTACATCTCATGTCTGACTCTACAGGGAGCCTGAGGAAACTAAACTATTTTAGGCTCGAGCACAGTCCTTGCATGAATGAGCTCGATCGCAGGCTTCCTGCTCAGTAGGGGTACATAGCAAAATGAATACAACCGTGCACAGGAAGGCAAGTCCACAGCTGTGGTAGGTGCACTGTCTCAGGTCATAGCTTGAGGGTGTCAAGTCATCAGCAAGGAGCAGCCAAAACCCTTACATGCATCCCGTACACACCCCGTTGCCTGCACTACTGGGCTGCTCCTTGCTCAGCTGCAGAAAGCTTACAGGCATTAAGCCAACCCAGGTGCTGTTGCACTTTGGATTTATTGTACAGACACAAGCCTGATGCTATTTCACAGGAACCCTGTGCCTGCCCTGAAGAAAGATGTGAGTGGGAGACTTCACAGCATTTTGCATCTGGAGCTTCACCTCAGTGTTACTAATACAAAAAGTATGTATTGCAAGGAAGTAAAACAGATGGCTTTGAGGTTTTACACACACAGAGCAGCTTGGGTGAAAATTTGATTTAAAATGACAACCTAAAGTCTCGGTACCTCTGGATTTTTCTTCTGGAGAGCTCCTACACTACTTCATTAGAAAAAGCAGCCCAGGAGAAGCTGCTCAACCTTGCTGGCATTAACTCATGCTTTGCTCTCCTAATCTTTTTGTCTTCAGTTTTGTCAAATAACAGAGATGCAGAGAGAGATGGAGAATTCTAGCCTAAAAGCCAGTTTCCTCTGTTACAGCAAGTGATATCCCTAAGGTCAAGGATTGTCTGAATCAATAATGTACCAATCTCAGTAGCCCCGTTTAAATGGTGAGTCAGTTCACATAATCCAACCACATGTCAACTGAAAAATAATGGTTTTGCAAACACTTTGCAGCCATCCATTTTTTAGAACTTAGTCGTAGTAAATTATTGGATATCAGTCCATTGCTGCAACTATATATCTTTATGCAATAGCAATTTTTCTTATACTTTTCTCATGCTCAGTTGCTTATTGAGTATTTTTATATACCTATATTTATTTTCAACTACAATATAAAAATATTCACTGGAATTTTTCTACCTACAGCAATTTTAAGTGGCTTAGTCCAGCCAGAGTTTACAACTGCATTTCTCAGGCAGTAACAGCTGCTACAAAGCATTTGGCTGCCCCACTGTTTCAGAGCACACAATGACTTACCCTGATCAAATAATAGCTTAGGAACTACCTTTGCCTCCGGAGCCAACTGCATTTAACCAGGCTGTCCTTGTACGTTGGTTAAAAGAAACAAAAGTTCATATATTGACATTTTCTACTGGAGAAAAAAAAAAAAAAAAAAACTTATTCCATACTGCATCCCCTTGGTACCAAGGGCAGCCGAGGCAGCTGGCTGCTGGGACACACGAGGAGTGGGAGCCCTGGCAGCATCCCGTGATGAGACCCAGCGCAAGGGGCCCCAGGCACAGCGTCCCCTGCCTGATGGGGTGCATCCTGCCCCTGGCAGCAGGAGGGGACAAACCCCACCAGAGACAAGCCGGTGCCAGCCCCGCACTGCAGCAGGACAGCCCCAAGTTGGGCACTAACATGGTCTCAGCTCCCACAGCAGCTCTGGGACACAGCGCACCTTGTCCCACAGCACAGATGCCACTGCAGGAAGCTTTAAAACCTCTCAGGGGAGGAGCATGATAAAATCAGTAGTGCCTGGGGAGGAAAACCCTCATTAAGAGATTTGGCAGGTGAACCTTTTTCTACAGAAGTGGATGAACTCCACCTGGTGCACTAGAAGTCTACACAGAAAGTAAGCTAAATTAAAGGCACCAAAAATGTCTAAAGCAGTAAAAAAATACTCTGGTATAAGGATATAGAAATTATGCAAAGCTACTTTTTAAACTTCTTGTTTTAAGTTTTCTTTGGGATTGCACAGGAGATACTGCCAATATTTCACCCATATTTGTGGATCATACAAACACAGTCAGCGAACAGAAAAAAATGTAGTAACAGCCTTTTTCTAGTACATTGTAACTATGCGTACTACGCATTTAAGGATTTGCTCTAAGGTTACTCTGGAAAACACAGGTGAATACGTAACATCACTGATGCTCTGTGCACGGACACGACACTCCAGTACAGAAAATCCTGCACGTGTGATGGAGTGACTCAGACCCTGAAGTTGTCACTAACCAACGCGGGGCCTTGAGCAGACAGTGCACTGCCCCTGCATCACTCACCAAGCAGCTCGTGGTCAGAGCAGCCCGGGGAGGAAAGCAGCTCCACATGGCCTCAGGGCATGAGCACTCACCTCTCTGAGGAGCAAAAGGCCAATCAGGGACAAACCACCTTGTACAGGAGGTTTCTTATGAGGGCAGGCTTTCCATGGGTACCAGGTACGTGACAGCATGCTTCCTACTTTGAGTTAAAGGAAAACCAGATCCCGTCTTATATCTGAAGTATTTTGGCCATCAACCACAAGGGGCTTTAAACTGAGGAAAAACATAAGGCAGTACCAGCTGTTAAAATATTATCAGAAGAAAGAACAACATTGCAATACATGTTATAAAGCACACGACATCTGAAGTGGTGTTTTCTTTCTACATGGATTGTCTCATCAGTTTCATGTGAAATAGCAAGTTAAACTAATACTGCAGGTTTTTCTCCCTAAATGACTGATTTTACAGGAACATGAAACCTCATGGGAAAGTCAATGCACAAGTTCTGCCTCCCTGTTGAAACTTGCCAGCAATATATTGTGACACTGTCTCACACAGATGGATACCAAAACCGACATTAAATACGATGCAGGGCTTGACTAATGCTAGGTGAAACTTGACACAAACATCAAACCAGGAGGACTTTCAAAGTTGTGCAGGCTATGCAAACTTTGCTAGGAACGTTTAATTTTTAACATGGATATCGGTAAGCATGTGTTGCACTTGTGCCACAGCTGGGTTCCCGCTGTCCTGATTTCCTGCTTATTTCCAGCTTCTTTAAATCCCAGACATTATGAGCTACTAGGTAAAGCTACATTCTTACCTCTCAATTAGCTGCTGTGGGAATGGCTATTCCAAGTTAAATTTAATCTTGATTAAAAATCCTCCTCCTCTTTTTTTTTTTTTTCCTTTGGTCTAAAGTCTTAAAAGGACACAGACAATTAGAAATGAAGGACAGCAAAGCCCCAGGCTTGGAGGTGCAGCCTCCACTTCTCCTGCCCAGGCACTGGTCCTTGGCTCCACTGGTGTCAATACCAACCTTGCTGGCAATGGTGAAGGAGTTGTGGTTGGACTTTGACAGTTTTCCATAGCTCCCCTAGAGGGTCCTATAGCTTCATAATGGTCAGAAGTCCTTGATGTTGCATTGAATTTCTGGAGACATGAAAGACCTTTGGTTTTCAAATATGTCTACTTGAAAACAAATAAACAAAAAAACCCTACTTCTCTCCCTTCCGCAAGTAATGTGCATCAAAACTGAAGGGGACAACTGAGGATGCAGGGCTGGCTGGCTCTGATTGTAGGCTGGGGAGGCTCATTGCATAGTATGAGGCCACGAAGCTTGTTGTATGGATTGACACCTTGCAATTGACCACTCTGCTTTTCCAAAGACTTCTTTCCTAAAAAACAAAACCAAACTTGTAAATATATTCAGAGTAAAGAACCATACCAATTTCATATTGTAATTTATACTTGCATTTATGTGAGTGTATGTATATTTATGCCTTTGTTAGTATTTTATCTTGCCATCACTTAAAGATTGCAAAGATGAAATAGTCATTATTTTTTCCACAAGTATTTCTGTATGGAGTAGTGTGGTGAGATGTAGGACTTGAGGCAGAGAAAGAACATTCTGCACTGGTCACCGAATGCATACAAATGCATTTGAAAACAGGATGAGTTGCAAGGTTTTGGAAACAGATCTCTGAAGATGATTCCTGTTAGGAACTGTTAGATGAAAATGTCCCATTGCTGCTTTGTTTTCTGTCTGCTGCTTTAAATTAACACTCTGAAAAAAAATATGTATTGTAGCTCTATCTTATTAATGTTTGAGTAACAGAACACACACAGTTTTTGAGCTGGCCTATGTACAGAATTTCAAGAACAAAAGAAATCACTTGAGGATAAAGTCATATGTGCTGAATTCCAGCTCTTCAGAAGGATGAGCAGTGGTAGGAACACTGTCTTATTTAAAACAACAAATGACAAATCCTGATCTTCTCTAACACCCCGGTAACTAAACTAGGGACTAACATCATCAATAGGAACCTGAACAGAAAGAATAAGTGCCTAGCCCAAGGTCACAAAAGCAGGGTGAGGAATTCAGCCTCGTGACTTGAGGTTGTAAGCCAGCTATTTACTTAAGAGTGATATTTTCTTCCTCCCTCTCAGCTAAAAACATCTATGTACAATGTAAAGTGTTAGCATCCTTAGTGGCTGGGCCACTCTTCTGTCCTTTATGGCATGGGAAGCTTTTAGCTTCTTTCTCCTGATTTCTAAGGCACGTTGAAATGTTACAGGCTCACAATTAAATTTTAAAATAAAAATATGAAGTTGCCTCAGTCTTTACAATTTTTTTTTATTTATTAAAAACAACAACAAAAACAAAAAAACCTAGATTCCATCCTCTACAGGATTGCCCTGCAAAGAATGGAAAAGGCATTAAAAACACCACCACCTATTCTCAACTCCACATGGTATGGATTATTTAATGAAGTCTTGCTGCTTTATCAATAATAAGAACCGTTGTGGAGAACAGTATAGTAAGAGCATACAATTCTCTTCCTTACAGGCTGCATGATATCATGATGTCCCACAGCTTCTCAGAAGCTACCCACATCACTTTATCTCTGCATCACTCTGAGAAAAAGACAACACTGATGTTTGCTACTTGGGTATCTTGAGTTGTCTACTTCTTCAGCAAGACAAAACTGAAGACAAGCACATTTCACATGAGCTTCATGCTCTACAAGGAATGAAAGGTCAAAGGGTAGCAGGCAAAAGCTATTTACCATTCAGTTCTAATTTCCCTCATAAATTATTAAGCCATCCCTTATGCATTTCCATCTTTGATAGTCTTGTGGTATGAAGTGTAAGTCAATGGATAAGCTAATTGCAATAAGCAGAAGTGGTATTTAATGCACTGGACACTTTCAATAGTAAAGTAGTTCTAATTAGTGTTTCTAACTGATGTGACAGCAGTTTACAGAGCGCCAAAATAGTTCCTCATTTGTCAAGTGGGTCTGAAGCTTATGGCAGCTTTCTGATCATCTCCCTTGCCGCAGGACCTGAAAGCACCTTCAAAAAGCTTTCTCTCATTGATCTTTAGTCAGATGCTGACTGAAAGGCACACAGCTTTGCCAGAAAGAAGATAGATAGATGCTGCACCAGCATGGAAATGTCACTTGCTTAATGAAAAAGGGTGTCTGCCCATAACCTCTCTGCATGCATGTATATGCACACACATGCACATACGCAAGCCCAAACCCAAAGAAACTATGAAAAGGCATTTTCATTAAGCAGCTGACTGCGTGTGAAGTACTGTCTGTAAAAGCCTGTCACACAAAGTCACGACATGCATGTACACAATCGTGTATCTATGCACAAATGATCATACAGCCCATGGCTGAAATGCAGACATTTAAAAAGGTGCATTAGGCTCTTCCCTCTAGACTTTTCATCAAGTATTAGGCATGCAGTGCATCAGATGAACTACACCATTAGTTTCAAAATGTCAGAATTTACTTTCCTTGTCTATGATTTTTCTTCTAATATATCGATAGTTCAGCTATCCTGCTGTTCTCTAAGGGCTGAGGGAGTAAATGATGGTGTGTCAGATAAAGAGCAAGTATTTGCCGTATGTAGTGTCAGGAAAGTTCAGAACAGTTTTCCCTTTGTTACACTTGTTTTATAGCCATCATTAAATAATTAAATATTGTGGTTAGTTATGGGATAAACTATGACATTTTCCTATGCGTCGCAGACAACACTCAAAAAGGCCCTAAAAGCACTTATGAGAATGAAGGGGGACTTCTGAAAAGTGTTTGTAAATCCACTGCCAAGTAGGTCTGTCAAAAGTCACTCTTGTACTGAAATATGTGCTCTAGATACCAGGAGCTGCACTGATGCAGTACAACCAGAATTTTTTGGTGGCACCATGTGTGAACCATAAACTTACTCAGATACTAGAAATCCACCACTTTTCTACAACATATGTTCCAGAAATCTCCCAATTCCTGAAAATGAGAAGGGGACATGCAAAGAATTGGGGCTGATCATTTCTTCGGTGCCTGCACTGGATGGAGGCCAGGTACCTTGGCTCATGTGCCTGATCTGGCAGCCATATATCTGGTGCAAAGAAGCATCCTTGCCCAGATTTCTTTCACTGGTAGCCTTCCTTGCTGGGTTTCTTGGGAACAGTGCTCCAAAGCCAGCAGACATTTCAGAATTGCTGAGTGAAGTCTCCGTCAGCCCACTAAGGCAGGTTTAGTACTACTTTTGGCTCCTTGCCTTAGCATAAGTCAGACTTGAAGGGTATCCTGGTCTGCTGTCCAGCCCATGTGCTTCCTTAAAACAAAAGCAGGTTTGAAAATGCATTATTTGTACCATACAAGGGGGCCAAAAAAGGTAAGAAAAACTAAACAGGAATGCAGAAAGAATAACCACAGAAATCTTCCTTGATAAGGAAGAGAGCTTCCCCACTATACTTTATATCCGGAATGAATCCTGGAAAGACTACTGCTCTTTCCACAGGCAAAAGAACACAACATCTAGAAAGCATTTTCTCTCAGCACAGTAGCCACAAACTTTACCTCAGCATTATTTTTTTTTTTCATATCCCACAGGTTTGATGTAGTCAGGAGATACTGAGCAGTGCCAACTCTCCTTTCTCTCCCGTAGCTTAGCTACCTCACATCTATCTTAAGAACAGAATACATGGTGAAGATGTCTAAGTTTCTCGCTTTGGGGTATGGCCCTATTTTAAGAACTACTACAGGCCTGATGGTCCATTGCTACTCTGACACTATGAACATCTCTGAAGCAAGCACAATACAATAGGATAAGTCCCCCTCCACCTGAAGAGGTGACCACTTCCTTGCTCTGAATCATCTACCTCCGTAAATATTCCTTAGTTGGTAAATACACAGTTTAACCAGCTGAAATAAGTCATTTCAGATCAATCAAGGCAGATACAGATAATTCTTTCTTGCAGGAGACCACAGCTCAAAAACATGGAAGGCAATGCCTCTCAGTACAGCCCAGGCAATTAGGAGTATGGAAGGGACTGGGTCAGAACACAAGTCAGAAATAATAGTGTGTGTGCACTAATTGGAGAAGCTTTTTATTTTATTAGTGCTTCCATGTCAAATTAGTCAAATGGCTCAGGCGCTTGTAGAGCAGCAGCAAAGTGTGCACACTGCGTGCCTGCCCCAGCACAAAGCCACGTGCAGCTCCACATCTCACCGCCATTGCTTTCTTCTCCCCGTGCTTCCTGGGCCCAGGATCCTGGTTGTCATACCCTTCCTGTCTGAGTCAGCCTGGTCACCTGTCAAAGCAGGTGATGAAGTTTGCCTAGCTAATAAGTGATGGAAGAGTTACTCAACTAAGACACCATCTGGAACTCGTTACTGAGCCAAATCCCAGTGACCGAACCCCACAAGCTTTGCTGTAGCACAGGGAGGCAATGCACCCTAAGGCCATACTGCTGCACAACCTGCCTGCCCACCCCAGGCTCTGCACACACCGCGATGGTAAGAGGTGCAGTCAGTGCCGCCTGAATGGGCGATAAGCCAGTAGCCAAACTGAACACCTTCAACAGCGAGGCACAGACCTGGTCTGAGACAAGTAAGCATGGAAATATATTTCCACCTCTGTCACAGCACAGGCACTTCTCTGAGGCAGAAGAGCTGGTGGGGCAGTCTGTGGCTACCAGGCAAGGACCTGTGTTTGCCCTCTTTTGCTCTAATGTTGGGTGTTTGCACGCTGGCTTTCATGTGAGGCAGAGGCTGATCAGTGTGCCTTCCTCCCTTTGAAATTTTCATGCTGATTCTCTGAAAGTGTTCCAGAATGCTATGCAGCTTTGTCTAGATTAAAAACAAATTGCCAGAAAACTTGCTTTTATAATGGAAGTGTGCTCTCTGCTGCTGCTTGTGATGTTTATGGCTTTAAAAAGCAAATAGGCAGCCAGTGATGCAGCAGGAGAGCCTGTTTCACAGAATCCCATCTTCTTGTTTGTTATTTCCCAAAGAGCATGGTAGCACAGGACAAAAGGAGCCAAAGCACCACTGTTTTATCATGGTTTAGGATACCATTTTGGAAAAATCCACGTGTCATGGGGGACAAACATGCAAGTTGTGCTATATAACTTGCATTTTCTATGATTGAAAGTTATCCTCATGTTTTGCGTCTCAGGTCTCCATAATATTGTCATCTTCCCAGTCCTTTTCATGTCTGTCTTGTTTTTCCTGTATTTTAGGAAGTTGTTTTTGCCATTTGGTCCACTTAGTGACTTTTTTCTCTGATCCCGTTTTAATGTTGTCCCAGCGAGCCTTCCTATTCTTTTATCAGCTGATGCCCTATATTTTCAAACTAATTTCTCACTAAACAATAGTTCTCCAGTTTCCTTTGTAGCCCTAGATCTGTTATGAATATTAATAGCTTCTGGCAAGCTCTATATTTGTGGGAGAGTGCTGGTGTTTGATCTGTGGCTTTTGCTTGAATACACTACCACCTCTGCAACTGGGGCTTGGGTCCCTTTTATGTTTTTCTATCAGATTCCCTGCTTCATTTCCATCTTTCCCTTTTACTGCGAAGATGGAAGCTGTGGAAGACTTTTAAGCATTTTTCTTTATTAAGCAAGCCTTCTCATACTGGCACAGTCTACGGTGATTTCTGTCCTCATCGTGGGCTATTTCTGTACACTCCCTAAAGGCATCAAGCCGTTCAGGTAGTAGCGTGTAATTTGTTTTGTACTGTGGAATTCCTGCCATGCCTATATGTATTTAGACCACAGGCAAACCAATAAAGTTGTCATAGAAACAAAGCATTTCATGAATAAATCAATTGATAACAAACTTGTAAACTTTGAAGAACCCACTGTGCTTTAACAACACATCTATTATATATACACACTAATCATGTTTGTAATGAACAATGTACAAACACTACACATGTCCATTTGTTTTGTCCTGTTGGGCATCTTATAAATATTCTTTAACACTTTCCTGTGCTGTGCTTGTCTCAGTATGGAAGGACAGAATTGGATGCTTGCATGATAATGTAGCAGCAGGAATTCTTCTGTTTCTTTTTTGATATGTGAGGTGGAGATTCAGTAAACTCTGAAAGCCTTCTTTACAAGCCAATGAGGATTGAAAGTATCAGTGCAGTAATTCTTTTTCTAGTCACAGACAATTTAATAGTACTTCATCCACTGTTCATGTAATTAGAAAAAAAAAGCCCAGAGTCGATGGGAGCCTGATAAAAACATGTAATATTGCTGAGGATTGATAATACAAGCAAAAATTGAGGTTGAGAAAATCCCGCCTCCTTTTACTCCAGCTGAGTCTCACCAAAATACATGCACTCTAAGGTGGAAGCACTGTTAGAAGGGATCATAATGCAGTCTTCATATTTCACCAGTTGGCTTGTCATGCTTTCACTAGCACCTGAGTGCAAAACACTACCTGACCAACTGAGCATTTGGCTGGCGTGGGTGGAAATGACCAAACAGGCTGGAGATTTTGGGGAGTCTTAGTCTGACCAGCCCCTGGATTTCAAACAGATATTCACACAGGAAGGCACTATTTGCTCTGATAACATCTAAAATCTTAGCTATCAATGCAAAGCCAAAGGAGAGCCTTAAGTGAACCTATGAGAAACTTCACTACTAGTAAGATGAAAGAAAAGGACAACACGTTCCAGGATACAGCAGAATGGAAGAAATAATACATTATTAAAGAAGAATGGTTAGCATTCAGATTCAGGCTGGATATCTTCCCACTGGTAGACACACATAATTAAGACACGGTCCCACACAAGGACAGCCTTATGGGGCGTGTTGACACAGGGCCACCACAGAACCCTCCCCAGCACCATTCCTCTTGTACCTGCAGAAGTGTCTATTACAAACTGCTGTGTGCCTCCTCCATATGGTAACATATGAACAATGGGGTAGTCTTAAGCATCTGTCCCATAAAATGTTTCAAAAATAACCCATTCGCGACAGCTATACATCAGAGCATGTGAACCTCCCAGATACAAGGTTGAGTCTCATTCTACTGATCCCTGTAACTAAGCAGCAGGTTATAGGTTGACATCCCTCTACAACCCGTTAATGTGGTTGCTCAAATTTGGTTACAAGTGCCATCAGTTTCGTACATCACTTCAAAGATCTACCCTGAAACAGCAAGGAAAACTCAAGCAAATTGGATAAATGTATTATAACCACAAGTTCAAAGTAGTCTTTTCTTTGCAAGACACTATTTTAGTGCTCTTTCTACTGTCTAGGATATTCATTACTTGCCCAACAGCTAAGAAAACTCCAAGTACTTATTTTATTACATTCTGGGATATTTACCATGAGACAAACAAGAATTAAAAGAAAACTAAATCACTTAGTTGGCCTATTTCTCTGCAGAATTCTCCCCAGTCCCAACAGGAAGGCTGCAACAAGAATGAGCTCCCAGACTCCTGCTTCAGGTTGGATGACTTCAGTGTCGTCTAAGCACAAAAGAGAAAAGATCTCAGTGCAGTCCAGGAACGTGCTATAGGGAACAAAACTCGAAAGCAAAAATCTGCTATTGAACTCACAATGCTTTCTTTTAACTACATATTCTACAGATATGTTGTTTCTGTAGAACAATGCATTATCCAGTAATTAGGTTCATTTATGGAATCAAATCAAGGCTGTCTACATTTCTGCTGGGTAATGTTCTTCACAAACAATCTTCTCTCCTGGCTCTTCTGATTATTTTATGATTCCTCTTGCTTCTTGTCAGTACAGATTAAAGGTAACACATACTGCTGGGAACAAACATAATTTTCCAGCAGCAGCATTTTGTTTTCCTTAATAATTAACAAGTGCTGCTGACTAACCTTCCAGTATAAAATGTGCACCTTATCGAAAGGGAGCGGACACAGGTTACAACAGCTCACTTGGGATATCAAAATAAGAAGTGTGATTAAAGCATTAAAGATTTAGAGGTTGACATTAAGGGATGAAAGGTGGAATTACTGTAAATATAAAACTGTTCAGCATTAAATGGAATGTGTTGCACTTGAAACAGTCTGTCAAAGTGCTAACATTTCAGCATTAATTATTAATAGAAACTGACAGCTCATTTTTAATTTGAGCCTAATGACAAGGTCCCTTAAAAGATAAATACAACACATGGGCTCTGAGGGTTTGTGCATCTTTTGAAAGGCTCTTTAGGTAGTCTAGGCCTTCATCTGGAAACTCATTATTTTATAACATGCTTTCCTCAAAAGTTAAAGACAGACAAAATCCAAAAAAACAACCAGCAGCTCATGCCACTGGTCCAGCTGGACCTGGAGAAGAGCTCAGGGTACACCATCAGCCTCCGTTCCTCCCTTCCCCACCAGAAAAGAGCTCTGGAAAGCAGGTATCTCATCTTCTGAGAGCTTTTCTGATCAGAGCACACGCATTCACCCACCACTAATCACCTAATGTCTTGATGACATATAGGCTTTTCCTACTTATCATTTTGAGTTGTCACCAAAACAATGGGTTTTATGACCCAGTTCTGATTCCACCTCAGCTGCATCACTCAGAGGTAAAGTCACTGCATCCAGGGACACCGTGACACACTCACCAGAACAGAGAGCAGGGCCCTGAAGTCAGCCTGAGTGGAAGCACCTGTGCTAGAAACTGCTGTTGCTCCATTTCCTCCAGTGGTCAAAGTAAACTTTGAAGTGTCAATGATCAATAAAAAACAGTTGTTTCTCTTACTGAAATTTTTATGACTTTCTCCAATGCAAAACAAATGTAACATTGACATATAATAGTACAGAAGTATATTAGATTATATCTATATAACAGTCATATTTTTTGTTAATATTTTTTGTAATACCCCAGATACTCCTTTGGGACATTAGAAATCTGCTTAGTGTGAAGTTCTAAGTAACCAGCCAGAATGAGGGTCAAACTTAGCTCGTTAGCTTTGGCAGGTGTAAAGACTCATGAGTGACAGTGTACTTTCCTTTCATGCACACAAACAAATTGCAGCAAGGAGACTAAGTGAAGATATATGGCCATTGCTTTCCTAAAGGGGAGGCAAGAGATAGGGAAGAAATTGGATGGGGCAAGGAATGGGGAAAAGAAAATGAAAAAAGAGCACCATGTTCTAGGATATCATTGAGAAAAATGTTTAGAAGAAAACAGAAAGAACAGGATGATAGTTTTATCTGTTCTTTCTGACATTCAGAATTCCTCAGGGAGCTGGAAAGAAACAAGACAGTTTGCAAGCTGGGCTTTCACTGTGCTCAACCCTGTCGCACAACACAACAGGAATTAGCTTGTGTCTGTGAAAAAGCAGTATTTGGCAAAAAGCAGCACTGAGGCCATGAGGCTGTCAAATTAAAGGATATTCAGAGAAAAGCACTTGCACACTAGTTTAATTCAGCCATCAGCATAAAGGAAAAGCAAATACAAGAAGGAAGTCAGAAATCATTGCTTGAAAATGCATCATGATTTCACTGGAAAGCCGGTGGATGCTGGCCTTTTGGGGTGTGGCTTGACTTTTTGGTTTACTCCCTGCTTTTGCCCTGCATCAAAGAAATTTGTGCTAGAAGCGACACTTGAGTATCAAAGCTACAAATTGTCTTTTGGGAAAAATCTAAAGTAACATTAGCTAAACTTCACTTCTGATGCTCTCCTGGATTTGGCGTTCACTCTGTTCCTTCTTGGCACATGCAGCCCTTCTTCAATAGCATATAGGAAATCTGATGAATCAGATGCTTTCCCAGTTAGTGCCAAAACAACTACCATGAAGCACCTGTTCGTGGTAGTATTTAGGCACAGTGTCTCTGGAATGACTTATGATTTGGGAAGCTAATACTTGGTTAAGTGTCCTATATAGAACGCTCCTGTGGATGATTTCACCCAGCAACTAAACATCTGTGGTCTGGCAAGGGGAGAAGCCGAGATACAAAAATCTTTTCAGCTTATATATAAAATTGCTAAATTCACCTAAATGAACCATTTAAAGCAATTTGTTTTCCCAGGCATTTCTTAGCACTATTGGCCATTTAGGAATTGTTAGACAAGCATGAAGGCTGCCTAATGAAATACACAGCTACAGAAGATTCTTTTTTAAACAATTCATTCTGTAATAAAAGAAGAGGAACTTTCTTGTAAAAATATTGTCACTATTTATAATTCTACAGCATATTAAGAAACACAATCAAACAGCAGGCCATTCTATCTTTTGCTCGTTTCTTTGAAAAAGTCACTGTCACAAATAGAAATGGTATCTGAAAAGACTCAGTGAGTGCATCTTTTTCTAGGAAAAGAAAAGATTGTCTTCATTTGAAGATTTGATTCCAGGGACGACGAGGCAGTTTGCAATTTCAGCATGAATCTCCTGATTTTTATAAAAGGCAGGAGTGACAGCTTCAAAGTGCCAGCTCCCAAGTATGAAACACTTGAAAGTTTGCTTCTTAACTCCTAAATATCTGCTTTATTAAGCAGTTGCTTCAAGTGTTCCAATACACACGTTGCTCTTGACATGAAGATTCATACAGACAGTAGCCTGGACAGTTCTGGCATCCCATTTCAGCTTCGAGAACCTTCCAGGTTCCCTTCATCATGTCTTACACAAACCAGGCCTAAAATGCAGGTTTCCATAATCTTAATGCAGGGGCACCTCCATACGTAATGGGAACATGTATGCTATGCCCTGTGTTTGGAGGCTACTCATACTTCAGCATGTGTCTATATTCACTTGCTACAAGACAGGATTTATCTGTATTTTGACCCTTAGCAGATGCACAGCTGGAAAAGGGCCCTAATATACTGCCTACACATACCTCTTGGAGGCTATACAGCCTACTCCAGAAGTACAGACATCTCATCTTTATGACATTTTAAATAAGGACAGCGAGCATTGTTTTTGTACATTTTAATACATCAGAGCCCTGTGACATCCTCTGAGGACTTTTAAACTAGTAACGCATACTTTAAGTCATCTGCCTTGCATGCAGACGAGAAAATATTCCACATTTCTCTTCCCCTTGCCTTCCCTCTTCCTAACCTCACAACAACCTCAACTTCTATAGAAAAAAGGTTTTGAACAGAAAAGAAACAGCAAGCTTCAGTGACTCTCTGGAACTGCAAGGAACCTCATCTGGCAGAGATTTGAGCTCCTGTCTGGTTTTCCAATGTGCAGGACAGAAGCAGACCAGCAAGTCTTGTGTACTTACAAGGTAATGTCTCATGCTAGGATTTAGAAGATGCAGGACCTATATTTTATTCTAATATGTTTAATAACAATGTATCTATTAACAAATATGAAATTAGTTCTGAAAATACAAAGCACTATTGTGCAGGGATTTCTCATTTTTCAGTGTTCCTTCCACATCAGCAGTGGCTTTCCATGAGAGGTGAAATGGCCTTATTAGCTATCTCCATGCTTACATTACAGTCCTCACTCAAGGCCAAATCTTCAGCCAGCACAGACCCAGGCTATATCCCCTTGATGGCACTGGAGCTTTTCTGGTGTGCTGCAGATGGAGATGTGGCTCCTACAGCTCTGGTGTATGTGATAGCCATTTTCAGTACACAATGATTTATGGAGATGACATTAATGCAGACATGACTCCCTGCTCTTTGAAAGCAGATGGATCTGCTACAATCTGACTCCAAAAACTTATACACCTGAAGGGACCCAACTGAAATGGCAGCAGGAACCTTTTTCATTATTTCATTTTGTCAAGATTAGAAGGTATGTATTTTGAAGGGGAGCACAAAGGCTGCAGTAGTGGGAGTGAAAGAGGCTCTGCCAAGGAGGGAGAACAAGCTCCTGTTTGAGACACTTGGCAATAGGCTATGCAAGTCACTAGGAAGTAGTGAGACACGGGGAGGGAGAAGGAGGCGAAATCAAGCACAAGACAACGTGAGCCCTGGGGACAGGAAGGGAGAGGTACAGGAAAACAGGCTGGGAGGAAAGCAAGAAGCTGAGCATCAGTCCCTGGTGTTGGAGGGCAAGGGGATGTCAAGGTGATTTCTGGGAGACAGCTGAAACCCTGAAGATTTTGGGGTGGAATAAAGAATGAACTGATTGACTTGGGAGCTGTCAAATGGGGGCAACAGGTTAAATCACATAAGAGAAGCTGGTATGGAAAGAAATGGTCCTGCAAACCACAGGAATCAATAAAACAGTTTAAAAGGGAAGGTGCTGCTTAAAGCAATACTAATAACATCAAATGGGACAATGAAAACCAACACAGCAAATGCAAAGCATTGCATAAGTAGGAAGCTCTAGTATGCATCTTCCTCAAGGCTGAAGGGCCCAAACTCAGCTAGCACAAACCAGCAGAGCTCACAGAAAGACAAGGATCCCTTCCAGTCACTGAGTCAGCCCCAGTAACACCTCCCAACATGACCATGCTTCTTGTGCACTGCCCCCCAGTGCTGTTAAAGGCATCACATGCACAAGGCTAACAAGGGGCTTCTCCAAACCTTAAATGTAAATAGTATGTGAGGGAGGTGGTAGAATGGGAAGAAAAACATTTGTAGTGATCTTTATCCATTACTGATGGATAAAGCATTATGGATGCTCCCATAAAGAAATAAATGAGGAGGCTTATTGTATAATTATTCAACACAATGATTTATTGTGCAATATAGCAAAGCTTATCATGTAACCTCATTGCAAAACTCCTTGATTTTCTGTGAACACAGCAGAGCTTATCACAATGTGACTATTCTGTGGGAAAGACTTGGCACCAGCCCGGGATAGGGTTTCACAGACCATTAATGACTGGCAGGTTCATTTCAAATGTTATAAGAGTTCACTGTACAAAATCATCATGCCTGTGTGATATTCAGATATTTTAACTTCATGGATGTGTAAACATCCCTTGCCACCAAGGAATTACCGAACAAGCACATATATTATGGACTGGATTGATTTACATTTCTCTTGTGTTTTCTATATTATTGTTACAGTCGGCCTTCACATTTTCACAGTCTATATACGAAAAATTGAAGCATTTCCATTTTCCTTCAAATTGGACTGGATATGTACAGCCCTCCAACCCAACTATGAAATGTTAAATGCTTTCAGCTTAGGTAAAATATAGTCACAAAAACCTTAAATCTGCATTTTTGAAGGCTCAAATGTGTCTGTAAAATATAAAGTAGATACCTGGAAAAGGTCTCGGACCTGCATAAAATAAGATAAACATTTGGCTAACTGCTCATCCATTTTCCCTCTTCTCCACTGGGCTTAGCAGTGTTGCACATGATACATGGATAAATGTGATAAAACTCCATCTCTGCGCAACTCTTGTCCTTGAGGGGTCCTGCCAATAAGCTTGAAGTCATGTATGACTCCTGCAGGTGAGAAAGGAGACACCATCAGGTTTGGGTGGCTCCCAGACAGTGTCATGCCAGAACTGTACAGAAATAACAAGTGTTACTTTTTATAGAAAGTACCAAAATAAGACAGATGAAAAGATCACTTGATCTACACGGGTCAAATGTTAGAAATGCAAAACTGAAGAGGTCAAACAGCAGCTACAACCAGCTCTGCCTGTTCACTGGCTAGCCTTGTACACAACACAAGGAAAAAATAAATACTTGAAATAATCTGTGGGGGCCAACAGCTATTTTAAACACTCAGTTCTCATCCCCCTTGAAAAAACAGTAACGAAGGGCTTTACACAAGATCAGGGTTTTTTCACCTCATTCAGCCATACTCAGAACTGCGTTCTACAATGGAAGATTTCCTGTGTTAACCTTGCTAACATTTTACTCATTTACTCAAGGGAGGATCAGAAAATGCCAAACATCCAGTCTACTTCCAAAACCTCAGTGCACATCATTTTATAGCACAAACATTGGATCTTTTTATCTGTTGTTCAGACAGGTGGATGCCAAGATATGTTTTCCTTATTCTGGAAGGAAGACAGACCTGTCACAGGTCATCAGGTGCTCTCGGTGCACACAGCACTGAGGGGATGCTTGTCTGGGATCCCAGGCCCCAGGGCAGGCTGATTTTCCTGCTGCCCCGAGGGGCACAGAGTAAGTACAGGGAGTAAGGCACAATCCGCTGAACATAAGTCAAACACCCTCTCAAGATAGGCCTGAGCAAACCCCTCACTCCCAAACCCTGCTCAGTGCTGATACAAAAGATCACAAGATCAGCTCTGGGTTTTATACCTGGTGCTTTCCTGCTGCAGTGGCTGTGACCACCCACATGCAAACAGGTCTGAACTTGGTAAATGGATATGGGCTGTCAGAACTGCAGCTGAAAAAGACAGCTTGCGTGCATCTCCAGCAACTTCTGTGCTTTTGCGGAACAGTTCTGTTTAAGGCAACCCCAAAAGTACCCCACAGCTGATTAGACAGTGCGATGAGAGGCATAGCAAAAGCATCCTACAGGCCTGGAGGCTCTCACACAACCCGTAGACCATGGCAACAAGCAGAGTTGCTTTACAAACAAGTTAAATCTACTACTAAGGTGTTTCCAGATCAGTAAGTTCCAGTAGCACATACTGTGCTAGTCACAGCCAAGAGAGAAGTCTTAAAGCAATTTATTTCTGTAAAAAGCGTTCCTGTCATTCCTTTTGTGAAAAAGCATTAGAACAAGCCTTGCACTCTTACAAGCAAAGAACAGTGAGCCAGCACAGCCACAGAGCTGCCCGGGCTTTTTAAGGGATTCACCTTTTCATTTACTGGAAGACAGCAGGATTTCATATTCCTGTGATTATCTTCTACTGCTACATTAAGGCTCAGCACCTGATTCCACCAACTACAACAGGGACCAAAGCACGTGCTTCAGTTTAAGCACATTGACAAACTGTTCTTTGAAACCAGGGCCAAGGAATAGTGCAGCAATGTCTGTTGTAGGTACTTCCAGAGTCATTTGCCCTCCAGCTTCCTCATCTGCTAACATGATTCACTGCTATTTTGTCACTGGACTGTCTGACCTATTAAAAATGTATCTGGACACACAGCTGTACCCTGTGATGTACAGTTAACTGTGGTCCATCAGATTGATTTAAGGGACAGTAATATCTTATCTGGGAAGGTAAGACTCACAAGGCAGGAGAGAAACAGCTGGCAAGTCTTAAAGACAAAGGGGAGGCTCTCTCCAGACACTTTTCTTGTATAATTTATGCTGTAGACATTTTACTCTGTCTAATTGCCCCATTTCAATCTAGTGTCAGTTAATCAATGACTTCTGCATAACATAGAGGTGAACCCTGGATGCAGAACAAATGCATAAATTTGGTGTGCCTTTTTGCAGGCTCTACTTACAGAGCTTCATCTTTTGCATTTGCTTTCTGGAGTTGAAATTTCTTCTCTTTTGACTCATCCCCAGCAAACACCCACGCTCTCCCTCTTTTGAGTCACTGTTTTTGTATTTTTAAATCATGATTACACTTCTGTAAAATGTAGATTTCTGAAGTACCTCACCACTGCTTTTTACTATGATTGTTTTATTATCCTATTTTTATTTGGAAAGTCTGTTTCTCAAGCCTACCCAGGTGGTAAGATCCCAGATGTATCATGAACTGAACGCTGACTTTTTGCCTTTCTTCCGAAGTCTTGTTTTTATGCCTTTCCTTTCCTTACTCAATATATTCAACAGTACTTTTGAAGTGAGAATATATTAACTCAAGTGCTTGGAAGAACCCACAGGTTTTTGAATTTGCTAGGCTAATCTATGTAGTGCAGCTGGAAACAAAAACATTTAAAGATTATGCCAATTAACCCCACATGTGAAGAGTCTGACTTGGCAGGTGCTCCAGGCTACAGCTTTGTGGGATAAGGCCCATATTCCTCCACTTTTGCACTAACACTACATTTAAACAGACAGCATTCAAATTCACTTGTAGATACCTTGAAGGAGGAAACTGCACTATCCTGGATGGGCAGACTCCCCACTCCCTCAACTTCGCCCTGTCAGAATCTGGTGAAAATGAGACTCTTTCATACCTGGAAATTCAAAATTTTAGAGGAACTGTCTTCAGAAAACCTGCCAGAGCAATAGTATAACTGCCTGAATACAGTCCTTGAAATCAATACGCAGTTTTCCTCTGGAGGATAGATCAAGGCCAGTATTGGAACTGGACTAAAGGAGACACTATAGGAGAAAGAAATGACACTTGTCTAACTTTCTTCCAAATAGTGGAGGAGCTCAGTATAAGGTATTGGGGTTCATCTATTTCGTTAAATGTCCTACACATTTCAGTCATTCTGCTTCATGTCTGAAACAGTGCCATAGGTTTCTCAAGAGCTGCTATTTACTGAGGAGAGGTATTTAAGGGAATTTTAGCCTAATCCATTCTGCTGCAAGTAACTGTTGTGATTCTCCTGAACTCCTTAGGATTTAAATCAACTCATTACCTGACATGCTGTCCTGAAGAGAGCAAACAATGGAGATGAACCATCCAGCTCTCAAATAACCCTGTGTCCTGAATTTTGTTGTATTCTCCAAGTAGGAAGAATTTATCACAAATTCCTCATGACCAATTAGAAACCAATGAACTATTTGGGCACTAGAGCAGTAAAAGGAGTGGCAGCTTGAGGGAAGACATCCCTCTGCAGAAGGTATTCTACCATCAAGCTCTGCTTTCCAAACATTAACATACTAGTACAGAGCCATAGTATCAAAATACCCATTCAAAAGACTGGGCTTGCAGTCTCAGTGTATAGCAGTACAATATCTACTGTGCTGAAAAAGCCTTCCACACTTCACAATGCTCCAGTTTGAGGGATGTAAGCACTTGGCTCCTCAGTGCTTGAGAAGCACAGGTGAGGTCCCCATGGTACAAGCCCACACAGGGAACAAGCAGTGCTCTCAGTCTCTGCTGCACACCCAGCTTGTTTCCTAATGCTGGAGCAGGGGGCACTCAGTCATACTAGTAACTAGGTGCACAGCCCCTCACCACCACACTCTTTTACCATTGCACGCAAACTTGGCACAGAATCCAGGAGGCTATTTTGACTATTTTACCTTGACTAATCCACATCTTCTCCCAGCAAGATAGAGAGGCAGGAACTGAGGGCTGGACAGGGCCTATCCCAGAGTACCACATGAGAATAGCAGTGCAGCTCTGGAAACAGGAGCCAGCTTCAGCCACAAGCCCCAGTTAGCAGGAAAATTCATGTTGATGACACAGGTATGAAGTCAAGCTGGGTGGTCAATCCACAGCTCAATGTCATGATGAGACAAAGTCCAGAGACTACCAGACAGGCCCATAGTGACAGGGCAGGCCTGCAGCCAAGCCAGGAGGTCCATGCATGGGCCGAGGTCCGCCAAGGTCCAGTGGTACCCATGGATAAGCACAACTAGGACCAAACTAGGGACTAAACATCCCACAGTTTTGTTTAAGGAAAAAAGCAATTGGCCAGGGCTGAGCTTAAATAGAGCTCCTGGGCCCATAGGCGGGTGGGAGGTCACAGGTGAGGCTGGTCAGGACCATTAAGGCCTATCAGTGCCTCAGGGCACGTGACACATCTCATGAAATAATAAATCTCTGTACACGTTTACAGTAAAATGGGGGTTTAGACTGTGTTATTCTATGTCTTAAAAAAAGAAAAAAAAAAAAAAAAACAACAAACAGGCACCTGAGTGAAATTGTTGAGGGAGGCCTCTTTTTTAAAAAATACCAACTGTGACATGGAGCCTGAGACAGGATTTGAAGTTTTATTCGGTATTTCCCAGTAGAATTCAGAATTGTGCTTGGGGAACTGCAGTGCTGCATGATAAAAATGTATTCTTATTTACCATAAGAAAGTACATCTATTGTATTGCATCAAAGTGTTGCCAGTACAGAAAATATTTAATATCAATTTTACAATTGTAAATTACAGTTCCAAATTTTTCCATATGTTTTATCCAACACACATTGAACTGTTATGTTTATTGCTCCAAAATGGGCAGAATTTGCCGTAAAAGGTCTGATCAAGATCCCACTAACTTAAAACTGCCTTTTTTCTTCTGAGTGAATAGAATCGGACTACCTGGGGATATTTTTTCCATTGCCAAAAGAGAGAATCAGACTGATGATAGTTTGGCTCATTGGGAAGATGTATAATGTATTTTATCTTCAGTTTTTGAGAAAACCCTGTGTCAGAAACATGTGTTGTAGGTGGAATAAATTCACCACTGTATAAAATTAGAAAGCATTCTGAGATCACGTGTAAAACAAACAGGGTCAACAATATGGTTGTTTTAAAAGCTATTGAATTTGTGGTAATATTCCTTTTTGAATACACTATCATTAGTATTTTATTGATCTAAAAGTTCTTGGTATTTCAAAGACTCTGATTACAATTTTCTCAAAATATGAGAAAAAAATCTATTGTACCAATTATAAGAGCAATCTGAAGTCTATAGTGTGCATCTCCTTTACAGGACAAAACAGCAGCAAAACGAAATAAAAGCCAGTGTCAATCTTCGATGAAATTAACACAATTTAAAGCTGCTCCAGGCAAAACAATGAAATCTGTAATTTATCAGCACTGGATAACATCACCAGGGGAATTATTTAATGATTAACTACGGTGGGCTGGAGCCTGGGGTGAGGCATGGTGGCTTATGGCTGCACTAGAGTGTGCTCTGCCTCCAGAGGTGACACAGCCATCCATTTCCATGGGAGAACAAACCCCAGCAAGTGCTGTCACTAAACCCTACTGTCCACCTTCATGAGCTGAGTGTGGAATGAGGGAAGCAAGGAGGTGAGCTCCCTGCCAGCTTTGCAAGTGTACAATGACTCCAGGCTTGCATCAAAAGCACTGATGTATTAGAACAGCTTTAAATGCAAAACCAATAAAACCACTCACCATAGTGAGGGCAAAAGCTGCTCTGTCATTGATGCAGATTTTATCATCGACTCTTGTACAGTTGAGAATTTCACACCAAGTATTTTTTGCTATAAAGAATTGAAAAGGTGAAAGATCTGCATGCTACTATTTAATATTGTAGTGTAAGTGCTGGCAAATTACATTTCTGCGCTTCATGGAAGCAATCTGCTTCTGTGACTAAACAGATTTCTGTGGTAGAGCTTAATGACAGGGCTCAGGATGACTGAGGGAAGCCACAGGGAGACGTGCTGCATTTGCCAGCCTCCCACGGGACACAGAAAGATAGGTGGGGTTCAAAACTGGAGGCCAAGAACCTGTCTGTACCCTCCAAAATAAGGAAAACTGGACTAATTATTAAGCTGCAATTACAGTCAGGCAAAACTAATATAACCAAGAGAAGTCAGCAGCTTGAGAATGATCTGACATCTTCTCCCAGCTGAAGTCTGAGCTCCAGGCTTGGCCCTGGCACTGTCACCAGGCTTTGGCTGCACAGCCACCTACGCTTGCCCAACAGCATGGACACCCCAAGGCTGCTGGACTGGTCTTGGCACCTTCCTCATCACATAGCTTTAGGACTCGGATTTTGATTGTAGGTGTGTGGGTGTGTGCACAAATCTTTGCAGCAAGTGTATTTCCTCTCCTGGAAGCAGTGGTTTGTGAAGCTATGCCTCTGCATGACTTTCTACAGCAGATGAGCAAAGGAAACACCTAATTCCCTTCATTATGCTTCTTAGCCTGAAAACAGTGGAAGTGTTGAGCCAGAAATATCCCAGATCAACTTATGAATCACTGTAATCAAATAGCACATGGGTTGTTGATTTAAAAATACATTTTTGCTATAGATATAACAAAAGTGCAGAAGATATACTGGCTTTTAGTTATTACACTCATTATGATCCATTGGGATGTTAACTGCGTTGCCTTGGTCATTTTGTGTCTGGGTTCTCTTGAAATTCCCTTGTCATTTTTATGCATCTCAGAAATGTCTTCAAATTGGCAGATGCCTTGTCATTGTAACTGCTGTGATGAACACCAAAAAAGTTCTTGTTGCTGCAATTAACAAAAGTAAGGCTGTGTCCATGAAGTCTGTCTGCAATAATATCTACAACACAGATTGTACTATTCCTCCTCTAAATCTTGCTGCTGATTAACAGTTGTTGTGTTTTTTTTTTTTTTTCCTGAAGAATATGTTGTTTTCTAGTTTGCTATTAGCTTCCACAAATGACTATGTGATTCAGCTTTATGTCTCCAAGCCTACAGTAAATGAGAAGCATTTTGTAGAATTTTCTTTTGCTCTTGAATTTTTCAACATGCACATGGGATAAGAATGTAACAAGACTCCAACAGAATTTTATAATTGGATCAAAACACAGTTCACCCACATATGAGCTGGATTGGTTGTGATAGATGTCAGGAGAAACTCTAAGGCAATACTAAAATTCTTTTATTCCATAACTGCCAAATAAAATAGTACTAGAAGCCTGTGAGCAAAAGCCTCCTGGTTTGTCTTGGTTTAAATAGGAAAAGAGCAATCAGATAGTGGATGGGGCATCAGTGAAATCACATTATGTGAAGCCAAATGATAGGACTGCTGTACCATCCTCCCTGCCTCCATTTCTATTTCAATTCTGAACACATTAATCATGGCTCGATCATTTCCACCCTGAATCCAAACCAGGTACGTATCAATGAAAGGCTGAGACCTCTTCCAACTGTGTGTAATAACTGCATGCAGCTCCTACAGCTGCCATTAACGCTGTATCAAGCCACACAGACACAGGACTGGCCAGAGCACGTGCCTTTTTTTTTTTTTTTAAAGTCTAAATCAAGATTACTGACTTACATCCTTCCAAGGAAGATGCAGGGATGTCATTCCCACCACCTCCTCCAGGGTCTGCAGCCTGGGCTGTGCGGCCCCACCGGTCCCATGCTGCAGAGCCGCAATTTGCAGGGTCCCGCAAGATCCATGTGCCCCAAGCTGGGGAGCCAGGGCATGGGACCTATGGATCCTGTACTGGAAAGCCAACTACCAGGAACCGTCTGAGCTGCTTTCCTGGTCAGTCCAGGGCCTAGCTCCAGGGTATCAATCTCAGCTCCAAAAGTATCCGTGGAGTAAGTCAGCGACTACTGAAACATTCCCATTTCTCCGCGCGGAGAAGCTGTGCTGGGTGCCCGTGGTCTGTGACAAACCCCTCTGAGCAGCATCCTCGGAGGAGGCGGACACAGCACGGTAGCACGGGAGAGGAGGATGAGCTCACGCCGTGCTGCCCGTGGAGCACAGCGAGAGCCTCGTCTGTCTGTGTTAGCCTTTCCTCCGCGGAGATGTCGTCACTCTGACCCGCAGCCCCAGAGGAAAGCAAACAATAGCGGGGAGGGCAGAGCAGTTGGCAGGTCCTACTGAAGCCCTGATGAAGCTGAGAGTTATTGTGTGTGGTGCCTAGATTTTATGTCAGCGGTGCAACGTAATTAATTAGATTTAGGCTAGATGTGAATACATTAGACACACTGAAATGCTACCTTCCTGCCTGTCCATCCTTGGAAGAGCAGGGCACTGTTTCTTTCTTTATGCACATTCCCTTAATAATATATTTGTCACAAAGATTCTTCCTACACCCATCTGGCATATAGATATTTTTCCAGATTTGTCATTTTTTATGTTCCAAAACCTATTTTACTTCAGATGCCTTCATAATGAAGCAGCAAAAGCCTGCCATAACTTGATATATGGAGCAGAAATCACATCTGTGCCAGGCTGTTTTCTAATCAGATAAAGCACTGAATACCTGCAGTGCTTATTCTTCTGGCCTTTGACTAGACGCACCTGAGTGACTTCCAGTGCTAGTCTAGCTTTGCATTCACAATTAAACTACAAAATACCACTCTCAGTTTTAGCTTTTGGCTAATTTCAGTGCTTTTAAAGAAGAAAAAAAAAAAAAAAAAAAAAAGAAGAAGAACCATTAGAACAGCCTAGTGGTCCCATGCACAACACACAACACGGAAATTCATTCTGCAACACAGGCATCAGCCCAGCTACCTGTGCTTGAACTAGAGCGTACCTTTCAGAAGGGCATCTGCCCTCAGTTCTCCTTGTACAGCTGACATTCACAGCACACAATGTAGCACGCTACTAGACAACTTCTGCTATGAGTATGCACTGGAAGTGGACAACAGGGCTGGAGACTTCAACGAGCTTGCTCTTACCAAATCTGTGTCTTGAACAAAAGAAGAAAAAGAGTTGTGATGTCCTGCTTTGACCATCACCATAAGTCTGTGACAAGGAATTTCATTTAGCCCAAACAGAGTCATAGGGAGGTGCTTCAACTTTTCGCCAAGCTTTCACCTGCCCTGCTGTGGCTTGGCTCCTTGCCACTGCCTGGCTCCTTTGCATGCACACAACCGCCAGTCGAGATGGATTCTGCAGGAGATAATTTCATCTGAAGCCACATTAACTCCCCAGACGCACTGTCTGCTCCTCATGGTATGTCCCAGGAGAGGCCTCTCTGGCACAGCAGAGACAGGAAGGCTGATGGTTTGTGGCACTCCCCTATGCCAAATCCCTGGAGAGAGTTCCTCCTACTTTGAATTTCCTCTGTTCATATAAAGCAAAAGGACAGTCTGAGACATTGCTCTCAGTATAGTTCAAAACACAGTTTGAAGTGTGAATTTTTCAATATTTGAAGCATTGGCTTTTATGATTTATTTATTGATATTCCAGGACAAGCACCGCAGACTGTAGCTAGTGCCTACTCCAGCTGTAACAACAACGATTGAATGAATAGCAATGAAAACATAGACATTTTGTCCATTGCTATGCAGACACATTTTGTCTCTGTATAATAACATAAAGGTACCAGCAGGTAAGATCAAGCATTTTGGAGAATCATTAAAAATAGACCCTGAAACATGACATAGTGTTCATAGTGTTTAATTTCTGACTGTAGTATGTGCTTTATGAGCAGGACCCGACTTTACACCAGGTGTGACTCAGGCGTGGGAGGTGTGCAGGGTTTGCTGTCTCTTATCCCTGGAGTCCACCTTGTAATAATATTGCTGGTATCCGTGTGTAACAGATAGTGTTGTGCACTGGGCTGGAAGATAATAAATAGATGTGAGCTGATGATTTACAGGAGGGTGCTCGGAACTCCTTGAACCACTAGGGAAGGAAAACTGCTCTGGTACAAGGTTGTGCTGTCAACCTCGCAATAGTTTTTCCTCTCTCCTGAGGGCAATTTCTCCAAGATGTAACTTGCTCCCTGCCTCATCATCTGGAAATTCACAAATCAGAGGAATTGTGGTTAATTACTAAAATGGCTGATCCATAGATTCTTAGCTGTCAAGCCTGTCTGGGGGGAGGGGTTTAATTGTTGTTTTTCTCTGAAAGGTTTTCTCTAAAGTGGTGAAATAACTCACATTAATGAAGATTGCAAATAGAAGACTTTTGTGATTATTTCCAGTTGTTGAAAGAATTGCTTATTTAAAATGCATTGCTTTCTTACATGAAGAAACTTATATTTCTCCAAACTGCCAGAATAAATTTAGTCCTAAAACATTCATAACAAAGGATGAATGCGTATTCAGGCTAACACTATATGTGATCTCTGATCATACAGTAGTTAAGTTATACAATCACAGTGATTTATGGTACTAAACTGTGGAGCCTCATATCTGCAGGGGTATGGGTAAAGGGGTGGAACTCTCATCAATCAAAAGACTATACTTGTTCAGCATTGGGATAATTAAGGCAGACAGTAAAAAAGCATGAAATAATATTAAAAAAATGAAATCAAAATTTCTATTTGCATAGTGTTATTAAGCAATACAGTGCTGAGCCACCTTTTTAAACATCTCGCCTAGAAATCCACTTATTACCTTGTAGCACTTGATATATGTGGTCTTCATATTCATGCTGAGGATATTTGTAGAGTAGTTATATCATACACATACTGTCCCAGACTTAAAAACCTATGATTACAAATAATGGCTATGTTTCCAGTTCATTCCAAGACAGAGATAAAATGAGAAAGAAAAAATAATAATATATATAAGCAATTTTAACATGCAGATTTCTGAAATATCATTCATCTTATTGACAGTGCTTTGCTTCCTATTCACCAATATCAGGTAGAAACAGTTGGGCATAACGAGGGGATAGCACAGAGGAACTGTATTAATCAACCAATGTTTAAAAAAAAGTTTAATTAACTGCATATTTTGTAAAAGCCACATTTCATTACTGTTTGTTAGGAAGATGGAAGCATGCACTGGAAACACTAATTCTAATTATTACTTCAAGTGGGAGTTTTTGGCACAAGGTCAAGGAATAATAGAAGAATGTGTGAATCTGCGCTACAGTGTAGCAGTAAGACTAATCATTTGAATAAAGCCAGTTGCTTTTTCTTGGACTGTCTGTGTGCTGCTCAATGTTCTGGATGAATCTAACACAATCAGCCTGTTCTCTGGTGTATATCCACTTCCTGCTGACTCAGGGCAGCTTGCCTCTTCTGCCATTTATTAAAATGAAACATTCCTATTAAAACGCCATTTTTCAGAGAGATGACCAAATAGATATTAGTAATGACATTATTAAAACTATTTTGTTTAAAATGAACTGTCACACTTGTGTGTTGCAAAGCAACACAAACAAATCTATTTCATTTAGTGAGAGATTGCTTTGAAGAGCTGGCTTGCTTTCTTTCTATTAGAAGGTATTGCGGAGGGGATGTGATGTGTGCTCCAGGAAACCGTCAGCTTTTATAGCTATTAAAAAGGAGGAATACTGTTTCTAGTACTCTCTGTAGCAAATAATGTATAATTCATGGATTTCATTAACATGCAAATATGATCCATGGTCTCCTATGTTTATAACTCCTAATAATCTATTAATGGTTTTAAAAGTAAAGAGTAATAGAAACATTTTGTATGCGCAACATTTACTCATGAATCTGTGTTTTTCTCTAATTGTATAGTATAAACATGTATAGAAACAATGGAAATTAATTTACCTATGATTATCAAATAAATATTTATTGAACATAAGGTCAGAGGCCCAATAATTTATGATTTTGTAATGAAAGACCCTGTTATCATTACATGCCAACATGCCTTAAAAAAAAAACAAACAAACAAAAAAAACTGTGCTAGGGAGATGGAGAGGTACTTGAAATGACCCCTAGATTTGTAAATATCATTTGTACTGAGATTTCAACTCCCACATCAAACATGGATGGAACAAGAAAACAAACATCAGATTCATCTTGAAGACCTGGACTTTTCCAGTTTTCTCTGTAATAACAGAAGGAGAGGTAAGTAGGTAAGAGGTAGTATTTTAGGATCAGCTACTCTTCACTTCTGTGTTCCAGCTGAAATGTTAGAGTTGTCAATCTGAAAAAATGTTGAAGCCCACTTCTTGCTATTGTCAGAGCATAGTTTATACAGCATTGGCAGGCAGATAGTTCCAGATTTTTTTATTTTTTTATTTTTTTGCTCTGGGCACTTACTGCTTGCAGGTTTTCTTGCTCTTCCTCCCACTTTCTGTGGAGCCATCTCTGTGCTGTTGCACAGCCCCAGTGCTGCTCCTCATGCTGCCAGTGCCCTGGCCCCACCAGTAGCCCCTCACCTTTCCTGCTTTCCCTCTCTGAAACTTCAGTGAGGGATCTGCCAGGCGGTGACTTCACCGCTGTATTTATCAAAAAACACACAAAGAGAAACAGTGCGGGACATGGCCACATCTGGTCTTTGTAAAAACATACATATAAAGCAATGGTGCTGCAGGCAACAATAAACCATTTTAATCAACTAATGGAAAGAAACATCCTGCCAAGGACAGTTTTGATGATTTTCATATCACATCCCATAAGCACTGGACAGTATTTTAGACCAGGGTCAAGGACCTTTTCTCTGAGGCGGAAGAGTTTCCCTGAGCATAAGGAGAAAAAATAACGTGTCAAACCCCACAGCATCTCTCTTTATTTTTAATAGAAAATGTTTCTCATGTCACATAATGATGGGAAGAATGATTGACTTCTAAATATTTATTAACAAATACAGAGCCTTTAAAAAAAAATACTTCAGGCTGGGAAACAGAGATAGGAACTTCACTCAGCATCCTTAGCTCACCCCTTTGTGCTCATCTCAGTAACTCAGTGGTGTGCAGATCCTGACCACAACCCCGTGGCAGTGTTTTAATCTTTTACTGGGATGACCTTTTTCAGGTAACTGTGACTAAAACAGTTGGTCTTGTATCCATGCTGTTGTAAGTCACACCTTTATTGCATCTTCTTCTCTCTGAACCACAGAAGAATGTGTAACCTTTCCAGAAAAGAAACTCGTTTTTTGCCGGAGCCAGCCTCGAGGACAGCTACAGCTGCAGCAATTCAGGGAGCTGGGTCGTGGGTCCATCAGCAGAGAGGGAGCTCAGAAAAACACTTATATGCTATTCATATTGACCTATACATGTATATGAAAAAATGATTTTAGTAGAGGCTACCTGTCAGTATAAACAAACACAATCACATTCACAGGGAAAATATGCCAATTTTACACAACAAGAAAGCCTGTTGGTACATACACTTCACAGTTCATTACAGATTTTCTTAATTGAATGAATATAACAAGTTGATTAGACTTTAGAAGCTCTGAGAAAAGTCAGATCCACTTATACTGAAAAGTAGGACTCAGAAATAAATTATTCACAGTTGATTAGACTAAGACAAGCATTTCTCAAACATTTCTCAATACTTCAGAAAAAGCGACATATTGAACTCTATTTTACTGTGAGGCTCAAAATGGCAATTAACAGTCCTAAGCTGCATATAAAACCCCGTATGAACCACATTTACAAGAACATTGTGTGTGAATCAAATTATGTTATCTTTGGTTTGAAGAACTTAGAAATAATTGCCAATAAGTATTCATGTATAGGACCAATTTTTTGAAACAAGTTATTTTAATTACTACTAGTGTCAGGAGTACGTGTAGGCGATTTTATTAGATTTAATGTGTTTAGTGAAGCTCCCTGAACTGTAGCTGGTTTATTTCTGTAGATGATGAAATATTTAACATATCTTTATTATTCTTACTTTCTAATATTGTATTTATTTGCAAATGAAATCTCAACATTTGACGCTTTTGATGTTATCATAAGAAAATACCAGTATGAAGCACAGTGATATATTATCATCAAAAAAATCTGAACATGTAGATCTGGGTTTTTATATACCACACAAATAATATAAATACCCTTCAAGCTGCATTTATTTAGAGTCATCTACAGTTGTACCCACACTTGGATCCAGTGATGTACAGGAGCCCTTCCATGAAAGGATATAACTACAAAAAAGGGAGACAGGGAAAACGTCTGTAGGAGTTATATGTTGGTCCTGGAAAGTGACAGAAATCACTGATGACTTCAGATCATCCAGTTAGCAGCTTTATCACTTCTATTGCCATCTCTCTCAAATATGGAGTTCCTTGAACCCTCCAGTTTCGAATTATTCAAAAAATTATCAAATGACATCAGCAACTTTGTCAATAAATGATCCTAAAAGAAATGGCATTTCAAGGTATCCATGCACAAAAAATAAAATAAAATTAAAATAAAATAAAATAAAATAAAATAAATAATCAAATCTTAACACATTTGTCAAACAACCCTTCAAGTCATACGACTTATGGATTTGCTTCCTTTGCTGTCTTTCTTAATAGCTGAAGCCATATATCCACACAATTTCAAATACTGCAGTGACAGTCAAAAGGCATAGTGCAAACTATCCATCCCATTACATGCAAATATCCTGTGCTACACCTGGGAGATGGGCAACATGCAGCCTGGCATGACAACACGCAGCAAATGATCACAGGCACAGCACAGCTACCTCCTTCCACTGCAGGAGCAGACCCAGCCTGCCCTACATCAAGAGGATGGTAAGAGGAGCAAGGCAATAAAGGTAAAATAATGTGGTTCTTCATGATAACCAGTATTTTACACCCACACAATTTCAGAGCTAGACTAATTCCTTTACACGCAATACCTTGAACATGTCAATCCCATGCGAAGGTTTTACAGACATCTGCAAACATTCATACTTCAAGGAACACAATACTTATGCACTTTCCTGGTGTGATATAAATTAACAGTTTCCCACTCTTCATTGCCACAATAAATCCACACAGAAAGAACTGTTGGTATATACAACAACATCAAAGAGCCTGAAATAGAAGTAGTGAATTGCGGTTATAAAAATAAATTTCTAAAAAGAAGAGAGAAGAGAAAAGGAGACGAATGTTCTAATCTTACCTTCATCATAATCTTATTAGCATTTCTCAGTGAGTAGTTCAAGTATCAGTCTATACTCTTATGAATCTGTCTCATAAATATGTCAAGTGCAAAGTATAGTTATTTTAATAGTCTGTGTTGGTGGGCCATCATGGATTTAATTAAGAGACAACTAGTGTATGAAATATGACACAAAAGCACCAGACTAAATGGAGAAATGTTTTACTGCAGATTTAAATCAGGGCCACAGAAGTAATGATGATCTGGCCTTAGAAATCCTACTTAAATTTAATTAATGCAGACCAGCACAGACCTGTTCATATAGGAACAAAAAATAGAAGCATTAAAAATAATGATTTAAGCTATACTGTGTTATTTATAAAGACATTTGCATTATCCCCAACTGCATTATGTTATTTATAAATGCGTGTTGCTCTTCAATTAATTTTAAAAGGCTGGAAAGGCAAGTCCAGTAAAAATTGTTAAAATATCGTCAGCTATTCATTTTATTTTTTTTTGTAATCTCTCCAAATGAAACCTTTATAAAGCTTTGTGCCTTATTTTGGAGGGTCTCAGAATGCTCAAATCATGCTGCCACAAGATTGCAGATATCCTTCTAAAGCTGCAATAAAAACTGTGTTATTTTCCATCCAAATCTCCTCTTTCTCCATCTTCTCAAAAAGCAGGAGCATAGTCAGCATTGTGAATATGCAGAATTAGATCTTCAAGCACTGCACCATCCTTACTGATATCATTTTGGTGCAGTGTTTTGACTCCACAGGAGATTTGGCAAGATACGATGTTTTTCAGAAGCAATACAAGTGCAAATTCCTTACTACTTCTACGAGTTTAATGTGATTTTAGAAAGAAAGAATCCCATAATTCCATTAGCTCGATCCCAGCTTTTAAAATCATTGAGTGACAACAACCTCAGTTGCACTGAAGTTGAAAGCAAGGCTTACTATTGATTTACAAAGGCACAGAAGCAGATTCTGAATAGATGCAGTTAAGCATATGCCTGTCCAGTAGTAAGAATTGATATCTCGGTTAACTATAGGGACTACATTTCTGTATGGTTTTCATGTCTAAGACTTTCCATTTTATTAATCTGATCCAGCAGGTACTAGCCATTGCATGTTAACTTCTTCAATTCAAGTGGCTTCCAGTCATTTAGATTAGAATAACCTTTAATTGGTTGGTTGCTCTAGCAGACAGTTAAAGTATTCATAGATTTTATTAACCTTTTATTACTAAAGTAAAAGGAAAAAGGCAGTGGCCAGAAAGCATCATTAAGTGAACTTCATCCCTATTTTCAGAAAACTCAAAGCTGTGGACTCTAGCTTCTCTCCAAACACAATAATTTGGACTGCCAGGAATGTAATAAAAACTGTAAATTGACACAAAAATGAAAGTGCTTGGGAGAAATAAATTCATAACTACTTTTATTTTTTGGTGAAGAAAACATCAAAGGTTTGCAACTCAGCCTGGAAGGCAAAAATGGATAAAAGGAGAGTGCCTATAGTTTCAAAATATTTTTTCTCTTTAATGAACAGTTGAAAATATCCATAAATCTCTTCCAGTATCACTGTATTTAAAAAGCAGTCAAGTCTTTTGTGCCTGACATGTTTATAGTAAATCTATTCTCATCTGTCGTGCTTGCATAAATTGTCCAAAAGTTCATCCTGTCTTGGCTGTCTTTCAGTATTCATTAGTGTTGAAGTCATTTTTTGAGTAAATGAAGGGAAAAAATGCCCAGAAATTCAGATAATGCATGGAAAGAACCACACTTCTGATGACTAACAAGGCAAATACAGCTTTATTCACCTAAATTCACAGAAATTTGTTTCTTATTGCCAGAGATGAACTAAGCAGTGTGAATTATGTGTACAAATGTGTAATAAATACAGTCAGTCAGAAAGAAATACTGAATAATATATAATAAGGCAATAATATAGTCCCAAACAATTACTTGTATGAACATCTAATCAATCAAAAAGCTCCTGACAGGAGTCTGGTGTGAGCCATCACCTGGATTTAGTATACCTTTGCACCTTCCTCCAATAGTAAAAATTACGGTGCAGAAACATAATGTCAAACCCAATCTTCCACCTTCTTTACAATTAAGAAGACACATATAACAAAAATGAAAACGATAATGTCAAAAAAGTACTTACATGTGCGTACAGCCTGAAACACGTGGCTGGATGATGCACCTGCGGACAGATGGAGGAAAGGAGGCCTAGCTTTTCCATGGGAAGGAAGGTTGGTGTATCGGGGGTGCAAGGGCCTGCCCCCTGCCTTCTGGGCTTACCCTGGCTTGTCTCTCCTCCCGTCCAGGAGTTTGCTGAGCTCCCATGGCTTGGCAATTGCTCCCCCAGCCACAGAGGCTGGAGGTGTTCCGCTGGGCCTGCTTTGCTATGCTTGGCCCAGTAGCGTCTGGCCCGGTGGGGTGCTGGCATGAGGCAACACGAGTGCAGCCCACTTCCCTTCTGGGCAGCAGGAGCAAACACTGAGCTTTCATCTCCTCCACAAACACTCCCCGATTCAAGAGCTTCTTCTCGGGAATTAGAGCCACTTTGGGTGGCATGGTAGTTGGAACATCTGAACACAATTTAGGTTACTTTTAGCACAAAATATTCACTTGATAAGAAGAGCTGAAGATCAAGGACATCATCTGCTGAGTGGCTCAAGTAATCAGGAGGTGAATAGATAACACTCAATGCACAACTATACAGCTAAACCACAACCAAAGAAACAAGAAAAAAAAAAAAAAAAAAAAAGCTTTCCAGTCCAGACTCCTGTGGAATCAAACCTGAAGATGTGCAGACAGAAATTTACCCTGGCCTACTCAGTGCACAATGTGCTCATTAGATTTACAAATAATAGGGCACTATATCTCTTAGCCCCAGGGCACGTTTTCTGTGATTGCCGTTAAAAGTCTTGTTGACAGTGGGGTTTGTTGGCTGGAGTGTGAATATACGATGGTTTTGCAAGGAGTTTTATATAGTAACTTATATTCACAGAAAGCTATCCACACCTTTGTATCAAAAACAATTTGCAGAATCAAATATTTAACAATCAAGTTTGAGATCTGCAGTGATTAAATTAGTGAGATAATTAGCACGATATTTAAGGTTAATGTTCACAAGTAGGTTAATTATATCCTTTTCCATATTTCTGTTGTTGTTTCGCTTGACACATGTTGGAATAACAGTGAAAGTGAGGCCACACTTGCAGAGATAGCAGATGAAGCAGCACGTATCACCAAAGTTATCAAAGACTCAATGTATATTTCTGAGAGAACTTTTCTCCAGCATTCAGTCTCAGAACTTTATATTTGTTGTGTACCAACAGTTCTCTTTTAGGGTGAATTCTCTTGAATAACACTTCAGATCTGTACACAGGAAAAACATTTTCTACATGACTTATGGGATGGCTTAGCTTCAAGACTTCATACAGTGCTCATGTTAATTACAAAAGAGATAGCATTTAATGCCTTCTACTGAATTCAGTCCACAAGTGCAACGCCTATTTACAATATTACAGACCCAGAACAATGTACTGTGCTGAAATTCCCTCTGACTGGACTTCAGTGAGAAATTTAGAAAGAAATTTAGAGCAAAATCTGCTGCAATTATCAGCAGAATGGTTGTAGAGAACCAGGAAGGGATCCAAGTACTACAATGAAGTTTTAAAAAACTGCTGAATAGTTATTCATGTTGAAGTGCAGGACACTGCACCTGGATTTACTTATGTATGGCTACTTTGCAAACATGTCCAGCCAACACAAATATTGGACTCTGAAAAAAAAGATCCTAGATATGGGGTTGAGCTTCAAAATTTGCCCCAGCCTCTAAAGCCTGTGAAGTCAAGACCCAAATACCATCAAACATTATTGTATTTGACATACAGATCTCATTTAGGCAGCACACGTAATTTGTAATCATTACTACCACCATAGCAAATTTTACAAGCTCATTCCCCCTTGGAACAATTACGATGTGTAGGGCACGAAAGGCCTCCAAAGCTAGATGACTTTCCCTAGCAACATGCTATCAAGTTCATTTAGCCATTTTTAGCATTCTCCCACATGTAAAGCTGCTTTAATTTTAAAAGCAACTACTGTTGGAGGTGGCAGCGTGGCAGTGCCCACACTGAGGTACACTGTTCCCTGGGAATCATGGCCCTGCCCAGGACCCCTCAGACCCAGGGCTCTTGGTATGAATTCTAGTGCTGGCACTGGCCCTGTCACCATGAAGGGCAATCAGGAACAGCAGAAGTGCAAACAGCTATTTCATCCCATGGCCACGTTCTCTGGCAACAATCCCAATGGGCTCAGCACTGCATGAGGCCTGCCACAGCATAGGCCTTGGCCTTGCCAAGATGGCAGTGAGAATGGAAGCAGGGATAGGGATCTGCCGTGTTTTCCATGAATCTTCAGTTCATTGCTCTACATACTAATCCTAATGCAAACATAGAACTTTTATTCTTTAAAAGAGGGTCTGTTCCTCCCTCAGGAAGAGGGTATTCTCCTTCTTGTAATTTCTATCTTCTGCTTTCCCTCATGTTAACTGTCGTCCCAGCCTGTCCTCGCACAGACTCCTCAGGAGAGTAAGCACTGCACAGCCAGACCCAGTCTGTTGATCTTTTTGTTTCCCTTTAACATGCTGCAATAAAGCTGTTACTGGAAAAGGAAAACAGACTTACTGCTCTCCAAGGGAAGAAGGAAGCCATGACTGTAAGGGACAGATGAATAAAATGTTTTGTGTTGAATTATTCTCCTGCTACTGTTTTGCTGAGCAAAAGGATGGATCCAGAAGTCTTATCACTATCTATAAAGGATGTGCTTTTATATACTCTCTTGACTGTAAAAATCAATCTTCTGAGAAAGGGAGTGGCTCTTTTAACTAGAGCTAGTCAGAACATCTTGTTTTCACATTCTGCAATGTAAGAAATTCACAGCAAACTAGGTTGCAAATTTGAATGGTTTTCTGAATTTTTTAGAATACAATATTTTATTTGGCTATTTTATTTTATTTTATTTTATTTATTTTATTTCAGTATGGTACTGTTAATTTCTAAATAATTTGATCATTTTGACACAGAATTAAAAAAATGTGAACTTGCTGATACCTGCTGGACCCTGCTGATAAGGAGGCTCACAAGGAAGGAGCTGGTGAAAATCGGTCTCTGTCCTTTTGAAAAATTAGTTGAAGTAGTTTCACACTTTTACTTTCCTAAAGAGACACTGCAACCATTTCTCTTCCTTTCTTATTTATTGTTCACACCACCAAAACAAAAACATATGCTTCTCTATCCCACATACACACTGCTGCAGACAGAGTCTTCTTTTGTATTACTTCAGCGGCAAGCACAGAGGTAGGGATGCTCTGGCCTGCACTGTATTTGCACAGGCTACTGCTGTGAGTATACATGCAAGTAGAGGAACTGATTTGTGAAAGGCAGTTAGATACCCAACCAGTAATTGTGTGCACAATTACTGTGATTACACATGTAATCATGGTCATTGTGCTTCCAAATGATGCATGTGCTATTCTAAAAATTCGCTCCTGTGTTACTAAAATTAATGGAAGCTTTGCCATCAGTTTGAATTGATGGAGGATCAAGCCCAGATATTGTAGCAGTCTTGATATATCCAAGACCAAATGCAATTTTTGCATCCAAAATGCTAAATTTTCATAGCTTATCAAAACAGTAAAAGAAAGAAGGAAAATAGTTTCTTAGAATATCTAGGTATATATTTATTATGCATTCATCAATAAATTATTATTTTTGAATAGGGTTCTGCATTTGATTCATGCTCCACTGATACTGAGAGAAAAAACAGGGCTATGGATCAAGACTTCTTCCTTTAATGTTTCTGCTTAGCTTGGGTCATAGAGCTGTGTATGTGTTTGTTCATGGCAAAATTTTTGGCTTTTGACTGTCTTGGCTTTCAAGAGTTAAATGGGGTTTTGTAGAGAAGATGCTGTGAGATACAGTAGGTATGGTGATATGTAGTATTTCACATCTAGTCTTTGTCCATGTTCCAACAATGTACATTAAATGTCTTACTATTGTCTCTTTTTCAGATTAGTTTACAGCCCTGTAGTTCCAGCTGTTTTATTCTGAAACTCTAAAACCCTATCACTAGGGAGTTCTGTGTAATTGCCCATAATATGCACCACATTATCCATTTCAGGAACTGTGCTGAAAGACAGCAGCAATAAGGGGTTTTCTAAAGGCAGTCTGGTTTACACTAATGGATCTAACAGGAAGGAAATGCAATTTGAAAGAAGCTGATGCATATGTTCTATTGTTGAATATAATGTTTGATTTAATTATTAACTGTCTGTGATGGAAAGTCAGATCCTGCTCAGTTCTGCTTACAGTTTGGTACTCTGCTACCAGTAAAAACAGACAAGATTTAGTCTGAGGATTTAAGAGTTCTTTGTAAAATGTTGACACTGAATTGTGCTTTTATAAAATATCAGCTGAGGATCCTCAGTTGCATGCTTCTTCCATAAAGGCTTGCTTTCTTTTATCAAGTTAAATATACAATATGGAACCTGACTCTCTTTCCTTTTTCACTTGCATAAATCAGGAGACTCTCAAGGTTAATTAACTGCTCTAATTATTTAAATAAATACGATTCAAATTGAGTTCATATTCACTGCTGTTCCCAAAATATTGTATTTTATTTTATTTTGTCATTTCATGTCATACACATAGCACTGCAGTCAATCTACTTCTTTGTCACTGAGGAAGTACACAATGGACCCAACTGAAGTTTTAGGAAGGAGTTAAAATGTGCTGGCACGATTTTACCTATCCTTCTTTTATCACGGACGGAGGATTTGGCAGCCAATTTCAATCCAGTTCTATAATTGGTGTTTTGTGATTTCTAGTAAATTGTTGCATTGTGTTACAGGGGTCTCTAATTCCATGTGTGGGTGTTAACATGGTGTAAGGAATGAATTCATTATGAAGAACTCTTACCTGAAATTCCATTATCCTTTCCTCACCATGGTGACTCCTATCAAACTCATTCATATAACATAATCTGGAAAGAAATAGGTATTGACGCTAAACTGCTGCATTTTCAGAGAAGTTTAAGGGTAAAAATCATAGCTCTCTTGCATGATTCAGACAAAAACAGTAGTTTAACACCACTAGTAAACAAAATAATTGAGCAACGTAATTTCAGTTTTGTATTTTGTATCTGTCTGGTGAGATTATTATCCTTGACACTATCTTAAGCAGATGCAGGACTGGAGTTGAAATTAAACAATAGTAATGATATTTGGAGTTCATCCAGAATGATCTTCATTGTTTCTGAGAGTGGCTTCCACATCGTTATTTGATCCATAATTTCTCATCTTTCGTTAAACATATGTTTCTACATATAGTGCACACAGCATTAGCTCTGTGGGATGCATTTTCCTTTGCAAAGTCAAAAGAGATTGGTTATATTTGTCATGAGGGTAATAGAGAGAAATGAACTTCCTAGGAAATACAACACCACACCTCAAACATCTAATTGATTTAGACAGATTAAGAGAAAATAGAGACCCCCTCCACAGTGTATTTCCATTCTTGGTATCAATCAGCAGACTTCAGTCAAAGAATACGCAGGAGCCACTGGAGCAAAATCCATCTCCTATTAATCTGGAGAATTCTGCTTGTAATCTGTTATCAGCTGTAAGGATCTGAGAAGATTTTAAGGCTCTTTAAGAACCTCAAATATTTTGAATATTTCGTTTGAAAGACATATCTGAGAGCACAGATCAAAATATATCCAAGCTGCTTTAGCCCCTGTCTCCCATCAGAACAGATTTCTGCTGTGTCTTCCCTTGGTCAAGAACATCATAAAATCAATCTTTCTTACTCCGCTTCAGGACACCTACTTTAAGCCTTACCAGAAACCAACAAATGCCAAGGTGAACAATTTGTTTCAAAAAGTTGACCAAGGTCAAAACAGGTCAGGTCTAGCTTTGGCTAAAGCTGATACTCCTATTCTTAATTAAAAGTTTATTGAAGCACTTTGCATACTCTAGCGTATTAAAGAAGCAATTGTCGGAGTGAAAAGAAAAACTGTCAATTCTGAAAATAGCTTAGACTGTTCATGTGTCATTCTCAGTATATGCTGAAATATCCAGAAAAACGTGGCTCACACTGTGGATTGCATCAGATACCCACACATGTACAAGCAACCCTCCCCCTGCCTTCTCCTCCTGAGGCTCATTTTTGCAAAACACATGCTTAGAATTGAACTGCGCTTTCTGCCATTGGAGTAAACTACGATGGAACAGAGCACAAAGGAAATTTATTTCCCTGGCATACATAGGATTTTCCTGTAGAGCTCAGTATGAGAAGTAAGATCAGACACTTAGGGTAACCAGCACACCGCAGGCTCAGGGAAGGAAGCAGGCTGGTTCATTTTCTTGGATCTCATGGCCAGACCTCAAGTCAGGCCCCATATGTGCCAAACATCGAATCATTTGCAAATCAGGAGTGCCATTTTTTCACCCAGCTCCTGAGAGCTCATCCTCCTGTCTCAGCCGTGCCAGAACCCATCCTGCCTGAGCATCCCAAGGCACCTGTACAGGAAGAGTTGGTGCGACCTGTCCACATTCCCTTCACCTCTTCTCATGCTTTCTCTCTAGCCTGTGTTTGCCGGCTTATGCATATTGAAGAGAAAGAATGAAAGGGATGTCAGTGGCTATACAGAAGGGCAATTGAAAAAGCATGCTCTGGAAATCATATTCATAGGGAAAAAGAACTGAACTCACGCAGGTGTTTCTCCACTTCTGCTGTGACTCCTCTAGGCAGCAAAACAGGTGAGTTTGCTGCATGCTAATCAGGAAAAAGAACATCTGAAATATGCATCTGCACATGAGCATCTGTGCAGAGTTTCTCCAACCCAGTTCTCAAGTGCATTTCTTTTCCTATGTGGGCTTCTTTTGTACTTTATTGTGCCAAGAGGCTTATTTTGTATAGGTGGAGAGACCCCTATCCACCAGCCATCAGGGAGTGCTATTAATATGCAACATCTTGAATGCATGAGCTGAATGACAAGCTGGCAGAGTTTGAGTCTGTGTGGTCCAAGTTTATGTCTCTCCCTGAAGAGGCAAAAAGCCCCTTCCCCATATCTCTGCCAAATTGTGCAAAAGATGAAAGAAAGGAGAATGGGCAGCCTATTTTTTTTTCTGCTTCTCTCTTCGTAATATCTTCACACTATCATTATTTCTCCTGGCCACAGTCAATGTGAATTGGCCTGTATCACGTAGTTTGCTACTGAAGTTCAATGTCAAAATAGATCATGATAGCAGAAATACTGAACAGTTGCGTGTTTTTTTTTTAAACTGCTTGTGGAACTAATCAGAAATATTTATTAGACTTCTTATGCATGCACTGTTTTTTGGATGCATGTGTCCTTCTATATCCTCTCTCTAAATTGTCCCTAAAATAATGAGTTAAGCTGAGGTCCTGAATTTTAGGCACGTTTGCAGTTTTCTTTTTGTCACTCAGTGCCACCATGCAAGGCTCACCTTAGCTAGTTTGCTAGTTAGCTACATGCCTGAGTAGAAGAAAGGACAGTCGTGTTCTATGCCTGCACCATGTCTTTGGCCTTCACCAGCTGTTCAGCTTTGGGGTGTTCAGAAAGAATTAGGGACACAAACAGCTATAAATTAAAAACCTGCCTCAGAGTCCTATGATATAAGAGATGGGAGAACTCAAATGGGCCAGTGTATGTCCACCTAGCCTAGCAGCAACATCTAGTATGTGAACAAAACTGAAACACGCCCATCCGAACTTCCCTTGGTGGGGTTATTTCCACTGAGTCCAGGCGGCCAGGCAAAGGAATTGGCTTTCCACCTGTGCATGGCAGTGTGGAAGAAGCCTCCAGCTTTGCTGTAGTCACTGGTTCCCAACTGGTTAGGACCTCACCAGCCACGAGTTCCAGACCAGTGACTTTGCAGCTGTATCCTTCTTCCTGGAGCCTGGCCTGGTCAGCAAACAGCTCCACCCCAGCCTCCACACAGAGGTACCATCAGGAACAGCAAACCGGGCTTTTTCAGATACCAGCTGTTACCCTGGCATCACTGCTTCCCTCTCTGCATGCCTTTGTCATTCACTGAATCTCTGCCTGCTGCACAGCTCTTGGAATGAGTTGAAATGACTTTCGGGATGTTTTCTCTTGCCTTAAAGGACTCATCTGCTTTGTGTTTTCCCCTCAGCCACAGCAGAACGTAGAAAACAGTCTACATGGAAAATATGAAAAATGGTTTCTATGTAAATTGGAGGTAATGTCAGCCAAATTAATTTGTTAATTTAATGTCTAAAAATCGTTTCATATTCCCCATTTACAAATTTATACTTTCTTATGGGAATATATTTTCTTCATATTTGATCCATTTTTTAACAGCTGCAACCATTTTTCACCATTTTGCAAAACAGGTTCATTTACAAATGATGTTTATCAATCATAAGGGAAATTTCATCTTTTATTCCTTTCTATGAGATTGATGTCCTATCCCTTTCATGGGAAGATTGTGTAGTATCTTACAAAAGCAAAATTCCTTTTGATTCAGTGAGCAGGGCTGATTGGGAAGGTCAGAGCAATACTACCAGAAAAGCAAAATTACTAGCCACTATGCATTGACCTGAGGAGAAACCATTTTGTGGAGTGATATGCAAAAAGTATAAATCTAGATTTGAGTTTGGTGTTATTAAAACAAACCTTACAAATACACATTTTTATAATGCCATTGAAAATATGTCTTAATTAAAAATTTCGTCTTGCAAATGCGTTACTATTTAAATGAGATTAATAACACAATCTATTGATAGATTTCTGCATGGGTATACAGCAGGGGCTAGCAACAAACCCTCACTGGTACTTTAAATTTGGGAAATATTGATTTTTAACAGTTTGCCCACACAAACAGTGAAGAGATTTTCTAGGATAAGAGTCACCTGGGTAATTTAAACTTTTGGGCTGATACATCTCTGTTGTTGAGTGCATGTAACCTCCCCAAGATCACAGACTGATGCTAGGCACAGGTCTTCCACAGAAGAGAAAATCAAAGCTTTGAATCATACATTCAAGGGCTTCTCACTGAGAGAGAACTGAGATAATTTTAAATTAAATTCCTAGGTATTGAATAAACACCACTGCAGCACAGATACCGGCAGCTGAAGCCGGTGGGTACCGAGGCTGCCTGCCCCAGCTCTGCGTTGCACTGTGTTTGCAACGAGGGCAGCTGCAGCAGAGCAGGCGCAGGAGCATCCCTGCCAGCAGGACGAGTCGCCTCCTGCAGCAGGCAGCACTGACCTCCGGCTGCGAGAGAGGCCCCCTCGCTCGGGCAGAGCCCCCCGAACGCCGCCCACACCCACAGGCCAGGGACTATTCTAATGACACCACAGAGACTCCACTTACCCTGCTTAGGGTGTCCTCTGATGCCACTAACAATAACTTTCCCCTACACTAACTGTCAGCAGGACAGCTGTGGATTTCCTTAAAATAAGAGGTCTGAAAATAGAATGATATTGATTTAGGCTACCTTGTCAATCACAGGAAAGAACAGCCCAGCAGGTATTATATAAGGAGAGTTTGTAACAAAATGGGTCTTTATGTCTAAAGACCAGTGGATATGGCTATTTTTAAAGTTGGTTGGATGGGCTATGATCTTCCAAAAATTTCGTCTGAGACAAAATATTTAGCAGGAGTCAAGTGAGACCAAGAAAACAAGTTTTCTGCTGGACCGAAATAAATTGGTTCCACCAAGAGCTTCGTTAGCACCTTCGGAGGCAACAGCAGACTGAGGAAATGCTGTGTAATGTGCTGAGCAGCTGCACTGAGCTCACAGGGCACCTGGTACCTCTCACCTCGGGCAGGTCCCGCAGACCTTCCACACTGCTGTTGGCACTCAAGTGTTGCCCACGTTCCCGAGGATGCTAAAATGGTGAGATAACTGCTTGCTTTGAAATGCTCCTGACAGAAAAGGACAGCAGCTTTCTGTGGTTTGGATCTTGCCGTGTTCCTCCACATTCACAGCAGGAAGGATGCTGCCTCCTCAAGTAGCCCCTGAACAACACAGTCAGTGCTGCAGCACAGGAGGGTACGACAGGGACCCACAGCACAGGACTGCACAGCCAGACCCACAGTGGAAGGGACTACCAAGCTGTTATATTGAAAAGAGCTTCCAAGCAGCAAAAATACTAAGAACCACCAACAAATAGAAGCATAAAGGTCCCTTAATAGCCCTATACTGCTCTTGCCACAAGCTCTAAGTGCTTAGTGATGAAGTGACCTTTATGAAATTATTGTTTATGATATCTCGGTGTGTGCCAGTATAGGCACAAAGAGTATTCCAATTTATTTAAAAGGTTACATATCAAAACTGAATATGCAGTACAACTGTGTTATCACATTGTATAGCTTTTACACAAGAAATACAATCCTTTGCACGTATGCCTTCTAGGCACTTGGGCTGGATTCCTTCAGTATCAAAACTAGAGATGAGGAAGAAATATGTAACAAAATAATTTTATTCATCCTTCATTTTTTGTTTATAAATTGTCTACAAATCTCTTAGAAAACTCCCCAGATAATTGCTGACTTTAAATTACTCACAAATTTCTTCCAACAAATAATTTTTTAGCTTGCAGACTATTCAAACATGGGATGTGAGGTACTCAGCACCTTTGTAAGCGAACAGTGTTCATGCTGTGTAATTTAGTTGTCTCGGCTTCAGAAACCTGAGCTGATTTCTTTTGAGCTGTACGACCCTCTTCAGGTACCTCACGCATCATAAACAATCTCCCTCTGCCAGCTGCGTGGCAGAGGCACTGGCTGTGCCTGCTGCGGGAGGCTGACCCAGCACTGCCCGTTACCTGCCCTCCGGCTGACTCCAGTCGCTCGGTGGGAACAATGCTCCCCTGCTCTGAGGGAATACCTGTGCACTGGCATGTACTACAGTTCTTCAGTCCCCAAGTGAGAGAATGCCCTGAATCAGACACAGAGAATGTGCCTTCCGCTTAACAAGGTAAAAGATGGAATCGGGATCCATTTATTCCAGCAAAATAAATGGCTAGGCTCTTGTGCACAATGTCACAGCTTTCGTGTCACAGCTTGGGTCTGAACTGGGCTCACTGGGCCCACGCAGGGATCGGGCATCCTTCCTTTCCCTCCTTGTTTCTGGGAATACAAATGTAAATGTGCCAAGCAGGACACGTCCTGTTCTCCTGCTCACCCGCCGGGGATGGGTTTCTTCCCCTGTCACAGACTTCCTCAACTGTCACTTCTACTGTATTCCTTAATAAGATTTTTTTTTTTTTTTGGCTTGAGTTCTTCCTGCAAGTCACAACACTCTGAAGACTACGCTTAAACCTGATACACCATGATGCTATTTTATGTAAACATCTTATTGGATTTAGGTCTTCTTACTTGAAATTAGCTTCTCATAGAAACCACACATCACATTTTGGAGTCAAATGACAGTCATTGATCACATGCACACTGCTTTTTCTAAATTACTCCAAATTAACAGCCTTTGAAATCTGCACTGTTTCTTATTTTCTTATATGTTCTAATTAGTTTCTGCTTCTTAATGAATCCCACAGTTAACAAGATAAGGGTACACCAATGTTTCCGTCCAGACAAAACCTTGAGTCCTTCAGGTATGCAGTAGCATAGAATAGGTCACAAACACCAAGCAACACGATGTGAAATCCAAATATCACAATTAAATATATCACTGAGAATTTATTTTCTGCAAGTATCTGAAAAGTCTAATTGAAAATTTGCTTTTGCAAATATTCATGAAAGTTAATTTCAAGTGCTTATATGCTCATAGACAGCAAATTCACAAAGAGTCATAGACATTATCAATTTGGAGTTCATTTCTGAATTTAAATGAATATTCATAGACATTTTTAACTATTCCTTTAACTTCAGTACAGACTCATCAGCACTCATTTGCACCTAGTTTTTATTAGTGCAAATCAGGACTAGAAATATTGAAATCAAAAGTTAAGCTTGCCTGAAAAATGCTTAAAGAAGAACTGAACTGAGCCATCTTTTTTTTTATATCTTCAGAATGGAATACATCTAGCTTCTTTTTTTATTAAAATTTCAGAATAATTTGTGATCTTTTGAAGTTATTGTTCTGCTGTCAGCTAAAGCTATTTATATGCTTTGATACTAAACATTTCTTTATATAAAGGTGTCTCTACTTCCCAATCCCTTAAAAATTATTCATTTGCAATATTTTTTTTCCATTTCCTTGGATTCAGTTTAAATAAAGTTTATAAAACTCTTGTAAAATGATTTAATATGGGCTAGTTTCAAATGCTACAAAGTTGAATATTAGAAATTCTTTCACCCATGAAAAATTTCACAATATCAAGAAAATGGCAGAAGATATTTTAAACAACAAATGTAAAAGCTTGCAGGTCAATTAGTTATTGAAACATTTTCCTAAAGAGTAGCAATAGTAACACTTAGATTACCTGTAAACTTCAAGTTGCTCATGTGACTTACTTGTGGGCTATGACAGTAACATAAAATCACATTGTTCTGAAAAGCTTTAGTCCTGGAACTTTATTTTCTTCAGATCTTACAATTTATTTTTTCTCAGTTTGAATCTGTATTCAGCAATTCCTTGCTTCACTTGACTCCAAATTTATCTTAAAACTCTGGGATGATTCCTGAAGCTGTTTGGACTGTTTTAAAGGTCACATTTTCAAAGACATTCTAGGTGATTTAGAAGTATAAAGGTCTATTGACCTGTAGGCTTCAAAATGCCTTAGTCATTTTTACAAGGGGCGCCTAAGTCTGGGATTATTTGGCTCTTTTGACTTTCTTCCTAACATTACTTCGTCAAAGCAATGCACAATGACATACATTGAGTTACATCACAAAAGCTAACAAAGATAATTGCATTAGAGCTAATCAGGTTTGTGCACTATGATGTCAGTCAAGAGCTTTTTCAGAACGCCATTGATGAACATGATGCCAATCATTCTTGAAGACTAACGAAGCCGTTTTTAATCCTTTCTCCTGGAAAGTGATGCGAAATAGTGTCTTAAGAATATATTCTCCAGTATTGCAGTACCTTCTAGAAGTTACAAATGCAATATTCGTAGTTGTTGTTTGCATTTATATGGAGCTAGTTCCCTACAAAAGAGTTTTCTGGAAACTTGGCACAAAAACCAGAAAGCTAAAAATTCCAAAATGAAGAAGAGATGGCCTTTTTTCTTTCTCTCTCTTTTTTTTTTTCCCTTTTTTTTTTTGGTGGGGGGGGGGGGGGAGGAAAGGGAGTGGGGGGAGAGGGAGAGGGAGGGTGAGGACAACACCATTTTTCTTAGATTATCCAAAAATCTAAAATCAGTATTTTTCTCCCTACTTATTCTCTCCAATACCCAGTTTCTGGACATGTTTTATACAAGGCAAAGTGAAAGGCTTGGCTTTGAAGTCCCAGAAAACTCACTGGCCAAGTGCATCAGCAATTCACGGAAATACACATGAAGGCATAGAGCAGAGAATTGGTACAGATCAGAGAAACTACAGAAGCCGCTGTATCAGTTCAGCTTCATTTATTAAAAGGAATTGACAAGATAGTCCGTATTGGAGTCTCTGCTATATTACTTACAGAACAACAGGTCAAACTTTATGAGTAATTTCTATTCCTGCCTTTTGCGGATGCAAAGGTCTTTACCACAGGTGGATCATTTAACTCCCCAGAGGTATGACATTGTAATCCACTCAGCCTGATTGCTCTTCACCTTTATTTCTCAGATCATATTCTTCCTTTTTGCAATAATCACTAATTATCTACAATTCTGAAAATACAATTGAAACATGACATTTATTTCCTTAAATCTCTTTCTGTGATTGGAACACTGTGACATGCATATACCTCCGATGCTAACTGATTAGCTAAGATATGTCTTAGTTGAGGAAACTGTTTTAACACATGCTTTAATTCAGGCTGCAAAATTCTGCAATATTCTTTCACATTTAGTACAAATAATTTTCATCCTTGTCCTCGTTGCTTCCTCATTCTCCCCACAGTCATTTACTCAACCATGGGGCTCTGAAGATTGCAGTAGCTGTTAGTCTACATGAAGAAACTGTTACATTCACACCAAATATGATATGCAAATACTCCATTGAAATTCATCTGTTTCTTTAGGCTAATTTATATTTTAATGAATTTGGTCATTGGGAATTGAAGCACTTCAGCTTCAAAAATAGAGCTTGTTGAAAACCTTTAGCTGAAATATATAATTTTCAAGCAGGTTTTTAGCCAGCTCAAATCATCACTGAGATCCTTTATTTAGTGAACCAACACTTCAATAAATAAGACACAGATCTGACTTAATATAATAGCCCATAATTTTGTATATGAGATACTGGGATAGCACAAAAAGCATTGCACAAATGGGTTAGATAGACAAGCTACTTCTGAGGTACTATGTAGTTATAAACCACGTGTTGAAAATTATTCTCAGATGACTTTGCCATTATTTTGTTGCAGGAGTAGCTTTTTTTTTTTTTTTTTTTTCTTCCAGAAGAGAATTGAAATTAATTTAAAAGATGCCATCAAGATTTAATAGACAAGTTCTGTTCAGACAGCCACAGGAATGGACTGATAGGAACAGGCACAAGGTGAAACTGGCGGTGTCCCTGCCCGTAGCCACCAGAGCTGATCACCCGTACCAAAACTGCTACTGATCCACAGGAACTGTAAATTGAGCATAGTTCTTGCACTGGCACATGACACGGCATTTTGGTGGGAATATCCAGAACTCAGCTGGCAAAGCAAATTCAGGCATTAATGAAATTTCTTTGGGAAGAGATGTAAGCCTTGTCCATGCTGGGTGTGGCTCTGCCTAGCTGGTCCTTCTGAATTCACACAGAAGCTTAAATGCATTCATTTTCCCTATAGAAAAGCACCGAATTTGCATTTTACCTAGGCTGAATTTAGCCTGACATCTGTAAAAACTAGATTTTCCATTGGCAATGCTCAGTTACAGGAAATCCGAGCTTTTAAAGAAAACCCCTGCACAACAGACATTTTGGAGCTCTCGTTCATTAGCCGGGGATTACTGATCTCACTGCTGCTCGAAAGCCTGCAGTGTCATGGTCAGGCTACAGTCATGCATGGTGGCAGTCGTTGCCTCTTTAAATAGATCACTTCAGTTTTGATGGAAAGAACATGCAGATTCAAGATCACAATCAGGAGGATGGGGGAAAGACAGAATGAGATTAAGAGAGATATCACTAACAAACCTCACACACTGAAAACAATGGCAGTAAAATCACAATGACAGAACAATCATTTATGTCATACCAGTTTGAGAGAACATCGATTTAAAAGGTGTAATCAGATCCATTTATTGCAAGAACTAAAAAAATATGGAAACCGTGGAATTGGATACAAATACACCCTTTGCCATGTTTTAAGCCAGTAGCATAGTTTTACCCAATTAGAATGAAATTCATCTTGGAAGAAATATCTAATTGGGTATGGTAAACTTATTTTATTTTAAAAGAAAGACATTGATGACTCCTAATTATACACATACATGTTCCCTAAGTAAATTAGTTATAGTTAAAGCCATTATGCTGAGCTTGGCCTTATACAACAGTGTCATCTAGTGGTCAGCGGTCAGACTCCTCGCTTCAGCTGGAAGATGGAGATGGTCAAAAAAATAGGGAACAACGCTGCGTTTGTTTGTCTGTCTCTTTGGCACTCTGCGTTGCTTCGTATAGCTACACGTCCCCGTTTATTGTGCTCGTTTTGATGGCAGGCCTTTCGGCGTGCTGGCAGAAAGCACGAATGGATGCTCAGCGGGCGCTGCGGGAAGAGAAGGGGAAGCCTGCCAGCCACCAGCCCACTGGAAACGAGGGCTGGGCCTGGTGCCTCTGCCATGCTGGCAACAAGGACAGCCTTGGTCTGTGTCTCTGCCTCCAGACCCGGTCTCTGGACTCCCTTTGCTCTGGATTTACTGCTCTGGTTGGGGAAGTTTTGGTGCTGTGAGTGGTCAGCAGGGAGCGGTCCTGGTGGGCCCACGGCCGGCAGGAGCCTGGCCGCCCTGCACGAGGCCAGCAGTTCAACACAGCGCTCACCTCAGCGGTCCCTCACGTCATGCTTTTCTGCTCGACACCTTGTGCCTCTGTTGTGTTCAAGAACGCTCGCTAATACTTCGTGTCCTATCAGCCAGCAAGCTGTGCGCCGGGGGGGAGTACAACGAGCATGTGCTGCCTCCGATTGCCACATTTGAGACAACACAACCGGCGGAATAAGTAATTGCATTTTACAGATCTGCATCCTGGAAGCACTTGTAATTGATGGGAACCAGAAAGAACTGATGCGATGACAACATGCCCTAAAAGCTATGCATCACCATGGCCCTGAATAATCTGCCATCAGCTGAGCCCTGTTTCTACCAGTAAATCTTGGTTTATGAAAAAGAGTAAATTTATATTCTAGAAGTAGCTGAAAGTTCTGGATAATGACATTGTGAGTGTAGTCCTGATAGGGTCACCTACTACTAGTTTTGGCAAAAGACATGTTTTATAAGGTGTATAAAAATATAGATCCAATATGCTCAAAGATCCAATACTGATAATAAAGGCCAGACATGCGGAAACAGTAGTATTGCTCAGCTCATTGCTGTAACAGGCTACTCCTCTTCCTAGAAGAGCCTTGGGGCCTGATACGAGCAATCTTGACAAATTAAAACAATCTGACATCACAAAATTGACACATTGGCAATGATCTTTGAGATAACCAAACAAAATTCAGATTTCACTTCAATTTGCAGGAATGCAGTACTTTTTCCAAAAGAGACTACTAAGTCTAACATATTCCTGGAAGACTTGAGCCCTTATCTCTTGACACATAAATACCATAACTGGGATCATAAAAAGACTGGATTAAACTTGGAAGGTCTTTTTGAGTATGTCTTAGAAAAATTTCAGAATACATTATACACAGATCTTCAGCATTCAGTAATCACAACTAGTATTGTCTTATATTTAGTATTCCCCCTGCTCAATGTCATTATAGAAGGAAAGGAAAGGGAAAGGGAAAGGGAAAGGGAAAAAGGAAATAAAAAGAAATCGACTTCTTTGTCAAGCTTTTTTGGAGGTAAGAAATAAATCAAGGGCTGGATTTTACATATCAAACCTGATCTCTGACCAGTGTGGGGTTTTTGTTACTCCCTGCTTTTGGGTCCCACTTACCAGGCTTTTTCTCTCAATCCAGCACTACTAAGAAGGGCTGCACTAAGTCAGCATTCTTCAACTGGATTGTTCCAGTGATCAATAGAGAAAGGACAATGATTTATTTATAAAGCAGCAATGCAGTACTGCAAGAATTAGTTCTCTTCTGGAAGTGTTTCCCATTTTATCCCTACATAAAGGGATGTACAATAAACTTCAGTGTGAATTGCAGTGCAAACCAAATCCTAACTTTACCTCTTCATTTGTTTCTCTTTTGGAAGCACTGTGTGTTGTTTTGTGTTTTTGTTTGTTTGTTTGTTTGTTTTTTAATTTAAAGCATGTTTTATATCGATTTAGCAAGGAATAGGTAATATCCATATCAATTTTCTCACAATGAGATGTATTGGTAGAAAAACAGTTTTATAACTAGAAACAGAAATGACTGATCTAATTGACTGTTATGAGCTGTTCAGATTATATTTTACATAGATTATAGAGTTGATATGCATAAATAACATAGGCAAGTTTTGTATTTTAGATGTTTCGACTAACGTAGGAAGTATTGTTAAGCAACAGTGAGGTCCATGTCTGCAGTATAATATAATAGAAATTGATATTTGCATAGTAAATGGGATATATGTCTCTGGGTTTCTTATTACGTTGATTATTGCATTTGGGAGAAATAACATTCTGTATTAGTATGGCAGTTTGAAAAATAATGTATCTGAATCTGCAAAAAACAGAGCTCAGAAATCTGGGCACACAGAGTTTCACAAAAAGTAAATGGGATAGAAAGTATGTTTTACATCTTCAAAGGAGAATTTTTCCCCCCTTTGGGTTGCATGTTTCTTCATAATCATCATTTTGCAATATAATGTCAGAATGAAGCACAAAAGGGGATTTTTTTTTCCAACAATTGGAATTGCCATGGCAACACCCCAGATCTCAGATAAAGTTTGGTCCTGTACCGATAGTCACATTAGCATTTGTTTTTGTGCTGAATGCAATGCTGCATGTGAAAAGCACTTTGGTCTCTAGTTAAGTATAGAAGGTGTAATTTGATTATTTCTGAAATGTGAACTGTAAGATTTTGACAGCTTCATAGAAGGCTTCATCTTTAAAATCATGTATTTTCAAAATGACACAAATCATCAGAAGAAAATTAGGTACAGCTATCAATACCAAGAGCAGTTGTTTGCATCTCTAGTCTCAATTATGCTGAATTTGAGAAACTACCCACTGTCCCCTTTCCAGCAGCTCTTAACTTTCCCAAACATGTTAATCCTGAGAATTTGTATTCATACACACACATAAATATCTGAAGAAACAGGTGAAATTAAGTGATACATTTAAGCTACTAAAGAATCAAATGAGACTATTTTCCTCAGACATCTTTATGGGGATAATTTCCTTGCACTAATACAAAGAATCTGCTGAATATAAATGCAAACATTTCTTCTCTGACACTTCAAAATCCTATCTAAGACATAAAGAAATTAATATCCTTTAAATTACAAATATTCTAACCTGGTAATTCTGCATATCTGCAGAACACATACTGGTAAGCATATTTAGGGTATGTTCAGGAGGTTTTTATCCCGTAACACTACCCTGCAGGCTTGTAGAACAACTTACCAGAAACAAAATACAGAGAGAGAACAAATGACCATTCCAGCTGGAACCCGATTCCTCCCCAAGCAGAAAACAAAACGAGAATATACTTCTAGTTTCGCAGCACACAGTTCACGTTTCAATTACTGATTTTCTCAAATAGTGCAGAGACAGACTATTTTCAGAAACACATGCTGGAAACATATGAGATAACTGTAATTGTTCCCAAATAAACTGGCCATTAAATAGACAAAGTGCCAAAGTACTTACTATCAATTTTGACAGTTCCGATGATAAAATAAATAGTCTAGAATGCAAGATTAGACTGAAATCGTGTTACAAAAATAAGTGAATTCACAAAAATTTGATAATTGGGCAAATGTTATGAGCCACACAAAGAAAGCAATACAAATATGTGGTCTTGGTATACTCAAGCAGGTACCACATACTCTTTAATAAGTACAATGAAGAATGTCATAGGAAACGTTTCCATCTGGAGAAGAAATAGCTTAAACACAAGACCTGTGTCTCCTTTTTCTTTAGGGGACAGATGGTTAAAGAGCATTGGCTGGGAAAGGGTCTTCTAGAAATATGACATTAAGTGAGGCAGTCACAGTTGTCACTTGAAAGATCCTAAATTCTAACGTTTTATGAGTACACAGAGTCTGCTTGAAAAATATGCTGGTGTTTGAAGTGCTGCTATCTTCCTGTTTCTATTACAGATGTAACTTTCACTGCCTTCATGGGTCCGGGATGACAAGCCTAGCTCCTCAAATTAAAAAAAGAGAAAAAAGAAATGTGACAAACAGCAAACTGTATTTAAGGGTAGAAAAAGCAAATGACCAAAAACAAAAGCACAAAAATATGGAAAGAAAAAAGCCCAGGGCCAGATACTCTTAGTTGTCTGGGGGCTCACTTTGCAAGCACCCAGCAGAACTCTAAGTCCGTATTTAATTGCCCTAAGAGGTGTACATTGCTCTCCACTGATGATCTCAATGCCTTGATACACTGGCATCCTACTTGACACACAGTACTTAGTATTAGGTAAGTACTTAGTAAGTATTAGGTAAGTACTTAGAATTAGGCAAGGCGTCCCTGGCCTCTTTTGAGATCAACAGCCTTGACTGTTGTAAAGCCCTTGGCAGAAGAGTTCTGTGTGTCCCAGTCCTGAGAAGCCAGCAAGATGTGCTGCATCAGAAGCAACTTAAATGTGAATAGTTTGTAGCCTTTACTGGTAGATATTGGGAAATAGAAGGGAACTCTTTGCTATAATTCTTAAATATTGTTTAACTTTATATAGGAAATAACTGGGATCTGCTTGAAGACAGTGGTACATTTTGAATTTGCTTCTCCAGTTTTCATATTAGCCTGAATGATAATTCCCTGTGATGTGAGGCAATAGATGAGCTGAGCTGTGAAAACTCAGAACTTTGGAGACTGTAAGCCAAAACAGAAAAATGGGAGGGAGCTAGGAAGAGGCAGACAGCAGTGAGACTACACCACTGAGAGTTTGGGTTTTTTTTAGGCTTTTCCTTGCTGCCCTACAATTTTGCTACTAGTTTCTCTTTGAGGGGAATAATTTGTAGGTAGCTGTGTCACTGGTTGCTTTATCCACAATCATGCAATTGTGATTTTATTATGCAGTGTTGTGTTTTAATAGTCATTTGAAAGCATTACTGAAATATCTCACTGCACGTTATGATGACTCTCGTACCAGTAACTAAAGATGTAGTCCCCAGGAAGCGCCATTTATTTCAGTGGAGCACAGCTGCACTAGAGGAAAAAGCCTGGGGCACCCGCAGCAGCAACAGGGAAGCAGAGGGAATCAGCAGCTTCTGTCTGTTTTGAAAGAGGAAATATCTCTTTTAAAGTATTTATGTGCAAACACCTTGCACAATTACAGACATTTCTAGAGTAGTCTCCCATTTGTTTTATTTCTGAATTTATTTTTATTCAGGTGTTTTGACAATTTTGCTAACCTTTTCCTTTGCAAATAAATATATCCCTTGTACAAAAGTCTGGCAGCTCTTTCTTTATTTTAGTATCCAATGTGCCCACACGCGGAGGTTACATGCTATGAAAAACATATGCCCCTTTTCAACTTGTGCTTGTGCTCTAATGGAGGAAAAGCAGCAAGTCTTTGCAATGTCTTTCTTCCTATGCAATTTTTTTCATTTTAGTAATATTTTTCTTAAGTGTAAAAAATGAATAATTGAAAACTGAAAACAGTGCTTCCTGAAAAACATTTAAATGATGTTTACAACAGCCACTGTAAGCAGTCATTTATGTAGAGAAGCAGAGAAAGGATACAAATAAAATTCAAGTTAATTTCAAACCCCTCACCTTTTCCTAAAAATTAGGATTACATTTTTCATGACTCCAGATTTAGTAGGTTGGGCTGGAAATCTACTTATGCTGTCAAAGTTGTGCGTTGTGATCTGGAACAGGTCACTTAATCTATATCTGCTGTTTTTCCTTTTCCTTCCTTAGCCGTCTAATTTATACAGTGAAATATCAGGACAGACTATAACACTCTGCTGCCAATACTGCATGTAGAAAAATGAGGCATGAGCTTTTAAATACAGTATTCATTATAATACTGACATTAGACATTCTTTACTGTTTTACAATGCAAATAAGAACATCTTAGTTAGGGAGGTTACATATACATGTCATGGAAGCACGTTTAAGAACAAGCAAATATATGAAAAAACAGGAATCTGAATAATGATTAAATTTCATGGGGGTAAAAATCTGATCATGAAGGGCACTTCCTGCTTAGTTCATAATGGAGGGTAAGGTGTATTCAATCACTTTCCCATAATGTGTAAATAGTGTGTATAGTTTCAATAATTAGAAAAGAAATTTGGATGCTAGTTACCATAAACAAAAATCATCAAGATGCATTTTTCTCTTGTTGCTTTTCTCTCTTTTTTTTTTTTTTATTTATTTCCTTTATATGATGTCTAGAGATTAAAGTCCAAACCACCTAGCTATATCACTGGCAAAATAAGTCATATGACATGCTCAATTTTTAGAGTCATTAGCTATCTGCAGTCTTAAGCAGTGGAGTTAAAAAAGCTAAAGAGAAACAGACAGAATATATTTGAGAGTAAAAAGCCTCTGTGGGTGTTGATGGAAGTATATGGAAGAAACCAGCGAGAACAGTGGATAATGGAAGATAGCTAGTGCAGGTAGTGGGCTTATCTATATGACAAATTGATGAAGAATGAGGAGGAAAACTATGTTGATTTAATGCTGGCAATTTGAAGCATAGGCTGCACAGCTGTTTCAGACAGAAATACCAAGATAAATTCAGAAGCAACCCTTGCTCTGACAGATTAATAAAATACCAGGAATTATTTGAGCTTCTTAGGGGAAGGGATCACTAAAGAGCCCTTCGAATACCCAAGATATTGCACATAAGAATAAAGGAATGGCTCATCCAGCCCTTGCCTGCCTGTTATCAAGAACATGCTTTAAACTGATAGCCAAGCTTTTCCAGCAGACATGAAAAATACATATTAGAAGTGAAAAAGTAAAGAATAAAGTGAACATCTGCTATTGATACAATTTTATGAAAAAAAAATAATACCAGTAGTAGAGCCTTCAAAAAGGAGAACTAAGAATGGCTTACCTAAAATAAGAAAATGTGCTACACTGGGTCTTATGTTTTAACTTACGCTTTTTAAGCTTGTTATTAGCAATCAGAACATTTATCCAGATAAATAGAAAATCCAGACTTTTTATAACTTACAAATTATGCAAACTGACTTAGTGTAAATATTTTTGCTGCTGCTTTAATCATGCCTGTGAATGTTAAGCTCTTCATTGTCTGATCAAATATGAAACATCACACTTTCCAGAAAGAGGGACTTGGAGAATTTTGGTTCTGCCAAGTGTTTAATATGAGGTCTGCATGTTCATGGCTAATAATGTCAGTATACCCTGTCATTAGAAAATATAGTCTAGCATATTTTAACTAAACAGAAAGCCATGCTGCTTGGCTGGATTTTTGAGAAAAAGTCTCATTTACTGGCATTCTTGTTCAACTCCAGACAATCCAGCACTCTCAGAAAGCTGGGCTGCTCCAGAACCCTTTGGAAAAATAATATGGATTAATTTAAGTACCGAGAGAACAGTGCTGAGCGTTAGTTCACAGAATGGTTTAGGTTGGAAGGGACCTCTGGCTCTTTGCTGGGAGGGAAGATTGCTATGGAAGAATGCTTATGAAGAGGTAAGGCTGCCTGGTAACATTAAGGTTAAAGAAGAAAAGAAAAAGAGGCTTTGGTATCTATCCCTCCCTTCCTCCCTCAAAAGAAAGGATTACTTTGGAATACTTGAGTATGATGGCTCACTGATGAATTATTCACAGGAAGGTAGGACTCGCTTTCTTTCCCAGGGGTTACAGCAATGTCAAGTGAAAACATGTCAGTCTGCCAAGAAATACCAGTGGTGTGGAATAATTCTACTGGAGATGACACAATCACACCCTCTAATGATAAGAGCACTTTTGATGAGCGTATCTGAACTAAATTCCTGCAATGCCAAGCATTAGCAATAATTTGATATTTAACTTGGGGAAAACTGGAAGATTAAACAAGCTCCTATAAGCAACTTCTACACCCATGTTTTATTTTTAATTTATCAGCACTGCCTAAACTTAATTATTGCACAGTCCTCTTCCAGCACTACTTTTAACAGTAATAGGTACTGTAAGCAGTAATTTTAGAAGTAAAATGACCTGTGTTATAAAAATTCCCACCACTTCCTCATCTCGGTTCTAGGAAGAATTGCTAAAGCCTCAGTCCAATGGACTGTCCCAAAGGGCTTGGAAGAAGTCTTTAACTGTCCTATTTTTTTTTACAGTCCCTGTAGATGTAGTACAGTAAATGTGCTATTTAGAACGCTTTTGGTCATACTGGTGGTTCTGGTGGTCAGGAAAGAATTTACTGGGGAACCTTTCTGGCACAGGTCTACTGCAGTTTTACATCTCATTCACAACAGCATTGCTTAAATAGAAATAAATGTTGTTCTGCTAAACAAATTGCTATCTACAATTTAATTTATGCTTAGTACTAGTATGGGGCCTAACACACTTACCTTCCAGGACAAAATTTGACATTTAGTGAGCGTGATTCTTAGGGGGAAATCTTTGTAGATTCAAATGCCTTCTTGATAATCTCTCACTTGTCCTCCACAAGAAAGCTGAAGTCATTTCATAGAGTTAGCTGTATTCACAAAGCAGTTGGAAGAGAGCCTCACAGAAACTCTGTAACCTGTGTTCTGCACCTATATTAAATTTCTGTTACTTTACATGAGAAGGTTTTAGACAACAAGATTAATCCACACTTGTGCAGATCTTTTTCTGCCCATTCTGTACCAGAACTAAGGTACGGGCATGAAATTAAGGAGTAGTGCTAGACTGACCCATGCTCAGTCACTTTAAACAAGACGTTCAGTATTACTTAGAGGTACAATTTGTTCAGAAGTGTTTGAGCCCACAGGTGTGGTAAACTGGGAAGCAATGCCTGTAAGAAAGCCTGATGCCTTTGCAGGAACAGGAAGGATTCCCTTCAAAATTTCTTCTAAAACCTCAAGGTCACCTATATAATGCACCTATAACCCCTAGATCACATTTCCTTCTCTTTAATCACTGTATATCTGCTGCCATGTGGGATCAGATATGAGACTTGGTGAGCAAGCCCCTTCTTCTTTCTGGCCATGGACTGGTTGATCACTACCCTTCATGAGATCAAGCTTTCTGCGTTTTGTATCTCAGCTGCAATGATTTTTATTTTAAAGCCTGTGGACACACTCCTATGAGACAACCTCCATTTTCCACCATGGTCAACATCATCTCTAATGAGGTCAGAATAAAGTATTTTCTTACTTTTTAGGTCATACTTTCAACCTCTGAACAGTGTTCTCATGCTCTTCCTAGTGGTTTGTTTCTGTGAGTGCTGACTTATGACTGGGAAATTTTACCACGTCTAATACCCAGTGTGAGGCCTAGCTCTGCCTGAAGTTTGTTCAATACACCTTATTCCTATGCTTCTTTACCTCTTTTTCATAGATTTATTTGCTGTCTGTTTTGCATTTTTTCATTCAGTTCATTTATTTTTAATTATATAGCTATGTGTCCAGTTATTTTTTCAGCAATGTTTCCTTCTTTGTTTTGGATATTAATACCACATAATTTTCAACATTTGAGTAAGAAAGTTCCAGTCTTTTCTGAGCTGCCTAGGTAGACTGATTTAATCATTCACATCCATAGCATACCTAGGCTTGAAATCCTCAGTTACAGACCTACTTGTCTTAATCTTACCATTTACTTTTATCTGAATAACACAAAATATGTTGTTCTTCAATCAGCTCATCTAGAATGAAACCTTAAAGTTGGCCTCTATTTGATGGAGTGGAAAAAAAAAAAAAAAAACCACAAAACAAGCAAACAAACAAACAAACCACACAAACAAAAAACACCAAACCACAATGTCAGCTGTGATCAGCAGAAATAACCAATACAATATTATTAGCATTTGTTCTTCAAGCTATACTGAAGAAGTTAAATACTGCCATATGTGGGGCTGCCCACCCATCTGTTCACAACTACTGGTCATATTTAATGCTTTAATCATGCACAAACCATTAAACCATAAAGTGCTCTGAAAAGATCCTTTTTGGTAACCAAATCCAACCCAACAATGTCCTACAGATTCACAAAATTAGTAGAATTTTACTAACCATTATTCCCTGATTTTGAAGTGCTTTTAATTCAAATGGAATTTAGCTACACTATTGCTACTTCTTTCTTCAATCTACCACATAAATTAACATGCAAATCTACCCTTTTTGATTGCTACACCCCATGCCAGACCTCACTGTTTTTCCCACTACCTTTTTGCAATCTTCTAACATTCCTCATTTGACTGCTCCAGCTCATTATATTTGCATACAAACACTTTAATTACTGTATCCTGACCACCGGCAATTTTCATCAAGATTAGTGAAAATCCTTCTGCTGGTTGTAGCACCTACATACAGTCTTGTAGAACAGACTTGTAACAGGCCTGTTACTTTTCCCTGCACTTGCTTGCCAAACATCCAGCCGTGCCCTCCCAGACACAGGTGGCTGTGCTCAGCTGCACAGAAGCGATGAATACTGGTGGCACTGGTCACTCATGGGCACACCCCCCGGAGCAGGACGGACAGAACAAGGCCAAGCAAGGAACCCATCCCTCAAACCTGCAGAAGTGGGACCAGACTGGCCTCCCTGGCTGCTGCTATCCATGCCATGACCTCCTCTTCAGGCTCTCCTTGTTTCTGCTCACTGCTAGCTCCATCATCATTGGAATAGACTTGAACTTTTTCTGCCTATGGGAGGTAGGTTTGGCAGTCCAAAAATCTCTACCTTACCCTCCTTTTCTCTGTTTCAGACTCATTTTTACCAATTACGCCAATCTCAATCTCAAACACAGTTTATCAGTGCTATTTCCTTATTTGCAGAGTGCTCAGTACGCAGCAAAATATTTCATTATTTACCTTTTGATCAATTGTGAGATAATTTGTTTTCATTCTACTCGTATGGCAGCTACCTAAAAATTGACTGCTTCATTTTTAAATGGGCATAATTTTGTTTTAAAGCCATTAGCATTTCAGGCCATACTTCTACTGGCGACTTGTTCCTCTAGCTCCTGTACCGAACTATATATTACCTGATTTTTCGTACTATAAAAATAATAATGAGAAAAAATACTTTATTCAATGGATCAAACTTTTTAACAAGTTGAATACCCAGAGGATTATTCAAACCCTTTTCAGCTGGGTTTAAGTTCACGGCTACCATGCTTACTTTTATTGTCTCCTTTTGCCACCTTTCCCCACACCGACCAGGCAGGTATGTGTTCAGGTGTGCATGTAGAACTTAGGATAAAGGCAAAAGGCACCCACACACCAGCAGCACATTCTCATGGGAACCTCAGGCCAACTTCTTTGTTGTTTTATGAGTACTTTGCACTGGTTCTGCTAGAGCACAGGAATCTTATCGGAGGGTGTTCCTACAGCCCTAAAAAGGCATATAGATATCAGAAGGGCTTTGCTCCAATCTATTCAATAACTCTTATCAAGCAGAGAGGATGGCTGAAGGCAGGGATGGCCTTCCTGTGCTCCAGCATGACACCCAAGACACTTGCGTGGCCTTATCCATACAGGGCTTCAGACAGAAACCACGGGGCTTACTGGCAATTAAAGGAAATACTTTTGGCAGAGTAGGAACCAAATCAGTTTCCCACATCCCATATCATTCCTCCTGGCAGCCTGAATGGCTTTCTGAAGCACAGAGTTGCAAATTGATGCGAAGGCACTCCTCAGCTATTATAACCTGATGAAAAGCTGAAGTAATTCCCAGCTGATTCACAGACTGGTGAGTTTACACCTGTGACCCCTTCCCCTACGCTCAGCTATTGTGTGCTGCATCAGCAGTTTGCCCATCAGTTTGAGATGCTAGAATACATAAACAGGAGCTTCCTTTTGAGCAAGCCCAAAAGTCCTCTCAGAGATGCTGTATACAGAAAATGAACCCTTTCCACCAGTCATTCTCTGTTCATTGCTGTGTCTAGTAAGTATCTGTTTTCCTCATGTACATCACATAAGAACAAGTGAGGTAACTGGCCTACAATTCTATCCTGTTTCATTAGTTTCATATACAACTTAGAAATGTGAACAATTTGGGAGTATAAATTGTTAAGTCAATTTAAAAAGGAATTCTTACAGAACACCAAATCAGCTACTGTAGCATATACGTACAAAGGCTGAAAAATGCAATCTAGTAGATAGTCATTTGCTGTCTTAAGTGATATGACATAGAAAAAACATATTATTCTGTTTTGGCTTCAGAAGTTCAGTAAAACCAAAAAATGCATGCAGCTTTACTTTGCACGTAAGGAAAACACAGTGATAGACCTAAAGTATAAGGAAAATGACCTCTCTGGTTTCTGGCTTCCAAAATTTTTCAGAGTGTGGAGTATGTTAGTTAACTGTAAATATTGTATTATGCTCCTCTACTCCTCTCAAATTCTATATTCCTTTTAAAAAAAAAAAGTCCATTGCATCATTCTAACAGAAAGTTGAATAAAGAAGAGAACTTTCATTTATTTACATGTTCATCCAATATACCAATATAAGAGGGATTTAATTCTGGGAGGTACACCTACTCTTCCCTGAAGCTGCACCCTGCATAACAACTTTTATCTTTCTGTCTGTGGAAAACAAGTGCCAGTGCTGCCTAACTACAGAGCTTGCTGCAACCCACCAGCATACAATATTTCAATACCACAGTCCATCCGCAAACCTCATTTTAAACACAAGTTCTCTTACAAATCCACGGGGTCAGCATCTCAAGTGCTCTGCTACCACATCATCCCTAAGTGCAAAATCAGCTGAAGTAAATACGGATCTAATTCTATTGTTTCCCCTCTAAGATGCATATAAATTTGGTCTTTCACATTTGCATATGACCCAAAACAAAACTGCTAACATTTATTTAATAAGAGAAAACTGCAGGAAGCATATGACTGCTTGTACCACTACTGTAAATCACATCTGTTGGAATATTTCCTTCCTGATCTGCTCCAGATCTCTTGCAGCTGCAGTCTGACCGCACTGTCCAAAGTCACAACTGCGTCTTGGATCATGTCTTGGCATAAAATGTTGAAATTTAAATTGTTTCCTCAGCTATTCTTTTCTAGCATTTGGCACTGGTGCTTCTCAGCATTCAACAAAAAGTCTCCAAAATCGTTCACAGTGCAAAAACACCGAGACATGCTGAGAGAAAATAAAATGAAACAATTTTCTTTGTGGGGCTACAAAATTAACGAAGTCTGCTTTCCTGTTTTCTTGTGTGCTCTGCCACATCTCACTATATAGCATTCCGCCCAGATACATCACATGCCTTAGCTAATCCTAAGCAACACATGCAGTGGTGAGAGACCAGGGAGTAGCTGGTTCTTTGTACTTCATTTGTTCTGAACATAAGGACACAAATACCATCTGGCGCTTTACTGTCCACAAGGAGCAACTGATATTTTTAAAGCATAAAGCTATTTTGGGGCACTTAAATACAAAATAAGGGGATAATGGTAGAGCAGCTGCCTACTACACTATTAGTTTCAAATGTTTTGCCCAAGTAAGGGGTAAGAGATCAACGTGAAACAAATGAAATACTTTCATCTACAAATCTACCTCAGCTCTGTTTTGGGGTTACGAATCTTTTAATAGTATTGAAATAATTTTAAGCTATTTAGCAACTTTATAGAAAACCTTGCAAGGAGCAGAAGTATCTTCTGGTAGATCAACTGCCAAGTTATCACACAAGGGCTTTTCCACACATTAATATTTGATAAGGAAACTATCCTAAAATGTTGAAAACACAACTGTTTCCATTGTAGGGTTGTCGTCTTCTATATTGGGCAAGCTCAGCATTCACAAAAAATATTACCCCTTTACATTTTTTACTTATTCCTATGCCTCCTTCCCTAACCATTGTCTGATAGCATAAGTTGTCCTTTTGGTCACTTCATAATTTCACCAGTTTTCAGATTTTTAGAACAGCCTCAACTATTAACTAACTTGCATCATTTGTTTGCAAGGACTGAAAGTAAACCAACAGCAGCCTTTGTCTTATAGCTTGCAAAATAAATAAATAAAAAGATAGATCCATTACACTCTTTGTAAATAGCAAGAAAAGTATCCATGAAGTAAATTCAGAATTTACACCTGAAGACACTGCAGTTCCCCTGGCAGGCTGTAATTGTTTACTTAACCTGCATATTGATTGTGGTTAGACTGCTGGCTCACTTCCTTCGGCTGCAATTTTCATTTTGGCAGTTTCACATACATCACTTAAAATTCCTCTCTGCAGCTGCATCGTTCACATTCCTTCCTCTGGGTCATAATCCACTATCCAGGATCATACTTTTATTTCTGCATTACTACTTTTTCTTTTTTTTATGATCTCTGTAGAACAAAAAGGGATATTTTTTTAGCTTGAATGACTCTGAGCTACTGTCCTTCACAATTAATATACCACTCAGTTTTATGGAAGAGAAGAGCTCAGTAGCACAAGATAAAAATGAAACTGTGCGGCAGGATTAGCTGTAGAACATATTTTCCACATGCTTTATGAATGACTCTATATACATATCGTCTTCTATTGGTAAGTACTGCAGTGTTAAGGGGGTCCATGTAGATCCTAATTTTATGGTCAACATTTCAGGTCAAAATTTAAGGACTAAAAAAACATTCATATAAAAACTTTCTTCTTACACATCCCAGTAGCATCAAACTAAGACAAAAAGCGCACACAGATACTGTCTCAAAGAATGTGTTAAAACATCATGAATGAGGGTTAATTCAACCATGATGTAGCTCCTGGACTAGTTTAGAAGGCTCACATACATGCCAGCTCCCTTTGGGAAAGTTTTTTAGGGTGACTGAAACTGTGTGTGAACAATAAAGGTTGATAAATCTTTATAAAAGTGATTCTGTAAAGACTAATAATCCTTGAAATAATGACCAGCACTGTACCTAAGAGGTCAAAGAAATGACCACTCAGGGTTAAGCTTAATACAGTAAATTCATCTTAAAGTGACTGCACCACATCTGGATATCCTCAGTTTCCTTCAGTCCTAACAGTATTTCAGTAACTGATTTTGTACATGAAAAAGCGGCGCTGTGAGGCGCCGCTGGCCGCAGGCACTGCATGAGGAGGTGCATGCCTCTGCACACACCGAACAACGGCCGCCAGCCCGCTCTGACAGCGGCACAGGCCTGCACTGGCTGGCTGAATTCTGTTCTACATTTCTAGGTGATGAGACTCCAGTCAAAACATGCAGTACCTTCTCTATATATACCTGGCAAAAAAGCCCCGGTCAAGTTACGGACCTTATTTTCAACGTTTCATTAGGTATAGTGACCCCCATGGCACAACACCCAGATTAATTTGCTCAGCCTGTTTGCAGGACAGGGGATTCTCGTCATGAAACACACAGGTTTGCAGAGCACTTGCAGAGCATGTGGATTACACTGCAGCAGCTGAAATACTTAACTCTTTATTTATAAACAAACATCTGTAAATAAGTAACATTCATATCACTGTCATTTCATTTCAGTTATTTAGCAAACAGAACCACACCTGGTCGTAAATAGGTTAAACAGAGGTCCCATATTAATCTCTTCCCTTTCACCTGAAGCCAGAGTTCCCAAACTATATATCAGGAAAAGTAAGATTAGAAAGAACTCAGGTTCATATACCAAATTAATTGGATAAACCTTTAGAGGTATGTTAAATATTAATATATTTCTTGGATACTTTTGGATGCAGAGATACTCATATATTGCCATACAACATAGATTGGTAAACATACTATTCATCAAAAAATGAGACAAACAGCCATTATTTGGAAACATTAAACTATTCCCTCAACAGAAGAGACAATGCAAAATCAGAACAGATGGACACTATCTCACAACAGTTCAAAGTATTACCAAAAAAAAAAAAATCAATGCTTTCATATCCAATGAACCTCAGCAACTGTTTTTAGATGTGGTGAAAATTATGAAACCCAATAATGCTTTACTCGGAATATTTTTATGTCTAAAATTTGGGAGTCACATAACTTAAAAGGATAGCAAGTCTCTAGATATTGATTAGGGCTTTGTACATCTACAATGTCATAAAAACAATCTGCAGCTATAAAAAAAGGTAGTGTGATTCTGAGTACAGTATACTGTAATTTCCTTTGGGCAGTCAGAAAATGAAGACAGCCTGATAGTCTCTGAAAAAAAGTAAGCTTGGCAGTTATCCATTGGCAGATGCAACGTTTTAAAATATGCCAATTAAAGCACCTTCTATTCTTAACATAGTAACATCAACAATAATAATAAAAACAAGAGAGGAGCCTAACAGCTACCTTCCAACCAAAACATAACAGGCAAAAAAGCTGAAAAGCTAAGCATCTGACAACTTATCTGAAAGCTCTCATGCTCTGACTCTGTGGCCATTTTAGGCATGGCACACAAATAGTTAACCTTATTTTGAGCCATTATATGGAGCTTTCTATAAAGCTTGCACTAATAAACAGTATGATACGAAGGTCAGCCCTTAATTCACCATCGAAATATCTTCTGGGTGTAAATGTAATGACTTCTGCTTATACATGAGACAACCCTGACAAGAATTCCACTTGACAATGCATTTCAGACCTAGAAAAACCTGCTAATTTGCGTCAAGGTGCTGAATGTCAGCAGATTTACTAATATGCTTATTATTTGCACTTCAGTGGTGGAACAGAGTAAAACACGATGAGCCCTCCATACACCCCGACTGCCTGGCTAGGGAGGAGATGAAATAAAACAAGATTTAATCCTGTCCATATCACCGTGCAGTTGGTGAAACTCGACAAGTCAACATTAAGCATTCAAAGTGGTATTGTGGCCTAAAGGGATCACATGCAGCCTGCACATGAGAGCGAAGGAATAGCTCGGTTCTGCTTCGGTGTTTGTAAATTTAATTTGTTCAAGAAAAAGCAACTCTGGTAGGGATTACTGGCTAGGATCAACGCTCTTACCAAAGAAAGAGGAATACAAGCAGGAATAATACTGACATTTTTGTAATACAAAATAGCTTTTTGGGTTTAAGAGAATAAATAAAAGTTGGAGGCAATTGCAGCTCAGCCCTGGCATATGTGAATGCTCCACTCAGTGTTCCCGAGTAGGAGGGCCTGAAACAACTGAACGTTTCACAGCATTTCATGACAACTGAACAGTTACTTAGACAACACCATATTTTACAAAATATTAACATTTTCTTCCAAAAATATTGTTCACTATTGACTCAATGCAATATCTATTTCTTTAAGTAAGTAGGGCAATGATACTCATGGCATGAAAACTGACATATTGGCCCTTGATTGTTGCCAAGATATAATTCCATATGTTCAGAGAAGGATATTTGTGGTTAAATGTGTAAATCCCAGGTGCTCACGAAACATGCAGCCTCCTGGCATACATGTGCACACACACACACTGAAATTAATAAGCAAGATCTTCAGCAATGCACTTTCGAAATAATAGTACCTGTAAATCCCCTCTGTTGAACATAGTATTTATGTGACCTACATCTCTGAACAGCACAACTATTTCACTGTTTAAAATTGTCACTGGTCCTACACCAGAAAATCAGCAACAAATTCTTGAGTCTGTAAAAAGTTCTTGTTGTTAAATACTGCAGGGCACAGAGGAGCTAGTAACTGTGGCTTGGCGGGGAAGGGCAGGTGTCCCTAAGTGGCAATTTATTCCCTCGGCCCTTTCATTAGATTAGAGACAGCTGGGATGGAGGGCAGGGGAATGATTGGCAGAATGGCTTTCTACTTTGTTTTAGCAGTGATTAGAACTCCAAGTAACTGATAAAGGTAATGCCTTTTTTCATAGAGCAAAGGACAATGAATAACTTTTCCTCACAGATTGGTACTTCAAATATAAAACACAGAAAGATAAGCACTGCCAGTGAGCAATCAAAAATGTCTTGTTAAGATTGATTAATGAGATAATAAAAAGCTATAATAAGAAAAAAGTCCAATTAAAGTATCTTCTGAGATTTCTCTCAAACAGAAATAAAGAATGCAGGAGAAGGGTAAAACTTCAAAAAATTAATGTGATAGAGATGACAGCCTTAGTATTCAAGACTACAGTACGTCAGTTTTATACATTCAGTGACTGGCTGTCCCTTATTTATCATCTCTAATGCGTGGTGTCTGGAATTCTGATTCTCAGTAACTTTCCTTTTTCTCAGTTATTGCTTCACAAGTGTAACACCTGAATTTAAATTCAAACACATTAATACAATAGGCATTATGCAGGCTGTAGGTACTTCATTCAGAAACCCTGTATGCCTCTAGCACTTTAAAACAGTGAAATAAAACCAAAACCAAACAGGAAACAATGCTCATCTGTCACCTATACAGAGCAGCAGGCAGAAAACAACCTAGCTACTCTAACCGCTTTCGTATGAAGGGTGAGTTAGAAAGAGTAGGAAAGACATAAGGTTTGATTTTGGGGTGGTCCCGTTGGACTCACGGATGCTTGTGGGCCCCTTCCAACTCAGGGTATTCTACGTTACGCATTTCCTGTTGGGATCTGGTACATGAGGCACCCGAGGATAAAGTCGGAGCAGCGAGAGCAGTGGGAAGGTGCCGTGAGGCACAGAGGTGGGCAGAGCTGTGTTTGGTGCTGGGTGAGAAGCGTCTGCCCCGCCACAGGGACCAGCCTCGCTGAGCAGCACGGGACGAAGCCCAAGGCCCCACCACGGGCTCTGCAGACAGGCAGAAACCGAGGTCCTCACCCCAGGGCCCGCCGTTACTTGAAAGCTACAGAAAGCACCAGCTTTACCTCAGCAGTACCCGAGCACAGCACAGCCCGTCGCCCCCTGCCCGCAGCAGAGTGCAGACCATGGCTGCAGCCGCCTGCTGAGGTGTGAGGGCTCCTGGGCGCCAAGCCCTGTCCTGACCCCACAAGCAGCACCGGTCCCTCTGAGTTGTAGGCTCTTGTGGACTTTTTTCTTCAAAGATCAAGATGTCTGACCATACCTTCTTGAATTACATAGACATACTCATTTTCACTTTGCACACTTCTGTGAATATTCGGTGTTCATTCTTATCTCTCTCTTTAAAGTTGTGGCTCAAGAGTTCATTGAAAAGCATGAAATATGAAGTGAATTTCCTCATCAGTTGCTAAGAGTGTTTCATGAATGAATGGCTTTCGAAGTACTTTCATTTGATTATGGGTTTTGCCTTTTCTAATTTGACAGCTAGGGAACAAAGGTAAAGAAAAATTATGCCACATCTGCCCATTTAAGTACCAGTCTAGGACTTCTGAAGCCAACATTAACAAAGTTCCCATTGACTTCAGATATTTCAAACTGAGCCTGTAAAAAGAGCACTGTTCCACACGGTGGGTCTGACCTGCCCAGCAGCACAGAGGAACTCCTGTGTTCAGCACAGGAACTGCTGCACAAACCCTTCTTGCCCTCAACTTGCCTGCTCACCTCCCGGGTATCCTGAGCTCCCCCAACAAGCACCACTGCCTGTTCCATCTTATTTGCTTTCAAGGAATTACCCTGCATAGGACGAGGGAGAGGCTGTGGGGAAAACATGCAGTCCCTGCATTGATGACAGCCAGTAACAGGGATGCTCAAAGGGAAGAGCTAAGGAACTCAGGCAGCTTCACAATCCCTCAGTTCTGATGTTTGAACTTATTGCAGCTTCACCATTTATAAATGGTTGATTATTTCCCACACAAACCTCTTTCCAGATGTAACATGGTGCCAATATCTTACAAATAAACCTCTGACCCCAAAGCGATCTCTGGCCTCAACATCAGAGAGCAGACCAGACCTCAAGATCAAGAGCAAACAAGTAAGCCTCCAGCTACGAACAACAGAAAGGCTGTCCGAGGCACACGAGGCAAGAAGCAAGGCGTATTTTCCGCCTCGGATGTGTGTGTGCAGCCAGGGCACCCACCAGCTGGGCAGACTTGGAAGCAGAAGAAAGAAGCCTGGGCGGTCAGTCCCTGCCGGGTCTGGCGGGGGCTTCCCAGGAAATAAACCCCGAGCTGTCCGTTTCTCCTGAGCTCTCACGGACAAGACTCGCTGTTTTGCAGCGCCCCAGCTCAGAGGCCGTAGTTCCCACAAGCATTCGCCAGGCGCTCGGCTAACCGCGGGCAGCCCCCGCACGCCCCCACGGAGACGTTTACGGGCGTTTTGAGGAGGGACCGCCCCCTCCGCCCCACAACTGGCCTCCGCCGAGAGGCCCCGGCCCCAGCCCCAGTCCCAGTCCCCATCCCCGTCCCCGTCCCGCCCCGTCCCGCCTCCGTCCCGGCGGGGCCTCCCGCAGCCGCCGCCGCTTCCACTCCTGCGCACTGGGCGCGCCCCGGGGCCGGGGCCGGGGCCGGGGCCGGGGCCGGTCCGAAGGCGGTCCGCGGGCGGGGCCGGGGGAGCGGCGGGCGGCCAATTGCGGTGCCCCGGGGAGCGGCTCCGGCGGGGCGGCCGCCCGCGCTCGCAGCGAGGATGGAGGCAGAGGGCCGGGTACCGGGGCCGCCGCCGCTCCCCCCCGCCGGGGGAGGGATCGGGGCCGAGCTCCCCGCCATCCCCCCCGGCGCGGCCCGGGCGCCGCTCCTGGGCGCCCCCGCCGAGGTGCTGGAGTTGGACGACGAGGAGGACGACCTAGAGGTGTTCAGCAAGGTACGGCGGGACCGGGACCGGGACCGGGACGGGACGGGACGGGACGGGAGGCCCGGCTCCGCAGGGCAGCTCCGCTCCGCTCCCCGCGGCGGCCCCGCCGGCATCGGGCGGGTCCTGGCTCCCTCTCTCTGTCCGTCCGTCCCTCCGGCGCCGGGCAGCGGCGGGGCGGGTTCGGCCGCGGGGCCGCGGCGCTCGGGCCGGCCGTCAGCGGGGCAGGGCCGGGGGAGGCTCCGCGGCTGCCGCGCCCCGGTGCGCTGCATCCCGGTCCCCCCGGGCCGGTCCCGGTGCCGGTCCCCCCCTCGCCGGTCAGCGCCGAGCCGCCTCCCGGGCTGGCACAGGGAACGGGGCGCGCTGCTTCGGGCAGGCTGCCCGTCCCTTGAAATTGCCCAGGAGCCCGAGTAATGCTGGTGTCACTCGTATTTGTCGCCTACCGTGTGCGCGTGTCTGCGAACTAAATTAACAGTCCCTCTGAGTGGATGCGGCTGTACCGGAATACCAGCACCCATCTGCAAGCTTCAGGCCGAGTTTCTGTTAAAGACGAGGGGAGGGCCAGGAACTGGCACCGCCGCATAGGTCGGCAACAGCAGCATTTTGCGATGATACATTGGCACACATTTTGCAAGCACACGGCATTAGCTCTCTATGTACGCGTACACCAGCCTTGCCAGCATTACTGATTTTGATGAATGTAATGAAGTATGGTGTGGCTGCCACGTGTAAGGTTTCTCATTTTGTGCTGATTTAGTTAAGATAGGGCTTAACTCTTGCCTCCTCAGCCACTAAGGAAGAGAGCATGTGATGGATACATTTGCCCTATCAAGACTATATAAAATATCACATAAGGATGTACAGAGAGCTAAGGTGGAAAAAATGTATAGGGCAGCTATGGCCCCATCCACCTTCTGAGACTTCTGAACTGTTGGGTACCAGGATGTATGACAATGGAAAGAAATAGTAAATATTTTTCCTATTTGAAAATGTGATAACAAACATTTTTTTTAGGACCAAATGTAATATGAATTATGTATATTTTCTATATTTTTGTAAAAAAGATACTTTTTTATATGTGTGAATAAAAAAAAAACCATCAGAATAAAAGCCTCATTCTTGGGAGCTATGTATTTAAACTGTGACTGCAATAAAATTCTTGAAATTCATGTATTTTAACACCAGAGGTACCTATTAGGTAATTTAATAGTCTGTAACATACAAGAGGTCAGGCTAAACTTCACCAAGTTATCAGTGTTTTTCTGAATTATAACTAGGGTTCAGCTAAATCATACTTTTTAGAAAAGTAACAGTCTTGATCTGATCTGAAGAAATGAATGATTTGCTGAACTTGCAGACAAAACCAATGCTAAATATAACTTTAGTTGTATCTTACCTTAAATCCTTTTGCGTTTACGAGGTAAGCTCAGGCAGTTCTGCATGCAGGTGTCAGTGCCTATCAATACAACATATCAACATGCTTGCTTTTCAAGGGTGAAGTTCCTTGAGAATAAAAAATAAAAACAAGTATAGATGATACGAGATACTGCTGCTCTATGGGAAATATCTATATCCTTAAATTACTGCCACCTAGATTCATGCAAAAATATTTCTTGCTTATATTAAATCTTAACTACTGTTAATGTTAGCTACTAATAAAAGATTTACCGCATGCAAAATGATAACCTATTTCTGCGAACAAGAAAATGTGTCAAACTATGTTAAAGCTCAGTGTTCTTTTCAAATCTTAGACACCTGCATTTAGTGGTTATATATTGGCCAGAAATTCAGTTTGTTTTCAGCTGCAGCTTGAGGGCTGATCTTTTGGGAAGATGAAAAGCCGTGAGGGTGATTGGGGGTTGCATCCTCTGTTTGTGTGTGTTCTGTATATTAAAGGGAAACTGACAAGCTAAATGTAGCATCAGACTTATTTTTATAAAACTGATTTTTCCATAATGTGCTGTTCCAAGACCACCTTGTATTAAATTGTATTTTAATGGAGTGTCTCACACTACTGTCTTTAAGGTCCCCAGCGTTTGCAGGCCAAATGGGATGCAGCGGCAGTGCAGTGCTCAGTGCCTGACACTGACATTGACTTCATTCTTCTAAGTTTAGTCAGTGAAATGGACCAGCTACCAAAATGGTGAAAAATGAGGTTCTTAAAAATTGTCAGCCTCAATACCATAAGTTATTACTCAAGTTGTAAACGCAAAGCTTTTATTGTATGAAAATTCATAGACATTTAACCTGATAGTGTCATAAACCACTGGCCCAATATCCGGTGACATACCTCAAATATTACAGACTAGCATTTTATTCGGCAGCTCTGATACAGCATTTCATAATGTAACATGCATTTCACTTTATCCCAGTTTCTGTTACCATGGAAAAAGTTCTGAGGTCGTTTTAGCAGAGCCAGCTTCTCAGGGTTGAATGATGAGTCACACGAATGCAGTGTTTGCAACCTGCTTTCTTCCATGGGTTTCAAAGTATAGTACCGCATGTACTGTACTCCAGTAATCCTTGTGTTCCTTGCTGGTGGTACCTTGACATGACATTGACAAAGCTGTCAGTGATTTGGTTAATACTTAAATAGTTAAGCAGCCCTCCTTTCAAAACTCTTGTTTTATAATGCTTGTCTCCCTTCCATGATTACAGAAAACTTAATTCATGGTGTTTGTAGAAAAGATGTACATGCCACCACAGAATTGCATAGAAGCTACTTTTTCCAGAACAAGTTGATCGAGGATTTAAGCCTGTTTCAAAATTGAGTATTTCAACCAAGGAACTACTCTGTCTTCCTGAATCTCTTTCCTTTGAAGAATGCTCCAACAACGAAGCTATTCACTTATAAGATAACCTCTGCCACCACATCCTTTGCTTCCAGACCTGCCTTGGATTGCTGACCCCAGAAGAGTGCAAGCTCTGGGTCCTGACTGGGAAGGATGGCGGCAGCCCTGAGTCATGCCCTGGGGAGGAGGAGTGCTTTGGCAAACCCCTGGGCTTAATGTTTTCTACAGAGAGCTGCAGGCTCAGCTTTGTGCTCGGCCTACTTTGAGGCTGCCCCTGCTGTATGAGTGTTTTCTGTCCTTTATTAATTTTGGAGTCTTACTGACCAATTTCAGCCCAAATGTGAGAGTGGGATAAGGTAACTGCTGGCATTAGAGAAAGGAGACACAGAGCAAGGCCCCCACGCTGTAGGAGCTCGTTGTTTTTCTGTCCCTTTGCTGCCCTGGCCAGTAACTCAAAGTGCACGAACCCACTTGCTGATCAGCACTCGGCTCTGCCGTCTCTTCTGCCAGTAGTTCAAGGGCATGGAAGGGAGGAGGGGGGTGGTAGGCACATGCAGTTGTGGAAGGTGTGGGAAAGTACTTCCTTATCAAGGGCAAGGCCTTGATTTTCTTCGCATAGATAAAGAGGAAAGAAGTTTAAAAACAAGTTTTAAAAACCAAGAGCTGGAAGAATTGTCTGTTTTTCCCCTGACATACAACTTCCACTGTCAACAGTATGCACACAAAAACAGTACCAACCCCAAAATTACAGCTGTGTAGAAAACAGAAAATTATCTTTTTTTTTAATTTATTTAACTGTGTTCCCCTGTGATGGCATCAGATATGTCAGGCAAACTTCAAGAACTGTTGGAAATAAACCTGAAGTATCATGATGATAGAGAAACAGATACTTGTTTAAACCTTACATGCATTCACTCACATGCAGATGACACAGTAACCATGGTACAACAAACCAGAAGTCCTGCTTACTCTGTGGATTTTTACTGTCAGTGTTTTATTTCATAAGCTATGTATTTTTTAGGCCTTTCATATAAAAGCATGCTTTCAGGAACCTGCCTGTATAGAACAACTTTTAGTAGCAACCTAGAAAGAGGAAGGAAATATTAAGATAGTAATGACCCATAGGAAATTAGAAGATATGAAACACATTTGCCTTGATCCAATTTAGGCTTTGCAATATCGTTATTCCTCAAGTATACGGCCATCCAAGTCCCTTACATGCTCACATGCATTTTTCTCTCCCAGGGAATTTCCCATTGTCTCAGCGCTTTGAATCACATGGCCTGCCCTGAACTATTACATTTGGAAAGCAGTTTCATTCTTCATGGGGAGCATGGGCAGCTAGCGCTGGTGAGCCATGAAAACACAGCTTTTCTATTCATCCTCCACCACTGCCAGCAGTGCAGACTACATCAGTACAGAAATCGTGGGTTGGAACAGGCTAAGTAAAATACATAATGTGACTGGCAGGCATACAAGGAAGCAGCTCTATAATATTTAAAGTATTGTCTTTAATCTTTGTTCTTGGCTTTGTTTCCCTGGTCAAAGAACTGTACATACGTGATGGGGGGAGATCTGGTACATGAGTGCTTTCAGTGCATAGTTCCCAATAGAAGTTTCTACTCCGTATGTGTGAGAGTACATTGAAAAATCCAAAGGAGGGAGCTGGCAGTGTACGATGAGGTTTAAGACTGGAAAAGAGTGAGAGGGGAGAACATATCCCAGAGGCAGCTTTGGTTTGGTTAAATCCAAAGGAGAAAATCTTTCCATCCTCAGTGACACCAGTCTTGCACTCTTCAGTCCCACATGGCAATAACCTGATTCCAGTTTGCACGGACACACACGTTTCCACTCCTGACATTTCACCAGTTCTCTCTTCAGCAACATCCCTTTTCTGCATGCTCCATAGCCAGCAAGGCACCAGAAAGGGCCTTTTTTTAACACTCTGGGATTATCTTGCTTGCAAGAGAGTAGCCAATTTCATGAGCAGGCTGCCCAGAGAAGCTGTGGATGCCCCATCCCTGGAGGTGTTCGAGGCCAGGCTGGATGGGGCCAAGGGGAATCCAGTCTAGTGGGTGGCATCCCTGCGCACGGCAAGGCGTTGGAACTGGGTGGTCTTTAGGGTCCCTCCCAACCCAAGCTGTTCTATGTTGCTTATTCACAGGCTTGGACAAGCAAGCAATTGGTTTTACTGTGGCATAAAGCTGATAGAAAGGTAGCTCAAGCGAGCTCCCAGTGCCAAGGGCAGCATAGAAGTCTTGTGTAGGATGGCAGCACAGCGCGGGGCTCCTGGCTGGTCACAGCGGTTGGCTGGCACGAGGCGGGGTGGTTGCTCATTTGCCTGATGATCTCATTCAGAAATTCTGATTTAAATAGCCATTTTTATCCAGTTTTGCATATAAACTTAAGTTTTTCAAAAGAGAAAGCAACTTTCCAAAAACACCAGGGAATATTGAAGTTTGTTATTAATTGAAATACTTCATTGCATTGGATGTATTAGAAAAGCTATATTAAATGTCTGATATTTACAATATGATTATTGATTTTAATTGCTCTCATTTATTTTTAATAATTTATTTATTATGCAGTTTTCTGAGTTAGTGAATTTAATTAATAAATTAAGCAGCAATTTTGTACTGCATTCTTACTTATTCATTTTTTTTAAAAGGTTAAATTTACATCTCTGTAAAAGTTTCCCATTTGAAATTCTATTTTAAAATATATGCAAACTGGGATACCCAATTCCAATAAAAATTCTGATTTAGATTTTGTCTTGTTTTTTAAAATCATAATTTCTTATCCACCCTGTTCAGCTTACTAGAGAGAACTGAAGCATGATGAGTCCTGAGTAACTGGTTTCTAACAATTATAATAAAGCTGGTAATCATACTACACAAATAGTGGGTGCTTGTAATCATAACTAATTTTAGCATTCACAGGCAAGTTCTCTTTCTAGCTATGCATAAAGGTCTTGTCAAATGGTAGCATTTTGCTTTCATCAGTTAAAGAGTTAAAGTCTCATTTCTTACATCCTTACTGAAGTGAATACTGAAAAGGATAATAGATTTGCCACATATCGTATAATTCTTTCATCTGCCCTATGTTTTCTCAGTCTATTTAAAAATTTGACATTATAGCATCTGAGACATGTTTGTGTGTGCGTAAATATGTTTCAGTATGAATGTTCTCATGTCTTATATGCAGGATACATCATTGGCTGAAGCAAACTCATTCAGTCCTTCAATGACAATATCCCCCTCATCTATGATAAACCAGTATAAATTTGAAGATGAACCAGAATTAAGAGATCTCTTCATTACTGTCGATGATCCTGAAAGCCACATTACAGCCATTGAAACATTCATTACATACAGAGTAATCACAAAGGTAAGCATCTATTCATGGCCTTAATGGCTTACACTGGTAACAATAGTAGTATTTTCACTCTTCTTTTGAACCATTCTGTGGGATATTACTAAGTTGAAATCATAGTCTGATTTTGCTATGAGTTATAGACCACTAAAACTGTATGAAATTGTGGAAGTTTCTAAAAAAAATCAGTAAAGTCTACAGACGTATGTACATAGATTTTTTTATACTGAGAAAATAGCTGGTATTCCTTCAATGGCAAATTCAGTTCTATATGGAAATAAATATTTTCTATTGTGATCTTCAACATGAATATGAAACAGCAGAGACACTGATTTTGTTTGAAGACTCTATGTTAGCCCATGTATTATATGACTTTTGGATCACTTGCAGGCCAGCAGTCTTTTCTTTGCATGAAAAGACTTGCTGCTACAAAGTCTTTCAGCTCCATTCTTTTGTAATTGCAGTGCCCACTACCATGGGGAAGTTTGTTTCCCATCAACAGTTGCATATGATTTCTGGGAAACTGCCACAATTCTCAAATGAAAAAAAAGTAATATTAGGAAACAACATAGAGTATTTTTAGCTGTCCTGAATGCAAATTATTCACTGGAAATAAGGAAGAAAGTTAGTGTTGTGAGACCAGACAGATCATTTGGGATTACCAGCAAATATTCTGCAGGCTGTGTTTTGAGAATTACTGTGTTAATTTATTTTACTTTGAGTTCTTTTTAAAAGATTCATTTAAAACCAAATTTTCAAATGGGAATTATTCATCTTTAAATAAGAGAAGTTATCAATTCCTCATAAAATATTTAAAGAGTAGGAAGAGAGCTATCTTCATTAGGTTGCTAGCAATAATTTTCATTTTATGCATCTTTTTGTAGACAAAAGAACATTTTTTCTGCAGGCAAGTATGGAAGGGCTGTAAGGTAGATTGCTTTTGCTTTTTTATCTCTTCCATCCTTTCTTATCACATTTAATTTAAATCCTGGTTGTTGATGATAAAGTAATGTCATTCCTCCCACGTAACTTGAAAAAAATATATTCAGTCCTCAAAAATGTTTAGATTATAAAAGTGTGTTTTGAGTTTTTTAGAATTTACTTGCATTGCATTATAAATCTCCATGCAACAACAAATGCTAAACAGCATGCATCACTCTGATGAAAACATGAGCTTTTTGTAGCTTGATTCTAGAAGATAGAGTGGTGATAAAATAAATCTCATGGTTTGACAATTTCGCAGTGCTGTAATAAGCATTTTTATAAGCATTAAAGGTTTGTTGGCAAGCTCTGACAAAGGACTACAGAACTGGAATTGATGATGGAATAGCAGAATCCATTAAACAGCACAGGAAATGTTACTTCTGTGATGTGCTGAAGTTTTCATGTTCTGAATGTGGGGATTGTTGACTGGCATCAGCAGGCCCCAAGGACGTATGTCAGCTATTTCTAGTTTTTTCAGAATGCTAAAAAATGGACTTTCCTCACTCATCGATTTTAAATCACTTCAGAAGAAGTGCCCTAAAAGTAATCAACATAACCATGATTGTTAAAAGGGAAACGGCACAGTAAAGTAATGATTGAAATCTTCTGAAAAGACTGCTAGGGTGATTATTTTAGATCAATATGTTGTTTAGTACTTCTTTTGTTGTTGATGTTGTTGTTTTAAAGTAGAACTTTGATTTGTTGCTAAAATTGCATGTTCTATGTCATTAAGAAATTGATCATCGTGCATTAAAAAAGAGCAAGCAAATAGCAAGGGCAAAATAGAATCATGTATGCATTCCCTTCAGGTATGCAGTTTTGTTCAAAATCTAAAACAATATTGTTCTTTTTTTCACAGTATTCTCACTTTCTGGTCCTGTTTTTTATCTCCATGGTTTTCAGACATCTCGTGGTGAATTTGACTCCTGTGAATATGAAGTTCGAAGACGGTATCAGGATTTTCTTTGGCTGAAGAGCAAACTCGAAGAAGCACATCCAACACTAATTATTCCTGTTCGTTTGTTAAAACTTATTTTTATTAATTTATAAGATGACCCCAGTTTTAAACAGAGCTGCTTGAAGGCTTTCTTGTGTTTCTGAACTCCCATGAACATCAAACTAACCTTTTAGTAGCTTTATATGTATGTATATAAGCGATAATTAAAAATTCTGTAATTTACTTATGTTTGTAATTGTGCCATTTGCAGTAATTTGCAGTAATTTATTTCCCCTTTCTTAATTGTACTTGTATCCTGCTATACTATCGGCTACAAGTACCAGTTTATACCACTGTTAAATATGATAGTTTTGTAGCAATTTGTTTTTACATGGTGAATTTTACAAGCTATATCTATGTTTTCAGTAAGTAGAGGAACTATTATAATATCCCTAATATTATGCAAGTTATACAATATACTTTTTTCTTTACTTTTTTAGCCATTGCCTGAAAAATTCATAATGAAAGGAATGGTGGAACGATTTAGCGATGAATTCATTGAGACTCGAAGAAAAGCTTTACATAAATTTTTGAACCGCATTGCTGATCATCCAACTTTAACTTTTAATGAAGACTTCAAAATTTTTCTTACTGCACAAGCCTGGGTAAAATGGCTTTATTTTTATCTACAGTTATATGAAACCACATCTTGTGTTAGCAGTGTATCAGGAGTCTCCCTAGTTCAGTATTCAATAGCATCCTCCCACGGCTTGTTACAGAAATGTCAGAAGAAGGTGTGGAATTTATGGAATATTCGTCCCCCGAGATAACCTTTTCTTCTGTGCATTTGGTAATCTTGCGTGTGGCCATAAATATTGCTGTACCTGCCAAAGCAGTTTTTGTTGCTGCGTTTTGGATTTTTGTGGCACAATATTTCAACTCTGCATGCTTTCTATTATACACATAAGCTTCAAAGATTATAAGAAAAGTAGTAATTTCAATGAATTATTGTTTTGGCATGGCACTTGTCTTTTTCATCTGCTTGTTTGTTTTTTTAAGTTATATTGGTCTCATAAAAGAAAAATATATCCTTTGAATTTCCTGTGGTATTTTTGCAAGATGTTGCCACTTGAAGATCAGAGTTTTGTACTCAGAAAGCCTGCCTCTGAACTTTAGCAAAGGTTATTCTATCAACATGTAAAAATAGTTACAGAAAATAGCTGGCTTATTTCTTCCAGTAGGAACATGGTTTGCTTTTCTCAGTGACTGTTTTCTGCAATCATTACCTCTGCTTTCCTGTTCACAAGGCTAAATTGCAATCTAGTCAACTCTAAGGAACGAAAGGGTAAAGGTTTTCTGCCATCTTTAATCATTCTTTGTGAGAGCATGACGCACAGCATGTTTATGTTTGTCCAGAAAGGCTTAGTTAATAAATGCATGTGACGGTTATGGTTCTTACACTGGTCTAATAATTTTAGAGTGAGATTTATCCACTAAAAAGACATCTGAATTGCCTTTTTTTTTTCCCAGAGGTCTATGAATATAGTTTTGTTTTAAAACAAAAAAGAAAGCTTTTAACCACATATTATTTTTAAAGAATTTAAAAATATATGTGCAAGTAAACTCAGCACGTTCTGTTTTTAGGAACTCTCCTCACACAAGAAGCAGGGCCCTGGTTTGCTGAGCAGAATGGGACAGACTGTAAGAGCTGTAGCATCCTCAGTAAGAGGAGGAGTTAAAAATCGTCCTGAAATGTTTACAGAAATGAATGATTATATGGAAACATTTAGTCAGAAAATAAATGTACTGGACAAAATAGCTCATAGAATCTACAAGGAAGAAAGGGGTAAGTAGAAAACAAATCTTTTTACGGATTTAAGAAATTAATATACTGGAAAACAACTTGTTATAAACAGTACATTCATTTTCATTATGCCAAGCAAAATACTTTTTTCCAGCAAGCAGGGAAAAAGGGGAGATTTGTATTTATACGGTGCTTTTCATAATGGTCATTGTTCTGGCAGATCTTCAAGTTAACTTGAATAGCTTGGTAATAGGGAAAGTTTTAACATGTCATTGACCTACCTGGTAAGGAGCTTAAAAAGAAGAAAACATAACAAGTGTGGCTGTCATTTTATTGTGGTTATTGGAGATCTGCATGACCTTTTGTTTTGTACTTTGAATGGAACGTAGAGTTACAGTTTTTTTCTCCTGTCTTGTGCTGGCATAATGCTGCACAGATTCCAGATCTCTAAATGTCTTCTTCAGTTTCATTCTGCACCTTTTTTATGTGTTGACCAAGTAGATTATTTTTAAGAGCTCTGCTGTTGGCCATAGTTTCTGCCATGGGAATCTGTGCCTGTTACAGTTTTCTTGAGAAGGATGACTTAAGCTCATATTTTTCATCAGTAACAGCAGTTTGCACACCTACTTGAAACTCTAAATTATTAACTTTCTGAGCTTGACCCTGACAGACGAGGTCTGTTTACAATTTCTACTGGTCAGCACTTGAGAGATGTTATTGTATATATAATATAATTTGAAGTGCTACACTTTGTTCTGTAGTAACCGAGACCTTGTGCTTTAGTGTGCAGTACCACATCTCAGTGTGTCCTCACTAAGCTGGAGGGGTCTTATAAAAGAAAAATAAATGTTGCCGAAAAGGGTTCCTTTTGTTATAGTTCAGTCCAGTGGCAATATCTGGCTGAGGTTCTTAGGTTCAAGTCACCAATGACAAAATATTTCTTGGAAAACCTTATGAATTTTGACATGTTCCCAAGTGCTGCTGGATGTATCTTCTTTCTAGATTTTCCAAATAGCAATAGGCAGAACACTAGTGTGCAGGGCTACACTGCTGGGGACGTGACCTGTTGATAACTGTGATTCAGAACATTCAGAAAATATTCCTGCTTGTAATTGCCTAACATGAGAGTCTTAATTACATTATCTATGGAGGGTTTTTTTTGTCAAAGTGATCTCAAAGTAAATATCGATTTCTTCATGGCACAGAGCTGTTTGGCAACTTTTGTTGGACATTTCTTCATTATAAATTCAATTGTGATAAAATTATGTTTTCAATAAATGGAAACGTGTTCTCAGTACCCTCCTATGAACATCTTCCAGGTCATAACCAGCCTTGCCAAATTAAGTACTACCAAACAGCAGTGAGGTTCTAGACCTTATTCTTTCTTCCACGAATTAGCACTTGGCTCAGAGACATAAGAGAAGCAATTCTTAGCATACCTATCTGTTTAGATTAATACAAGTTTCTGAAGAAGGTAACACCTGCAGAACTGGAATGAACTTCAGTATGCACCTTTTAGAACATACTAAGCAAATATTAAACATTAGTCCCAGTTTCTTGCTGTATTCACAGTAAATATGAGGTTGCAATTCGTATCGCTTAGACACCTGTTAGTGAACAAACAACTAACCTGTGTATATGTTCCTGTTAAGAGTATTTTAATGAAATGAAGGAATACGGCCCCATCCACACACTTTGGTCAGCATCAGAAGAAGATATAGCAGACTCCCTAAAAGGCGTCGCCAGCTGCATTGACAAGTGTTGCAAGGCTACAGAGAAACGAATGGCAGGGCTCTCGGAAAATCTGTTACCGATCTTACATGAGTATGTTCTCTACAGTGAAATTCTGATGGTAAGGTTTCCTTAAGGATTGCTTATGACAGTATATGAAGTTTGGCTTAGGCCACTGACAAACTCTAGAAGAGAGTTTGTAACTGATGAAAATGATTGTGCTATCACTGTTAACTGCCTTTAGTAAACCTGCACGGTACAGGATTGCTGTCCATTAGCAGAGAATCCGGTTTGTCCTGTTTCCCTTGTTAATCAGGCTAGAGGCACCCCTTTCAGATGAGAAAGGCTTGATAGTTCTGTGTGGCATGGAGCCAGTCTTGGTAGCAGTGCAGAAGAGTTTAGATTTTGCCCTCTGAAGAGAGCTCTGTGTTGTAGCAGAGAGGCTGGAACACAGAAAGGCTCGAGGAACAGCAGTTTAGAAAGACCCCTTCTGACACTGGTGAAATACGGACTCATCTAGTAACAGATTGTGAGGGGGAGGAGGACTGGAGAGGTTCTTTCCTTTTCTAGGAGATGTTCCTAAATTATGTTTTCTTTTTCTAGAAAAGCAGGGAACTTCCAGTCCCTGGGTCATTATATAAGCAAGTTTTAGTCTGTCATAAGCTGATGCTCTCAGTTCCCTTCACATACGTATTTTTCTTACACTTGGAGAGAATGTAAAAAATCTGACCTGACAATCAACATAATTCAAAAACTGACTTCAGCATGTCATCATTCCCACTCTGCTGCCTTCAGAAAGCAGAAATGTCTACAAACAAGCCTTTGTCTAGGATTTGCCATGCCAGCGCAATCTGCAGTATCTGTTTTTGTGTCTCTGCTGGTAGTCCTGCTCATACTGCAGTGGTTTCTGAGCAGGGGCTGAGTGTGCTATGGGTCTTGTGTAGAGCAAGACCCAAGTTAACTTGGCCAGCATAGGCCTTTGTTGGCACGGTGCACAGCATTGCCCATTTCTCCATATGGCTTAGCAACTGAAAGGTTAAGAACTACTGTGTCACTACACTGGTCACTACAGTGACCGCTGTCTTTAAAACAAATTTCACTAAAAGAGAGACCATACAAAATGTCCTGTATCTCACAGGCCTCGGTATTTAAATGTACATGCAGGCAGATGGAGATAGGCATTACTTTGCTTAAAGGTATGAAGAGATTACTATCTTGGCAAATTGCAGTATTTCCTCCCCTCCCCCAGTTCCAATCTTATTTTTCAGAACTTGTAAGTCTGTTAGCTGTGAGCCATCCCATCCCTCATGTTTTTGAAGAGACGTTGCCTTCTAGTTTGCAGTTTGGCTCACCCTTTCACAGGTGCTTGCTTTTGTGTGTAGCACAGAGAGATTTGTCTGCATAAACCACAGAATGACTTCCTGGCTCTTAATGCACATGTTGCAAGTTGCTGTTACTCACTGTTGGTTTCTTTTTTTTCCTTTTTTTTTTGTTTGTTTTTGTTTTGTTTTGTTTTTCTTAGTTGCAATTGCCTTGATGCAACACTTGCAATGCAGCATTAAGCTGCCATGAGGTCCTGTCTGAAGGAAAATCTTTCTCCACTAGCTCATTCCTCTTAAACTGCTGCTCTTTTCCTTTCATTCACCATGTTTGTTTGTTTTTTTTCCCTACAACTTACTTCCCTCTCACAGTATGGAGAGGGGACTACTAATCATACTAAAAATACAATGAAGGAAGTCACACACTAGTAAAACCTGCTTTCTAGGGTACCTCATCACAGGCACCTTTGTGTGTTGCTGCAAGAAGATAACGTGCAAACATGCAGAAGTTGTGGTCAGTACAATGGATTAGTCCTTGTATTTTCAGGTGTTGGGAGTTCAGCCTTAAACTGAGGAAAGAGATAAATTCATAGTTAAATATTTACATCTAGACAGGCTCCTTTCTAACTGCCTCACAGTGGAGACAACAAATCTAGAGAGTGTAACTGTCCTGCTGTGCTTCAGGGTACAAACTGCAGCTCTGAATTGGTTATGGGTCCACATACAATTATTTGATGGCTTTGTGGCAGGGTAGTATTAATTATTATACAAATTACAAAAGTATAATGATACGTATATAAAACACAGTCCCTTTGTTTGACATTGGAATTCAGCACTTGCCTATAGTTGCAACACATTATTATTAAAATTATTGTTTTTATCTTGTAACTTAAGAAATATTTGTGATAAAAATTGGCGTATAGTCAACAAAATAAAAAGAGGCAAAAGAAATAATAAAAAGATAAAGCACTTACAATATGAAGGACAGCTTTTCTAGACATAATTGTTTTGCTTCTGTGCTTACAGCTAAACATTTTCTATATTTATTGAAACAGAAGATATTCTAAGCTATTGAAAGGTAGATTTATGCGTTAGTATGTAGTGCTAAGGTAGTACTTGGAGTTGTCCCAAGTCAGGCTTGCCAAATTTTTCTAGTGAATATATGTTCAAAAGGAAACATGAAATATTATTTGAAAGTTCACCTACTAATTTTTTATGTCGTGCTTGTTAAAGTGACAAGATATCAGAGAGAACTCTGTCAAATAAGACAGATAGAAAAGGTAGAGCTGCTTAGGCCCTGTGCTGTTTCAACATGCCCTATGCTAGAGGTAAATACTGAAAATCTTTTTTGTATATGCAGAAGAAGCAGTAAAACCAGTTGCGGCAATGCACAGTAAAAGGAGGTTTTGACATTTGCAATTATGTATGTCCTGCTTCTGATGATTTTTTTTAAAAGGACTAATGCCTTGTAACATTTCTGTGAGATAAGCACACCTGAGTATGCTTTTACAGATGAGAAAACTAAGGCAAAGAGAAATTTATAAGACTTGCTCAAGGTCACATAGCAAATGAACATCAGAAATGGAAATTTAATCTGTTACACCATTCCTGTTTTGTAGTCTAACAAGTAACATTTCCTCCCCTTTCTAATTATTTTTTGACATTATGCTAAAAATCTAATACCTGTAAGACAGTTTTAGGGGAGGAAATAATTACATATACTGAAAATAGGCACACATATCAATGTCATTGCATCTATTATTTTTATGATAATTTTATCTGATTTTACTGAACTACAGTTGGCGCTTGCAGAATAATATTGGTTAAAGTCACAATTTCAATAATACCTTGTATACCATTCTTAGTCATTTATTCTAATTTGTATTGTAGCTTTTCCTCAAATAAGATACTTTTGATTTCACAAACTCATGTTGCTTTTTTAAAACGAATATATTGTAGTTTGAGTTACTACTAAGTTAACTGCTGGTGTAGTTTTTCTCATACAATTAGCAATGATACCGTGTCTGGCAGAGTCTTGTGGCATTGCTTTTGGATTTACCAAGATCTAGAAAAATCACATAAGATAAAAGGTAGGTATTGAAATATGAGTCCTTACTACCTGATTTTATTTTTTTTTAAAGGAAAGTACTTGTATCATGCCAAAATTCTTGAATTGTTTCATTCTGTGATCTTAATTTATTAAATTTCCAAATTGTTTGATGGTTTTCTGAATACATGGCTAAAATTTAGTGCGTTTTATTTAGTTAGTTAGTTGTTTATTTATTTATTTATTTTTTATTTTAAGGGTGTTTTGAAAAGGAGAGACCACATTCAAAGCGAACTCAATTCCAAAATTGATGCTTTAGCCAATAAAAAGGCAGACAAGGATCTGGTGAGTACGTCTCTGTACAGAATGCTGAAATATTCTAGGCCTTACTCTAACTGCAAGAGAAGAATCCCCTGAAGAAAGCGTGTCCTGTGAAGCCATGCTCTGTAACTGTATGGTGTCTCTGTATGTCCCATACTTTCTCTGAAAAAGCTTGTTCTTTGCAGCTGTGCATGCTAGGCAGAGGCAACCATGAGAAACATGCAACACATCAGTGGATAGGCAGCTGTAGCAAAGGACTGGTTATAATGGGCATCCATGGATCATGTTTTGTCAATACAGGCAGTGCTGTGGTTTATTTTTAACATTTCTCTTTACTTCCCCATTGGGAGTTAAGAGAAAGTAAGACTTGCTGCAGTGCTCTCATAGCCGCTGCTCTGTTGACATAGGAGAGGAAAAGGAGGTAGAATGAGCAAAGCCATTAGACATATTTAAAATGAAAAGCTCTCAATCCTGTTCCTTCAAGTTTCTGTCTTATTTGGTTATTTTTTAGGATTTTTTTTTTTTACTAGCAGTCGGACATCTTCATTCTAGTGCAGTGAGACCATACCTGTAGTAACTCATGGAAGCAGGCATGCTGAAAGCCACCAGTGAAGTTCAGTGGGATGACTTAAAGGAATTTTGGGATAAATTTGCACGGCCTCAGTGCTGGCCTGCCCACTGTTGCCACTGGCTCACTTCTGGCCTCAGCCTACTCTTGTGCAATGTCGGCACCAATGCTGGGACACCTTTTCTGCACTCCTCCGTTACCACCTATGCAGCTTAGAGCTATGGTGGAGAGCAGAACTGGCATTTTTTAAAATTTTTAATAGTTGAGCTCTACAGCCTAAATAATGTCCTTTTAGCCCAGTGTTAACACCAAGCATTATACAGTGTAAATAATATATAAAAATGACTAGATAATAATTACTGCAACTTTCTAGTATATCGATGGAGAAAGTCCTTGACATTTCAGACATTTTTTATTAGGGTTGTTGTAATTAGCTTTCATGTAAAGATGAGCTGTTTAGGTAGTTTTTGGCAGCTGAAGTGCATATTTTCATTTGATTTCTTGTCAATTAAATGAATAAATAAGAATATATTACCACTATCTAAATCTGTGATGTCTACAGTGTATTTCATAATTTGCCTCTGTGTACTGCAGTGGGACAGTCAGTAAATACACCTATTTTTTAAAATTTTTTCTCCTGAAGCAGAAATTCTGTTTACTTAAATTTTACTGCCTTTTTGCTCTCTCATCTGTTTTTGTTTCTCTGCTTCCTCAGCTGCTTCTCCTGTCCTTAGTTTAGGGATAAAGTTTAAAGCTCTTACAAAATGCGAGGAGGCAGAGAAGCCCCCGATGCTCGGAGCTGGGGCACAGAGGACAGGTCTTGGTCCTCTGCCAGCTGCAGCTACCAGCAATGCCATCGTATTTCCGTGCTGCCGGCTCCTCGCCCAGCCCACCGTGTCTCCCCAGCTGCTCCAGCCATGGGGCCCGAGCCCCAGGTTTGTCTCCTGGCTGTCCTGCCTGCCCCGCGCGGGCAGAGCACCGTCATGAAGGGCTTGGTGGATGCAGGCCAAATCTGTAAAACTGAAAGGTGGGGAGGGGGCAGCCTCTGGGCAACACGGAGAGTGGAGTTGGAGGGAGAGTGGAGTTGGAGGGAGCGTGGGGGCTCGTACGGTTTCCCTGGCCCAGGGTAGCAGGGATGTTCAGGGGCATCGCTGCAGCCAGGAACCAGCCAGCAGGGGTCAGAGAGATCGCTGGCTGCCAGGAGAACCACATCTGCTCTTTGCTCCCCCAGGTTTATAGGGAATGTCACATAAAAGGTGACTGAAATACAGTTTCTCTTGGAAATAAATTAACATGTTATATAACACTAATTTCACATTTATAGGAATAAGCAAAGACCATCTTCCAGCAAACCTTTACTTAAATATTTCTAGTCTCAGCCTATCTATAAGATATATCTGTCTATGCACTGGACAATTAATTGCTAAGTGAGGTCTCACAGTGGCTGTATCATAGACAGGTCTATTAGTTGCGTTGTATGTGAAAGCACAATATATATTAATAATTTGTTTTGGCAAAAAGGAGTGTTACAGGTCACTGCTTAAGTTATTTGTACACAGCTAGTTAGATCAACTTTTCAACATTGCATCCCTTTTATCAGTACTTCCCATTTGTATGGTTTGTTGGCAACTTGCTAAAAACGACTGCATTTGCACAGAGTGACTCAGTGATGAGTGGCAATTTCATACAACTTGTATAGCAGCTGGTCTTACTGCTGTTCACCGTAGGGAAGGGACATTGCCTGGCAGGACATGGCCTTTTCAGAAAGTACTTCTGGTATAATCTCATGGAGTCCTCAGACAAGGTGCATGCACTCCGTTTTCTTCAGCTGTTACAGACAGAAAGGAATAATTTTTCCTTTAGCATTGTATCGATCATACCATGTTGATTTGATATTGACAGTGTTTTGCTCCATAAGGAGATGTTTGTCCTTGCTTCCAGTAAACCTGGTCTTTTTTTCACTGTTTCTGAATTTCCTTGTTACAGCTCTGGTAGAAGCCTATAGATCACATGATTACTTAGGTGTTCAGATCTTTGCTTTATCTTTCCAGCCTCTCTGTTTCTTGATTATTTCAAAAAATGCTGTTGCTGAGACCTCAATTCTCCTTGCAAGCTCAAGAGAGCAGCAAGACAAATATCTGTTAGTCTAATCATAAAATCCTGTCCTCTGTAATTGAGTGGTGGCTATATCCTGAAGACTTTTTTCTTAATTAGAAGTTGAAGGCTTTTTGTATTAATGGTAGTTTGGCCACGGAGAGTGGTGTACTGCTATTTTTAACTGTTCAGGTAACTTTTAACTGTTTTCTGCATCTGCTTTTACTATGTTTTAATTTTTATTACATCTTGAACTATTTTGCTAACATTTGTAACCCGACTGATTTCAGAATGATAGGAGATTGGAAAAAAAGTCTGAAAAGAGAAGTACTATTATTGGAATTGGTGCCAAATGCTGAGTTTGGCTTTATTTGCACATTTCTATTCCTAGGCATACCTTATGTAGCTTCTAATGATCTCACAGACATCAGATTGAACTTGTCAGTGCAATCTAGTAGCCAGAAATTCTGCTGACAATGAGTGGCATGAATTCTAATCTTATCTGAAGTACATTTCCACCATAGATAAGGAACCTTAGACTGTCATTAGAGATGATAAAAGGCTGTGAGATCTTTAGCATTGGTCACAGCAAACATTACATGATTTAACAAACAGGTGGTTATACAACAGGAGAATGCAAAACATTCCCAAGGTCAGTGCAGCTGAAAGAGGCTGGAATCACAAATTAAACCTCATGAGATGTCAGGTTCATTGGTTGGAAAAAAAAATGTTTTGGAGCCGTGCTTTTCCCACCAGGCTTTTAGAACCAGCTGCTTGTAGTGCTTTTAAAAAGCCAAACATTGGCCTTCCACTCCAAAATTTAGGCAGTGAAGAAGGCAGTCATTCAGACAGGCACCAGATAGGCATTAAATGCTGACTTACAATTCTACTATTCAGGCTTGAAATGAAGAAAAGCAATGCTGGATCTATCACATTCTGAACAGATACTTTAACTCCAGGCTGAACAGGGTTAGTACCACCAAGCTGTAGGATTAATGCACATAGTAGATAAGAAGTCATGCTGTTTTGCATAGTGAGATACTGTGAAGTGTTGTGTCACTTACCGGGTAGTTCGGCTTTTGGGCCAAGTTCCTTTGGCTACAAGTCGCCCTGTTCGTGTCCATTAGTGCTCTGCCCTGGCAGTGTCTAGCTTACACCTTCTGGCCAGCTGTATGATGTCTGTTGAACATTGTGCTGTCCTGCAGGAACCACTGATGTAAGATTTAATTTATCGCACTAGCTGCCTCAGTGAGATCAGTGTAAGAAAATGGATTCAGGACCATATTTAATTGGTAGGATAAATTGTAACAATGTACACCTCATAAATCAGGAACACACTAGGTGGATTTGTAGTTCAGAGACCAGGGCATTCTTTGATTTCTGCTCTCATGTCAGCTGAAGAAGATGGTATTTATATTTCTTTTCAGCTGTGGAAAAGTAGATCTTAAACCTTTCTAGTCGAGATGAAGAAGTGTGGCATAACGCTGTCTTTAGACCCTAGGTCCAACCCTTGCCTTGATACAACACACAGTTTCTTTGGGGCTTTAGAGGGTGATGTTTAAACTGCGTATCCAGGTGGGGATGTAGAACAGTCTGCCTGTCCACATCACATCATGGCTACACCGTGGAAGAAATTCGAAGTTCCTGGAAAAGGCAAGACAAAAACAAACTGTAAAATAAATGTCTTAAAAGATAAAGAACAAGATAAGGGGAGGATGCTGCTGCCAGGACTTTGAAATCAGAGAAGTTCTTTAAGCATGTAGTCTAGCTCATTTTCAAATAAGAACATTTTTTCTTGCAAAAGCAGAAAAATTGATTCAACTCCCCTTCTTACTCTAAATCATCTACAAATATTCACTGTTTTCAGTATTCTGTGTGCATTCGTTTTTATAGTGTTAGAAGGAAAGGCAATTAACTTGGGACATGCCCAAGATACCTAATCCAGTTGTGTGTAATGTCTTTAGAGGTAATTCTTCCACATTTAAACTTTGGATTAACCTTTTCATATCAAATACACTGTTGGTAGTTGATGAAATTACCCTTGTCCGTAGTTTGATTACTAATCTGTCTAGATAATTGAATTTGGGCTTTTCAGTAAAGTAGAAATAATATTTTTTTCATTTTGTTCTTGAATAATATCCAATATTTTGTGAATCTAAAAGTGTGGCAAGTAAAATCAGTCTAGAAATAAAGGCCAATTAAAAATGTTTATTCATCTCTGTATTGTGGAATGTGGAAAAAAATCCATTCAGACGAAATTCCTTTCATTTTTCCCAGCTAAAGATTCTGTGGCTACTTTGAGAGGTGAAGGATTCCACTTTGTCAAACTTTGAATTTGCATCTGTGGTTTGGAAATTAAATATTTTATCTTTTCACTTGACCTTTCGTTCTTCCTAATGTTCTTGGAAGGGTTGTTTTTGGCAGAAGCAGTACCTCTTGTTATAGTGTGGCCCAGAGTCAGCAGTCAGTAGATCCCAAACAGTGGATTCCCAGAAGGTTGTACAAACTGACTGACTTCAGAGTGACCTTGATGACAATTTTATGCTGACTATATGGAGCGTGAACAGGATTTCTGCTGGGCATTGCATAGTGGAAATGTACACAAGCGTGAGTTACTTGGTTAAAGCATATGTGTCTCTTCTTGGCTTCAGGGACACACAAGAAACATTTATGAGCTGTCATCCTTCCTTGATACCTCCATAAATTTTAAGGATTGGGCTCAGGTTCTGTCACTGTTTCAGACAGTGTTGCTTAGTTTATTTCTGATGGCTGCAGCACTACCAGCTGTGGCACTGGAATGGTGCCCTTCGTGCATGGTTTAAGCTGGAGGCTGCAGATTGTACCTTTCCATATCCTGCTCTGAATTTTGATATTCCTGCATTCTGTGAATAGCCTAAGCATCCCCTGAAAATCCTGTAAAAGATTTGGAAGTTAATATCAATGACAGCACCAGCTGCAACTGATGAGCACTGCAGCACTGATGAGGAGCTATCCAACTTTACAGAGTTGTTATATGAGGAAAAAACAATTTGCCTGATAGCAGAGTACAAGGAAGAAGAGGAAGGTGTATGGTACCTGAGTTGCAATAGAAACAGAGTAAGGAGATCAGCTTTTCCTGATTGTTGTTGGTTATTGGTGGCATTTATGCCTGACTTCCCTAGGTTTGTCACAGAGAGTCTCTGTGCAGTCCCAAGGCACTGAATCGTGCTGTAGCTGCAGAAGATTTACTTCATTCTGCAATTGGGTGCCAGCCAGAACCAACAGAGCTGATTAAACAAATGACAATAGGTACAAAATTACTGAGAGGACTAGAAGACTCGTTAAAGAGAGACCCTCTATCTACTTACTGATTCCCATTAGCTGAAATTCACTTTGGGCATCTCCAGCAATTAGAAGAAAATAACGTCTGCATAGTAGCTGCCCTCAAGGTTTTTGATCCTGGATCCCTGTGAAAGAGTTCCTGCTCTGCAGAAGTCCTCTGTTTTAATTTCTTTCTCTACTTCTGTATTTCTGCCTTCCTCACATGGTCACACCAAGGTTAGTTCCACAATAAAAGATTGCAAGTTGACAAGCAAGAAATCAGAAAGTTTGTGTGTGTGATTTCTGCTGTATTCCCCCATTCTGATTTTCCCTGAGGTCATCAAAGGTTCTGTCAGGGTCTTCTCAGTTTTTCTGTCCAAATGTAATTTGTATAGTTGATTCTGCTCCAGTAAAGCCTTTTACGTTTTCTTTTTTTTAATGCATTACTGTCAAGTGCAAGTAAAGAGGTGCCACAGTCTGTAACTTCGCAGTCAATAAAAATACTTTCAGCAACACTTTAGTTACCATCTGGAATTTCTGCTATTAATATTTCAGAAATTGTACTGAGCTATTCATTAAGAACATAATTTAAAATTTATCCCTGGGAACTGATGTACTAATTGTAATACCAACCTTGGTTCTGCAATTCTGTTCATCTTACTGCACTATGATCACTTGTTTTCAATCACATTTGAAATCATGACTCTACTGATTTTTTTTCTATGTTTACAATTCATATTTAGTTCTCAGAAGAGATTGGGAAACTTGAAGACAAAGTAGAATGTGCCAATAATGCTCTGAAAGCAGATTGGGACAGGTGGAAGCAAAATATGCAGTGTGATATGAGATCGGCATTCACTAATATGGCTGACGATAATCTCCATTATTATGAAGAGGTAAAACCCTTTCTCATAGCATTTTTTTCATTAATTATTTCAGTGGAGAAATCAATGCACTGTATCTAAAGAAGATACTTTGCATCTTAGTTTGAACTTGTGTTAACTTCAGAATAAGTTTTTGTGGGCAGAGGGAGGCAGTTATCCCTAATTTGACATGTTTTAAGTAAAATGTATTTTATTTGTGACCAAGTGGTTGATCCTGAGTTCATCATCGACAGAGGGCAGTCTTGTTTTACTAACCACAAGAATTTGGAAGATATTTTTGGATTCAATGTCAGCTGCTATATTTTCAGCCTTTTGCCGTAACTGCATGAAGAAGCCCCAACATTTTACAATGATTTTGTATGAGGAAAACATTTAAATGTAATTCCTTTTCAAACAGCACATTCAAAAAGTTATTTCTCTAAGGGATTGTCATTCATGAAATAATCAGAATTTACTGCGATAAAGAGTATCAATACAATTTTGAGCGGTCAGTACAAAAAGCTTATTACACATTTTTATAAGATACACACGTATACAGTTACTAAATTAAATCTTTTTATAACTGAAACTTAATACTTTGGGAAGAAATAAAAATGGCTGAAATAAAATTTTAATTTCAACTCAAATGCCATGGCTAACATTATTGGTAAGAATTCCAAGTAATATATAGTAAGCAATAGAACTTGAAAACATTTAACAAAATCTCTTAAGCATTCTGTGAAATTTCTTCATAGGAAACATGTTGATTGAAGTGCTTATTTTGAAAATATCCCATATATCTTGAGTTTTTTTAAAGAACTTCTCTTTATATTGGAAAAAGGAGTACAGTTAGCTATCTATTAATCATAAATCAGTATTCTTCACAGGGGCATGTTGATATCTGTAACTTCAAATCCCATATTCTGAACTTTTTATGGCTTGACTATTAGCTTCAGTGTAAAATCAGTGTCCTGATTTTAGAAATCATTTTGTCAGAACATAATTGAAAAGACAGAGCTCATGATCATCAAGTCTAATTAATTAGCATGCAGCCTGTGAGATGCACGGACATTGACAATCTGTTGTTACATATAAAGATCAAAATATTTTCTGAAATCAGGCAGCAAACTTTTGGCATCCTCTCACATTTTCTTCAGTTGCTGCTGATCTTTGGCTTCTATATCATGAATATGTATGTTAAATCAATGCTAAATATACTGGAATGTTTTGTTAATGAATGATTAGCTAAATTAAAACACAAAAATAATTCATTTTATCTTTTTCCTGTCTAAAACTGCTTTTTTCTGAATTAGAATTTTAATTCAGAATGCCAAATCTCATCCTATACATGAAATTACTATCGTTAAGTCACAAACTGCAAAAAATGGTTCAAGTATTTTTGTAACTACTAGTGGTTTTCTTAAATAGCCTCTGAAATACTGGACAAGTTGGTTTATATTGAAACATTATTCTTTGTTGGTGCTTTTCTTACATATTGAAATCTGCATAAAATATTTTTGCTATGTGTTGATAGATCTAGAATTTAGAAAAAAATACCTTATCTTGCTGTATTGGTTTTAATAATAGTAAACATTATGCTAACTTGTTTGAAATGTGAGTGCTTATCATTTTGTTGTTGTTTTTAACAGAAACATTTTATTTTAATACTGACATTCAAGAGATTTCTGTAAAATTAATACTCAGTTTGGGAGTTTAAATCTAACGTGCGTGGTTTTTTTGGAGACCTATGGTTACTAACGATGGTTAATTACTGGTGAAATGATTACAGTCAGAAGCTCTTATATTACAAACTATAGGTGTTGCACTCCTGAAAACAGCAGAAAAAGAAACACTAGCATCTGCTTTCCCTGTTTAGAAGTAAAACCTCAGGAAGGGATTCTCATAATCCTTAGCATCAGAATACGGTTTTTATGCTTTCCATAAAAAACAAAATCCTACCTTAAACACAATCTTTTGAGTAAGAATCTTTCCTTTGTTTCTACAGCTGTGGTATCACCAATCTCTTTCTGTCTCTCAATGCTTCAGTAACAAAGGCAGTAATTAATGCCCAGTGTTCCAAATTTATAGGTGCTCTTATGCAGATCCATGAGAATGATGTCCTTCCTGGGATAATGTGCAAGATGTCTTATAATACATTTGAATATGATGCCATTTGGTACCCAGTGTTACCACAACTGACCAATCACTTAGAATTCCTGTAGTTGGTCTCAAGAGTTCACTAAGTTCTTTACTGCCTGTCCTTTTCTTCCAGAAAAGAGTTGAAAAATGGTTTAGTCTCTCTATATTCAAGACTTAAAGCCAGTAACATACTGTATTAAAAACGACTGTAAGTGCATTGCTAAAACAGGGAGGATTTTCTGAAATAATATGAAAAGGTTTTAATTTAAAAAGAAAGTCAGGACTTTACTCCAGTTTCTGAAGAAAACAGCATCATTTTGTTTGCCTTACAGAGAGGAGTTCTTGAATGAAGTATGTGTTAATGCAGTACCATTTATTTTACTGCTTTTTCCCATGCCTTAGGTATGACACAACTGTCTGAAGTAGCACAGCTCAGTTCAGAAGAGATGCTATCTTCTGAATGGTTGAGATCACAAACTGTCCACAGGGTGGAGCATAGAGCTGAGAAAGCTGCTTGTCACCGGGAGTCTTTGCATTAAGTTAGGTATAGATATTCTGCAGCTCCCTAAGGATAAAGCATTAGTAAAACCAAAACAAGATACAAAGGAGTAGTTGCTGTTGTTATTTAGCTAGGGTGTCTGAAGTCTTCCTGGTTCATACTAGCCAACAATCCAGGCAACCAGGAATGCTGAACTTTGGCTTCAAAGAGCAATAGTGATTAAACATTTACTACATTTTTCCTTTTTTTTCCCTCATGTTTACCATAGTCTTCAGGATATTTACATCAAAAAAAAAAAAAACATTTAATTTTCTCAGCAAATAACTTTGTTAACATATTCTATTCAGAAAAAAAAAACAAACACATCTGAACAAGTGGGTAGGTTTTGCAGCACAATCAGTACCAGTCAGATCTTGTAAATCTAGCAAATATACCAGAGTTTGGTTTTCCATTGCTTATAAAGTACTCTAGTAAATGCAGGAAGATTGTGGGTTGTGTTTTTTTTCTTTTTTTCATAATGTAGAATGATATTTAATTTATTTCTGCATTGAAATAACATGTTTTTCCTTGTGCAAGGATGCACCTTCTTTTAATGTGTAGCCTCTAAGTTTTTTTTTGCCATGTCAAACTAATCCTGTTTAAATCTTTGCAGATTAATCTGATATAAAGCTAAACTTATCTTTGATAGGGTAGTGAGATTCTTAATCGGCATTGACACAGCTTACTCTTTTCCAGAAATATAAATTTCTTGATTTTCTTAACTGTTCCAAACCTAATTTGGCTAGTTTCTGTGATCTACATTGTCATGCAGGCATAAATTGATCCAATAGATTCATTAGGTCAAAACAATACTCCTTCCCCATTGGAGTAACTTCCCTCTAACTCCAAAGCCTATATGTATCTGTCTAGTATAAGCTGTAGAAAAATAAATGAGATTTGTTGTTTACCCTGGAGGCCTCTGTTGTGATGCATTTAACTAGTCATTTGGTTGTGTACCAAAGTCAGCTGCTTATGCATGTTGATCACATCCTACTGTAGGAATTTAGGAATTCCCTACCCAGGAATTTAGTTAACAAACTTCATGTGATTTTCAAAAGCTCCCACATGGCTGAGCCAGTTTGTCTCTGTGAATGTCGTTTCAAAGCCTGGGTCCATCTTCGAACCCTCAATCATTTCAACCATAAAAGTTTCTTATACATACTTTTATGAAGGCTTTGTTGTTCTGTTTTTTTTGTTTGTGTGTTTTTGTTTGGTTTTGTTCTGTTTTGTTGTTTTTTGTGTTTATTTATTTATTATACTAGGAATCAGCATTTTTCTATTTCTATTGACTCTAGTTTTTGTTTCCTTGCACCCAGACACTGTGAAAGTGATTTTTGTCTCTCTCACACATGGAAGACTACATTTTCAGATTCTTCTCTAGGAAATGTTATCATAAAGGGTATTTTTAAGGTTTCAACCATGGAAAATTAGGGAACTGGAACAGAAACACACATGGCATGTGACACATTGCTTCTGTTATCATCCCTACTACATGTTCTATTTTTATATCTCCTTTTTAGTAAGATATGCAATTGCAGTATATGGAAACCTCTTGCTGCTATTTCTAAAAATGGTGTTGCAGAACAGATGTGTGACCTGCAGTAATAGTCAGAATATTTTAGGTAAAGTAGCCTTATTTAAGCACTTAATGTTTCATTTTGTATATTTAGGTTTTGTTATGTCTTCTGTGCAGCTTTTACAAGTAATTGGATTATGAATTTCAATCCTATGCAAACACATTTCATTTCCTGCATTTGTTTTTCTTTCTTTTTTTTTTTTTCCTTTCTGTCTCCTTTGTGAAAGCTGGCTGATCCTCTGTTTAGATCTCCATTTTTACCCTCACAGGAGAACCAAGTAAAATCATTCTGTAATAATGCTGAAGTATACATCACTAACAAAATGTCATTTATGCAGTTCATGCTTCACAATATAAAAAGCTTGAGCCTAAGGCACAGAGACCTAGTTTTGTCTTGGTATGGTTAATTATAAAACTTGTCAGCTGTAGCAGCACTGTGATGTCTGCCAGTGAAATGAACCACCATTGCTCTTACATTTTGGAAAATATGTTTTGGTTGCATAAATTAGGATAAATAAAAACCAAGTAACTTGTATACCTGAAAAAATGCTCTGCATCTTTGTCTGGAAAGGCTTCAGTAGATTATATTTATCTGGGTAAGCAACATAGTGTGACTGCATTTTAAGACATGCATTTTGGATCAGTATTGCAGAGATAATAGATAGCCATTTTTATATTCCAGACAGTATATATGATATATATATATATATTTTTAATTCACATTACTGAAATTACAGAATGGCAAGACATGAAGTTACATGGTATAAATTAAGCTGTGGTTCAGAAAAAAATGTCATTCAACAACAATAGACTGTTCAATGTAAAATTATTGCATAAGTTTAGCTGCACTGTTTGTTGACAGACTTGAAATGGCAGAAACCTGGTACTTTGGTAAGAAACATCAGCAAACCATGGGTTACCTAGTGATAGACTTGCCACGATTCTCAATAATACTCTATGATTTATATAGGTTTGCCAAGATGCCAACACTAATTTAAACCAAACTGAACCAAAGTCATATAGTTCTTTTGTTTGTTTGTTTGTTTTTTTACTTTTACTGACTACAGTGTTGGTGCTTCAAATCAAAACAATAGCTTATACAGTTATGAATACATTTTTCCATTAGGAGAGAAACATTTGTTGTAAAGACGACAGTCTCCCCCCAGCCTTCTGCCTTTCTGGTCCCATTTCTTTCTCATTACTCAGGGGAAAAAGGAATTATCTGTGTGTTTAGAAAAAAATGTTTTAATTTAACTTGGAAAGAATATTGAGTATACTACAGGAATCCATAGAGATTATGAAGGAACTGTGCCTGACTGTGCTTTCTGTTTGGAGGAGATCTTTGCCTGTAACTAAAGGGAGAGATTAAAGAAGGGCATAATTAATGTTAGCATCTCCCATGATAACACATACAATTACGATGCTCACACTGTGTGCTTGTCATTATGGAAAAGTGACCTTTACAGCTCACTCAGCATGTTGGCTAACATTTTGCATATCACTGAGCTGCCTAGGAAACCATATTTTGCTTTTACCGTAGTCCCACAGAAACAGCTTGTGACAATGCATATGTATTCTACTATTTTTTTTTCTTCTTTTTCTCCTTGGCTACCAGTTCTACAGAAATCTGTCTGCTATATTAATATGTATCTGTGTTCTTTTTTAAGTGCCTTGCTACATGGGAGTCCTTCTTAGCATCTCAAACAGTGGATCGTCATGGGGAAGAAGATTCTGAAGACAGGCCTTGAGTACTATCTCTGCTTGATCTCTACCTTTCCATGCAGTTTCTCCCAACCAAAGAAGTGCTTTATATGAGATCAGATATATTGTTAAAAGTAACTGTTAAAATCAGTGAAACGCAGGAAACCAGCTTATTGAAAACTCAGGTATTCTAGTCCTGAAATACATTTTGGAACATGCTATATATTGCTTTATATTGCTTAGTTGTGATTTTACATATTTTTATGCAAGTGTTTGCATACAATTGTTTTCATACATATTGCATAACTTGGATATAAAGTATTTTAAATATGTAAAAAATAGCTCAATTTTAATAAAAAGTTTAATAAGAAAAGGCTGTCTTCATTCTCCATTCTAGTCTTTAAGAAGTATTTTGGTATTTTAGAGCGCTTGTTATATTCTCTTTGTTGAGTAATTGCCTATATTTGTAAAATTACATAGTGTAGACTTCAAGGAGCAATTTAGGATTATTTTAATAGATTGTTCTAGTCACCCCATGGCAAAGTGGCATGGGAAGATGCTGAACCTGTTCTGTGAGATTAATACTGCTTTAAAGTCCTGTTAATTCAGTTTTCAGTTCGCAGCATTTACTTGTCTATTAAGCATCTCATCTGACCTTTTTAAAAAGATAAAGAAAAATAAGTTTAAAAAGATAAAGAAAGATAGTTCATGAAGCAGACTATTTCTACATTGATATGTTTGTCAAAGCACTGATCCTGCCAACCCAAGAACTTTGGAGTTTGCCGGATCAAGGCTGATCGATAGCCTTTTACTCCCACATCTGACCTGCCTATAATGCTCAACTTCTTCCCTCTTTGGATGGCTGGTATGGAAGTGAAAGAGAAGAAAAAGGAAAAGAGAGTTTTGCATTAAACTGATTCACTAGTGCAATATGCATTGAAGTATTCCAGTCATTATGTATTCCAGTCTATTGTGCCGGGTCTGTCTGTCTGCACTTCCAACTCCTGTAGTTGTTCTCCTTGGCAGTTACGGTGTGAGCAAGCCTGAGTTTGAGAAGAATGAGTGCCAGCCTCACCATGGCTCTGGCCTTGTGAAACAGCACGGTGCCAGCCTTCACCTGGTTTTGGTGATAATCTGTGACCCTGCTTTTGTCATTCAGCCAATGACTGCAGTTGTTCAGCACTCAGCTGCTCTTGGGTGGCTGTGAACCTGTCCAAGCTGGACGGACATTCAGCTGATGAGTCATTTTGTGCCTTCGATCTTAAGAAATCTAGATTACAAGTACAGCCTTTTTAGCAGGCCTTACTTTTTAAAGGGAAGACTGGTCTCATGCTGCCCCATGAAGCGTTAATGAAAATTCAGATCAATCTCTTTGAGCTATAATATTATAGCAGGAAAGATGCTTGTGAAATCCTAGAGGAAGCTCACGTCTCTCCCAGCCTGGAAAACTCGCAGGAGCTTGCCAGCTGTACAAACCAGAGGCAAATCAGCATCAGGATGGAGCTGGGCCGTGCCACGGGGTGCCCTGTCCAGCTGTGCTGGCAGCGGGTGCTCACAGGAGGCATGGAAGAACTGCATGGCAGTTCCATGCTCTTCATCCAGCATATCCTTGATGTGATTATTATTATCTTTTTAATGTCAGAGCTTCTATCAATGTGCCTAATAGCAGTAAATGCCTTTCCTTTTTTTTTTTTTCTTCCATCTAACTTTTTAGGATTTACCATGTTGAGTATGGCTTCTACAAAAGCCATTTCGTATCTGCGCTCATCGTTGCTGCTTTCCTCTGTATTTTCTCATTCTGCTGCAACCAGTGGTCAAAATGCAGGCACACCAGAAATGTCCACATTGCCATAATTATGCTTTGATTTTTTTCCTCATTCTTTCCTATTCCTGATTTATTTTTTAAAGTACCAGTGAATGCTAAGCTGCTATTTCATAACATTATGTGCTATTCTGAAGGTTACTAAATAATTTAATTTCCATCAGTGTGCATTTATAGGAGAATTGGCTTTTCCCCAGTGAGCATTAATTTGCATTTATTAATTCTGAATTTTGCCTACTGTTTTTAGCTCCTAATCTCTCAGTAGTGTACAGTCCTATAAACAGGATTCCTACAAGACAGGCAGCAGTAACACTCTGAATGACAGAGAAGAGAAAGTTCAAGAAAGTGAGCCTGAACAGGCTTACCTGGAAGGATATGAATGTTTAAGTGTAACAAAAAATTAAATAGCATGCCTAAGCTCCTCTGAGAAAAGGCAATATCTGTTTAGTTGGGATGGGAATACCAGAGTCCATTGCATTGATTTTTACCTGCCTGTTCTGCCAGAGCAGAGAGCTGTTCTCTAAGGTGTTTGGAAATCAGAGCACTAGGAGAGATTTTGCATCCTTAGTAAAAACTGGGCTGCAGTTCATCATGTTCAGGCTTTATTTTTAATTTATTTTCCTCTTTAGCTAGGCCATAAGTTATGGGAGAAGACCCACTAGTTATGTAGAGGCTTTCTTGTGATTGAGTTGTTATTTTTCTGATTTTCTAGTAGCAGTATCATGGAAAAACAAGGTCTATTGTTAAGTACAATCAAACGTTCTCTTTGTGTTGTGCAAATAGTTACTATTTTAGAAAACATACTGTGTCTTTAGCCCTATTTCCAATGATTGTTAATGTTATGGCGTCTCAACTTCCTTAGGCTAATGCTTAGAAAAAGCTTAAACTATTCTTTCACTCATAATCAACCTGCTTATACTTTGGATTTTCTTTCTGCTGTTTTCAGATAGCTTTGTACAGACTGTTAGAGCCCAACCACTTAAGATGATTTCTGAAATGCCAGGAGTCTGACTAAGAATTCAACTTTTAGCTGCTTACAGCAAAAAAGGTTCAGTCTGGACACCTCTATTTTCCTTCTCCAAATTTGCCCTCTGAAATTAAACACTGAAAAGGTGATTCTAATTGTCTAGAAAAGAAGCCAGTGTAAAACCAGTGTGAAGTCTTAGTGTATCTGTCTGCAGAGAGCCCCAAACAACAGCTCTGAGTGCTAGAAAGTTTCCCATCCAGCACAGTGTGGTTTTAGTTCTCAAATTTACGTGAGAGCACTTTAAAAACGTTATTGTTTTACTGTAAAACAGAAAATTCAACCTGCACCTCCAGTTTCCTAGCTAGGTAATCACCACCTAGAGAATATATAACTGCCACAGCTTACGAGTTTCTTCTGGCAACCAGAAGCAGTGGTTCATAATGAGTTTTATTGATATCAGGTCTTCAAGACTTGTTACAAGTATTTGCCATGACCAGTGAGTTCTGGCGGGCAGAAGGATGCCCAGGGAGGGGGTGGGACCGCTCTGCAGTGTCCCAGATGTACCTTCCAGAGGTTTCTGGGCCCAACAGTTCCAGTTTTTGCAGTGGTGCCTTTTTTTGCCCACTACCAGAAATAAGAGCATTGGTAAGTTGTCATGAGTTACTGGTCAGGTAATTCTGCCCATTACAACATTTTGAACTTATGTACAGACACTTGGAAAGCACTAGTCAAATGATTATTTAAAAGAAAGAAAGAAAAAAAAAATAAAGAAAAAGCTGCCTTTTCCTCTGAACTCAGCATGCAAATCTCAGCTACTGGTTAACCATAAACAGCTTCCTCAGACAGTATTGTTGCTGCACGGCCGGCACAGCTGCCGGGTTTACTTTCTGTGGTCTGTGGCTTGACCATAAAGAGGAAGATATTCAAGACACAAGAAAAGGTCATTTGTTGAGAATATGCATCCTCTTTCTATGCTAGTGCTTCATATCTGCAGCCTATAAACAATGCATTTCTCTTTTCTGTTAGATTGAAAACACATACAAAGAAATGACCAAAAGGCTTCTCAGCGACCTAACAGGAGCTGTCACCAGTGCAAACTGTCACTAGCAAAGGTAAAGCAGAGACTGCTTGTACTGGTAAGGCATCGGTGGCTCACGGCACTGAATGGTTGGCAATGGTGGCCTGGTGCAGACTCCATCACTACTAGGGCTGAGCTCTAAAAGAATGTCTTTGTTTCAAGTATAATGGGAATAATGATGAAAAAATGATGTTAATTTTCCTACAGGCAAAAAGCTCTACTTGGAGTTTTAAAATTTTTGATCTAGACTGTGACATGACGCTGGGTTTTCAGCAGGAATAATTCCTGTGATAATTGTATTGCTTACAAGGTTAGTTAAGGAATAAGCATTGTTATGTCTGCATTAATAATTAACCAAGAGTTGCAAGTAAGCCATTAACTGTCAGATCCAAACTTCCTTGCAATCAAGGCAATGTTGATGTCGTGTAGTGGGTAGGATTCACTGGTCCTTAAGTGTTACAACAGTAAGCCAGCTTAAACGCAACTGAGCTGCCTTTCTGAGCTAACTAACTTCTTTATTCAAAAATAGGTGGTTGCAGTATGTTCTAATGGGAAATTATTTAATCCTTAGCATTAATGTAAATAAAGCATCTCACAAGGCTCTTTTGCAAATGATTTTTTTTTTAATTATTATTATTTGAACTCTATAATTGTGTTCATTTCAATCAAGTTAAGCTTTCATGAGGTGTTGAAAACCTTGTCTCTAAAATGAGAGCTGAACAGGAAGCTCTATATATGTACAAATGTCACAAAGTTTCTCACCTTTACATAGAGAACTGTTTGATCACTCAGTTACAAGCCAAAAACAGTTGTCTTGAGCAACAGCACCTCTTACCCAGGAGCCCATAAGAATTGCTGGGGCCCCACAAAGCTTGTTCTGAGCCCGTAACACTGCTGAGACTGCCTAGATGAGCAGCAGCTCATTGAAGTTTCAAGATGCTAACGCTTTTTTTCATCTGCTTGATACTTCCGTATACCCTGTCTCTACATATATCTCAGCACAAGAGTCCAAAGCTTCTAGCTAATAAAATCGAAAGAGGGAGGATTATGAGGTTCCCTTTCAACCTAAAAAAATTAAATTCTATGAATCTATAAAATAAAGCAAAAATAGAGAGTAATTCTATAAAGAGAAAAACCATTACGGGAATTTAGTACATTATTTCCTGATTTTGTCCACTACCAATACCTTTTGCAATAAACAAAAAACCTGGCAGATACTCTTGTTTGCTGACAGTAATGGAAGGCTAAAGCAAGGATAGAGAAAGATTTAATCCATTTGCAATTGGGTTCAAGACAAAATAGCTACGTCAGAATAGCTCTCTGGAGGCTATGTGCTCATTCACTAACAGGACAGTACGGATTTTGTAAGCAAATTAATTGTGACAGCTTAACATAGTAAAGTCAATTGTTCAATATTTATTGGTGCCTTTCAGCATGTCATTTCATTCCTATGAATATTTTGTTACCACTACATTGCATGGAAGAAAAATAATGGAGAAATACAAAAGGAGAGACGCAAAAGCAGGAAAAGCAACTAATTTTGTATTTTTCTGGGATGACGGTCATGCACTTGTTAGAGGCACACATTTTTAGACTGCATGCAATTCTTAGAAGAGTTTAAAAATATAATACAAATGTAGTTGTGCCTCATTTTTTTCACATATCAGTACAGCTAATGAAGAAATATAGTTCTGCTGAAGACTGAACGTAAAATCTTTTTCTTATTCTAGCCTTTTCTCCATTTCTGAGTTATTGCTGAAGGAGACAGACTCTCAATACAGAAATGCATCGGCTCTAGCCAGAATATCTAATATTCTGGGTCAAACCAGCAAGTGTTACCCAGCTCCTGTTAGAAAATCCACAATTTCTTTTTTTTCCCACCCTCCTCTTAACTTGCCTTTCCCTAAGAGCTGCAGAGCCGCTTCCTGCAGCTCACGCGCTGCTTCCTGCTCTCAGACCCAGCTCCTCTCCCAGGCTTCACAAGGGCTTTTACAGCCACATTCGGAGAGGGGATGAAGATCCCTGATGGAGGCCAGGGGCCTGCTGTGCCAGGCCAAGGAACTCCTGCCTCGCCGAGCTGCAGCACTGCTGCGGGCTGAGGGACAGGCTGAGGAGCAAAAGGATTGCTCCCGTGCTTGGTCGCATTGCTCAAGGGAGATCACGGGTCATGCTATGAAGATAGAAGTCTGTACATATATATATATACACATTGCAGTCTATACATAGATTCGGCAATATAGAAGAGCAGAATATAGGATGGAAAGAGAAAAATATCTTGTATACGATTAAAGGATATTTGTTTTAATAGTTTAAATTACATTTAGCTTAGTTTTTAACCCCTAACTCAAAATGCTCTTGTTCCTTATTTGTATGGGTTGCTACATACACTGAATGTGTGTTGCATCTGAAGTTTTAAGGGTTGCTATGGGAATTTTAGCATCCCTGCTCAGAAAGTCATCTGCACTTTGACAAAGCTGATCATCATTATTGCTATACATAGTCATCTGCCCTTAGAATCACTTACAGCTGATCTTTATGGAAAGCAATATTATTTCATATCTGGTTTTTAGTGTGTCATCTCATTTATCAAAAGTATTTATTTAGAACAACGATATTGCAAGGTTGTGAAGATTTTCCTTGGGAGTCCCTCTCCAATAACACAGACCCAGATATTATATTGTTCCAATTCATTATTTGTCTACAGCTAGTTTATAGCATGCATGTAGAATCACACATACAACTCCATAAAATGGCAGCCAAGTGTCACCTAGCACCACCATGTTCCAATAAAGTCAGCAGCTGACATTTAGTTCACTCATCTGTGTGGAGAGCTGCTCAGTGCAAGAAATATTTCATTATTAGCTTTAGCTTTTAAAAAATCTGAGACCAGTTCAGAGCAGAATTGAGTTCCCTAAGTAATTCTAACCATGCATATGTATTTATATTGTGCTTCTTGTTTTTTGCTCTTTTCATTCGTTCATTCTGGGATACATGAGTATTCCTGATGTGATTGCTGACCATTCCATCATTATGCTGCGATCCAGAATCCACAGAAATGAATGAAAAGACCAAAGACTGTGTTCAGCTGTTCTAATACAGTCTCCCAATTAAGCAACATTCAAATTATTAATAGTATTTGGGGAAAAAAATGCTCATTAAAAAGCAACTGGAGCGGAAAAATATAATCAGTACCTTGACTTCACTCTTATATTTGGTAGTGATCACAGCATTTTGCCTTTTGTTATAAAAAGGCTGGGGGGGATTTGGGGAGGGCAGCATTTTCCATTGTCTCCTCTTAAGTATCTCAGCTGTTTTCTAGCAGTAGCAACGTGTTTAGAAGGAAAGCCATAAGGCGTTAATTATAGGGCAGTATAACAGCTACAAATGCATATTCTACTGCAACATGTTCTCCAGAAGGATGTAATCAATTCACACTGTTTTTGAATGATGTTTCATATTGTGATCTTGTAAACAGATCTTAAAATAGCCAGTTTATAAAGAAAGCTAAATCTCTATAATCAGGAGAGCTTTTCTTTTCTTCCAAATTAACCCTAAAAGAAAAGTAAGAAGATGGAGGTACAGCAATTTGATTTTGAACCCCCTACTGAGCTAAAAGAATGTGAATAATTTGAAAGGGCATTTCTGTTGTTGTTTTTTTGTTTGGTTCAGGTTTTTTTGTTGTTGTTTTGAAAAGTGCACAGCCATTAAACAACATATGCAGCAACTAAATGTGGTGTGTCACAGAGAAAATTAGAATGTTTCTGTAATGCCAAATGGCCATGAATTAGCTAGGGTAGTGAACAGTGAGACATTGCTTTGGAGTTCAGTGAAAGAACAAGAAAACAGAGTGGCCACTGAACCAACTTTTGTTAACCAAGGTGTCACTTGTTTTTGTACCATAGTCCCTGTCTCCTCTGGGAGACAGCGACTCGCCAGCAAGATTGAGCACTGCTGTCAAAAAAACCTGATCAACGTGCTTAAGAGTTTCCATATTTGCCACATATGAGGGTCATTTTGTGTAGCCAGAGCTTCTCATCTCAGTCTCCCATGTCCCAAAACATCAGATGAGGATCCTTGTCTATCTTTCTTATCATTGCTTTACAAAGACAAGTTCATAGGTATGTTGATGAATAGGGCAAGAAGGTACATCTATATGGGAAATACTAAGTCTTTTTATAGTTATAAGCCCTTTCAATAAATGCCTCTTCTCAAGGGACTGGAAGTATTAGAATTCCCTACCAAGTGTGTTCATCTAATCTCTTGAAGTTGATTAGGACACAAAGATATCCCCATCCTGTGGCAGAGAGCAAAAAAAAAAGCTTCTTACTTTTCTAATTCTTCAACAAAATACACACAGTAGAAACAAGAAAGTCTGTCAGGTCTATTGGTCTTTTCTGTTTCTTAAGTTTTATCATGTATGTCTGTAGCATATGGGTATAACTAATTACATTTTCTGAGCAGATGTGCAAAAGATGGATTGATATGCCAAGGCTGGGAAATGTCCAATGAGGAGGAGACTGGTTCACCCATGACAGATTTTGTAAATGAGACATTTATGGAAATGACGAACATAAAACATCTATTTCATTTTAATATGTTATTCTTGAGGTCATAAGAACTATTTATAGACACCATTAAGTGGACCTTATTTTATTGAATTAAATTCAGAGATGGCATTTATCAGCGTATGCTCCAAACATGCAGGAGCCCAAGTCCATTGTCAATGGGGAAAATGTGTAATGTGTCTCCATTTCCATTCCACTTTTAGAAAAAATAGTGTTTTTTTTCTAAATCTGTATGGAATATGTTATTTTTTTAAACTTGCATCCTCTCTCCTCTCTTCCATTTTCTACTTACTGTTAAAAAGGAAGGTAATTAGGAAGGGATTTGGAAGGGAAAAAAATGTTAACTCCCTCTCTCCCCAAATTTTTTTTTGGCAAATGTTAAGATGAACAGATAAGACTAGCGAGAATCTGTACACACTGCACCTGAGTAAAAGAGCAAACAAGGAATTAATGACATTTTTGTTTGAAGGATTGTCAGAGGAGATTTGCCTGACCACTCAGACATGCTTAATGGTGTCACTGCTAATGCTGCTGAATAAGCCTACCCGAAGCGCACCAAGAGTCTTATGGATCCTGCCCTTAAAAGTAAACAATCCTATTGTCCCAGTTCAGTATTCATCTGGTGAGAAAAGTCACTTTGAGAAATAAAAGTAATGCGTTATTTGATATTCAAAATAGTACTTTTCTCTACATGTTACAGCCCTTTAGTATTTCAGTACGTCTGCTCATGTAATCCCCTTTAGTCAGATCTAGGTATGTTCCCACCTGGCTATCTCTAGGGGGTCTTCTTTCATTTTTAAACAGAGCTGAAGGATGTTTGGGAAGTTTATATATTCTCTGTAGAGAAAGAACCAAAGAGGAGAAGTATTTTGCCTCTCAAAGACAATCGTAGTTGTCATACTTTTTTCCCCCCCGTTAATCTCTTCATTATTATTCACATATCTCAAATCTGTGTATTCACCTTCTCCAATTTTCAGGTGCTTTTCCTTCATAGTTAATTTCTTTCTTCATTTCAAAATCCTTCATTTCTCTCTGACACCATGTAATATTTATTACATTAGTGCTAAAGCTGTGTGAATAATTCATCATCTATTTTGCCTCTTTTCCTATTCGAGTATGGCCCATAATGATTTATTTGAAATATTAATTATTTGAGATGTGTTGCTGAATAATTTTTGCAAATAATTCTTGGCCTGTGTATTGTTCAGAGGTGCAACCAAAAATCCAAGTGGTAATGATTCAACACTTTCATCCACCAGTGAACAACACACATCCCCTGATGGAAGCTCTTGTAATCCAGTGCTGAAACTGCTCTTCAATATTCACTTACTGGTACTGAAATGGAGAAAAAAATGCCCACCCCAAAATGCATATTTTTAGACTGCTTGGAAAGGAAGGACATGAGAGTCAGTGGCCAAAACAAACTCACTGAGCAGCAAGAATGATATCAATAGGGAGACTGCTGCTTGTACAACGACTCAATGCGCTGCCTCTGCTGCCTTCATTCACTTACTCCCCTCTCTCCTCAGCACCTTCAAGCAGCACCAGTTACCCAAGTGACAAGCTCCTTACAGTGGAATGTTGCACCTACAATTTATGTAGCCAGCTTTGAGGAAGGCTGAAAGAGCTAACACTGCTACTGACAGCAGCAGCTGTGCTGGGAGTTCCCCTTGTGGGCATCAGTGCTGGCACCAGCGAGAGGTCAGCATTGATCCCGGAGCAGAGGGGTTCAAACGAGAAGCTTCAGTAATATTCTGCCACATATTTTTCAGGCATTAGTTGCAGCCAGGGTATGGGTACTGTGTTTACACAGATGAGGGATGCCAGTGTTTGGGGAGCAAAGGGCTGGGCTTTCAGGAGGCCGAAATCTGATGGGATAAGCAGGTCCTGTGCCCTGGTCCGTGGCTGCAAGCTACCCCATCTGCTGTCACCCTCTGCTCTCATCAGGGAACAGCCATGCCCAAGTAAGTGTCGCGAACTAGAAACCTCTCTTTTATTGAGACCATGAAGGGAATGTGACCTTTCCCCTGGGCAAACTCACCCCTTGTGTCCCCAAACTCTGTCTTGTTTCTGCACCTTATCAACAGCTGCCTGTGCTTTCTTGGCTGATATAGATTCTTCAGTGAGAAAACTGCTGCCGTAACAAAATAGTGACTACAGATTTCAGTAGTATCATGGTTATTTTTCCAGGCATTAATGTAAGCATCTACGTAAATACTGCAATTACTCAGATTGTCAGCTTTCAAGGCTAGGGGTGTGTTTCAGTTTGGTTCATAAGGCACCTGACATCACCATCCTGCTCGGAAGCTGGGACTTCTACTTGCTGCTACAGTGGAATTAATATTTACCTCTCCACGTGTATTTTTGGTATGTCCTTGGGATGCAAACTAGTCATGTTTGTAGTAGGAGCACACAGTCATAGCAAACACAGGGCTAATCCCCAGAAAATTGTCACCTATAAAATGCAGTAAAGCTGTTTGCAAAATACTGTCAAAGTTAGTCTCAATGACATTTCCCTTGCAGTGAGGAGGGTGCTTTTAATTTAATTGCTAATTAAGAGTTCAATCATATACTGCTTAATATTTCCAATTTAGTACTAATTGAACATTAAGTGATATAATTGCCACAGAAGTCTGACCAAACTGGTAGAGGAGGCACATGGGGCAATCTTTCCCAGCATCAGGGCTCGCTCTGTGCTGATGCCAATTTTCCACCTCCTCCTTTTGTTAGCAATGCTACGTGGCAAGAGCTGACCCTCAGGGTTAGCTTCTCTGGAATAAAAAATGGGAATTTAAAGCTGTGTGGCTCTCTGCTGCGGTTTGAGAGGGGCTGCCTGGGCTCTGCAGGCTGTAGGAGCATGGCCAGGGCAGCAGGCAACAAAACACCATGCGGGAGAGCCAGTGCTATCACAGGGAATGTGCTTGGCAGAGGAGAGAAAAGAAGGTGCTCTGTTACGCACCAAAGCCAACAAGCTACTGGGGAGACAGCAATTTCTAATAAATCCTTGATATATATAAATATATATATAAAGGACACTATGAAGTAGGTAATTGGTACTGAGAAGTAATTGATTACAGAAGCTGTGACTTTTTCAACTCATTTTTTTCTGTTAGGCTGAGCTGTCACCCACTGTGGCCAGATTCCCTGGATGAATGTGCATCCTGTAATTAATTATTACTTATTCTTTTTCTGTCTGACCCCTGGAGTTGTTTTTTATAAACTGCAAATTGTCAGAATCTGATTCGCATTCAGTGCTCTTGACAGTGGGAATAATCAGAAGAATTCACTTAACAAACATGGATGATAAAATAAAATGTCACATTTTATTACATACTTTTGTTCCATCTGTCTGAACAATTTTGAATGCCAGATTTAAAGACGTGCCAGCAGGCCACGTCTTTCAGGGGTGCTTGCACATGGCTACACTGGCTTTTAGCATTTGCTTTCTATTGAGAGGGATAATTTGGTGGCCTGGTAAATTCCTGGGAGGGGGCAAGGGCACGCGTGCTGGCCGGGGGCACTCGCCCCTGCTGCCAGCTCCTGGAGCCAGCCCGTCCCCAGCTGACACACGCTGCTCGCGCCGCATGGGCCCAGCGGGAAGCGGTGTCACTGCTCCCAGGTGGCTTCTGACGGTCACCATGGCTTACCTCTGGAAGACACTGCAAGAGCACCTCTGTTACTGGGGGCTTTTTCTATCACTCACAGCCTTTCTCAAATTCGCTTATCAAAGAGCAAGGCTTTGGAAATTTTCAGATTGCCTTTAAAATATGTGTTGTCATCAGTAGGCAGAGCAGTGGTGGCTGCGGGTAGGCGACAGGTCCTGTTGTCGTTTTTGCTCTGATAAGCAGTCCCCACCTGACTGCTCCTGTTTCACTCCAGTCCTTGGTGGGGACGGACATGCCAGGCCCACCCCATCATCCTCACTAAGGAGGGAAGTGAATCCACCTCAGCCCTGAAGTCCCTCAGAAGCTGTGGGTTTTAAAGTTCAGCTCAAACTTGAAGCGTCTTTGATGTATTTTCGACTTCAAAAATGCTGTGAAAAAACGAACAGGAAAAAAGACTCAGAGGAAATAACTCAGTAGAGAAAAAAAGATTGGGAAATGGAGCAGAAGGAGGTAGCATAAAAAATGTAGAGAGTCTCTGATCAAAGGGATAAGAGGAGAAGAGAAAAAAGAGATGATGAATAAGTAACTGCTACACGCTCCATGACACCCTGCTTGCCGTGCCAGCGCTGTGGCTCTCTGGCTCTGGTGCACGGAGGTGACACTGCGCTGCGAGAGCCCTACACCTGGGCACGACCCTCCTGCCTGCCCCAGGGACAGCGCTCCTATGTGGCACAGCCCCTCGCAGTGGGCAAGGGGCAGCCCATGGAGCTGCCAGCAGCAATGCGTCCACCCCACAACAATGGGGTCTCGTTCCCCGCTTCACCCTTTGCCATGCTGCTTGTATTCCCTTTGAGACGTTGGCAATCAGTCAAAATACGTAAAAGACAAACAAACAAACCCAGCCATGTTTAGGAGTGGAGAACGGTGAGACAGTTCCCGCTACACGCACACACACGCCTCAGATGGAGAGACCTTAAAAGGTGCAAACTTTCAGCCCACAGATTCTTAGCACTTGCTGAAAATAAGATCTTGTACCTCAAATCGCCAGCTACTTGGAAACATAGGACATAAATATTTATGTGGCTTCTCATGGAAATTCTGATTGCATTTCAAGGTCGAAATTTGCACTTATTTTCAAATATTCACAATAATATCTTGCTTTAAAAAAAAAATTTTATTTCAGCTGATTTAGGTGTATGTGTGGAGATAGGCAAAAGTGTGAAGGCACCATTGAATCTCTCTCTCTTGGGCCTTAATTTTCTACATGGAATTAATTAGAGTTGGGCTTCCCAAGAGCCAGAAGTTAAACATTCATATCTGTTTCTGTGAACTAGAAAGCAAGATGGTAAATTGATTTGGCTGGCTTTGAGGCACCTGATGTATTTTTCAGCCTTCCGTTTAAAAACTGGCTGTACAATGGTAATGGTCACAGGAGAAAATGCCAAGTATTTCCCAAGTTAAAGCTCATTTTAAAAGAATATCAGGAAATAAGAATACTGGAGCCAAACATGTCACGTATTTTAACAACCACTGAGCTTGGTTTTACTGAAAGAGAAGATGCTGAACTGAACAAATACTCCATCTGACCATACCAAATCCAAGACATTGATTTTTTTTCCCCCCTGGCTAAATTGCTATCTTCATGCTTGATCTCCTCAAATAATACTAGAATCAGGGCCGTTGCTCTTGAAATGATGTAGGTTATGAGGGGAGGTAACTGGAATATTTGGATTTAAAGATGAAAACTTTGCTAACTGCAGGCTACTATTGGTTTTGCACCCTGCCAGCGAGTAAAGCATGGATTAGCCTTGCAGAAATACCCCCGACTGTGCTCACACCTTGGGGCGGGTTTCAATCTGACTGATTGTTCCATTAAGCTCCCAATCTGGTGAGAAGTCACACTACTGATTTGCATGCTCATAAAAGAATTAGCAGAGCTGTTGCTTTGAAGTTCAATTATCCATGTGCATGTTTAAAGCAGAATATTGAAAATGCATTGTGCTGTTTGCACAGCTGCAGACAGCTAAATGCACGGAATGTTTGCAGGTTTGCTATGGGACTTTCCACCCAGCCAGGGAAACACAGAGCTACTGTGAAGTCCACAGATCTAAATCATGGGCAGGCACTGAAGCAGAAGTGAAGCTCTAAAGAAAGTTTATAGCTTCATTTGTGGACATTGAGGATAAATTCAACAGGCCACTTAAGTGTTTATATTATGAGGTGCCAGCTGCAGCTCTATAGTTGAGGCTGAATTGAGCTTTGAATTTAAATCAGGGGTTCAACTATGTTATGTATGTAGATGATGCGGTTTCCTTTCTTTTTTTCCTTGTCTCCAAATTTACAGTACTCACTCTTTGAGTACATGATGGGTTTCCCAGGAACTAACAAGTAAATCATGCAGCTAAAGGTTAAAATTAAACTGTAAAATAGATCCACTTTGGCATAAATCCAGATCCACAATTGGCATAATATTTCATGGACCCCTCTTTACTGCTTTTGGCCACTGCACCGCATTCTGGCACCAGGTCACTGTTGCAGAGAACAGGAAGGACCACTGCAAAAGAGACAGGCATGCCACAACATTTATCTACGAGCGAGGAAAATATTTTGATATGACTTTTATAGTTATTGCTAGTGACTAATCAAAGTTCCAGCTCAGCATCTGAGGATCAGCATTTCTAATTTGCTGCCTGCCTAGCTCTTAATCAGGGCAGCATCTTAACATCAAGGACTCTGCAGCCTGTGGCATTTCTTACAGGAATGTGCTTCCTCTGAAAGTTAAGAGAAACAGACAGATCTGATCACAAGGAAACAAAAATATTACGGCTCTGATGTTATCAAAATTAAATGACTGCCTTTGAACATGCTACTTTTCCTATAGCAGAAACAATTACAAAGGGAAATACAAGTGAGGAAGGTTTTTCGAAATGCAGTAAGTAACCAAGGAAATCTCATGTATGAAAATCCACAGCGTTTTGTACAATTTCATGCATTGATGAATCTTTGCCAAAAGGAACAGAATTCCTTCAGGTTACAACTGTACATGTAATTAACCACCTCAAAATGATAACACAAAGGAATTCAACAGTTTGCCCCAAAACGTCATCCTCTTGGGTCTTGTGGCAAACTATCTGTTATGCAATAAGCCTGAGACGTTAGAGTCAAGTCTGCTCAATTTGCACACACTGTATTCAGAGAACCACATCTCTCACAAAGGAAAAACCCCAGTGGAAGAGATAACAATGTATTTATTTTATTAAAATACTACTGTTCCTCATAAAGCTAAGTTTGGGGTTAATCGGATATACAGCAGTCTATTATTTTTTGTTTATGAATTATTGGAAAAGCATCAGGCCCAGGTGCAGTCACAGCCCCCGAGTAGGCTTGCAGACCAATTGGAAAACTGATCCAGTCTCTCCACAGCACACCTCTTACTCATGCTGCGTTACAAGTTATACAACTTAAACTAAATCAGGCAAAGCACATTAAGATTACAGCTGATTTCCAGCATCTGCTAAACACATCTAGCCTTGAAACCACACTTTCACTAACTGCACCACAGCCATGATTTCTCGTTCCAGTGATTCATATTGTTGCAATCTGTAGAATCAGATAATTCTACAGTTAATCATCTGTCTGCATTTAGCACTGTAACAAATAATGCCTTTTCACTTTACTGTAATTTTTTTAATATTCAACACTATTCACACTCCTATTGAAAATAAAATTCTATAGTTTTTAATGCTGGAAAGAATTCTGGCTGGCAAAGAAAATCTGTAAGAAGCAATGCTAAACAAAAAGAAAGTTCAAAGAATTCAAAGCTGCTGATGTCAAGCCTGCAGTCCACTCCCACACTTGTTTATCCCAGTGGACAGAGATAAAAGATGGGTTTTGCAACATATGCAGAGGACTAATAGACCAAACCAATGTTGAATGTGATACTATACAAAGATCAGATATTGCCCACATCTCACTTCTTTATTGCTTCCTTCCTGACCTGTCATGTTTACGTTATTATTTTCCTACTATAACTTATTAAATGAATACATACGTTTCTTAAACAGAAACCAAGAGGGGCATTTGTATGCCTTGCCACTAAATGCGGAGCAACTGTGGATGTTGCCTACTGTAACAGCCATGAAAGTCAAGGGGGACATGAAACACATCACGGATGACTCCAACGTCCACTCCTCACATTATGCCCTGCTATGATCTATGTTATTTTCTTTACCTTTTTACATTCAGTACATTATTTGCTAGCTATACAAATAATGTTTGCCAAACTTTCTGCAATATTGCCCTGTTACAATAAGAGTTCACCTTGGATTTTTATCACTAACCAAAACCAATTCTACAACCCAAACCAAGAGTCTATCTGTATGAAGTGTTTGAGTATTTGATCGGGCAGAAAGCTGAAATGATGCCATGTTACTGATTTGTTCACTTCCAATCTGAACAGTTCAAACTGTAAATACTGAACATTTCTATTAAGTCATTTTTTAGCTAAATCCTGATGCAGGATTTGGAAATGTTGACTAAACCCAATCTATGTAGTCCAGTGTGTTCTCTCTGGTGGATATCAGTGCTGGATTTTCATAAGAGGCTGGGTAAGAGCAAACATGAAATAATAATCCTATAGGAGAAGTCCTCTCTTCAGGGCTATGGTTAGCTCCTCGGTCTAATAGTTTAATTATATTGTAAATAGCTTGAAATCCTATCTACAATAATCATGAACATTTCCATCTTCTAATTTGTTTTCCTGAATCATACTAAGCTCTTAGCTTCAGCAAAACTCTATGGTAATAGATGCCTGGAGTTAATTTAAAAAGTCATAAATTTTAAGCTTGTCTCATAGAAAAAATTCTTTGTACATATGATAACACCTCTGGAGGAGCTGTGGCTTCTCCTTTTCTCACTCACAGACTTTCACCATAGCCTCTTTTATTTGTTGCCACTCCAAAGTGAATTCAGAATTCCTTTGGAAGGAAATGTCTGGTTTGCAAAATTCTTACCTGAATAATGGATACATTCAGGAGAATTGCACAGATAAATAAAAAGGCTGATCTCATTGTGTGAGTTATTCAATTCATGTAGTCATTTCTGTGACATTACTCTGTTCTGAAGAGCACAAATTGATGATAGTCGTATTTCATTTTCTCAACTTGAAGTGTTCATTTATGGCATTAAGAGGCAGAATTTCTGTGGAGATTTTGCCCCCAAATGAGTATGGAGACTCACCACATAATATTTGTTTCTCTCAACAATTTTCTTTTTCTTTGATAAAGATATATTCCATTTTCTAGACAAAATATTTTGTTTCTCTTCCCTTGAAGCAAAATGTGACACCCTAATGAAGATAATTTTTTTCTCCATATCCTCATTTGCTGAGCAAGGCGCACATGCTTGAAGACAGGTACCACCATAGTCACAGTACAGCTGTGAAGGGTGCACAGCGCTGCTGAATGGCTGGCTTTAACACCGGGGTTGTCCAGCAGCTGGAAACCTGCTTCAGCACAGTCCCGTGCTTTCTGTGTTCACATAGGCCAAGCTCCTGTGCCCCCAGCACGGTGGCCATGGGACAAAGTGGGCGGTGAGAGGGCCCCAGCTCGAGTTATGACATACTGCAGCTGCCAAACACACATGACGGAAGGGGAGGCAGAGCGAAATCACCAGGCTGGAAAAATCAGTGATCAGAAGCCCAGAATGACTTTGTGGAAGAGAGGAAGCCTGTTGTGACAGCCATGGGCAGGGGTAGCTGTAAGTGCTTACAAATGTACACTGCGCTCACTAATGTCAGCAATAACCATTAAAATAAACAGTCAGTAATTTGTTGGAAATAGCTGTAAAAATGGCACAAGACAGATGATTGAGTAAGGATAATTTCCCCATCTCATTGGTTCTTTCTATTCAACTCATAAGGTTCCTTCTACTCCCAGCCCCCTTAAAAAGTGATTTTTGTTTTCTATCCTGGAGGGGAAAAAAATATTCAGTTGGCAGCAAATAGAGTTCCAGAGAGAATTTACTGACACTGAGTCAATAAAAACAAAGTCTGCTCATGCTCTGTTTGGCTCCTCACCTACCAGACTGTTTCAGGAAGGTGGTGTATGGAGGAAAACTATATAGTTTAACTGGGCATTGTTAGCTATAAACTACTAGGTAGGCCCCAAGGTGTTCTGAAACAACCTTTAAACCAAAAAGCATCTGCAGTAACGAGCATGTAGAACATAATTCTTTGCTTATTTACTGCTTAGAAGTATTTTGAATCTTGTTTTTATTTCCAAGTGATCTCAGCCTGCAAATGCACAATGCACCATTATAACAGCTGCAGATGATATTAAAAGAACTGAATAGTACACTTCTGAGCACTGCACTGAATCATCTATGAGCGCTGGAGCACTGTTCATGCATTATTTTAAATGTGTACACATTACCAAATAAAAAAAAATATTGTACATTATTGATATTAAATTACAGCACAGTGGGTAGGTTGCATAGAAACAAGAAAAGGATAACCAGAATAATTCTATAGTCACAGTACTTTAACAAAGTTTATAGGGGTTGATTTGTTACAAAAATGAGATATAGATACAGGATCTACCCTAGATCTCAGAAGGAATTTCATTATATTAATTGCATTATAGAAGATGCTCTGCTTTTGCATGATTTGGTTCTTTATAGTTTAATCACTGTAGGCTTCTATAAATTAAATAAAATGCTCAATTGTTTGGATGAAGAAACATAAATTATCACAAATATATTTAAAATTATTTTTAACAATAGCCTGCTAGGTTTCATAAATAACTAGTGGTAAGGGCCTTTACTTTACTAAGGTAAAGTAAAACTGCATTTTAAAATGAACTTTTGAACATCAGAGAAACATTCTCATGCTTACATGTAAGCACACAGATTTTTCTCTAACACGGGAGTATTGTTCTGTAATGGAATAATGGTGGAAATGCCATAATACGTCATAAACACAATTTAATATTTTTTTCCATTAGAAGGCTGCTTGCAGGCACAAAGATAAAGTTATTACTGCAGAACCATTGGTGCTTTCACAGTTAATGCCTGATAGCATTTTCATTTTAAATTGTTTCTTTCCATGGTCTGTAACTTGACAAATCTCCCTAGTGCTGAAACATGGCTTTCAAGAACTAATGGTAGGGACCTCATTTAACCAAATTACATTCAGGTATGTATTTTTAAAATAGGAGAAAAACTTATTTTTCATGACTGAATCATGATAGCATGTGACAACTATTCAGGAAGTACGGGAAACTGATAGGACGGTCAAAATCCAGTTTGAGCTCTAGAGCAGGTTAAATATTATTTTTTTCAGCAGCATCATGAGAGTGACTATTCTGGCTCTGAAAATCAGCATCCCTGTATATAGGAGCCTTTGCTTTATTTCACCACTAAGAAAAACTAGTGGCACTGGGAAAAATGAATAATCACCCATGCTGCAATGTCTTTGTGAGCAATTAAAGCACGAAGGACACTCTGTTCTCCAAAGGGCCATCCATCCTCCAGTAACTCCTCTTAGATACCTGCTCACTAGCGGTGGGATGAGTCACAGACTTTCACTTCCCACTGACTTGCACAGGCTTCCATAGATAACCCACATTAAATATACAGATATATATATGTATGTGTGTATACATATATTTATTTATATCTCCATCCCTCAGCCTACATGCCAAACAAGCATTCAGCTCTCTCAACTTTTTCTTCTCTCTCCTCTTCTCCTTTCAAAATACGTTGGTCTATCCAAACTGGAAGTGTCAAGGCAACATCAAAGGTATTAGCAAATTAATTCCTGTGCTCTCTCTTTTCTAAGTTTACTCAAAGACAATGAGGAGCAGAAATACTACTAAGTAACACATGATAAGTGCATGGTTGTACACTGCAGAACTAGGTTTCCTGGCTTGAACTTTGCCTAGCTCTTTCCTGCTGCCCTGTAATAGAGAGAAATCTCCCAATACACAGCAGAAGCAAAATGAAGATACCTTTTCTTCAGAGGCAATATTTCAATATGGGACTTAATGGATTTTAAAAAATCATGAAGTTACCATTTCAAGAAGGGACTCTTCAGAATCCACAGATCTGCCACTTAAAATTCACAAAAGAATAGCACAAACTGTGCTTTTCAAAGGCACCCCAAAGTTAACCTGCCTAACTCCCACTGCAAGCTAATGAGTTTTGACATTTCTAGAGACTCTTCAGCAAATCCCCCAGATATAGTATATAAGCACCTTTTCTTGGCCCAAACAAATTGTCTCCTGCAGAGGTGCCCATTTTTCCACCACCATGCTGGAATGACGCATAATCTCTGCTTTTACACTCTTCATTCCTGGGAGCCTTTCCAAGATAATCTGTTCTGCACGGACTGTTTAGGATGCCTCTGCCCCCGCTGAGTCAGTGGCGAAACTCTCATTGCTTTCAGCCTATGATGTCTGTGTCCAGTGAGCTCATCAAGAGTTTGGGATGAATCCAAAACCTCTAGCTGAGCTCCTCAGAATGTGTGGAAGCCCTTTGCTTGTCTGTCCCACAATAATGTATTCCCATAGCTCAGAATCCTATAAAATCATATTTCTCTGTGTAGAGCCAAAAAAATAAGGGAAATCTGTCCTTCAAGTTGCTGCTGGTAAGGTCATTCCAGCATCAGTTCATAACTACCAGTACAAAGAGTTCTGACTAATATTAAACTGCTTCATCCAGATATAGCCTCATTCGTTTAGACATGGGCAGTTAATACCTTTGAAAAAATACTAACTTTTAAAAGTTAAAATGCATTTGAAAACTTTGGCCTAAGGACACAGAAAGAAGGTAAAATTGCTACCAAGTGTTTGGAAAAGACCAAGACAGCTGTGCTAGCTCTCTGAAGATAATTCTACTAACATTTGTTCAAGCAAAATACAAGAGTGTAGTAAGCAAAAAGAGATTGATCAGTATAATACTTATTTAATACTTATTAAACAAAACCATACACTTTTAGAAGTAACAAGTTCCAAGAAGCATTTAGAGAACTTCTCTGAGTTTACAAAATAAAAAAAGCACAACTCCATACAAAATAGGAATTAGAATGTCACTTTAGAATGTCATCTTTCTATGCAGAATGACTTTTAAGGCACAGGCTACTAATTCTCATATTCAGCGCTTTCCAGACCAAATGTCCCACATAAAACACACTATTCTGTATTCCCAACTCTGTACTCTCCCCTTCCCCTTGTGCCTTGACACTTTAAAATAACGTGTTTCATTTCATGCCTTTACTTTACTATCCTTCGGTTAATTCTGTTTTCTATAGTAAGACTGGTACCAAGGTGTGAGAAATCTTTACCACCAATCTGTGCTATACACTTCAACCAAACCCTGAAAGGTGCTGCTAAGTAGGTGGCAGAATATGTAAATATGAAATACAGGAAACTACTAGCTGCCTGTTTTAATGCTCTCTTTGCCCACAGAAGGAGCTTTACTGTTAATATTTCTCCTCACAGTTCTCCTTCATGGTTCATGAAAATGTTTCCAAACAGGGTAAACCTCAGGCAAATTTCATGCTCAAAAAACAGTCTGGACACAGTTTATGCATCTATCATTCTTGTGGAAGTTGTCTAAGGACTGTGGTAACAACATCCTCTTACCCAGTGAGCCCCGATTACCATCCAGCACAGCATCACTGTGTATTGAGTGCCTGGTAGCTCTTTAGCCAGCACTATTTTTGCCCTGTGGCTGCCTTGGATTGGCTGTTTTAGTGGCGCACAGCAACACACTACCAAAGGGAAGAACAGGCAGTGATAACTATGTCATTCTGTTGGCAGCACTGAGTAAATTAAGCCAGGCAAAATATAATTGGAGTTTAGCCAGAATACAAGATGTACTACAGATCTTCTCATCAAAACGGCTAAGATCTTGGCCTGAAACTTAGACTAAATTCCATTTAGAAAAGGAAAAGACATCGCTACAAACTTACAGCTGCACCAAAAGTGACCTTTACAATGCCAGTTTTAAAGAATAGTGGAAGAGAAGCATAGGCTCAGCTCTTATTTTTGCTTTTGTTTGAAATGTCCTGCTTCTTTGATAGTAGCTGAGAAACAAAGACCAGAAGAACAGAGAAATGGAGATGAGCAATTCATTTCTGAGAGCTGTTTCTTCACTACTGAAAAGAGCAAGTTTCCTAGGAGTGGATTCCCCAGGGCGATGAACAGTATTTCAGTGGAATCAGGGAAGACTAGCCAAGGGACCAGGCCCTTGTCTATCAAACGGAATGCTAACAGTCAAATCAGTTGTTCTGGCTGAAAAGTAGTCAAACTGCAGAATGTTCTAATTACTTAGGTGACAGCGTTGGTCAACAATCCAGCAAGCCCAAATCACTTGCCATTTAGATACCACAATAACCAATTGTGCTAACTGATCCCCAGTGTGAACCCTCCTATAGCAATGTCTCATACTTACAGTCTTGTAAGGCAGAGTACCTTGCCTGATAAATGGGGCTCTACCTTGTAGAGACAAAATGCTGAGCTAGCACTCGTGCAACTGTAGAACAACCTTCCCCATGTCCCCTCAGCCTCTGCCTGGCAAATCCATTTCCTAGACTTCTCCAGAAATAGGTGGGCAGTGAGAAACATCAGGACTGTGATACTTAGAGTCAAACTGCATCTAAATTGTCCGTTCATTTATCTTGAAGCTTCTCAACTGCAGTAATTAGAAATTGTAATGCCCTTACCAACAATGGCAGTTTCTACTGCTAAGCAAATTTATTGCACATACTGCTAAGCAAATTCATTGCATAACCTCTCTTCGTTGGAGTGTGACTGTGCGATAATGAATGACGGATTCCCTACCCATCACCTCTAGCTCCTGAACTACTTTTTATCTAGCCGGTATCCGAAGTCACAGCTTCAAACCCATATCCAGCAAAACTCCACTTGATTGCACATACTGAGCATGATGAGCTCTATTCATGGAACAGCAGGTCAGAAAACAAACCTATATTTGTAACAGAAATATAGTCTGTAAATATAGTTAATTTATACTCTTGCACACTGATTGGAAAGCTATTTTTTTTGGGAAGATGTCCTGTAATTTTTCATCTCTTTTGCTTAATTTCAGTACCCAAATTCTCCCTTTCAGAATCTTAATATCTGAATAGCTCTTAATATCTTCAGCTAAACTTCTCTCTCTCCTTTTACTGTTTTCACAAGACTCTTTTTCATAGCAGCAACATTCTGTAGCATTAAAAGATTCTCACATACCGTGGCCTGTTCTTTCATGTTCACAGGCTGGTTGGAGCATATCAGTGCCATGACTGCCACTCCACACCTGCAGATCCTGTGCACAGCAGTGGGATCCTGGAAGTCACCTAGACAGATAAAGATGTCTATAGAATATTTTTGTTGATAGTTACAGGTCCCATTAGGGATAAAAACTCCGCTTGATGAGGTGGCTTGCAGGCCCAGATACAGACAAAGTGCAAAGAATCTAGTCTAAAAGACACAGACCACATCACACGTGTAGCCAAATATGTAGTAAGAAGGCAAATTCAGTTATAACCAGTACTTCTGCTGTTGAATATTGGTCTTTGTTAAAACAAAACCAAAGTCTCTGGGACTAACAGTAGTAGGGGAGTCACCACAGGATGGGAGTAAACAAGGGACGAGAGTCAATTTTGTGTTGCCTCCTTGGTAAAAACATGGACATCTGTATCTTAAGGACGGATGTGAAAACAGATAAGACAATACTTGAACTGATAAACCAGCACATTGCATGTTTGCATGAAGAGGTAGACTACAGAAAATGAAAAAGCATCAGGCTGTGTGTTTCTGGCATTACTTAATTCAATTTGCCCCTGCTGATAAAGAAACAGAAGCATTTGGACAAAACAGCACAATATTGCTATCACTGTGACCACAGTACTGAACAGGAGCACAGGGCTCCAAAAGAACCACTCCTGCCTATGACTGAGCTTCCTCTGTCTGGTGCATGACTGCACCAGGAGAGCCACGTGGACACTGAAAAAACACAAGGAGAGCCATGAGAACACTGCTGCCTGGAGAGGGAAATTTCTCCTTGTTTTTGGCAAGTCTCACATTTCTTCTTGACCATAGATGCCATGCTGAAACCAACACTCACCTCCAATTACAAGCAAACCAGCAGAACTTCCCAGTTCCACTGCTACCACAGGGAGACGATAGGCTAGATGTAAAAAGTGGACAAAAAAGTCATCAATTTTTCCATGGTACATTCTAAGACAAATGCTGAACTGCAAATCGACAACAAACAATGAGAATGTGATGCATTTAAACACTGCTGAAGTGTAAAACTCAACAGAGAGGCACTGAAGGGAAATAGAAATTTTTTAAAGTTAAATTAACATATGCTGCCAAGTTCTTTATGCCATCTGGTAATAAAATCAATAAAAGAACAATATGGGAGAGTGAGTAAGTTCAAAAAGTAATAAAGAATAAGATACAGGCATATATATATATATATAAATAAAAGATGGCATCTGTTATAAAGAACGAATGGAATCACATCTATCTCATACTAAAGAAATAAGAAACGACAGACTGAAAGCCTATTCTGATAACATACTGTCCTGGAAGCAGGCTATGCCAGGACATCTTAAAGCTTCTGGGAGACATAGCTGATAAATTCACATGATAAATCCAGTTTCCATCTGGCAGGTGAAAGAGCGTTTCTCTGTTCCAGGGCTAACCATCGATATGTGCGAGCTTGCAGTCTCCTGTCAAAACTAAGTCTATCAGAAAGAACAATACCAACATAACAATACAAATGTGCAAATACTCATCAGCGACTAAGAACACAGCCTGGTCTCCTATCATATGCTGTCTTGCTGAAAACGTTTGGTTTCCATTTACCCCAGTAGCAGAGAGAATGGCTGTGTATCTCAGCTCCAGCTGCAGAACAGGAGTGACATGGCAAGCTGCAGCTCTCCTGGGTCCTCCTAACAGCTAATGCAAAAGCTGTGTTTGAAGCCTTGCTAATGGTCCATGAGTGCAGACTGGTGTGGGGATGAGAGGAGAGATGCACAGAAGAGGAGGAACTGGATTCACATCTGGTGGCCTACATTTGAGGTCTAATTCAAAGCCTGAGCAGCTGAGTGTGGGTTTCAGAAAGGAGACCTCTCAATCAGGAGGATACAAGGAGGCTGAAAGGGAGGAATGATCCTTGGGATTTGCCCGTTGTCTTGTGTAATCTGGTGATTTTCTTTGAGTAGCTCCACATAAGAAGTTTTCTTTGGAAAGGGCCATCCATCATATCTGGTATACCACTCTTAAACACCCTATGCATTTGCAAGAATGGAGAAATATATGATCCAATTTGAAAAAAAAAAGATAAAAAAATACCCATTCTGCCCCCTACTAAGTCTCCTATTCTCCTATTTAAATCCAGAATAAGGCTCCTGACTCCCACCAGGAACTACACAAAACAGAATACACGGAGCAGTATCTAATCCTTTCTTGACCAATTTCTTTTCTGCTAGATTACAGAAAGTATAATACAACACAGCCCTGCACAACTTTCCCTTCCCCTTGGTTAGGGTTGTTGTCACAAATTCATGCCATATTTGTGCCTGTAACATGTCTGCCAGACCACTGTCTGTAGGGTCTGCAATCACTGGTTATTATATGATGTGACACAGCACTATGTAACATTAATGAGAAAGACAGATGCCAGAAGCAGAGTGAAAAAGTGAAGACAGAGCACAGAGCCATATAATAAAAGAAGCAGATACACTGAAGGCCTGTGAGGATGAAGAGTCAAGTTTTAGTACTGTTTTCTTTTGTGTAGATATGTTATGTTCCTCGGCGATCTTCCTTTCAGATGAAACCATCACCATAGTGAAGTGGTATGTCCGTGAATCAAACCACTCACTTCAGATCAAGCAGGCCACAAAGAGCCTTGTAGGTGACTGAAACTTTGAAGTGTCTCCCACTGCAGTGCTCAAGGCCTGTAGAAGCTGGTTCTTCCTTTGAGCCTGTAGGTAACCCTTTCCCTCAACTATGAGCAGCTTTTAATTTCAGGTTTATAGCATTATACAGATAGAAATAAGTTTCAATCCAAATTTTTGAAAGAAACTACATCCATGAGAGAGATGAGGGTTTCTTAACCTCTACACACAGATGAACAGACTCCTGAAGAAAAATTGAATTCAATTTCATTCATTCAAAAAGCAGAATACAGTCTTTTACCTTAAGTATGCTGGGAAGGCAGGTCATCAGGCAGCAAATAAAAAGCAGCAGCATAGTGTCCAATGCCATGGGAGTACCGACTTCTCTTAATCTGACAAAGAACTGAAGATCAAACATCCTGTGATTATTTGTTCTTCTAAGAAAAAATGGTAATTGACTGAAATGTATACATGATAAGTAGACAACATTCCCACAGGAGATCCAGGATGACAGAACTCTGTCACATAATCAGCTGATATAAGTCCTTATTCATTTGTTTTATTTCTGAAAAAGACTCATACTGCAAAGCTCTCGCTCTCCATTGACAACACACAGTTTTAGTCTTTCTATCCCCCCTCTTCTGCACTGTGCTTCACCATCTTTGAGCATGACTCTATGGAATAAATTTAACACAAGCAGGGACATTCTCAGTTTCCTTTTGGAAGACTGCATGCTCCAAGACTGCACCTTTATAATGTTTTCTCTAATTGCTCAGAAAGACAGGGTATTAATTCCAAAAAAGATCTAACACCTCACCTTAACAACATTGCAAAGTACTGTCAAAAGGCAAGGGACTTGTTTTATTCCTGGTGTTTCCTGTTAGGACTAGCTTCAAACCCTCTACCTTCAATGAGGGCCAAAAGGGTTTTGGTTTGGTTTTCCTAAATGAGCATTTCATTCTCATTGCATCAGACTCATTTTTAGAATATTCAAACGCAGTATCTTTGTCAGTTGCTATCATTTAAATTGAGGTTGCTAAGGAAGGAATAGTAGCTGCTTCTTTAAGCAACAGTAGGAAAAGGGGATGAAACAGCAGACAATTTCTTAGCAGAAAGAGCAGACAGAACAGCAGTTCTCTGCTGCAGCATTTCAAAAACACAGAAATGCCATTCACTACACTATTGAAATTTTAAATTAGGAAAACACAGCAAATCTATCTGAAATTAGCATATTCGCTAATGAGCATAAGAAAATATTTTCCCTGCTCCTCCATCCCTTTCTCATTCTGTAGGTCTAGGTTCTTACTTTACAATTGTAGGTATGCTTACTCTCTTTTTAAGGGTATCTGCCTACTTCAGAACAATCTAGGAACCAAAGAATCTCATTCAGAACCACATTAAAGATTGACAGCAAGGCCACAAGTTCCCTCTAACTACGGAGAGTATATATTTAGGTGTAGCACGGCTATTTACGGAGAGATTTGTCAGAATGGTCTGGGTTCTTATTTTTATTTAGAACTGAATGTTGTCTGATGAGATCATTGCTGCAAAGAATTTGGTTTTGGCAGCTAAAAGTCTTAGCTGGGGTCATTCCTGAAGACCCATTTCAGAGGATGGATTCAGTAGTCTCACAGGCAATTCCAGTGTGCTATTCTTAATCACATTCAATGCACAACAACAGTCCACTAACAAAGCCACCAGCAGCTGCATAATTTAGGTATGATTATTCTATTGATGAGATGACTTCAAGAGGTTGACTACTGCAAAACTATTTGTCTGTAGTCACTAGGGGAAGATATTAGAACAGCAGAGCTCCTCTGTGAAAATAAAAGGCTTAGGTCTTGTCCACACAGGGGGCAATTCAGGACAGTTTATTTGTGAAGCTTTCCTTTACTTTACTTTGTGGAAGTCCCTGAAAGCCAGAAAACCTAGAGAGAAGGCTGAAGAGATGAAGTCATGACAGGTCTCCATTCGTCTTTCTGCTTGTCCAGGAGAAAACTGGGCAGCCACTGGTCCCAGTTGCAGTCACACTTGTAGAGTGCCTCAGGGTTAGAGAGTGGTATCTCGCCTGATCTGTCCAGTTCCCCAAGCATGAGAGGTGCTGGGGTATGGCAGGAAAGTCTGGCATGTGGGGGTCAAGTCAGCTGTCAGAGGCAGGCCTTGGTGAAAACACTCATGGCTGTGCTTAGAGGGAAGTGCTGCTGGGCACCACGAGGGCTAAGAGGCCTGCTCGCCCTACTTCAGCCCTCTGTCCTCCTGCCTGCAAAGCGTCCCCAAGGCCAAGGCAATCCAGACGGGCAGGAACGTAATTTGGTAATTTAGTCAAAACGAACTCAGGTTGTCTTTTCCTGAAATATACTGCACTCTCCTTTCTGCATGGAAAACCTCAGAAATACCAAAATTAGACTTCAGAAGAGTATAAAAAGCTCCCTGCTAACATAACGTGCAAATGGACTGTCACACTCGCTATGATCTTGGACAGCAACAAAATTAGAAAGCAACAGCAAATAGCAAAGAGAATTTCAGCTGAAAAATAGCAACGTTATCCTCTCTTAATACATATTGTTAAAATGAACGTTTTTAAAAACTGAAGAGATGTGAGCCCAGATGCTATTGCCGTATGTCTTATGCAGTTCATGATTATGAACAAACAACAGAATACGTATAAGGGAATGTAAAACAGTATGGATACAAGCCCAGCTGGTGTCCCCATATGCCTTATGAATTCCACTTTTAGGAACACAGCAGCATATAGCATTAGAGATGCTTCTTAAGCACCTTATTTATAAATAGAACAGAGCTGTTTCACTGAAGCACACACACAGAAAAGATCCACAAGGCTCATAAAAACAGGAGGTCCACCACGAATCATAAAAACAGACGCATGCAAAACCATTGAAATAGTTCAAACAACATATTTTTACTGGGAACCACTCTGAGGTAGAATCTTCTCTGAACAAGGGATGATGCTTGTTTGTCAGCCTCTTCATGGGGATTTTTCTAAAGAACAACCACCAAAAAGCCATGTTAGGTAGAAAATGCCAACTTACTTTCATTTGGACAAACTCTTCCTACTGAAAGTTTTTCAGGTCCAGAATGAATGCCCAAGCTCCAGGGCAGTGGAGCCACTGCAGCTCTGGGAGAGGTAAAAACTTGCCTCTTCTCCAAATCAATCAAAGCAGGGTCTGGAGCTTGGCCTGAGCCAAGCATGGTCTGGAACTTCACCAACAGGCAGCAGACACTTCTGCAATACAGCTCTTCCTCTCCTGCTTTTCAATTTCACCAGAACCACCTCTAAGGGAAGGGAACTGTGGGAATTCCTGGTTAGTTATGAAAATACATCATGAAATGCAGTAGACTTTTAAAATCATCTTTTCATTGTTCATAAGCTATCAACCAAAATATATCTACAGCAGGTATCTCAAAAAATACACTATATATGATTGAAAAATTATTTTATTTAAAAATACATTATACAGCAGAGTGTCTCTCTGTTTTCTCACTGCTGGTTCACAGAGATTAAATGATAAATTTAACCCAAATATTTGACTGGGAAAGATCCTGAGAGAGAAAGAGACCAGTTACAAGCTGATGATTTACAGTACACTGGAAAAGAGTCATCTCTTTTAACATAAAAGAATCTCTTGGTAATCTTATAAATCAGATAGTAAAAAAAAAAAGTAGGTTTGCTACCATGCAAAGATGAGTGAGGATTTCATTTAAACCTGCACACAAAAATCATTAGTACCTTGGACCCTAAACAGCTAAACTAGGAGAAGGGTAAGTGTGCCTAACACGGTGATACAAACTTTGGACCTACTACAATTTTGTAAACACAGTTGGTAGTCTAATAAAGGTAGATCTTCAATCACCTAAGTAACATTACTGTAGCTAAGGGCTCTATTCTAGGACTTTTTCCCCACTGATTTATTTCTTTGTTCTCTAATTCTCAGCTTAGCATGATGACTTCATGGGATATACTCTATTGCACTCAAAGACAACTTGGCCTTGCCCTGCTTGCCAAGAGATATTTAAGTAGTTGCATTTTAGTTAAAACAGAGATTAAAATAAAAATAAGAACTATGTGTTACTATACAGGAATGCATTAAAATTCAACATAGAAAAATATATACCCAATTCTACAGTCATATGTTTCAAACATCTTCTACCAATGATTAATGCACAGGAAATGCATTGAATTATGGAAAATTTAAGGCCTAGAATGCTATACTTGTTTCAACAGAGCACACTGAACATTACCGTTCTCAATGTGTCTATAGTTCTAGTGTCAGAACTGCTGCTGCCAGAGGAAAACTTTCTGTCAGAAGTTGAGAGTATCTTCAGCATCTACAAGATTCAAATCCATTTGGTTCTTAATTTTTATGGGACAACTTCACTATGAATAGTCAGCTAGGCTGTCTTTTGAAGGGGTGGCTCAATTCGATTTTTCACAGTGATAACAGTGATATGGTAACATCACCTGATGTTGAAGAAAAAAAATCTGTCAGTACCATAAAAACTGACAGAGGATTTTTTGCAAGAATATGGCCCTGAAAAGTAAACAGGGATAGAGAGATTCCTAGAGATAAATTCTGCCTGTCCTGGTCTATTCATCTGAAGTAACCTAATGCAGCCATTTCCACTTTTCCGTGAATGCTCCAATGTGAAAATGGAGAGCAGAAACACTTTTGCACTTTTCCTCACTAAGTCTGTGACCCTCTTCCTGTCTTAGCACCCCATTCTCCCAGCATAATATCTGTGTGTACAACAAACATGAGGAGAAGATGCAGGCTTCCTTGAGTAATTTGTTTAAGTGATCTATGATTAGCAGGGCTTCCTATCAGATATGCTGAGCTAAGAATGGAGCCCTTAACCTTTCATGGGATAGCATTAGTAATAAAGAATATATCAATGATCAAAATTTCTATATTATTTTCATTTCTTTTAACCTAGATACATATATATCATTCAAGACATTCAAGAACTACAAAACAACAATTCAACTACAATTATGTCAGGAAAATATCCAAATAAATAAACTTTTAATTATGATACAATACTTATTACAGTAAAAATTGGCATTTTTTTTTCTCTTCAAAAGCAGAAGCACCAGTCTTACATATAACATATTGTTTGAATGATATCTTACATGGAATACAGCGTAATACAATGTGCAAACAGCATTTTCATACAGAACATAATATTTTTCTAGTTCTTATACACTAAAACCGCCTCAAATGGAAACAAGTTCATGCTGAATTAAAAATGCAATTTTAAAAATCAAATTCAAAACAAAGTATGAAGTTCTGTTGGAATAGGTGCATGAATCATTAAAAAACAAGAAGCCAAAATAGGGGGTATTGTCAGATAAATATAATTAGTGCTCAGTTTGTCCCATTCCATCAAAAAGTAAATAGTTAATATTTTTTCTAGAAAGTAAAGTGACGTTCTAATATTTAAGAATTCTTCAAAATGTAGGTATCGTTTTAATGACGTAAAAATCAAGTCAGAAAGAGGACTTCTAAAAATTTCTTATTTCTGATACACTGCAATTATCGTGAGTGGGCTGTGAAAAGAGATGAAGTCCAATGGAGTGAATATACATCAGCGTCAACATCATGTGACTTCTGCAAAGGCCGTGATGTGGTTCTGTGAGTTAAAGGAAAAAAAAAGAAACAAATAAAAACGCAGAAACCACACAGGTAGACATCAGTCACCATTGTGAAAACTGTTGCACCTTCTGCTTTAGGGACAGCCTTGTGCTTGCAGAGTACTGCAGGATGATTTAAATAAAACTTTTTCATTGCAGTGCTCTCACTCACTCCTATAGCCAAGTTTTGTTACATGCTGGAAGACTATATATGCAACTACACTGAACAAAGCAATTAGGTGTGATGGTTCTACAATATTTTAGTTTTACGTGTATTTTTTAATTAAATAATGTGACTAATAGAATTAGCTGTAGTTTTGTTGGTAAAATATTCATAATTGAAAGCAAAATGAAAATGACTGTTTCTGGCAGATTATAATATTCTATTTCAGTGTTAAAACAATTTCAATGTTGCTTTTTTTATTTAAAAAAATGCAAATTGCTCCCCATGAGCTCGATAGCATGGAAGGAAGTAGCGAAGTGCTACAACAAAACGGCACTCAACAGCTGAGAACCTGTATTCAAAGTTTCTTCAGAATCACTAGTGGCCTCTTCACTTGCAATGTTAATCTATTTCCTTCAACAGGACAATCCTTATGAACTCAAATACGTGTCTCAGGATACTACATGTGACTCTGCACAGTAAAGCTGTTAGAATCCCAAAGAGCTTTGCTGCTTTTTCTTGCTCTAACCTAAGCGAGTGCCTCTGCAGAAATTTGGTAGAGGAAGACTCAAATGTATAGGAATATGCAGGATCCAAAAGAACCATATGTTGCCTGCAGGTACACAGTATCCTTGATTGTCACCAGTTTGGTCTTTTTGTTTGGTTGGTTTTTAAACATGCAATATATAAAAGGAATAAAGGGTGTCTCCATTTTAAGCCACATGTTTCTTCTTCATCCCCAGGGCACCCAGAAGGAACTGCAACCACACAGAGCACTTCAGACCTCCCTCATCACCTTCCCTCACTGCCTGGAGCAGGCCAAAGTCAGGAGAAGAGAGGAGGCAGCCGCAAGTTGAAAAGAAAGCAGGGATTTAGATAACTGTCAGAGATCGGGATATACCTCCAGTTTCTTACTTAAGGGAAGTTGTTCTAAGTCCCTCAGAAACTCCCACACCATAGGAAGTGCTGGAAAGAAACACTGGCCACCACACAAGTTTATATTTCTCAGTTCTTCCTTGAAATGTCTGGATATCCGTCCATCAGTCTGCAGAGAGCCAGGGGGAAGGGGGACGAGTGTCTTCGATTTTCACACTTCAGAAAAGAATCTACATGCAACCCCGACCGGGAGCATGGGAGAGCTGCCTCTTATCGCCCCTGTCCCTGCATGCTGGCAGCTTTGCTCTTCTCCCTGTGCCATGACCGTAATGTGGTCAGGAGGAGGAGCTCTTTTTTTTTTTCTTTGTGTACTAAGGATTTTAGCTCTAGAAACATCCTTACTGCATTTTGTGACAGCTTTCACAAGTGAGGAACACCAAATACTAACCATGTACTTTTTTTCTCAAAGCACAATGAATATATTTTAAATGAATAACAATGATTAAACCATAGACAGCAGATTTTTTTAAAAGTATTGGGAAAGCATGCGACATTCTGTGAAAGTGTTTTCAGTAAACAATATTAGACATTTGTCAGTGTTTACAGATTTTGACACTGAAGAATAAAAGAAAAACTAGATTTCCTAATTGGAAAATAAAACATAAGCATTTCAAAGCATTTCAGTTGTTGGCCATCTTCTGCTTCCAGCAGAGGAAAGAGGATGCATTGGGCAACCTCCATGAGTCTGGAATTACTACGAGGACATTTTGCCATTTTCTCCATTGTATTTAGTTTATTTTTCATTTAGATCCCCAAATCATCCTGTCAACTTAAGCTAGCAACAGTCTAAAATTGTTCACTTTTTTGATAACCAAGATAGTTAAAAATGAGGAATTAAAGAAAAACGTATTTTTCTTGTTATTTATACTAATTAATTCTTTCACATCATGTTCCTTTCTCTAAATGGCATACATTTGCCAGTGATGCAGGAACCAAACGGTCTTTTGAGTGCCATTAACTCATGGCTTGGTAACCATTTCTTAAGAAAGATGAATGTGGTTCTCACTGCTGCCATCTCTACTTTCAAAATGAGCAGGTCACCATCCATGGAAGCATATGCAAAGCACAGAATAGAATCACACAGAAGAAAATCCGCCTTCCTCAATAAACTCAGAGAGAAATGCTAAGTTCCCAGTCAGGAAGCAATTGATTTGGACTCTAGTGAAGATTTGTCGATTCATTTCCAATAGGTTCAGCAGGATGATGCATAACTAGGTCAAAATTAATGACTTTCTAATGGCAAGAATCACCGATATTGATTCATGGAACTATGTATTCACACTTTTTCATAGGTTACCTTCTCATGCAAAACTACAAATAAGCTTTGTTGAGACAGTTCACAGGAAAGCAAACAAACAAACCAGCATCCATCTTCTGTTCAGATGCACTGTGACAGAGTTCATTGTGAGATACTAATCACTGTCAGCCAAAGATTTCCACAAATGCAAGAGACAAGAAAAAAAAAAAAAAAAAAAACACGAAAGACCTCAGCTTCTCCAGTTTCAAGGGACGTGATTTCACCTACAGCACTCAAAAGAATTAGAGCATGCTGAGGGGCTGCTCACAAGCAGCAGTTTCACAGACAGGCACACCAGATTTTGTATTATTCATTCTAAATTGGCAGCATCAGCTTGGTGTCAGCAACGCAAACAAAGCACGCTTCATAACCATGCTCTCATACCACTAACAGAAAAATGAAAGGCTAAAAGGCTAAGCCTTCAGTGCAGGTTTCTGGGGAAAATTATCCATATCTAGATAATGTTAAATAATTGAAAAAGTCCATACCAAGTTTCTTTCTGACTTGCAGTTTTCATTATATTTAACATTTTTAATCTGAAAATTCTGTTCTGTTCTCATTGATACAATTATAAATAATCAGAAATAGTCATCGTCTTAAAGATTCTTCTATTTTTGAAAACAGGAATATGAAAAATTGTTTGTAGTTCTTCATGCAGTAGGGTTTGTTAATAGAAAAACAGCACTGTAGTAGTTCTGGCAAAAACAGTAACAACTATATTTTAGTTACCATAAAATTCTCCTGGTCAGCAAAGCTTATTTTATGCTTTTACTGGACAAGACATGTTTTTAGAGAAAAGAATGCGTTCAAGTGAAATTCCCCATCTAAAACACTGCAGACCTGCACAGAATGCTGCCATCACACATTGTTTTAATTCCATACACAAACACTTAAGTGCACTCTTGCACACATGTTTATTGCCTTATGTGAAGATGGTCAAAATGGTCCATTCCTGATATCCAGGAGAGGAACCTAATGATGCGTGCTTTGAAGGAGTTTTGTTGCAAAGGATCTTCTTGGTTGTTACTAATACCTTGATTCTTTAACACCTACAACGTGTATATTTCAGGAGGTCACACTGAATATATTGTTCCATTTCCTATGTTTAAACATTTTATTTGAAAGTTAGATGTTGTGATCACAGTTTGCATTCAAATAAAGATAATTCTTTTACAATCCCCTACAACCAGATCGAAGCAGAAAGATTTGTGTTCACGTCCTACTGAAGTTTTTAAGATTGGAACAAAATTGCTCAGCTGCCTCTCCTGGGTATGTGTTTCTGTGTGTGAAACAGTGTTTTATTGTGTCTCCTTTAACATAACGTATTATCAAGAGAACCACTATGACAACAGAAATTTGAAAACCTGCCCATAGGCTAATGTAAGCACATGAGCTCTTGTCAAGCTGTCCTGAAATCACACATGCATGTACTAAAACACTGCCTGTAGGGATACCTACATACATTTGTGGACACAAAGCACAGCAGTATTTGGATACTTCTCAACTAAAATATTTTGGAGCAATAAAAATAGACACAAACCCTCTCTCCCATTCTATCATAGCACAACGACCTAAGACATCCTCATGTTTTGCATTTAGCCTGTGAGTTCAGTGACGAGCCATCAGTCTCACTAGAGAGCCCCAGGGACCAGATCAGACTCCCCTGCCACGCTGCACGTACACAAGCACACACACCAGTGAAAGATCCCTTAGTACCAAAATGCTTAAGACCTCTGTATCTCATGAACAATCAAGATGGAGTAAACAGAAAACACATTATAGAAGGAAAAAAGCTCCCACAGTTTTGAAAGTCTAATTTAAGAGGGATCCAGGACAATATCTATACTTACTACAATTAAAATGTTTCATCTCCACCATAACCTTTGGCACATACACAATAGAACAAGAATTACAGTGCCAAACTCTATAAGACTTTTGAGACAATTAGCCCTGACAATCACTAGTAATTGGTATGATAGGCAACAAGAATGTCATATATTGTGAGAGGAATTCCAACTACTTATCATCACTAAAACTTAAAAGTGACTGTGTCTCAAAAAACAACCACCACCACCGCTGGCCCATCTGTAAAGGTAAAAAGACTGTAAACTACCTGTTTCTTGTTCACAGTCTGCTAGAGAGTCAGTCCCATGGGTGGAGTACAAGCAATCTCACATGGGTGGAGTACAAGCTATCTCACTGTAAAAAAGAGTGGCGGTTGTGCCTGGGGATGTGGTTTAGGCATTATTGACAGAAGTAACACTATGAAGGGATGCCAAGCAGAGGCTTTGGGGATAAATTCAGCTCAGCAGCTGAACATACTACTGTGCAAATAAATAATATCGAACAGATGCAGAGAGCACTGTTGATCAGACAGTGATCTCATGCCTTAGGAGATGAATTATAGTGCCTATCCTAACCCAACACTTTCTTTTTTCTTCTTACCCTCAGAATTTTATCTACTGCCTCAATTCATCCTAAAATGCTCCATATTTCCTTTGTATTTGATTTTTTCAAAGGTAGAATACCTCTAAGAAAAAGTCTAGCATGGTCAGCAGCTACAACAAGACATGTACCAGCCTTCTGTAAGCCCTAGACAATTTCAGGTGACTTCAGCATGAAACAATAAGGTGTCAGTCTCCCCTGAAATAGGGAAAAGTTTGTGACTGCACTGGATGATGGTGGACTTTAAACTCTTCTGGGTACCACCCAGAACATCCCTATTTCCCAGGAACCCTTATAACAGAAAAACAAGTGTCTCTAACCTTGACTGTGGTGGGAAGAGGGCCTCCCCTCTGTAGCAGAGGGCCTGCTCACAAACTCAAGTTACTTTACAAGAGATGAAGGTCAGAGACAGAAAAGAAAAAAGAGCAGATGGGTGAGTGATTAGGTTTCTTGGCTTTCAGTCTTTTCATTAATTCCATGGATGAATGTAGTTAAGGTGAAAGCAATAGGTCTGCGCTGCTGAGCCAGCTCTGGCAAGGATTCTTCAAGGAGACACTCTGCAACTATGTTTTATTTGAGTGCATAAGAAGTGGGTACCCATGCAGAACAGCTTCATCATCTGCATGCACCACAATTAAACAGAAGTGTCATGCAAACAGTGATCTACCCTTAATCAACAGAATTCCAATTCAGAATATTTCAAGTACACATATTCCTGCTTAAAGTGCACTTCATATGTGGCTCCTGACCTCCACCAGAGCTCAGACAGTGGCAGCACAGAGAGCATGCCAAGCACATTGGTTCTCCAGCAGGAAAGAAAACAAAACACTGCAACAGACAAGTAGCAGATCTGGAAACAGAAAAATAAAGTGTTTCCAGGTCTGTGTATTATGCCATGTACCATGTGCTTATTCACTTGTGGGTGAATTTAAAACAATCGCAATGAGAGAGGTCCCATCTGGTATGGATTTCTAATGAAGTCATTCTTTAGGACAGCATCTTCAAATTGCTTATTCCCAAATGCCCATATGATTATCATTTTTAAATACCAGTAACAGAGCTGCATTGCTTCATCCCAGCACTCCTTTAGCCCATGATAACTTCAGTCAGTCAGGATCTGTTACTCCTAATAGCTAATTTATGACAGTAAGCTGGTTTTAATACTGCCACAGAAGCTTGCAGACTGAGAATAAAGAAAAACATATCTAAAATATGCCAAATAGGAATGTATACACACTCAGAATGTGGAATTAAAACAGCCCTAACTGAAATACAGCGAAAACTAATTTGCACATGGCAAAATATAAGTATCACACAAATCATCCAGCACCAATCTCTTTCTAGAGGAGAATGAAGAATGTAAAATAAGACAGTTAAAAAGTAAACACTATGTTAATAATTCTTCCAGTAATGGTAGTTAATTGAGATGGCTCAGTTTAGACCCTAGTTTCATATAAGTATTACTCCTAGTGACCTTCATTTAATAGGGTCTGGATTATATCCAAAACTTTAGACTAAACATTTAAACAAAAACAAAATGACAAACAAACAAACCACACCTCACCACCTGCAGCACTCAGGAAAAAAAAAAAGTAGATTTCTCATCAATTATTTGCTAATTCCAATTCAAACTTTCTGAGGGTGGAAACAGAAGAAAGCATTTCCTAACACAAAGTCTCTACATAATCATCCTCCCATCTCATCTTCTCTGTCTAGAAAGAAGAAATGCTTTGCAACAGAGAGAAAGATGAAGCCATACACTGAGATCTCACCAAGTGTAACACCTTGCTGGCAGTCCCCTGACTGAAGTATCTAGAGAGAAGTCCCATGAAAAACAGCTGCCCTCCACTGCCATGGGAATGAGCGTTCACAGGGAAAGACTCCCATTCATATAATACAGTTCTGGGCTGTTTGCAAATGATAGAGGTCATCCTCAAGCAGGGCAAATATTATTCCTGCAGCCACCCTTCCCATAGCTTTCCCCACATTGTCTCAGTCTTGCCTAGGCCTAGTATTAGAAAAATAACATTGTTTGTCATGGATAAGAGGGTGTCAAATGAACTAGGAACACGAAAATAACATGAGGTCTTTATCCCCAGAAAATATAAAAATAAAAAATTCAGCAGCCTGCTCTGATAAGTAGAATCTGCAGAGGATATACATTTATGATCTGTGATGGCTTTTGAGCTGCACAAATGTTTTTTTTTTTTATTGTAGGAGAGCCTAGCACATAAATAAGACACGCTTATTAATATGGTATGTCTTAGGCCAACTGACACCTTGTTTCATTTTGACATTTTACAGGGAGCTTACTGAATGGACTATTTTGAAGATACACATTCATCATCTAAATGCTTGTTCAAGCAAATGATATTGTGACCTCCTTATGACAAAATATCAGCAGAAGTAGCTTAGACACTTTTGGTTCAAAAAGGCACCTTAGATTATTCTGATAAGAAATCTTTCCCTTCAAGGAAATAAATAACAAACCTAGGGCTAGCAGCAATTCTTATTAAAGGACAACTTCTACCACTTTCAAGTGACTAACCCAGTCTGGGTAGTGGTTAAAAACATTTCTTCTTGCTTTAATATGAAAAATTATCAGTGGTAATATGGGTTTACAAGAATGCTGTAGAAAAATACTTTTGGTGCCCTAAACAGAGTAGAATTGTTTACTATCTTGAAACATAGGCATAACAGAAGAGATTTTAATGACAGGTAGAATCATTAGAAAGTAGAACTGCGTTAAAAATTTGCATTAGTAGCTCTAATTTTGCTTCTAGTAAAAATACCTAAAATATTTTCTTTATTTGATTATGCTATTTCAGGGCTTGTTTGCTCAAAGAATTATTCAGATACAGCCTTACCTAACATTTGCGTAGTACAACATCATCTTTGCAAAACCAGAAATTTTTATTACAAGAAACTAAAATAAATTTTAAAAACAGCACAGTACTTACTCATGCAAAACATCTTGGCATACCCAGGAGACTATTGCTAGTATGTTCTTACCTAAAATCATATTTTTGAGTCACATTTTTTAAAAAAGTCAGACATTACCTTTTCTAAAGGGCTTTCTACTCGGGGTATGCTGATCATGGGCATCTGGGCCAGATTATCCATATGAGAATGTTCATGTTCTGGCTGACGTCCTCTGAAGTTATTTACCACACAAACAACCTAGAAGGGATTAGAAGGTAAACAGAATAGCTAAGGAACAACTCATTTTTTCAGCTTTGATCATGACATCCATAATTAGGCAGAACTGACACTAGCTTTAGTCACAGCTTACAGAAGAAACACAGAAACATGAAGTTCATGGTTTACAAAAAATTCTTAATTAATATTTCATAACAAAAGATTTAAGTAATTTTTTTGATACATGCATCATCACAGAACCAAAAAGCCCTCTTAAAGCAAATACATTACTGAAGCTAAATAACATAATACTATTTATTAGCAATTTATATGAATGAACGAACATCCAGAGCACGTGCAGCAGAATATGGTAATAACCTTAAATGCCTTTGAAAGGCCTGTACCATCAAAGAACGGTACAGAACTCTTTTGACCAGCAAATAATTTCTCAAATGGAGAGTGAGAAAGGGAGGATAAGAAGGCAAGGATCACTGAATGGTTTGATCTAAACTCCATTCCAGCAGCGTAGTAGTGACTCACATAGGCATTTAGGAATGTGGCATACAGCAGCCTGTTCGGGTTTCTACTAATTCAGACACTCAGCCGAGACAATGCTTGCCAACTGTATTATCTTCAAAACACAACTAAATTTGATGTCATGTTACTTAAATGAATTTATGCAATACAGCACAAAATATAAGAAAATGTGCTGGGACAGATTTCTTTTGTGCTCTATTTTATAACTTTAGGGGCACAAACACAATACAAAAACTTAAAAATGCAAAAACAAATACAGCTCCAGGACAACTTGTGTTGAAGGAAACAACTGGAAGTGCCAGAAAGTATATTTTAGAGAAGACCTAAAGCTGCCCTCACATTTATCAGATGAGTGAAAATGCCCACCTCAGCCATTCCTGTGTGAGTTCACAGCCAAGGCCAATCTTGAGACCCAAGATCTTGAGATCAAGATCTTGAGATCCCAGAATCAATATAAAAAGAAATTTCATGGGGAAAAAAATCAGTTATATTTCAAAGTTATATTTAGTACTAATACAAGCTGTCAGACAGACAAACTTGCAGGCAGTAAGCAGGAGTGACTATTCCATTCTGTAGTCTTGCACTGAAGTTACTGGTGAAGGTGATAAATAGATTAATGGCAGCTCTCTGACAGACACTGGTCTGTGACTAAAGATCTGGTATTGCAACACAGCTCCAGAAAAGGAAGAAGCTAAACAAGAATTTTTGATTGAGAATAACTTAGAATTTCAATTTAAGCCTGAATTAGTATGAAAAAAATTCAAAGGGAGCATGAAGATTACTTTAAAGCCAGAAAATTATTAACTTATTCAGTGTAGGTATCAATTCAGTGTAGGTAATCAATTACAACTTATTCAGGTGTAGGTATTATACTGCATTTAATGCTTTATAAATTAAATTATGAATAGATGTTATTCTCAGGGATATGTAGTTGCTTAAAGTAGGGCTTGATGCAAAAATTATTGGTTGAAACTCTGTAGTCTGGTTTACAAGAAAGTCAAAACAGATAATTTGATCAACCCTTTATTTGATATTTCTGAATGTATGTAAATATATCTAAGGAAATTGATAATTAAAAAACAGAATCACCTCTTTGTCTGAAAAGTCAAGTTTACTAATACTTACTAGGAGATACAAACCAATATACTGATATTTTTCCAACAGAAGTGACACAAATATGCACTTACCAAAAATACTGCTATAGATATTCCAATTACAAATCCTGCTATTACATCTGACCAGTGATTTCGATACTCTGCTACTCTGTTGATTCCAGTGAGGAAAGCTAAGCACATTAAGCCCAAACACAGAACAGGTTTTGCAAGCCTTGTTCCTCTGGCTTTTACTGTGCTGGTGATATACATCTGAAAAGTAGAAAGGAAGAAAGTTTAAGACCGATTGACAATATATTCTACTAATTGGTGAAGAGAATCTCTGAAACTTGGGGAGTGGGAGGGTATAAAGAACCAAGAAAGTGTAACACAAGATAAAGTCTTCACACCCTTTTCTCAGAGGAAACTCTTCTTACAGAATAAGAATTAGACCACAGGAATTTTATGGCTTACATGAACCTGAAAAGCCCCCAAAAGAACGCACAAATTAGACAATTCTATCCTATCGTTCTCAATTTACGCATTTATTTATGCAGAGAAGTAGAGAGAGAGACTGACTTTTCATTACCCAGTGTTAGCAATAATAGCAAGAGATCTCTTGAAAGGTGCTACATCAAAGCCTTGTTTTTACTAGCAAATGCCTTTCTTCCTCGTACATGGCTTCTCCGTGTTATTAACTAGAGACTTCACAGAATCACAGAACCATCTAGGTTGGATGAGACCTCCAAGATCATTGTCAAAAAGCAATGGAAATTGAACTAGATATCAGCATCTACTCATATAAACAAAATGTAATAGCTTCAACCAGTGCTGGATGGATACATCCCCATACCTCACAGACACTGACTGAAGATATTTAGTACTAATTCCCCACATAAACCAACCTAAATACAGAAACTTTTATACAAACTCCAAGAAATTGAGATATCTAGCTCTCCTCTGCTTGCCGTCTAACTGTCCCTGTGCAGTAAAACTGAATTAAAAGCAGTGCGTGGTAATAGAGCAGCTCTTCTTCCCTAAGAGCAGGTGCATGAAGGACTACAGGGTTTAAGCCAGAGCTTCCCAAATTCTGATGACCCAATGGGAGAAATGAATTTCAAAGCTCTGAACTTCCATTCTCCTGTTTAATCTTGGCGTTACGGCTGTTTGAACGTTTCACCCTGAAAAATAATACTTCAGATGAATAGGTTTTTGAGGGGGGGGGGAAAAAAGTATTTACTTTCTGTAGAAGATCCTTCTGCAGCTAAATGACCGAAATCCCTAAATCTTTCACATTTAGATAAAGCGCTATAGTTTTAGGACTGAAGAATAGAAGTTTCTTCGTGGGGTTTCACTAGAAACTCGAACTGTGTAATGTTAATACTTTGAACTGCAAAAGGAAACAGATGAATCTGCACTAACAAATTGGTTCCTTTCCGACTAGCAAATGGGAAGCCCTTTGGCTTGTTTCTCACTGTCTGAAATTTCATCTGAATTGGCTCACTAACAAGTTAAGCACTGCTGCAATAATCTAGTCAAGAAAAATATTAGAAAGTGTGGTTACAGTTAGGGTAATTTAACTTCCAGGAAGGAAGGAGTGGTCAGAGCTTGTCTGATAAGAACATCTGCCAGTCATTTTGTTCAAAACACTAGAGAAATAACCAAGGCATGGGGGAAAAAAAAAAAAAACAACCATAAGCAGGCAGCTTAAAATCACAGCAGAGTACTGCAATGCACGCATTACATCATCAATGTACCTTATGTGACAAACAGCAGACTAATAGCATGCTTTCTACTAGTGCAAACAGTGCAAAGTTTTGAAAAAAAAAGAGAGTTTAGGGTTGTACTTCCAACCCACAGTTACCCTTTTCTCCTTCCTAGTTCATTTAAGAAATAGTGTTTCTCCCTTCGCTGACTATCCTTTCAATCTTAGCTCCTTAATTTTTTTTGCAAACTCTCTTCTTCAGTGAGTTGCTCTTACCACGTGGAATGCTGACAAGATAACTGCAACTTTCATCTCCAGCTCTTTAGCCCCAGCAGTTTCCTTCAAGCTACAGGGCAGTGCATGCTAAGTCACCCAGCAACCTTCTCTTTGAGCGAGTCTTGCTGTACTTGTGGATACTGCCACTGTTACCCACATTAACACTACGTGTTAGAACATCTGGTGCTTGAGAAAATAGTCTAGTATTTTGAATGCCCAGGAATGATACCACATTTCATATATAGCTTGGGTGAAGTTGACACAGAAGTCGGCAGGAAGCTATCCTGCATATAATTCTATTTTGGGAAATACACTCAAAATGACTACTGAGAAGGAAAAATCAGCTCAAACCAAAAAAGGTGTAATTTGTTTAAGGTAGATCTTAGTGATGTATTTCAGTTCTGTAACACCTAGTCATCATCCAAGATGATGATCTCAATTTTTATGAAGTCAAAACACAATGTAAATAGTTGATTCTTCAGTACTTCAGTCAAACTTCAACATTTTTAATACAAAGCTGAAGTGAAGAGTGATCTGCAGAAAATTCTCAGAAACTCTTTTTACAATAAGCATGTCCTTCAAATTTTTACTCAGACAAAGCACTCAGCAAGCAGAAACAACTGCAGCCTTATCCTGTGCCTCATGTGACTAACAAAGACCCCATTTGCTAAGTCCCTTCCTATGCACACAGGCAAGATTGCCATGCCCAGTCCATTATTCACAATAACCAGAGGGATCTGCCAGCACAGGTACCATTTTTATCTTTTCTTTAAAGGACAGCCACCAAGATATTACGGACAGTATTCAATTAATCAAGAGAAACAGGACAAACTTCCCTTACTGGAATATAGCATTGACAAGTCTACACGTTTTCAAAGCTCTGTATAGGAAACACTGAATCTTGCAAGTCAGGACTCACAGACGTCCATTTTTAAACTTTTCCTCTAGTAGCTCTAGTACTATATATTAATCAGTCAATTCAGTCAAAGATCTGATTTGCATTAAAAATAAAATATAATTAAGTAGCTTTCTTCTTCTTGATTCTGGAAGAAAAGCTCCGTACACAGACACAAACATAGCAAGGTCCCAGACTTCCATTTTAGTTAGAGTGGAGCTAGTCGTCAGGTTGGGCACACCAGCCAGGAGGAGGGTTAATCTTCCTGTCTGATCAATTGAGACTGAGTCCCAGGAAGTGGGGAGGCAGATGCCCTCCATGCTTGCTGTTTTGGTTCCCCTTGAAGCAGATGGTCAAGGAGTACTGACGAAGGGATAAACCAGTCTGTTAGTGGGCAGAGAAAAATGACTCATGAAGCAACAAGCGGAAATGGGAGGAATCACTGTGCAGGCACCTGTCCCAGGCAGCGCTCCAAATAAACATGACCATGTTTTGTTTTGCCCTTATAGTGTACTAGCACTAAAAGAAAAAAAAAAAAAAAAAAAAAAAAAAGACTCCTGCAAGTGATATAAGTTATAGATCTTCCACCTGAGGAATGCACAGTTTTCAACATTTGTCACAGCTACAAGAAAAGAGATAGTAAGAGATCAAAAACATGGAAAAGTAGTGGGCTAGGCTGTAGTTTGCAACCAAGTTCAATGCTTAGTTTGAATCCTGCCTGGTCATATAAAAGCTCTCCACCTTCCTTGATTGGAAGGAATTATTGGATCAAATTATTACCAGAGCAAACCACAGTCCTATCCTTAAAATCATCTGGGCCTCACTGCAAACAAAACTGCCCACTGAAGATTTTTTTAAATTTTAGTTCTTTTGAAGACTTCTCCAGTTTTCTTGATACACTTAACAGTAATTATTGAAGACCCTTGGCGAAACTTGGGTTTCAAAGTCAGAGGCTTGGGTTGGCAAAAGGAAAAGAAAGTTCTAGAAATGCTGGAACTTACTATGAAGTGTCCCACTAAGAATTCCCCACAGTTGCACTTTTAAGCAACTGGAAGAGGTATTCTTCAACTTATCAAGACCATAAGATACGCCCGAATATTAACTAGAACTAGTTCAGTCTACAGAGGTCATTATCTTGAGCGACTGAATTGTAATGAAGAACTGACTGAGAAGAAATCTAGATAAATCCCCAAACCAAATCGTAATGTTACTTTGCTATCCAGTCTGAAGCATCCAATATATGAAGAGCTGTACAATCAGTGTCAGTGGATACTTTTACTCACTGAGCCATATACCAAAAAGAAATTCCACTTTCCTAACACTGTTCCTGAAAAGCTTCCAAAATCCTTTAATCCTTCAACTTCTCAAAAAATAAAATAAAATAAAATAAATAAAATTAAGAAGGCAACAAGAAACCAGACTCCAGGATTCTGTTGCAACTCAATACTCCCTTAAAGCCTATCAGAGGCCCATCATGACCCTGTCAGCTACCCATAGAATGGGAACCAAACGGACACTTCAAGAAAAAGATCTTCAGAGATGAGCAGAGACCTGCACCTAAAGACTGGCTCAAGGAATGACACTGGGCAGAGTGTCATCATCACGTTGCCAGCACTGTAACCCAGACCGCCTTGTTGTCTTTTCCCAGTGACTTATAAACACATTAAACAGGGATGATACAGCAACGTCCAGAAGCAAGAACCTTGCAGAACAGAAGATCAAGGTCCCAACAAAAGCTCTGCAGATGGGAACGAATTATTTGTCAGCTTCATCTGCTAGCCGTGCCTGAGGCTGTAGTTGTGGCTAGAGGTTCACAGTACAGAGCAACAAGAGCAGCCCGTGGACCTAAGGGCTATGTTAATTATCAAAACATTAAACCTGCTCCTCTATCATTACAAATCCAAAGCAAGTCTGAAATGTATCTGATAGCATCAAGTTCAAAAATCATGCTTTGGATAGGTTAGTTGCCTACTGCTCATCCAATGCAGTAAGAAAAAGCAACATTTTGTAGAATTAAACAAAATTTGTTTTAAACTACAGCCAGCAACGATCAATCCCCTAGGTTTGCAGCAACAAAGGACAACTGTTAGTCATAGTCTCACATTTAAATCCTTGGGAATAGATTGACTACATCTTCATAGATCACTTTAAAATCCTACCAAAAAAAGACTCATGACTTCTCATTTTTGTGTCAGTTGTGGAGAAAAAAAAAAAAAGTATGTGCATAAGGGCTGCTTCAAAATATATCTCTAATCGTCCAGGCTGTGTCAGCTTATGCATATTAAAACGTGCCTCATACAATTATATTCTATTTAATAAACCCACAACGTTTGCCTCAATACCTATGTCAGCAGATGTTGTTCAGCTGAGAAAGGGTGAATCGCAATGCTGGTAAGAAGTGAATGCTGATGCAGTCAACTTATTATCCCAACTCCAGCACACACACACAAGAGATCTAAGATGAGTTGAGCAGACAGCTAAGAAAATATCCAGCCAGCTAAGGTAGAGATTTTGGAATAATTTATGATAGTTTATTATGAAGATTTTGGTACACTAGGGATAAATAAACCTAAAACTCTGAAGAAGGTAAGTAATGGATCCTTGAAAGGATTTGGAGCAGGGTAGAGAAAACATCTAACCATAGTGCTGCCATTCAACGTTTCAGCTGCTGAGTCTCGATAGGTCCTGAGAGAAAGCAATGGAGACAAACACTACAGAGAGGCCTAAATATTAGCAGTACAGTTGTTTGCAAAAGCCTGTACTTTCAGCAGGAGGGGAATTCAAAGTTACCATAGCAGCCACCCACTCACAAAAGAGGGGAGGGGGGGAAAAAGGAAAACTCAAGACCTTAGATGAAAAAAAGCTATTGTTAACAAGACAATATGCACAGATGCTAGGTGATAAGGACATGGCTGCACTTACATGGAACAAGACCAGGGAATTATTAGATAAAGCGTAGGTTTTGTTTTCAAATGGGCTGATCAGTGAAATATGACTGATCAGTGAAGTCTGGCTGTTTACGTCACCACCTCAGAAAGCAAGGACGCCGGATCTGCTTGTTGCCTGCTTATGTCTTCGAGCTGGTTTCATTTTGCGCACAGCTGGCTGAAATGTCCAGGGAGGATTCTGAAACAATCCCTCCCTCTCCCCCAAATATTTCTGTTAACCAAAAAGAAAGCACATTTTGTATCAGAAAGGATATGCTCATGCTACTAGCTGAGTAGTATATGGAGGTCTTTATGTCTGTGCTCTCAATAACTTTTGTACCACAGCTCATACAAAGACTAGGCTACTGTTTAAACATTCTTCTCCAGTGAATAACGATGAGAAAGTTGTTATTCAGGGCCAACTTTCCCAATAAACATCATGACAGTGTAAGGACATGACCTCAGATATTAGAACATTGCATTTCTTTCCCTGGTGTGTAACAAACAGTATTTTTAGCTGCAAAAATGCAACTGGATTTTTTTTTTGATTATTTTTTAAAAGACTCTGACAATATTGCAGCAAGGACCTAAATTTTCAGGCTAGCACTCAGCTGATACATCATAGTAATTAATTTCTTCAGGCAGCCTGTAAGAGCTCAGAAATCCTATCAGCAGTTCACAGTGCGTTAGTTAAGTGATGACACTGTCATGCATTGCAGTGGTAAACTAGTGACATGGGATATATCCATTTCCACAGTTACGGAAAGATTATGAAGTCATTAAATAGATCACATTGTTTTCCACTTTTGATGTTGTTAACCATATATTGACCAGAGACACCATAAAATTTGCTTAAAGTACTGTAGCTCATATCAAAAGCCATGATGCTCAGTATTAGGCCTTATTAATGCCTATTTTTTAAAAAAAAATGTGTTAATACTATTTTCTTTTCTGCTCTGCAGCAGCTGAACAGTTGGTTTCCTTTAGTTACTGTGACTCATGGCAACAGTGGAAATCCAACTTTACAGATGGATGAGAAAAATAGGAGCAATTAAAATGTAGAAAGCTGAATATTTTCTAAAATAGCTTGCACCAAATTTAGAGGTATGTTTCAGTGAAGCAAAGCCTCAGATATCTCCCCAAATAAAGACAATACTATTAGGAGTCTTACACTTGCCTCAAGTTAGAATAAAATTTAATTGCTCATCTCTTATTTGCAGATAACACTTTTCCTGTACTAACTGATAATCCACATCTCTAGGTGGCATTGCCCACAAGGAACTTCAGATAAATGTTGCTGTCAGGGCTGCAGATTTTAAGCAACTGTCTCTAAAACCATATCCAGAAACACGGCGTTGGCACGCTGCCTGTGGATGGGTTTGAGATCGTTGCCGCCATGTATCGAGTATCAGCTGACAAGTATCAGCTTCCAGATCAATCAAGAATTAAGGCAGTTTATTAAATATATATGCTCAAAAGTGATACACACTCAAAAGTGATACACACTCACACAAGTGTGTGTGTATATATGTGTGTGTGTATATATATATATATATATATGCACACATATAGGTACATGCACCCCCATACAGACCACTGCTGAAATACATCGGGCACAGAAGGGATGACTGTTGCCATGACCAGCGAGGCACACGCCTGCCCTGCTCCCCACTGACACTGCGAGAGAAGCTTTGGGTCCTTCCAGTGGGCTATAAAGGAATGCAATTGCAAGCCCAGGTCAGGTGGAAGATTTCCACAGGGGTGCCCCAGGGAGAGTCAACTAAGAAAATGCTCTTCTGCTTGTGAAAGGAACAACGTGCGCTCCAGACTAAGCCAGGGAACATTGCACTGAGTTATCTGAGCAAGACTCATAACTACTGCCCTCTCACCTGCCTCCCAGCACTTCTGAATAGCCTCAGCACCAGCTCTGATGCCAGTCAGTAAACAGCAGTTTGTCCCAGCCCTGCTCATCACTCCCTGTGTCAGAGAGGAGAGGGGGAAGAAAGGATGGACTGTCTTGTAGTCTACTTAAATGCAGTATAAGAGCCTGAGCACTGAGGTACCTATAAATATCAATTCTAGTACCTATGGATACGCACAGATCCAGGAAACTTGTGAGATCAGACACTTACATGTTCCCACTCTTCTGCTTTACCCCACCAAATTCATGTGCAATTCTACTAATCTGTACTCAGATAAAACACAGAAAGGGACTACTACCAGTCACAGATAATCCCAACCTTTTTTCTTTACCACCCAACACAGCCTTTTCCCAGATTCTCTGGAAACAGAGAAAAAGTAAACCAAGAACCTGGTTATCCTACACCAATAACCATTCTGACCAATTTATCCTCCCTCTGCATTGCCCTAGACACATCCTTAGCTTTCAAGGCTCAGAGGACCACTACATCTGTAATTGTCAGAATGAAGTCAATGAATCAAATTCTCAAAGGCTTCACAGTAACACACAGAAGGTTTACATACAGAAAACCAAAAGTCACTAGTTGTCTTATTTTCCCTCCATTCCTCCCCCCACCAATAGTTTGAGACATGTACTCTCAAAATTATAGTGACATTAAATAGCACAATATACTTACAGCCAGATACATAGCTGCATATACGCTTAGTGCTGCTTCTTTGGATGGGAATGTCTTTCTGGCTTTCATGATAAGGTCTGGGTTTCCTGTACAGGCTTGTGCACTACTGATGAATTGTGTATACTGTTTACATCCAAGTGCTGTATAGTTGGGTTTACAAAGTGCAAGAAAATGTGGTGCGAGATTCCCTGTTACTACTTGTCCAGCGTTTACAAAGATGTCCGTAGCAAACAGTCCAAATGCGTAAATTCCTAAAGAGGGAAACAAAGAGTTAAATATCCTGACAATTTCACTCCAGGACAACATATTATAATATTTATTGCAGTAACAAATCAGCTTCTTCCATTTAAGAACATGAACAACTCCCAAGTGTACAGAGACAAGACTGTACCCTAAAGATCCTGGATGATGTTGGAGATTATAATTTCCTACACAACCACAGAAATGATGATGAGACATACCCACACACCCAATCTCTCTCCATCCTTCAGGGGAGTATGCTCGCCTCTCATACAAACAGCCTGCTTTCCTGAGCCCCCTAGCCACATGTCTCCACCTGTTCAGCATAGCTAGCTATGCTGGCATCTAGCCTTTGCCTATGTTCACTAAACAGAAGTGACAAAGGCAAATTCTTCACCCCAAAAATCTGTTTCAGAACCAGAGAAGTCAGGCTCTAAGTGGTGAGGTAACTTGAAAAAAATGTAACACATACTGGACATTTTCTTCTCTCTCTCAGCTGTAAGGAAGATGAAGTACTGAATAATTTAATACTATCATGCACGAGTTGTCTTCATCTGCCTGCTACTGGGTACATCTCTATGCATGGCATATTAATCATAATATCAACACAATGAGCTAAATATGTATATATTTGAGGAGCTTCTTATGCTAAAGCATGTTTCTAATCAGACATATCAGCAAAGCATTAAGCATATGTACTTCTTGTTCATTAGAAAGGAATGCATGTATCTGATGATCTAAAAGAAAACAGATTTCTCCTATTCTGAGGTCTCTTTCTATCCTTTTGGAAGCAGAAAGCAAGCTCTCGAAAGAAATGCAAACACAGCACTCTGACTGGGAGATTAAGCCAGCAGATGTGTGTTCAAATTCCACCTGAGCTACAGATTTCCTGTATTTCCATAGGCAAATCAATTTGCCCTTCCCATACTTCAACTCCCTGTGAATATAGTGTGAGTTCTGGCTATTCCCAGCTTCCTGGGGCACCGTGAGGACATTAATGGATGCACACCACAGCAGACACGATGCCACAGAAGCATGTGCATTTTTAAAGGTCAGGGTTTTTTCCTCTGCAAAACTGGAATACCAAGCATGGTTTCTGGGATTCTGGCTGGTCAGCAAGGTCACACTAACATTAATTCACCCTGAGCAGCTAGACACTAGTGAGCAAAGGATTGTGCCCAGGCAGTGCACAGGAGGGCCCTTTCAGCAAGCCCTGGGGATGTGCACTGCCCCAGAATAGGTGGCCACATTGCTTTCTGTGAGCATAATGAGTAGTGATGCCTTGCCTGGTGGCACAGTGCAAAGGCCGCTGTTCATCCCTGCCCTCCCACCAGCTTTGTTTTTTGCTTCTGTGAGCAAGGAGGGCCCACCAAGCGGGAAGGAAGCGCTGACACTGACTGCACAGCCCCTGCACAGAGCAACTGGAGCAGGAGGAGCTCCTCCGCATCTCTCCCGCCCCCCTTCTGGATCTATGCAAGACAGTCTCACCCTCAATGACTTCCAGCACTCCTGTGTGACAGTGAGCAATCGTGCTTGCAGACGGTGGGCACGGCTGTCGCACAAACGCTGCACAGACAGACACAGCTGTATGCCCCCTTCCTCCCCCAGCGGCGGGGGCACACAGAGGATCAGCTGCCCCAGGGCTTCATGCTCCAGCTGCTTCTCTTAGATACAAGCAGGATGGAGAAGCAAACAACTGACAGACTGAGCCCTGCTATGACATCCCTGTATGCATTAAAAAGCAGCATCTGGGAATATTCAACACACATTCTTTGTGGTGGTACTTCCCTACCCAAAATACACTTCCAATGAAATAAGTAGAAAGCATGACATTTCATATTTACTGAAGTTGGGAGAGGGTTGGGTTTGTTTGTTTGTTTTGTTGTTACAGCTGACTTCAGCGGACCAAGGATTTCATTCAGTCCTCTATCGTTGATTATAATATATGCTCCAGGCTGGGAAAGTACCTAAACGGGGCTTGCTTTCAGACATACATTTATATCCCAACATCCTCAACTCTGGCTGCTGTATGTGTGTGTAACCAAAAGGAAACTACTGACCATAGATATGGCATAAGGATATTTCCCTTCTCCATTTCACCCTAGTCAGGGCTCACCGGTTGTCTTTTGCCTCTCATGGTCCCAATTTTTTCTATTCTTCCTGCTGTTTCTGCAACTGTTTTTTAATCCAAAATTCCAAGAAACTTAATTTGCTCCCCAAAAGGAAAGAAGCCATTGCACCCAAGTTAAGACTACACATGAAATACTGTTTATCTGAATATTTTCCCCACGTCAAATTTAAGACATATTTGATCACTCTCATCATTCAGAAAATGGAAACATTAATTTTGCTCATACCAAGGAATCTGACGGTTCTGCGCACCAGTGGATTTATATAACAACAGTCTCCAGTTAATATTGTTTTTTCTTGGTTTTCAAAATCCTTTGTAGCTAACTGTAGGCAAAACACTGCAGTTTCTCCAACGATAATCTTAGGGGGAGGAGAAAAAGGGGAGAAAAATGGTACATCAGATTACAGCAAATAAAATATACTAGTATTACAGAGATGGCAATCTCATCTTAAGGAAACAAAACCAAACCAGCACAAAACGAAACATAAGTGATCTAAGTTCTGTAAGTTAATCTTCTTAGGAGGAAAATAGGCCATATGGCTTGCTATACTTTATTTGCACTAAGAGAGAATGAACTTCTATAACCAGGGCTTGGAATCAACAAAACATAACCTAGTTTTCAGGAAGAGGGAAAAAAGAATAACTAGTAGTTCAAGAAAAACAAGCTTCCTAATGCATAGTATGGGGACCAAAGTAAGGGCCAATCCTGGAAGATGCTGAACACTTTCTGTTCCGACATGGCTTTCGCTAACATTCAGCACTTCACATGGGTGGGCTCCAGATTTTGGACCGCAGAGAAAAATTCACAACAGAGCTCCAGTTCACAATAGAGAATTGGTTTGCCAGTAGATACTTAACAAGGTTTGATCCATATTTTTCCACCTAAGTTTATCTAGCCTGGCTTTAGCTTTGCTTCTTAAGCTTGAACAAAGTGTCGCCATGGATATTTTAACATTAAGCATGGCCTGTTTCATATTCGTTACACCAAGTTCTCTTGTCTATAGCTCATGAACAATATAATTGGTTAAAAATTCTCACACACTCACAAATAAGAAAAATATAGATTATGAATGTAAAATATCCCCTCTAAGACACGTATTTACCTGTACGGGAAAACATGACTCCTAATTTACTTATGACAATTATGGTATTCAGCCTTAATAGCCAAGGACAAACCGTAAGCGTGTATTAAGCTTTATATTGAAGCTTTACTGCAGGTAGAACAGGTATGATCAGAAAGCATAGAGATGGCCACTTTGGTTCACTGTGGGACTTAAAGAAAAGGTGCTTTCTCTCTTCTGTGTGAATAGCATTAAAGTTTACTGATAGGTACATCACACTGCTAAACAGGAATGAAGACCAGCAAATTAAAACATTAATGCTACACAAATACAAGAAATAATGTTGTCAAATCAGATTAATTGCCTAGGTTTTCTAAACTGTTGACCCAACAGACAATTGATAACTTTTTCATGTATCACTATAGATATGAAGTTCTACAGACAGCACTGTTTATATTAAAAAAAACAAACACACAGTTTAAAGAAAACTGTGGGAAATGGCTCATACACACAGTTTGTTGTCAACCAGGAGAATGCAATTAATGACCTTACTCAGTTATTCTTGAATATACACAGATGACTTTTGGCTAAATTGTGACACACAAAGGAGAAAAGTGCTTCTCATAAATAATGTGGCACAAATAAAAATAACTTTGTGGTGGTGTTTAACAAGCAAAATTCAGTTTGTCAGAGAAAAAGCCATCTTCTATTACTTTACTCTGGCTTCAGATCCTCGTGGCCTTTTTAGATGAAACAGAAATGTGAGTACCTGAACTAACAAGTATCCACTCTCTACTTTGATGCAAGAAAATCTTCTGCATACTGAAGTACAGTTCTTTCATCTAAAATTAATAAAGGATCAGTACACTTATGAAATGTAACTCAATCTTGAATCCAAGTTCATCAAAATTGTGACAATGATAACAAGAATTCAGCCCCATGACTCCTACAGCTCTCATGAGAAAAACAAAACAAAACCAAAAAACAATTCTAATATGATTCACAAAGATGAGAATTGAAACACTAAGATTTTTATGTTGAGTCACAGCAACTCCCTTGAAACATCAGGGACTAGGCAATCTGAACATTCTCATTTAACTAATTTTCTTTTTTTTCCACCAAACCCAATAAATTTTAGTGAAATTATTGCAGATTTCCAAACTCTAGGAAATAGCAGAATCCAGAAAAAGGGAAGCAAGCATGGTCAACTCTCCTGCTTTGAGCAGAGTCTCTAAATGTGCTGATCGTGACCAAGGGTTCTTTCCTTCTGGTTTGCAGGGAAGCTGGGGTCAGCAAATGGAATAACTGCTCATTCAGTTATACAAAAAGAGATGGTCACTTCCAACAACTTGTCTTCATCAGCTGTATCTGGTTCCTTGCTGCTAGCAACAATTTCCTCTTATTACATTTCCCATCTTTGATGGTGACGTGGATGAAGAAAACCCACCACTCCAAGAATAGCAGGGATCAGTATTCAAGTTCTTAGCTGAACAAAAATGCTCTTACAGGTGCAAGGGTCAGAACAAGGCAGAATTCAGCAATGACAAAATATTTGCTATAGCAGGCCTAGTGCACTACCCTCAGAAGCAATCTAGGTGGGATATACCACTGAGCACAACAGGCACTCATTTCTATGCTTCTCTGGCTTTACTTTGATAGAATCCTTCTGGAATTTGGCAATAAATATAGATTCTGTGTTTTTCTGTACTGGCAGCTCAGATAAGCTGTTCTCCTTTCCTCCAGCCTTCTCCACAAGCACAGCTCATCTCAGTAATCAGCCTACTGATGTTTCAGAAATGGAAGGAAAATCTTCTCCAATCACAGTCAGTCCCAGGAAACCCAGTGCAACCCTTCACCCTTCTCTCTGGCACCACTGGCAATAGTCAGCTCTAAAGGGTAGAGGAAAGGAAGAGCCATCTCCCTCTTGCCCTTTACCGTGATTTGTATGTCTGGCATATTCCAGGAGGAAATAATTTCTGTATCTCCTCTATCACAGGGACCAGTACTGCCCTTTGCACTCCATATGTGAGCTGCAGCAAGTCAATAAACGTCATTTAGGACGAGAGAATAACTTGTGCATTTCTTCAACAAGTCTCAGGTCAAAGAGTTTCTGGAATACTCCAAAACTGACAGTTAGGAATTCTATGGAGAATCTGAAAGCTCTGTCAACAACCTTTTGGACAGAGCTATACAAATTCAGGTACAGAAATGTAATTTGCAGTGAAATAAAAAAGTGAGGATATTGGAGGTATCTTTTACCTTCTTCTGTCTGACAGGTGCATATTGTTGTAGATCACTACAGTTTTTATGAAGAGTAACATATATTAAAATTCTTAGCTCACAGATATTTTAACAGTTGTTAAAAGCAAAGAACATCCTTCCCAAAGGCTGAGAAAACCTTTTGACACAGAGCTACAGTATTGAAGTACAAAGAACAATTTTCACCTGAACAGTAACAGTACAAAGTACAGGCTTTCTAAAGAACATATATATATAGTTTTCCCAGTCCTTAGATAAAAATGCAATGTACATAGCTGTTACGAAAAACAGCAAGACAAGAAGTACTACCCTATGGGCACTGGCCTAAGCTCTAACATACAGCAATCAGCTCCCTGTTCTACTACAGCTTCCCTGTGATACTGCCGAGAATACCTTTAGTCTTGCTTCACAGTATGAAGTGTAATAGAAAAAACACAAAAAATCACCTGAGATTAAAAAATTACCTGAGATAAAAAAAATCACCTGAATTTAGTATTAATACACGCTTTGTAACTAGCATTCAGATTTTCCATGCTTCCATAAAAAGAAAAGATAAGAAGAATTAACCATAGACTTAACAGCAAAATCTAAATCATAGGAAAAGTTCTAATCATCTCCATGGCAATCATATCCTTTCTGCAACGTGACAACCCTTTCAACAGACAGGAACTCAGCTTAGGAGGAGTGAGATCTGAGATCTAAAATTAATATTTCTTCTTCTTTCACCTCTTAGCTCCTGATTAACTTACTAGCTGTTTTTTTTTTGTTTGTTTGTTTTTTTTCCCCCATGGTGGCTTTGTACTAGCAATATATTTAGTTCTATACACAAAATACCTGTCCCTATCCTTGTTTACTGCACCGGATGTTTAAAGGTTTTGCACACGTTCCCTACGCTGATTTCTTCCTCCCAAATAAGTTCAGATTTTTTCTGTATTAGTCATTTTTCTGAATCCAGGCAAACTGTTCCTAGTTTTAGCACTGCATGTCAGTTTAAAAATCTAATTTGCCCTTCCCCAAAACATCCTTCCAGTATATTCTTAACTTGGTTCTACATTCGGAGTTTTCTCAACTTGAAATGTCAAACCTGACTCATTCCAAATATTAGAACTAGAGCAGCTCTGACCTTGTTGATTTTCCAGTAAACTGACTCCATTAAAAAGCTTTCCCTAGAGTCATATAAGATTTTTAACAGCCAGCACCTATGCAAATTAATGACCTTAAATCAGCACTTCTAGAGTACTAAACCACTAATGAGGTTTATTGTATGGACTACCCTTTCATATATGACATAACTTTCTATAAAACTCCAGGATTCAAGTTAGGATTAAATATGCATTTGGTGACAAGATATCTGAGGGTACATTCATGTATTTAAACAAGAAAGTTCTGAAACCTAAGGTTGATAATAATGACCATCTGCATTTGGGTTTAGGAAGTGGATTTGTGTGTACATGTTCATAGGCCTTTCCTGCTAACATCTGCTTTTGGATATACAAACATTCATGAAATATTTCATATGGGCCAGGGAACGTGGTAGAATACACGGTTCCCTTTCTGCCAATTCTCTTGGTTATGCTGTAGCTACAGCAACTGCTCAAATGGATGAGTAACACTGAAAAGCAGTTATTGCATTAAAAAGACTACTAAATATTCATCTGTGTTCTGAAGCTTCTGAGTTGAGAAGAACTGTTGATAATGCTGTGCACTGTAATTTCTCATCTCATGTCTCCTTTTCATTCATTGTATTTCTCTCTTTTAGGCAAGATTCAAACCCTAACCAAGGCTTCTGTGAGACCATATTCAAGACATAACATGGTAAGGGAGATCTCATTCAGCCTACAGCTTTGCCTTTTAGTCTAAAATTAACTTCCTTGTACTACTTTCACAGGCAGAAGGGAAGCTGGGAATCTGAACTAAAATCTTGGCAATTATCTCTGTATCTCCAAGCAAATTGTTATCATTTAAGTTGCATTGCCTCCCCATTAATTTCACTTACAAGTTTCCCCACTTTAAAAATGTGGGGCAGATTTCTTTTAAAAATGTGGCTTCCATAGGATTTGTTGTTCCTGTTCATTATCTTTTCTTCTCACCATTGAGCAAGCCCGTGGCTATGCCTGGCCTATTTTCCCTTTAAAAATGCCATCAACATGCCATGGAGCATAGTGGTCTCTAGAGTTCGGAAAATCTAGCAGCATAAACCTTGGTCTTCAGTGATGCTGTAGATAAGCTCCATTCCCTGCTTTAAGCTAAAATTGCTGTGTGAGGTAACAGCCCTGGCAGGAAAAGCAGAAACGGTATTTCCAGCAGTAGTAATTTCAAGTTCATTATGCAGAGCTTTCCCCAGAGGCCATTTTCTTTGTGTTTTTCTTGTTCTCGTTGCTTCTTGCTTGCTTAAACTGACAGCAAATGCCTGGGTTGATTTCCACAGGAGCACATTTTCTATAGTAAAAAATGACCAGGAGTTTTGAAGAAAATGACAAAATAAATCTTAGATAAATCTGTCTGCTATTGATTAAATAGAAAATATCCCTCTTGCATTCAGCATAAAGATATAGCACCATACTGCATAGCAACTTCTGAAGATATAGGGAAAAGTATAGGAAAAAAAATTCTTTTCTCAAGAAAAAAAGGGAGGGCAGTAAGTCTTTTTCTGGTAAATTTTGTTTTTAAACAATGTACTCTTTAAAAAAAATCAAAATTTTAATACAGTTCTTGGTATTCATGGCCATTTACAAAAGAAAAATATCAGTATAAGGTTATATGTTTAATTGTGAAATATTATTTAATGATTTCTTTGCAGTATGGCTATATGCCATGACACAGTAATGTTAATTCTGACAGGGATAGATATCCTTTACTGCTCTGTGATACATTGCATACAGTCAGCATGTAAAATGGTATAAGTTGCTCATTTCATAATGATGTTAATGCTGTATGAAAGCGAGAGGCACATATTAACCAAGCAGTTATAACTGGCAAGCTTCAAGGTAACCCTGGGAGCACATAACCACAGAGACCTTGCCAGCTTTGTCACTCACTTCTCAGTGTCTCTCCTTACTCATTTTATTATCATATCACAATAAAAATGAAATGTTTAAGTACAGCGTCTATAAAGGCTTCTCCCTCCCCTTCCCTTCTTTTTTTTTCCTAACTGAGCAGTTGATCATATGTGTAAATCTCTTCTCCTCTAGAGTTTGCCTGTGTCATCTGACAGCCAGTGTCTGCATGGCAGCACCGTCACCAGTGCTGGAATCCTACACACAATGCCTGAGCAAAGTTTGCTTATGTAAAAGATCATTTTGAGAAGTAGTCACTGGGCCCCTGCTATTCTGAGTGCAGTTAAAATGGCCTTGTGCCACCACTGCAGAGGGCGAGCCATGGCGTGACAGCTTGTCCAGTATCTGATGCTCTGCAGAGGGGTGAGCAGGCACTTCCAGGGGGAAGCACTGGCCCCCCATCCCCTACTCATGTCTCCTGAATGTTTTGTACCACTGAGACATGAACGGTACCCGGCTGCTCTGTACTGTAGTTCTTCAGAGGATTAGAAATCGCTAGGACACAAGGAAAGCAAGCTAAGTAATGCTAACATGGCTGTTTGGGGGCCAAAGAACTGTCTGGCACTTGGCTCCCAACTATCCAACTGCTGGCACAGTTCCACATTACTGACAAGTTTTCTTGATGAACACCTTCCTAGTAGTAAGGTAGAAGGTAAAAGACTTAGGTGAGAATTGTTTTTTCCCATGTAACAAAGCTTTTCTAATTTTAAAAAATAATATCCAAAAGCAAGAAATGTTAGTTTAGAGAAAATTCCCATCATCTAAGAAAAACTAGTTATTTTGATCTGAAAATGGTGATGGGGAGAGGAAAGAATCAATTCAAATCTGCCTTCTAAAAGCGCATAAAAAAAAATCAATTCATATTCCAAAAAGTAAAATTTTTTCAGGCTGAAATACACCAGATAAGTTATCTAAATGAGAAATTCATGTAAGTGTTAAATTCTTCTCATTTTATTTTTGCCAAAAAAAATTGAAGATGCCATTATCCAAAGTTTCCAAGCTCTATACTTCCCTCAACAAATAGACCTAGTTAGGAAGATGGGTTTTAATCTCAAAGAGCAATTAATTTTACTCTCTGGATCTATCAGTGATACTCAAAAAAAGTTGCTGTTAATGTAATTATGTCATTAGGGAATTTGAAAAGCAACTTTACATCAAAATTTTCAGCACCTTTTTTTCAGGTGCTCAACTTCAACCTTTAAAACACCATAATATTTGCAAAGGAAGAACAAGCATGTTCAAAACCCTATCATTTATCTTCCTTATTAGGAGATGAATTCCATACAGCATCACTGCAACGTGATTTTCAACCCTGCACCCAGTCATATCAATCAGGTCTTCTATTTGACTTCAAGTGCTAAATGTGAAAAAGACTGTGTCTCCTTATGGCCTGGCCTTGGAAAACCCCTTTGTACTTTCTTGGCTATCCAAGAAAGCAATATTATTTTTTTCTGTCTGTTGAGAGAGATTTGTTTCTTAACCCTTCTTTACATGTTGAAAGCATTATTCCTTGATGAGCACAATACCAGTGGTAATGTTACCCGTACCAACAATCACTTCCAACAGCTATGTAACTTCATGCTTTAAACCCTAGGTAATCTACACAACTCCATTTTCCTATTCAAGATCAACATTCAATTGCAAAATTCAAAATAAATGGTCTTTCATCCCTGTTTCAATAAAAACCAACCATGTAAAAGGCATCTCTTAATGATTCTGGTCACAGACTAGTGGTTTTACAGTCAGAATATGACTGGAGCCAACTGTTCTCAGAGTCTCGGAGGAAGGACACTATCTGAAGTTCCTGCTTTTCATATTGTCTTGCTTCTATCTCACTTCTACTCAAGGCAAGCTACATTATGCAGACATTATTCCTGAGATCAGTTCAAGGAAGTCCACTTCCACTGAAATGCCATATTCATCATACAACTGAAACCAAAGGGCCAAATACCCTATCAGTATAAGCACCTTGGTGTTTTAATGTAACTATGGAAAAAACAGGCTGCACATATGACTAATACCTGAAACACCACAAAAAATGCGTTTTGTCTTACTGTGGCAAAATATATGTATGCAAAATATACACCTGTAATTGTTCTTGACTTTGGTTTATTACTGTCCATTGCTATTTGATCTATAATGATAAATTTACGTAAATAGCTCAATAAAACAATTTTATACATTTTTATTAAAAACTAGTTTTGCAATAAAATAGCTTTCTTTGAAAGCATGTAACTAACTCCACTCCAGTTATAATGACCTCTGTATAAGCTTCTCTTCCTCTACAATTATTTTAAGCCAAACAAACACATTAAGGTCATTACCTTTTTCTAGTTAAAAATTGAAGGTAACATCCCTACTAAATTTAACAGGGTTTGGATTAGTTGTGAAAATCAATGGCACTGTAGAAAAAAAAGGCAACACTGCAGACAAAACGGGAAGATCAATTTCAACTATGAATCTGATCTCAAGAAGATATTAAACCAGGAAGCCCTACCAATTTTAGAAGGGAGCAGTGCTACTTGTTTGGGAAAGAGTTTTAACAAGTCAGGCAAATTAGAAAGTAAAATCCAAAACTGTAATGCTCACTTGTAAGCATATTACCTTAAAGTCACCCTTATTAAATAGTACTTTATAGTCTTCACACTGCAATTACGGCAAAGGATCCAGGTGGCATTAAAAAAGAGTTTAAAACACTTTAAAAGCCATTGCATGCAAAGCATTTATCTAGAACTGTGACTTCATTCTGAGCTGTCTCACATCACTTGTACAAAATACTTACATTCAGCATAAAAACAGCAGTAAAACTACCTAGTAAGCAAACCCATATTTCTAGTGCCCATGAAAGCCAACACACAAATGAAGAAACAAAAGCTTTCAAAGAAAAACAGGGACCACACCTTGTATTGATCATTCCATGACATGCAGTCCAAATGAACGAAACAGTTCCAAACCTGAACTGACTTCAAGAGATACACAGGAAAGGACACTAGAGATGCTGATGAGTGAGAAAGGATCATAAAGGAAAAGAGAAATCCCTCATCTAGGCACCCCCCAAACAACTACTAAGCACAGACTGAAAACAATCCTGACCATTCACCTGACTCTCTGTCTTCAGTCTTGAAAGCTGTAATTTGACAGTCTGCAATTATTTCTCCTTAAAATTGTTATTGTAATAAATGGATATATTCAAGCAATGTTTATTAGAAACAGAATCTTAATGAAGACACAGAAATGGGAGCAGAGAACTGTTTATGAGTATCAGAGGCTTTAATGATTATTTATCTCTTCGTGTAACAGTGCAATTGTAGGGAATGAGGCAGCAAGCTTCTTCACAGAGCATATCCCATTTGTCTTTATTTGATACGTATTAATGTAAAAGCAACATCTCAATAATGATTCTGTATATACTGCAGATCAAATATGGGGCATTTACTTTACAGTTTTGTGCAAATATGATTTGCACCACTCTCATCGCTCTTTCACCTCTGCTACACAATGCCTATTTTAGTGCTTTTGCCACAAATCCAGATGGCTGCAGATGTGCAGCTGGCAACACTATGTTGTCTGACCCTGTTTAGGAGTTTACACAATGCAGTGCTTGAATTAGGAGGAAGTCCCAAGTGCCCTCATTAGCACAGCAGCCAATGAGCTGAAACAGGAGCAGCAAGAGTGGGAAATTTTAGCAAAAAATTCCTAGTACAGGAAATGCCTACAAGACAGAGGGGGGATTGTATACTTTGCTGTGAAGACAGCAGAGTATAAAAACAGCTCTTTTAGGCATGCAATGGTATTCTGAAATCTAACTGCAAAGTCTATAAGCCAAAAAAAAAAAAAGGAAAAAAAAAAAAGCCCAGTTACTCTTCGTCAATATGCGCCTGTATTTCCTTCCACTCATAAAATAGTGCATATTGGTTTACCTTAACAAGGATCAACTCCTTTGCATAGAACTAAAATAATACTAAACATGTTGCTGGCTTTATCAGATATCTCCAAAAAAAGCTCAAGTGGTAAGAGAAGTGTTTTAAGGATGAATGAATCTATTTAACAATTTTAGATCTTGCGAAGTTTTGACACTTCTTTCTTCAAGGCAGGCTTTGTAAGAGCTGGCATTTGTCTTCTCTGTGAAGACAATAAAGGAGTATTTGATAAAATACATAGTTGTTATGTAAATGTATTTACATATATTGTGTTTTTAATCAGTGTTGGATATAATCTCTCATTATTTGAGAAATTTAAGCTTTCGCTAGAAACAGACGTTCAAAGTATGCTATGTTGAAAGGTGCTATCACCTGTTCAGTAACAGAACAACCTTCTTAGTTATTCTGGTGTGCTGAATGGAATTCTTTCAGGCATTTTTTTTCCTATTGGCATTCAAGATTAAAAATGTAAATTAAATTATGGATATAAATCAACCACCTAAATCTGATCATTTTCTGACTGCATGTTACGCATGCACACTCACATACTTAAAATGTATATACATCTTTTTTTTTTTTCAGAAATAGACTCTGTTTTATGATTTCTTCCACTGCAGAAATCACACAGCCATCACAATTGAATTCATAAACAAAAGAAATACCTAGTAAAACTGCAATTCAATCAACGGCTCCATAAAAAGATTCTATCAGCACCATGCTCATTCACATGTATTGTTCCATCTCAGGAAAGCCCTACTATTCTAGGTAGCACTGAATACCAAGATATTTAATTAACAATTAGTACATACCTAGCTCTCATATAATTCTTTCCATGCATAAATCTTGAAGTGCTTTACAGAGAAGCCTAGTTTGACAATTGCCACTTGACAGGAAGGCAGTAAAGTCTTAATCTACATAATGCTTGGGTGACCAGATCCTTCTAACAAGTCAAAGCCTGACACAGCTCACAGCCCAGCTTTGGACATTCAATCTGCCAGCTGCAAATGTCCATAGATTACTTACATACCCCAAGGTCAGTCTGCCTACAGATAGATCTCTTCTGCCTTTGCTAAATGTTCTGGAAAGAGTCCCTGTGAGTAACTGAAATGCTGACATCACCTGAGCATGAGCACTTGGCAAGGAGGACCGTATTGGCCAGGCTATCCTCAGCATCACTCACACAAGCATACCTGTGGTACAATGCAGCCCCAGCTCCTGCCTCCTCCCTTGGGCCTCTCAGATGCTCAGACTCATGCCTGTTGAACGCGCAACAGCCACAGCCTTGAGAGCAGCCTCATAGCAGAGCCCAGATACACCAGACGGGTCCAAGAACACCCACCGTAGGAGCAGGAGAAGCAGAAAATGAGATGTGGAGAGGCTCTGAACACTAAGCTCAAACTATGTAAATATGATCAAACCACTAGCATGTGCTAAAACTGCCTGACTGGGCGGTGAGACACCAGCCAGCAGCAGTTCGACCACAGGCACCCCCACTTGTCAGCAGAGCCACATTAACAGACAATCCACGCGCCTGCCCTGTAACATCCAAACAGGCAGTATGTATTGGCTGGTCTTAATTAAAGCAGATCAAACTAAAATACTTCACCTCATCCTCCCCATAGGCTGCAGGTTGGCACGCGGTTGGTTACTGCAGCTCAGCTGACCCATAATTAACAAATCTTTAAGCTGAATTAATTCAGTCATGTCTGAGCCCTAAATTGGTATGGACAGGTCACAGAAATCCCTGTGAAGTTGAGTTCCACGTACTGATTTGTGTACTTAATTGTTGCTTTAAAAAAAAAAACAAACTACAAAGTGACCAAATAAAATTATCATAATATTATTCAGAGATTGAATGACAAAAAAAAAAAAAAGACTCAGATCCCTTTAGAGACAGCATGAAAGATACCAGCTTAAAACAAACAATGGTTTAAAATGTTACGTTATATAGAGAAGAAAAAAAAAAAGAATCAAAACAGCATACTGTTGTGCTGACTTCTGTTCTTACTAGTTTTATTTTTTTTCTCCCCCAGAAATACTCTAATTAGTTTAGCAATGAATGCTTTCAGACATACTCCTTGACTCTACATAGTTGACAGGCAACAAGTAATATTTGTAGAGAAGGAAAAAATGCTATCCATAAGAAGAAAACCTTTAGAACGCATTCATATTGCATTTATAATTAATTGTACATTAATAAATATGTATAACATATTAATTGAGTACCATACAATTATTATATATAATATTAATATATAATATAATGATATAATATACTGGGTAACTATGATACATTAGTAAAATACATGCAAAATTATAGGTAACACTGTATGTTGTCCAGAATGATAAGTAGAAGTTGAATTCACAGCTTACTGATTTTTCACTAGAGTTTAACCAAGGGATTGTTTGTTTGTTTTTTAGATTTTTGGTGCCTCCTAACCAGGAGCTAGCATCCGGGATCAAGATTCAATTTTGAAGAGGTACTAGATTACAAGTAGATCTTTGAAATACATTATTATATCCAGTAATTCTTCTTCTGCAGTTTTCTTAGTGCTTTACATTATATATAATTATATTCACACCTGCAGGCCAGGTGAAGTGATCTGAACAAAACAAGGCTGCTGCTGATCAGAGGTAGAAAATGCTATTTTGCCTTTCTACTTCTTCAACTGCAAGTTTGTTGTACTATGCATAAGTATTAAGATTAGTATATTCAGAAAGGATATTCATCATTAAAACAGCACGCCACAGGATGTTTTCTGAGTACTGGAGATGTGGTATATCCACCTCAGCTAGGCTATTTACTTATAATCTACATGGTACAATACCTTAGCTAAATAAGAACCTTTTCATGATGAAACCAAGGCCATGAAGCACTTCAATGTACCCGAGAGAAGCTGCAAGAACATTGTAGAGTTTTTTTTTTGTTTTGTTTTTTAAAAAAATCAGTGATTAAGGCTGAAAAACACAACTAAAGCTACTTACATTTCTACTTTGCTGGTCATTTATTTTGCATCATATGGACACCAATCTCTTCAATCCTGTATGATGTACACTGAGCAAGAACTGCTTGGTGTAGCAACTGATTATTACTTCAAGCCTAGTATTTCAGATTACAAACAATGCATACAAATTCCCCAATCGTATGGTGCAGGATCAGTTGGATTAACATTTTCTCACTTAAACATAAGTGCATCATTTACAGGACAAGCAGGCATTCAGCTGTTGCAAACAGAACCCTGTCCGCCTTGTTCACATCTGCTTGCCACTTTACATCTAGAAAGTCCATCAAGGGATGAAGCATATGGACCTGAGATTGTTAGTGTTTGTAAGCTGTGTGCATAGCAAACACAGCAGAAATTATAAATTCAATTGGAAGTACAAACATTACTTCTGCAGGCACTGTTCATGTAAGCCATCACAGCACAAGAGGAAGACAGACAGATAAAGAAGGATTGTGGAAAAAAAACACACAATGGTTCTGAATCTTTTATTGTTTCTCCTCGTTACAGCTCTGTTGGATTAGTGGTCATATGCTGGGATAAAAACAGTATCAGACTATCAAACCATGTATTTGTCTTGCTATGTGCCCCAAAAGGCCAATACTGACATCTGGTACACAAAGTTACTGCAGACCTTAATAGTGTGATTTATTTTTTATTCTTAAGTAAAGTTGCAATGCAATTATCCCTTCACAAAGGGAGAACACGATATAAATAGCCTCTCAGCATCAACATCTTCTGCCAGCCTTCCTCCCTTCCAAAAAAATGGTTTTCTTAAGTCCCCAACTTTTGCACATTAAAAATAAAAGCAGCAATAATAATAATAACGTGAAAATGAAGGAAGAAGACTACCAAACAAAAAAAGTTGAACTTGTGCACACAGGTTGAATGAGAATTATGAAGACAGAGAACAAAAGGGCCCTTCAGGAACAACTTGATCACAGAGTAAACAAAGTATTCTGGCAATCACTTCTTCACATAAAGTCTTCACAGCTGTCAAATGTGCCAGCAAGAGAAGGACACACAAATAAATTTTCACTAACCAAAGATATTCCAGGACTACTGACACAAGTTACATATCAAGAGGCAGAAGACAGTACCTCACACAAGGAAAACCCTTTCTATTTGATTTCAGAGGACAAAATTGGTGTACCCAATTTATATGAGGCTGGATGTTCCTTTACTTTGCTCTAGAAGATGCGTATAAAAATGAACACTTGAATGCCTTACTACATATTCTTAGATTTTTTTTTGCCCTGTAACACAGAGCTGCTGACAACTGAGCATCCCTGCATTATTTATCAAGTTTTCTTCATTTATTTCTGGCAGAAGTGACAAAACAACTTAGTTTCCTTCAGGATGCACAGAAACCACTTCTACTTCAAGAAGTAGAACAGGAGAAAATTCTTTTATTCTGCCCCCATGCTTTGTTTTTTTCCAATAGTATCAAAGTGTCCACAGAAGCTAAAGTAACTTGGTATCAGCCAAGAAGCAGAAAATTTCAGCCTAAAATAGATGGAAAAAACATTTGTGAAGGTGTTGCTTTTTTTTCCTGAGGTCAGGAATGAAAAGCATTTGAAGTTCTCAGGTATGAAGGGAATTCAGATTCCTGGCACAGCAAATTCCCAGAGGACACTTCCAGAAATATTTCTTTTTCAGAACTTTAAGTTGTGTTTTTCCCTTAAGTTATAACAAACAGATAACAGAATGTTTTGATGTCCCAGCCATGGATCCCAAGCCAGCATCCTTTTTCATGTACAACACTAAGTTATATCAGAGTAAAGTAATTTCAAAGTGAACTCTACAGCTTAACTAAAGGCTACTCTGACAAGAACATTTTGAAAACTCAGTCTGACAAAATCAGATCAGTCCCTGATGCCACAGCACATGGAATCATAGGTGCAAGAAGGAAAATAGGAACTAGCAGTTTCAAAAAGGAAGAGGAAAACAGACACAAGCCCAATCATATCAGCCCTATCTACATGCTGGAAACAAGCAGCTCATCTCTTTCAGGGCTTTGCACATCCTTCAACTACAGTCTTGAGCTGCTCAGGCCTGGATCTACCAAGAGATCAGCAAAGACACTAAAGAGGAGAGACATGAAATCTGTGCTGATTCTTCAAAAGGAAGCTTCTCTTTCTCATTATTCACAGAATTATCTTGTTTTTTTCTTAAAGCATCAGGATACAATAAATTCGATACGTGACATTTCTCACTTCTGTCTTTTTTTGCCATGCTTCAAAATTCCTTCCTCAAATGTTGAGTCAGGAAAAAAAATACTGACTAAAGCTAATGTGAAGGTTGAATGTCTGATTTCTTTACATTCATTCCTTGCTTGGGATGTGCCAATTTAAAGATTCATCCAGTCTACTTAAAAAAATACAATACAGTACTTTGCCTGAATTGCAGATATTTTTTTCCATGATGATATTAAGAGGATTATGCTAAAACAAATCACTCTCTAATTGGTTTACAGAGAATATATGAATATGCTAGGAATTCATCTAAGCACATAAAAGTGTATATTTTATGAATAAGTGCTATAATCATCTGCTTGTTACTTGGAAATAAAAACAAACATCATTAGCATAATAAAACTGTTTACATATCTTAATGAAAATGTGTCATTATCTCCTCCTGGCTTTTATAAACCAGTCAGCATACATCATAGGTCCTATACATTGAGTTTTACACCAATTATTTACTTAAATATTTTTTCCATTTTATGTGATGCATATTAGTGTATGTAGCCATTAAAAGAATCCTTGAGCACAGATAATAGTATTTTAGAGAGGTAAAAATTAGTAAGATCTATCAGAAAGAAGTAATGCAGAACTGATCACTCTCTAGATTCTGAAACAGTTTTACAAATCATTTCTAACTGGAAGTGAAAGGATTATACTGACGTATGTTTCCCAAGCTACATCTGTCATAAGAAGTCTAAAAAAGCAACCAGCCTACTGAGCAAAAAGTGGCACTTTGGGAAATGGCTTAAATAGCACTGAGCTCTCAGCTACCACTTCTTTCTTATTGAATATTTGAGTAGACTCAAATAAAGAGCACATTGCTCATTACCCTCACATTTGATTTAAAAGAAAAAAAGTATTGAGAATTCCAGCTATCACTGCCGCAGACAGTAAAAGCACAGGAATGCCCAGACAGCACACCTCTTTCAACCTGCGCCACAAAGACAAATGGGAGGACCTGAGCACATGGCGAGTACTGCCTCTGTGGGAGTCTGTCTTCCACCATGGAATCTCCTACTTAGGGCTTTTACATTCTTCTGATAGCAATTTCAACCCCTTCTCCATTTTGCAGAACATTTTACTGTTAGTCTGCCTAAGACTGCTGATGTAAACACATCCACTCACTCAAGGCACTACTTTAGCTATGCCTAAAGGTAGGACTTTGGAGACCTTCCACAAATAATAGCCTAGCATTGGAATGGGGCATATGTTTTGTTACATGACAAGCTGCTTTTATTTTCAGCCTAAAAAACAACAACAACAACAAAAACATTCAGGCCCTCAAAATTCTCCAGTGGAAGAACTCATAGCTACAGATTTAACAGATGCATATACCGCTCAGAGATAATCCATCACAGAACACAGATTGAAAACCAATGATGTAATGTATCCTGCTTAAAAGATTGGAAACCATCTGGAAAGAGGGAGAGGAAGAAGCTCTTCTCGTCCTACAGAACGACTGCTGGATCTCTGTACAGGCTTTCTACAATTGTTGTTATACCTATGAAGTTATAGGGACTTCAAGCAGTCGTGGACAATAAATTGATTACTATTGAAGTGAATAGCTCAACAATTTAACTTCTCTCTAGCTACTACATGACCCAAGGGATATTTGAAATATTTGACAAAAGACTATAGATATACAAATTCTGTAAGCCCCAAGTGCAGAGCATGAAACTCCTTTTCTTTAGCCCCAGTTTCACCTCCCTGTAGCAGAGCACCTGCAAGTCAAGCATTACAGTTCAGCAAGCAGTCTCTGCTACTGTGCAAGGACTCCATTTGCCAGCTCAAAATCCTGCAGATCTATGACTGACAACCAGCTGCATCTGCCCTGGGATGACAGGGGGCAGAAAGGAAGGCCAAGCAGATGGACTCAAGAATGGAAGTGTGGCAGCAATGCTGCAGGAGCATGTTACTAGGCAGCACCATTTGAAAGACTAACCTGAAAGTTTTCAGGATTAGCGTTGTGCTTGCAGATACATCCCTGCCAAATGACCCAGCTCATTACTTACATCTTAGCACGTGCATGTTTTTGCCCTGTGTGTGGACACTTGACTGCATGGCTGGACAAGTCTGCTACTGTAGCTCGGTTGTGGTACAGGAGTTTTGGATGAGCAGCTGTGTGCCAGCCTCACAGCAGTACGACACCCATTACTGATGAGATGCTTACCAAGATGGATCCTGCTACCGGCACTTTATATTTTTTCAGTTTTTGAACAGCAGGTATGTGGGAAGAGGACAGTCACTTGGAAAATCCAATTATTCTCATTCTAGAGCAACCTGAATAAAATTCAATGCAAAGGAGCCCATCATTGAGTCATATTAAGGGAACCTGGGTTACCTTGAAGCATATCCTGTCTCCAATTTGACAAGCCCCAATTCAATAAAAAGTTAGTTACCCTGAACATCAAGATAAAGACTTTCTGATACTCTATTTCAAAGCACCTGAAAGAGCATTAACTCCACATGCCAAGCTAATAGAAAGTAATAAATATTACACAAAATGGTACAGCTAGTTAGAAGCTCTGGACTAACATAGCATTATGTCAGAAGAATGGAATGAAAGAGGAAAATTTGGAAAAACACTCCCACAAATCATAGTATTTAATAAACTATTTTCCACAACAACAGTGATTTTGCAAACAAGAGTATATTTTCATTCGTATAAATCCATTTTTCCACAGGTTTGTCTTTGTATCCTTACAGGCAGAAAAACATCTTTGTCGCATTTGTTTTCATGTTTCAATTAAAGGACAAAAATACACAGAGCACGTATGTTCAAACCTCCATAGATTAGATAGAAATGAAATAGAACAGAATCTAATTCACCCCTGTGTAATCTTGGTAAGGGAGTTTCACTACCACTAAAAGCATACAAGTAGCTTTGGTGAAGAAATATCACCTTCACTGCTTCTTTCAATGAAAACCAATTTTTATACCTCGCCTGATTGAGCAAGAGCTATCCCATGAAAACACCAAGCATGGGAGGATTGCCCTTGGAGAGTCAGAACAGAATTTTGTCTGTATCCTGAAAATTTTTTCCTTTATTTAATAATGTTAATGATTAGATTTAGTGCTATTGAAGTCAGGAGACTTCCCCAAGGCTAAAGTCTACATTTTATAAGATAAAATAAAATAAATAAAATAAAAGGTGCAAAAGTCACCTGCAATGTGACTTTCCATGCCCTGACCAACTGATGCATCTCATTTGCCTGAGGAAGTGGAACAGGGAGAGGAAGAACAGTAAACCATCGCTAAATTCCATTATTAGGTATTTACCAAGGCTAATTACAAGACTGCCAAGCCAAAATGTCTTGGAGATTTCTCTGACGTAATCATCTAACACCCAGGAAATGAATGGAAACTACCAATCCGTTTTGCTGACACACATTAGGAAGAAGAGATGCTCATCATAAATATCTGACATACTGTATAAAATGTCCTAAGCCAAACAGAAGAAATATAATTAAAAGTACAACAAACGCCACATGCAACAGAAAAATACTACCAACAAACAAAAAGCACTTTAAAATCTCAACAGAATTTGAGGATTCAAAAGACCAAGAAAACAGATAAATAAAATGGTCAACTAACAGATATCGTAACAGAAAAGAAAACTGAACCAAATAGTTATGTGACATCGTTTGCTAAAGATTAGTTCATTCCCCAGGGGAAAAAAAAAAAAAAAAAAAAAAGAACAAACTTGCTATAAATTATCCCAATACAGCCTGATGTCTCAAACACTAAGGCTGTGCACGAGATTTCACAGCGGATGCCATCTGAAACATTGGCGCACAACAGAAGTGTCTGCAGTTAACCACAGTATCAGCTTGATGAAGCTTTCTGTTCTCACATTTTAGATAATTTCCTGAAAAGGAATGAATCGGTGAAACTAATAACCACTACCTTAAGAGGCCTCCTCTTACTGTAAAGGGGTTTGTTTTTTTGATTTGTAATGATAACAGCTCATTAAAGCAAACTCTTTACAAGGAGTTTGTGTACGTGTAACTGTGTGCACCTGCTGAGTCTGTATATAATCCATCCCTGATGGTTCAGTACTCCCATCTCATACCCCCCCGCCCAGTCTTTGCTCCACAGGATGGTCAGGAATTATTAAATGATGCTAATGTTCTCATTATCTGACAACGCAAATAGTGCATTCAGCAATTCTCTTGTAGCTTTTTTCCCCAAAGCGAAGAAAACCAATAAGACTCATTTTAGATATATCTTCTTAAACAAGACCGACAGAAGATCGTACTAAACTAGAGACCCAGGTTTAGTTTGCACCCCCATCAGTAACTGTGACATACGGAACCGACTAAATCAAGCAGAACTGCTCCTTGCTCCTTTCACAGGTCAGCCTACTTTCAAAATAAACAAACAAACAAACCGTCAGAGGATTTTTTTTTATTATTATTAGCGCTGGGTGAAACATCACCCCACGGCTGCCAGCAGCCGGGCTTCCCCGGGTAGTCCCCGTACCTGCAACCGCCGCACGCTTCGATGGAGGCTGCACCCCGGCAGCAGGGCTGGCAGCAGCCGGCCGGGCCCTTACATAAACGGGCGCTAAAAATAAATGCCGCGGCGGGGGGCGGCAGAGGCCGGGGCTCGGAGCCCCCCCAGCCGCCGGCCCTCCCCGGAGCTCCCCGGCCGCCGGCGTTGCCCCCCGGCCGGTCCCCCCATCCCTCCGGCGGCCGGGGCGGCGGCGCGGGGCGCAGCTTACCACCAGCACGGGCACGCCCGCCGTCAGCGAGTAGAGGAGCACCGGGGGCACGGCGCTACTGTCCTCCGGGCCCGGGTAGGGTTTGCGGTACGCGCCCTCGTAGCAGAAGAAGCCCTGCACGTTGACGGCGAAGGTGTCGGTGTACTCGAAGTAGTAAGCCAGCATCACGGTCCCTGCCATGATCACCATCTGGAAGTAAAGCATGCTGCTGAGCGGAGAGGGCACTCGCATGGACGGGGGGCTCCGGCGACCGCGGCAGCCCCGCTCCCCGGCGGCACCCACCGCGGGCGGGGACGGGGCAGGCGGGGGCCCGGCACCGCCACGGGCACCGCTTCGGGCGGGCGGAGCGCGGCGGCGGGAGGGGCGGCTCCGCTCCGCCCCGCCGGGACCCGGCCCGAGAGGAGGAGGAGGAGAAGGAGGAAGGCGGCGGGGAGTCCCAGCGGAGCGTTCCCTCCGCGCCACGGCAGCGCCCCCGCACCTCGGGCTCGGCCGGCGCCTAAGTGGAAAGATGCTCTGCGGTGCAGGGCGCTGCTGAAGGGAGTCGTGGTCAAAGCTTTCACTGAACAGCCACAGAGAGAAGGGGCGGCTGGGCAGTAGGCAGTTACGGCCCTAGCAGCAGCCCCGGCGAGGAGAAAAGCCGGTTTCAGCGCTGGGAGAAATCACCCAGGTGACCCCAAAAGCCTTCCACTTAGAAATCCCCACGGGCACAGCCCCGAGAATACACGGTGGCCAGAGCAGACGCAGCTCCACCTGCATAGGGGCTGCTCTGCCCTCCAAAAGCCAACAGCTCAGAAGTTCCTTAAAGGTACTCCTTCCACATGCCAAAATGTGCTACGGATGGTAACAGCCTGTAAGAGGTGCCTCGGCCTGAAAGATTTCCCTTGGCTTACTCACTAAAGGCTGGTGGAAGTAGCAAAGGGGAGCAGATAGCCCTGTTCTATAACGTGTCATCATTCTTCCAGGGCAGTACTTTGGTCTTAACTGTTCGCTTTCCTCCTCCTTTGGGAGAGCTGTGTTCGCCTTCAGTGATGTTAGTCTCCATGTATCTATTTTTAATTGGATCTTGAAGAACACACTCTTCGTGTCTGGATTCCACTTCTAAGTCTATTTTTGTGTGTTCTTAGCATACTCCCCAGAATAACCCAAACCAAGCCATTTGCCTTGTGTTCACCAACTGTAACTGGATAGCTCCGTACCTCTGTGATTTATATGTAGTGAGACATGAGACATCTTGTGGTGAATTCTGCCTAGCACAGAGTTTATTTTCCCCACTTCTTTAGTGTAAAGTCTACTATCCATTACCATACATGTAAAAACCTTAATTTCTTCCTGTAGGTTGCACACAATGAGCCACACTGCCAGCTTATGAGGCCTGATCCAAAGGCCAAAGCCACCAGCAGAACTGCAGCAAGCAGCACTTGGCTCTTGAGCTGTATTTAGGTAGGTGCCCCAGAGGAGCATTGACAGCACCCCAGGATTGCCATGGCTGTGGTACAGTAGTACACTGCTGAGCTATGAAGTTCCAGGATTGCCATCGCTATGGTACAGTAGTACACTGCTGAGTTATGAAGTTCCAGTATCTAGCTAATAAAATACTTCTGAATTTTGCTGTCTATTACAAGCCAACTTCTGTTTATAGATATTCCAAGGAAACTATTGCAAATAGGAATTAGAGGACAAAGTCCTGCTTTACAAAGTGCTGTGAAGCTACTTTCAAAATCCGTGAAGGATTTTAGAAAGACTCTAGGTCATGTAGTCAAACCAGCTAGTGCAGGTCCTGTTAGATCAGGTTGCTTAGGACCATGTCATCACCCGTTAAATATCTCGTCATATCATGTCATATCATGTCATATCCCATTAAATAAAGGATGGAGATTCCACAACCACCCTGGACAAGAAGTTTCCATGTCCAACCACTGATACGTAAAACAATTTTTCCATACTCTAAACCAGATTTTCCTGTATCCCATCCTGGGCCCACTGCCCCTCCTCCTGTGTCTGGAAACATAAAGAGAAGAATCTGACTTTCTTCTCTGCAGCCTTAGTAGATGTAAGAAATACCCTTGGCCTTCCCTTGTTAAGGCTAAAAGAAATTGCTAACACTTCTGCCTGTACAGGAACACATCCGTATCCTGAGTGCTCTGTCTTTTGTGTAGATACACATGACAGATATTATATCAAGTATATATTGAATGCCATTAAATGAAACATAGACTATTACATTTTTTTTAAAGAAGCATTACAGTGAAGGGAGACTTTGTTCATGCTTCTCTTTTACTCTACAAGTGACACTATTTAGACTTCCAGTCATTCAAATACATGGTGTGGTGCAACAGGCAGGAATACATCTATTTGGCTGAATCTAGTGTCCCATGCTTCAGACACTACAGGGGAACTTGCCAACAGAACTGCAAACCAGGGAACACAGGATTTAAGTCACAGAGGAGTTTTAAAGTCAACTTCATTGACAGAAGACTCAGATCATTGATGAAAGAAACTTAAATAAATAAATAAATAAATGTCAGGCTCTGTTTTTCATTCAAAAATAATGGTCAACTTGATGCTTCACTGAGGAATTAAGGGAATTAATTATTCTCTTTCTCCAAACTCCGATTTTTAGTGCAAAGATCATCATGTGAGAAAAGTAGTCAGGTTGCCTCACTGAATACCAAGAAGCTCAACTACAGGGTGGATGACCAGATTCCAAAAAAAATTTAAAGCAGAAAGTAGATAAAATTTAATTTTTTTCCCCCTCTTTGAAACCCCTGTAGATCTGTGACTGTTTCTGCAGTGGATATTAGTAACTGTGAATTTGCATATATTGAATGCATTTTCCTTTTTGCCCCCCAAATATTTACCTATTGGCATATCTGACTAAGTGAAACAGTCTAAAATTGCATGGAGAAAGCTGTTTAAAGTTACTTTATGCCCATCTACTATCTGCTTTTGTTACTATTAGCAACATCTCCCAAGCTGCAAGATCTGCTCTCATATAGCCTCTTTTATAATGGATTGCATCAGACTGTGGACCTGTAGATATTCATGCACAGTCTGGATGATGCAATCTAATGTAGATTCCCTATCTGCCATGTTAACAGACACTACAGATTGGTTTGTCTGTTTTATTACTTTCCAGAATAACATACATGGGACACAGAGTGGTTCTGCATGGGCAATTTCTCAGAGCTTGGAAGGAGACAAGATTCTTTTCTTCTGTGCCTATATACAGTGCTAGATTGGTATTTCTGGCAGTATTGCACAACCATTGCAGCATTCCCAAAGGCACTAATAGTGCATGTAAGAGACTAGGGAAGATTTCTTGCTCTGTCATTGCCCTTGTTATTTTTAATGGCATGTTAGTTTATTTGCATATTGCCAAAGGACTGGTTCAGAACTGAAAGGCTTAGTTTCTTGTAGCTGATAATTTAAAATTTGGATTAGACTCTGTCTTACTTGCACCAGTTAAAAAACATACATGGACTTGACGCTTGCTGCTGTTCTCTTCATAGAAGTTGTTTGTTGCACTATGTAGAAAACAATTTGTTACAGTAATGAATTTATAAAATGCTTAGGAATACATAGGTAAGGCAGGTCCAACCTCCAAACAATGCCTGGAGTGTTATGAAAGGCAAAAAGACTATAATATTTATTTTAATATTTTATTAAATATTTATTTTAATTTTCATATTTATATGTTGAGAATATTTATTTTATGATAATATTTATCTTAATTTTCATAAACAAATTCCCATTGTTGCAAACATACTTTATAAGCGTGGCCTGCACATCAATGGCTTGCCTTCATGAATATGCAGTTAGCTGATCAAGTAATGCCAGAGCTACTCTTTATATTATAATGAACATGATATTTATTGGTTGCACAGTTAAATATGCAAGCATGTATTAAAAAATCAAACCAAAACAGAAGCACAAGAACACAATCCCCCATGACTAATGCAGTCAGCTAAATATATTCTACAATTACAGTATTCCCTGCTGATTTGTATCAGTGATACACAATGACAGCAGAACAGTAGAAATACAAGCCCAGAACCAACAATTTTTGTTTCAGAAGGCTATTGGTAAAATCGTCAGTTGAAACTTTGATGACAGACAGACGGGTTTTGAAACTAACTTTCTTGGAAATAGTTCCACTGATCTCAGAGCAGAAGTTCCCCTGATAGTCCTAATACTTTTATCTTATTTTCATTTGCTACTTAATTTTAAGTGAAATATCAGCTCAAGAAACACAATGTAGATCAGTGCAGACAAAGAGAAACCTTCAATGTTTAGTAATATTCTGAAATCATGACCTTCATAACAGAGACATATTTCCAATTCGAAAACAAATTCACTAACCTTTCATGTGCTTTACATCATCACTTTTTTCTGAATGTTCTAGCTATAAAATATTGCTATGAGAGAAGGCAGTAAAGAAATACAGTCAACTCTAAGCTTTCCCAATGGGAAGAAGAACAAGAATTGATATCAAATCATCCCACTGTTTTTACCTTTCTCTTTCCTGCCTTATCATAGTGATAGCATCTGGCAACCCCCTGGATGTTTCCCTGTTACATCTCCATATTACATTAAACCAGCCTACTCAGAAGGGAATATTGCATCTATGTTGATAATATGGCAGCAGGGAAGAGACAGAATGAACTGAATTGTTAGAGACCTTCTGGTTTATCCAGGCAAAATTGTCAAATAGCAGGAGGGAGACTTACATAAAAACTTTAGAAGAGCATTGACCACAGAATAATCAGGGAAGCAAAGGAATATCTGCAATAGAGAATTTTTTTTTTTTTTTCACAAATTTCATCCAACAGTGATTAAAGTGCTAAATCCAGGGGAAACTACTACTCAAATTTATGTTTATAGGACCATCATAATGCAAGAGGAAAATCATTTGCTAGAAGGTGGAGCACAGCATAGAATCAGAAACGGGGTCTTGCCCCAGGACACCCTCAATGTGATTTGGACAAGTTAAACACCTAAACTAGGCTTTCTTATGGTCTTAATATGTAGTTCACATATAGAGACAACTCCAGTAGGTGACTAAGCTCTACTACATAGGGCAGGATGAATCATCCTTTGAAAGTGCCATTCATTCCATACTGAGAAATACCAACTTCTGATGATATCACTTGCACAATAATGAAACAAGCTTTGAGGATTATCTTAGACTAGCACCCATCTTTTAAAGGGCTGCAGTGAGACGTGATCAACTTTACTCTTAACTTTCACTTGCACATCACTAATCTAGCTCCAAAATAGGAATTATGCTTCTCATGAGTCACACTGGGAGGAAAAGAAAAAGGCAAGGTAGCAGTAGCATAAGCATTAATACTGCATTTGTATTGCAGTATTATGTAGAGCTAGACCCTATTTCCAAAGAAGGCAACATTTTGCCCTGCTAAGCTTGGGGACCTCATACAATGCAGTACAAGTATATGAGGGAACAAGCAGATGGAGATGAAACAAATGAGGAGGAGGACAAGGCAACAATGAATTGGTTGAGTTAGATATAATGAGTAGCAGTCACAGCACATTAGTTGCCTAGTCAGTGTTTACATCGATAAGATAATTAGTCTTCATAAAACTGCTTGCTATCTTCACATTAAGGAAAAGTATTATTGCATGCAAGTTCCTCATAGGTTAGAACAGCAAATTTGGGATGCCAGAGGCACGTTATGTACCACAGCCCTGTAAATCTTGAAAACTAAAGCCTGTATTAGCACTTCTACTACCATGCTGTCAAAACAACAATAACAAAAAAAAATACAGAATACTCTTTTGTCAATGCGAAATGAAACTAAACACTGACATTTGAATACACTAACAAAGATTATTTAATCTAACCTAAGATCAAACCCAGGAAAATGCCTACCACTTACAAAATTGTTACCACAGCTATAAAGTGATCATCATTGGCAAACACATTTTCAGTACTTCAATGTTATGCAAACTGTCTGCAAGCAAGCCTGGCAATCTTTGGCATAATTGGTTCAATAAAAATAATACAAATAACTTCAAGATTTAGGAATAAACATACTTATCTCATTCACCCAGAATATTCACCCACCTTCTTATCAATTCTTTTGATGAAGGAACCTCCCCCCCTTCAGAGTTAATCAGCAATACCTTGGACTATTGATACAACAGATTAATGAATCAGTAGGTGACATAAGCAGAGCACTAACTTATTCATGATGCAGCAGTCAAGTGGAAAAAAAAAAAATCACATGGACCTGCCCGATGCAGTACACTGTATGCATCTGTACAGTTAGATTTACATATAGTACAAAATTAGTTCAGACATTTGCACAATGCCTGAAGGTTTTACAGACCAATTCAAAAAACTCCCTTTACATACTACTGAATTAATTTCACTCATTTGAATATGGCAGTCTTGCTGTGCTCTAATTTGCCTTCTTTTGTATATTTTTTATTGTAAATAGTGAGACCAATTAATTACAATTCATGAGTTAAATATTGTGTATGTCTCTATTACGGGGCTGTGCTTAAAGTAAATGTTTGCCCACTCATCAAGATTCTGTGTTGTCAATATGAAACTTTTGTCAGTCTGAAAGTATACAAATATGAAGAAAAGAAATGCTCAGCCAATCCAGCCACCTTTCTGTGGTTATTTTTGCTATCATCTACAGTTTAGTCACCTATAAGAACTGGAGTATAGCAGTACTCAGTGCTTTTAAACAGAATAAACACGTTGCTCAGAGATGTGTGAACAACAGCTGACATTACCAGATAGATGGAGATACACTTCTGTATTAACTGAAGGAGACTTTGCTCATTCACAGGAAAAACTTGTGTGAAAAATCATTCTCTGTATGCTTGTAGGGTTGATGTTTTATAACCTGGACTCTACCTGGATGAATGCAACCTCTGATTTTTAAACTGCGTGCTTAAACAGAAGTACAACTTCAAATGTTAGGTCTGCACACTTGCCATCATTGTCTTTTGCTAATTCCTCATCTAGGGAATGAAATACTCTGAAATACATAGGGTGAAGAAGGTAAAAGCCATCCAGAGGCATGCAAAAGATATTAGGCTGTCACATTGGCATGGCAGTCTGCAAGGAAGTGTGAGGTCTTCCTTCTGACACCGAGGAGTCATCAATTCAATGTCAGCTGCATATTAAAACTTGCAGTTCTCTCTCTCCATAACCAAGCTTGGCCCTGAACTGTAGTATCATGAACAGGTAAATTATACAAGACTCCAAAGACAATTTCAAGCATAAGTCTGTACATAAGATTAAATTAACCCACTTACTAACTCTCTCTCTAATGGGAAAGACAAATAGACTAATATCATAAATTATGCACCATAATCACTGCATACTTCCAGCTCTGGTTATCATTAAATGTATGCAGCTCATCCTGGCAGCAGTCCAATACATCCTCAGCAACAGTTTCTTGCTGGATAAGCTCAAGCAGTTGTATGGTAGAACTACTTATGTTCTTATAAATTATACCAGACATTTCTCATTAGCATTACACCTGAAAACCCATTCCCAAGTTGGATATTATCCATTCTTTCATAAAATTAAAAGCATATGAAATGCATAGAAAGAGCAAGCTCAGGATACCTTAAGCCTGTGTTTTAATAGAGAAAAAGGAAAAAAAAAAAAAAAAGCCACAGAATTTACCAAACAGAATTACAGACAATATACATCACTAACAGGTCATTGTTCAATAAAGTTAGAAATAGAGCTGATGATTGTCTTAGGTTACTTTGAAATTTTTAAATATAAAAAATACCTGAAGCCCAATCCATAATACTCATCACCCAGGACACAGCTCTCCTGTACCCTGGCATAGCCCTCATCATTCATGATCCAGACAGCTACAAGCTACATGCAATACATGTTTCCATTCAACACTAGGACATTCGTGTAACATTCATGTTTTCACACAAATTCTTGCTGTGAAAAATACCCTTTCTTTTATAGCTTAATCATAAGCAACCAGAAAAGGCAGAAAACTCTAGGAAGAGGAAAAATTGAAGTCTAACGGCAAGAAGTAGAGCTACAAAGACAAAAAGCATTTGTACAGCCCCATGACACAGCCATGTCACAAACACACAGACACAATCAGCAGACCAGTGACAATGTGCCTTGCAGCCGTTTCCCACACTGGTGTGTTTCACAAAGGCGCGTGGTTCGTGACCACTGCAGGACAGATGCCTCTGCACTTGGAGAAGCCCCCCACCTGCTGCAGAAAGACACTTCTATAATACTGCTTTTGGCTACAAGGCTAAGCTCAGAGCAGGACTAAAGAGACAACCTTTGCTTACGGCATGACCTGCAGTGTGAACAGGCCTCATAAGTGTATTTGTAAGAATACAATCATTCAGTGAAAACAAACATTGGAGGAGCTATGCACTTCCGCCCATCATTATCCAGATATTTTCCTTCTATCAAGGTATCTCTATCCTTAGAGATATTCAAAGCTTCACTGGGCTAGGCTCTGAGCAACCTGACCTGATACTGAAGCCAGCCCTCTGCTGAGCAAATTGGTAGATTACATGACCACTGGGAGTCCCTTCAAACCATTTTTTTTCTGCGATTCTCTGAATTACTGCTGATTTACTATGACCCACAAATTTGTAATCTTAATGACTACAATCCATTTTAATGGTGATTCACTGCAATTACTTTAATTCATTTGATTATTGCAATTCATATCTAAAAATAAAATCTTATTTCCTCTAAATTGGTGAATTGGTACAGTGAAGCTGTCCATCTGCTTACCTACACTGCTTGCAACAAAGATATCTGCTAATTTTCCCCTTTCTAGAGAAAGAGTCCTATATATTTATATATATATACACACACACACGCTCCAATAAGCTGCTATATAAAACTTGTTACAGGATTGGTCCTTGAAAAAAAATAAATAATAATAACCTGAGAGGCTACCCCTTTGACTTGGTCATCATTACACACCATAACCATCAAATTATTGTGTAATTAAATAGATGTTTGTTTAGATAATGCACAGGTCTTTTGCTTTTATCACTACTTTTTAGAAGTCCTTATTCAATGCCTCATTCATCTAGCTAATCAGCCGAACTCCAGACAAACTGTACTAAAAGATGGAAGTGGCAAGTGATCACGTGTCCAAAATGATTAAAGTGGAGAGAGATTGTGCAAGTGTACACTTACAAAGTCGGCAAGAACATCAGAAGTTGAAATTACAGGTTTCTTGTGGGAAAAATGCAGTTAAGTGGGACATTCTGTAGGCTCCTGCCAGGGCAAAAAGATTAAAACATAGCAGCTCAACAGTTCATGCGGCAACTGTTGTACTTGCACAGACAGCGGGACACCATGAAGAGAACTTGATGCAAAAACAGTGTGGCTTACCACATATGAGATCTTCTTCGTAAGTCTGGCAAGTGGTTGAGGGGTGAGAAGGACATATCACTGGGACACACTCAAGGAACATAAAATATCTTCAGGATTCCTTTTTGGAGAGGATTAACTGATACCTGCCAGAACTATTAGCAGTATGTCTTTCCTCTTAAGACCACCTAGTGATTTTATTCTAACAGCCTTAAAGCATCATACAGTTCTTCCTCACTCCACATTGCCAGAAGGTTCATTTACTTTGAAGTAACTGCACTGTGGTAATGCTGTAAATATGAAGTACATCTCAGAAATAGACTTTAAAATATTAGTGTTTGGTGTCTCCGCCCCCCCCCCCCCCCCCCCCCCCCCCCCCCCGAATTCTGTTAATTTAGAGAAATTAAAAGCAGTAGGAGATCTGAGGACAGAACATAAGGGCTGCAGGATCAGATTCTCACTAAGCTGGCATGAAAACTAACCTTAGGGAAATGGAGTGGGTGGTTGCTAAAAAGATACAGCCATCTCAGGACACACAATTTTTATGGCATTAACCTCTTCATCATTGAGCAATGCCAATATCCAGCATGCTGAATACTGCTTCTATAGTAACTAGGACAGTATCCAAATTGGATTTAAGCAAATTATTTAGCTTATTAGGCATCCTAATGTCCACTGTTTAATTCCATTAGAAACAATTAAAATTTCAGTTAGCAAACAAATAATAGGCACACAGAAATAGGCACAATTCCATATTTTTCCCAGATGATCTTGGCTTTAGTTACTCAGCTAAAGTCAACAATAAGTTTAGGAAAACTCCATATGGTGTATTATATATGAGTCTAAAAAAAATGCATATCGTCCACATAGGTTTAAATCATGTCCTCACTGTTTAATATCTCAACTCTCTTGCAATAATGTTGCAACTAGCAACTCCAGAAACAGGGGTAGTGAAAATGGGAACACAGAGGACCTTTTGTCATAAACTCTTCCCCAAAAAATAGAAGAAAAAAAAAGGAACGAGAAATGTTCATTGATGTTAATACACAGCAATTTAATCCTGCACTGGTAGCTGTATCTTACTAGATCTATATAATGAATAGATACTTCTAGATAATCTTTTCATTTCAGCTTTCATAAAAAATATCACTAGTGTGGGAGTTTTAAAGAAATATTAAGTATTAAAGCTTATAAACCAGTTGGGATAATTATGACATAAAAGACTTAAAAAAGACTTAAACTGTCTAAAAATATACCTACACACACTAAAAATATCCCACAGACAAAGGAAAGTTCCTATCCAACATGTATAGAACTACTTCTAGGATAGCCAGCAGGAGAGGTAAATCACAGTGCATTCACTCAATGATGGAAAATTTCTTCTTTCTACCTTTCTCATGGTCAGGGCTAGAAAAGTCATCGCATCAGAGAGAAGAGCAATAATGAACCCAGAAATCTCTTCAGACTTCGAGACAATTCTGGAAAAAATCATTGATGGATTAGTTTCCCTCAGATTATATCCCTTGGATCCTGCGCTCCTTACTATCCTCCCTTCTGCTTTCTTGTGCTTTGATCTATTTCTTATAAGTAAAGAAGGCTTTAAGAGAAGCTGGAGAAACAGAACCCACTTAATGTTATTGACTACTCCAATTGCTTTCATTACCAGCAGGTGAAGATGAAGAAAGAAGGGGAGCTGGCTCATTTCTGTACTTCCTGGAGTGACTAGCACAACCCTTACATGCAGGACATTTATTTGCATCTGGTTCTCTATTACACAAGTGCTTAACAACTTAAACAATTATCTGCTACAGTGAAATTGCTTACTAGGGTGTTACAGGTTTATGAAAGCCAAGCTCAGAAATTGCTTGGGAAGATTACATTACAAATAAAGAACATTTATTGAATTACTGTGTTTTACCCATTTCAAAGAAGCAGCAGCTTTCCAATGCTTGCCTTGTCTGTAGAAGATATTAAAAAGTTTCATTAGCACAATTAGTACTTCTCATCAGCATCAGTTCTTTCTCTTACGGTTCCATTGCTCCCAGTGAATGATTAGTGTTGAAATCCTCTTCTCTCTGAATATTTACCATCTTGTTAGATATGGCTGGAAGTTTAATCTTTCAGGGCATTTTCAAATAAAATGTGTTGCTTTTCTTGATAGTAAAATACTACACAAATAGCCAGAGCCTCTCTGGGGACTGTTTCCAACAGTGGAGTACTCCTGTCTAGCAATGATGGAACAGATGCGTATTGTGGTACATTCATATTTTATTGTAAAATGTTACTAAAATGAACTACAGAAATTATCAATTGAAAAGAATTGTGCAAGAATGACTTTTACCTTTATATAAGGTAATTTCTATTCAGGAGCTGTTTAAATGAACAGTGCAGTAAATAAAGGCTGAACAATATTTGGCAATAGCATGTACAAGGCTCAGACTCCAAGCAGGCAAACTTTCCTGTTTCTGCCAAGGAGGAGAGTCTGGTGGAACAGAGGAAAAGCACACAGATTCTAGAGGTGTATTTCCCTGCACACTCTTTGTCAAATGATCTGTATATAGAACCCAACAAGATTTTAAAAGCTTCAATAATTTTGTTTGTTTGCTTTGGGAATGAGGTTATTGGGTAGTCAATCATGACACTTGCTTTTTAAGATGATCTCTATACTGTTCTGGAAAAAATTAATGACAAAGACTGCCTGAGCAATTCACTTAGTCCCACCTTCAATTCTCACATATTTCTTAAAACCACTTCTTCGCGTCATCTCTTGGGATTGTGTTGTACCTAAACTCATAAGCCAGGAGTAGTTAATGGAATACAAGATTTGAAAACAAAAACAATCATCGCCCCTAATTCAGAGGATCCATGAAATCAAAAACAAGTTTTCCCTAAATCAAAATGAGTCAAAGGGATACCTGTAATTGAAGGAACAACTTTCCACAAAACAGCAAGCCAAGGATATCCAAAAGTCACTGAATGCTGTAGAGGATATTTTGCAAGTGGGGTTTTCAGCTAAAGTGTATTTATTTTATTTTTCCTATTAAGTCACTGTATAATTTCACTTCCATCAAAGACTGTGTGTATTTAATCCTGTTCTGATAGTTCACATTTACGTATGGTATTCAAAGCACGGCATTGCTGTAAAACAGTTTTCATTTCCTTAAAACATCATCAAAAACCTGCTGATTATTTTATTATCATCATTACTACTAATGGGGTAGAACTGCTATCATAATCTTCGTAGTTTTTCCTTTCAGGAAAAATTCCTTTCAGGATCTACATTTTGCGTTTAAGGGGCTATGCAGAATGTTAAGAGCTAAATCATGGAGAAGAGATCAACAATACATAACAGTATTATTAGAAACAAATCTGCATGCCATTTTAATATTGCACTTCCCTGTTTACGTGTGGTTTCACTTCACGTTGAAGCATAAAGTTATCAGACATCTTACTGCATACCTAAAGAGGATTACAAATCTCGGAATGGGGACAAATACACAAATGAGCACCAACAAATACATTTGGTAGCAGCATACCACTATACATTATAACCTTATTTGTCTAAGAGCAGACTCCAGTATGCATATTTAGTGTATTCAGTGGAATATCTTAAGGGTCCATTGCAAAAAGAAAAAAATAAAATAATTTAAAGATTTAAAGAAAAATATATTTTGAAAGTTACAAAAAAAAATAAAGACTGTTTGAGAAGTGGTGACTTTGAAGGCTGTACTTCAATGGGAGACATGAAATACTTTTCACTTAATTCCTTGTTGGCATTCCAGCATTGCCACAAATTCATACAATTGCAGTTCAGTCATTCATATGCCACTAGTTTCTGCATCCTATGCCAAGTGACCCACTGGCCACAAGTTTTAAGACCGTTGACAAGCTACTTAGGTACTGGAAGGTGGGGGGGGGGGGGGGGGAGGGGGGAAGAGAGAGAGGGAAGTGGTAGGCTTGAAAATTACACAAGAGAGAGATTATACATAAATCCATAGAACCCAAAGGGTAAAGGAGAAACAAAGATTGACCTCTTACTGTTGAATCAGCTGTAAATTGTCTGAGTCATCTTGACTCTCAGCTATGAGAAAGCTCACAATTCAATGGAGAATAAATTGCATAATGAGCTCTGCAGAGTGCATAACCAAGGCAAAGGGAAACGTCAGCCAGGATCTCTTGAGAAGCATTAAAAAATAACTAAAAAAAAATAATCACAAAACATTGCTGTATTGCTACAAAACATATCCCCAGTAAAAACTAAAAAAGGACAAAGCCTACCAGCACAGCTAAGCACAGTTCAGGGCTCTGTGCTAAGAATTCAGAAGTCTGTTATGCATTAACATAAGTTTTCCACAAAATTTAGAGAGGTAGATGATTAATGTAACTGCTATCTGAAGGACGTAAGTCAATAGTATTCTCACAGCTGCATATATTAAAGGATCTGCCCACTGACATACTAATATTCTAATTTCTGTGTTCAAAAAACGTAAGTTCAGTAATTTCTAAATGTGAATACAGGGTGAAGAAATTATTATATCTTCTCTAGAGATTCCAATGAGTATATCTATATGCACAACAGGGTGGGGGAGATGAAACATTGTCTAGATAGCACCACTTAATACTTTTCATAGGAGAGTACCTAGAATACCTAAACCTAAACTCACAGAAGTTTGCAAGAATAGCAGAAGTTTGCATCTGGTGATACTGAGTCATTTTAAAACTAGTACAGTTAAGATTTAGGGTAGTTAGGGTAGTTAGCCTGAGTCCACCAGGCATTTTTGACAATTAACTGACATATGTAAATTACCTCCATTAAAGAGAGAGTTAAGGTTACCTCACAGTTTTGGACAGCTGTTTTCAGCATGTGTATTATAAAAAGATGCTTCATTAAGCAATAAATGAGTTAAAACTTCACAAAGAAGGTAGAAATAAAACAGGGTTTTGGTAAGGATGGAAAATGCAGGGAAATCTTAGGCCAAAGGAAAGTTGAACAGTGCTCTTGGAGAATAATGGACCTTTGGAATCTAAATTTATGGTCTGTCATAAGATCTGCATGAGTTAGTATTGCCAGAAAAGCTAACTTTTGATATTTCATGGCTTTGAGGAGATTAATCTCAAAATCTGACGCTTACATAAACTTTTTTAATGGAAAAGGTGCTTGGAGGAAAACAATAAATAACCAAGTGCAGCAACATGCTATAAGAATTCAATGCTTTATACCAAAAAAAAAAAAAAAAAAAGAAAAAGAAAAAAAAAAGAAAAAGGACAAAAGAGACTGTATAAATGATGCCTTGAACCAGCAGAAGTTCTTGACAGCAACAGGAAGTAACAGATGTTTGCACAGCTCAGGTTCTGCCATAGAAATTCAGCTTCTGAGCTTTCAAAGTCTTAGAAAATTTACATTTTTTCCTCCAGCTTAGGTAGTTGGATACAGACTCCAGGCTCCATCCAATAGGATCAACACATAAAAAGAAGGTTCATCTCTTTGAATTGCACTAATGAAAGTATCTGGAGAAGATAACAGAATACCTAAGGTATATCTTCTATCATTTGTGAATTGAAGAGGACAGAGGTTTTCTGAAAGGTTGACAATAGCAGCTTACAAGACTGCTCTGTAGAGAAGAGCTAGAACTTTGAAAGGTGTAGATCTTAACATCACCAGAAGAATGAAGCTTGCAGAGGCCCTGGTTTTCTTACAGCTAGAAGTTTCTGTACATCTCATCTGTTTAGATAATTTATCTCCCTAGGTCAGAAACAAGTTAGGGGAAAAAAAAATCCACTATATAAGGTAGGTATTGCTAGAAAGACCAAAAGAATAGAAACTAGATCTACCAGATTTTCTCATGATGTAATGCCATTACTTAGCAGAGTTGAGCCTATGCTTAGGAGCAAGCTTTAAGAGAAGGAAAAACAAACACACAAACAAACAAACAAAAAACACTTTATTCTATCTTGCTGCAAGAAAGAGACTACTCTTAGCATTCCCCTCATGTAAATCAGTCTGATCTCCACCTTTTCTTTTGCTCCTAACCTGCAGGCTACTCATGAAAAAGTCATACGTTTCTGCAGAGAGTAAAATAGAACCTGACTAGCATGTAATGCAACTATTCCTTGCTGCTGCTTCCAGCCAGCACCTTCATGTCTCCTTCTAGGGCTGAGGTACCGACCTTTGCATAGCTTCAGCTGTTCTGCCCCATGCTGTGATGCCCCTGCTTGCCACCCAGCCCAGAGTGCCTGTCTGAGGGCTAACTCTCTGCTTTCCAGCTGCTGCTGAGCTCTGGTGAAAGGCTGCCAGAACATCAGTAGCATGGAGAGAAACGGCACCTCAGATGCTTCTCTGAGAAGCAAGCTAGGACTTGTGTACAGTCCCATGTCATATCCTGTATCCCTTTCATGTGTGCTCTAATAGCCAAGTAAATAAAGGCTAACAGTCTTCCAGGAAAATGAAGTTTTCCTATGTCCCATGATAAATACAATCTTGAAATAGAGACTGGGGAAGCTGTATACAACCACCTTAACTATTAACGTGCCTCTGCAAATAAATGGTCTCTCTGACAGATAGCCCAGTCCTATAAATGTTGCAGACATCAGGTCTCCACGGGGACATAATCACCACCAAATGACAGTCACCACCACTGGCACCTCATGGTTGCTATTCTGTTTTGTCAGCATAGAGAACTTTGTGTGGCTGCATGGTTACAGATACTTGAACTCACCCAATTCCTTCTTTCGCTCTCCAGCTGCTGCCTAAGCGTAAGTACAATTGTTGCCTTACTATGTCTTTGATGTATGTGGGTGGATTAATTTCTTCTGCTAGAGAAATGAGGAACATATAATGAAACCTTTAAAGGAAGGCTGTGACGTCTCACAGACCTTCCTTCTCATCACCCAAATACTTCAGCTCAGGTGCTCAGATATTACATACTTCTCTTATTTAGTTACTTTAAAAAAGAATTACAGTTATTACACTTCTTGACCACCTTGTCATCCTAGAGAACATGGCAAACAATAAGTGATTATAGAATATAGTACTGCTACTGTACATCTGTTGTCTTCTATTTGCATATCTTACCCAATGCGGGCTTGAATTATTCTTCAGATTTTACAAACAACAAGGAAGAATATGAATAAGGCTGAGCAACTCCCTCCAACATTCAGGAATAGAAACTATGTCCCCTGACCCCCATCTACTACTCCAGTTGCTCTGTACTGTCTCCTTAGTGACTTCCATGACATAAACTTATGTAACAGTATCATGAAATCATCAGGTTTTTGGATCCCTTAATACCATTAGATTTGATGATACAGAGGTCATGCATCTTGATGCAGTCTCAGCGTGACATAACACAGGCAAGAAAATCCAATGGATCTGCAGTGATTTGTGTCACAGTGGATCACAAATGTTGTTTGAAAAGAGTGAACATAAATTGCCAAGTTACAAAACTAGCTGAAGTGATGTGACAGAAATAATACCAGATGATGAAACAATTTTCTGTCCACATGGATGCAATTTCCAAAATGTGCTGGTATAAATAAATAAATAATTTAAAAGCCAAGGATCTGTGGAGGATGAAAACTTTCTCAGGAAAGGTCACGTAAATCATAATGTTTATGCCATGCACAAATTTTCCTTGGAATATTGTTGTTTTTCCACGGTTCATGACATCACCCTCCCTCCATTTATCAGATATCTTTAAATGTGTCATATTCTGAGCATCTCACAGCAACCAAAGCACTGGCTTCCCAACACCAGTGTGAGGTAAGGAGATGGGTACCAAGACACAGAGACTTTAGGAACTAGATCTACAGATGGATCTTAATACTACTCAACTTTTACTTCTAAAATCCAGTATTAAGCATCACTGAAACCACCAGGACACAATTTAACTGCTGCCAGTTAGCATAAAATCCAGGCATAACAATGCCCAGCTGTCTCTGTAGTAAGCCCCAGGTGGCACATGCAATACAGCACTGGAAGTCTGCGGATGAGTAGAAAATTGAATGAAAATTCCCCACTCTCCCTCACCCTGAGCAATGTTTATCTGAAGATGTTCTACTTTGATCTGCAGTCCACAGAACCCAATGATACTAGCATGCGCAAGTAAGTCAGGAAAGTTTGTGCTCAAAATACATCTTAGTTCTTTTCCTCAAGCATCCCCATACCAAATCAGCTGTACAAGTAACATGCATTAAAAGATAAGCTACATGGTTTTTTATACACAATTCAAATGTTTGGACGTAGAAATGCTTAAATAAAAATGAGAACAAAACCTCTGTAGATATAAATGAGCACAACTACCCTAAACTGAGATGCCAATATAAGATTTGCTCCGTAAGGCAGTCAGGTTCTCCTTCACACCGATGTTTTCCTGGATTCCACCAGACATATATTGTTGTATAATAATGTATTTGTTACAATGTAGTTTGGCCCATTCTAGATGTGAACATATGCCTATTATAAGAGCAGGAAAGGGACATTTGCACACCACAGAACTTGTGTGACTGCAGTGTAGCACACTTACACCTAAATACTAGCACAAGATTTCCCACAGGGACTAAGGTGCTCTCCCTGCCACCGCACATACACAGGTGCAACCAGTGTGCTCCCAGTCATGCTCACAGCTATGGCTGTGCAGTGCTCTTAGCCATACCCCTGGTAAGCTAACATTAGTATAGGTAGGCTAGCAGCTGGGACACAGCCATAGCAGCCAGGTACTCCAAAACCCCACAGGTCTCAAGTTCTGCTGAATTTGTGTGTTGTGGAGGGGAGGGGTGGGGGGGGGGGAGCCTGGCTGGTCAACCGCAAAGTGGCTCAAATAGAGCCCAACAGAGCTATGCCATGCTGCAGCTCTAGCTCCACTGCAGGGCAGATGTAATTAGGGCCATTTCTACCGTAAGCATGATCTACTAGCATATGAGCCAAAATAAATAAATAAATAAATAAATTATAGTGCTTTAGTAATTATAGTGTGAATGGTCTCAAAAATAAGAGCAAGATATAGGGAAACTGTTTTAAATGGAGCTTAATTTACTCAATATGCATAATTCCAAAATGTCTCCCAATCCTGACAGACTGAATAGCCTTGAACAACTACTATAACTTTCTGTTCCACTGCTCCCAATCTAAAAAATGGTAATAATGATATTTACCCCAAACGTAAGGTGCTTTAAGACTGATGAATTAGAAGTCTTCTAGAGTAATGGAATTTCAGCATGAAGTTTTATCCACCAATAACTATATGGGTCCGGCTCAGAGGTACTTCACATTGCTGGATTTTGGCATTTCAGAGCATTAAATTCACTTAAAATTAAATTGCAGGCTTAGGGACCCCCCTTAATTCCCTCTTTTGAAAGAGCTGGAAAAAAAGTTACGCTTGCAGGGATTGAAATTTTATTCACAGCTGCAAAAAAAGAGATCATCAACCAGCAGATAGCACTCAGTATTAAGGCAACCATAAATCTGTTGGTAAATATAAATCAGTAGCCACTGACTGTCTTCTTAAAAAATACACCCCAAAAAATCTTAGCAATATAACTACAGTTTTTCTTACCTCAAGAAGTATGAAGCCTGGCAACATCGTGTGGCTTCTCTGAGACTTATGCCTTTGAAATCATGTTCACCTGTGAAGAAAAAGTATATTGTGTCTACCTGTAACAAGCTGGCATTGCTGAGAATAACATGCTGACAACAAACTATAAAAGGCCTGGCTAAAACACAAACATATTAAAACAAAGAATGGTGAGAATTACAACAGGACAGAGGAATGCATATTACTTTATACCACTATGAAATGAGTTAAGTTATTGAAAGTACTTAGTTAATTTAGAATTGACGACCATTTTTGTTCCAAATAACAGTACATATGCAAAGATTAGTACTTATAATTGTTTTAATTATATCACTCCTCACTTTGACCTTTTTAGTTTCAAAACAAAACATTTATCTCTTTTCATTAGAGTTTTTTTGAATTCCGTTGACTTCAAAGAAATTTAAGCACATTCTTAAAGTTTACACTAGAGGGCTTTGCTGAGGGAACATTAGGTGAAGGCTTAAAAATTTTCAATCTACCAGCTTTCTACAGAAGCACAGTAACACAGGGCTACCAATCTGTGAAGTCATGCCTTGAAATCCCAGTACAGCAGACTTCTGGTTCTGAAGGATCCACAGAACGTTTCTTCTCAAAACCACAGATACAAAACATTTCCTAGCTCCTTGCAAGAAAATTAAGATCTGTGGTGTTTTTTGTTGTTGTTGTTTTTGCTTTTAAAAAGGCATCAACTGCCTAGAAGAAAATCCTGTAGTACTAATCCCTGCTGCAGGAAAAGACCAGCAGAAAGCCATGCATCATGAATACAATGATTCTAGGAGCCAGCTCGTGACTGCAAAAGTGAGTTAGCTAAAATCTCCAGAGGAGTTAGCATCTTCAGCAATTATAAAAGTGCTTCTGAATGCTAGGCAGCCCCTCTAGATCTCTCTCTTCTTTCTTAAATATATTGCTTTGATAATTTAATTTTTAAAATCTCTAGTTTTAAAAACTTCTCTCTCTTTTATTCCTAAGAGATACTGAAAGAGTCCTTTAGCCCTCTTTCATTTTTCTCAGCTGTGCCTTTTACTGTTCTTCATTCCTATTCCTCTTTCTTTTTCATGATTTCTTCTTCTTGTCTCCATGTGCTCATCCCCCAGTTCCTCTTTATCACTTTTACATACTCCCTTTTCCTCATTCCGCTTCTCTCATGTATCACTTCCAACACCCTGCTTCTCCTCTCTCATTTCCACACCATCCCAAATCTCTCTTTGATTCTCCTTCCTCTGATGCTTCAGTAATCTGCAGCTGACTCTTCTCCTTTAACTTCTGCCTTTGGATTCCCTCCCTCCTGTGCTCTGCTTGTGTACGTGCATATTTCATACAGGGCTCAGGCCTGAACAGTCTGGGAGCAGAGTGGGCAGATGCTTCCAATAACACTGGGAAAGCACACGCTGGTACGTGTGCGTGCAGCCTGACGGCCAGCAACGTACTGTGCATCTCAGATGTCCCTCTCCCCTCACAAAAGTGGCTGGGGGAGTCTGACACTGTGCCTCCATCCCTGTCTGAGTCAGAAGAAATGTGGAAACACATACTGCTCTGTGCAGTGAGGCTTGTGTATGCACCAGCTGGGGGCTCCCTGGGAGCTATTAATTTTTCAGCTGGGACCCTGTCACTCTGGGCATTTTTAGCACAGTTTTTGGTGCTATCAAGCACAGCAGTGGATATCTGTGTTCAGCCTGTGTTTTCTCAAAGCAATTAATAAGAAAATGCTTCATAAGCAAGCAGTATCAAATATGTTCTTGAAATTTCTCTCAGGTTGTTAAGAGCTGAACTTACTTACCAAGGAAATAGATAAGTAAGTTTTTAATTTATTTGCGTGCATCCAGGCCAAAACTCTGCTGGTCATATTCCACTGGATTCAAATCTTTACTCAGGCAAGAATCCCAGGGACTCCTTGACATTCACTTATATGGTTAGGTAATATAACCATTAATATTGCACATGGAGATGTGCATGCACAGCTACACACATTGGGACTATAGGCTCAGCTGATTAAACAGATGCCAACATAGCAGTTATTATTTATTGTGTGCTTGACAGTATAGTTAAGAGAAGAGAACAAGCTCTGAGCAACAAGGGCCAATACTTGGCTGCTCTTCAGCTGTTACCTGAGGAATAAGGAGGACCTAAGATTCTTCTCCAGCGCAGCATCAAAGGAGAGACATGGTTTTGTTTATGTCACCTAAGTACTGCAGCTGGGTGTCCACCGATGCCTAAAGCTCTCCAGGCACAGAAATGGGGATGAACTGTAGAGCCTGAGGTGTGTCCCAGCACTTCCTTTTCCATAACATGGAGACAGGCACTGGCTGCAGCCTGGAACATCCTTTACACAGGAGAAACACATACCCTATATGAGATTGCCTTTCCTGAGGTTGTTGCTCTGAGTTTGGAGGAAAAAGAGTGAGCCTGAATGAGGCATGAAGAAACCACCTGTGAGGTGATGAAATGCTACAAGCATCCATATAAATGGCTCTTGGTAAAGAAGTTATTCTGTTTTAGTAATATGAAGTCTTTTCATGTAACTAGCTACTAGGCAGCCTATGAAATGGTTACTCTGGCAGTAACCCACTGTCATTATCATGCCTGCCTCCAGCTGCTCTTTTGGGGATATGCCTAACAGTAGCCTACAAGATCAGTCTCTAGACATGCCTGCCCCTGCCATGTCATCACCAGTCTGCCTCACTGCTACACTAGGGATTCGTGTTCACATCTGTGCTCTTTCCCTTTCTGGAAGAAAGGTTGCAGGCACAAGCTTCCAGGAGGAGCTCAGGACAGCACGGTTTGACTGAGGGGCAGTACCTCTCTGCAACTCTGAATGAAGGCTGGTTATGAACCACAGCTAAGTTGGCAGCTGTAGGCCGAACATCCACAATTTATGCAGTTGTCATCAACATGCTCTTTGTTTCTGATCACATTTGGAGAAACCCAAGACACTCCTGTTTATAAAGAGCCTCAGTACCTCTCCTTGAGAGAAATGTTCAGGTGTTTAGGGTAATTCTTTTTAACTTTTAGCCGCTATGTAAAGGGGGTAGGAGTTTGGCAGCTAGACCAAAATAGCAGAATGTTTTTACAAAAAGGAGTCACTGCCCTGTGTTTGCCTGGAAATCAATCCTAGAACTGATTATTAGACAGGCCTACTGGCTCAGGTCCTTCAGGTTCACAGAGAGCCCTGCTCTTTGGATGGGACATCTGCAATGAGCTGTGGGAAATTCTATACAATTTTTAGTGTAAAAAAGTAAGATTCCTAGAGTTTAAACACTTCCAGCATTACTCAGAAACAGAAGAGGAAGTACTTGGGCTTGCAGCTTGAATATGACATCAAGCAATATACTTATTATCACGTTTCTACCAGAGCCACAAAATGAACTCAGATACCCACAGTTCTGAAAGGAAGTCCCCTAACCCCACTGTTTTACTGCTTGTGTTATCCACAGTTGACAATGTATGACTGTCTTCTCACATGACCTTTTTTTTTTTTTTTGGTGAAAGCCAACGTGAAGGAAATTTGAGAGCCTAGTGCTGCTCACCTTCCAGTTTGTTATACATGTGCCAAGTAGATCTAAGACACTACTGTATCATCATTACAACATGTCTATTCCATCATAGGCTTCCCCGCTACTTGAGAATCAGTAAGAAATATAAATTGCATATTCTATTTCATCTGTCTCTTTCCATTTATGGGTGAAGTCCATCAACACCAAGGAGGAAGTACTTAGCAATAAGTCAGGAGAAGTAAAGATAGGCTGTGAATGAAAAAAAAAAAAAATGATAGCATGAAAATCAGGGAGGATTCTACTCTCTGAGAATGTCTCATCTGATTGAAAGCAATATGCTTTGCATAACTGCCCAGAGTTCTTGCTGTAGAAGTGTTAAATGAGAAAGACAGGGTTTTATTGCATCTGGAGTCAATAATGGAAAAGAAAATGTTGCACAAACAGGGCTTCTGCACTGGGTGTGATCTGTTATATTACCTATTTTCAGTTTTATAAATGGTACTTGTCAGTGTAAATCTTATGTCTTCCACTTTTTTTTTTTTTATAAAAGGTAATTTGTATACACTTTTAAAATGCTTTAACAGTGGGAAACATGACCAGATTCTGTCATGCAGCAATACACAGATATGAGTGTGCTAAAGGATACCAGGATATGATGATGCAATTTGCAGAGCTATATACAAATAGATGGCATTTCATCTAAACACACATTCAGTGCATTTGAACCACCTGTTGAGCAAAGTTTCACATTATTTTGAGAAGCTGAACTGTACTTAAAAATCACAAGCAGAACGTTAATAGATAATGTTAATATAATGTTGTATAATAATATAATAATAATAATGTTGTAATGTAATATAATGTTGTATAATAATGTAATAATGATAATGTTGTAGTCTTATCAGGTCTTACCTTATTAGTAGAATAATATTAAAGAATAAAGCTAATATAATTTGTTCATATGTCCTTCCCATCATTTATGATGGCAATTTGGAAAATAAGGTCTTTTACTGTAACATCTTGGCTTCTATGTAACCACAATATTTCTCACTTTCTGTTTCATGTGAATTCATTCAGTTTGCTTTGCTGTTATGCTGATTCCTGCATCTCAGAAGTTCTGTGTTAACACTGCAAAAATGACACCATTTCTTGCAATGAAATACAAAAAAAATCTAACTTGAATGAGTTTGTCAGGACCCAAAGCATATTTCTCCATGGAAAAGCTTCTGTAAAATAAGCACCTACCTGCGTGCTCACCCACTCAGTAAATGTTGCCTAATGAACATGCTAGCTCTGGGAGAAATAGAAATTGTCTTCAGCAAATCTCAGGGGAACATAAAAGTCACTTGGGTGTGCCTGTAACACAAGGCTATTCTTTTCTCAATAGTAAAATGCTAGGGAGTTTGTGCTCAGTCAAATAGCCTCTCTCTTACAAAAAATATTGCAAAATGAAAAAATAAAAATGATCTTCCTTTCAGGCTCCAGATCTCCCAGAGTAAGAAAAGAAAAACACCAGAGCCACTTCTCTCCCCAGTAGGAATGTTTTATCAATCTCTTAAGTATATAGCAGGAAAAAGCAATAGATCATAGCTGATACTGATGGTTAAGATCTGAAAATACTGTTTCAGATCGTTTGTACACTGACCATAGAGATCAAAGTCAACATTTTTAATTATATCCAAAAATAAAGTGTGAAGTGAATGAAAGTGATCTAAACTATGCAAGAGTAGGTTGCTTTCAGCTGAGAGCGAAAGGAGAGATCAATTGCATATCACCTTGATAAGAGCAGGAAAAGACATTCAACTGCTTTTGCTACCTGAAAATTCATGAGTGCTACTAACTGGTGAACCTTAGTAATAAAATTCAGATGCTCTTTCCCTCTGAAACCTAGGGCAGTTACTCACTTTGCCACTTTCTCCAAATATCTTTCCATCTCATAAATGTATTAATCCATAGCCAACAAGGTCCCTGCAGCATCTGCCAGGCCCTCAGTGATTACCAAGGAACAGCAAAATCTAGGTCAAAAGTAAATGAAAAACAGACAAGAATGCTACCAGGATTGGAGGCAGTACAACATATACCATCATACCATTTTCCCCAGTGATTTCCACATACGTTGCACAAATGTGTATTGTTTCTTTATTCTTTGCTGGTCTTCTGATGGATGTGGATATGTCATGATATTGGGAGCTAAGTGATGCTCTCATATCTTAAAATTTAAAAGTGTAAGTTTTTTAAAAACTGTAAAACAAACAGTTGAAACAGCATTGGGAGGCAATCTCATTACCATGAGAGATGAAAGCTAAAAATGAGAGAAACTATATCTCCCTCTTTCTTAGATTATTCACTATTTGAAGATTAACATTAGGAGGACCTGGAAGCCTGTCAACCACCAAATCAAAATCTCCCACTGGAGTTCAAATAGTAAAAAAATATCAGCAAGAAGAGGATTCCCTGGATTATGTTTGTAGCGATAGGATTAGGCTTTGCCCAACAAGCTGCATTATTAGAAATAACAAGGTCATTTTTATGTTAAGAAGATGAAGGAAGAATGCATTTGTTTTGCAAGCAGGCAAATTAATATGGCATTAACCAATAAAAGAATTTCATAAACTGACTTCATTTGTGAACTCAAGGCAAATCTTAATCCTACAGCTTTGCACTTAAAAAAAATATTCCACTGGAGTGAAGAAGTAAAATCCTGGTGTTGACATGAAATCCCATTTGACATGGGTATAACAATGACCTTCCACCATACTAACACTTGCAATTCAGAAAGTATATACAAAAACACCTTTCCACAGTCAGGGAAGGATGAGAGCCAGTGAGAATCTCTGCAGGGAGACACTCACAAAAATAGTTATTATAGTGCAACTGTCTGGAATAATTCCCCATATAGATATTGGAATAGATTATTGTCTTCATCTTTCTCTCTGTTTTAGAATCAAAATATTCAAATACGTAGAACTTTAAAAATAGTTAGTCTGCAGCTTGCTGTGCAGTCAGGAGTAGATTTACCAGACATTGAAAACCAATTATAATCAATGCCCGATGAGGTATGAGTGATGCATGCCATACAAGGGCATAGCAACATTGGGTCTGTTTTAAACACTGTGTAAAAAAGTCTTGTGTCCTCAAAGTTCTGAACAAATAGTTTTAAAATAAAACATAATTATATTATTTTAGATCTTTTTTCTGTTACAAGGTTCGATCCTATCTTCTCCTAATTAAAAGTTAGTTCACATGCTAGCCTTTGAAACTTGTTACTTATAAATATTTTTACCAGAAAAAAAAATCAACTGCTCTAATGTTCACCAAAAACACACACAAAGAAGAAGCAGAAGTAACTATGTTCACATGCATACTAGAATATGTATATCTGAATATGTAAGCAAATTCTGTATTGATCATGGGATGTGATGCAATTACAGATGGGAGTGGGTATGGCTTTTCTTTCTACAGGTCAAAACCAAAGAAGTGCACCATGTAACCAATGAGAGAGTTTTTATGACACTGCAACAATCTAATTATTATTTGTTTCACATTTAGACAAACTTGATGGAGGCTGGCATCTACAAATCTAAATTTAATCTAATAAATACTATTTCTTTAGATTCTACTTATTTGTTCTATTTCCTTCTGGCTAAATAAATCACTTCACTTCAGCTCATGCAACACTAAAATTTGGCATTATTTCTGCAGAGAAAAACTTTACTGACAGTTCTCAGATTCTGCATAAGACCTAATATATGCCTATTACTATGTGAAAAAAGACACAAACTTCAAAGAACTTAAGCATGATAACTGTCTTTATACTTCATTAAAACAGAATAATTCTGGAGACAAGTGACTTAAAATTTTACTGCATAATTTTAAAGCTCCCAGTTAGCTTATGTATATTTTTCTTCTTCTTAATCACTACTTACTAATAAATAAATGAATAAATACAATCACAGTAAGTATCTTAAAGAACAAAAGAAAAAAAAAGATTATTTTCACAAGGAAAATATAAATGCATACCTCTAGGTGGAGGTGTGTGGGTCCACTGTCAATGTGTTCTGGACATGCCTGAATATCAAAACACTGCCCCCACTGGCCACCGGAGTACATATGGTGAATCCTACAAACTCCTCAAATAAATTTACAAATTTCATAAATAAAAGTGAAATACAACCCTTACGTTGTGTTTGCATTTTTCAGTGACAAATTATGTATTTATTCAGGCAGCTGGGATACCTACTAAGGGCGGGTGCGAACTGCAGGATAAGCTATCTACTAAATAACAATATGTTCACAGGAGTATATAGCCATACTGTAACTTAAGGCCAAGTAAACAGAAAATATAACCTCAGCATGTGTATCAGAGGATCATCACAAACAGTTTTGCACTGTGAATCTTTCACGGATAGATCCATTTTCTAAATATGTCACTGCAGCTGGTGATTCAGAAGTAGAACACTTCTATCTGGCAACAGATGGTCAAGATGCATCTTATTTGTAGGATAGTCTTCTGCTAAAAGAACTAGTCCTCCCCACAATCTGTATAATCACATAAGCAGCTTGTTTCTAGTATTACTAACATGAGAAAACACACTAGCACCTTTTCTCACAAGATTAATCAACCCTGCATACACATAGTTGCTTAAGTATTACGGGTCCTTCTATATATTATAGCCACTTTTGCATTCCACTCCTAATTCTGTAGTTGATGAAGTGCATGCTATGTATATAACACCTGTGTAGTTACCCAAATGCCCTAGCTGGTACTCTGAATCTATGTAGCATTCAATCATACGTTGTGCTGAGCTGCTCAGTAGCTCTTACTACCAGCTCTCATCATTCCAGTCCTACAAACTGTGACTGCAGCAAGCTGTTCTTATTGACTGAGGGATGCTTGTAGCTTCCCAGTAGCATTTGCCAAGGGTTTGCAAAGGCATCCCTTCAGACTGAACCTGCTGCATTGTTTCACGTGTTTTTAATCACTCATGCACAAGGAGGCAGTATCTGTGGGAGTAACAGATGGCTGCTAACAAAGTCAGTTTATCCTATATCCTCCCTCACCATCCCAGATATGTGTTGCCCATTGCTGGCTTTCTTCTCTAAAGGTTCTGGGAAGGATTTCCCAAAGTCCAGCACATCCTAACTAAGCATTCAATACTTTACAGTGGGACCATCCCCTGTCAATGTGGTGGCATATCCTTCTATTGTGTTCCTAGAAAGAAACACTAAACTTAATACAGTTTACATAGAAATTGTCTACAGCCTTCTTTTTCCACCCAGAGTAACAGAAGCATGCACTCTCATGCCTTGCGTTGGCCAGAATTTTCCAATCACTATGAATCCTTCACAGAAAAGCATGGAGCTGGGCAGCAGGCAAACAAGAACTGAAGCAAGCTCTGCCACCCTCATCCTGCTCTAGTGTTTCATGTTAACAGCTCTGAGAAGCGCTTTTTAGGAAATTGCTTTTAAAAGTACACATTTGTATTTTAAAATCAAAGTTAATAAATCTGGAAGAACAATTATGGAAGAACAAGGGTATAGGAAGAATAGTAATACTGACCAAAAACAAAGAAACAAAGAAACAAATACCACCAAACCAAACAAACATAATTTTGGAAATTCCAAATGCAATTCAACTTAATATATTTATGTTCCATTTTACCATTATGAACCCCTGACTATACAGAGTAGATCTACGAATGCATTTCAGAACTGTAATTAAATCTGGTCAGAACAGCATTTATGACCATTTCAGGACATATAGGGAAAGTCTTTTACAACAAGGAGCCAGGGAATAGACTGAATATCACATTATTAGACAACCTGCGACACTTCTGGTATATCAAATTAGGGATAGCACCAGATGTACAGATCAAGAAGCAACTCAAAACTGTTCCAGAGAACATTTGGGAAATAATTTGTATTTGTGAAAGAATTTGTAAAAATCCAACAGATTCTGTTTGATAATAACTGATAAAGAGAAGAAAGGGATACATTCAGTAAATGAGTTGTTCCTTTGGATGTCTTCACTCAGCTCTAAGAAAAAGGGCTCAAACGTCAGTTCTAGTGGAGAGTTGAGTCATCAGGTAGGAAAATTCAGCTCCCCCATTTTTATGTGGTTTTGTAAACAAGAAAAGCACTGCAGAATTAATTCAGTGCTTGCTTTGGTCACAGAATCCAAAGTGACTGTTGCCATGGGTACATGGAATCAAGTTTTAAAGGGGATTTAAGGACATGACAGAGGAGAAAATAAAAGACAGAGTGGAAGATTCAAGAATTCTAGATCCCTGAAGAAAGCAAGGATCTGAAACACAAAGACACATAAAAGGAAAGTGGCCATTCATGCCATGAAGACAAGACAGAAGAAAAGACAACCAATTGGAAGAGCAGGGTAGAGAAAGAAAGAGAAGAAACTGGCAGACACTCTAAAGGGAAAAGAAGAGCAGTCAGCTCCATCAGAAGGGACAAAGGAACACTGTAAATAGGCAGGAACTGGATCATTAGAACAACAAACTACACAGTACAGAAGATCATGACAGAGATCAGAAAAGGCCACGAATGGGATCTGAAGACAGCTAACGGAAAACTGAAGGTGCACATTTACAAAACGAAAAATGGGTATGGATGATCAGGGATTCTCATTAAAAAGAATCCATAAGCAACTCGAGAGGAATAGAAAGATATGCAGTGTGGCAGAAGCAAGAATATGTGTTTTCCCAAGCCACAAAAACTCGTCATGGGAGAACAGAAGAATCCACTAATCCTACTTCATGTTGAAAAATGTCACTGCAAAATTACATCAAGAAAAAGATCAAAAATGTCTCAGTCGGTTGGGAAAGACTGGAAAGAAAAAAAAGAAAAGGAACATCTATAAAATATAAGATTAAATATAACCAGAAGGAAGTTTTTAGGCTGCATGGCCACTCAAAAGAGGACTTTTTTTTTTTTTTTTCTGAAGAGAGGACTCTTTAAAGAAGTGACAGTAAGGAGAAATGAGATAATATTAAAGAAAATGTCAAGTGAGTCCGTTAAATAGCTACAGAAATATGGCTAAAAAAAAAAAAAAAAAGTCATTTTAAAAAGAGACTGTAAGCAATACCTAAGCTGTGTGTGCATAAAGAGAAGAACCTCTAGAGGGAAAGTATGCTGAAACAGCAGTCGTGACTAGGATACCAGCATCAAAAAGAACTTGCTGTCCAGGAAAGATATATAAACCTAAATATAGTGAGATGTCATTTCATAGCAAAGATGTGACAAACTACAAAGATATAAAAAGGGCTACTGTGGATGAAACATAATCTAGCTGGGTCAAAATCAGTGTGTAAAAGCAGTCCTACTGAGTAGTGTCAAGATTGTGTGATCACCCCAACTGTCTGGCTGGATCCTTGTTCTGAGATCAGTTGCAGAAAATGTCCATGTAAGTGTTCTTACCTCTAGAAAATACAATGCTCTTCGATGAAAGCTTACCTCTGTGCAGGTTTCAGCTTGAGAGGTACAATCTGGCCTTTCCTTGTCTTGCTATTACAGTGTTAAGAAGTGAGTCACTAGGAAAAGAAATGTGTTGTTTCAGAAAGACTTTTAGGATTTTTATATTCCTTTGGAAGCTAAAGCTATGAAAGGGCTCCTGAAGAGGTTTAGACTCATTCACTGAGAACATTTTAAATGTTCTCAGCTTTTAAATGATGATCCATATGGACTTTCAGGTTTTGAATCACTAAATTCAGGGTGTCTCTTCAGGGGAAGAATCATTAAGACATACTCTCTATTTCTCTATTTTCTTAAGCATCTTTTAACAGTCACAGTCAGAAACAGGAGACAGACTAGGTGACCTTCTGTTCTGGGTCTGAGCTTTGAGGTTGAGATTGAAACATGCCTTTGTAATGGAACAAGAAGGAATAAGAATATTTACATCCCTGTTACTGATTACCTGATTTCTTTATCCTATGGAGCATGGATGGGAGGACAGAGTGTTCAGCGAGCCTTCATTCCATAACTATTTTGCAGATAAAGAACCAGATGACCTTCTCTGATACTGGCAAGAAGACCTTCCAGTCCACATTCTTACAGAAAACAAGACTTGAGAGTCAGAAAGCTGTCTGCAAGTTACAGCGCCGTCCATGGCTACTTCTAGGACAATACATTTCTGTACAGTTAGTTCTCTTCTCTGGGACTCTGCATGAAGTGACAGTGCAGTTTCAAGGCATGTCCTAGAGTATATGCATAATTCATAAAAGTGATTGAAAAATAAAGTTCATGTGCTCTGGTAAAGTAATGCTGACCTACTATGTAGACTGGTTATCTTTCTTTTTCCATGAAGGACATGTTGAGAAAAGCCTCTTTCTAACAATTACCAACTAACATTTTATTTCATTAATGGTGTGTTACTTTCTATTTATGAGGAGATTGCTGCATATTTTTAATTGCTGTGCAATTTACCACATACAATCTTTTCCTGCAGGAAGCTCATACTGTACAGGTGAAGAGTAAGGCTCTCCTGCTATCAAAAATATTTGTTTTCACCTACCACTACTGTCAAATAATCTAAGATCAAAATAAACTTAAAGTATTGGTACTGGAATGTCTTCAGTAATTTAAACACATCTTTTCTTCTTTTTGAAGTATTGAGTGTTTTTCCTTTGCAGATTTTCAATCATTTAGGTCAAACACATTTCAACTTGTTGAGACCTGTTGGAAAGCATCTTGCAAAAGTCTTATGTACTATGTGAGGTTTTTTGTGATAGTCAATGTTGCAGCACCATGTGACCCTGTTACACTTTGTAAAGAAGTTGCATAATTAGTAATATTCATTAAAGTTTCAACAGTACACCAAACGTATTAACTACTGTCCATACAGGAAATGATAGTCACTGCTATAAGGAGCTTGTAATTCAAAATCAGTAACAATGAATGAGGGAAAAAAAAAAGAAGAAAAAAAAGTGTAGGCTCAGATGATCATAGAGTCTACACTTACAAGGGAAAATATTTAGCTGGAAAAAAAATTAAACGAATTTAGGTTAGTTAACAGAGACCACTAGGACAATGGCAGTACTTGAAAATGTGCAGTGGCCTATATTCATCTGAATTAACCCCTAAAAGCTTTAGCATACCCTGGAAGAACACCTGTGTGGGAGAAGAGGGATGCAACACAAAACGACTCTTGTGCAATTAAGCACACAGTTCATAATTCAGCACAAATTCTATTGAAAACCGACCTTTTAAAAGTTTTTAACTACAGATATAGCCACGATCCATCTTTAGCTATATATAGCTTTGATTTATGTTTCTACTAGGCTTCTGGCTAACTTTCCTAAAAGAAAAGCATAAATTGTAAACATGAAACTGTGCAAATGCATACTGTCGTCTCAGTCACCATATTTCTCTCTCTCCATTTTTATTTATTTATTTATTTATTTTTTTACTTAACCTTAATATAGTGCTTATTCCAGAGGCCCGGATGCTATTGAAATAAAACAGTATGAGAGAGTTGGAAAGACAGTTTAACATCTTGATGCATATCTTTAAAAAGAACATATTGTGAATAGACTTTTTCAAGGTAGGCAGCAGTAGTAATAATAGAACAGGCAGTGACTATCTAACAGTGAAATGGGACACTGACATTTTAAGGATAACTTCAGTTGTGATACTTGAAAGATTCTGGAAGAGAACTTAATGGTTCTTGATAAGGATTTATTTTTGCTATTTCTAGTTCTTTCAGACAGAGAGAGAGAAAAGAAGACTAATGATCTCTTCCTTTTTCTGAAGGAAGAAATAAATTGGACTCTTGGCATAATGCACAGAAAAACAGATCTCAGTATCCTGTCATTTTCTGAACAGGTTTGTGCCTTTACTCTGGGGATATCGCTTTGTATATGTTTGTGCATTATTTCAAATACTTGGTGATATAATTTTTTGGGATATAATTTATACATTTCTTAAAATGGCCTTTGAAGTTGTTAACACTGGTGTCATCGAGACGTATTAGCTAGTGAAGCGCTAGTTTAAGGTGCCCTGAACACCTGCTTGTTATTTATACAAATAGTGAATTTGATAGTGTGTTTGCAAGATAACAGAAGGAATAATTGACTCCTGCAAGACTTTCTTTCTCTAGCTGTTGATCTGCTTCTGTCAGTTCTCAGAGGGTAGATATTCTCATCCTCTTAGACTTCCATGTATGACTTTTATGTTGTCGTACTCTCAGTCTTTACAGAGCTCTAACTTGTCTCTGTCAACGTGGACTAAAGCACGTACATCAGACTCTTTTGCTCTTCTCTACTGCAAAGCTTCCTGCCATCTACCCTCAACAGTCATGTTCTGGCCCTCAGCTTTCATCCTCAAACTGCTAAACACATTGGTCAAAATTTTGAAAGTCTTCTGTAAGTCTGGTTATAAAGACAAGGACACAATGGACTTTTGTAACATAAGGCTATGGATTTTCACTGAGGAAACTAGATGTCTTTTCCAGTCAAGCAGAAGGCTATGAAAGAACTACTAAGGTGTGCACATCCAGCACCAGCCTCAATACCTCCTGCACCAAGTTCAGTTCTGAGACTGCCAGCTCCAGGATAAACATAGGGCAGCACAAGCACATGCAGGCTCCCTCTTTCCCCTGTGTAATGCCTATCTCATACAGTTTGCATCTGAAGGAAAGACTGAGGCAGAATGAACCGATGTCATGGGTTCTGAAAAAAATAACGACATAGCACACTAATCTCCTGAGAAGCCTCCAAACTCTCTGGTGATGACAAAAATATAGGAGACATACACACACACAAAAGAAAAAAAAAAAACAGGCGAGGATTATGCAGGTAAAAGCTATATTCATTTTCCTGGAATAATTTTGATATTTGAAACAATGCTACTCCCTTTCTTTGAAGGCCTTTACAAAGCATTTCAACAAGTATAACTCAAATTCATTAAATTTTCTGCCATATAATTTAAAAATCAACAGACATCTATCCTGTAATGATATCAGGTTTCAGAATATCAACACTACAGAATCTCTTCATAAATGCACAGCACATAAAAATTAACACACATGTGGATCTTCAAAATCTAGTAAATCTGAGTCAAATTTTTATGTACAGTGTTGGTAAAAGTTTAAGAAACAAATGTAAAGTAAGGCACAGAGGAGGATGCAACAGAAGCAATTAAGCCACTACTCTTCACCTGCAGAACCCTGGCACAAAGCCTACCTTCACTTGCAAGTGTGATATGAATTCATGAGTACTGAAAATTTGCCTATGTCTGATATTTACTGGAAAATATGACTGCTAGGCTAGACAGAGAGCTGGTCTGCTTGATTGCAGCACTCAGTCTCAGGAGTATTTTTTTCAAATCCATGGCTACCTAGATCCCTTTGATCATTTAAACCCAGGTGCCTTTGGGCAAAGTATTTCAAATAGGAATTCAGAAGCACCTATATAAATATGTATAGGTATACCATGACAAACTATAGCCCAGTATGCCCATTCCTACCTGCTGCCCACAATGGAAAATTTTTCTAGTGTATTTTTTTCAAGTGCCAGGAGGACCACTGTCACTTATCATCTCATTTTGAACCATCCATAGGACTAAAAAAGACAGAGGAAAGAAAAGGAAAACATATCCATGCAGGATTAAGTACTGCTGACACCACTGGTCTACAAGGTTGAACATATCTCTGGGTGACTTTACACTGGCCTGTCACACATCGTGCCACTACCTCTCCAGTAGCCACTGGTGCATTTAAAGGAATTGCTGTTTCTTTTCTATTTGCAGATTAAAAGGGTTTGTGCACAGTTTTTTTTGATGGCTAGAGTGAAATGTCTTTTTTTTTCTGATAAATATTACTGAATACCTATTTAATATTTTGCAATTTATATAAAAAAAGTGTTCTGCACCAAATCCTACTACCTTGGAGATTTTGCCAAATGCCTTCTGTGGAACTTTTTATGTAAAGGGAGCAAGTTTTATATGGACCAACATTTGCAACATTTCTATATTAGTTTTCCATTGCAATTTAGGAACCTTAGAAGCAGTATACAGGAAAAGGCCAAAGATCCATCTAGACGTGTACCTTCTCAGAACATCCACTGCAACCCCAGAAAACATTAAACTATAGAAATGCACCATTTGATAGAAGGATGAACTTCTTCCCATTCTGAGCAGCTGGTTATGCCCCAAAGCTTAAATATTCTTGGTGCCTCTGTGCATGCAAAGTGAGCCCCATCAACTGTATAGAAAATTCAATACAGTAAAGCATGATATCTCTCATACATTACATTTAGCAGTTCTACTGGAGCAAATATCTTCTGTGGACACAAATTATTTGTGAACTTGAAATGGTATATTAGAAGAAAACCTATCGGAAAAAATGTGCAAATATAGAATATGTTATTTTAAAATCCTATATATTACCTTCCAATACTCTTTCTTTCCTACTTATTAAGCCCTCTGACATCAATAAAAGCACTAACTTTTCATAGAATCATAGAATGGTTTGGATTGGAAGGGACCTTAAAGATCTTCTAATTCCAACCCCCCTGCCATGGGCAGGGACGCCTTCCACTACACCAGGAATTTTACATCTTGCAAGCTTTGTGCAGATTCATCCTATTAGATGAACACCTCTAGAAATCAAATTCCATTTTTCCAATGGAGTTGCATCCAATTTTGCTGTGATGTGCTGTCTCTCCTTATTTACATACCAATCCATCACTCATTGCATACAAGAAGCAATTTGTAAACCAAATACCTGCGTGTACCAGATTTTTAAAAAGGTAGTCTGTTTCATGGCCTACACACTGAAGATTTATAAAGACACAAAAAAGTTTCATATCAGCCTATGCTCAGTAAAGCAGTCTTTAATTATAATTAGTCTTCCTAAATACTAATCAGCAAATTCATCTATGTGAGTTCCTATAATATATTGAATTCCCCAATGTATGAAGTAGCATTTCACTGCATATTTCAACCTCTTTGGTTCATTTCTTCCAGAGGGTAGGTAATTTCAGGTAATTAACAAAATATTTAAAAGTATTACTATCCTTCTTAGCAACAACATTGGTTATTCTTTATGCTGTTAAATCAACATTAACAGAATAAGGTGCAAAGCAACGAGCCTATAGGAAGTTTCCATATGCATTATGTATCCATGTAAGCAAATTAACTTTCATGCTTTTAATGAAGTTGAATACTTTCACTGAAGAAAAGTGCAGTGCCAAAACATCAAGCGAAGTGACACTGGGCTCTGCGCCCCATGCCCGGAGGTGCCAGGCTTACCAGACCGCACGGAAGCACCGTGCTGCTGGGGGCTGCAGGCCATGCGCTCCCCCACTGAGGGATCCCAGATGCCTGGGCATGGCACTGCCCCTGCCCACACCCACAGCGGGAGCTGGGAGGGGAAGGAATGGCAGGAAAATGGAAAGCTGCAGCAGAAAAAGAAAAAAAAAAAAAAAAGCTCTTTTTTTTTTGACTGAGCAGGTCTGATGCAGATTCAGAGCTGCATTTCAAAATGCCCTCTGTCGGTGCTGTGGAAAATCCTAACAGTGCTCCTTGGTGCCAGCTGACACACAGGCATGCACACGCGGCTGAGGAGCCGTCGTAGCTAAGGAAGAAGCAATGCAAATCACTGCTGACAGATTTTTTTACAGATCTATTACACTCCAAAGAAAATATATTACTATATCCTGTATCCAAATTCCTGTTTTGCCATTTAGACACCAGGATTAGAAGTGAACCTGACCCTCAGCATCACTCTCTCTGTGTGCCAGCTGCTGCCACCGTCAACATTCAGGAGCAGTGGGGGCCTTGCTGAAATCCCATCCACCCACTTGACATGAGCTTGTGTTTTAGCACCCTAATCCTACTGGTGTAATGCTTATTTTCATAACCAGCTAGGGTTGAAGCTCTGTGGCCTGCCCTGCATGGGTGGGAGCTCCACAATTTAAACCCTGCTGTTGGTTCTAACATGCATCCTCCTGAGCAACAGTAAGCTCTGGTGCAGGCATCTTTCTGCTCCATTAAAAAATATATATATAATTCTCCAGAACATCTCTTCCTTTCCTTCTAGCCCAGCATAACTACAGGCATGTTTGCATAATGGGAGCTTTCTGTAAGATGAGCCGGTATTGTCTTTCTGTTAGACCTCTGCATTTTACCAACAAATGAGAGGCTAACTAAAAATACTAAGGATGCATTCTCACACCATGAAAAGAAATTAAGAGAAATGGAGCAAAGCCTGAAATGATAAAAAATGTGCAGGTGAATACAGAAAGGAGACCACTGCCTGTGTTCTGTTTGCAAGAGCTCAGTGCTCGGCAGAGGGCTCCAGTCCTGCACACAGGCAGCTGCTCACTGACGCCTGTGCCCAGGAGTGCTGCCAGCAGTCTGCACACAAGATGGAAATTGCAGAGTTTGTCCAGTTCCAGGAAATATAAACCTCTATCTTGAAATTAGGGTTAAAATATTAATTTGCCCAAAAGGAGAATAGTCTTTATGTTTTCTGTTCATACCTTTTTCTGAAGATCAAAATTATTCCTAGCAGAAAAAAATCTATATGTGCCTGCACTGAGGAGCTGCAGAGACTGAAATAAAATGGTTCACGTCCTTCTCGTTTCTGTGAAACAACCACCACAGAAAAAGCAGACAGTGGAGCAGGAAGCGTGCCTGTGTTCATGGGCCCGTGCACTCTGTATTAGTGACATATCACAACGTGTTCTGCTTGAGTGAACAGAATTAAGTACTTGTTCTCTCTCTTATTAAATACATTCTTAAAAACATGCCTGCATGTCAGTCTCTGCTCCCATCTTCTCCTTTCCCAAGTGCTCTCTAGGCTACAGAACAAACTTCAGTATGGAAGAGCAGTACGTCCTTTTCAGATCTTGACAATACTACAATGAAGTGTAAATATTTGAAACAGCTATTTAATTGAACCCGACATGAAATTCAAAAGCAATCCGACTGGCCTGATTTTGAGCATGTGCTGGGATTACTCCCTTCACTGCAGTACAGTAGTGCCTGAAGTGTGCCGCTGCATGTGGATCAGCTATTATTCTAAATTAAATACTCTTCACAAGAATTATTCAGAGTCCGTACCTGATCCCATAGTGCTTTCGATTCTGTGATCTTTCCGCCATTTCCCTACAAGATTGTCCAATTCATAAAGAAATGTTTTCACTTCTACCAAAATTTAGACTACTTTGCATACAGGATATCTTATGTTATCAATGAGATTTTTGTTCTTCTGTATTTATCGTAAAAAACGACCTTCCCTCCCATTTAAAAAAAAAAAATCTAGCAAGGCTAAAATCACTCTCAGAAACACTCCATTTATGACTAGTTCCCTAGAGATTAATTTATTATTATTTTTTTTTTCTGATAGAGATGTTATCCAAAACCATGAGATTTTACTCCTCATGACTGTTAGTGGTATGTATGGCAAATTCATTTGTTCACTAAGTAAAAATATTTAGAGGGAAAGAGAAGTGCCCTAATACCCCATGTAACACAGCACTGTACAGTTAGTGCTGTAGAGCACGAAGATGTAAATAGTACACACCCCAATCTCACAACTGTAATTGCAGGCAGACTGC